>NC_045625.1:21355000-22605000 GCF_009829155.1 Mustela erminea
TCAGGTATGCTGTATGCTTTTATGCTGTATGTTTTTAAAGTGCATTCTAAGTAAGTAAATTTGAAAGCCCTTTCCTGAGTATGAATCAGGCCATACTTGTTTCAGATGTTTCTTCCTTCCATTCCTACTTTTAAGATATTCCCACACCTGAACACCCCATTCACTGCCTCTTCTTCTTTCCATTTCCCTACTTCAGTCCACTCACTGTTATTTCTTTCTTCATTTAAATTGCTGCTTCCCTACATTCTTCAGACAACAGCAAACTGCCGCTGCTGAGACGCTTCTGCCCAGTCAGAAGAATGAACTGCAGAGGCTTACTCCCTCTGTTCTCTTACCCACCATCAGGGTGATGTTAAAGAAGCTATTATTGTTTCCTATACTGATTAAAATTTTTGCCTCTGATGTGAAGAATATTCCTAGACTCCTAAAGAATAGTCTGCTTAAGAACATCATGCTCATTATTAAAATCAATAAGGAAATATGACACTAGTTTCTAGTATCTTTTCAATTCTTTGGTTCAGTTTTATTTATGACCTTTAGATGATAATGCAAATCTTAAAGTATTGCTTTTCTAGTGAAAACTAGAAACAATTTGTCATTGTGGTAACTTTGTTCAGCTTAAGGCTGTAAGCTAATTGTGGAAGGAAAAGAAAAAAAAATGTAATTCTCTTTATATGGCTCCTCATGCTCGCCATGCCGAACTAGTTACTGAATACACATTTAATAGGCAGAATAACCATTAAATTCTGCAAATTTTACAGAAGGTTTTTGTTTTATTTTGTTGTTATAAGTTTATTTAGAATAAATACCCCAAATGAACCTCTATACAGTCTCATGATTTTTAACTCAGAAAATAATTTGGAAGTAGTTCAGTTTTCCATCAAGTGACATGTTTAATTGGTTTGTCAAAAGGAGCATGCCATCCTTTTTTTTTTTTTTTAATTTACTTGACAGAGATCACAAGCATGCAGAGAGGCAGGCAGAGAGAGAGAGGAGGAAACAGGCTCCCCACGGAGGAGAGAGCCCAATGTGGGGCTCGATCCCAGGACCCTGGGATCATGACCCGAGCCGAAGGCAGAGGCTTTAACCCACGGAGCCACCCAGGCGCCCCCCCTCCGCTTTTTCTTTTTTTTAAGATTGTATTTATTTGAGTGAGAGAGAATGAGAGAGAGCATGAGAAGGAGAGGGTCAGAAGGAGAAGCAGACTCTCTGCTGAGCAGGGAGCTTGATGCAGGACTTGATCCTGAGACTTCAGGATCATGACCTGAGCCAAAGGCAGTTGTTTAACCAACTGAGCCACCCAGGTGTCCAGCATGCCACCTTTATAAAACACTATCTTTAATGCTTTTATTTTCACAGATAGCCAGTGCCAAGCATTCTGTCTCCTAGAAGCAGCAGCTACTCCTATTTTAAAAAAACTTGTATGCCTCTGTACTCTCCCTGCCGCTAATTGGACATTTGCCACTGTCATTTTTGACCAAACAAGATTTCTCCTAAAGGAACAAGAAAAAGTAATAAGTGATGCTATTCAGCAAGGTGAGTACAAATAAAATCATGTTATTTAAAAGGATAAAAACATATGGGTTATTGTATCAAATGAGTAAAAATTGAATATAGAAGGTATAGAAGTTAGTCATGGATGAAGGCATCACTTTAATTCAGAATATGACACTATAAACTAATACTGGAGGGTGAGCTAAGTAAGAGAAAAAGGTAACAAATACCATCTGGCATTGCTTCTCAGTAATGCTCCTAATTGACATATATTACTTGACAGATTCCTATTGCAAAAACTAAATTAACTCTCTATTATGAACATCTGAACCACCTGTTCCCTCCTAAGGTAAGGGGGAGGTTAAAAAATAGATTAATTAAAGTCAATCCTGGACTTTTCTTCTGGCCAAGAATGGAGTTTTCAGGAAAAAAAAGAAAAGACCAAGGCAAAATACATGAAATCAGTTTTTAAGACCCTAGACATCAGGCAGTGAAGAACAGTGATTTCTGAGATATGGGAAACAAGTAAGGTGAGCCCTACTATTGCCCTAGCTTACTCCCTTGAAAAAGTCACCAGACCATAGCACAAGGACAGATAGTAGGAACAGAACCCAGTGGATATTCTGTGTTGAAGCAACAGAACTGACTCTGATCTTGATCTCAGGGTCCTGGAATTGAGCCCAGGGTCCAGCTCTGCAGTTAGCTGGGAGTCTGCATGAGGGTTCCCCCTCCCCCTCTCCTGTGGTCCCTCCCTGCCACACTGTCTTTCTCTCTTAAATAAATAAATCTTTAAAAAATAAAATGAAATACTGAAAGAAAAAAATCCTACTGTAGAACTAGGCAAACATACATTATGAAAGCAAAGGTGAGGGGCACCTAGGTGGCTCAGTTGGTTAAGCCTCTGCCTTCAGCTGAGGTCATGATCTCAGGGTTCTGGGATCAACTCCTGAGCAGGGAGCCTGCTTCCCCCTCTCTCTCTCTGCCTGCCTCTCTGCCTACTTGTGATCCCTCTGTGTCAAATAAATAAATTAAATCTTAAAAAAAAAGCAAAGTTGAAATAAAGATGTTTCACACATACAAAAACTAAAAGAATTCATCAGCTGCAAATCTGCACTCTAAGAGATGTTCAAGAAATACTCTCCTAAAGAAGAAAAATGATACCAAATCTGGTTTCTCACCCTGTTCTCATCCCTTCCAGGTCATCTTGTTTCCACAAGTCCTTATAGGGGCTGGATATACTACTCATAAATGGTTCTCCTGTTGCCTCTTGGTTCCCAGTGACTACTTCATATTTGCCTTGATCTTTATTGATTGATTAGATAAGCACTTTTCAAACTTTTTAGCAGAACTTTTTATACAAATAAATATTTCATGGGATCCCACTATATAAAACAGAAAAGTAGAGCTTTTCTGGTTGAATTGGGGCAGTGGCCTAGATTCCTTATCTTTTTGGTTTCACTTTTGCACACAGTAAAATCCAATCTATCATCTTCAAAAACCTATAAAACTACATGGAACACATTAAGTAGACAATTGGCCTGTTCCTGTGAATACATCTCTTGCTCAAGTCATATCTTTGGACAGTTATTATTCCCAGGTATCTCTGCCTCCATTTCAAGGTATTGCTTTATGTTAGGATTACCTAGCTTTATCTTCACCAGTTGGCAAGTTACAAGTTTAATTTTCTTCTTGTTTTGTATCTGGGAATTACTGATCTTTTTTCTTACCATATGCGGGAAAGCAACAAGAGTATGAACACTAAGGTTAGTCATCTGGGTTTGAATGCCAGCTCCCCCATTTATTCACATGTTGGCCTTGGACAGTTACTAAGCCTTGTTCGGACTGTTTTCTCATCCAAAAAATGAGGTTCACAATAAACTTGTCTGACACACCTAATAAAGAATGTTAGCTATTATTGTTAAGCATTCTGATACCTATTCTGAAATTCTGATGTGTATCTTATGTTTTTAAATATGTTTCTGCTTGCTTAGGTACAAATGATGAAAAAGAAGTGACGTTCAAGCATGCTGCTCTCTTACATCTTCTGGTAACAATTAGAGATGTCCTTTTAACATGTAGCTTGGACACAGCATTGGGTTAGTGGGGAAAATTTTTATTTCCCCTTTTCTTCCTATTGAAATATTTCATCTGAAATAACTTACTTTTCTGAAAAAGATGCACCTTATAAGAAATTATGTAGCCTCTTGTACTTGCACATTAAACTTCATATACATTTTGACATAATTATAATAGAATATTATGTTTTATTCTGCCTGTATTCTTTAAAAGAAACAATTTGTAATAAATATCATCACTTAGAAAAATAGGTTTAGGGACGCCTGGGTGGCTCAGTTGGTTGGACGACTGCCTTCGGCTCAGGTCATGATCCTGGAGTCCCGGAATCGAGTCCCGCATCGGACTCCCAGCTCCATGGGGAGTCTGCTTCTCTCTCTGACCTTGTCCTCGTTCATGCTCTCTCTCACTGTCTCTCTCTCAAGTAAATAAATAAAATCTTTAAAAAAAAATAGGTTTAGGATTTTCTAATTTAGGCCTGAATTACAGAGTCATAATGCCTTAAACAGATTTGATTGTATAATCATTGTCATATACTGCTTTTTAATGTCAGATATTTTGCCATGTACATTTTAGGTCTTCATTGAATGTGGCTTTGAATCTTTGCTATATATACTATACGTATATATAGTTATATATAATATAATATATGTTACATACATATATAATAATATATATAATATATATACGATAACCAAATTATTAATAGTAGATATTTTATAATTTCTTTTTTTAGTTTTTTCTGTAAATTAGGATATGAATTACTGGAGGAATAAAAATCAAGCTATTTTGAATACATTGGAAAATTTAAAGATTTTAGAAATTTTTTCTAAACTGTTAAAATCAGGGGCGCCTGGGTGGCTCAGTGGATTAAGCCGCTGCCTTTGGCTCAGGTCATGATCTCAGTGTCCTGGGACTGAGCCCCGCATCGGGCTCTTTGCGCAGTGGGGAGCCTGCCTCTCTCTCTCTCTCTCTCTCTCTCTGCCTGACTCTCTGCCTACTTGTGATCTCTCTCTCTGTGTCAAATAAATAAATAAAATCTTTAAAAAAATAAAAAAAATAAAAAACTATCAAAATCATTTAAATACCTCTCTCAATACCCTACTGCTTGAGACTCCTTATTGCAGGATTATTTAGACTTGTTTAGTAATGGTATACTTATAGAATTGTTTTATAGTTTAGAATTTCTAGAACTTACTTGAAATATAAAGTGAAAATAATTTTACTATGATCTGTGACCCAGAGGTTTTGTTTTATCTGTGACCCAGACAAGAATTTTCTAATCCAAGGTTTTGGTAAGTACTGAGCAGCAGTGAATTACAACTGTACTCCCTCAGCAGCACTGGGAGTTATAATATTTGGCCAAGTATCATATTAGTATTATCTGGCCAAGTATTAAAACTGAATTACAGTTATTTTTGGAAAGCCCAATGTGGTGCTTTTCCTCCAATTAAACCATTTGGGTGTTGATGCTGGATTTGGTTATTTTATCTCCATCCCCAGACAAGTATGGATTGGGGACTCTCACCCTAGTTTACAGTACCTGAAATTGGTGTAAAGGTGTAGTTTTACTTGCCCCTCTGTTTAGTCACCTGTCTTCATTATACTTTTCAGCTTCCGTAAAAGATCATCAGTTCTTTCAAAAGCTAGGCTGATTGTTAAAGCATAACATAAGGCAGAATGTCAGAATCTAGAGTATCTGAGCTCCCAGTGCTGTAAAGAGAGTGCAATTTTGACTCACTATTGCTCAATACTTATTAGTATTAGAGAGCTAGAATTGGAGAAGTAATATTTATGGAGGATTACTTGAG
The DNA here is from genome assembly GCF_009829155.1 of Mustela erminea. NCBI lineage: Eukaryota > Metazoa > Chordata > Mammalia > Carnivora > Mustelidae > Mustela > Mustela erminea. Next base: position 21,360,379 of record NC_045625.1, read on the forward strand.
ATATATTCATGTTTAAGTACTTTGTACTTTCACAATCTACTCCAGGATTAGGTGAGACCATTAAGAACTATGTACTTCAGCTGAATTATTTTTGTTCCTTAAAGGAATACTTTCACCAAATCAAACTTGAGAATTGCTGTTTGGCTACCTTGAGGAATACTATGAAAGTAAAATCCTTGTTGGAAAACAAACCAAGCCATAAGGAATAACCTAGCCAGCTTGGACATTTTTAGTGGAGAGCTGTCTCACTCCTCTAAACCTCTCAAAATCAGAGTGAGTTAGATTGTCCTCTTTTTTCTTTTTCTCTGCCTAGTGGCAGAGAAAGAAAGATCCATGGGGGTTTGGCTGTCTGGCCGCTGCCTTCCAGAATTCTGTATTTTTCTCCCAGCTTCTGGTTTTCTACCTCTCCCAAGCTAGGAAGTTAATGAGTTTCAAGACTAAGGGTATAAAGTTTCACTCCCGAGGTTAAACCCAGAAATAAATTCAGTATTGTGTAATGGGTATTAGAGCAGCAATATGTACTAATGGTATAATGGTATAATGCTATTACCCTTAAAGCTGAATATTTGTTTAAAAACAAGTAGGAGTTTGCCAAGAAAAGAAAGGATGAAAGGGTATTATAGGCAGAATTGAGAGCCCAGAAGAATGACCCAGTGGGTGTGCTGCATGTAGCTAAATCGAAGAGAATAAGGTAGAAAGGAATAGGAACTAAGCCTGAAGACATAACAAAGAAACAAATCATGAATAGCCTTTTAGGCTGCACAAAAGAGTTCAGACCTTATCCTATAGATGATAGGGAGCCATTGAAACTGTATGCTACTGGCTTGGACTTCTCTTTCAGAAGATGAGGTCTAGAGAAGCAGGAAGAGCTTTTAGGCAGAAATCCCTGAGAAAGAGTCTAGATTTACTGAATATGAACTTTCAGGGATTGGTCTCAGCATTCTGTTAGAAACTGCTTTAGTGAGTCTGAATTTAGGCTCTGCTCTTTTAGCAGCTCTATAAATGAATTATGCATAAGTATCATGGATTATATCCCAGGAGTTTATAGACTAATGAGATTGTCATATATATACATAAGAAATCAAGTACAAAAACTCTATAGATAAAATACCAAGAAAATTCCAATGAAGTGATATTTCCATAGGACTTGCATGTAAGTGTAGACCAAGCCAGAAGGCAGGAAAAGATGGGGTATATTCAGAAGATATATAAAGTATGTCATTACGTAGCTTAGAAGAAGACATTTGGTATTATTTTTCAGCTCACTCAGTTTTAAGGTTTTATTAGTCAATATGTTTGATCAAAATCGGAAAAAGATTAAAGGAAATTTAAACTCTGTTATGACCCATGGCTTTTCTCAAAGAACAAAAAGATATGCCTTCGCGCATTCCCCCCACTTTTGTTTTTAACAGGATATTTGTCAAATGCAAAAGCTATCTACAAAAATATTTTAGGCTCCTATTTAGATGACATTTGCAGACAGCTGGAGATTGTACAGTTTATTAGGGAAAAAAAGCCTGAAACTAACCACAAGATACAAGAACTACAATGTCAGATACTAAGTTGGATGCAAAGTGGACAACAGATTAAGGTAAGTGCTGGAATAAAGCGGATGACAGTAATCAGCATAAACAAGAATTGAATGTCAGATAAAATTTTGCATTTAACTCTGAAATTATGAAATAATCTAGACTATTTCTAGAGAAAACCTTGATAGCTTTCTCCTTAAGTAAGTTAACAAAACAGAATTAGACCCAGAGAAAGGATGATTTGCATCACTGTTCATGTATCTTGAATTTAAAAATACTTTCATTTTTATTATATGCAGTTTTCTATGAATTGGTTCTCCAGATATCAAAACTGTTGTCTGGTATGTCTAAATTCATGAACATATACCAAATAACAGAACTACAATAATTAATTTTAGATATTGAGCCAGAAGCTTATCTTATGTGATTCTATTAAGAAAGCATTAACTTGTGTTTTGGATCATATTGGAAATTTTCGTCCACCCTACCTCAAGCATACGAAGGTTTCATTGATAAAGACTTACGAGGAAAGACTTTCTTAAATATTTTCAAGCTGAAAAACATTTCAAATGCTTTATGCTAAATCTGGATAAATTTGGCCTTTTTCTTCCTTTTTTTTCTTTGTCCCTCCTGTGTCTTTGTCTCCAGCTCTGTGGTTACTTAGATAACTTGCTTGTCATTAAAATAAAGTAAAATAATCAGTAAGAAATTTAAAAATTGTAATTTATTTGTTGTACTCTCCCTGCACTCAACCAAAAAAAAAAAAAAAACCAAAAACAAAAAAACCTATAATAATAACTAGGAAAGTATAGCAATAAATCATTGTTTTTTTCCCACTAGTTCAAACTTGTTTGGGTTGAATTTAACACAAACAATGCTGGTAAAAACAATTTATGTATACAGTCACCCTAATGGGAGTACATGAATGCTAAGAATGCCCACTCCAGAATATTTTCCTAATTGATATTTGATCTTACCAGAATTTATTCCGTTGCGTTTAAGCACTAATATCTTTTACAGCACAAATATTTACTTGGTAATCTTTTTATCAATAGTTTCATGTAACCATTGAAGCTTGTTATTTTATCACAGTAGCAAAACTATGAAAAAGAATAATTATTCAGATATATATGAAATTCTTGTTTTTGATCAGGTGCTGATTATAATAAGAATGGACTCAGATGGTGAAAAACATTTACTCATTAAAATCCTTAACAAAATGGAAGGTAGGGAGTTTTAAATTATGCCTCATTTGATAACAAATGTTTGAAACATATGAAAATGTAGTGATCTAAGTTTTTAAATTAAGATATAATAACATAAAATTCATTTTATGTATGGATTGCCATACTGTGCCAGCCTTTTCCACCTTGTGCCATGGAACCCATTGCTTATATGTAAACCCTTTTCCTTTTTTATCTCCTTGTCTTAAGTGAACCCAGCTTTCTGCAGATGATACAGCCTCCCCTGTATCCCTTTCATATAGAAGCTGATAATTCTCTTTCTCTTATATAGGATATATATATATATATATATATACACACACACACACACACACATACATACATACCAATCATAGGATTGAAAGGGCCATTTCTTGCTTTCCATTATCCTTTCCAAAACATTCTCAGGGCACCTGGGTGGCTCAGTCATTAAGCATCTGCCTTCGCCTCAGGTGGATCAAGCACCACATTGGGCTCCCTGCTCAGGGGGAAGCCTGCTTCTCCCTCTCCCACTCCTCCTGTTGTGCTCTCTCTCTCTCTTTCTCTCTCAAATAAATACATAAAACCTTGAAAAAAAAAACCAACAACATTATTTCTCTATCATCTGAGCTATGCCATATTACCACAGCATTGTCTTGCCATCATCTAGTAACCACCCACACATTCCCGGACAGTTGCGCACCTGGTGCATGGTATTCTTTCCACTCCTAGTCCTGCCATTATCCTAGTGCCTTTAATGTGAATGGCTCATTCAACACCTTGTTGTTTGTACAAGGTCAACACCTTGACCTTGTAGTTTCATTGACTTCCACAGGAGTAATAGTATTCACCTTTTAGTTATGCCATCAACCTTGTAATAATGCAGAATTCTGAACTTTAAACTCTGATACATTGCTCTCTGTCCACAACTATCTTACCTCTTTCATGATGTTCAGCAACTTAGAGCTCTGTAATCAGTCAACTCCTTTCTTGTAATCAATTAACTCCTTAGCATTTTTCTCTTTCCAGACTTGGTGATGTGCCCATGACTTTAATCAATCTTGTCCTTCTGCTGTACCTTCTGTTTACTCTCAGCTCTGAATCCATCAAGATATTTAACCCCCTGCTCCTATACACAAGTTTCTGAGCATTATCAGAGAAAATCAGATAGTTTAATACCACTACAGACTTAACTTCTCTGATCTTTAATGGTCTCTTAATACTTAACAACCTTTCATCTTACAACCTACCATCTACAAACTTACCTTCATTTCTTCTATTCTTTTATCTTTTCCTTTCTTTGTAAAGGAGGTGAACCTCCTCCTTTTGAAAACCAGTTTTTCACTTTTGCTTTGGATCCCATGTCTTCTTGCATCAGTGTTCCTCCATCAGTTATTTCCTTGCCCAACCTTCCTCTCCAAAGACTCTTCCTTAATCTTTAAGCCCTCCAGTATTAAAAATAAAATACCAGGGATGCCTGGGTGGCTTTGAGCATCTGCGTTCACCTCAGGTCATGATCCCACGATCCTAGGATCGAGCCCTGCTTCAGGCTCCCTGCTTGGTGGGAAGCCTGCTTCTCCCTATCCCTATCTCCCTATCCCTCTGCTGGTGTTCCCTCTCTCCCTGTGTCTCTCTCTCTGTCAAATAAATAAATAAAATCTTAAAATAAAATAAAATACCACCCTCAACCTATGTCACCCTTTATTTACTATTTCTCTGCCCTCCATACCATCTCCAAATATACCTTTGCTGTAACCCTACTTTTATGCCCAAGTTTTCGTGTCCGAGAGACCACCAAGGAGCCAACACCGATGCAATCACACGAGGGTTTATTTGACCAGCTTAAGCTTGGACCCAAGTATACCCAACACAGCAGAGTAGGGACTTGGACCCCGAACCGGATTACAGTCAGAGGTTTTTTTTAAAGGCAGAGTGGGGGTTGACTTGGCAGTAGATAATTGGGCCATGACTGCTGGCTCAGCAGTAGGTGAGGACAAAGGGGATGTTCAGAAGGGCTATCAGGGTAAAAAAGACTGTCAGGGTATTGGAGGCCTGGTTATTATCAAGTTAAGGCCGTTTCTCCCTTTGATGAGGCACTAACATGATGACAATTGGGAGTTTCCTGGTGGAATGTCACATTTCTCCTATCAAGCGTTCTTGTTAGTGAGATTTAGGTTTAACTTTGCATTTTCTTCTGCTTCAGCTTCCTTCAGTTTTATGGAGGGGAGGGCGATGTTAGGACTAGACTGGAGGTGGATACAGCCTTGTTTTTCTTGGCCTCCACACCTACCACGCTATTTATCATGCTGTTTCCTATATTATGCTTCCTGTTCCTGCTATCAGAATGTTCTTCTCCCTTCTCTAGCAGCTAACTCCTACACAACCTTTAAAAATTAGTTAAAACATTTGTTCAGGAAGCCTTGATTTAAATGCTTTCCCCTGTGCTCTTAGTGAATTATGAGCATATTTTTAAGGCACTTCTTGCCATCCTAGGCTATAACAACTAATTCTATTTTCTCTTCCTTACTAGCATGTCACTTTCTGGAGGGTAAGGACCATGCCCTAATTTATATTCCCAGCACCCACAAAAATGTCTGGAATATAGAAGGAACTTAATAAAAATGAATTGAATAACTGAACTAATGAATGCCTCTCTCTATACATAGTAGACTCAGACTAGTGAAAAAAACTGAACTGAATTATATACAAATATTACAAATGTCGGCTTATCAGTGCTCTTGGTAAAATTAACTTTTAAATTATAGTAATATGAGAATGGAAGTCTCTTTCCAATAGAACTTTATAAGGTGCTGTTTCTAGACATTATCATACGTCTAGAGTCCAAATTTGCAAGCTTGGGTCTTATTATTTCATCCACGTTTCCTGTCCTGGGAAGATGAGGTCTTATCCACCAAATTCACAATATTTTACTAGTACCATAAATGTTAAAAGTAGTAGTTGACAATTGGTGAGGCTTGAACTTGACACGTGTCTGGAATCGGGGTAACTGAAAACATTTTTTTTAATTAGGAAAGTGCTAAGCAATGTAGCATTATGAAACAAAGGGATTTAGGTTACTGAAGTAATACTTTTGTAAAGAGGCTGAGGAAATATTCCTGCCCCATAGAGAAGATTACTTAAACCTACTTAATGGGGCATCTTTTCTTTTGGTGTACTTAAGACACATGGACAAACTATTATTGTATGTATCACTTCTTTATTAATAGGCTATTATTGGGCTATTAGTAGGCTATTAATAGTATTAATAATATCAATAATAGAAATTATTGTGTTTCTTTTGGCTTTGGGGATTATATCATCACTACTCTGCTATTTTTTTCAAAAAGGTTTACTGACACAAAAATATTTTACTCCTTAAGCTGAAAAAATGTTTTTTCTATCTTTTTAATGAGCAGCTATCCTCTATGTCTAGGAGTGAGGCCTTCTTTTTCTGTCTAGTGTTAGCAAGTAGAAATGTGGTTTCATCTTCTCTGTGCTTGCAAGATCCTAGAAATGCTTTTAGCAAGTAATCTGCTTTAAGATTATAGCTAAGACAAATCAGCTAAAGAGATTAGGTTTTAAGTAGTTTGAGTTTGGGGTGCCTGGCTGGCTCAGTGGGTGGACCATGCAACTCTTGATCTCAATATTGTGAGTTTGAACCCCACGTTGGTTGTAGAGACTGCTTAAAAATAAAATCTTTAAAATAATAATAATAATATGACTTTATAAATTTATATAAAAAGAGAAGTACTACTCATCCTCCTCTTATTGTTGACCAAAACTATTGACATATCAAGCCAAGTAAACATAAAATTATTAAGTATTACTCTGTCATTATCACATCATGCCTTTGTCAACCTTACAACTGACAAAAATACACCAATAGAGTGTAAAATTTACTTTAACTAGAATTAGCTATTCTTAAACCAATGATGTCTACCAAAAATAAACTGTATTGTGGCTACAGAATTTTTTAAAATTCATTTTATTTTGCTAAAAAATCAGTAACATAAGAAACTTAAATTATGATTAAGAAGCAGGAGTAAGGGGCACCTGGGTGGCTCAGTGGGTTAATAAGCCTCTGCCTTCGGCTCAGGTCATAGTCCCGGGGTCCTGGGATAGAGCCCCGAGTTGGGCTCTCTGCTCAGCAGGGTGCCTGCTTCCCTTCCTCTCTCTCTGCCTACTTGTGATCTCTCTCTGTCAAATAAATAAATAAATAAATAATCTTAAAAAAAAAAAAAGAAGAAGAAGAAGAAGAAGCAGAAATGAATCTAAGGAGCAGATGGCACCCAATAGGACTTCTGCTTCTTATACAGAAAAAAGGAAAAAGGGACATCAAAATTAGTCTCTTGCTATTTAGTTACATACTTAAATTTTTGACTAGAGAAAGAAGGTAAAATCAACCAGGGTTTTTAGCAAAGTAAAATGCACAAAATGGATGAGTGTTTAATGTGGCTACTTTAAAATTAAGACTTTGATACATTTTATTATTTTACATAATAAACTCGGAATTTCATGCTTGTATGTAAAAAACATACACACACAACAGAAATATTGCCCAAGCTTCAAACTTTCTGATACCCACAGACAGAAGAATAATTCAACAAATTGTATCTTAAGCAGTCTCCTTGTTCAAGGCCTTTATCTCATTTTTTATAGTAATAAGATATATAACATCTAAAAATTATATATGAACAAAACACTGAAAAACACTTTTATTACTCTTTTTTTCCCCAACAGGTTTAACATTGACTGTCTTACATTCAAACAACAAAAGGAAAGATTTCCTGGAATCTGAAGGTGTTTTAAATGGGTAAAAATGTATTTCTTCACCTATGGGGAATAAGCATACCAGTTCCATAGGAAAAGCACAATTTCTCCTGGAATTTAACTTTTTAAAAGGTTCAAAATCAATGTGTCTCTCCTCTTCCTGAAAAGTGTTTTACATTAGAATACTTCAACTCTGGTCATTGCTTTGTGTGTTATATATTATTGTTGTCCAGAATTTTAGTTTAATCTTGCTATAATGTCCCCCACTTATCATTATCAGTGTTACTGTTAGTACAGGAAGTACCCATTTAGATCATGTTTATACCAGTTTGGGGGGGTTTGCTTAGCATTGTTTCTTTTTTTTCTAAGTTTGCATAGCATTGTTTCTTTTATCTTCTTCCTTTCTTTTGAGTTCTCCTTCTTCCTAAAGTACATTCTTTAGAAATTCTCTTGGTGAAAGCATGCTAATAATAATATTTAGTGTTGACTTATCTAAAAATGTTTTTATTTTGCCTTATTTTATGTAGAAATTTTTATTGCTAATATTGGGAGCCAGATAACAAAAAGAGAAGTTGTAAGTCAAATAGAAGCCCATAAAAGATTTAACTTGGGTCTGCTATCTATCTGGATTGCTTTAGATAGAAAGCAGCAGTAGAGAATTTTCATTACAATAAGTGCTATTATATGGAATTTGAAGATAGGAAAGATAAAGTTATGATATTTAAGTATCTGTTTTTTGTCATTGCTAAATCACCTATGAAGCTCATTAAGAAAAAGAAAAATCATTTCAAAGTTGTCAGGTAATATTCTATTATGTAGATCCTCAAAGATGAAAACTTACATGTGTAAAAAATGGATTCTTATAGAGTGACTTGTCTGTTATTGGTAGGACTCAGTTAATAAAATTAGGGTCCCTTGCATTTGATAATGTGAAATAGTCAACAGTTTTTTAGGTCCTGTTTTTTAAAGAAATGTATGCCCATAGGGGCACCTGGCTGGCTCAGTTGGAAGAGCACACAACTCCTGATATCGGGGTTGTGAGTTTGAGCCCCACATTGGGTGTAGAGATTACTTAAAAAATAAAATCTTAAAAGGGGCGCCTGGGGGCTTATTCAGTTAAACAGATGCCTTTGGCTCAGGTCATGATTCCAGGGTCCTGGGATCAAGTTCCACATCATCATCATCATACTCATTGTAGGGCTCCCTGGTCAGTGAGGAGCCTGCTTCTCCCTCTTTCCCTCCCCGACTTGGGCTGGCTCTAGCTCTAGAATAAATAAATAAAATCTTTTTTAAATCTTTAAACTTTAATTTTTTAAAAAAATATGTATGACCATCAAAAAGAAAGATAAAAAGGAATTAGCACAACTGGAGAACAAATCAACAGAAAATACACCAGTGCCTTTCCAGCATAAGCAAGTATAAACTAGAGAAGAATAAAATAGCCCAAACAATCATCTTTTGACCTTTCAAGTAAATAATGACACAAATATAATTCCATTTTCTTGGCTTTATTTTGTCTTCAGTAAAAGTTCCTGTGTAGTTGTGCATAATCAATATATTGGATCAGATTTCCCCTGGAGTAACTTCTCATTTGTGGTGGAATATAATTTTGTAGAAAACTCCTGTTGGACTAAACACTGCAAGAAATTGAATATTCCTCACAAGGTCTTCAAAGTGATTCTTCCAGACACAGTTTTACAGAGTAAGGATATAAACTAAAATCCTTTTGTTGTAGTAGAATGGAAATTGTCTGTTTTCTGCTTCTGGTCTGTAGAAAGAGAATGAGCAATGGCATTAGAGAACTTGAGTTCAGGCTCTAACCTCAGCACTCCATGTGACCTTGGGCCAGTTCTTTACCCCTTACTCTATTTTGCTCATTTGTAAAGTAAGCTTTACTGGTTATATTTGTCATCATCCCTTTAAATGCTAAATTTTACTTATTATACCACAACTTATTTCAATTCTATCTAATCCTCACCTGATACTTCTATGCAGTAGTATTTTTTATTGAATTTTAAGGGAAAATTCTGTTATAGTAGGTTGGCCGATTCAGAAAACTTAATGTGTAAAAAAAAAAATTATACACAAACACTTCAAAAAGAATTTAAATCTCTTTTGGTTTCTTTGTATTTCTCAGCAACACTTCATATGACTCAGGTTGTGAATTCTCACATCCATTAAATTAAAAGCCTATACACATTTAGTCCCAGTGCAAGCCTTTCAATACTTGCCATAAGTTATTTTCTGTTCACCTCAAGTCTGAGTGGGGAGTTTGAATTCTGAGATATTCCATTTCAATGCTAAAAGTAGAGTCACCATAATGATTACTTTGGAATCTTTGATATATAGAATTAAATGTTGGGGCGCCTGGGTGGCTCAGTCGTTAAGCGACTGCCTTCAGCTCAGGTCATGTTCTCGGGGTCCTGGGGTCGAGCCCCCGCATCGGTCTCTCTGCTCAGTGGGGAGCCCACTGCTCCCTCTCTCTCTGCCTGCTGCTCTGCCTGCTTTTAATTTCTCTCTGTCTGTCAAATAAATAAAATCTTAAAAAAAAAAGAATTAAATGTTAAATTGATTAAGTGAGGGCCCCCCAAAAGATAAAAGATAAATATCTCAGTTTATATGTAGAGGCTTCTTCCATTCTCTCAAAGACGAACTTAATTGATTCAACCAATTCCTTATTTGGAGCATTTATAATGCTTCAATTTTCAACTTTTGTACTATAAGATTTATAGTAGCTTATATATTTTATTTATTTTTATATACTTGTTCTAAGAAGTAAAATGAGTTGCCAGGTCAAAGGTGTACACACATTTATATATTGCCAAATAGCCTTCCAGAAATGCTATCTCAATTCATATTTGTACAGAAAGTATAAGAGAATCCTTTCCCCAGTGTCTTTACTGTAAGTAGGTATTATTATTCTTTTGAATCTTTGACAGAATTAGAGGCATAAAATATTATATTATATATTTTATATATATAAAGTAACTATATATATATTTATATATATATATAATATATATAATATGTTATATTATAGTTACTCAATTACAGATGATGTCTTTGATTATCCATGTCTTTTCAGATGTGACTTGATCTTGTATAGCCATTCTTTTGTAAATTGCCTATTAATGTTCTTTGTCCATTTATCTGTTGATGTATTTATATTTTCCTATTAATGTATCATACAGTAGTTTTAGTAAATTCTGTTAATGCTGTTTTATTTTTAGGTAGTAGGATAACATGTGGTTTTTATTTTATTCTTCAGACCTTTCTTTATTCTGATTTCTGATTTTTTACAATGACTATGTTTTATTTTTGTGCTACTCCTTGAACATACACTTGCTATTCTCATGTTAAGTAAAAAAGAGAAAGAGATGAAGGATGAGAAAAAAGAGAAGTATTTATAAACTTTCTCTTATTCAGGAAGCACCTTGCTGGATAGTTTTGGTGGATTTCTTCTGGAAATACAGGTTCCATATGTGTTTTTTGCATCTGAAGGACTTCTTAATAATCAAGAAATACTTCAGTTGCTAGAATCCAAGTAAGTTATTGACTTCATAACTTTAACAAAGGTATATATATCCTAAATGGCTAAACATTGTGCTATTTATGTGACATATTTCTCCCTGATTGAAGTTGCAATTATATCACATAGAAATAGTTTTCCAGAGAGTTTATGTCAAGTCACACTTCTATCCCTGTAGTATACATCTTAATTACTGAATATTATCTTTTTTAGCAATATATATCAATCTTGTGAAAAAATATATTTCATTATTGTCTAAATTTATATCTTAATTTAATTTCTTTTGTTGTCAGCAAATATGAATATTTTATGTGCTTTTTCCCTGCAAATTTTATAATCATATCTTTTGGTCATTGATAATATTGAAAATGAGTATTCCTATTTAGAGGGCTTTAAATATTGCATGGGAAATAGAACTATGATGTTCTAAATGAAGTACATAAGGCAATACACATCTCAACTAATTTGTCACATGTACTGAATAAATCTTAATTTTATTCCTCAAATTTGTAAAGTGGAATAAATTGATGTATGAAAAAGCACAGAAGTTCAAATAATTTAGTATGCAGGGGGACAATACAACTTTTCTTAAAGAATTTTTCTTAGCCATTTTATTATGTCACCCCAAAATATGGATTTTTACAGGTATAATATCACACTAGTGGAGAGATGCTGCAGTGAGTCATTGAAACTCTTTGGAGGTACAGAGTGTTATGTAGTGGTGACAGTTGATGAACACACTGCCATAATTTTGCAGGTAAAATTATACAGTAAAAAGTATAAATTAAATATAGTACAGTATATTTGACCATGTAATTTAGTATTAGCTTTGCTATAGAGAGCTTAACTATAATCCATTAGTGTTTTCTTCCAAAAGTTTGCAAATGGACAAGTATTAAAATCATGACTATGGAAAATGACTATTATCAAGCTTCTTTAATGTCTTACAATTTTTAGCATACTTTAAGAAGACAAAGCAAATATAGAATCTTTAATGTTATATATTGACCTATTTAAAAATATATTTATAGAATATTACAGTGTTGAAAACCTTAAAAATCAAATCCTAGCCACTATGTTTCTTAAAAGGTGGCAGTAAATTAATGCATGTTTAGTAATACAGGATTTCCTCTAAGGTAAGTGGGGATTGCTTGCAATTAAGCCAGTTTGAAAAAAAAAAAAGAAAAAAGAAAAATTCTCTTAAAAAAAAAAGCCCTATAGTTTAGAATTTAAAATGTGCAAATTCTTGACTAAATCTCCCTGATATGTTTGCTTGATTGGAGTACAAATTACAAAGAAATTAATTCAGTAGGGTGGAAATGGGGAGCAGAAACCAAGTTTGAAGGGATGGAATATAAATTAATGGCAAATACGGTAAGGTAGAAGTCTGGTCATGAACAAATGTTAACAGTATAAGAATTATATAATGGAAAAACAAAGCTCTGTTAGAGGGTTTCTTAAGAGTTACTATGTCTTATATATTTAAAGCTTTTTAAAAAGATTTTATTTATTTGAGAGAGAGAAGGTGGGAACGAGAGAGCACAAGCAGGGGGCACATCAGAGGGAGAGGGAGAAGCAGGTGCCTGCCTGAGCAGGGAGCCCAATATGGGGCTCTGTCCCAGGACCTGGGATCATGACCTGAGCCAAAGGCAGATGCTTCACTGGGTAAGTTACCCAGGTGCCCCTAAAGTGTTTTTAAAAAACAATTATTTAGGGCAAAATATCATTTGGGAAACTTTTAATTTAATTTAACTTTTTTTTAAAGATCTTATTTATTTATTTGTCAGAGCAAGAGAGAGTACGTGCACAAGCAGGCAGAGAAGCAGGCTCCCTGATGAGCAAGGAGCCTGATGTGAGACTGGATCCTAGGATGCTGGGATCATGACCTGAGCCCAAGGCAGAGGCTTAACTGACTGAGCCACCCAGGCGTCCTGAAACTTTTAATTTTAGTTCATAGTTACGTGATTTAATGTTAGAGTAAGACACTTCCTGAATCATTCACTCTATCAAAAATTAATTGTATGAAATGTGTAAACCTGGTGATTCACAGACCTGTAGCCTTGGGGCTAATAATGCATTATATTATATAATTATGTAAAAAATTAAAAATTAAAAAATAATTGATTGTAGACCCAAGTTAGGCTCCTTGCAGCCTGCTTAAAGTTTGCTAAGATTGGGGCACCTGGGTGCCCCAATATAGTTATATATATATATTATATATATATATATATAACATTTAATATATATATTAGATTATTGAAATATGGTAATAATAATTTCATAACAACTATTCAACCTAGTGAATCTTTTTATTTTATTTATTTTCTGGTAGGACCTAGAAGAATTGAACTGTGAGAAGGCATCAGACAATATCATTATGAGACTGATGGCATTATCATTCCAGTACAGCTATTGTTGGATAATCTTGTATACCAAAAAAACATTAAACGCAGAGTAAGTAAACATTTTTTCATCCACAGTCACATTTTATTTCTTAAGTTATTTGGTCCTACTCTTTGAATAAAAGTAGCTATGCAAATTTTCCACTTGCTTATCTAGTTTGCATTGAGTCAGGGATCTTCGAAGTGGAGGTGTGCCCATAGGGAAACAAATCGGGGGAAAAAAATGAAAGGAAAACAAATCAGAACTTTGGAGATGATATATTTCTGGGGGATATTTTGTACAAATCAGCCTCCTCTAGTTCACTAAGAGTTGCTGCTTTAAGTGTTTCACTTTTTATTACTTTTTAGTTCTGACTTGTCTGTTAAAAAATGCCATTCTTAAATCACTTCTCTCTAAATACTTATTAAGTTTACCAACTAAATAGCACCTTGCTATTCTTTCTTTCATTGACATGCTTAACTTAAAAATTACAAAAAATCCATGCCAAGACACTGGCTCAAGTTATCATTATATGTCCCTTCTTTCCTTCATCTCAAAATTTTATGAACCCACAGCTTCCACCTCCTTTTTTTATTCTCTGCAGTCTGGCTTTTTTCCTACATCTATACTAATCTGTCTCCCAGTGTCACTTCCACCTCCAAAAGTATTTTTATCTTTCTCTGCTTTACAGTATTGAAGACTGTTGTCAGTGCTTCCTTATCTGAAGCTCTGCAGGCCTGTAACACTTCAGTTTTGATCTTCTCTTTAACCACTTTCTCTGTCTTTACCTCTTCTCTTGTCCCAGACTCCACAGATACATCTGAATTCTCTTCTTTCTTCTATTCAATCCATTAGAAACCTTATTCATTGCCATGGCTTCAATTAGCATTTTTCTGCCTATAATTATTATATTTATATCTGCAGCTGCAGTCTCTCTTTGAAATTGCTGACATGTCTCTCTAATTTTCCATTAAATATCTCCAACCTAATATTTTATAGACTCTCAAACTTAACATGTTCCAGGGTGAGTTCATTATATTTTCTATCCCTTCTGAAGCAGTATCTCCTCTTTTTTGCCCTTTGGCTATTTATGACTTGCCTTTCTTTTAGTCACCTAAGTTAGAAAACATATCTTATGGATGTAACCACTAGTCTCTTTTTTATCTATCCCCTCTCTCCATTTATATTACCGACATCTTGGTTCAGATCTTATGTGGACTGTTAACATAGACTACCAACTGTTTTCCCACCTCATGACTCTCCATAATCTGTCATACATTTGATTAATATTTCAAAAATCAAGCTCTTATTATTTCACTCTGATAAGAAGCCTTCACTGACTTCCCTATTATCTACTGAATGCATACATACTATTCACCCTAATATTCAAAATCTTCAGAATATAATCCTGACCTATATTTTCAGGCTTAATTTTCACTGTTTTCCATTTCAGCCAGAAGGATTGCTCATTGGTTCAAAAATATGGTCCTTTGGGAGGCCTGGGTGGCTCAGTGGGTTAAGCGGCTGCCTTTGGCTCAGGTCATGATCCCAGCGTCCTGGGATTGAGTCCCACATCGGGCTCCTTGCTTGGCTGGGAGCCTGCTTCTCCCTCTGCCTCTGCCTGCCACTCTGTCTGCCTGTGCTTGCTCTCGCTTCTCTCTCTATGACAAATAAATAAATAAAATCTTAAAAAAAAATATGGTCCTTTGTTGCTTCTACTTTTGCTGATATATTTCTCTCTTTCTACAATATTCTCTATCTCCTCCAACTATTTCATCTGGTGAATCATGCCTATTTTTCAAAACCTATCCCCAAATATCACTTTTTCTATTCTATCTTTCTTTAATACCCCCATCTCATGCACACAAATAGATAGTTAATTGTGACCTCTCCATCCTTTGGTCTCCTTAGCTCTCTGTCTTTTCCTCATCTTTGACATTTATCACATTTTGCTTTGTATTACCATTTTGGAGTACTTGCCCCATGGCACTGCACATTGTTTCATATAGTAGATACTTGGTAAATATTCCTTGATCAAATGAATGGATCTTTCCTACTAAATTGCAAACTGGTCTCCTTTTTTTTTTTTTAACACCTCTACAGTATTTCATAACACATACGACATCACTCATAGTATAGGTTTTTAAAATATTATTAATTCTGCCATGCCTTGGGTGGCTCAGCTGGTTAAGCATCTTCCTTCGGCTCAGGTCACCATCGTGAGGTCCTGCAATCAAGCCCTGTGTCATGCTCCCTGCTCCACATGGAGTCTGCTTCTCCCTCTCCCTCTGTCCCTCCTCCTGCTTGTGCTCTCTCTCTCTCTCTCAAAAATAAATAAAGTCTTTAAGAATATATTATTTAGTTAGAAGGTATAGAAGAAGAAGGTATAGAGATAGGTATAGAGAAGGTATAGAGATCTTTCCTTATTTGACATTGCATTTGGATTTCTTTTCCTTTACTGACTTTCCAATCAGTACACAGCTCTAATATACAAGCTCTTTGTATACAATTATTATTATGGGGGGGCATAAGTACAAATTAAAATTTAAGAGTTTAAACACCTTGGTTCTTATTTCTTTTTCTAATAACAATAATATCTAGCAAATAATTTAACCTTGCTTTTCCTTACTACCAAAATTGAAAAATAAAAATAATAATTTAGGTCTAAAAATCTTCATTTTGAATATTAGTAAAGGCTGTATAGCATTTTAAGCTTGGAACTTACTTGTGAAGCATTTAACTTTTTCAAGAGCTTGGAAGTATCTTATAGATAAAACTGTTTAGGAAAAAAATTTAGGTTGTTTTTAGATTGCTAGTCACCTATATTCCAGAGGTATAATTGAAGTACAGCCAAAAAGAGGGATTCACACTTATTTTTACCCAGATTTTCATGGGGAAAAAACCCAGTTATGTAAGTCTGCGATAGTTTGATGTTCAGGATATGAAGAGTTACTTATTTACAATAAGCTATTATTATAAAATGTAGCTATTTTCAGACTTCTAGGTTTCTCAGTTCCATATTTTTAGATATATAAAACGTTTAAGAAATATCTTAATCAACTGACCAAATGAGGAAAATTCAACATACAAAATAAAATTGCTTGAATTACCTTCTTAGTTCATGCCATTAGTTCTTGTTTAAGAAAATGTGTTAGGAGTCCCCAAGACTACCCCCATTTTTGATGATTTGGTAAAAGGATTCACTAGACTCGGCCTTACTTGTACTCATGACTATGATTTATTATAGTAAATTGTTACCAAACAAAATCAGCAAAGGGAAAAAGTGCATGGAACAAAATCCAGAGGAAGCTAGAAGACGCCTCCAGGAATCTTCTCCTAGTAGAATCACACAGAATATGCTTAATTTCCACAGGAAAGAGTTGTGACAACACTTGTAAAGTGTTGTGTACCAGGGAAACTCACTAGAGACTCAAACCCCAGGGCTTTCGCTAAGGATTGATCATGTAGGCACTCTCTGCCTAGCGCATATTAAAATTCTAGACTCCCAAGAAGAAAAGCAGGTGTTCAGCAGAAACCACATTGTTTGTACAAACAGTTTAAGCATAGTAAGCCACTCTTGTCAGCCACTCTTATGGAAAAAGCTAACCCGAGGAAAAAAAACCAGCAGGGGAAAGGAGAGCCAATAAATTAAGGAGACCTTGTCTTGATGACATGGTTTGAGTCCCTGGATCCAATAATGTCTTCTCCTGGACTTCCTAGTAATATGAACCAATAAATTTCCTTTTTGCTGCTTAGAGTACTTAAAGTGGATAAAGTCAGTAGCTCAAGGCAGATAGCTCAAGACTCAATCTGATCTGCTTAATACCCATAGTGGGGGAGAAAGGAGTGTTCTTTTAATTGATACTATTGACATACCAGATTGTGTAAGTTTAAGGTCTACAACATGCTGATTTGATACATTTATGTATTATAATATGATTATCACTGTAGGGTTAGCTAACACCTCTATCACATCACATAATGTGTGGAGAGCCATCCAGCAGATGCAAGGAGTCACGTAGACGAAAATGCCTGAAGGTTGAGGAAGTGAGAATGATTGGCTAGGTAGGGTATGGGTGCGCTCGTGGCTGACACATGAACAGCACCAGGAGCCAAGAGAGAAATGCATGATTACTGCTTGAAAACAATAGAGCCCTACACGGTTACGTAAGGGTCCACGAGGAGACCGCGTGCACGGGGCTGTGATTGGATAGTTGGGCTGGACCGCCTACATGTATATATTGCCAGAACTTGCTTGTAGAAGGGAGAACAAAGAAACCCTAATAAAGAAGCTTGCCACTCATCACGTCTGCGGGTCGTTCTTGCTGGCGAGAGCGACAATAATGATCATTTTAAAAGGTGTTTTTTCGAACAGTACAAGGAAAAGACCCAGGAAGGATTCTAGTTATTCTGGTTCTGGTCACGTGTTCCTATCTGAACCTGTTACTTTAGCCAGGGAGATAGAGTATTTTAGTTGGGGTCAGTCAGATAACCATCCCTGGAGCCAGTAAGGGGATGAGTTAAACTTCTCCCCTCAAACACACTCTCAGCATCCCCTAGATTCAACTGGATTGTTAAAGAATGGAGGTGGAAACATCTTAAAAGAGTGCCGAGTGTGCCACAAAGTTTTACCTTAGTCACATTATTGTCGTAACATGAAATATGGAAAGTGAATTGAACTTCTAATAGGAACAATCAGATATCAAATGAGTATAAGTATAGTAATATAATTTTTTTTTAGGTACCATCTTACAGAAAAAACACTTCATCATCTAGCACTGATTTATGCAGCTTTGGTATCATTTGGGCTAAAATCAGAAGAACTGGATGTAAAGGTATTCTTTTTTTAAATGTTTGTTTATAAGTATTTTTCATAAACCAAAATTATACTCAAATTCAAGTGCCCAGTGCAAAGAAACATTACAATAAACTAAAAAGTTAATATTCTTTCCATTTAAACTTCTGTTCTAGAAGAAGGGCCCCTTGGGGCACCTGGGTGGCTCAGTTGGTTGAGCATCCTGCCTTTGGCTCTGGTCATGATCCAAGGGTCCTGGGTTCAAGGCGTGTGTGGCCCCCTTGCTCAGCGGGGAGCCTGCTTCTCTTCCCTCTGCTGCTTCCCCTGCTTGTGCTCTCTCTCTCTCAAATAAATAAAATAAAATAATAAATATTAAAGGCCTTAAAAAATTTAAAGTCATATTTTATCTCTTAGTTGCTGCTTGGCAGGATATGAATAAAAGTAAATATGCATTGATCAAATGTGTTCATTTAAGAAACATATACTTTTTTTTAATCTGCTGTAGTGATCTCTAACCAGTGTCCTTTCTTGGTTCTTTTTTCAATGTCCCATTATGAAATTTAGATAATCCTCCAAATTCAGGGCTCAGTCCTCTTCTGTTACCACTTTAACTCTCTCCTTAATAAATTCAAAATTCCCACAAATTTAGCTTTCATTTCTGAGTATAATCCTTAAAAATTTCTTGACTTTTTTTAAGGTCTGCACCGATATTCTGGCATTCTACTCGAAATCTCTACATGAATATCCGACAGGTGCTTCAAACAATATTATGTCCAAAACACAACTTCTCATTCTCCCCAAACTTAGTTTATGGCATTAGTACTATAACTTAATCTGTAGCTGCAGTGTCTCTAGAATATGTGTCTCCATTCTACTCCTACTGCTTTTCCCCAAATTCAGACCTTCATCTCTCTTTTAGAGTTTTAAAGCAACTTCCTGACTAATCTCCTTATTTCTAGTTGTCCTCCTTTGTTGCATAATATTCACACCAATTACATTTCTGAAATAAAGCTGTGAACATTTCACTTCCTGAACTGTAAACTCCTGAAAGAAAGGAAACATGTTTATTTGTTTTCGTGTTCCTGGCACCCAGCACAGCACCAAGTATCTAGTAGACTCTTGATAATATGTGTTGTTAAATCAAATTTTCTTGCTCAAAAGACATTTCGTAGCTCCCTAATTCATTCAAAATAGAGATCAAACTCAGCTGGATTCAAACTTCATAATTTGGCCCCTAGTAATCTTCCTTTAGCATCATTCTACTCACTATTTCCTGAATATGTCCACACTATCACAGCCAGCCAGTCCACAAACATGTCATCACACGCTGTCTCCCCCTTCCTCCTACTGCTAGCCTTTGGAGTTATATCTTTTGTTGCCCAGCTCAAACACTACCTCCATTAAGAAATGTGTCCCAAGTATGCCCTCTCAAGATAAATCTCTCCTCCCGTTCTCGCAAGAGCACTTCATATCTTTATTGTAGCATGATGTATTCATTCATATGCCTTCCACTCTGGAAGGAAGAACCTTTTTGTTTGAAAAATGTATAGCATCCAGCACAGTACTTTGTACCCAGTAAAAATGTTCAACAAACATCTACTGAATTGAATTAAATCAAAGCACAACCTGTTAAGAAAATTAACAAATTATCTATTTGAAATAGAATCCTAATCATTTTGACCCTGTGATGCATATTAAACATTGAAATAAATTTCTTAGAAAAGTTATCAGTGAATGGCAAATGTAAGTATATTTCCCTTACCCATCCAAGTGTGGTTTCACCACTTAACCAGCCTCTTTTCAGCTAATGGTAAGCAGTTATTTGCAAAATATACTTAAGGGAATCATTTTATTCCTGTATATATGGGTTATATGATACTAGTGAGCAATACTATGTTCAGGTACAGTGACATGGCCCATAGAGGACATGTTCCAAGGAAAGCATTTAGGGATGACACAGGAAGTATGCCCAGGCACAATCCATTCCAAACAAAAGTCTGCTCTCACCTGGATCAAACTATTCCAAGAGCTTTTCAAGTTATACATAATAATCTTAAAAGTAGATCAGTTTTCCCATAGAATTTAAGAAACAAATACCAGTTTGTTCTATTATCAATATGTCACCAGTACTCAAGCCTCCTATTCTCCTGACTTGATGACATTACCACATTAAAGGGGTGCCTGGGTGGCTCACGCGGTTAAGCAACAGCCTTCTGCTCAGGTCATGATCCCAGGGTCCTAGGATAGAGCCCCGCATCCAGCTCCCTGCTCAGGGGGAGCCTGCTTCTCCCTCTCCCTTCGCTGCTCTGCCTGCTTGTACTCTCTTGCTCTCTTTGTCAAATAAATAAATAAAATCTTAAAAATAAAAAAATACAGGGGGTTCCCTAGACTCAAATTATTTTAGAGTATATTGTTGCTTTAGTTTACCGAATTTAGTAATATGGCTTTGGCCCTGTTAGAACACATCAGTTTGGATTTAAAAAAAATTTTTTTTCAGGCATCTGAAGACCTAGCCATTAAGGAAACATTAAGAAGTTTAACTACATTTTCTTAAGCTAAAAGAAAATGCTGCTAGTAGTGTTGTGCTGTATTTTATTCTAATGTCAAAAAGCTCTGTAAATTTGTTATTAGCTCCTTTTACAGAAAAATGCATAGATAAACATATATGCAAAATTTTGAAAATATTGTTGAGGTTCCTGAATTTCCCAAAGTCTAGCCATGAACTCCAGAATTCTTGCCTAATAAATTAAGGTATTATTCATTACCATCACCATAAAATTGTGCCTTTTTATATTTAAATAAAAGCATCAGATCTTCTTAAAATATTCAAAACTGCAATAAAATTAATTTGGAGGGGCACCTGGATGGCTCAGTAGGTTAAAGCCCCTGCATTCAACTCAGTTCATGATCCCAGGGTCCTAGGATCGACCCCCACATCGGGCTCTCTGCTCGGTGGGGAGCCTGCTTCCCCCTCTCTCTCTGCCTGCCCTTCTGCCTACTTGTGATCTCTGTCAAATAAATCTTTTTAAAAAATTAATTTGGAATCAAACACTCTTATGTCTGTGCACTCTATACATATTTTGAGTGCATGGGTGACTCAGTCAGTTAAGAAAGCGACTTGATTTTACCTCAAGTCATGATCTCAGGGTTATGAGATTGAGCCTGAGTGGAGGCCTAGTCAGGCTCCCAAGTCCACGGCAGATGGAGCCTACTTAAGATTCTCTCTTTCCCTCTCACTCTGCCCCTCCTCCTCTCTCCTCAACTGCTTACTCTCCCTCTCTCTCAAAAAAAAAGAAAAAAAAATTATACCTACTTAATATAATTTAAAGAAAATCCTTCTTTAGAATACATATACTCCCCAGTTTTATGTACTAACAGTTTTTTTATTTGTTATCTTGTGAAAAAAAATATTGTCATAATTATTTTATGAGGTTTGTACAGTTTTTGTTTCTTGAATTTTCACTACAGGACAGGAGGTTTATATTTCTAAGATATGGTTATTTAGGGCAGTGTTTCCTATTCACATTAAACTGCTAACCCATGGACTAGGGTGCCTGGGTGGTAGTTAGTTGAGCCACTGACCCTTGGTTTGGGCTCCACTCATGATCTCAGGGTCTTGAGACTGAACCCTCTGTTGGGCTCTTTGCTTAGCACAGAGTCTGCTTAAGACTCTCTCTCCCTCTCCCTCTTCCCCAAACTCCTCTCTCTGTAAATTAAATAAATAAATCTTTTTTTTTTTTTTTTTAAAAAAGCCTGCTAACCCATGGACTATTTTTACTTCAACTGAATCTAAAAGATGAAGAAGTTAAAAATGGAACTGAAAGCAGATGAAAAAGGCTGGCATTTCGAAAGAAAGGCATGGAGGAAACACACAAGTGACAGACAGGAAGTAGGAGATATTAAGAAATTTTCTTTAGAGTTAGGTTTAACACACACAGAGCTTAGCATCAAATAAGCCAGTATTGGATGGAACAATTCCCAAAATATTCTAAATCAAAACTTTTTCCTTTTTGGGGTGCCTGGGTGGCTCCGTTGGTTAAGCATCTAACTTCGGCTCAGGTCATGATCCCAGGGTCCTGGGATAGAGCCCTGCATTGGACTCCCTGCTTCTCCCTTGCCCTCTGGCTACCACTCCCCTTGCTTGTGCTGTCAAATAAATAAAATCTTTTTTAAAATAATGTTTTTCATTAGCATCAAATACAGCATCAAATTCATCTGTAAATATCTTTTATCTTTTTTTTTAGATTTTTATTTATTTTACACAGAGAGAGATCACAAGTAGGCAGAGAGGCAGGCTGAGAGAGGGGGAAGCAGGCTCCCCGCTAAGCAGAGAGCCTGACATGGGGCTCTATCCCAGGATCCTGGGATCATGACCTCAGCCGAAGGCAGAGGCCTAACCCACTGAGCCATCCAAGCGCCCCAATTCTTTTTTTTTTTTTTAAGATTTTATTTATTTATTTAACAAAGAGAGAGCTAGCACAAGCATGGGGAGCAGCTGGCAGAGCGAGAGGGAGAAGCAGTCTCCCCATGGAACAGGGAGCCCAATGCCCAACTTGATCCCAGGATCCCAGGATCATGACCTAAGCTGGAGGCAAACACCTAACCAACAGAGCCACCCAGGTGCCCCTTAAATTCTTATTTTTGAGAACTGCTAGATTTAACTTGGAAAAAACAAAAATAGTAAATATTATAAATGGCATCCAAATTTTTAATAAATTTATTAATAAATACAAAATGGAAATGAAGAAATTTAGCTCCAAAAATTGGAAAACTATAAGGATATCATATTTAAAGAAGGAAAGAAAACTGCTTATCCTCACAAAATATGCTGGCTTTCACATATTTTGGTAAATTATATCTAAAATTATATTCAAAGATTAAAATCTGCTGGGCTTTTTTTCTTCTGATCACAAACAATTTCTGAATTATATATTTTGCTTCCTAAAATTTCCTATAATCTAATATATAAAAAATATATTTTAGCTTATAATTGCCCCAGGAGTGGAAGAGGCTGCACTGATAATTCGGCAAATTGCTGATCACAATTTAATGACCTCAAAGAGAGATCCTCGTGAATGGTTGGATAAATCCTGGCTTGAAGTTTCACCATCTAAGGTTCATTTCCTAACTATGTAAATTAGACATTTACAAGGCAAATATAAATACATGTACTGGAATTCTCTTTTTGGTAGCTTATTTTTGTCCATTAATGTTTGCATGTGCATATATAGCAGTAACCATAATGTACAACATTTATTTAGATCATTTTCTAGAATCATGGGTATTTTTCAACTTCACAGAAGTATTTTAATGAGATCTTTTATAATGAACTTTCAAATCAAGTGTATTATAGTGTGATATAATGACTTTAATGTCTAATATTTTCAAAAGATAACTTTTCCTAGTTCCTAAATTTAAACACTTAAGAGTAGTAAATATGAGTACAGCAAAATTCCATCCTTCCATTTTGTCAGTAATTTAGTTACATAATTGAAACTGAAAGTAGGGTTTTGAAATATTTTTAAGATTAATTAGTTAATTTTTAGAAATTCCTTTTGTTTAAGCATAAATATTTTCAAGTTCTCATACCAACCTAGTATCTTTGTTACCTTTTTTTTAATATATTCAAATCATGAAAATGTAAAAAAAGAATAATGAAGCTTTTTACATACTAATATGGAATGATCTTCAAGATATATTACATTAAAAATGAAGTTGCAGCATAGAGCTTGTATACTATCACTTGTATAAAACAAAGGAAATTAATATTTATACGTGTTTGTAAATGAATAAAACATCTCTGCAAGGATATCAAGAAATGATAACATTAGTTATCTCCAGAGAGAACTGGGAAAATGGGTTAGGATGAGAGTTTTTACTGCACACCTTTTAGTACCTTTTGAATTTTGAACCATTTGACTATTTTACCTATTTAAAAAATAAAATTATAAAGCAAATAAATTCAATAAAATATTAATGTATTCATATACATTCATCAAACATTCATATTTATTAAATTATAGAATTTTTATATGCCTAAACAGAAAATAGTACTATCAGCATGTATGGGTATAATTATGGATGTATGTATGTCTGTGCAGGTTCCCTCTCACCAAGCATGTCTAATCTACTCACATGTCTGTCATTTGGTAAAATCAAAGAGGGTGCAAAAAGCCAATGTAATGCAGAAAGAAAACAAAATGCAGTAATAGTAAAACATGGCTGCTATATTTCTAGACTTTTATGAGATCTCTCTGAAAACACATATTTTTAGACCATTAAGGTCAGTTATGGTCGACACAAGTTCTTCCTATACTCTTCACAGCAAGGCTTTCCTGAAAGTATCATAAACATGGTTTCTCATAAATATGGTTCATCTTAATCAAATAGTGATAGTAGTATATGGCCTACAGAGGGATAGCTAAAGAAATCTTGAGTTATAGAAGTCCCCTAAAACATTTCTCATTAGAAAATCTACCATTAGGTAAAACAATTGTCATTCAAAGGAGATGAACTGTAATAAAATTTTTTGGGTGAGTGATTTAAATGAATGAACTTTAAGATCTTTCTTAATTCTGAGAGCGTATGAATCTTAACTGCCAAAGAAGTTCCTTTCCCTAGTAGCCATACTTATTTCCCAGACATCTCAAATTGAGGAGAGATGCAATGACAAAAAATTTAATATGCTAGATTGAGCAGAATAAAATGCAATTGACTAGTGGCTGATTATTCCTTTAAACTCTTTTCTAGGAAGAAATGTACTTACTTGATTTTCCATGTATTAACCCATTGGTGGCTCAGCTCATGTTAAATAAAGGACCTTCACTGCACTGGATATTATTAGCAACTCTGTGTCAACTTCAGGAGCTTTTACCTGAAGTTCCAGAAAAAGTATTAAAGGTTAGTTATTTGAATTCCGTAGTCTTACATGAGTTTATTTCCTTTCCACTTACCATAACAGTTTTCAAAATGAAAGTATCCAAGATTAATTGTTTTGGACTTCGTGTAGCAAAGAAATAATTTACTTGAACTAAATTTCACATAGAATTCTCAAGCTATCCTATATAAATAATTCAGTACAGTTTATCACACTTTAAATTATTTTGAAATGTTATTGTGCCCACAAGTATGTGATCACACACTCTATTCATATGTGCTTACAATCCTGATGCCCTTCATTATAGTAATAAAGAAAACTTTAGCCTTATTGGTAAAAATTTTAAATTTTTATCAAGCAGATGGTATTCTTATATAACTTGTATAACTCAAAACTCTATTAAATTATGATTAGAAAATGGGTTAGAAATTGGATTAGAAAATGGATTTAGATAAGCATTGTTATTTATATTTGTTTATGTTGTATTATAATGTTTATGTTGTATTTTTTTATATTACTTGACTGATGTTTATGTTGTATTTGTATTACATTAATTAATTTTAAAATTTTTTTAGCATTTTTGTAGCATCACTTCCTTATTCAAGATTAGTTCTTCTTCCATAACAAACTCACCTCAAAGTCCATCACCTCAGGAAAATGGAAATCAGACTAGTACCTTCACCTCCCAGAGTTTAGCTTCTGGCTCTTCAAACTCTGTCTTTCAAGGACATAATGAAAATTACCACTTTTCAGATATAGGAGAGGCAGTGCATGGAGACACAAACAGCTCTTCAAACTGTAACTCTTCCCTTATGGAACTAAGAGAAATGCCATGCGTTTTACCACCTGTGACTTCTTACAATCAGGCCAGCTACTGGAAAGACTCCAATTGTAACCCTAACATAGTGCATAATCCTTTCCTGATTAATACAGAATCAAAGAATGTAGCTGATGACTCCTTTCAAAACCAAAATGATTCAGAGTCAGATGTCTTTTGTTTGGATCTAACACAAATAAACTATGAAAACATAGTATCACCAATTGACACTCAGAAGAGAGTTGCCCCTAATTTTATAAATTACCAGAAAAAGGGAACACATGATGCAAAAGGACATATAAATAAAGAAGTGTCTGCCCCTAGCTTTTCACTAGAAGGCTCCCAATCTCCTCTTCACTGGAACTTTAAGAAAGATGTATGGGAACAACAGAATCACTCATTCAACTTAAAATATGGTGCAAAGCAGACTGCATGTGACAAATGGTACTCTCAGGAAAATAATTTATTCACTAATCAGCAAAAATGTTTATCTGATGAGTTAGAAGACTTCATATGTGAAAGGTCAAATGCTGGGACTAAGAGGACATCCTGGAAAGAATTACCATCTGCCCCCAGTTTGGATTTATTTTGTGCTTCTGATCCTAATGTAAATCAAAAAGAATTCAACAGTCTTTATTTCCACCAAAGAGCTGGGAAATGTTTAGGACAGAAGAGGCACTCTGACTCCTCATCTAACTCAGGAGACAAGAAATCATTACCAGGTAACACTACCTAATGTTAATAAAACTACTCAGAGATGTCATTTTTTTTCAAGTTTATTTATTCTTTTTCCAATATCTACACCCAGTGATGGACCCAAACTCACGATCCCAAGATCAAGAGTCATATGCCATCCCAACATAAGCCAGCCAGGTACCCCTTACAGATGTAATATTAAAAGATAGAACCATCTCTAAACTTAAAAAAAAAAGTTTGCTTTAAATAATATACTTAAAGAATCTTCAAAAACTTTGGAGTCAAAAAGAAAATCAAAATTCTAATTATAGACATCTAAGAAAATAAATGCAAACAAAATATGTCAAATTCTTATAGCTTTAGATGAAGTAAGCATTCAATTTAAGAAGTGAAAAATAAAACCTTAGAACAAGTCTAAGTAAAGCTGAAGACTATAAAATGAGCAAAGATTAAACAGAGAAATCAATGAATCAGAAAATTAACTTCTTTGTTGGGCAGGAATATTTAATGGGATAACCTTTATTAAGAGCTTATTATAGGGGCGCCTGGGTGGCTCAGTGGGTTAAAGCCTCTGCCTTCGGCTCAGGTCATGATCCCAGGGTCCTGGGATCGAGCCCCACATTGGGCTCTCGGCTCCGCAGAGAGCCTGCTTCCTCCTCTCTCTCCCTGCCTGCCTCCTTTGCCTACTTGTGATCTCTGTCTGTCAAATAAATAAATAAAATCTTTAAAAAAAAAAGAGAGAGCTTATTATAGGCCAGGTGCCCTTCTAGGCCCTTTATACAGATTACTGAATTCTAAGAATACTATTAAATAGATATCAGATAAATACTACTATTAGCTCTACTTTACATTTGCTGCTTCTGAACATTTAATCATATCAATTTTTTTTTTTTTTGACAGAGATTACAAGTAGGCAGAGAGACAGGCAGAGAGAGAGGAAGGGAAGCAGTCTTCCTGCTGAGCAGAGAGCCCGATGAAGGGCTTGATCCCAGGGATCATGACCTGAGCAGAAGGCAGAGGCTTTAACCCACTGAGCCACCCAGGCACCACTAATCATGTCAGTTTTTAAAAGGACAGTTTTCTCTTTCCTGGTAAAGATACCTCTTGTACCTTTATTTTCTATGTCATTTATTACATTGGCTTGAACATCTAGAACAAAATATATAAGTTCTAATGGCCATATAAATGTAGCCTTACCACGATAGGAAAAAAATAAATAAAAAGGGGAGAAGCTTAAACTTCAAAGCTCCTTTTTTGCAGAGGCCCTTTTGTGAGACTTGAGAGACTCCCAGAAAATCTGGTATTCTTTGTTTTGTTAAAAGAGGACCTCCCCAAGTACCATATGATCTCACCCATATGTGGAATTTAAGAAACAAAACAAAGGGACAAGAAAAGAAAAAGACAAACCAAGAACCGTACCCTTAACTATAGAGTACAAACTGATGTCACCAGAGAGGAGGTGGGTGGATGGGTGAAATGGGGGATGGGGATTAAAGAGTTCACTTGCCATGACGAGCACGGAGTAATATATGGGTTTGGATAAATCACTATATTGTACACCTGAAACTAATATAACACTGTATTATGTTAACTATACTGGGATTAAATAATAATAATAAATAAAAAATAAGTAAAGAATAAAATAAAATAAAGAGGACCTCCCAACCTGTACAGTTGACCCCTGAAAAACACAGGTTTGAACTGCGTGGGTCCACTTACACATGGAGTTTTTGACAAATACAATACGGTACTATAAATATATTTTCCTTAAGATTTCTTTATAACATTTCTTTTCTCTAGCTTATTTCCTTGTAAGCATACAGTATATAATACATATAACATACAAAATATGTGTTAATTGACTGTGTTATCAGTAAGGCTTCCAGTTCACAGTAGGCTCTTAGTAGTTCAAGTATTAGAGAAGTCAAAAGTTATTTATAGAATTTTGGGGTGCCTTGCTGGCTCAGTCGGTGGAGCATGTGACTCTTGATCTCAGGATCATGAGTTTGAGCCCCATGTTGGATGCAGAGATTACTTTAAAAGAAAGCTTTATTTAGATTTTTGAGTAGGGAGAGACAGCATCCCTAACACCCTCATTGTTCAAGGATCAACTGTATAAATGCCAGGACTCACAAAACTTGGATTTGATCCTATTTAATAATCATAATTTGTTTTTTTCCTGATCTTCTCCTTTTTTTTTTTTTTAATTTATTTGACAGACAGAGATCACAAGTGGGCAGAGAGGCAGGCAGAGAGAGAGGAAAGAAAGCAGGCTCCCTGCTGAGCAGAGAGCCCAATGCAGGGCTCGATCCCAGGACCCTGGGATCATGACCTGAGCCAAAAACAGAGGCTTTAACCCACTGAGCCACCCAGGAACTCCTGTTTTGTTCCTGATCTTAATGGGAACTATTCTATCCCAGTTTTATAAGAACCTCTGTGAGGAATAGATTCTGAATTTTATCCAAATATTTTTTGGATATTTATCCAAATATTTTTATCCAAATATTTTTTGCCTATTGGGGAAAATCAAATATGTTTTCTCCTTTCATCCATTAAAGTCAAGGATTATAATAGGTCTACTAATATTAAATCATTCTTATTATTCTATAATAAACTTAATTGGCTTTGGAAGAGTGATTCTTTCAATTTGTTGTTGAATATGGTTACTAATACTTATTTTTGACTTTCATATCTATATTCATAATGCAATTAACCTATTGTGCTCTTAACTTGTACTGTCACATTTTTAACATGAAGTTTATTCCAGCTTCATAAATAAACTGAATTAAAAATTCCATTTTTTTCCCATCTTGAACCAAATCAAGCATGTGAATTACTATATGTTCTTGAACTTAGGTCATCCTAATGTATAGGAAAATCTTCCCATTTTCTCGATGAGATCTCAAAAATTATTTCTAATAACTTTTATATTTAAGCTTTTGGAGATATGGATGGAATAGTCAAATGTCTACTTATATTTTAATTCACTAACTTAATTATAAATATATTTTTAAATCATAATTAGATAAATAATTTTGCTTAGAAATATTGCTTTTTTCCACTTTCAAACTTCTTCCATAAAATAATTTTATTCAAACAGTTTACATGAATCTTTGATACTAGTATCATTATCACTATCACTATGGAAACTTTTGACTTTTTTACTGTGGTTTCCCATAGCACATCATTATCTTCACTGTTTAAGGTATAAACACTGTTTATAAGGTATAAAACCTTCACTGTTTAAGATATAAACTTTTAGAATTCATATTAATTCAGGCCTAGACAATTTATCCAAAGCCATTGGCATAATCTCAAGATAATTTTCCATCTCTCTTATAGATGTGTATTTGTGATCTCTATGATAAAAATTACCTATTATACTGCTTTTTAAATTTGCTTATAATGGCATCCAGCTCTTCTAATTATGAGATTACATTCCCAGGAATAATTACTCAAATAGTTTTAAATATTTTAGCCTCCTTTTTAACTGATTTAATTAATAAGCCTCTATAAGAATCCAAATCTGGGATATTTCAGGCTAAAGTATCATATATAATACAGTCATAGAAGGTGAGTCCATACATGATCACCACCTATCATATATCAGAGCTCAGGATAAATTCTACAACATTACAGATAGGAGGTAATTAATGAGGGAAAACTAAAATGAAAGGGTCTTAAATCCAGGGAGATTTAATTATTTGTGCAAAGTATGAGCATACAAATATGTGTACATGATACTAATTAGTATTGGGCTATTAGATACAGGTGCATTTTTTTTTAAAGATTTTATTTATTTATTTGACAGAGAGAGATCACAAGTAGGCAGAGAGGCAGGCAGAGAGAGAGAGAGAGGGAAGCAGGCTCCCTACTGAGCAGAGAGCCCGATGCGGGACTCGATCCCAGGACCCTGAGATCATGACCTGAGCCGAAGGCAGCGGCTTAACCCACTGAGCCACCCAGGCGCCCCAGGTGCATTTTTTTTTTAAGATTTTATTTATTTATTTGACAGAAATCACAAGTAGGCAGAGAGGCAGACAGAGAGGAGGAAGCAGGCCCCCCGCTGAGCAGAGAGCTGGATGTGAGGCTTGATCCGAGGACCCTGGGATCATGACCTGAGCCAAGGCAGAGGCTTAATCCGCTGAGCCACTCAGGCACCCCTACAGATGCATTTCTGATAAAAATGTAATTTTTTATAGTCATTTTAGCTCAGTTTGGAAATTTTAACACTTTGTAGATAGATGAAGAGATAGGATGCATCAGAATAGCTAGGAAAATAGCTATACTTTATTACTATCAGAAATAAAATGGTTTTCCTTTTTCTCCTTTTAACAGATTTCATGTGCTCACAACTACCACAATTCAAAAAACGGCGTCTGGTGTATGAAAAAGTCCCTGGTAGAGCTGATGGACAAACTCGTCTGAGGTTTTTTTGAAGGAAAGGATAATATTCTGTGCCACATTCCTTTGTTTTTGATGAAAATCTAGTAACAAAATAATTTAGATTTGCTCACTCATTAAATAAAATATATTTGTTACATGTTCTTGGTTCTTCCATATTAAAATTTCAAAATATATATTCTGCCCTATTGTTTGCATCTTTGTATGTTAAATATTCTCATTCGCATAATTGTCGTAAGATCCAATTATCTTCTAGATTCACCTGAACACTGCAAGCCTTCATTTTTTTTTAGAGCAGTAGGTACAATATATACATCTAGAGCAACAGCAGTATATACAGTATTGTATCTATATATAAAAGGGTAATTTAGTTGTCTTCTGAATGGCTCACTGCTTCCCACCTTTCCTCCAGCAAGCCTTTTTTTTTTTTTTTAAGATTTTATTTATTTATTTGACAGAGAGAGAGATCACAAGTAGGCAGAGGCAGGCAGAGAGGGGAAGCAGGCTCCCCGCTGAGCAGAGAGCCCCATGGCTTGATCCCAGGACCCTGAGATCATGACCTGAGCCGAAGGCAGAGGCTTAACCCACTGAGCCACCTAGGCACCCCCCCCAGCAAGCTTTTTAAAATGAGCCTCCATTTCAGGCTGACCTTTTAAGTCAAGAAGTGAAGATCACCAGAGTCAACCCTACATTACCAAGAAAGTTAAAATCTAGGCAAAGTTGAAGTTAGAGAACTTCCCACTTTTTTTTTTTTTAACATTTTATTTACTTACTTGAGAGAGAAGAAGAGGGAGAGTGCACAAAGGGAGAAGGAGCGGGAGAAGCCAACCCCCCACTGAGCAGAGAGCCCAGTGTGGGACTTAATCCCAGGACCTTGAGATCCTGAGCTGAGCCAAAGTCAGACCCTTAATTTACTGAGCCACCCAGGCATCAGAGAACTTCCCATTTAAAGTGTTGCCTTCAGGGATGCCTGCCTCACTCAGTCAGAAGACTGGGCAATTCCTGATTGCAGCGTCATTAGTTTGAGCCTCACACTGGGTGTAGAGATTACTTAAATACTTAAAAAAAAAAAAAAATAAAGTGTTGCCTTCATAAATAAAAATTTAAAACAAATCACTAAGAAAATATTTGCAACCTACATAATAAAAAAGATATACATTCCTAATATACAAAGAATCCTACAAATTGGTAGGAAAAAAGACAACTTAATAGAACAGTGTGCAAAATATATGGGTGGATAGAAAAAAAGATAGAAAAAAAATGGATAGATATTACACTGAAGAAACAAAAATAGCCAATAAACATTTTAAATTATATGTAGCTTTATTACTCATCAGGCAAATGCAAAAGAAAACAGATCACCTATCAGACTGGCAAAATCTTTGAAAATTAATAATACTCAGTGTCAGCATATTGGAGAAAGAACACTTTCCTATGCTGTTGGTACAACATTTTTGGAGGATAGTTTGTATATTTTTTAATGGATGATTATAGGTTTCTTATTACTCTGGTATTTATATTCCATTGAGTATATTTTTTTTAAGATGTATTAATTTTATTTTCAAATATCAGGATTTCTAATAAAGTTATATTCTTTGCAACTATTCGGTTATTAACAAAACTTTTATATGTCATCTCTAAAATGGAGGTAATGGGTTTTTGACATTATTATAGGTGGTACACCAGCAAAAATGTTTGAAGACCACAAGCATACTCTCTTTCCTAGCTTCTGAAATTATCACCTTATTACTACCAAAATTGACCTCTACCTTCTGAGATCCAAGAGACATGCAGACATCACCCTAGTTGACCTCTCTTCAGCGTTTGCTACTGTTAATCATGTCCTCCTTTTTGAAACGGGCTTAACATCACCTCTTACTTTCCTCCTACTCTCCCCTTGCTATTACACTTTTCTTTATAGGATGTTTGGTTTTGCTTAGGTATGTAGGGGGTAAAGACTTTAAAGAGAAACTGTTTCTGGAAATCTAATTGGATTTGCTATTCTACTTAAAGTTTTGGCAGGATAGCTTCTAAACTAATAATGTAAGGCTAAGGCTTCTCAGCTTGCAGATCACCTTTATACTGCCTTTAATCGGCTTCCAAGGAGAGGAGTTTCTTCATAGGCCACCAACTGCAGCAAGCCTTAAGGCTAGGCAATCAACACTCATGTCTTGCTTCCTCACCAAATGGAGTCTAAGTATTTGAGTCCTCCTGTGGGCATTTCTCAATGGCGCTTTGCTGTTTAAGGACAGATTCTGCCTGGGCATGGAACTGAGATGCCTAAATTATAACCATAACCACTATTTCTGCTTCTGTACCTTCCATGCTAACCCATGAGGAGATGGAAAATTACCAGCAAACTTTCTATAGGCACTCTGTAACCACACAACCCCCGACCAGAATCGAACCTAGCAGAGTGGCCGCTCCTGGACCCCCACCCGGCTCTGGGCCGAGAGAGAACAGCCATCTGGCGCCAGAGAAACCCCCACCCAGAATTGGACGTGACAAAGTGACTGCCCCCAGACCCCCCACCCAGCTTTGGGTACGGGAGATAATAACCGTCTGGCTCCCCGCGGCTTGACAGGGAGACCCCGCCAATCCTGAGGGGGCACGTACCCTAGCAGCGCCAACTAAGCAGTTTAAAGAATGACAGACCTTTGATCTAACCAATAATCTATTCTCAGCTTTTTCCCGCTCTGTAGCGCACCAGTCAAATTATAGAGTTGCTGTTTGATTTTCCCGCGGTATGTAGTGATTCGTTACGAGATACTATGTTGTATGCTAAGTCCCTGCCTCCCCAAATAGTGTATAAAAAGTGCTGTGTTCCTGAGCTCAGGACCTCTTAGTGCGCGGAGGTCCAGGTTCGAGCTCGTAATAAACGACCCTTGCTGTTTGGCTTTGACTCTGGACTCTGGTGGTCGTCTTTGGGGGAGTCTCGGAATTTGGGCACAACAGAACAGCCTCTGTCAGAGGTATTGGGAAGTAAGTCTTGTATTAGGAGTCTGGTGACTCCTAAAGTGAGCTCTGCTTTAGCAGAGCACTCCCTGGGAGCCATTGTCACATGACAGGTTGGGCTGATCCACAGAATAGGGAAGGGTCTGGTTGGGCCCTTGCTGGGGGACCCAAAGTGTCAGTCTGACCTCACAGTATCATCTTCCAAACAACCCATCAGAAAGAATTGTTTGGAATAGCCCCAACTTCTCAGGCTGGCTCTTGGCATGGAACTTTGATTTTTTTTTTCCCTCTGAGAGTATTTCCCTGTGAGGTTTTTCATGGTCCAAAAAGTTACTTGCCCTTAGATCCATTGCTAGTGATAGGGCTGCTCACTTTAGAGAGGTTTTGGGAGACCTTACTCCCAGGTCCTAGGTCCAGCCCTAAGTCTGAGGCCTCACAAGAACATCAGCCGCCCCCTCCAACTGTGGATGGACATAGATACTCCTTCCTTTGCCACTGAGATACAGGGCCCAAATGGGAATCAACACCAGGGCATCCCACCCCTTGCCTCTCACAGTAAATAGGTTGGTCTTTCTCCCCCACATAGTAAGCTGATCCTCAAACAAGAGATCAAATAATTTTAATAAACAGAGCAATCTGGGTTAGAGGTGGTGGGGAATGCCAAGAGCAATCCCAAATGAGGACTTAAAAAGTACACATTTTTGTCTTTTGCCTTTATATTCAGTTTATGATTTTATCATACAACAGATTTTAACTTAATACTTATTTATTTATTTAAATTAAATTTTAGGAAGGTATCCACATCTTTTCTTTTTGATTTCCTGGTTTCCTGCCTTGCTTAGGAAGACCCTTTTAAACTTTTTACTTCAGTTATACAACTATTCCCTTAATTTTTCTTCCAATACATTTGTATTCTTTCTTTAACCAATGTGCATTTATTACATAATACAAGTCCAATTTTATTTCCTTCCAAGTGGATAACCAGTAATGCCAGCACCATTTATTAGTAAACCATACTTTCCTACCAAAGAGAAAAGTCCATTTCTGAACTGTTATGATCCAATCATTTATTTGCCTATTCCTATATCACAGTAATTTTGTGGTTTTTTTTAATATTTTTAAGGATTTATTTATTTATTTGACAGAGCAAGAGAGATCACAAGTAGGCAGAGTAGCAGGTGGGGGGAGTGGGGGAATGGGGAGCAGGCTCCCTGCTGAGCAGAGAGCCTGATCTGGGGGTCGATCCCAGGACCCTGAGATCATGACCTAAGCCAATGGCAGAGGTTTAACCCACTGAGCCACCCACATGCCGTTCTTTGTAATTAAAAAAAAAAAAAAAATCTTAGTTTTAGGGGTGCCAGGGTAGCTGTCGGTGAATCATCTGCCTTCGGCTCAGGTCATGATCCCAGGGTCCTGGGATTGAGCCCTGCATCACGTTCCCCACTCAGCAGGGAGCCTGCTGTTCCCCTGCTTGTGCTCTCTCTGTGTCAAGTAAATACATAAAATCTAAATAAATAAATAAATAAATAAAGGGGCACCTAGATGGCTCAGTCAGTTTAGTGTCTGCTTTCAGCTCACGTCACAATCCTGAGTCCTAGGATCAAGTCCACCATTGGGCTCCCTGCTCCCTACCCCCTCTTCATGCTTTCTCTCCCAAATAAAGAATTAAAATCTTAAAAATAAATAAATAAATAAATAAAGGGACACCTGGGTGGCTCAGTCAGTTGAGCATCATCCCAGAGTCTTCGGCTCCGGTTATTATCCCAGGGTCTTGTAATGTAATGAAATACATGGATAGATTTCCTTTTATCAAAATAATTTTGTCACGTTGTATCTTCTCTTGATACACTAGTGAATTTGATTTGCTTATATTTAGGACACATATTTATACTCATAAGTGAGAAATCTATAGCTTCTTGTATTATCTTACCAAGTTTTTGCCAGAGGAGAAATCGGAATCAAGAAGAGTTTTTTCTTTTTGACATACAAAAGTCTGTACATAATAATGTATACAACTTAAGGACTTTGGAGGTGAGTATATACCTCTGAAACCATAATCACAATCTACACCATAAACTCATCCATCATGTCCAAAAGTTTCTTCTCCCACCCTCTTATTACTTTTTATAGTAACACCTAACATAAGATCAACCCTCTTACTAAATTTTTCAGTACATAATACAATATGCTACCCATGGCACTATGCTGTAGAGTAGATCTCTGGGACTTACTTACCTTTTATAAATGAAAATGAGTTTTTTAATGGAGATTTTAAAAAATGCTTATTGTTGTTAAGATGGAGATTGGCACATGTTTAATGTTGACAGAAAGGATCCAATAAAGTAGTTGAAGATAAAGGAGAAAGGATAATTGATAGTATGATTTCAAAGAAGGCAAAACATTAAAACAGATCCAGAGAACAAATAGCAGGGTTAGAAAAGGGACACCTAAAAAAAAAAAAAAAAAAAAAAAAAAAAAAAAAAAAAAAAAACATCTCTGCCACTAAGGAAAAAAAAAAAAAAGAAAGAATAGAAAAGGGACACCTGAATTCCTGAATTTTGATTGAACGGAGGGAGAGATTCAGATAACTTAGATTTGGAAGTTTAGTGGCCAGAGATTAAGGGAGTTTCCATATGATGGCTTCTATTTTCTCTACTTGGTAACACTAATTATGCTAAAAGATATTTTCATTTATTTATGGATTTATACATAACTATTTCAAAGTGCAATGTTGCCAGAAATTGAGATGTTTCTGCTCATTTTATATACATATATATAATTTTTTTTACAAAGTTCTTCAAGAACTTATAAGCAAAAATCTCACTTTCCACTTCTAGCACTCAATTTCACAAGGAAACAAAAATTCATGATACCTTAAAAGAAAATCTGACACAAA
This sequence comes from Mustela erminea, assembly GCF_009829155.1. Classification (NCBI taxonomy): domain Eukaryota; kingdom Metazoa; phylum Chordata; class Mammalia; order Carnivora; family Mustelidae; genus Mustela; species Mustela erminea. The sequence goes on from NC_045625.1 coordinate 21,397,231, forward strand.
ATGTTGCTATCATAGAAAATGATGAATTAAGCAGAAATTTTATTTCCAAGCTCATCAAAGATTTTTACAAACACAAAATACCCTTTTAAAAGTGTTCCAAATTAAATCAAAGGCACATCATCAAAATAAAACACTTGTGACATGAAGAATTTATGTAGGTTGTATTTTCACATGATTTTGTTTTTACTCATTTGTAATGTTCGAAAGAACACATTTTTTTAAAGACATGAAATAATGTAACTTTTTTTTTTGTTTTAAGTATAACTACAACTATAAAGTAGAGGAACTTAAGAAAACAAAGACCAAATCTGCTTCATACACTGGATGGGGCAATCTAATACAAAACACAACAGGAATCTTTCCAAACAAGTTTGCTAAGAAACAGCTCCTATGTTTAGTGTTACAAATGAAAGAATCTTCTCATTTAGAAAAATCAAGACAGCATTTGATTAACAAAGTCTACTCTTCCCCCAGTTTTATACTTGCTTGTCTTCATTTAGAAACTGTAAATTCAGGAGAAAAGATCAAGTTTTGTTATGGTATAAAAATCTTAGGAACAACAAATTACAAATATTCAATTTTTTAACAAACAAAAATGTTTGCCTTCCCAAAATGTAAACGTCCAGTAAATAAAACAAACAATATTCCAGGAATAGAAACACCAGTAATTTGCTTATGAAAGAGGTGTATTTGGTGGTAACATTTTTGTTTGTCTTAAATATAAAAGCACTTTACCAAAAGACTCTGGCCATTATTATCTAAAGTCTTCCCCCTCATCCAGTTTCCTTATGTGAGTAGAAACTCATCAATTTCTATAAAATTTTGGCTATAGGACCAGGCCAAGGAAAGGTCTGAAATATATAAGAGTCATTTGGCTGGAGAAAAGTGTTTTCTTGAGACTTGGAGGCAGTTAGTTATTCATCACTTCGCACTTAAAAGCATTCCTCAGTGAACTTCTTCCTTACTGAAAAGAGAATGAGGTAGGTTTTCCCGTTAGTAAGATTTACACATATAATTAACTAGTCATCAATTCAGGTCACTTTAGTGTTCTCAAAGTAGAAAGTAACAATATAAAAAATATCTAAGCTACATTATTGAATGAATAACACCCATTAAGCTGCTTTGTAAAAAGGAAAATGCTATGCCAGCACAAGACTATTACTTTAATACCATAAATGTAGACATTTTCCATTAAAAGGTATAATAGTACCTGACAACATAATTACTTCTTTCTGTTAATATGAGTAATTCCCTTTTGCAAATATATGAAAAAGGACCTAAGATGTTTACTTAAGTCTTATGAAAATCCCTCAGAACACATAATTTGAACTATATTGGGCCCAAAAGACTACAGTAATCTATGCCCTGACCTCTTCCCAAAAAGGGGGCGGGGGTGAAAATGTGAAAGAAGGAAACGCAACACGTTAGGACCCATGAAATTTCCAATATGCCACCAAACAGGTGTTTTCATTTCACTAATCAATTTGTAAAGCTCTTTTTTTTTTTTTTTTTTTAAGATTTTGTTTATTTGACAGAGAGAGAGATTGCAAGTAGGCAGAGAGGCAGGCAGAGAGAGAGGAGGAAGCAGGCTCACCACTGAGCTGAGAGCCCGATGCGGGGCTCGATCCCAGGGCCCTGGAATCATGACCGGAGCTGAGGGCAGAGGCTTTAACCCACTGAGCCACCCAGGTGCCCCTGTAAAGCTCTTTTAACTCTACCCACGATTTTCTCCAGTAACTACACTTCTTCCTCTATTAAACACATATTCTGGGGGCACCTGAGTGGCTCAGTGGGTTAAAGCCTCTGCCTTCAGCTCAGGTCATGATCTCAGGGTCTTGGGATCAAGCCCCACATCGGCCTCTCTGCTGGACGGGGAGCCTGCTTCCCTCTCTCTCTCTCTGCCTATTTGTGATCTCTGTCTGTCAAATAAATAAATAAATAAATCTTAAAAAAACAAAAAACCCAAAACCCATATATTCTGAAAGCCTCCAGGAAAGAAATCATAGCTGGTGGTAGGAACAAGTCTCCTCTGCGGAGTCCTTGGTCCAGAGAGCAGCAAGCCTACTGATAACACCAAGCAGCAAATCACAGCACTGGAATGGTGTTAGGACAGAGATGGTGGGATTAAGGTCATGAAATTACTACCAGCCAACTCAGTTAAAGACCTCAAGTACATAAGGATATTAACATCTCATGAGTTAGTGCCCAAGAGAATTGAGACTCACTTAATGAGATGTATTCCACAGACATGCTGACTAGAGTCACCCCTCAGGTGCCTTTTACTGTTTCTTATTTTAATTTCCCCCAAAATAGTGGATATTCAAAGCTCAGTTGCCCGATCCCTTGGGAAGCCCTGTGATAATGCCATGGACCAAAGACAGCACAGTGTGTCATTACTCACCAGTCTTTAGAATAAAGCACAGGATCTGGGCTCCCGGAAGGGGTTGCTTCCAGCTGGAACACCTACCAGCAGGGCATCCTTGCAAGCATTCTGCATACAGTACTGCTGAAGCTCTGCAGCTGCCTGTGAGACCTGAAACAAAGGGACACCGGCTTGACGTGCTGCTCACAGCCGAGCCATCTGATACTCTGAAAAATGATCCTACAGCCTGATAAAGGTCCCACATCTTGTGATCTCCAAAAGTCTCTTTTTTTGCTGAAAGTTCATGTTACAGTTTCCATGATTTAGGGTATTTTTTAATTCCGTTGCTTCTTCAATAAAAGAAAAATAAAGCTGGTATCTTTGATCCATTTAGAATCCTAGTTGTGAGACTGACCTGGTAAAGAAATAGCTCATTCTAGTACTTCCTTTACAAATTTTCACTTATAAGCGTGCGCTAATATAGTCAGGTTTGCCATGTGAGCAGACTGGTTTTTTGTTTTGTTTTGTTTTGTTGTTTTTTTAAGATTTTATTTATTAATTTATTTGATAGAGAGAGGGAGATCACAAGCAGGCAGAGAGGCAGTCAGAGAGAGAGAGGGAAGCAGGCTCCCCGCTGAGCAGAGAGCCTGACGTGGGACTTGATCCCAGGGTCCTGAGATCATGACCTGAGCCAAAAGCAAGGCTTAACCCACTTAGCCACCCAGGCGCCTGAGCAGACTGTTTTAATGCTTACACGGCTGAAGCCTTATCCAGTCTGCCCAAAACAAAGTGACAAGTTTTCCTCAAGCTTTTGAGGCAGGATAGCTTATTGGGTAAAAGTGCAGCCTCTGGAACCAAAATGCCTGGACTCAAATTCAGCTCCATCCTTACCTGTATGATCTTGAGCAAGTTAACTTAATTTCTCAGTTTTTGTTTCCTCATCTGTGAAATACATTTTTTAACAGTATGTAAGTCAGTGAGTTGATGAGCCAATTAAATGAGCTAAATGCATTTAAAACACGTAGAACAGTGTTAACACACAGTCAGCAGTACATTTGTGGCAGACTACAAGAACAGTCACAGTATTTTACGGCTCCTCTCGCCAACAAGAGTCTTTCCCTAACACCGCTTGAATCTGGGTTAGCCTTGTGACCTGGTTTGACCAGGAAAATGTGGTAGAAATAATGGACATGTTCTAGGCTGTAGGTCTGAAGAGTCTTTGCAGCTACCTCTCTTGCTGTGGTTGGAACTGTAAGACCATCTAATGAGCCCAGGCTAGCCTGCTGGAGATCCTGGGGGGAATCATCAGGGAGCCAGCTCCTGCCATCTGCCTCCCAACTTCCAGACATGCACGTGAGGCCATCCTCCATCCTCCAGCCACCAACCAACCCTCCAACTGACTGCAGATGCGTGGAAGAGCCCAGCAAAGATCAGCAGAACTACACAGCTGAGCCCAGCTCAAAATGTTGACCTAAGAACTGCGAATTAATAAATGTTGCTTTAAGTGACGAAGTTTTGGAGTTTATTAGGTAGCACTGATAATTTCTGCCTATCTTCTTAGCCTCCATTTGATGCAGTTTTGTACATCGAGGCTTTCCTCCCATTCCATTTTATGTGCATTGAGAAGGTGTTTTGTATAAAATCTCACTCCTATCATAAAAAAATTGGTTCCAACTGCTGTTCAAGTATCACTACTAGTTTGTGTTAATTTTCCAAGCTTCTAAATACCTGGAAAATCAACTCCTTATGTTATAGTTACCAACTAGTTCCTAGAATGCCTTACGAATTTTGGTTTCATTAATGTAATAAGTTTCTATTATATAAATATAAAGACATAAAATAATACTATCAAACTAATGGTTAAGCTTCCTTTTCCCTCAAAAGAAGTTCTGACATGTTCATGTTGATTATTATTGGAATTAATGGTTATATATAGCAGCTATTAATTCACAAGGAATTTAGAACCAATTATGCTCATGCTTACTATTGCTCCATCAGAGGGAACAGATGAATTCACACGTGATGGGTAGAAGGGAGACTAACCTCCAGGACCCCTGGAGAAACTGGACTAACTGGACTCTACCTAAAGAACATGGACAAAAAGTTAAGTTGAGTGGATATGCAGAGAAAATAAGAGAAGAATAAAAGTGGCCAGCATTTCTCTAGCACTTTTACAGGAAAAAGGCTTTGGGTTGGGGGTGGGGGTGGAATACAAGCTCAAACAATTAGAAGCTGTTATTTGCCATGGGAGGTAGGATACCCAAATTATATGGCTTTCCTTGGATTGAGTCCATGCTCGCCCAGCAACTTCTCAGAGATTTCTCCAAAACAGAGAAGGGGCCCTTGGAAGAATATTAAGCATTCCAATCACTAGCAAGAGATGCCCTCCATTATATGCTAGAAAACTGGTGTTCTGGTTTATTTACTAGTTAGCAAGTCTGCTAATGAGAAGGCATCTGTGGATGTGCTGAGTCCTGCAATAAGGCCAACTAGATCCTGGAATGTTGTGACTCCTTAGCGTGCTGCCTGAGAGAAGCCCACCAAACACCTGAAACCATACTACATATGAGAACACCCCACAAATAAAGTTATTATCTGTGTGACTTTGAGCAATTCACTTGAATTCTCTGGGTCTGTTTTATCACACAAAATTATTTTTTAAATATAGCAAATACCTCGCCTAGCTATTCCACAGGGTAGGCAGGCAACTGGCTCCCAGCTCTCCTTTCCTCAGGTGCCAACATCATCCTGACCATTTTCAACAACCCTAGTTTCAGTTCCCTGACCTCCTTTCCTCAGACAGCCTTCTCCTCAGTGCCAACAGTTACAGCCAACACCTCTAACTGCTCCACATCTGAAATTTTACACTTTAACTTCCTACATTCTGATCACAATCTCTCCTACCCATCCAGAATGCTGCTTCCTTCTCACTACATCCTTTCTCTGACCTCAGGAGAATGCCTCCTCCCCCTTTGCCAAGCCCATCACCAGGAGGCTGGCTCAGTTCCTTCTCTAACCAGTCTGCGTTCAGCCTCCTTCTAGCCAGCCCCTCAAGCTCCTTGCCCTTTGCCCCCACTTCCATCTTTGTGTTATACCTCCTCTGCTAACCCACTACTTGGATCAACCACCATTCACCTTGGATACTCAGATTCCTAGGTGACTAAGTGCTAGTGGAGGAAAAACAAACAAAAAACAAACCCTGCAAGTAAGGCAATCAGTCTCCAATCTCAAAGTAGCTCGGTCTTCAGAGTCACAAGGTGCCTATGATTGTGCCTGGTAGGGGGCTCCTCTCCCATTCCCAAAAACCCTCTCCTCCATCCTCACTCTTGTGACTCCATTAGCTCCCTCCCCTCAGCCCTAGAAGAAAACTTGGCCTTCTACTTCACAAAGAAAAATGTCATCATACAAGTCCTTAAGTCCACACATCTAGAAACATCTATCTTCACACATGTCCTGATCTCCTTTCTTTGTATCTCAAAAGTTGCCCCTCCAATCCCATGTCCCCACAGGCAGACTGCCTATCTTCTCTACCTCCAATTCTCCTTCTCTATTTGGTCCCCCTCAATCTAAAAATAGTTTGTTCCTTTCCCTCAACCTCGAAATAAAGCTTTTCATTTCCTAAATTAAAAGAAATAAGGGTGCCTGGGTGGCTCAGTTGGTTAAGCGACTGCCTTCGGCTCAGGTCATGATCCTGGAGTCCTCGGATCGAGTCCCACAACCGGCTCTCCGCTCAGCAGGGAGTTCTGCTTCTCCCTCTGACATTCCCCCTCTCATGCTCTCTCTCAAATAAATAAATAAAATCTTTAAAAAAAAAAAAAAAAAAAGAAAGAATAAAGTTGTTTCCTCTTTAAAACCAGATTTCTTTTTTAATTTATTTTTTATTTTCAGCATAACAGTATTCATTATTTTTGCACCACACCCAGTGCTCCATGAATCCGTGCCCTCTATAATACCCACCACCTGGTACCCCGACCTCCCACCCCCCGGCCCCTTCAAAACCCTCAGATTGTTTTTCAGAGTCCATAGTCTCTCATGGTTCACCTCCCCTTCCAATTTCCCCCAACTCCCTTCTCCTCTCTATCTCCCCGTATCCTTTGTGCTAGTTGTTATACTGTTATGTTGTTATTCACAAATAAGTGAAACCATATGATAACTGACTCTCTCTGCTTGACTTATTTCACCCAGCATAATCTCTTCCAGTCCCGTCCATGTTGCTACAAAAGTTGGGTATCCATCCTTTCCGATGGAGGCATAATACTCCAGAGTGTATATGGACCACATCTTCCTTATCCATTCGTCCGTTGAAGGGCTTCTTGGTTCTTTCCACAGTTTGGCGACCGTGGGTGGCCACTGCTGCTATAAACACTGGGGTACAGATGCCAGATTTCTTTTTTAAAAAGGCCTGCCTACCCTTTTACAATCCAGATTCTCCTACCACTACCTCTGTTACTAAAACCTCTTCTGCATGCCGTAACTCTCTTGATCTTGTTTTATAATCTTCACTTACAGTCTGAAGTTATTTTACTCATGTGTTTATTGATGATCTCTGCCGGTATGATCACCACATTCTCAGTACCTAGAATAGCGCCAACTACAGAGAGAAGGCACTGTGGAAGTACACGGAATATCAGAGCGGTGGTCATTCACACACACGAACATACAGTCTACAAACAATGCGACCCCAGTTGCTCAACACAATATACAAGAGATGCTTTTCAATCAACTTACTAAACATTAGACATAATAACTAAGCCTCCAATTTTTTTTTTTAAGATTTTATTTATTTATCTCAGAGAGAGAGGGAGAGAGCACAGGCAGACAGAATGGCAGGCAGAGGGAGAAGCAGGCTCCCTGCCGAGCAAGGAGCCCGATGTGGGACTCGATCCCAGGATGCTGGGATCATGACCTGAGACGAAGGCAGCGGCTCAACCAACTGAGCCACCCAGGCGTCCCCAAAGCCTCCAATTTTTGAAAGCCCCTCCTTCCTTGCTTTCTCTTGGTTCTCCTCTCCTCTCAGCCATCTTTCGGCCGGCGCAGGGGTCCACACTCTGGTCTTTTCGTTAACACACATTTTTTACCCCCATACATTCCTAGGACTTCTTTCAGCCTTGTCCTCTGAGCCTCGAGCCCAACCTGGGTATCTCGGCAAAGTCCACACGTCCAGCACCGACGTGCTCATTCCGCGAAGCCGCTCTCCCTCTTCCCGGCGGGGACTAAGGGCAGCGCCCCACGCCCAGTCGCCACGCCAGAAACCTGAGCCCCGTCTTCGCCCGCGCTCTCGCGCTAGTGCCATGAATCCTTCAGTAAGGCCGGTCCTCGTCTACTCCGCAGGCCCGGAGCGCATCCTCCCGCAAGAGCCCAGCCAGGCCGGCCGCGCGGCGCCCGCATCCCTGGGCTGCGCGCGTGCGCCCCGCTCCGCCGCCCCCACCCCACCCCCACCCCGAGGCCGGGTTCTCCCCGCTGACTGGGAAACTCCCCCAGGGCACTCGGCCCGGGCCACGCTCGGGAAGACTCGCCGGTCACCGCGGGCCCCGCCGGCCCGGCCTCCTCTCACCGGCCGCCTCCCCGCCGAGGCCGGGAAGCTGGCCAGGACCCGCCTGCCGTCCTCACGGCCGCCCACCACGACCCCGCCGCGGCGAGGGGCAGCCGGCTTCTCCCCTCACGTCTCCCCGGCGGGAGCGCGCCGTCACCGCGCCGCGAGGAAAGGGCGCCGCCGCCCGTCTCACCTTGATCCTCTCCACGCCGGCCTCCAGCTTTAGCTGCTCCACCAGGCGCTGCAGGGCGTTCACACTGGCCCCGGAAGACATGGCGGCGGCGCTGGGCTCCGAAGGCGGGGGAACCGGGCCGCGGGAGCCGCGAGGCCCCGTGCGCGAGCGCCGCCCCGGGGCGGGGAAGCCGCTGCGCCCGCCCCGCCGCCGCTGCCCCGCCTCTCCCGCTGGCCGTCTCCAAAGCGACAGAAGCCGCAGGTAAGCGACCGTGTGGGTTCCCGAGTCGCCTGGCACTTAACTCTCTCTGCTCCCTAAACGTGGATAGCAGCCGCACCTGCGCCTGGACGCGGAGCCATCTCCTCAGCGCGATGGCGCTTCTGGAGGAGCGGGCGCGACCTGCGGGGATGGGGGGCTCTGGGGCTCGGGAAGGTGGAGACGCACTCCTGAGAAATCGGAACTGGGACTCGGGGTGGCCGGAGCCCACGTGGCAAAGGAGTTGAATGAAGGAAGCTCTTGGAGGCTTCCGGGCCTTTCTGTAATGGGGATGGGGAGAGAGGGAGGAGAGCTGGTAGAGGAGCCCCGTGAGACGGTAACCAGAGTGTGAGTCACCTGTTCCCGTGTCGTGGGAGTCCCGTCAGTTGCGTCGGTAGGTCAGTGAGGTAAGCAGGACTCAAATCCCAGGCCTGGACATCTCTGCGGCACTTGTAGGAGAAAATGAAATCCAGCCTCCCACCCCTCCCCGTCCCATCTCACCATTTAACTATAATGTTTCTGTTGTGCTGCATTTTTAAAAAACGTTTTTATTTATTTTATCGGAGAAAGAAAGAGAGCAGGGGGAGGGGGGAGAGGGAGAGAATCTCAAGCAGACTCCCCCAAGACGGGGGCTGGATCCCAGGATCCTGAGATCATGACCTGAGCCGAAGACAGACTCTTAACCGACTGAGCCACCTCTTTTTTTTTTTTTTTTTTAACTGTGTACATTAGTTTGTTTTACAAAACTGGCGTCATTGCTATATGTAAAATGTATGTTTTGTGTTAATTTTTTTCACTTAGTGTATCGTGAATATCGCCTTTGTTATTGTACACCATTGTACAACAGTAGATCTTTAAGCAACACAGGTTTGAACTGTGTGGGTCAACTTATACTTGTTGGGTTGGGTTTTTGTTGTTTTTTTTTTTTTTCAATACAGTTCTCAAAAGGTTTTCTCTTATGATTTTCTTTTTTTTTAAGATTTATTTATTTACTTATTGATGAGAGAGGGAGAGAGGGTGGAGGGACAGAAGAAGAGAAGGAGAGTAGCAGATTCCCCACGAAGCATGGAGCCCAACTTGGGGCTGGATATCAGCAGCCTGAGATCTTGATGAGAGCCAAAACCAAAACCAAAAACCCAGGCATCTCTTCCTTGTGATTTTTTTTTTAAGATTTTATTTATTTATTTGACAGAGACCACAAGAGAGGGAACAGAAGCAGGGGGAGAGGGAGAAGCAGGCTTCCTGCTGAGCAAAGAGCCGAACCTGGGGCTCCATCATAGGACCCTGGAATCATGACCTGAGCGAGGGCAGCGGCTTAATGACGGAGCCACCCAGGCACCCCTCTAACTTGTGATTTGCTTAACATTTTCTTTTCTCTGGCTTTACTAGAATAGTACAGTAAAAATTACATACAGCATACAAAATGTGTTAATCTGCTGTTCATGTTATTGGTAAGGCTTCCAGTCAACAGTAGGCTATTAGTAATTAAGTTTTGGGGGAGTCAAAATTTATATGTGGATTTTTGACTGCATGGGGTCAATGCCCCTATCCCCTATTGTTCAAGGGTCACCTGTTATGTCAGAGCTCATTTAAATTGAGTAATGCAAAAAGGTAATATATTAGCTTACATAACTGAAAAGCCAAGGACTTAAAGTAGTGGATTTAATTGCCCAAAAAGTAGGTTGGGGGATCTCTGTCTTTTGACTCTGCTTTTTCTGGGTATTGGCCTCATTTTCTTCAGTGGTAAATAGACTGTAAGAGGTTCGTTCCATGCTTTCATTGTCCCAACCCAGCGAACTCAGGAGCAAGAGCCCCTCCTCTTTTCTTTCTCACTGTTCCAACAAAAACCTCCATACTGGATCTTACCAACATTATTCAGTCATGTGCCCACCCTGAACCAATCATTATTTGAAAGCAAGGGTTATGTAGAGTTGGAAAGCCCAGATTAGGTGTGGCTGGACAGGAGGAGGATGAGAGATGCCTCTAGGCTGTTAGAAATGTTAAGCAGCAAGATGTTGATGTGAGAGACATCTGCACAGCACAATGACTGCTGAAGCAGTGAGATTATCTCCAATTAGAAAAGGCAACTTTGGGACTGCCCACAGTGAGGGGACACATGATGTAATACTTCTGTGTCAGCCATAGGTAGCAGAAAATGTTCAGAGGTGTGTCCAATCTGTCTCTTTCATGCTGTACACACCCACCATTTCTGCCCACTTCTGTATGATTGATTTTGCTACTCTTGGAGAGGAGTGGTCTGACTTGGAAAGAAACAACAAGGTTCTAGCATAGATCCTCCCACAATGATCCATGGACAGGCAAGCTTGATGCCACTGACCCATCTGTGTTTTGCTTTATACTTTACCAGAATGGCTTCTCATCCATTATTTTTGCATCATGGAACATCAGAGTGAAGAGACCTTCATATAATGTAATCCACCCCAATTTTAGAGATGAGGAAACTAAGAGCTACTAAGGAAAGTGATTGATGTAGTATCTCACAAAGTGGGAGTAGGGAAAGAACTTTCACTTTAGCTTCCAAGAGAAGTCACTGCTCATTTGGAATCTATTCCCACAGATGTAGTTATTTCTAGAGCTCTAAAAGTGGGTGAGGCCCAGGGACAGAGAATCCCTTCTTCCTTACCCCCACTAAAATGCACAGATCACAAATATATTATTTTAAAAATTTGTTACACATTTTTTTCTTGGTTAAAATAAGAACTTACATACAAATCAAAACCACAATGAGTTACCACCTATAAGAATGGCTAAAATTGGGCACCTGGGTGGCTCAGTTGGTTAAGCAACTACCTTTGGCTCGGGTCCTGATCCTGGAGTCCTGGGATCGAGTTCCACATAAGGATTCCTGCTCAGCAGGGAGTCTGCTTCTCCCACTGACCTCTCCCCTCTCATGCTCTCTCTCTTCTCAGCGAGGAGCCTGCTTCCCTTCCTCTCTGCCTGCCTCTCTGCCTACCTATGATCTCTGTCTGTCAAGTAAATAAATAAAAAAGTATCTCAGTACTTTTTAGAAATGATAATGTCCTTGTAAGACAAGTTTTGTTTCCTTGTTATGATGTATACAGTTCTTCAGTCCTCTGACCTTTTTTTTTTTTTTCACCTTTTTACTAACTGTGGATTATTTTTCCAGAAAATGGACTTCAAATAAGTCTTCTCCATAAAAATAATGAGAAGTACCTGGGTGGCTCAGTTGGTTAAGTAGCCAACTCTTGATTTTGGCTCAGGCCATGATCTCAGAGTCATGAGACTGATGCCCACCTCGGGTTCTGCACTCAGTGGGGAATCTGCTTGACATTCTCTCTCCCTGTCTCTGCCCTGCCCCCACTTACTCACTTTCTTACTCTCTTTCTCAGCAAATAAATACATCTTTAAAAAATAATGATACATATGATATATAATGGGAAGGTATTTCTTTCTGCCACATTATGTCAAAATGACATATACCTTCAATTTTCTAAAATGATTTAAAAGAAACAGGAAAACACATTAACAGCTGTATTTCATGTGACACACAGTGTAATGTACCATAAAAAAAACTATTTCATTTCTAATACCCACTGCATTAGAATAATGTATCAGGAGCTAAAGACTCACTAGCAGTTTTTTGGGTGCAGCTTCTCCAGAAAGATTTTCACAGGCATTTTTTGAGACTTTGAGAGGCAGTGAGGAACTTTGTTTGGGCTATTTGTCCTTTTGAACAGCTGTTCCAAGCCTGCCTCTTTATCTCACTGACAATGTCCCTGCAGTAAATATAGGCCATAAACTAGCAAGTAGCTGATGTTTGTTGTCCCTAAAAGTTCAGTCTTTTTTTTTCCCTAAAAGTTCAGTCTTTCTTGAGTTGTCATCTCAGCTGCTTTAACTTCTACGTCAAGGACAACAAGGGGCCTCTAAAATATACAATGCCAGCCCTAAGGGGCATCATTTTTCCACTATAGCACAGTACCTTGCCCAAGGTAAGGATTCAAATACCTATTAAAAGAATATAGAAACAAGGGGTTTGTAGTCATCACTAAACACACTCGTATTAACATGGATTTTAATAACTGAAAATGACTCTTCCCTGTTTCCTCTAAAAGCAAGAAAACCCATTTATTGAGCATTTAATAACATACGCCAGTACTTCACCCCTGTCTTGTTTAATTCTCACCAGATTCCTGTGACATAGTTAGTAATCCTACTATTAAAAATGGGAAAATGAGGTTCACAAGTTAACCTGCACAAAGTCAAGTTACTTGTCAGAGCCGGAAATCAAATCTTGGTCTATCCGACTGCAAAGCCTGAGCCCTTCCACTGCGTCTGGCTCACTCTTCCTGAGGTTATAAAGAACTGTCAAATGGGAGGAAGTTTCTCCATCCCTCATGACACCCAGAAGGATGGGTCTGTTAAGAAACCCCATTTGTGGGGCACCTAGGGGACTCGGTGGGTTAAAGCCTCTGCCTTCAGCCCAGGTCATGATCCTGGGGTCCTGGGATCGAGTCCCACATCGGGCTCTCTGCTCAACGGGGGGCCTGCTTCCCCTTCTCTCTCTGCCTGCCTCTCTGCCTACTTGTGATCTGTCAAAATAAATAAAATCTTAAAAAAAAAAAAAGAAACCCCATTTGTCATTGACTTAAGACCATGTGATCCATTCCATACATAATTGTCAGGGATACTCTGAATACTTTAAATATGAAGAATCTGATTAAAGTTTACAACTAATTAGGCAGCCTTTTTAATACCCGTAACATTTCTCAATTGCAGGCAATCTAAGCTACTTCAGACCCTAAATCTTTATGAATTTGCAGGCTATATTAGAATGTTAAATCCTAATCATCTAAAAAGATCCCCTCATTTCACAAATGAGGAAACCAGAAAGGTAAAATAATTTGTTTAGCAAATTTTACTTAGTTATTAGGTTCTAGATTTGGCCCTAACCCATACTTAAATGTGAAGAGTATTGCACTTTGCAAATAAGATTAATTACACTTCATACATACACTAGTTTGTCAGTACCAAGATTTAGCTCTGTCAAATGCACAACTGCAACTCAACAGAGATCTGACAATGTCTTAAAGTAGATATATTTATAATGATGTCTAATAAATGCTATTTATCTTTACTTTTCACAAAACTTTTTGTTCGGGCCAGTAGACACTTTCATAATATAAGCTGAATGTTAGCTTAGTTTAGCAATGGCTGCCATTGAGGCAAAATATCTCCAAGGTTTGGGAGTTAAAAGTTTATTGCCCTGTCCAGAGTAAAAAAAAACAAACAACCAAAAATCCTCAAAGAAAATGAACTATGATTTTTTTTTAAAAAGATTTATTTATTTATATGACAGGTCACAAGTAAGCAGAGAGGCAGGCAGAGAGTTGGGGGAAAGCAGACTCCCTACTGAGCAGAGAGCCCGATATGGGACTCGATCCCAGGACCCTGAGACCATGACCTGAGCCAAAGGCAGAGGCTTAACCCACTAAGCCATCCAGGCGCCCATGAACTATGATTTTCTAAACATAAACTCAATAGTATTAAAATACTTGTTAATTCTCTAATCTCAACTATTTTTTCACCTAAATCACCTAAAAATCCTATCAATTATAATTTTTAACATGATACACATAGGTGTGCAATGAAACAGCAACCTCAGATTTGTAGAACTTGGAGAATTCATTAAAAAGTAAGACCACTAAAGGGCACCTGGGTGGCTCAGTCGGTTAAGCACCTGCCATTGGCTCAGGTCATGACCCCAGGGTTCTGGGATCAAGCCCCATATGGGGGAGCCTGCTTCTCCCTCTGCCTGCTGCTCCCCCTGCTGTGCTCTGTCAAATAAATAGATAAAATCTAGAAAGAAAGGAAAAGGAAAGAAAAGAAAAATGGCAAGACCACTGTGGAGGGCGCCTGGGTGGCTCAGTGGGTTAAGCCGCTGCCTTCGGCTCAGGTCATGATCTCAGGGTCCTGGGATCGAGTCCCACATGGGGCTCTCTGCTCAGCAGGGAGCCTGCTTCCCTTCCTCTCTCTCTGCCTGGCCTCTCTGCCTACTTGTGATCTCTCTCTGTCAAATAAATAAATAAAATCTTTGAAGAAAGGAAAAAAAGACCACTGTGGAAAGGGTTAGTAGTGGAATCTCTTATGAAGATATTTGACATGAATATGATCCTGAGTAATTTTAGCACAGACCTTAATTATATGGAGTGATAATAGATAGCAATGAACAGCTACACACTATAAACCCTACATGTCAAACAAAAGGAAATGGTGACAGGATACCCTTAAAAAAGAAGCACAAGAAAAAATATCTATCTAGTGAGGTTGTAGGATCCTCTATTCAGGATTCTTCTCCGGAATGGTTCTAAAATTGAGAAGCTTTTGGTTTTTTGGTGGGGGGGATGGGCAGAATATGAATAAAAATTATTCATTGTACTTGAATGACACTTGCAACTAATGGCTCTTCCTTCACTCTAGGATTTTGAAGCATATTTTGTTGAGGGAAGAAAAGACAAGCATCAAAGTCCTCCTGTTAAGGAGAGTCCATTTATCTAAATTACCCTTATTCCTAAAGAACAACCAAACTTTTACCAAGTGAGAAGGCTGCTGGGGGTGATTTCAGAAATGAGGCTTCTATAAAGCCAGGGAAAAATACAACAATCTAGCAGATATGCAAAATAATTTCCAACACACATTGTTTGAATCAGCCAACCTTTATGAATGCTACATACCCAGTCCTTTTATTATTCCTTATTACTGGGTGTAAAAAGAAAACTCAGAATACCAGAAGTTTGAAATTTTAACAGAGGGGCAAGTGCCTTAGAAAAATGTAACTATTTCAGAATTTTATAACAGCAAAGGGGTCCTACTGATAATCTAGTTGAAGTTCTTCCCCAAATTTCTATCTATTAAGGTAACTGAGGTCCTCACTCACAAACTAAATGACTCACAGGGTCAAAACTCTTCCCTCCTGGGGGCACCTGGGTGGCTCAGTGGGTTAAAGCCTCTGCCTTCGGCTCGGATCGTGGTCCCAGGGTTCTGGGATCGAGCCCCGCATCGGGCTCTCTGTTCGGCGGGGAGCCTGCTTCCTCCTTTCTCTCTCTCTCTCTCTCTCTGCCTGCCTCTCTGCCTACTTGTGATCTCTGTCTGTCAAATAAATAAATAAAATATTAAAAACAAAAACAAAAAAAAACTCTTCCCTCCTGCCTTTTTGTATATATCACATATTTGGGCTTAGCTCCTGAAAACACTAGTTTATTTTAGCTAGAAACAGTCTGTGTATCTTATCTACTTCAATCTTTTAAAGCTATATAATACAAAAGCAATTATGTTAATCCTTAAAATGTCATACCAACAAACTTGTGATATATTGCAACCATTTTATTAATATGAAGCAATGAGATAAATCCTTTAACAGGAGTACTGATTCACTATCATGATTGTGTATCAATACCATGATGCAGTATCATACTTGTTTCAGTCAATTTATGTGTCAATTACTTTCACTTCCACATGTATAAAACAGAGATTTCACTGTTTGAAAGAATAGCACACAACCATGCACCTCCTCTTTCTGGTTTAAATGCATGTAAATACACTCATGTACACTGGATTTTTCATGACTCAAGGACTTAATAATACATGAACAACTTTTCAGTACACTATTTCTGCTCTCTTTTTCTTTTTTTTTTTTTAACTGAAGGGGTTCGGGAAAGCAATACTGTGGTACAAAAGACCTTTTTAAGGTTTCTTCTGGAAAAAATGTTCGAGAATACAGTTATAGTCCTATAATGACTGTAATCAAGATCATCCTACAAGGACATGAAGGTTGATTCACTCTCCTGGAGAGTTTCTGATCTTATTAAGAATATTATGACGGGGAAAAATAATATAAGCACATTCTGGCAGAAGACTCTCCTAGAGAGATATTTTGAACATATTTCAATCCTAGAATGACTATAATGAGATGACATGACAGTTGAAATCATTTTGCCAAAGAAGTCCGTGTCTAAAGACACAATGTAATTAGAATTTTTTATGTTTTGTGAAAATATTAGAGGCCATGGAAGCAGAAAAATGTAGCACTGTAACAAAGAATAAGGAAACACTTGTAAAGAATAAACAACACGTGAAAATTTTAAATGGTATCTAATAAATTTTCATGTCAAATCTTTTAACTAAACATATAAAAATTTTAAATGGCAACAAGTAAATCTTCATGTCAGATCATTTAACAAAATCCACAAATAGATTATAAAAATTGAACAATCATAATAAATGTCTTATGTATAAAGTTTTAAGGGAAAATTTAAATTTCTACATTATTCTGTTTAATCAAATATTTGAGGAATTTTAAGTACTGCTGAGGAGCAGTTGATACATTTCTAAAATAATTCAGTTATGAAAATATCACAAGTAAGGTTTGGCACAGTAGCACTGCAGCATCCTCAATCATCCACAAACGTTAACCGCCCGGGCCCTTCATTCTTCATCCATCTCCTGTATCTCTTCCATCTGGGGTCATTTGCCAATTTTTTCTTTAGTTCTTCCTCTTGTTCTTGTTTATAAACCTGTACATATAAATAACACTAAATGACTTTACTACCCAAAGGGAAACATTTGTCATCATCTTATGGCATATTTACATTTTTCAAATATAACTTTAGGTAAACGTTTCCTACGAATGTACTGACTTGTCTTCTGAAGACCATGCATCTAAAAATACTAAGCAGTTAAGCACCTTAACATTCGGTGTTCAATTTAAAAAAAAAAAAAAAAAGACAAGAGCTTAGTAATTTTTGTCACTGATTTCTGTAACCTAAGAATATATTCCTTTCCTCATTGACATCATACATCAGCTGAGTTTAATCATTTTCTCTCTACAACTAATGCTCAATCTTAAAGAATCACACTTTATTTCTTTAATACGGTGCTCTGAAAAAAAAAATTTTTTTAAAGATTTTATTCATTTATTTGACAGACAGAGATCACAAGTAGGCAGAGAGTTAGGCAGAGAGAGAGGAAGGGAAGCAGGCTCCCCGCTGAGCAGAGAGCCCGATTTGGGACTCGATCTCAGGACCCCAGGTTCATGACCTGAGTCAAAGGCTTTAACCCACTGAGCCACCCAGTGCCTTGTGCTCTGAAATTGATGACTTTCAGTATTTGTTGATCCTAACCAAGGAATAAAATGACCTTATGTATACAACTGTCTCCAAATTCAAAGATAATTACTGGTTTTTCAAAATATTTTATTAAGGTTCCCAAAAAGGGTTAACAAACCACACAGGTTAAGGACAAAGAAAATCTTCATTTCTGTAACTTTTGTGGAAGTCAGATGAAACTAAATGGACAAGTTTTCATAACCAGTTTCATCAAATTTTAGAAAGAAATGACTTTACTTCCAAATTTTGGGAAGTAATGACTAAGATCACCTCATAGAATAATATGATAATTCAGGATAGTACTCCATGAAAGATCCAGTTTTGTGAACTGGGCTGCTTACCCTACTTAAGAGAAAACTTTTCAAGTACTTTAGGAGCAAAGTAGTATGGTACCTTCCATTTTTACATTAATTACAAGCAGGCTAACTATATCTACCTGCCAAAACATTCTGGCAATTCATAGTAAGTTACTTAAATATAATTCCAACTGGTACTCTACTTTCAGTAAAACCTATTTAGGATGCCACATATAAAAAGGAATGTCTATGAAACTAAAAACACAAATATATTCAGATTTCTTAAGAAGATTTTACTATACTGTATTCTTTTTATTTTTTAATATCTTTTAAAAATTAACATATGTATTATTTGTTTCAGGGGTACAGGTCTGTAATTCATCAGTCTTACACAATTCACAGCACTCACCGTAGCACATACCCTCCCTATAGTTTGTTTTGTTTTTTAAATAAACTCTACCCTGATGTGAGGTTCAAACTAATGACCTTGAGATCAAGAGTCACATGCTTTACAGACTGAGCCAGCCAGGTGCCTCATCACTGTGCTTTATTCTTATCTTTAATATATTAGCCAATTAATTCTGCCTAAAACCTAAAATAATATCATTATGATGAGATAAATAGTTCCTTTAAGACTTCAGCTAAGCAGCTGATCACCTCAAGGTAACTGGTATAGCTGACAATTATAGAATATAACATTTATTAAGCTGCCCAAACTTTAGAGGCATTTTTAAGAAAATAAAACTAACCTTTCATACATAAGTTAGTTATTACACAGAAGCATCTGTGCTCTGTTTTGAAATGAAGTTATTTCAACATTTCCATGTCCTCCTCCCTCCCTTATTCCCATGTTTGCTTTGTTTTTTAATCCCTGTAGCTAAGTTTATATGACTGAAAGAAAATGTGGGAAAGAACAAATTTTAATTAGAGCAATTAATAGAAAGTTGTTGTGACATGCTTGCAATCATACATTATTATCCCACTGCTGTTTAACATAACAAATTAGACCATCATTAAGATTTTTAGCATGAGTCAGTTAAAATATTGGAAGTTCATCTTTTAAGACAAATTACAGGTTAAAAACTTACTTTCCACTACCAAATATAGTCACACTTTCAATAAAAATAAGACCTTTATTCATAATTTTAAATCTTGGATTTCAGAAACGAGTGCATTTCTATAATCCCTTCTCCTACACCAAATTTTAATTTCATAAGTAAGATGACACAAAAACTCCAGCAAATAATTACTCACCTCATAATTCTCCTTTATCCAGAGCTCTCGTTTAAGAAAAGTTTCTTTCTGATGATCTTCTAGACTATCAAACTGAGATTTCGACATCTTCATGGATTTCCGTATGATATATAGTCTTTCTTCTTCTCCATATTCTTTACCTTTGATGTTAAAATTATAGATCCACCGACAATACCAGACTATATATGAGCACAGGTGAAAAGGTGCTAAGAGAATTTGAAACAGGAGGAGATCACATATCTGGGGTTTCTGATAGCCTCCCTTTATATCTATTTTACTTTTTATAATGTTTTTTATGATATTCTCCTCCTCGTCACGAATTTCCTCTTTGGACTTTTTGTTTCTGCCCTTCTCTTTGGCTTTTCTGAGTAACCCCTGCTGCTTGGCAATCTCCATGGCTTGGATACGATATTTGGGCACTGTGGCTAGGTAGCTGATTGCCTTGTCGTAGCTGTTCCACCAGCTGAAAAACTGAAATATTTAACAAAGAAAAATAGGTCATTTTTACTATCAAAGTGCACCCTGGTGAACACCATCCCCCCTACCCAAAGCAATTCTGATTAAAAACAGGGACCTCAAGGGGTGCCTGGTTGGTTCAGTCAGTACAGCATACAACTCTTGATCTTGGGGTCATGATTTTAAGCCCCACATTCAGCATAGAGCTTACTTAATTAAAAAAAAATAGGGACCTCAATCTTCTTTCTCTGTAAGTAAAAGATAAACCTGAATAATGCCCACCCACATGTACATGGGACCTGAAGCTGGATAAATCAGGTAAGCCCTAACCTAGGCCAAAAGCCATTAATTCAGAAAGGAGATACCCAAGATTAGGTGATGAATCAATAGAATCATATCACATCTATGACTTCAAATCTACCATTTGGCTTTCCCTAGATCACCATTAAGAAATCTTTCTTTTGTTTTTAAGACTGGGGGAAGAGTTACATGGCAAAACTTGCCAGTGAGGAACTTGTTTAAAAGAAGAAAAATCACAGGCTATAGACTAAGGCAACTATATTTATTCCCATCTCTTCCCTAAACCATCTCAATATATACAGTTAATGCTCATCATATTCTGAAGTAAAGGATTCTAACATGTTTGAACTCTTATTTGACTGGAAAACACATAACTTATTTGATAAATATACATAAAGGGTTTCACTAATTGTCAGGAAACGTCCTATTCTTCAATTTCCACATTTCATTTGCTGTTTTACTGAAAGAATATTGCAGTTATACCAATAATATCTTGAAATATTATAGTAGCACTCTATTAGGACTAGGGGGAAAAATGTTACCAGGGTATTATATCTAAAACAGAAAGGTAAAATCATCCCTGCTTCCCCTTTGAAAGGAAAGTATTCCTGCAAAAGCAGATATATTTAAAATGCACAACCTTAGTATTCAATAGTAATTCTTTTTGTCATATAAAGTGAATCCTATTTCTGGGAATTAAACTAGAGAAGCATTTTTCAGACTAGCAAATTGATTCATTCTAGTCACCTGACATGTTCTTTTCCTCTAAAATAAGACATGATAGCTGTGGTTAATTTAACAGTAGGAAAAACTCATTTCAAGCTGAAGTTAAATTTTTGCGACATTTAAAACAACATCAAAGATTACTATTTTAATCTATTTCAGTAGTTTCAACCAAAGCAAAACTGCCCTTAGCAGGCAGTGGAAATGCAAGGGACATTTTTGGTTGTTACAGTGATGGCAAGCACTTCCTGGCATTTGGTGGATAGGGGCCAAGACTTGTCAGGTCATATTAAGAAATTCAGGTTTTTCACAAATATAATGGGCAATCATTGAAAAGTCCTACAAAAGTAATATTATCAGGTTAGGAGGGAAATAATCTAAAAGAAACAATGAGAAAAAGATCTTTGTTGGGTTTTCTTATTATATAATGATGTTATTCATCAATTTCTTGGATTTGCCACTGACAAAGATTCCAATATTAATAAGTTGGTTGAATAAATGATTATTTTTCTAGTCTAAAAAAAAGTAGCCTCAAGTACAGGTAAAATTTTACAAAAAGGTACTTCTAATTCACTTTTAATAACCAGCACTAGGCAACGTGCACTCAAGTACACACATTAGACACACACCTCCATCAATACACACCTGAAACACTGAAATAGCACATACACTGACCAAAATCACAACTCTAACATCCACTTTAGGGGCTAAGCGCCTGCTGTAGTAGTGGTAGTAATGGCTATAGTACTCTTCTGGGTGATCCAGCATGTAGTCATAATCTTTTCGTGTTTCTTCATCCTGTAAAATAACAAGATACCCAATTTCATAGGGTATTTCAGAAAATGGCCATAATTTATAATCTGTTAAGTCAAAAAAAAATTTATAACCATGTACGATTAATCTGAATAAAAGTGAAACTATCAGAATCAAAAAATTCCCTACCACTCTTCAAAAGCACATATTAACTGGTTTCTAGAACTTTCATATTAGGTATAACCATAATAAAAGTAATCTCTCCAAATTCTTAAGTATTGTTAGTCCTCCTGGAAAAAGAAAAACATTTTAATAACTACTAAGCATGCCGTTTTAGCCAGTGTTATGGTGGTAATAAGGATGTTGTGTTCTTGTAACTTCAGAACATGTTGATACCTTCTCTCAATAATTGTTGATAGGGGGGCACCTGGGTGGCTCAGTGGGTTAAGGCCTCTGCCTTTGGCTCAGGTCATGATCCCAGGGTCCTGGGATAGAGCCCCACATCGGGCTCTCTGCTCGGCAGGGAGCCTGCTTCTTCCTCTCTCTGCCTGCCTCTCTGTTTACTTGTGATCTCTGTCTGTCAAGTAAATAAATAAATTAAATCTTTTAAAAAAAATTGTTGATAGGAACAAATGTTTGTCTCTACTACGGATATTCACAATCCTTTTCTAGCCTTGTGTAGAAAGTTTTCTGTTAAAAACAATGATTAAGACAATAAAATGCAGACGAAGCCAGTCTGTGCCTATAAAACTGAATTATGCTCATCTCAAAGAAGCCTTGATGCAATATAATGGTGTTTAACTCTGTGACTTCAAGTGGTATTTTTAGCCTCTCTCAGCCTCACTCTTCCTCATTTGTAAAACAGATGGTATCTGCTCTACTAGTTTTAGTGTTTTAAATATCAAATGGCAACATTATACAAAAAAACATTACAAATACATAACACATATTATAATACTATTATTTTTTTTTAAAGATTTTATTTATTTGACAGACAGAGATCACAGTAGACAGAGAGGCAGGCAGAGAGAGAGAGGGAAGCAGGCTCCCTGCTGAGCAGAAAGCCCGATGCGGGACTCGATCCCAGGACCCTGAGATCATGACCTGAGCCGAAGGCAGTGGCTTAACCCACTGAGCCACCCTGGCGCCCTATAATACTATTATTAACATTGTCACAGCCCAGCTCATAATAAACTAACATATACATACTTCTTAATCATACAAACACATTGAAAAAAAAATCACAGCATTCTGAAATGCTACTCTGAGTGTTCACAAATAAAACACTTCTTAAAACCTTTCATTTTAAATAGGGATAAATGCCAATCTCTTACTGAGCTACATACACTGAAGAACAATTAAATTGGGTTATGATTTGATTTTTTTTTTCTTTGTCACACAGGAAACCTACTTTGTCTTTTTTTTTTTTTAAATAAACTCTACCCCCATGTGGGGCTTGAACTCACAATCCAGAGATTAAGAGTTGCATGTTATAGCCAGCCAACTGAGCCAGCCATGCACCCCCATTTTTTCTTTGTTCAAAAATGTTAGAGTAAAACCACAACAAATTCTTTACTCTTATATAAGGGAGTATACTATAAATCATTAGGAAAATTTAAAAAACCTTTTTTAACCTAGAGGATGTCTTTCTAGGATGAAGTATTCAACATTCATAAAGTTGCAAATACTTAACTAAAGGCATTTCAAAATCTACACTTAGTGCTTTCCTACCACAGACAGAGGCTCTTAGGTCTATTAGGGACCACCTAATCCTCCAACATGCAGTTTCTTAGATTTAAAATAATGACAATGCTAATGACAAAATCTCTTCTGTACCATTAAAATCATATATTTTCTACTAAGAATTCTGAATTTGTGGAGCATTTGGGTGGTGCAGTAGTTAAGCACCTGACTCTTGATTTTGGCTCAGGTCATGATCTAGGCTCCTGAAATCCGAGCCCCATTTCGGGCTCTGCACTCAGCATGGAGTCTGCTTGTCCCTCTTCCTCTGTGTCTTTCCTTGTGCACACGCACTTTCTCTCATAAATAAATAAATAATTTTTTTTTTTTTTTAAAGAATTCTGGAAGCACCTGGGGGCCTCAGTCAGTTAAATGTCTGCCCTGACTCAGGTAAAGATCCTAGAGTCCTAGGATTGAGCCCTGTGTCAGGCTGCCTGCTCAGCAGGGAGCCTGTTTCTCCCTGTCCTTCTGCTCCTCCCCTGCCTTGTATATGCTCTCTCTTTCTCAAATAATTAAAATCCTAAATTTTTTTAAAAATTTTTTAAAGAAATTAAAAAAAAAAAACTCTTGACGGGGCGCCTGGGTGGCTCAGTGGGTTAAGCCGCTGCCTTCGGCTCAGGTCATGATCTCAGGGTCCTGGGATCAAGTCCCGCATCGGGCTCTCTGCTGAGCAGAGAGAGCCCGCTTTCCTCTCTCTCTCTCTCTCTGCCTGCCTCTTTGCCTACTTGTGATCTCTCTCTCTGTCAAATAAATAAATAAAATATTTTAAAAAAAAAAAAAAAAAACCTCTTGGGATGCCTGGGTGGCTCAGTTGGTTAAGCAGCTGCCTTCAGCTCAGGTCCTGATCCCAGCGTCCTGGGATCGAGTCCCACATCAGGCTCCTTGCTCTGCAGGGAGCCTGCTTCTCCCTCTGACTCTGCCTGCCACTCTGTCTGCCTGTGCTCGCTCTCCCTCTCTCTCTCTCTGACAAATAAATAAATAAAATCTTTAAAAAAAAAAAAAAAAAACTCTGAATTTGAATGACAATTCTCTTAGGTTCAGTACCTTCAAAATATTTTTTACCTCTGACTAGAATTTCAAACTAGATAAACTCGTATCTAGTAGAATTAAATATAAATATATTTAAATTCTATTCCATAGCACTATTTAGAGGGTCAGTATGAGAACTGTTCTATAAGGAGGGCTGAGCTCAGGCTGTTATCATTTTCAGATTTACTCCTTGAATGTTCCTTTCTATCAAAAAAGATTTTCTGTGATAACTGCCACACACCTCAATTGTCATTGTATTATTCTTTCTATAAGCAATTATCATACTTTAGAGCTTCTAACCTAAAGAGGGTAAAACTTTATAGGACAGACAGAAACTTTATAGGTCACAGATAGCTCTGAAGACTAAAGCCTACAACTCTTTTTTTTTTTTTAAGATTTTATTTATTTATTTGACAGAGATCACAACTAGGCAGAGAGGCAGGCAGAGAGAAAGGAAGGGAAGCAGGCTTCCTGCTGAGCAGAGAGCCCGATGCGGGGCTCGATCCCAGGACCCCGGGATCATGACCTGAGCTGAAGGCAGAGGCTTTAACCCACTGAGCCACCCAGGCGCCCCTAAAGCCTACTACTCTTGATGTATCTCATTTTGAGTACCTCAAGACATCTTTTAAGAATTTTTCGATTTTTCCCTCCAGTTTTTGCTTTTTGGACTAATTTTATAGAAATGTTCTGCTTTTGGCCTAGAATCTGTGACTTTTAATTCAGCTTCCCAATCTTAGCAGATGACTTTTGAAATGTATTTCTTCAAATACGATTCTTCTCCTTGTTCCAACTAGATTACATGTCGTTTTGAAACCAACTGCCATACTGATGTCAGATTCCAACAGATCTCCAGCATCCTTATCTATATAGAGCCATTTGCCCAACTTGACTGTATTCCTTCTGGTTAAAGTATACAGCAAGATCTTTGAATGTCATTAAAATCTACTATGTGAATGTCACAGATCCAATGATAATATCCTTCCTTCTTTTTTCCCTTATCTTAGTAAAGGTCACAATCCACAGAATGCAGAAATCCCTATTCGAACAGTTCACCCAGATCTTCCACTAGGGTCCCCATCTTCTCCCTGGTCCCTAAATGTGTGACTTACTTTACTGAGTCTTGAGCTCCTCTAAAATAGGATGGTCAACTAACACTTCAACAAACAGCCACTCCAAAATCTGTACCTTGTGTCTGGCGTCTCTCCTGCAACCAGGACCCTCTAATAAGTCCTCAAATTAACTAATTCCCGCAGAAGATTTCAGGATCAAGTCTGACTTCTCTTAGGATGATTTTCTTTTCCATGGTGGGGGGGAGGGTCACCATAAATTTATGATCTTGTTTTTAAAGACAAGAAGAGTTGGCCACCTCCTTGTTACAGCATTAGTTAACCAACATCTTTACTCTTGGGTTTACAGCTTTCTCTCCAGAATGAAGAAAATTATTTTAGGTTGAGACATGGAGAATACACTTTGGAAGGTGTTCCAGGTTGGCACAAATTGGAGAGTTAGTTCTCAATAGTCTAAATCAAAATCCTACTCTCCAGTAACCTACAAAGTTTAGAATCAATCTAGTAAGAACACAAGGATAGAGGAATATTAGCAAAAAAAGACAAGACAAGAGACTGGGACCCCACTGAGAGCTACAGGCACATACTTATTTTAAAACCATTATACTTATTTTTTCTCCTATCCATCTTAAAACTCAGGTAGTCCCACAATTTTTTTCATCTTCAGTGCTGCCCCATGGCTTATTAAGTAAGCTAAAAATTCCCTAGCATCCAACAACACCTCCATAATTAATCCACTCTCACCTAGCAATATCTCATCACTTGCCCCTCTTCTGCCCCACAGCAAACATCAGGTAATTTCTGCAATTTGGTGTGTTCTTACAATACAGCACACTCTTTCATACCTATGTTTTTAAACATATAACTCCCTCTACCTCAAATATCCATCCCTTTCTTCCAGCCTCAAGAGCTTCCATTAATCCTTTAGGACACAAACATTACTGCTTCAGATTTAGACCACTCTTATATTACACATGTGACCTATTTATTATAGCACTTATCACATTGTAATCATCAGGTTTTTTTTCTTTCCTTGAATAAGAACTTCTGGAAGATAGGTAGGGTGACTGACACTTTAATCTCTGTATATCCAAGGCCTACCACAGTGCCTGGCATTCAGTAAATGTCATTTAAAAAATGAGTACAATTTTATAAAAGCTCTCCCTCACTATAAACATCCCTTGAGCCATACAGGTCTTTATCTCACCAGGAAGGCTGGATGGGTGATTATTTCACAAAAACCTTGACTTAACGGAAATGACTGCTAGATTTCACAGCTTATGAAAACATGCTACTGTGGCTAAAATGGCTTAAACCTTAAAACAGTTTAATGTCTTACCTTTCAATAAGGTAGTACTTTTTCTTTCAGCAATTTTGTGGATCTTAAGGTCCCAGGGTCAGGAGATTCCAACTTCTTTCCAAAACCAAAACCTTTATACTTGTTTCTTCCTCCTCTCTGTCCTGAGCCTTGACAAGCAGGGCAAAAAGCTCCTTGTTTCTAATGTCTACAGGAAAAAATGGTGCTTCTGCTGGTGTCCACTCCACTCCCAATCCTTGTGGGCACATGCAGGAGGACTGGAACATAACCACCAATATCTAGATCAAAAGTGAACAAGAGGAAACCCACAAGCAAAGAAAGCACTGAATCCTTCCTTCTCTTAGGAAAATGATCATTCTCCCCCCTCCCCAGAGGCAAAAATATATTACGTTCTTGCCCTTGAAAGAAATAATGAACTGTTTGATCTCAAGATACATAATTGCAATAATTTGATATTGCAGCCACCTTTACAGTAAAAATTTTCAGTTACACAGATAGTAGAAACCATTTTAGGATGTTAAAGGCCAGGAATCAAAAATATATGAAAATATAATATATTTTGTACATTTTTTTAAAATTCTGTAAATTCAATTTAGTTAGCACATACTATATTATTAGTTTCAGGGCAGAATTTAGTGATTCATCAGTTGCATATAATGCCCAGTGCTCATTACAACAAGTGTCCTCCTTAATGCCCATCACCCAGTAACCCCTTACCCCAACCACCTCTCCTCTAGCAACCCTCAGTTTGTTTCCTATCTTTAAGAGTCTCTTATGGGGGGCGCCTGGGTGGCTCAGTGGGTTAAAGCCTCTGCCTTCGGCTCAGGTCATGATCCCAGGGTCCTGGGATCGAGCCCCACATCGGGCCTTCTGCTCCGCAGGGAGCCTGCTTCCTCCTCTCTCTCTGCCTGCCTCTCAGCCTACTTGTGATCTCTGTCTGTCAAATAAATAAATAAAATCTTAAAAAAAAGAGTCTCTTATGGTTTGCCTCCCTCTCTATTTTTATCTTATTTTTCTTTCCCTTCCTCTATGTTCATCTTTGTTTCTTAAATCCCATATATGAGTGAAATCAGAGGTATTTGTCTCTCTGATTTATTTTACTTAACATAATAAGTTCCATCCACATCATTGTAAATGGCACAATTTCATTCTTTTGATGGCTGAGTAATATTCCAGTGGATATATATATATATATATATATATATATATATATATACACACACACACACACACACACACACACACACACACCATATCTTTATCCAGTCATCAGCTGATGGACATGTGGCCTCATTCCATAATTTGGCTATTGTTTATAATGCTGCTATAAATACTGGGGCACATGTGCCCCTTCAAATTACTGTTTGTATCCTTGGATAAATACCTAGTAGTGCAATCACTAGTTGTAGGGTATCTCTATTTTTAACTTGTCACAGAAAACCCATACTGCTTTCCGGAGTGGCTGTACCAGTTTGGATTCCCACTAGCAGTGTAAGAGGGTTCCCCTTTCTCCACATCCTCCCCGTCTTGAGTTGTTAATTTTAGCCATTCTGATAAGTGGGAGGTGGTACACCTCATTGTGGTTTTGATTGGTATTTCCCTGATGCCAAGTGATGTTGAGCATTTTTCATGTGTCTATTGGCCATCTGTATGTGTTCTTTGGAGAAATGTCTGTTCATGTCTTCTGCCTATTTCTTGACTGTATTTTTTGTTCTTTGGGTACTGAGTTCAAAAAGGTCTTTACAGATTTTGAATATTAGCCCTTTATCTGCTAAGTCATTTGCAAATACCTTTTCCCATTCCATAGGTTGCCTTTAGTTTTACTATTTCTTTTGTTGTGCAAAAGCTTTTTATCTTGATGAAGTCCCAGTAGTTCATTTTTTAAGATTTAATTTATTTATTTGACAGAGAGAGACACAGCAAGAGAGGGAACACAAGCAGGGGGAGTGAGAGAGGGAGAAGCAGGCTTCCTGCCAAGCAGGGAGCCCGATGCGGAGCTCGATCCCAGGACCCTGAAATCATGACCTGAGCTGAAGGCAGATGCTTAACGACTGAGCCACCCAGGCATCCCCCACCCCATAGTTCATTTTTGCTTTTGTTTCTCTTGCCTTTGGAGATATGTCTAGTAAGAAGTTGCCATGGCCAAGGTCAGAGAGTTGCTGCTTGCTGGGCAGCAACTCCAAAAAACGCCAAATTTTTAATAGACAGGATTTTGATGGATTCCTGTCTCATATTTAGGTCTTTTATCCCTTTGGAGTTTATTTTTCTGTATGGTGTAAGAAAATGGTCCAGTTTCATTCTTTTACATGTGGCTGTACAATTTTCCCAGCACCACTTGTTAAAGAAACTTTTTTCCATTGGATATTCTTTCCTGCTTTGCTGAAGAATAGTTGACCATAGAGTTGGGGGTTCATTTCTGGGTTCTCTATTCTATTCCATTGATCTATTTTTCTGTTTTTGTGCCAGTACCACATTGTCTTGATGATTTTAGTTTTGTAATATAGCTTGAAGTCCGGAATGTGATGCTATCAGCTTT
The DNA here is from genome assembly GCF_009829155.1 of Mustela erminea. Lineage (NCBI taxonomy): Eukaryota > Metazoa > Chordata > Mammalia > Carnivora > Mustelidae > Mustela > Mustela erminea. The sequence goes on from NC_045625.1 coordinate 21,426,168, forward strand.
GGTTTCCTTTTTTCAACATTCCTTTGGCTATTCAGACTCTTTTCTGCTTCCATACAAATTTAGGATTATTTGTTCCAGCTCTGTGAAAAAAGTTGGTTGTATTTTGATAGGGATTGCACTGAATGTATAGATTGCTCTAGGTAGCATAGACATTTTAACAATATTTGTTCTTCTAATCCATGAGTATGGAACATTTTTCTATTTCTTTGTGTCTTCCTCAATTTCTTTCATGAGTGTTCTATAGTTTTCTGAGTACAGATCCTTTGCCCTTTTTGTTAGGTTTATTCCTAGTTATAGTTTTTGGTGCAATTGTAAATGAGACTGACTCCTGATTTCTCTTTCTTTTGTCACATTGTTAGTGTATAGAAACGCAACGGATTTGCCACTTTGCTGAATTCCTGTATGAGGTCTAGCAATTTTGGGGTGGAGTCTTTGGGATTTCCACACAGAGTATCATATCATCTGGGAAAAGTGCAAGTTTGACTTCTTTGCTGATTCAGATGCATTCTATTTCATTTTGTGTCTGATTGCTGAGGCTAGGACTTCTAGTACTATGTTGGACAACAGTAGTGATGGTGGACATATCTGTTGTGTTCCTGACTTTAGGGGGAAAGCCCTCAGTTTTTCCCCATTGAGAACGATATCTGCTGTGTTTTTCATAGATGGCTTTTATGATATTGAGGTATGTACCCTTATCTCTACACTGTGAAGAGTTTTAATCAAGAAAGGATGCTGTGCTTTGTCAAATGCTTTTTCTGCATCTACTGAGAGGATATGGTTTTTGTCCTTTCTTTTATTAATGTAGTGTATCACACTGATTGGTTTGTTGATGGTGAGCCACCCTTGCAGCCCTGGAATAAATCCCACTTGGTTGTGACGAATCATCCTTTTAATGTACTGTTGAATTCTACTGGCTAGTTATCTTGGTGAGAATTTTTGCATCCATGTTCATCAGAGATATTGGTCTGTAATTCTCCTTTTTGGTGGGGTCTTTGTCTAGTTTGGGGATCAAGGTAATACTGGCCTCACTGAAAGAGTTTGGAAGTTTCCTTCCATTTCTGTTTTTTTAAACAGTTTCAGAAGAACTGGTTATTATTTCTTCTTTAAAATGTTTGTAGAATTCCCCTGGGAAGCCGTCTGGCCCTGGACTCTTGTTTGTTAGGAGATTTTTTTATTATTGCTTCAATTTTCTTGGTGGTTATGGTTCTGTTCAGATTTTCTATTTCTTCCTGTTTCAGTTTTGGTAGTTTGTATGTTTCTAGGAATGAACCACTTCTTCCAGATTACCGAATTTGTTGGCATATAATTGCCCTATAATGTGTTTTTTAAAACGGTATTTCTTTGATGTTGGTTGTGATCTCTCCTCTTTCATTCATGATTTTATTTACTTGGGTCCTTCCTTTCTTTTTCTTGATAAGCCTGGCTAGCAGTTTATCAATCTTATTAATTCTTTCAAAGAAAAAGCTCCTAGTTTCACTGATTTGTTCTACAGGTTTTTAAATTTCTGTATCATTGATTTCTGCTCTGATCTTTATTCTTTCTCTTCTCCTGTTGGATTTAGGCTTTATCTGCTGTTTCTGGTGGGGTTTTTTTTGTTGTTGTTGTTGTTTAATTAGAGAGAAAGAGAGAGTACACATGTGAGGGGGGAGGGCAGAGGAAGAGGGAGAGAAGCAGACTCCCTGCTGAGTGGTAAGCCTAATAGCCTAATCTGGGGCTTGATCCCAGGACTCTGGGATCATAACCTGAGCTGAAATCAAGAGTCAGTTATTTAACTGACTGAGCCACTCGGGCACCCTATTTGCTGTTCTTTCTCCAGCTCTTTTAGTGTAATGTTAGGTTGTGTATTTGAGACTTTTCTTGTTTCTTAAGAAAGGCCTGTGTTGCTATATAGTTCCCTCTTAGGACCACCTCTGCTGCATCCCAAAGGTTCTGAACTGTTGTATTTTCACTTTCATTTGCTTCCATGCATTTTTTAAAAATTCTTCTTTAATTTCCTGGTTTACGCAGTCATTCTTTTTTTCTTTTTTTTTTTTTTTAAAGATTCTATTTATTGGGGCGCCTGGGTGGCTCAGTGGGTTAAAGCCTCTGCCTTCGGCTCAGGTCATGATCCCAGTGTCATGGGATAGAGCCCCGCGTCAGGCTCTCTGCTCAGCGGGGAGCCTGCTTCCTCCTCTCTCTCTCTCTACCTGCCTCTCAGCCTATCTCTGTCTGTCAAATAAATAAATAAAATCTTTTAAAAATAAATAAATAAATAAAGATTCTATTTATTTATTTGAGAGACCGACAGAGATAGTAAGAGAGAACATGAGTAGGGAGGAGAGGGAGAAGCAGGCTCCCTACAGGGAGCCTGACACAGGGCTCAATCTCAGGACCTTGGCATCATGATCTGAGCCGAAGGCATATGCATAACCAACTAAGCCATGCCGGCGCCCCCTCCCCACCCACCATTCGTTATTTAGTAGGATGCTCTTTAACCTCCATGTATTTGTGGTCCTTCCAAATTTTTTCTTGTGGTTGACTTCAAGTTTTAAAGCATAGTGGTCTGAGAATTATGCATGGCATAATCTTGGATTTTTTTTGTACTCGTTGAGACCTGATTTGTGGCCCAGCATGTGATCTATTCTGGAAAATGTTCCATATTTACTCGAGAAGAATGTGTATACTGTTGCTTTAGGATGACTATATCTGTTAAATACACCTGGTCCAGTGTATCATTCAAAACTCTTGTTTCCTTGTTGATCTGTTTAACTGATCTATATTTTGCTATGACAGACATTATTATTTTATTATTATATTGTATTATCATCAGTAAGTTTCTTTAATTTTGTTATTAATTGGTTCATATATTTGGCTACTCCCAAGTTAGGGGCATAAATATGTACAATTGTTAATCTTCTTGTTGGATAGACCCTTTTATTATGCTATAGTGCCCTTCTTTATCTCTCAGTATAGTTTTTGGTTTAAACTCTAGTTTGTCTGATATAAGGATGGCTACTCCAGCTTTGTTTTGATATTCACTGGCATGATAAATGGTGCTCCAACCCTTCACTTTCACTCTGGAGGTGTCTTTTGGTCTAAATTGAATGTCTTATAAACAGTGTATCGATGGGTCTTATTTTTTTATCCATTTTAATACCCTGTGTCTTTTGATTGGAGCATTTACTCCATTTACATTATTGAAAGATATGAATTTACTACCACTGTATTACTTGTAAAGTCACTGTTCCTGTACATTCTCTCTGTTTCTTTCTAATCTTTGTTACTTTGGGGGTCTCTCTTCATTCAAAGGATCCCCTATAATAGCTCTTGCAGGGCTGGTTTACTGTTCACAAATTCCTTTAGTTTTTGTTTGTCCTATAAACTCATTAGCTCTCCTTCTAATCTGAATTCTTGCTGGATAAAGTATTCTTGGCTGCTTATTTTTCCCATTTAGCACATTGAGCATATATCATGCCAGTCCTTTCTGGTCTGCCAGGTCTCTGTGGACAGGTCTGTTGCCAGCCTTGTTTCTTCCCTTGCAGATTAAGGGCCTCTTGCCTCAAAATACTTTCAGAATTTTCTCTTTATCTTTGAAATTTGCAGACTTCACTATTATATGTTGAGGTGTTGAACTATTTTTACTGATTTTGAGGGGGGTGGTTCTCTGTGCCTCCTGGTACTTAAATGCCTGTTTCCTTCCCCAGGTTAGGGAAGTTCTCAGCTATAATTTGTTCAAATAAACCTTCTGCCCCTCTCTCCTGCTCTTCATCTTCTGAGACCCTTATTATTTGGATATTATTTCACTTATGGAATCACTGAGTTCTCTAAGTCTCCTTTCAAGATCCAGTAGTTTTCTTTCTTCTTTTCAGCTTATTTTCCACCATTTTATCATCTACATCACTGACTCTTTCTTCTGTCTATTTCATCCTCATTTTTATAGCCTCCATTTGGGACTGCATCTCAGTAATAGCATTTTTATTTTCTGCCTGACTAGATTTTAGTTCTTTTATTTCTACAGTAAGGGGTTCTATAGTGTCTTCTATGCTTTTTTCAAGCCCACTAGGATCGTTATAATAGTTGTTTTAAATTTTAGTTCAGACATCTTACTTATATTCATACTGATTTAATCCCTGGCAGTGAGTACTACCTCCTGTTCTTTCTTTTGGGGGGAATTTCTCAGTCTCATCATTTTGTCCAGAAAAGAATAGAAGAAAGAATGAGAAAAACAACAATAAGAATAACAATAACAACAGGAAAAAAAATGCACACACAAAATAAATCAGAAAAAAACAAAAACAAGAAGAAAAATAAATAAGAAACAAAAAAATAAAACAAAACACTAGATCCTGGGTGTGTTTTGGTCTGCTTGTTAAAGGAAACTAGATCTCAAAATAAGAAAGAAAATTTATATACATACATACACACATACACACAAATATATATATATATATATATACACAAAAAAATAAAATACAAGGAAAAGAAACAAAGAATAAAATATATATATACATATATATAAAAATAGAAATTGAAAAAATAATAACAAGAAAAGGATACTGAAAGACTAAAGAATTAAAAAAAAAAAAAACCACAAATGCTATATATACTATTTTTCCCAAGAGCTGTAGCCATCTATGATCAGTAAATTTGGTGCAAGCCACTTGTTCCTGGTCATCTTCTGGGGGAGGGGCCTATGGCACTGATTCTCAAGTGCCTTGCCCTAGTAGAAATGTGTCTCCCTTGCCAGGGGCCCAGGCTCAGCACAAGCTGCTCTGGGTTCCACTATGTGGCACTGTTTTGCTCTCTGAAGGCTTTCAGCACTGATGGGTGGGGGAAAATGGCAGCACCCTGCTCTCTAGTCCTGAAGCTGAAAGTTCAGACCAGTGGGCTCTCACAGAAAAGCAGTCAATCACTCTCATCTCCCTGGTTTCTGTCTGAACTCTGCATTCACCCAGCCTGGGATCAAGCATTTTTATCCCAGGCACACCACTGAGTTTCAAAACTCCACATTTTACGGTTTCTGGTCACACAGACCTGTGCTATTCCTCCCACCATGCTTCCGCCTTTTGCTTGACACCAGCCAAGAGAGCTGCTACACAACTGTGTAGCAGTTCCTGGGTTTATGGCAACCCAGAGCAGAAAGCCAGCACCTAAACTTGCTGTTTTCAGCCATGTTCCCCACTCTTGTACCTGGGAAACCTGCCACACTCAGGCACCCCTGTTCTTCTTGTGACTCCAGGGATCCTGATACCAAACTCCCACCTGGGATTCTGCCCTGTTTTGCCACCTAGGCACCTTTAAGCCAGGGACTACCACACTGTAGCAGGCTTCTAAAAGTTCTGATTTTGTGTTCCACTGCTTATAATGCTTTGTGGTAGCCTTCTTTTTTTTTTTTTTTTTTAACGATTTTACTTATTTATTTGACAGAGAGACAGTGAGAGAGAGCATGAGAGAGGAGAAGGTCAGAGGGAGAAGCAGACTCCCCATGGAGCAGGGAGCCCAATGCGGGACTCGGTCCCAGGACTCTGGGATCATGACCTGAGCCGAAGGCAGTCGCCCAACCAACTGAGCCACCCAGGCGCCCTGTGGTAGCCTTCTTAAGCAAGCTCCCTCCCCTTCATCATAGCCTCCAATATATCATCTCAGATTCAAGTCTCCCCATCTCCTACCTTGCAAAAAGTGACTGCTTTCCTATCTGTAGAATTGCATTTCTTTTCTCAGATTTCCAGTTGATTTTGCAGGTGTTCAGAATGATTTGATAACTATCTAGCTGTTTGAGGGACCAAATTTAGGGTCCTCTACTCCTCCACTATCTTAATTCCCTCTCTTTTGTTCATTCTTAAAAATATGTACTAATCCCATTGGGGTGACTGGGTGGCACAGTCGGATGAGCAACCAACTCTTGGTTCTAGCTTGGGTCATGATCTCAGGATCATGAGATTGGTCTCCCATCAGGCTCCACACTCAGTGTGGAGTCTGCTTGCGACTCACTCTCCCTCTCTCTCTCTCAAAAAAAAAAATTAATAAATCTTTTAAAGAAAATTTATTAACCCCATTTTTAAAGAAATACATATATATAAATGATCCTTAAAAAAATAATATCTGGGGCACCTGGGTGGCTCAGTGGGTTAAGCCGCTGCCTTCGGCTCGGGTCATGATCTCAAGGTCCTGGGATCAAGTCCCGCGTCGGGCTCTCTGCTCAGCAGGGAGCCTGCTTCCCTCTCTCTCTCTCTCTGCCTGCCTCTCTGCCTACTTGTGATCTCTCTCTGTCAAATTAAATAAATTAAAAAAAATAATAATAATATCTGTTTCCCTAAATTTATTTCCAAGCCATTACATCTTATTAAAGAGGAAGAAAATTAACTGCCATCAGTTCTATTTCTCTTCTTGTTCCTTGACCCTAGTCACTAGTGGAACTATCTTCTCATATGTCTTCTCTTCTATCTACATGTGGCCTCAACAATTTCCATGATTTGCAGTATCACCGAATTACTAGTGACACTCAGATCTGCTTTTCCTGTGTCCTATTTTCAACTATCTCCTAAGCATTTCCTAAATGTAACATAAATATCTCAACGTAAACATGCTCAAAACCCAAATCTGTCCTTCCATGTTTCAGTTAAGAGTAGAGTATCACCATCCACTTGGTTACTTGAGCTTTTAGAAAACTTAGTTATTTCCAATTCAGCAAATAATTATGCAGGGCATTAAGTCTTGTTTTAGACTCAAGGGAGAATAAAAAGATAAGATAATGTCCTGGTCTCAGGAACTTTCCCATCTAGAAGAATCTAACAAGCAAGAAAAATGCAATTTGATGTGCTAAACAATAAAGGACTAACTAACCCTGCCTGAGATCAACTGGTAATGGGATCCACAGCAGAGAAGAAACGAGTACTGGATCCTGAAAAGCAAGTACGATGTAGTTAAACCTTGTTCCAGACCAAGGTAACAGCAAGTGTTAAGGTACAGAAGCATCAATGAATAGGAAGAATTCACTGAAGCTTGAGCACTAGGGAAATTCAGGAAGAAAGGTGTACTAAATGTGGCCAAAAAAACTGATTTGGATAAGAACTGTAGAAAGGACATCATATGCCATCCTAAAGTGCTAGAGTGTTGTCTGTGCTATTCAAAAATGAAATGTTTTAAAGAATGAGAACAATAGCACTGAGTAGTTGTGTTTATTTTTTGAAAGTTCACTCTGACAATATTGTAAAGAGGAGAATGAGGGAGAAAGAGATTTTAGAGACTAAAAAGTATAATAAGTAAGACTTAATGATCAAGGGAGTTAAACAACCAATCATATTGAGGATTAACAGTGAAGTTTCTTTCTTTCTTTTTTTTAAGACTCTATTTATTTGTCGGAGGGAGAGTGAGAGAAAGCATAAGCAGGGGGAGCTGCAGACAGAGGGAGAAGCAGGCTCCCTGCTGAGCAAGGAAACTGATGCAGGACTCGATGCCAGGACCATGGGATCATGACCTGAGTCAAAGGCAGGGCTCAACTGACTGAACCACACAGGTGCCCTGCAATTTTCTAATTATAATCACTGTGTGGACCATGTTACTCTGTGCCCCAAAGCATATGTATGTAATCTCTTAAGATTCTCATGACAGGGGTACCTTGGTGGCACAGTCTAAGTGTCCAACTCTTAGTTTTGGCTCAGGTCATGATCTCAGGGTGGTAAGATTAGCACCACATCACACTGTGTTCAGTGCAGAGTCTGCTTCTCTCCTCGGTTATGCTTTAGCAAACATAATAAGATTGATTTCCAAAACGTTTAATTTTAGGTAGCTGTGCCACAAATAAGACCACAACTGAAAATATGAACCTAGAGAACACACAGATTTTAGAGTTGTCACAGATATGATTGAGTTTCATCAGGAAGAGCTTGGAAAACAGAAAGAAAAGAATACCCAAAGGACAGAACTCTAAGGAAAAGCAATGTTTAAGGTGTAGGGAGAAGAAAAGAAGATTATGAAGACTGAAAAGACACAACTAGAAAGATAGGAGAAACAGGAAAGAATAACACTGAGGGATTCAAAGGAGAGCAGCTTAAAGAGCTATATGGCCAACAACATCAAATGCCACAGATAGTTCCAGGAGGGAGAAATGAAGAGCAGCATTCAAATCTAACACTTAGAACACCACTATCCACCTTAAGAACAATTCCATTACGTGTGCTGGTATATGTCAGTCTACAATACCTTCTTGGAAAGATAAGGAGATGAAGTGAAGATGGCCCACAGTAAAAAAAAAAAAAAAAAAGAAGAAGAAGAAGGTAAGTGTGACTGTAGCTTTAAAAGAAGCAAAATTAAGCGAAATGAATTGAAATACACCAACTAAGAGGTTTTCAAGTTATCAAAAAGGAATTGAGATTCCAGAAAATGGTGGAAATGAATTCAGACAAGAACCTTCCAGCCTTCCCAAAGCCATTCTCAATATTGCTACCAGAATTTTCTTTCTGAAAGAAACATCAGACTGTGTTATTTCTCCACTTTAAAACGTCTGGTCACTATTCAATACATAAAGTTCAAACTCCTAAACACAGATTAAAGGGTTGTTCATCAAACATCAAACTGATCCCAAAGATGTTCCAGTCTCCTGAAACATTTTCCCTACCATTTACCTGACAGGCTTCTAACCTAGAAGTACTAGATCCTCTAATAGCTGTGAAAAATGCAGTAAAGGTTTTTGTGCTGTGAATATCTCAAAATGTTCTTTTATCTATGATAAATCCCCACAAGCTAATTTAAAATCTCAAGTGCTCAGCTTCTGGCCAGAATTATATCAACTCAGTAGTTTTTATGTCAATCAGAAGCTCTGATTGGTTGTTGATAACATCATGTGTCATCACAGAACTAAAGTTAAACATATTTGGTGTATAGTCAACCTTTGCCCTAAGTAGGGAATAACAGCTAAAATTACGTTATCAGTAAAAAATAAAGAGCATTTTTGAATTCACAGCAGAAACAGCAGGTGTGGTACATAAAGTACCACACCCTTCTTCTGGGCCCATGGGAGAAATCACTATCGATCATCTCATCTTTTCCACTAAACCCAGACAGGACTCAAAACCTTTGCAAATGTTTCAGGGAGTCATGACCAGAGTTGACATGTGAAATGAAAACCATCTGCCAACAAGTTTACTTAATTTCTCTGTTTATCAGCATCACACTGTAATAGAAATTTACATGTTTATTATTTTTACAAATACCCAATTACTATGAATGATTAATCTGGATCGATGCTGAAAAAGAAACAGTAATACTAAGAAGTTCAGTTAGCTATTTTTCCCCAAAACAGAGAGTCCTTGGGAGAAATACAATAAAAGTGATCACTGGTAGAGAAAACACTCACTATTATATGATACCTCAGGAAACTACACCTTATTCCTGGATAAGTCTTGCACATTCATGTCTCCATGTTTTTGTTGATCAAGTTTTCCCTCTTCTACCAGAAATGTCCCTTCACTGTCAACCTGTAATGACTGTTCTAGATCCAGACCAAAGAGTACATTCTTCTCCAGTCCCCAAAGAAGAAGTAATTGTATCCTTTCAGTGCTGTAATATAATCTACATGTATCTTTATTATATAACTTAAATAAATAATAACTGAACAATAAGTATCTGTCTTCTTGTTATGTTAAAAGCTTAAAGGGAAGAACTGTGCTCTTTTGATTGTTATGATTTCGTCCCCTAGGGCCTACCTCAGTACCAGTTACAGAAAGGATTGAGTAGAATAAACTAGGAAGGAACAATGAACAGTAACATAAAAGGGCCGGGCATTCAGAATCCACCCCCCTCCACCCCGTGCCACATTCTTCATAAGTGCTAAATGCCTGCTACATCAATCATGCTGATAAAAAGAAACTAAAGTGTTCTGTGACTTCCCTGCCAAGACAAGGGTAGAGTAGTAAAAGGCTCTCACTACTTATGTTACCTTATCAGATAACCTTCAAGCCAGTAATACTGCCAAGACCTTTTCTGTTCTTTTGTGATTTTACAAAATGCTGTTAGTCTATTTTCCCATGTTCTAAGTACATTCTTTCCACCTGTTCCATCATTTGTTGATTTCCAGGCCATCCTTATTTCATCTACTTCATCCAACTCTTATCTGTATTCAAAAAGGGTCAATGTTCTCACTTAAAAAACAAAACAGAACTTCTCCTTAAAAATAGAAGGCAATTTTTCTCTCATGTGGGAATTTTTCATTCATAGTCATCCAATCTACTTTATCTGTACCACTCTTTAAAACTACATTTAGGATAAAAATGCCACAGTAAGCTTCACATAACAATGTCAAAATGTCAGAAATCCACTCAATCTATCTCCAGATACCAGTCTTTCATTTAACAAACATTCATTATCCGATGTGCCAGACACTGGGCCAGGTGCCATGGATATACAAACAAAAAGGCAAGGAGATGGTTTAGTGGAGAGGGGAGGGCTTCTCAGTATTTACAATGCAGTGTGATAAGTGCTATATCCACATAAAAAGATCTAATGTTGACACAGCAAGTGAGAGTCCATTTACTTAACTTCCAAAGTCCATGAATTCCCTGAATCCCCAGTAGTCAAATACACTAAATACTATCTCATTGTCTTAACGTTGCTTACATTATGAAGCAAATATAAAGCAGTGTGTGAGATCATAATGGTTTAAAGTGCTGCTGAGAACTGCAATTTTAAGTTACTTGAGAATATGAACTAAGCATGACTTGATGAAAGCATCTGACCAGTGCCTTTGCCTTCCATTATTACCCATCCTTCTTTTTCTGGTTTTCCTCAATCTCTCTATGCACAGGTAGAATCTGTGTTGCTAAAATAACAATGATCAAGTGTGATAGTATCTTCTTGTTTCACCAACTGTATTTAAATCATGTTAGTGTACTTTTTTAACAACCATCATCAAAAACAAAACAAAACAAAACCCTCTCTCTCTCAAAGAGGCATGTATTTGACCAACAAAACCTCAGAGCCATAAATCTACTATATTTCACAAATATAAATTCCCATTTTGGTGATACATGTATTATCAATATTCACAGATCCTTGATTATTAGAAGTTTTGATGCATACCACTATAAGGTTATAATGAAAATATAATATAGCTTCTTATATCACATACATTAAAAAGATTAAGAGAGTTGAACAAACTAATAAGAGAAATTAAAAGATTATAAAAGAATTATGGTGGTAGGGGCACCTGGGTGGTGCAGTCGGTTGAGCCTCATACTCGTTGACTCCTGTTGTGATCTCAAGATGGTAAGCCTGAGCCTCTCATTGGGCTCTCCACTTAGTGTGCAGTCTGCTTGAGATTCTCTCTCTCCCTCTCCCTCTGCCCCTCCCCCACCGCTCGTGTGTGCACATGCGCGTGAGCACGCTCTCTCTCTCTCTCTCTCTAAAATAAATAAATCTTAAAAAAAAAAAAACTATGGGGGGAGGGAGAAAGAAGACTCTCAGCTCCAGTGAATTTACAATTAAATTATTTCAGAGTTCAAGAAAAGGAACAATTTCTGTTGGATACACTGTTCCAGAAATGGAATCTACTTGTGCACTTTACAAAACAAAACATAAAATCAGCTTCTTCTTCCATCTGCCAGCAATAATTGCACATGGCTATGAAGGATGACATAGTCTTCCCGCGTCCCTCCCTCCTTTTTTGGCTGGCTCTTTAGATAAGTTCACCTTTCAGAGGGCTTCCTATTATTATGGAGAAAGATATAGCATAAAACAAAAATAGCAAACAGAAATGAAGCGGTCCCAGGTAGACATCTGCTACATCCATGAGATGATAGTGAAATTCCATACAGGCTTCTGTATCTCCATTCCAGAGCCACTGGAACTCATCAACTTCTCCCACTATTCTATCTGACCTGCTCTTAGCAAAGGCCACATGGACTTCCTGCCCTCATTCTAGCCTACAGATATAACTTGAGTAAAGTAGTGGTTATATCCTCATTGCCTCAAGGGGATAATTTGGAAGGATGAGGCTATCCAAACTGGATGACTCTAGTTCATTAGATCTCTACATTATCCAGAAATGATATTCTCTGGCAGCTTACTCATAATTTTCCATTATGACAGAAATAAAATCTGACCACTTTGTTTGTTTTTAATAAATTCCACATACAGCTAATCAAAGTCCTTTTCCTCATTTTAGGAGAGAGCATCTGCAATGAAGTCTGAACAATAAAGTTTCTGGAGGTGTTCCACTTAGAAGTCCATCTCTGTAACTTTAAAATAGCTTTCATGGAACTCAGGTCTGGTTTTCAAGGGTCCAAACCATCCCCAAACATCCCTTTCCTCTAACAGTAACACTGAATGGGGCTGAGGAAACTATAGCATTTTCTCTCACTCCCTCCTCCATCAGTGTAACTCCAATTTTTGTTTCCTGCTTAGAGACATTTGTAGTACTGTAAACCTCTTGTTGGGATCAAGATTAAATATGTTACCTTCTCCAGACATACCAGTTTTTAACTGCCCCAAAGTGGACAAATTATTTTATCAAGCTTTTATTCACTGACAAATCAGTATTAAACTTTAGGGGAAGAAACTTTTAGAGGCAACCATTACAGATTCATTAAATCAGCCTCCAAATTTGTCTCTTCAAGAAAATGGCAAGAATAGAGTGTTGGGGTTCCTCCCAGCAAAATTTCTCTACTGTCTGTCTTTCTTGGTTCATATCTTACTAACATGTTCACCACTCTCATGCCAAACCTACCCATTCCCAAACCCAAAAGAAGGCAGCAGCTGCCAGAGTTTCTGCTGCCCTGTCTTCTGGAAGTTCTCCATCCTCCCAAGGCTTCCTTATGTGTCACCAGAGCCTTCTGGCTGCTTGTCTGGAGGACTACCTTTCTTCACTGCAGAAGAACAAAGATTGGGACTTTAGATGCTGGGTTTCCCTGAAGGGAGAAGTTCTTTCCCATTTTTCTGAAGTCTTTCCTCAATCACTTTATACCCTAAATAATAAGCAACTAACCCTCTGGTGTCTGTTCCCTAGTCCCCACCCATTCTTCAGTCAACTGCCAGTGAGAATTAAATCTCACCAATGCTACGGAGAATACAGTGAACTTGGCATACTCATTATAGGAATCCATATTATATAAACTGCACTGGAAAGCATGAATGAAGAGCCTTTAGGTCCCTGATTCAGTATTTTCAGCTCTGGAAAGCTATTCTGAACAAATAATCCATGGTTAAATTATAGTATACCCACTAGAAGTAGTCATTAAAAACAGATTACAAAGCAACATGGAAAACTTCACCTCAAAAAAAAAAAAAAAAAAAGCTAGAAAGAAACACCTTACAACTACAATTGCTGTTACATTAGCATGATGGGACCCTTAAAGCAGTAACACTTCCATCAAATATGATTTATACTTTGTGATTCCTTATATGGTTTGATTTTTGCAGTAGCAGAAGAAAAGAGGAACAGGGTACATCTCCCCATCTCCAAAGGACTTGATAAAACCTTTGTCAAATGACTACACCCATATTCACAAAATTTTTCCTGACAGAACTTCTGAGTCTTGAGCCCCAAGTCATTAAGTATGTATTTGCAGGTCCTGTATAGGGGATTTCTCACATTTATTCAATTCTCATTGAGGACTGAACCCTTGTGAGGAGATATCATGGATTTAATTTTACATATGAAGAAACAGCTACTGTGACATATTAAGTCACTATCCAAGGTCATACTGGGGTATAGGAGCCAAGAGTCAAATATCCGGTCTTCTGAGTACTTGTTCATTGTTCTTCTTAGTGTTTTCCTAAGTCCTTAAACCCAAGCTAAATGTCACGTTTATTTTTATTTTTTTAAAGATTTTATTTATTTATTTAGAGAGAGATCCGGGTGAGGGGCAGAGGGAGAGAAAGAATTCCAAACAGACTGCCCACTGAGAGCGAGCCTGATCTCACGACCCTGAGATCAGGCATGACCTGAGCCGAACCCACAGTCCGACGCTCAACCCACTGAGCCACCCAGATGCCCCTAAATGTCACATTTAATACCATCCCCAGAAATCTAGTTATGTCAAATTGGCGCCATCACAGTCATTCAATATTGGAGACCTTTCCTATATTCTATCACAGATCTTGGTAATAATAATCACCCTGCTTTCCAAGTGTGAGCTGCAAGTTTTTAAAGTGCTTTCACTAAACTGTAATATACCCAAGGCTTTGCATAACAGAAACTGTCACAAAAAGGAGAGGGCTAGCTGTCCTCCAAGACCCGAGGAGGTTCCCATCTTTGTCAATGACCCGTGCGTGTGGGTTCTTTCGCACTGCCACGTCGGAAATCCCGAACATCCTAGGGGTCGTGGCAGTGGCCCCGCTCGGAGCCGGGGTCACCGAGAACCCTGCTCCGCCGGCCAGGAGTCCTCGCTGCCAATCCGCGTCCCCAGATCTCACCTTAAGAGTCTCGTAGGCGGTCGCTACCAGCAGGAAGGCCTCTTCCGCGCTCTGCGGCATCCGTCCGGGGCCCTCGTCGCCAGGCTCAGGCCGGTAGCGGTCGGGGTGGTAGCGCCGGGCCAGCTGGCGGTAGGCCCGCGCGATCTCCGCCTTGCCCGCCGTGCGGCTCACGCCCAGCACTTCGTAGCAGTCGCGCGTGCCGCAGTAGAGCCCCTCCACCAGGGCCCCCGCGGACCGCGCTAGCAGCAGCGCCAGCAACAGGGGCGGCAGCAACACCAACCAGCACTGGCCGGCAACGCCGGCTCCCCCGCGCGGAGCGAGCGGCGCCGCCATCCCGGCCTCGGCCGCGGCTCCACCAGCCAAGCGGCTCTCCCGCACCCCGCGGTGTGCCGGGCTTGGCCTCCGGGACCTAGCTCCACGTCAGCAGGCGGCGCCTCCGCGCAGGCGCACAGAGCGCGACTGCACCAACCACTTCCTTCAGGACCGTTGCTAGGGGAGAAGGACGCCTCAGTCGCCCGGCAGCTTCCGGTGTGTCGCTGCCTTCCTAGATCCAGCGGCGGGAGGGTTTTTCTTACCGGAACTAAAGGATGTCTCAGTGTCTGAGGCACAGGTAACCAATGTGTGCAGAGCGCGTTACCTTCCACGTGGCCTTCACACGCGATCATTTCTACATCATTACTTCACCTGCGGCAATTGATAGTCTGGCTCTCTTGCCGTCTGGTTATCCATGTGAAGGAGATGTGTGCACAGAATTTTAAAGCCGAGTCTCCAGGCCGGACGCCTTCCTTTCACTAACCCCAAGCCGTCTTTCCAAAAGGAAGATGAATTTAGAGGCTCTAGGCGCTGACTCTGCCTGCTAGGGACCCTTAAATTTCATGACTATCTAGTTCAGAGGTGGAGGTTCTCTCTCAACCTCCACACCATTAACATTTGGAACTTATTATTTATTTATTTATTTATTTATTTATTTATTTATTTATTTTTGCCAAATAAGAGCTGTATTATTGTAAGATGGTTAGGAGCATCCCTCT
The DNA here is from genome assembly GCF_009829155.1 of Mustela erminea. Classification (NCBI taxonomy): domain Eukaryota; kingdom Metazoa; phylum Chordata; class Mammalia; order Carnivora; family Mustelidae; genus Mustela; species Mustela erminea. The sequence continues at coordinate 21,441,587 of NC_045625.1, forward strand.
ACACACCTGGTACCAGTAGTACCACCACGCCAGTTATGACAGTCAAAAATGTCTCCAGATATTGCTAAATGTGTTCGGGGTATAAGGTGGCCAGAACAAACACAGGTCACTCAAATTTTAATTTCTGACAAAAACAAATAATTTGTTAGTATAATTATGTCCCAGATATTGCATGGAACTCTACAATTGCACGAAGAATTTTGCCTCAAAAATGTGCTTCTACCATTCATTCAGTACGTATTCATTGAGTCTCTAATATGAGGTAGGCACTGCTGGAGGTTCTGAGCTTGTAGTGGTGAGAGTAAGGCAGATGAGATTTTTTTTTTTTTTTACGGTTTTATTTATCCATTTATTTGACAGCACAAGCAGGCAGAAGAGCAGGCAGAGGGAGAGGAAGAAGCAGACCCCCTCCCCCCGCCGCTGAGCAGGAAGCCAGATGTGGGGCTTCATACCAGAGCCCTGGGTTGGACCAAGCCAAAGGCAGACGCTCAGCCAATTGAGCCACCCAGGCGCCCTGGTAGACAAGATTGTTGATCTCAGGGAACATATATTTTAGTACAGGATGACAAGACAATAAACAAGCAAATAATAAACTTTAAGATATAATAAATTATTTTAAGAAAATGAAACAAGGGAGAGACATGTGTGACATATAGCATACATATATAGCTATAGATAGGAGAGCGAGTGATTTAATGCAAACACATAAGAGAGTCACCAAGCTGAAATTGCTAGAGTCAGGGTCAATCGTTAGAGTCAATTCCAGGACATGTAAAGGACAAATAGAAGATGACTTGAAGGGTGTGAGGGAGTTTTGGACTAAGAGAGTAGTGAAGTAAATACCAAGAAGGGAAAAGAAGGCAGAGGCAAGAAAAGAACGTGAAGTTTTTCAAGAAATAAAAGATAGCCCGTATGCCTGGGAGTGGGGAATAGGAGTGCAGGGCATGAAATTGGAAGAAGCTAGATTGTGAGAGGTCAGTTTCTTCTATGTTGAAGAAGTTGCTCTTTATCCTAAGAGCAATGGAAAGCCAGTGTGAAAATTTAAGTAGTAAAGTGGCACCTTCAAATACGCACATCAGAACAATTACTCTACTAAGAGAATGAGTTGGGAGATTTCAGGACCACCATTATGAGACAGTTTTAAGAATCCAGGTAAGAGGAGCACCTGGGTGGCTCTAGCCATTAAGCATCTGCCCTCGTCTCAGGTCATGATCCTAGGGTCCTGGGACAGAGACCTGAACTGGGCTTCCTGCTCAGCGGGAAGCCTGCTTCTCCCTCTCCATCTGCTGCTCCTCCTGCTTGTGCTCTCTCACTCTCGTTCTCTCTCAAATAAATAAAATCTTAAAAAAAAATGAAAACATACTTCTGTTCTGTGAAAAGCAAAGCCAAAAGAAGGGAAAGACAAGCCACAAACTGAGAGAAAATATTTTTGAAAGATACATCTGGTCAAGGACTGTTATCCAATATATACAAAGAACTCTTGAAACTCAACAGTGAGAAAACAAATAACATTATTAAAAAGTGGGCCAAAGGGGCACCTGGGTGGCTCAGTCAGTTAAGTATTTGCCTTGGGCTCAAGTCATGATCCCAGGGTCCTACGATTGAACCCCAGTTCGGGCTCCCTGCTCAGTGGGGAGTTTGCTTCTCCCTCTCCCTATGCCCTTCCCCCTGCTCATGCTCTTTCCCAAATAAATAAATAAAATCTTTAAAAAAAAATAAAATATGGGCCAAAGATCTTGACACCTCACCAAAGAAGGTATAAAGATGGAAAATTAGCATATCAAAAGATGCTTCACATCTAATGTCTTCAGGGAAATGCAAATTAAAACAATGAGCTATCACTGCATACCTACTAGAATGGCCAAAATCTAGAAAACTGTCAATACTAAGGCTAACAGAGATGTGGAGAAACAGGGGCTCTCATTCATTGCTAGTGGAAATGTAAAATGGTACTGTCATTTTGGAAGATGTTTGGCATTTTCTTATAAAACAACATATTCTGGGGCACCTGGCTGGCTCAGTTGGTAGGGTATGCAACTCTTGATCTCAGGATCGAGAGTTCATGCCCCATGTTGGTTTATAGAGATTACTTAAAAAAAAAAAAAACTAAAAAACTAAACAGTGTCTTACCATATAATCCAGCAATTGCACTCCTTGTGCAATTTGTCCTTTACCCAAAAGAGTTAAAAATTTATGTCTGCAGAAAAACCTGCACATAGATGTTTATAGCGGCTTTATTCATACTTGCCGAAACCTGGAAGGACCAAGTTGTCCTTCAACAGGTAAATGAATAAATTGTGGTACCTCTAGACAATGGAGTATTAGCACTACAAAGAAATGAGCTTCCAAGCCATTAAGAGATATAGAAGAAGCTTAAATGCATATCATAAGTGAAAAAACTGATCTGAAAAGGCTGCATACTGTATGACCCCAACTATATAATATTCGGACAAAGACAAAAGTATGAAGACAGTAAAAAGATCAGTGGTTGCCAGGGGTTCGAGTGGTTGCGAGGGGTTCGAGATGGGGACGGATGAAAAGGCAGAACACAGAGAATGTTTAAGGCAGTAAACGTACTTTATATGACACTATATTCACAGATCCATGTCGTTATACATTTGTCCAAACAAAACGTACAACACCAAGAATGAACACTAATATAAACTATGGATTTGGAGTGATTATGATGTTTCAGTGTATGTTCATTAATTATAGCAAATGTACCTACCACTCTTGTGGGGCATATTGATAATAGGGGAAACTGTACATGTGTTGGGGAGGGGACATATGGGAAATCTCTGTACCTTCCCCTCAGTCTTGCTGTGAACCGAAAACTGCTATGAAAAAAAAGTTTTTAAAAAAACCACTAAGGCCATGCCTTGTAATTCTTTGTATTCTTATAGTGTCTTTATGTAACTAGCATTCAATAAATATTTTTCAACTGATGAACAAGTTGAATAAACATGGTAAAATAATTTGGAGTTGTTTGGGTTTTTCTATATATCCAGTGGTGAAACAGTAAAAATAAGAAACCACTACAACCATGGATTTTAGCCTAGTAGATCTACACTGTCCAACGAGAGCAGTAGGGTGTCATAGTTCATACTCCCAGATAGGTGACATTTGTACCACCATGCTGGATGACTACTGATCAGTCTGACCACAAGTCCTAGGCCAGTGAGCATATATGTACAAGGAAACAGCAGATGTTGGCGAGAATATGGAGAAGGTGGAACCATCCTGCACTGTTGGTGGGAATGCAAACTGGTACAGGCACTCTGGAAAACAGAATGAAGGTTCCTCAAAAAGTTGAAAATAGAGCTACCCTATGACCCAGAAATTGACCCCAAAGATACAAATATAGTGATCTGAAGGAGACATGCACCCACAATAGCCAAGCTATGGAAAGAAGCTAGATGTTCATCGACAGATGAATGGATAAAGAAGATGTGGTATATGTGATTTACACACACGCACACACACACACATTTATTAAGCAGCCATCAAAAAAGGAAAGCTTGCCATTTGCAATGATGTGGGTGGAACTAGAGGGTATTATGCTAAGTGAAATAACCCAATCAGAGAAAGACGATTATCATATGATCTCACTGATATGTGGAATTTGAGAAACAAGGCAGAGGATCATAGGGGAAGAGAGGAAAAAATGAAATAAGATGAAACCATAGAGGAAGAGAAAGCATAAGAGACTCTTAATCTCAGCAGACAAACTGAGGGTTGCTGGAATGGAGAGGGGTGGGGGGGTGGCTGGGTGATGGACATTGGGGAGGGTATGTGCTATGGTGAGTGCTGTGAAATGTGCAAGACTGATGAATCACAGACCCGTACCCCTTATTTTATATATATATATATATAATATATGTTATATTTATAAATAACATATATTATTTATATATGTTATATAAAATTAATAATATATAATTATATATTAATTAGTATATACTAATATAATTATACTAATTAGTATATACTAATTAATTAGTATATACTAATTAATATATAATTATATATTATTAATTTTAGATAACATGTATGTTAATAAAATAAATATATAATATAATAATAATAAATATAAAAATAAATATAAAAATAAATAATTGTTACAGAACTTTGTATCCAACAAAAAGAACATATGTTCTTTTCAAATACATAAAGCAGTCACAACAATTTACCATGTATTAAAAAATAAAGGAAATGTTGATAAATTTCAAAAACAAAAAAGAATGTATCTTCACTCTCCATTTACCTGAAATGAGAGAAAACCTCATTATAATTTCTGGCTATAAGACTTTTATAAGGTCTTTCCAATCAAACTGAGCATACTTTTTTCATACCTACATTGACTTGCTTGGTTCAAAAATTGATTTAAATTATGTAAACAAAAGTTACACCTACATATCCACAAATCAATAAATGGTTGAAAAACAACCATTCCAGAGGCAACTGGGTGGTTCAGTAGGTTAAAGCCGCTGCCTTCTGCTCAGGTCATGATTCCCGGGTCCTGGGATCGAGCCCTGCATCGGGCTCTCTGCTCTCAGCGGGGAGCCTGCTTCTCTTCCTCTCCCTCTATCTGCCTCTCTGCCTATTTGTGATCTCTCTCTGTCAAATAAATAAATAAAATCTTTAAAAAATGACTTAAAATAAAAAAAAATCATTCCGTATACAACTTGAGATATTATACTATTTTAAAGTTATCTACAATTATAAGGCAAGGAATAAGTACTACAAGACCTTTTTTTAAAAAATTGAATATTATAAAACTAGGAAGGGATGAAAAAAGAAACTAATTCAAAACCAGCATTGCTTTTGATCTTCCTTTAGGTCAAATCTAGTAGCCTAGATGTCTGCTAGTGTGAACGAGGTGGTTTATGGAGTTAGAACACCACAAATTTCATTGCCAAACTCATTTTAACAGAGGAAGAGGGAAAGAGAATCTTAAAATGGGCTGTGTGCCCAAAACAGAGTCTGACCTGGGGCTCAATCTCGCAACACAGAACATGACCTGAGCCAAAATCAAGAGTTAGACCCTTAACTGACTGAGCCACCCAGGCCCCCCTACCAAACTTGTTTTTGAATTTTTCAGAATTCTATGAATATAACCTCTCTTCTGCTTTCCTGATATATGCCTACTTTTTAAAAAGAGGTAGTATCTGTTTCTTCCCTATCACTTCTATCAGTCATCCACTTGAAGGGTGGGGGAAGGGATGTTTCTGACTGTATTAGTTCTTGTTGTTTCTCACATCCAATTTCCTTTTACCTGTTCAGCCCACTCAGTCACTTCTGTGGAGAAATTCATTTTACAAGTCTTCCATCATCTGGCATTCTTATTTACAACAAGAAAAATCACACAACTCCCAAATTCACATACCCCATTCCTACTGGGTTTATATCCTGGACCCACTTGGTCATCAGGTAGACAGAAGCCAATTTTTTATTTGTTGACCACCAGAGAGCCACAGATAAAATCTTGCTGAGCAGAAATTCTGGAGAGAACTCATCCTGGCCCTCTACCTCTGACTGGTTCCAGTGAGCTGGAAAGAGACTATGCCAGTTCCAAACTGTCCACGAGAGGGTGCTACCCATTTCTGCTCAGTCCGTTAGAGATGTGTGATGACTAAATTCCACAATTTACAATGGCTTCAATTTTTCTCAGCCTTCCCTCAGAATTCTTGAATGAAGCACTTTTTAAAACCAAGGGTCTAGGGGTGCCTGGGTGGCTCAGTGGGTTAAAGCCTCTGCCTTCAGCTCAGGTCATGATCCCAGGGTCCTGGGATTGAGCCCCACAACGCGCTCTCTACTCAGCAGGGAGCCTGCTTCCTCCTCTCTCTCTTCCTGCCTCTCTGCCTACTTGTGATCTCTGTCTGTCAAATAAATAAATAAAATATTAAAAAAAAAAAACCAAGGGTCTAAGTAGGGAAAATAAACCTGATTGGTTGCATAGACAGAAGAGAAAAGCTAAACATAGCTCCAATGCCCACTCCCCTGGCATGCTCCATAATGGGATGATAGTTACAAGGATTTTGCAGCAATCATGTCATTTAAACACTGGCGTTTGGCTCTGTTTTTATATTTTTTTATTTATTTGACAGAGAGAGATCACAAGTAGGCAGAGAGGCAGGCAGAGAGAGAGGAGGGGAAGCAGGTTCCTTGCTGAGCAGAGAGCCCAATGCAGGGCTCGATCCCAGAACCCTGGGATCATGACCTGAGCCGAAGACAGAGGCTTAACCCACTGAGCCACCCAAGTGCCCCGGCTCTGTTTTTAAAAGGAAGAAACACATTTGTAAAGAAATATCTCCAATACGCAAAGGTAAATCTATTTACTTTTTGTCTAAATAATGTGTGAAATTCGGTGAAGAGTTATTTCAGAAATAACCACTATGATAAGGTTTTACATGGGAAATTTAAGGACATATGAATCTACTAATTAGCATAATACCCACTCAGACCTGTCTGGCTCCTGAGTGTGGCCAGGGGATAAAAATTTGAGCGCCTTTCGTCTACAAGAGGTTTTCGTCTTTTTGTTATGGAAAGCATTCTAGTTGATACAGAAGAGGTTGCTTATGCAGGAGAAAATAACCCAAGTAGCTTAAGAAATTTAGAAGAGATACAGTCTATGTTCATTAACCTTTAATAGGAGGAGAGAGCTTCCCCCATCATCAGAGGAAGAAAAGAAAAGATGGGTACAGATGCAGAGAATTTTGTAACTTTGACCATGAAAAGCCAAGATCTCTGTTCTAATGGTTTTTAATTTTTTCAGTGAAGCCTAGGGTAAGATTATCTCTTGAGAGCTGAGGTTTGAGAACAGAAGTAAAAGTGTAAAACTGTTATCACACTGTTTGAAAAAGCAGATTTATTGGAGAATGACTGGGATTCCTGGGTGGGGTTGCCAGTATGTTGTTTGTGATCATTCGAGGAAACCAGTCGGTCTGGTTGTGCAATTTTCTCCAGTAATGTTCAGCTGCTCCTGAGAATGCATGGAAAGGGCAATAGTTGGTTTTATTCAGGGTTAGTTTTATGCCATGGTGATTGATAAAGGAAGAGAGAAGCAAGGAAACTGGAGACATTTGCCAGGCAATAATTATAATGAGATACCTTGAAATCTTATATGAACTAGATTGGACTAAAATTCATACTCACTATGATAACAGTAATGAAAGGCCAGCAAGTCAAGAACAGGGAAAGAAGAGCACATCAATGAAAGATCTATAGGTTATGAAAATTGAGTCTCCTAGATGACCTTCTTGGTGGCCTGAGTTTCTTTTAGGAATAAGTCAGCCACCAGGATGTCAGTGGTACTGAGTGGACTGAGGAAGTGACAGAGACAAAATTCTATTTTGTTTGGTGTTTGGGAGTAAGATGCTGGGAATTGCACATCACATGCTAAGATACTGAGCAAGGGGTGAGTTGAGATACTGGAGGGTATTCAGAAATGCTAATTCTCTTAAAACACTCTGCAACTCTATCATTTGGCCACTGATCAGTGGTTTTGGATAATGGCCAGATACATTTAGATTTCATGGGTCATTAATACTATCCTTCAAACCAGGAGAAAGATGGGGACCATATGTGTATATGGGAGAAGCTAGATGGTGCCATCATTGTGCAATAAGATAATTATGAATTGAATCCCTTAAATATACATTTAGCAATAGGAGTGAAAAATGAAATTCTTTCTTAATCACTTTTGGTTGCCACATTGTGCTTCTTTGTACAGGACTGCATGTTTTTATACTTTATAATTGTCAAGAACTATGAAGGGGCAGAGGTTTTTACCTTCCTTTGCAAACTAGCCAGTTAGCCTGGCACAGTTTCACAGATGCTGGCAGAAAGCACAGACTCCTGGGTCAGAGATGCGGGACTTTATCACTCACGGCACAGCAAGCAGCACCACGTTCATGTCCATTTTGGCTCTCCATCTGCACCCCCCAGCCCTCCGTGGGTAACACAGAGGGGCCCAGGTAAATGCTGTGATGAAGTAGATTCGCATCCCAGTTGAGGAACTCTGAGCTTAGGGCACCCAAATCTTTTATAACAGACACTCACATGCACCGAGGGGAGACATTACACTAGACAGAAAACAAACCTATCCCTCTGATCTTGTGGGAGACCTTATGTCTTCCCAGGCTATCTGGCATACAGAGACCTGGAGAAAATAGTCCAGAACACAAATGGTCGGTGCCCCTGCTCGCAAGCATGAAGAAACAAGGAGAATTGTCTCCTGACAAAAAGAATAGTAGTCACACTCACGTAGTGCTTACTGTGCATTAGGAACAGTTCTACGTAGTGCTTAATATACATTAGTCTTTAGTGCTCAATATACATTATGTCACTTCATCCTCACAACAGTGCTATGAGGTTATCCCCATTTCACAAGTGAGAAAATGGAATTTTATGATAGTACAGAATGGTAGAGTGTCTGTAATGATTTAGATCACTGGAGACTCTGACTTCCTAAGGTCTGAAAGGGGCTTGATGCTTGTTTGTTTGTTTGCTTGTTTTTAAAGTAGGCTCCACCCCCAGCATGGAGCCCAACGCAGCAACTGAACTCACTACCCTGGGTTGGGGACCTGAGCTGAGATCAAGAGTCAGCCACTTAACCAACTGAGTCACCCAGGTGCCCAAACATGATGTTTATTTTTAATAAGCCCACAGGTGATTCTGATAGACACCAAAACTTGAGAATCACTAATTTAAAGTGCCTGGCTGGCTGGAGTGTGCGACTCTTAATCTCAGGGATATGAGTTCAAGGCCCATATTGGGGCTAGAGATTACTTTAAAATAAAGTAAAAAAAAAAAAAAAGATAAGCATCATCTTTCTAATTCCCTCAAATATTTAGCAAAGCTTTCTATTCCTTTCTAAATTTATGCCTACAAATTTTTCCCTTTTGTTTTTTTCCATTTTATTTAAAACACAGGATTTTTGAGTTCTTGCTGTATAAGGGAGATTCAGAATCAAAAGAAAGAAAACCAATTTCTTTCCAATGAAGATGTTTAGAGAAAGTACAGACTTTAAAGATTTATTTTTATTTATATTTATTTGTCAGAGAGAGAGCACACAGACAGGCAGAGTGGCAGACAGAGGCAGACGGAGAAGCAGGCTCCCCGCTGTGCAGGGAGTCCAATGTGGGACTCGATCCCAAGACACTGGGATCGTGACCTGAGCCGAAGGCAGCCGCTTAGCCGACTGAGCCACCCAGGCATCCCTAGAAAAAGTACAGACGTTAAAAGGACTGACTCATTAAGTTTAAAATACAACATGTATTTAAAAGAGAAGAAAAACACAAAATTGCCAACATTCCAAGTTCTTAGTGGAAAAACATACTTTCTCACATGATGATGATAGCCACAAATGTTGCATATCCACAAAAGTTCAGTACTGAAAATGTCATGGATAGAATTATGTTAGTAAGTGACTTACAGGGAAAATTCAAGTTTCATTCATTTTGGGGACTAGAATAATGCAGGGCAAAAAAAAAAAAAAAAAAAAAGCATGTCGGGTGATGACCCTGTTTTTCCTTTTTACATTTCAGAGTGTGAAGCTTTCTCTACATGACTGAGAGATGTGATATCCATACTTACCTGCAGCGGTGACAGGACAAGGTGTCATTTGCATCCATATGTGTGCCCTTTTAACAATTTTGGGGAGTGTGCGTGTCCTTTTTACAATTTTTATTAATTTAAACCATTTGTCTAAAATTCCTTTGAGGCTTATTTTCTCTTTCAGAGTCCATGAACTTTCATGTCTGTGGTTTTTTTAAACAATAATTACATATGTTATTTAGACTGAGCAGTCTCCTAGCAGGAGACAGAGGGCCACCCACCAAAGGGAAGTATGCAGGGGAAAGGAAAACCAACGGTGGCTGGGGAGATGCCCTTCTACTTGAGCCCGAAGGGGTCAGGGTACAGAGGTGTGCCCAGAGGCTGCCTCAAGGAGCTGTGCTTTTAAACAATGCCAATCCAAAGTAATCTGACAGGAAGAATCAACACCAGACCCACCAAAATCAAGTGTAAGTTTGAGGGAAGGGGGCAGGATTTGTGAAAACAGCATGGAGAGTGGATCTGGAAGGCAAATGAAGAAAATCAAATAGAGTTGCTCCTGTCTCTCCCTGAACATTAGTGTTTTCAATTGCTTGTTCTTAACACAGTGCACTTTGGTCCCTATATTAATAATTATAACCCTTACTTATATAGTCCTTTGAGGGTGGAAGTTGTTTTCAAGTACACTATGTCACAGTTCTGTTTTTTGGCACATAAACATGTACATCATGTTTGTGATTATATACAACATGTACATAAACAAGTCCACAAACATGTATCATCCTGTGATACAAATGAAGCAATTTAAAAGAAGCAAATTAAGGCACGTTAAAAAAAAAAAAAACTTTTGGTTAGGGTTAACTAAATAATAACCAATGAATTCCTTATTCATTCCCCTAAAATGAGGTTTTGTTTCCCCCCACAATAAATTCCCAAGTCAGAGAGGCTGCTTCAGAGAGAATCCTGAACTTGAGCAGAACTGCAGGGTGGCTCCCGATGTAAATTTACCTTCCTTCCATTCCACAAATGCCTAGTCACAAAAGTACTACACCTACTTGTATTATTTTTAATGTTAATACAAGAAAAAAGCAAATAGTTACTGTATAATTCATGAGTTCTATATCACCAATAACTTTGACTTGAATAGCAACAACATTGTTAAAATAGTTTGCCTTCACCCAAAATTCTTTTGATTTTTTTTTTCAAAATTCTTTTGATTTAAAGCAAACTAAAGAAGCTTTGAGACAGAGTTTATTCTATGATGATGAGAACGTAAAACAGATTTGAAATGTCTCTGAATCCAGGGGTACCTGGGTGGCTCAGCCGGTTAAGTGTCTGCCTTTGGCTCAGGTCATAATCCCAGCGTCCTGGGATTGAGCCCCTCATCGGGCTCCCTGCTCGGCTGGGATCCTGGGATACTGCTTCTCTTTCTCCTTTCCCCCTGCTCATGCTCTGTCTGTCTCTCCCTTGCTCTCAAATAAATAAATAAATAAATATGCCCCAGTGCACACTGTGCAAGAACATTTGCAAAAAAGACAAACAATACATTAAACACATCACAACAGTTCCTATAGTAGCAGGAGGAGAAGAGTAGGGAATGGGGTCTTTTTTAAAAAAGCATACCAATTAGTGACAGAGAATTTTTGGCAGACCAGTGGTGATAATACACCATAAGTCATGAGTATGAAGACCTCAACCCTCTGGCCCTGAGGTCCAAATTCCTATACAAACAGTGAAGAAACCATGACCCCTCTCTTCTTAGCAGGGAGACAGAAAGTTTTGCCACAGTCCAGCTCCATGGTCACAAGACAACCTATGTCTCTCTTTTTAATCTGAGATATTTGGCCCACGTGGTGACATCCAATTGCAACATTTCCTTGCCCCGCTGACTCTACCAACTGAACCACAGTTGGGCACCCCTAGACATGCATCTTCTGTCCTTTGTCTTTCTTTCTGCCTGGAATATGGAGATGCTGCCCAGTGGTACAATAAACATTCTGTGACCATGGAAGAAAGCCTTTCACTACAGATGGCAGTAGAAGAGTCTGGTTTCCTGAGCAGCGTCCTGGGATGGAACCCTGTGTTGAGTCCCGCATCAGGCTCTCTGCTTAGCGGGAAGCCTGCTTCTCCCTCTCCTTCTGCCCCTCCCAGCTGCTCATGTTCTTTCTCTCTCTCTCTCTCCTCTCTGTCTTTCCCATGAGCTCTCTCTCTCTCTCTCTAATAAATAAATAGATAATAACCACTCCAGGTCAACCAGGATCTCTTTCCCAGATAGTCACTGTGACTCAGCTTAATGGCTGAAATGAGCTGTCATGATGACGAAGTTCAGTACTGGCTGTTGCATGATCACAGGGTCAGTCAGAATATGGATTAGAGGATCAAGGAAGAAGATTTGCTCTTTACTTTGCTCTAAGACAAAATCTTATTCAATTCAGTGCTCTGACCTTAGGTTTCAAAGAACTCTGATCTAGCAAGCTGAGGGAACACGTCACTTAATACAATCCTGCAAGTAATAAGAAAATGTATCTCTTCAAATAATTCAGATAATATAGATGTGAACAGCGTAAAAAGCAAAACTCATTGTTATCTGGTGACAATTCTGATGCTTTTCTATGGCAATGTGCTTTTAAAATGCACCTTTCTTTTCTTTTCTACAACTTTCACTGCATTGGTCTGGTGAGATAATGCTTGTGAAATAATTATAAAACTGGATAGTAATATTATTCTCATAATTGAAATAATCCCTTAATACATGTAAGATACTACATTTGGAGAGAGAACAATTATGCCTCTTCCCACAACACAATGAAATGTGGCCAGTGCAGCACCAACTAGGAGCCCTTAGTAGCTAATTTCTAAGCCTCACAATAGTCCAGGGAAGTAAATATTTTAATTATCTTCCTCAGAGCCTAAGGGATCTGAAGTTCAAGAAGTGAAATCAATTAGAGATCACAGAGTTAGTAGGAGGGTTGAGATTTGAATTCGAGTTAACATGCTCAAAGCCCTTGTCCTTTTCACTGTTCATTTTATCTTCTAATATAGGTGAGATGGGTTCCTCTTGCAGGTAAGAAGAACTTTAGGAAAGGTCACACTTATGGGATCTCTGTAAACAACTATTGGTAATGTTATTTTGGATATACAAATATATTGAATGTCTTGGAATGTCACTCTCTCATCCTGGTTTCCCCTCTTAGTCCCTCTTCCCATCCTCCTATCCATTTGGCTAGTGTCTGATACAATTATTTCTTTAAAAATTTTTATTTGAGAGAGAGAGAGAGAGAGAGATCATGAGCAGAGGGAGAAGAGACGCAGGCTCCTCGCTGAGCAGGGAGACCAATCCCAGGCACTGGGATTCATGACCTGAGCCAAAGGCAGATGCTTAACCGAGTCATCCAGGCAGAGCTTTAGAGAGGTAACTGAAGTTAAATAAGGTCATAAATGGGTGCGCTCTAATCTGTGATTGTATTTGGAGACAGGACCTTCAAACAGATGACTAAATTCAATGGAGACTGTTAGGTGGGGCTTAAAGAAGAAAGATACATCAAGGATGTGCGTGCGCAGAGAAAAAACCCTGTGAGAATAAAAAGAAGGTGGCCATCAGCAAGCCAAGAAGTGTGGGCTCAGGAGAAGCCAAACTGGCCAATACTTTGATCTGGACATCCAGCTTCCATAATTGTAAGAAATTTAAATTTCTTTTGTTTAAGCTATCCAACTGATGGTAATTTGTTATGCAGCTATAACAATCAATAGACATTCTCAGAGACACCCAGATTTCTTTCAGCTCTTCTGTTGAAAGCTTTTTTTTTTTTAAAGATTTTATTTATTTATTTATTTGACAGACAGAGATCACAAGTAGGCAGTGAGGCAGGCAGAGAGAGAAGGGGAGGCAGGCTCCCTGCTGAGCAGAGAGCCCAATGTGGGGCTCCATCCCAGGACCCTAGAATCAGGGCCTGAGCAGAAGGCAGAAGCTTAACCCACTGAGCCACCCAGGCACCCCCTTTGTTGAAAGCTTTTCAAGTCACCATACAAACCAACTTTCCTGCAAAGCTGGTAATACTACAAACCTAACATCTGATTATCACTAAATTTTATGTTACTATTTTATGTTGAAAGCTGAGAAGTCTGTCTCTTGGAGTTCTGAATCTTTGACTCAGTGCCTTGTTAACTGAAAGCCTAGCAAAGAGAAGAGAGGAATCCGACCCCTGATGACATTGACTAGTTTAGCTAACCCAGGCCCAAGCTTTTCAGTCTTTAATTGGCCCCTGATTGGTTTAGAGACATTTCAACCAATGAAAGGTGGAGGAGTCTTGCTAGGAATTTTGTGACATGGATATTTTTCTTTCCTTTAGGTCCGTAGAGCTACTGCAGCCGCTGTGTCACTCTGAGGGAAGCAAGACTTTCTGATGCCCAGAAAGCAGTGTAATAGGATAAAAAATGCCAGATCTTGGGTGCCTGGGTGGCTCAGTGGGTTAGGCCGCTGCCTTCGGCTCAGGTCATGATCTCAGGGTCCTGGGATCGAGTCCCGCATCGGGCTCTCTGCTCAGCAGGGAGCTTGCTTCCCTCTCTCTCTCTCTGCCTGCCTCTCTGTCTACTGTGACCTCTCTCTGTCAAATAAATAAATAAAATCTTTAAAAAAAAAAAAAAAGCCAGATCTTGATTCAGAGCAGACCTGAAGCCCATCCTACTTCTAGTCACACGAACCAGTAAATCTCTCTTATTTTTTAAGCCAATATGAGTCTTATGTAACGTGCAAACCACCCCCCCACAAAAAAAACCCAAAACAAAAAAACCATTCTAAATGATACAGGTAGGTGCAAGGGTACAAATCTGAATAAAGTCAGATCTCATCCTTTGGGGGAGCTTAAATTCATTTGCACTGATCAAATTGGCAAAAAGTGAATACAACAATAATACGTTTTGATGTTAGCTTAACAGAAACTCACCAACATTGATGGTAGGAATGTAAACTGCTATTTTTGGAAAACAATTTGGTAATATATTAGGTGTATTAGTCCCTGGATGGATCAGAACTCAGTGGGAAGTCTGCTTGAGATTCTCCTTCTCCCTCTCTCTGCCCTTCACCCATTCTCTCTCTCTCTCTTTCTAATAAATAAATAAATAAAAAGTAGAAAACTCTGCCCTCTGCTCAGGGATCCTGCATTTGTCTCCTTCCTGCCTGAGCGGGGAAGGCTGCAGCTGGTTCTCCTGCACACCATCTTTGCACCCAGTTCCTAGTTAGGAACTGTTGCAAGTACAGTTCCATCTGGGCAGGGCTCTGATGGAGACCTTTGCTATTGGAAGCACACCCCTCCATACACACACACACACACGCACAAACTTGCAGGAGCAGCTCCGCCCTTGGGGAAGCCCCACCCTCTCCCCCAGACGGCCTTAAATTCAGTCGGTGGGCGCTCTGCTGCACAACCCCAACCACATTCTCTGTCTTGGTAGTGGAACCTGCGGACTTGGGTAAGTAAACATTTCCGCCCCGCTCTTTTTTCCTGCTGAGTTCCTAGAATTCCCTATCATGGAACGTTTGCGCGTTGTTTTCCCTCTCTTGCTTAATAACTTAAGAGTCTTGCACTACGAGGAAAGGGAAAGCCAGATGTCCCGATCGATGCCCACGGGCCCCTCCTTGTTCTTGGAGGGTTCGGAGACAAGCTGGAACGAAGCGCACCGCCCGTCGGCATTTGGGTGCACGGCAAAGCTGCCTTAGCCAGGGCGGCGGCTGGCCAAGAAACTTGCGGGACTGCAAACCTGGGACCATTGTGGAAGGAGACGAAAGAAAGGGGTCGGAATTCAGTTAGTGGAGAGGGGCGTGTGCGGGAAAGGAGGTGGGAGCCGAGGGCGAGTGTGCCTGAGGGCACTGCACCCGGACACCCTCCTTTGGTGGGTGGGACTGTCCCTGAACTTCGGCTGCCTCTGAAGCCACATCCTTTCGAGGGGGGCGGAGGACGACTTCTGAACTTGCAGCGAGGTCAGAATTCGCACATGGCTGCCTTTTTGGGAAAAGAGACATGTAGAAGAACGGGGCTGCGGATTCGACAGCCGGGAACGCTCCCTTTGCAAAGCAAAAGGATCCAGGGCGCTGCCGTGACCCGCGCCCAACATGCATATTCATGAGGGGGGCTGGGCAAAAGAAAGTTCAGTGTGGAACTGGGGCAGAGGTCGTCCGAAATCCAGGGAGTCCGGGTCCTGACTGATTGAAGTCTTGACAGCCCGCAAGGGTCGGCATCGTCCGCTCTCCCGTCCAGTTCGCCCGGAGTCTGCGCGCTCCGACAGCCCATGTTCTTCAGCCCACGTGAGACGCGTCTTTGCTTTTGAAACAGCGCTGGGAGTTTTGCTGTCGATACGCTGCGTCCGATTTGGTTGGGCTGATTTCCGGCCAGGTGAAGACAATTCGTTTTTGCGTTTCCTCCGTTTCCATAAAATCCCAAACTACCGAGGTTCTTGCAGTCCCTTGGAACGCGAACACGCAAGCGGGGTCGGTGGGGCGCGGACCGCAGAAAGAGCTGACGGCCAGAAATGACTTCTCCTGCGGCCGGAAAGCTCCGCCTGTTTTCTCTGTTCCGGGGACCCCCTAACTTTCCTGCTTACTCTGCGGCGGGACCGCGGAAACAGCGACCGCGGACGCGTCCGCTAGAGGTAGAGGCGCACACGTGAGGAAGGGGCGGCTCCCGGGGGACACGGGGGAGATCCGTCCGAGCAACATGCCCCGATCCCAAAGCTCTGGGGCCGCCTGAATCCTCTCTCTGGTTTCCTGTGGAGGCGAGCGTAGACCTCGGATTTCCTGTTTGGTGGCCGAGTCACCTCGCCCCGGAGCGGAGCGGCAGCGCCACGCCGTGGCGTCCGGAGGCTGAGACTGGTGGCCTCGGCTGTGTCTCCCTCTGAACGACGCGGGCCCACTTCGTTCGCTTCGGGCGTTGGACGCTCTTTCTCAGGATTCGCTGTGTGTGAGGCGAGGAGCGGAGTGTTTGCCCGCCGCGGAGCTGTCCGGTGCCCTAAGGCAACCCCCGCGGTGGCTGGGAAGGATGTGTCCGTTTTGGTTTTTTTTTTTTAATTTTTTATTTTTTATAAACATATATTTTTATCCCCAGGGGTACAGGTCTGTGAATCAGAAGAATCAATGAAACAAGAAGGATGTGTCAGTTTTAACAATTTGCCCTGTCGTGGCGATTTCTGAGGAAGCCTCGGTTTCCTCATTCGTGCTCTCTCCACTGGCAGTGATAGTAATGCCTCAGTCTGAAAGGGAATTTATGGGGGTAAAATGAGATGATGCGTCCGAAGTGCTCAGCACGGTAACAGAAATGTAGAAAATTCTTAATGAATGTGGTTGGCATGAAATGGTCCTGGAGAGAAGCAGACGATGAATGGATCCTGCTGCCGGGCTTCAGGGCAGGGGCTGGGAAGTCATCAGAATCCAGTCACGTCCTGGTAGTCGTCTGTGTGTTGACTGTGTTCCAGAAACTTCAGGATGGTTCGTGCTAAGAGCTGGACCCTGAAGAAGCACTTTGAAGGCAGCCCTACTCACAGCAACTTCGAGTTGAAGACGGTTGAACTCCCGTCCTTAAAAAATGGAGGTAAGTCACAGATTTGAGCTGGAAAAGACTGTATCGGTTAGCCTTTGCTGCACAATAAAGTACTTTGACATTTAGTGACATCAGACGACATGTATTGGCTTACAATTCTGTGGGTTGGCAACTTGGGCTGGATTAAGTTGGTGGTTAACTCTGTAGGTTTCATCTGGGCTAACCGTTCTTGGAGGATGGACCTCACTCATTCGTCTGGTGGTTAGCAAGCTTTCTGCAGATGTGTGTGCCTGAGGCCTCTGGGTGGCCTTTCTAGCAGGCTGGCTTCTAGCCAGCTGTGAGCTCTGTCTTCTCAGTGGCCCCACTGATCTAGAACACCAGGTGTTAGCAAGTACATTTTAAGCCTCTATTTATATCATGTTTGCTGCTCTGCAAAGCAAGTCACATAGCCATGTCCAAATTCAAAAAGTGAATTTTTTTTTAAAGACTTTATTTATTTGTCAGAAAGAGAGAGAGAGCGAGCACAGGCAGACAGAGTGGCAAGGAGAGGCAGAGGGAGAAGCAGGCTCCCTGCAAGGAGCCCGATGTGGGACTCGATCCCACGACGCTGGGATCATGACCTGAGCCGAAGGCAGCCACTTAAAACCGACTGAGCCACCCAGGTACCCGAGACATAGACTTCTTGATGGGAGGACGACAAGGAGGTCCCACACAGCGATGGGACATCTTTGTGACAATTTTGCAATCTGCCACAGAGACTTTCTCAAGGTTTTCTGTTTGAAGCCTTGATGTCTTGTGGGAGGAGGGTCCCTCTGATTTCTTTCATGATTGAAATGGTACATGTTTGTGACTTTGACAAATGCTAGGGAGGATTTCCTCTCTGTCCTGGTAAGCCTGATGATGGGGTAAGCAAGTGGGGTAAGTAGAGCCTAACAGCCGTGTGCAGAGCTCAGATTATCCTGTACACAGACAGGAGGGAAAAACTCTCATCCTTCACTGAGGAGTCTCCCATCCCATTGGGGGAAGTGAAAGGACAAGGCAAAACCCTACAGAAATCTAGGGAAGAGAAACAGTAGCACATAGCATGTTTGGAGGTTAATTTAGTAGCGCAGACAATAAGGGGTATTTACAGGTAGGTAGGCAGGCTTGGAGAAAGGGGCATGCAATCAAATAGCATAGTCAAGTTCAGTCCCATCTAAGTTGGGATAGATAGCCAGGACCCAGGTTCAAAATTCCAGAGAATGTGTGTATGAGGGTCACTCCAGCAAAATCTATATTCTTTAGTCCTAACAGAGGCTGTCAGTGAAACCTTATGGGAGCACGGGAACATAGTGATTATAAATGTGGCCCTGACCAAGCTCCTTAATCTAAGCCTAAATGAAATGGAAAGAGTAATAGTTGGGAATATCATATGAAATAATCCATGTAAAGCATGGAGTGAGTTCTGAGAAAATCACATGATGACGATGGTGATGGTGAGGCTGATGATGGTTTGGGCTGGACCCCGCTTGTCTCTTCAATAGCAAGCGCAGAGGGCAACCGTGAAGCAGAAAGACAATCTTATTTAGAATGTTTACTTTGACTGTTTATGTAGAATGCCAAAGTCAACAAAGGCATCAAGCACTGAGTTTCTAATTGCCTGTGGAATGCTTTATTTTATAGAGGTCCTGCTGGAAGCTTTGTTCCTTACTGTGGATCCGTATATGAGGTATGATTTTCCTCCTAAAAAGTTACGTGTTGTACTTTGGACCCTGTTTTGAAATAGTCCATCTTTTAAAATATCCAACTGATTGTCATTCCCCCAGTTGTCCCAGTATTATATCGGTGATAAGATTCATGGTTGCTCATCTTTGCCAGCAAAGGTTTGAGAAGTTTGATGAGAGATTCCCTTGGCCCCTCTCTTTGACCACCATTTCCTATCTTAATATGCACAATTTGCCTCTCACTGTTTGCAAAAAAAGTAAAAGACTAAAGAAACCCAAATCCAATTTGTCCATTTCACTACTGACAACTAATTTGGGTAGAGGAAGATGGTAAGACTAAAATAAGCTTTTTTTGTCTTCCATTTAACGTATTCTTTTAATTTAATCAAATATGTGTACCTAGTAAACAACTCAGGGAAGGGAGGGAATAAAAGCATTTGTGCGGCACTAACTTCTCAGTAATTTTGCTTATTGGTAAATAATGTAGTCATCATTCTTTAAAATAATTGTTTTTCAGAGCTGATCAATAGAGATTCAAATCTGAGGTAAAAAAAAAGTTTCCAAATGTTAACTAACATCCTTTTTTGTGTGGTTAGTAGGATTCTGTGACGATTCCAATTTGTAAGCCTTTTCAATCAATTCTCCTGCCAACCAATACCAACCAATTCCCCTGCCAAAATCAAGAGTCAGAAACGCAGCCCACGGAGCCACCCAGGTGTCCTTTCCCAAGAAGTCTTTATGTATTAAAAATGGATTTTTTTTTTCAGAGTGGCGTCCAAAAAATTGAAGGAGGGTGATGTGATGATGGGGCAGCAAGTGGCCAGGTATTTCTGTGTGTCTCCGTGTCTGAGAAATATGTCTCTCCTTTACCTCCTTCTGGGTCCGCTTCTGTCTATCATCCCTATAATTTCTTCAGCCCATGTGATTCACTCACTGATCTTGGAAGCAGCTTGGGGAACCTTGCCCCTTTCCTGACTAACTGGGATGGAGGGAAGCCAGTGAAATTACCATCGCTACTTAAAAATTACTTAAAAAATTATAATTGTCCAACTTACAATTATTGCAAAAATTCAAATAAATCAAAAATTAGTATCATGGAAACTGGAAGATCCCTCATCAGCTGAAACTTAAGAGGTGACTGTTGTTAATGTATTATTATTTCAAAAATTGTTTAGTACGCCAACTAGTATTTATAATTTTTCTTAAATAATGGGATTATATGCCCTTCAATAAATTGCTTTTTTTCACTTAATATGTTATGGATATCTTTTTGATAATAAGTAAATATACTACCTACCTTTTAATGGCTGCAATTTTTTTTTAAATCAACCTTTTTTTTCTCCCAAAGATTTTATTTATTTGAGAGAAACAGAGCACACATGGAGGGGGTAGGCACAGAGGAAGAAGCAAACTCCCCACTGAGCAGGGAGCCTGACACAGGGTTCAAACCCAGGACTCCAGAATCACAACCTGAACTGAACTCAGACGCTCAACCAACTGAGCCACCCAAGCATCCCTTAATGGCTGCAAATTTATCCCATTGTTATCTGCTGTGTAACTAATCTGCTCCTAGTAGCAACCGTTTCCAGTTTTTACTATCACAAATAGTTCTACAAGGAACATGTATGCCTCTTTATGTGTATGTCTGTGTATTCTCTGCCTACTTGGATGAATGTTGCTTCACATTAAATTCCCAGAAGTATAAATTATAGGTCAAAGGAGATGCATATTTATTTATTTATTTATTTATTATTGTAGAGAGAGAGAGCACAGGTTTGGGAAGGGGCAGAGGAAGAGGGAGAAAGTCTTAAGAAGACTCCGTGCTGAGCACAGAGCCCAGTGCAGGGTTCAATCTCAGCACCCTGAGATCATGATTTGAGCCTAAACCCCATCAGATGCTTAACCAACCTTGCCACCAAGATGCCTGAGAGATGCCCTTTTTTTTGGAATGTGCAATCATCTAATTTATAAGAAGATGTAACAAGGGACGCCTGGGTGGCTCAGTTGGTTGGACGACTGCCTTCGGCTCAGGTCATGATCCTGGAGTCCCGGGATCGAGTCCCGCATCGGACTCCCAGCTCCATGGGGAGTCTGCTTCTCTCTCTGACCTTCTCCTCATTCATGCTCTCTCTCACTGTCTCTCTCTCAAGTAAATAAATAAAATCTTTAAAAAAAAAAATTAAAAAAAAAAGAAGATGTAACAATATTTTAAATGATACAAAATATCAATTTCAAAATGACATCAAAAAGTGAGTGTATTTAGGGGCACCTGGGTGGCTCAGTGGGTTAAAGCCTCTGCCTTCGGCTTAGGTCATGATCCTGGGGTCCTGGGATCGAGCCCCACATCAGGCTCCTTGGGGAGCCTGCTTCCTCCTCTCTCTCTCTCTCTGCCTGCCTCTCTGCCTACTTGTGATTTCTCTCTCTCTGTCAAATAGATAAAATCTTTAAAAAAAAAAAGTGAGTGTATTTAACCATACTCAGCTCATAACAGAGCAAATGGGTAAGAAGAGTAATTCATGCTATAGCATATTGTTAATGCGAACTGGCAACAGAAAAAGTTGGTAAAGGAAGGCAGAAGAACTCTTAGTTCTTAATTAATTAATTAATTCTTAATTCTTTCAAGAATTAGAACCAAAGGGCTCCATTATTTTCTAGCATCTGCTCAACGTTGTACCTATGTTAGAAATGTACATGATGGGAACTCCAGGGATCTTCTGGATCCTTCCTTTAAGGTCCTGGTCAACTGTAGCCACAATATAACACTTGTGCTCAGTTCCTCTCTGTACTAAGCAGGCATCTGCATAGATTCCTTTGTGTGTGCATGGTAACCATTCAAATCTTGGATCCTTGGCAGTCTTTAGAACTACTCAATACTTTTGCCCCAGTGTCTGTTTCATCCATTACACAGTCAGTTATACAAGGGATACACTTAGCATAGAGACAATCCATCATTGATTGTACTAAGTCAAGTTTGACTTTAATGGAAAAGTTGATGAAGTTGGTATCAACCAGGATGTGGTATGGTAGGCCCAGCTGGGTGTTATAAATTGCTTTTTCTTACTTAATATGTATACACACACATACATATAAACCACATCTTCTTAGACCATTCTTCTATAGGTGGGCACTTTGGTTGCTTCCATAGTTTGGCTATTGTAAATAATACAGGTAAACATTGGGGTGCATATATCTTTTTGAATTCAGGGGTAAACATGAGAGTGCACATATCCTTTTGAATTAGTGTTTTCATATTCTTTTTTTTTTTTTAAAGATTTTATTTATTTATTTGACAGACAGAGATCACAAGTAGGCAGAGAGGCAGGCAGAGAGAGAGAGAGGAGGAAGCAGACTCCCTGCCGAGCAGAGAGCCCGATGCGGGGCTCGATCCCAGGACCCTGAGATCATGACCCGAGCCGAAGGCAGCATTCCAAACCACTGAGCCACCCAGGCGCCCCAGTGTTTTCATATTCTTGGGGCAAATATCCAGTAGTGGAATTACTGGATCATATGGTAGTTCTATTTTTAATTTTTTTTTATAATTTTTCCATTTTTTTTTAAGATTTCATTTATTTGACAGATCACAAGTAGGCAGAGAGGCAGGTAGAGAGAGAAGGGGAAACAGGCTCTCTGCTCAGCAGGGGCTGAGATCCCAGGACCCTGAGATCATGATCTGAGCCGAAGACAGAGGTTTAACCCACTGAGCCACCCAGGAACCCCTATTTTTAATTTTTTGAGGACTCTCCATAACTTTGTCTGCAGTGGCTGCGCCAGTTTGCATTCTCATAATATACATTTCAAAATATATCATTAAGATTGCTGTAACACACCCCAGAATATTAGCCGTTATCTTTGTATTGTGGGATTAGAACTGATATTTTTATTTCATATGTCAAATTTTCTAAAATAAATATGTTACATAGCTTCATGATCGGGGGAAGACAGTAAAAAATGGTAACAATGGGGGAAGGTGGGAGAAAGAGAGTCCACAGATGAGACTAAAAAGAAGCAGCTTAGGGGTGCCTGGGTGGCTCAGTGGGTTAAGCTGCTGCCTTCGGCTCGGGTCATGATCTCAGGGTCCTGCATCAAGTCCCGCATCGGGCTCTCTGCTCGGCAGGGAGTCTGCTTCCTCCTCTCTCTCTCTCTGCCTGCCTCTCTGCCTACTTGTGATCTCTCTCTGTCAAATAAATAAATAAAATCTTTAAAAAAAAAAAAAAAAGAAGCAGCTTAGAGGGGGAGGCAAAAATCCCGGTGAAGTCAGTATTATGGAAACCAATGAGGAAGAGTCTGGGTAGCCCAGAGTGTTGAATACAGTAGAAGGGTAAAATCAGATAATGAATGAGGAGTGTCCACTGGATTTTGCAATCAGAAGTTGTGACCCTAGTGGAGTAGCAGGGCTGAAAGGCAGGTTGCGCTGGAGAGGACAGTGCTATAGATTTGGGAAAAAGGAGGGACTAGGGATGGAGGGCAGCCCCTGAAGAACAGAAGAGGCTGGTGTCCAGGGCACCTTGAGCCCAAGGATACACATGCCTCTTAGAGAGAAATGGGTGAGGACGGGGACAGATGTAGATCCAGTTCAGAGAGTTCCTCTGATAATGGCCCATATTTTCTCTCAAGGAGGCGGAGGAAGCAGCGGCGAGGAATTACGATGGAGAGATGTGGTGGGATATTTAATCATGGATTATTAACTTTAGTGCCCTTTTAGGAAACCACCCATGCAGCATTCCAACTCCCTTGAAAGAGGTTTCCCATGTTGTAATGTGCTTTATCTTCCAGAGTTGTGGAAAGTAAAAACTCAGCCTTCCCAGCAGGAGCTCTGGTAGTAGCTTTTTCAGGCTGGTCGACGCACTCTATTTCTGATGGGAAAGATCTGGAAAAGCTACCCACAGAGTGGCCGGACACCATCCCAGTGTCTTTGGCTCTGGGAACAGTGGGCATGACAGGGTGAGTTTCATGGGTGTATTTCATTTTGTTTAAAAACATGACATTCTGGTTTTCTAAAATAGTTTGTTCAGAATGTGGTCAGCACATAGGGTGTCTTGCGGCTATCCAGGCTCCAGAGATTTAACATTCCCCCAGAGTTTGTGTTGCTTCCTTCATTGGACCTCTGTTTTCTCTGCCAAGCTGGAGATGTTCGTGTGTTTTGCTCTCCAATCTGTTATTGATTGAAGTCCCCCTTAGACCAAAGTGTGCCTTTAATTTTTCCTCTAAGATTCCTTTTCTGTTGACTACATCTTACCTCTTTCCATTTTTAGAAGGGTGTGATGTTTGGGAAAGGCCTTGTGTATCTTGGGTCAATATGTCTAACTGAGAACTGATTTTAGAATTTTCTAGAATGGAGATTGGGATGGTAGGGGTACTGATTGTCAAGGGTGGAATGACACAATCAGAAAATGCACCTTCTGCTTCGCATTTGAAGTTACGCTAACTTGTCTGGCACACTCTGGCTTCAGTGTTCATTGGGGCAGTGGTTCTCTTGATTCATAAGAATCACCTGGTCATATACAATCCAGGTGTTCGTGTTCCAGCATTTCTGAATCAGTGGGTCTGAGGTCGGGCCTGGGAATCCATGTTTTTTATAAAACTCCAGTTGATTCTGAGGCTGGCGGTACTCCATCTGACTTTCAAAAAAACACTGTGGGAATATTAGCTTTTAGGTCCTTAGAAAAAGTGCAGATTTCTGTGCCTTTCCCTGCCTCACCTTCAATTTCCAACCCTGATGGGTCCCCAGATATACTCAGAGGCAGACGTATAATTTCTGTTTTGTATGGAAATAACTTTACATGAATTTGTCTGAAATTTTGCAAGCGGCTTAGCAATCACCATAGTGGATCCAAATTTCATTGGCTCAGACTCAGGGGTGCTAAAACATAATAAATTCAGTGATTGTTCACATTGTTCAGGTTTAAAACTCAGAATTTCCTTTTTTTCTTATCCCTAAGGTTGATGCAAAGTTTCAAGGGCTAACACAGATTCTGTGTCAGGGAAGGGAGACAACAATTTCTTGAACTTGATCTGTCTTAGTCTTATACCGGTCTCCTTTTCCCACTGAGTTCTCTGCCACAGCGCCTTCCAGGATGGCCATCCAAGCTGGTGGGTTCTTCACCCAGTATTTGTCAGTACTGTCTGAACTGCATTTCTGTAGACCCCATAGTTCTTTCTTTGCAAGCTGACTTTGACATCCCCTTTGGGATGAGATGGGGAAATGGCACAAGTTCTTCCATCCCACTTAGGAGCCATGGGAAACTCCCATTGTCTCTCCGGGACCCACTTGTGCCTAGACACCGCATACCATTCTGTCTGTCCTGTTGATGACATAGAGGCTTTGCTCACAAAGTCCACTCTCTTCCTAGGGCACACATGTTCTAGGACACACTGTTGTAGGATCCCTCGAGTGGATCTTCTCTTGCTTCTGAGACTTGACCTAGGGATTGACAGGTGCAGCCCCTTTCCATCCAAGTCTCCATTTCTTCTCTAGTTCCCATCATTATTCCTAAGGAGGAGATGGACCATTAGTGGTCAGTAATATTCATTTCCTGTGGGGTTTTTTTTTTTTTTTTTTTGGTCTTTTACTTGGACCCACAGCACTGGGCTGTCGAGAAGGACTTCAGGATGTATCTGGATGAGTTATAGGGGAAATCAACAAATCTATCCACATATCTTTAATTTCCTTCCCTCAGGCTAACCGCCTACTTTGGCCTACTTGACATCTGTGGTGTGAAGGGTGGAGAAACAGTGATGGTTAATGCGGCGGCAGGTGCGGTGGGCTCTGTAGTGGGGCAGATAGCTAAGCTCAAGGTAAGTGGCTTCTTCAAGTGCCAAACATTTATGCAACACCCACAATGTGCAATGAGAACACAACAGTGAACAGAGCAGACCTTCCCCAGTTACAGAATTCAATGGAGTGGGTCTTGTTTAGAAGTTGAAGATACATTCAGAATATAAGAGATTTCTGAAGAACTACTCTCTGTACCAATACAGTCTCTGGTCTCATCCTGAAAGTGCTTTTCAAAATGTTCTCTAGTTCCTCTATGATTAGACAGGATCTAGTCCAATGCTTTAGCCCAAATCAAAGAACAAGGGGGCAGTCACCGGGAGGGCTGACAAGGGGCCTGAGAGTCCCAGAACTGAGCCCAGATTATAGTCTAAAGGACCACTGTACCAAAAGATAGCATGCAAGTAACTGCAAGAGAAGACCAAAAATAAAGAAACAAGAGAGTCTGGGCGCCTGGGTGGCTCAGTGGGTTAGGCTGCTGCCTTCGGCTCCAGTCATGATCCCAGGGCCCTGGGATCAAGTCCCACATCAGGCTCTCTGCTCAGCGGGGAGCCTGCTTCCTCCTCTCTCTCTCTCTCTGCCTGCCTTTCTGCCTACTTGTGATCTCTCTCTGTCAAATAAATAAATAAAATCTTTAAAAAAAATTAAAAAAACAAGAGAGTCAAATACAAAGGTTGTCAAGCCAGCAACTTAAAATGAGCTATAAACCACATAACCAGAGACTGTAAACCACATAACCAGAGATTGGTCAGAGGCAAGCAGAAGTTACAAGTTGGGTTGTAGGCTGATTCAAGGACTAATTTCACCTATAGACCTATTGGCCCATATGGTTATCTTCATATATGTGGCTCAGCACTTAGGGTGTTATTGGGGAACCTGACTGTACTAGCTAGAAGGGGGGTTGGTCCATGCTTTTGACTTATAAATGGTTTCCATTTTTTCCCTCCCCATTTAGGGCTGCAAAGTTGTTGGAGCAGCAGGGTCTGATGAAAAGGTGGCCTACCTTAAAAAGCTGGGATATGATGTTGCCTTTAACTACAAAACAGTGGAGTCTTTAGAAGAAACTTTGAAAAAAGCCTCTCCTGATGGCTATGATTGTTACTTTGATAACGTGAGTACAAATTGGACTTAATATCTTATTTACTAACAAACTACTATACAAAAGAATATGCTTCTTGAGTTTCCACCTAAAATATGTAAAGAGAGTATATATGCCTTTAAAAGAACAGGTGTATTGAGATAACAATTTACCCATTTTTAAGCTTTGAACCTAGTGGTTTTTAGTACATTCACAGAATTGTACAATCATCACCACAATCAGTTTTAGAACATTTCATTATCCCAGAACGATGATGCTATACTCATTATAGTCACTCCCTATTGGTCCCCAAAAGTGGTCTTTTGTGACTAGCTTCTTATGCTATACATTAGCATGTTTTCAAGTTTCATCCATGTTGTAATGTGTCTCAGGGCTTCATTCCCTTTTTTTATGACCACATAATGTTCCATTGCCTGGATATGCTGTATTTTATTTATCCATCCATCAATTGATGAGCAGCTGAGTAATTTTTACTTTTTGGCTATTATGCTTAATGTTGCTATGAACATTCCTGATCAAGTTTTTGTGTGGATATATGTTTTCATTTTTCTTGGGTATATACCTATACATGGAATTATTGGGTCATGTGGCACCTCCATATTTAACATTTTGAGGAACTGACAAGCAATTTTGCAAAATGGCTGCACTGTTTTACATTCTCACCAGCAGTGTATGAGGGTTCCAATTTCCCTACGTCCTCATCAACACTTACTATCTATGATTTTTATTATGGCTATCCTTGTGGGTTTGAAGTAGAATTTCACTGTGATTTTGATTTTCACTTCCCTAATTGCTAATGATACTGGATGGCTTTTCATGTGCTTATTGGCCATTTGTATATCTTTGGAGATATGTCTGTTCAGGTCTCTTGCCCATTTTTCAATTGGGTTGGTGGTTGAGTTTTAAGAGTTCTTCATAAAACCTCTGATAAGTCCCTTATCAGATATAGTCAATTCTCAATATTCTTGGTAGTTATGTTCTATCAAGCACCACCAACCCTGAACCATTGCTTCTAGGGGAATTATGTACATTTATATACATATTTCAACTTGATTATCATCTTAAATCCTAAAAGCAGTTCTTCCCTACAAGCTTCTATTTTTTTTTAATTTTTCTTTTCCTTTTTAAAAAGATTTTGTTTCTTTGACAGAGATGGGGAGAGAGGAAACACAAGTAGGGGGAGTGAGAGAGGGAGAAGCAGGCTTCCCGCTGAGTAGGGAGCCCAATGCTGGGCTCAATCCCCTGGACTCTGGGATCATGACCTAAGCCGAAAGCAGATGCTTAACGACTGAGCCACCCAGATGCCCCTTTCTTTATTTTTCAAAAGAGAAAAGGAGGTTCAGAAGTGGTAAGAAGCTTACCTGTGGCTGCCCCACAAACTCATCCCATATTTGGGATTCACACTCCATCTAACCAGCCCCAGAGCTGGAGCTTTTTTATCCACTCTGCACTGCCCTCTACTGCTTTCCTTCCCCAGTAATCTCTGGGAGAGCTGAAAAAAGAAGACAGAGCCTTGGCCTTTGTTGCCCTTGCCTGGGAACTTTGTGTCTCTTCTGTGGCTCTAGGCTTGTCTCCACATGATCAGGCAAGCTCTGTGAGTGTTGATTTCTGGGTTATAAATAAATGTTAGCAAGTAGTCCCATTCTCAAATACAGAATATACTAATAAGGAGGATTGGCTCTGGTTTGCAATTCTTTTCTCCTGTTCTGTGAGTTGTTTTTCACTTTCTTTTTTGCTTTTCTTTCACTTTCTTGATGGTGTCCTTTGAAACACAAAAGTTTTAAATTTTGATGAAGGCCGATTTATTTCTCCTTTTGTTGGTTGGGCGTTTGGTGCCATGTCTAAAAAGGCCTTTCTTTATCCAAGGTCACAAAGATTTACTCCTATTTTTTTTTTCTTTTTTTCTAAGAGTTTTATGGTGTTAGCCCTTATATTTGGGTCCATGATACATTTTAAGTTAATTTTTGTGTATTGTGTAAGAAGGGGTCTGATTTCATTCTTTTCCATATCCAGTTATTCTACACCATGTGTTAAAAAGACTATTTTTTCCTCCAATTACATTGTTTTGGCCCTCTTGTCAAAAATCAATGAACCATAGGGGCGCCTGGGTGGCTCAGTGGGTTAAAGCCTCTGCCTTCGGCTCAGGTCATGATCTCAGGGTCCTGGGATCGAGCCCCGCATCGGGCTCTCTGCTCAGCAGGGAGCCTGCTTCTCCTCTGTCTCTGCCTGCTGCTCTGCCTACTTGTGATCTCTCTCTCTCTCTCTGTGTCAAATAAATAAATAAAATCTTTAAAAAAAAAAAATCAATGAACCATAAAGTAAGGGTTTATTTCTGGACTCTCAAGTTAGTTCCATTGATCTATATGTCTGTGCCCACACTGTCTTGCTTGGTACAGCTTTGCAATACGTTTTGAAATTGGAAAGTGTGAGTCCTCCAGCTTCGTTCTTGATGTGGCTTTTAAGTATTTTTTCCATGCTCTTGGATAGGGGCAATGAGATTACTGAACTGATCAGAGAACTCCAAAATATAATAAAATAAAACGTATAAGTTATATATGGTATGTTCCTACAAATAAAAATGTCCAGCCTCTCCTGTCTTTTTCCAACTGCAATTTTCTGCACTGCTGTGCTAACTCAGTCAGGTTTTTTTTTTTTTAATTCTAGAATAAATTTTGTGAAATGATGGATGTGACTTCTCCTGAGTCTTCTGATGTTTAGATTATTTAACATGGGTTTTGTTTTCATCCTGTCTGTGTAGGTAGGTGGAGAGTTTTCAAACATTGTTATTCCCCAGATGAAGAAATTTGGAAGAGTTGCTATATGTGGGGCCATCTCTACATACAATAGTACTCGCCCGCTTCCCCCAGGTAATGAGCTCGTGCACGTCATCACAGAGGCAGAAAGACAGGACAAGGAGAAGATTCACGGATGTGCTATAGGCCAGTGACTATCAAAATGTTAAAAAGCCTTCCTAATATTCTTGATGAAATAGTGTTTATTAAACTAAAAATATGTAATTTCATATATTTGTACTAAATAGCTTGTATCACATTTTGATACCGAGAAATAACAGAATCTAAAAATATAGAAGCGTGTTGATAATTTTTACAAGTTTTAGTTTTTTACCTATTGTTTTGGGCAAAGTTGTAAAAAGGAAACCATGATTTGGTTTAGAAACAGAACACCTTGGTCTGGCTGGTGCAGTGTAAGTGTTCTGTAGGATACTTGAGACGTTGCTGGAGGAATGGGGTTGGGGGGAGGATGACTTGACGGGTGAAGGGAACAATGAGCTGCCATTTCCTGCCGATGGTAGTAGTGATGGTTCCTAGAGCAGCAGGACACA
Source organism: Mustela erminea (assembly GCF_009829155.1). Classification (NCBI taxonomy): domain Eukaryota; kingdom Metazoa; phylum Chordata; class Mammalia; order Carnivora; family Mustelidae; genus Mustela; species Mustela erminea. The sequence goes on from NC_045625.1 coordinate 21,471,588, forward strand.
CTGGCTCCCCCAAACTGACCATTTCCAATGAGAGGGAAAGGAGTGTGCATTTCCCCTCTGTTCCTGGATTGTCCTTGTTTTGTTTCTGCTGTGCCTCTGTTCCCCACTGCTCCACTCTCCTATGCAGACACTACCCCCTCCCCTCCATAGCACAGATCCAAAAGCAGTATCAACTCGAGAACTGTATTCCTTAAGTCCTGCTTCTCTGAGAGACATGGTACAGGTCTCTTACTCTGTGGGTGGGGAGATGAATGACAAGAGGACCAGAGGCTTTTTTTTTTTTAAGATTTTATTTATTTACTTGACAGAGATCACAAGCAGGCAGAGAGGCAGGCAGAGAGAGAGAGAGGGAAGTAGGCTCCCTGCTGAGCAGAGAGCCTGATGCGGGGCTCCATCCCAGGACCCTGAGATCATGACCTGAGCCGAAGACAGAGGCTTAACCCACTGAGCCATCCAGGCGCCCCGACCAGACGCTTTTTAAATCCTATCAGCAAGAGACTAAAAGATGGGTCTTCTGAACCCCTCATACAGAGTCCTTCTCTACTACAATTCTTTTTTATTTGTTGAGATTCTTTTTTTTTTTTTTAATTTTGTTTTAGAGAGAGAGGGAGAGGGGCAGAGGCTGAGGGAGAGAATCTCAAGCAGACCCCAAGCTAACACAGGGCCTGATCCCACAACACTGAGATCAAGACCTGAGTAGAAACTAAGAGTCAGTCACTCAATAGACTGAGCCACGCAGGCATCCCTCAAGACTGCCACAGCTCTGTGCTGTCCGTGAGATTACAGATTTATCTGTGGCCAAAAAAAAAAAAAAAAAAGGAGAAAAAAGAGCAAAAAGGAATCTTGAAGGGGCGCCTGGGTGGCTCAGTGGTTTAGGCCTCTGCCTTCGGCTCGGGTCATGATCTCAGGGTCCTGGGATCGAGCCCCGCGTCGGGCTCTCTGCTCGGCGGGGAGCCTGCTTCTTCCTCTCTCTCTGCCTGCCTCTCTGTCTACTTGTGATCTCTCTCTGTCTATCAAAGGAATAAATAAAAATCTTTAAAAAAGAGTGTCATTGGGATGTGGGAGGATAGCCATAAATAAACTGGGTGTTCATTCCGTGATGGGTTTCACTCATGGGAATGAAACCCTAGAGCCCAGCTAGTCAACAACCCCACAACCACATTGAGACAAGTGAGCGAGACTGGAAGAGGCTGAGAAAAGACAGCTTGTAGATTCCCTCTTGGTTGTGAAAAATCAAAGACACTACCTTCTCTAAGAAGACTCCAGGTACATTTGGCAGTCTTATTGTCAGGGACTTTTCCCCCTGTATTTTCCTGACTGATGCTAAGCTAGAATCATGGGAAATCTTCTGGCTGCCCATTGAGCAAAGCTCCAGGATGCATTTTCTTGACCATAGTCCAATTAGGTACAGCCAAATATTCTGGGTCCAGTAACTTGATCTAGTCTTTTTAGCAATTAGGATTTGGAAGTTCAGCTGCTCAGATAGGTCTTTGAGACATCAGCTGGCCTTGTCCATCCATTTTAGACGAGATTCTGCCCTGCCTCTGATCTCCAGAAATTCTGACATATTTCACTGTTAGGATAGCTCAGAGGTAATTAATTATTTTCCGGCTTTAATGCCACATTAAAGTGCCACATTCTTTTTTTTTTTCTTTGATGGGTTTTAACTATATTTTGTTTTATTTTTTTAAGATTTTATTTATTTCAGGGCGCCTGGGTGGCTCAGTGGGTTGAGCCGCTGCCTTCAGCTCGGGTCATGATCTCAGGGTCCTGGGATCGAGTCCCGCTTCGGGCTCTCTGCTCAGCAGGGAGCCTGTTTCCTCCTCTCTCTCTGCCTGCCTCTCTGCCTACTTGTGATCTCTCTCTGTCAAAAAAATAAATAAAATCTTAAAAAAAAAAAGATTTTATTTATTTCAGAGACAGAGCATGAGTTGGCAGGGAGGAAGCAGAGGGAGAGGGAGAGGCAGACTCCCGCTGAGCAGGGAGCCCAACATGGGGCTCAGTCCCAGAACCCTGAGATCATGATCTGAGCTAAAGGCAGATAGTCAACTGAGTCATCCAGGCACCCCAACTTTTTTTTTAAATTTAAACTCAATTAATTAACATATAGTGTATTATTAGTTTCTGTGATTCATCAGTTGTATATAATATCCAGTGCTCATTCCATCAAGTGCCCCCCTTTAATGCCCATCACCCAGTTACCTCATCCCGCCCCCCCCCCCCCTGCAGCAACCTTCAGTTTGTCTCTTATGTTTGTCTTCCTCTCTGATTTCATCTTGTTTTATTTTTCCTTCCCTGCCTCTGTGTTAAAATGCCATATTCTTATTGATCCCAATAAAGAAACCGTATTCCCATCAGGGTGGATAAGCCCAGAAATAGTAGTTCATCCCCTTCCAAGATGAGGAAATAAGGATTCCAATCCCTAACCTAAAAAGAAATATGGTTGCTGTGGGTCTTCTGAAGAAGCCCTCTTTGTGCCAGAGCAACCTAGCGTCTGGACGTGCCACTCTCCTGTGTCACCCTCATGTCTCACTCATCTTGCAACAGTTTCTTTTGATTTAGGAAAAAGCCCCTTTTTTCTTACTGCTCCTGTGACTTTCTTCAAATACTGAGTGGGAACCTTCAGCTTGAGTGATGCCAGTGACCAAGGACGTCACAAAAAAATTCTGCCAGTCACCTTGGCTCTTCTTCCTGGGCATTTTCACCTGACTTCCTGGAACTTTTCACACTATGCTCAGGGGTCATTCCCTCGGTTTCTGGTCCCTTCGGATCCTTGGGAAAACAAGCCGGACAACCAACACAACCTTTTCTCTCACACTCAGAAGGGTACTACCTTCTTAATAGGCTGCCCGGTAGCCTAGGGCTTTTTCTAGGCTGGTGGTTCTCAAAGTGTGAGCCCAGGATCAACAGCATCACCCTCTCCTGAGAACTATAGAAATATAGATTCTTGGGATCCACTCCGTATCCACAATCAGAAATTGGGGGAGTAGCCCGCGTCCTCTTTCCATAAGCTCTCCATCTGATTCTCATACACACCAAACTGCGAGACTGCTGTTTGGGCTGACTCTTGGTATCCCAAAATGACGAGGCCTGGGACAGGTAGAATCACTGAGCCTCTTGATCTGTTCTCTCTTGGCTCTCTCAATAGCTTTTTTATATCTGCTTTGAGAAGAGAACAAGAGGGCTATGCCATAGAATGAGTGCAGTAAGTCATAAAGAAAAGAACATGTGAAGTATCAGGGTATTTACACCTGAGTAGCACAGAAATATTTCCACAGGTTATCTTCAGGACCTCCTTCTGTTCCATAGAACTGTTCAGGACATTTTTGGTGGGTCTTGCCCCTAGCAGGTGAAGGCTGAACATCCGCTGCCTGGCCTGTGTAAGGGCTCTGAGTGTGTGTCAGTCCGATTGCTGCTGTGACAAACTATCTCAAGTTTAGTGGCTAGCAACAACACAGATTTATCATCTTATAGTTCTGGGGATCAAAAGTCTACAGTGGGTCAGTAGGGCTGAATTCTTTCTGAAGGCTCAACAGGCTTTTTTAACTTGCCTTTTCCAGCTTCTAGAGGCTGCTGCCTTCCCTGGCTCGTGGTCCCTTCCTCCATCCACAAAGCCCGCAGCACAGAGTCTCCCAGTATCTCTCCCTCTCTCTCTCACTCACTCTGATCTGTGTTTCCAGCATTGCACATTTTTTCCTACTTCTGACTTTTCTGCCTCCTTTACAGGGACCCTCGTGATTATAATGGGCCCACTGAGTAATACCCAATAATCTCTTCAGCTGAAGGCTCTTAACTTGATCATACCTGCATAGTCCCTTTTGCCACGCAAGGCAAGAAATTCACAGCCATCTTTGGGAACTGTGATTCTGCCTGCCTCAGAGGCCAGGTTGATTTATGGAGAGCCCCATGGATTGGAAATGAGTGGAGAAATCTAGAACAGTGATATGACTTGTACTGCTTGTGTTTTTGCCACGGCCTGTCACCTAAATGTGTCCTCCCGTTCACAGGCCCACCTCCAGAGAACATCATCTATCAGGAGCTCCGCATGGAAGGGTTCATCGTCACCCGCTGGCAAGGAGAGGTCCGCCAGAAGGCTCTGAAAGACTTGCTGCAGTGGGTCATGGAGGTAACTGTCCCCCCATTGCACACAAGAGCCTATTCCCTCTCCACACTATAGGTTTCACCTCCACGGCGAATACAGGTGCATCTCCCTGCTCCCCCTTTTAGAATAAAATCCCAGAGAGAGTTGTTTACACTCACTGTCCGCAGTTCCTCTCTGTCCATTCTTTCTCAAACCCACGTATCAGGCTTGTACCCTCTCGCCATTCTACCAGATTGCCTTTGTCAAGGCTGACGATGTCCTGATGCTGTGAACTGCAAGGTCAGTGGTTCACATCCTGTGGCTGTGGCGAGCATTGACAGAGGGGATCACGCTCTCCTCTGTACCCTTTCTTCCCTGGGCTCTCGGTTTTCCTCGCAGATTTGTCCTTCTCAGAGGATCTCCTCCTCTGCCAGCTCCTTTCCTGCTGTACAAATGAATAACAGAGTGTCCCAAGGAACGGGACTGGGTTCACTGGGCTTCTTTTCTTCTCTACCCATAGTCTACCTATCCCTTACGTAGCTCAGCCTGGCTCTTGGCCTTAAATATCCTGCAGATGCTGACGGCTCCTGAACGTTTGTCTCCAGCTTGGGGCTCTGTCCCAGACTCTCGGCCGCTCAGCAGCAGCTGCACGCACATGTGTAATACACATCTTTGACTCAACACGTCAAAAACTAAATATGTCTTGATCTTTCCTGCCAGACCCATTCCATATACAGATCTCACCATGTCAGTTACAGCAATTCTATCCTAGTTGCTCAATCCAAAAACCTTGAAATCATCTCTTTGATTCCTTTCTTTCTTTCCTACCCACACCTCCTCTGTCAGCAAATTCTGGTGGCTCAACCTTCAAGATACCCGCAGAATCTGACCAGCTGTTCCACCTCTGCTACTTCCACCCATGTCCAGACCACCATCCGTTCTTGCCTGGATGTTGCAGGAGCCTCTGTGTGATCTCCTGACTTTATGCCCCAACAGACAATTCCCAACACAGCTGCCAGAGTGACCTTTTTTTTTTTTTAATTTTTATTTATTTATTTGACAGACAGAGATCACAAGTAGGCAGAGAGGCAGGCAGAGAGAGAGGAGGAAGCAGGCTCCCTGCTGAGCAGAGAGCCCGATGCGGGGCTCGATCTCAGGACCCTGAGATCATGACCTGAGCCGAAGGCAGAAGGCTTAATCCACTGAGCCACCCAGGCGCCCCCAGAGTGACCTTTTAAAGCACAAATCAAACCATGTCATTCTTCAGCTCAGATCTCTGCAAAACTCCCCATTTCATATATAATAAAACCTACAAGGCTATACTTGATCTGACCTTCATTACCTCTGCAATTTTATTTCTTAGCATTCACCCCCTTGCTCACTCTGCCCAATCCCTCCCCACCTCCCTCTGTCCCTCTGTAACTGCTTCCTTAATTCGCTCATTCCTTTTAGGACTTTGTCAAAAACTACCTGCTGAATGAGACAACTTTTAAAATGGCCCTATTTTAAATTGCAATCCCCCCAAAATTTATTTATTTGGGGGGAGAGAGCATGCATGTGAGTGTGTGTGCTTGCAAGCCAGGGCGGGTGGGGGGAGGACAAGCAGATTGTACACTCAGCACAGAATCCACTGAGGGGCTCGATCCCATGACCCTGAGATCACAACCTCGAGATCATGACCTGAGCAGAAACCAAGAGTCTGATGCTTAACCGAGGGAGCCACACAGGCGTGCCCGCAATCCCCCTTCGTTCTTGATCCTCCTTATCTTGCTTTTACCCATAGCAATCATCACCTTTTAACATAATGTATTCTATAATTCACGTATATTTGTCGCCCCTCTCCCTCTGGTGAGAATGTAACCTCCACAAAGGCGGTAACATTCGTGCATTGTCGAATACATCCGGAGATGCATATAATCGTGCCGTGGCTCTTCCAGGCCCTCGGTTGGTGTCTTAGGGCCATAGCCTCAGATCCACAGGAGAAGTCTATCCCCTTGTCCCGTGCTGTGATACTGTCCCACCGAACACCACATGGTTATTCAGAACGCTGCATAGCAACCAAGGGCCATCATTTTAGTGTTAGAGGGGAAGCGGTATCACACTTCTAAGCTCCTGGCTTGATCATCATTTCCCAATCCAGAGCAAAAGATTGCTCTTCTGGCAGCCATGGAGCTTGGTGCTTTTCCCAGTCCAGCACTTGGAGTGCTGAGCTGGGCTCTTTCCAGGAAGCTGAGAAGAGCTGAATGATTTTTAAGTTCCCAAAGAGGAGCCTCTTTGTCCCTGTTGGTGAAATCTGATCTATCCCTCCCACAGTCACAGCTGATGACATGGTCACAGCTGATGACACGAAGCCACTGTGCTGGGGTCCTACATGCCTCCTTCTGACAGAGTGGACCTAATGACAGTTTTGTTTTCAGTAACTAGTAAATTGGCCTAATTTCTCTCATTTTTTTTCCCTCATCACTTCCCCTTCTGAAAAATACGCTTTTCTTTTAGAACAGTTTTCAATTTACAGAAAAATCACAAAGTTAGGGGTGCCCGGGTGGCTCAGTCGTTAAGTGGCTGCCCTTGGCTCAGGTCATGATCTCAGGGTACTGGGATCAAGCCCCAAATTGGGCTCCCTGCTCAGTGGGGAATCTGCTTCTCCCTCTGCCTCATCCCCTGCTTGTGCTCTCTCTCTCTCTCTCTCACTGTCTGTCAAATAAATAAATAAAATCTTAAAAAAAGAAAAATCACAAAGTTAGTACAAAGAGTTTCCCTGTATGCTGTACTTTTTTTTTTTTTTTTTTTGACAGAGATCACAAGTAGGCAGAGAGGCAGGCAGAGAGAGGGGAGGAAACAGGCTCCCCGCTGAGCAGATAGCCCAATATGGGGCTCAATTCCAGGACTCTGAGATCACGACCTGAGCCGAAGGCAGAGGCTTTAACCCATTGAGCCACCCAGGCGCCCCTCTGTATGCTGTACCTTAATTTACCATATTATTAACACTTTTATATAAGTATTCATCCTGTACTTTGAATTTTTAAACTTTGGGTTACAGCTTTTAACCCCTTTCCAGGTTCTTTTCCTCTTTAAGAACAGGATAAAGCTGGGGCTTTCTAGTCAAGGGTTCAAACCCCAGCTTCCATACATATTAGTGGCACGACCACCAGGCAAACAGTCCCTCCATAAATCCATACCGGGTGCTGAGCCATCACTGGAATATATTAGGAAAGTAAGTGATGTTCGTATATTAGGAAAATAAGTAAGTAACTCCGGTCTCCACGTAAGGCCCCTTTAAAAAAAACCTTGAAAATGTAAATTAATTCCACTTAGTAGACTGCCTTGTAGTAGAAAGAAAAATAAATCCTCACTAAATGAACCCTTCCCTCCCACACTCCTAAATGAATATTCAACATATATTGAAAGAATCTGGGCTGGATGTGAAGGCAGACTATTATACTGCCATGGTATTTACATTTGCTGAACAGGCTCCACCTCTTCAGGGATCAAAGAGGCAATGATGCTATATCATGAGGCTACCAGAAGGATTAAAACAGATAATATCCTGCAAGGGGGCCCCTTTTTCCATCTTCTTCCATCTCCTCTGAGATCATTACCTTATTAAACTTTCCCATATAATTTACTTAGAAATTGCTTGTTTACTTGCTGTGACACTTCTCTTATTATTATGCTGTGATCTAATACCTATTATCAAAGTTTTATTCGGACTTTGTGGATCATGCCCCGAGATAGATTAGAAGTTCATGGGGGGACAGAGCCTCCATCTTAGATTTCCAGGTTTCCCATAGTGTACCTGATTAATTTGCTGCTATGATGAGAAGAGTATCATTTAGAATATGATATTAATCTGCTATATTTGTTGTCATTCTGATACAGGGTAAAATCCAATACCACGAATACATCACTGAAGGATTTGAAAACATGCCAGCTGCATTTATGGGAATGCTGAAAGGAGATAATTTGGGAAAAACAATAGTGAAAGCATGAAAAAAATGATACATGGAATCTAGCATTTGGGTGATTAATTTCTTTTTAACCATTTAGTAAAAATGTGTATTACCTTCATTATCTAAGAGACAGTCATTGTGATGAGTTTGATCTACCTATTAAAACACATTTAACTGGTATGTAATTGGAATAGAGAGTGAAAATTTCACAGTGAAAAATGGCCAATCACCTCACTCCCTATTACTGTTCCTTCTGGCTTATGGTGCAAACTAATGGTTTGGAGTCCAAAAGTTTACTGCTTCTGTGACTTTGGAGTTCAGATTTTTTTTTTTTTTTTCTGATCTGTAAAGTGAGGATAGTATCATCGGCTTTATATAGTATTACAAATTTATTTAAAACACCAGCATAGGGGTACCTGGGTGGCTCAGCCCATTAAACATCTGACTCTTGATTTCAGCTCAGGTCACGATCTCAGGGTTGTAGGACTGAGTTCTGCGTCAGGCTCCAAGGTCAGTGGGAAGTCTGCTTTGGATTCTCTCCCTCTCCCTTGATCCCTTTCCCCTCACTGCATACACACTGTCTCTCTAAAATAAAAAATAAAAAAATCTTCAAAACAAAGCACAAACACCTGCATAATGCGTAGCCTGTATTAGGGACACAGTAAATGTTAGCTACCTTCCTGTAGAAATTAGTGAAGTCATAAAGTTACCTCCCTCATTGCTTATTACATGAGAAGAAATAATCATTGCTAATGTATCGTGGTCTCAAGGCAGCTGAGTCTAATAACATCACACCAAGGAAGGGATTTATTGTTCCATAGGTATGTATCAATAAGTATTGATACAAGTTGTCTCCAGGGAAGAGAACTGAGGAGTGCCTGAAGGGCAGGGATAAGAAAGAAACTTCACACTGTATAACCTTTTGTGCTTTTTAAATTCTGAATCTTACAAATTATTTATCCACTATTAAAAATACAATTAAAGAAACAAAAGTCCTTGCCCTCCCCATTCCATATGGGGAAAGTAAAACATATGTATGAGTGAAAACTCAGGAAAGTGTGGGGGCACCTCTGGTGTCTTTAACTCAAAGATATCCATACTCACCCAATTTGGGCACCTCTGGTGTCTTTAACTCAAAGATATCCATACTGAACCTCCAGCAATTATAGTGCAAGTTTTCTCACCGTGGTGCTACTGGTGCCCATGGAGATTTCTGTTCTTGGGCTTCAACTCCAATAGCACAAGTCTCTGTATCCTCCTGTCTGACTCTCCAACTCTGGGGGCAGCCATTTGTGACCTCAGTTCTCTGCTGTCTCTCAAAAGACTTGAGCCTTCCGTTTCCTCAACTTACTTTTTGTCTGGACAGAGTGAGGACTTCCAAAGGCAACACATGCTGGCCCAGAAACACAGTCCAGAGCATTTATTTTTGTTCTAAGATTTAGTTATTTATTTGAGCATGAGTGGGGGGTGGGCAGAAGGAGACAATCTTCAAGTAGACTTCCCTCTGAGCGTGGAGGCTGACTTGGGGTTCAATCCCACAACCCTGAGATCATGACCTGAGCCAAAATCAAGAGTCAGATGCTTAACTGAGTGAGCCCCCCAGGTGCCCCAACAGCATTTATTTTTAATTTTGATAACACTTATCTTTTTTCCATTTACAGTTACTGATTTTCGTGACTCACCTAAGAAACCTTTGCCTAGCTCAAAGTTGTGAAATCTTTCTCCCATATTTCATTCAGTTTTAGATGTTATGTTAGATCCGTGACAGAGCATAGAATAGGGGATTGAGATTGACAGCAAAGGAGCAAGAGAGAATTTTCTGGGGTCATTTCAGTGTTGGAGTGGGGATGACATAAGAGGAGGTATTTGTCAGAACTCATAAAGTGGTATGTTTAAATATGCATCTTAGGGGCGCCTGGGTGGCTCAGTGGGTTAAAGCCTCTGCCTTTGGCTCAGGTCGTGATCCCGGGGTCCTGGGATCGAGCCCCGCATCGGGCTCTCTGCTCTGCAGGGAGCCTGCTTCCTCCCCTCTCTCACTCTGCCTGCCTCTCTGCCTACTTATGATCTCTCTCTCTCTCAAATAAATAAAAAATCTTAAAAAAAAGTGCATCTTATTATATGTAAACTATACCTCAACACACTTAATTTTTAAAAAGACGAGAAAATATGTCCAGTACAAAAAACATAGGCCACAAGACAGGAGCTTTCCAGCTACCAAACTACCACAGACTCCTGACTTACTCAGAGGGAGAGAGACAGACAATAATCAGCCAAGGTAAGGCGAAGTCTGTGAGATCCACAACCACACAGTATGTACTTTTTGGGAAAGCCTCCCAAGCAGGCATTAATATTTTCAACTTCAGAGGAGACAGGAAGAACACAGGGCTTCCTGTTTCCCCCACTTCCATCTACATCTCCTTCTGGAATTTATCTTGGTCCCAACAGTAAGATAGGTATCTGTCTTAATTTTTTCCAAGTTATGAGCCAGTTTTTCCTACATCATTTATGGAATCCATCTTTCCTTCATTGACTTGAAATATATCTTTTACTATGTTTTCTATTTGTAGGTACTTGGTTCCATATCTAGACTCACCCACTCAAAACACAAAGATGTGTGTTTCATTGTTTTGCTACTAATGTGAATAGGATTTTTTCCATTGCATTTTTAAGTTATTGCTACAGCTTGGGAAAAGCTTTAAAATACATTAATCTATGCACAATTATGCATTTTTGTAATAAAGTATTAAAAGAGTTCCCTTTTTAATACAGTATTTCAGAATAACTCATTTTTTAAGTTTTATTTTACTTAAATTCAGTTAATTATGCATATCATTAGTTTCAGAAGATTAACTCACTTAAAATACTTGCCATAGAGTTTTAGCCTGATGCTTAACAGCATAATCCACGACTACTGCCAAGTGGCTAATTGGACTTGATATGATACAACTCATTGTGATTTTTGCCAGCATGCAATAGCCCACAATTCAAGTATTTGGAGTTTACATTCTGTGAACTTGTGTATGTTCCAAGAATATAATTTTTTCAGTGCAATTTCATAGTAAAGTGACAGTCAACAGCCTACAGATGAAGGATAAAGAATTTCCAGATAAAGAACCAGGCAGGACATCAACACTGACAGAGTATTATTAGCCCAATTGAAAAAGTTTTACAAGATCTACAGAGCTTCTAATTTTAAGGGAGTAAGAAATCTGCCTTCTTGTCTGGAAAATCATCCAAAACAACCTAGGGCATAAGAAACAGAAAAACAAACTCTATTTAAGAAAAATTAAGAGGAACCGGTAGGATTTTTGTAACCCGTTGTTATAAGAAAGACAGGCAATAACAAGTGATGGCAAAGAAGTGAAAAATCGATTTTGCCAATTACTCACACATTGCTGAGGGGGATGTAAAGTGGTGGGACCCCCTTGGGAAACAGTTCAGGAATTCTTCAAAATGCTAAGCAGAGTTGCCGTGTACACCACACTCACAGTTTCACTCACTGGTATACACTGAAGAATTGAAATCATATGTCCACACAAAAACTTATACCCAAATGTTCATAGCAGCATTATTCATAATAGCCCAAAGAAGAAACAACCCAATGTCCATCAAATGATGAATGACTGTAATGTGGTATATCTGTACAATGAAATACTATTCAGCCATAAAAAGGAATGAAGTACTGATACACGCTACAACATAAATAGATTTTTGGAAACATCAGGCTAACTGAAAGAAAACAGACACAAAAGGCCATTCATTGTATGATTTTTTTAAAAAAGATTTTATTTACTTATTTGGGAGAGAGAGTGAACGAGAGAGAAAGGGAGAAGGAGAAGCAGACTTCCTGCTGAGCAAGGAGCGTGATACAGGACTCCATCCCAGTGACTCCCAGATCATCACCTGAGCCCAAGACAGACACATAACTACTGAGCCAGCCAGGTGCCCCTGTATGATTCTATTTATATGGAATGTCCAGAAAAAACAGGCAAATTTAGAGACAAAGTAGATTAGTGGTTGTACAGATTGGTAAGGGGCAAGTAGGAAATGATGGCTAATAGGTATGGAATTGATTTGGGGAGAGATAAAAAAAATTTTTTTAAGATTTTATTTATTTATTTATTTGACACAGAGAGAAATCACAAGTAGGCAGAGAGGCAGGCAGAAAGAGAGGAGGAAGCAGGCTCCCCGCCGAGCAGAGAGCCTGATGTGGGGCTTGATCCCAGGACCCTGGGATCATGACCTGAGCCGAAGGCAGAGGCTTAACCCACTGAGCCACCCCAAGATAAAAATATTCTTGAATTATATAGTGGTGATAGTTTTTTTCTTTTTTTTAAAAAAAAAAAAAAGGATTTTATTTATTTGAGATAGCAAGCATGAGCAGAGGGAGGGGCTGAGGGAAAGGGAGAAGCAGGCTCCCAGCTGAGCAGGGAGCCCCATATGGGGCTTGATCCCAGGATCCTGGGATCATGACCTGAGCCAAAGTCTAACAATTAATTGACTGAGCCACACAGGCATCCCTGTAGTGGTAATAGTTGCACATCTTTGTGACAATACTAAAACCACTGAATTGTACACTTCAAAGAAATGAATTTTTGCAGTATTATTCACGATAACCAAGGAATGAAAACAACATAGTGTCCATTAAGAGATGAATGGATAAAGAAAACACACTCACACACACAAATATCCTTCAGCCTTAGAAAAGGAAATTGCCCTTTGCAACATGGATGAAACAGGGCATTATGCTTAGTGAAACAAGCCAGGAAAAGACAAATACTATGTGGCATCACTTATATGTGGAATCTAAAAAAGAAAGGAAAAAGTCGAACTCATGGGAACAGTAGAAAAGTAGTTGCCAGGGTTTGGGGGTGGTGAGAAATAGGAAGAGGTTGGTAAAGGGGTACAAATTCAGTACAAATGATTAAGTCCTAAGGACCCAGTGTGTAACATGATGAGAGGAGTTGATAACACTGTATTTTATAATTGAAATTTGCTAGGAGTAGAATTTAAAATGTTCCCCTCAAAAAAGGTAAATATGTAAAGTGATGGATGTATGAATTAACTCAACTGGAGAGGGGGATCATTTCACAATATATATACCAAATCATCACTCTGTATGCTTAAAAAATTAAGAAACACATGAAACCCCAAGCAATATTGTATGAAGACACATACTGTTTAGGAACTTGCATTGACAGGACAGGCAAACAAACAAACAAACAAACACAACTGCCTTCTTCCAAAGGGTACTGATAAAACCTACAAAGATTTGGGAAGTGTAGGTGTCAGGTACTCTGGAAGTGAGGAGGCAACCAAGGGGGCTACAAAGATAGTACTTGAAAATGTACAAAAAGAGCAGTTCAAGGGGCACCTGGGTGGCTCAGTTGGTTAAGCCTCTGCCTTCAGCTCAGGTCGTGATCTCAGGGTCCTGGGATCATGCCCCACATCCAGCTTCCTGCTCAGTGGGGAGCCTGCTTCTCCCTCTTCCCCTTCCCTTCCCCCTGCTTGTGTTCTCTCTCTCTCTCTTTCAAATAAATAAAATCTTAGAAAGGAAGGAAAGGAGGGAGGGAGAAAGAGAGAAGAGAAGGGAAGAGGAGTAGTTCAAGCCCACAGTACCACTCCTAGCTTGCCTGGCGTTTATCTATCCATAACCCCCCAGAGAAAACTGAAGTATGAACTGTTACCAAGTGGAACCTGAAAGGCTTTTAACTAGGGTCCCTTGGCCCTGGAAGAAGGTGGAAATGAGATGTCAGGCTAAAAACAGATTAAGTGGAAGTCTAAGGTGGGCGTGTGAGTGGACTTCAACTCCCATCCCACAAGGCTGCTTTCTTCCACCTAGCCCACAATAGCCAGGTGTATAAACCCTGGCAGATTAGCTCCCTCTCTAGAAACCTATAGATCCTTCCTGAGAAATTACACTGCTTCAAGGATGACTGACAGACACTGACATGTGGGGGTCCCCAAGGCAAAAACTAAGTGAACACCCAATCATCCTTCTGTGAAGCCCACAAATTGACCTGCCGCTCCCATGTACTCAAGCTTCTAACCCAGAGACCCTGGACTTGCAGGTGGAAACATTCATCAACAGACGTTGGATTGCCTCCCTTAGGAAAAGAAGGTAGGTACTGTGTGGGGGGTTAACGAAAGGACATAGTGATCAGGACAGGTTGTAGCTGAAGCAGTCCATGTGCTCACAATGAGGGGGAGACAATTTCCCAGCTTCCTCTGCGGTGAGGTGTCATGTGACTGATTTCTGGCCAATGGAAAAGAACAGAAGTGATTTCTAAGCCACATGTTCCCAGTTTCCGGGTTAGAGCATTCTTAGCACCACAATCAGCTTTTCACAGTGCCCTTAGGCACAATTAGATAAGAAATACCTAACTGCCCCATTTGCTAAAAAGGTCCAGACAATAGTAGTTGGTGCTATGCCCAATAGCGATAGCTGAGTTTCCCTAAAATGTAAAATATCCTGGGAAATCCCTATGAGTTCTCTATAGTGACCTGGGACATCTTGGCACCCAGTGGAGACCCATAGTTCCTTTCAATTGATTTCTTTAAAATTTTTATTCATTTGAGGGACAGCATGCAAGCAAGAAAGCAGCCGGGGGAGAGGGAGAAGCAGACTCCCCACTGAGTAGGGAGTCTGATATGGGGCTCATCCCAGGACCCTGAGATCATTACCTGAGCTGAAGGCAGATGCCTAACCAACCACAGGAGCCCCAGAACCATGGTTCTAAGCTGCTTCTAGGTTAATGTTTAAATATGTATGTATAAATGTATAATGCTCCCGTTCTTGATTTCTTTGCCTCTGGGGCCTCCCAATGGCATAGCTACAAAATGTTGGAAGGCAACAAAATGCAGGAAGCCTTCCTGGGAAATGAACTGTTATTCAGTTAAGCCACTTGGATCTCTTGGGCTCCCTGGCTAGCGCTGCTTACTCCGACCCTGTATTGTCCATTATGGTAGCCACATAAATCTACTGAGAACCATGGTAATGAACACTGCCACATTCTGAGACTGAAAAAACTGAAGCAGAGTCAATGTCTTCCCATTAAACACAACTTTATTGTTTTCGTAGAACTACAATTCACTTTAACTGTTGCATCGCATAGGATGTTGTACTGTAATGCTTAGACAGGAACGTGCATTAGTTCTAGGATTACAGATAAACACTTCACCAATCTAGGCAGTATCGACAGATTGATTCGGTTCAGATGATTTTCTTCTATGCACTGGAATAACATCACGATGTGTTTACTTGGATATTTTATGTGGCTAGCAAAAGTTCAAGTATACCAAGGCAGACAGCACAAGTTACAGTGATACTTATGCAAATCAGAATCATCAACTGAGATACGCACTATTTTAATTTTAATCATTTTCTAGATTAAAAAAATACGGGAAAACATTTAAATTTTAAATGAACGCATAATACTGAGGCAGAATTCAGTGCACTACAGAAGCGAGTACTGCAACTAGTAAAGAGAAAAGGGGAAGAGGGTCTAGTGCACATTTAACGAGGAATGGCGATTGCAATTTACTGCAGGCACAGTGAAATGAAAAAGCTGCTTGTTGTATACAAAAGTGTTAAATAGAGTAGACAATATTTAAGACAACAGCTAGTATTTGTCATTTCCAGCAACAATCTAGTGAGTTCCATAAGTATTCTAACAGAAAAAAAAAATCCATGAAATTAGTCACATGAAATGAGCAATTCCCATCAAAAAAATTTAAACACTTTTTAACAGGATTTTTGAGCTTGTAAAGTTGGCCAGCTATACAATACTTGAATTCTTGAACACACACACACACACACAAACACAAAATCTTCACTGGAAAGATGGTAAAAAGGAATGATTATTTCAGTTATGATAATTTAGTTAGAAAATTATAAGACTTAAAAAGACATTTACAAAAGTTGAGATCTTCAATTAACCCTCTAAACAATATTGATCATAGGATACAAGAAGTTTCTAATACTATCAAAGATTGTTTCATAATTTTAAAAGTTGCAAGTATTTACTTTTAGCTTTAGATGAGTCATGTGATGTAAGACAGTGAACTGTTGACAATTTTGGTACATTTTGTCTCAAAGAACATCCAAATTTATGAAGAGATGTCAATTCATTGCCTAGAAACTCAAACTTGTGACAGGTTTTATTTTTGACATTTTTTTCACCTGTCAAAGAATTTCAGCTAGACATAGAAAAATTAGTTTCTATCGTAAGAATGAGACTTCCAGCTATGTTAAATCAAAAGATCAAAAGTACTGGAATTTTAAAGCAAGAGAATGTTGTTTCCCTCATTGCTTTGTTCCACTGTCTGATAACTATTGAAAATATTTGTTGTTTTCCAAAGCAAACTCTAATGGGTCATGAATACAGATGTTAAATTTCTTCAATATATATGTGCAAGTGCTATAAAATAATCATTGCCAGGTTATGGAATCAGTAATGTTTTTAATGATCTGTGTTTTTATTAATGTTCCTTGGTTGAGTCATAAGAGAATTTTTACAAAGACTTCCTGTACTAGGCATTCCAATTCAAGGTTTTCTTAAAATGAAAGGAATGCTTGCCATATAATCAAGGACAAAAAGTGTCAGTATGATAATTCTCCTTAACATAACACTGTGCACGAATAAGCTGAATTTGAAGTTCCTTATGACAGGAAAAATTTTACCTACTTAGGGGAAAAATTTAGTTAAAATAATTTAGTTAAAACCAAATTAACTAATAATAAACTAAATTAAACATTACAAAACATTTCATAATACAAATTTAAAAATGACAACTGTACACATTTTTCTAACATTGGGTCAATATGCAAACTTTAAATGTAATCGATAGTGCTTTATGCAAGTTAACTGCAAAAAAAAAAAGACATATGTAAAGACTGGTTTGTTGATATGAATAAGTTCAGTTTTGTTTCCATTTTATGTAATGCCTTATGCCAAATTTGATGATGATAATACTGAGTTGAATTTACCTGAACAAATACAGTTTTCAAAATGATATGCTTTTGGTTCAAAGTCAAATCAATTCTTCCAATAAAAAGATGAACAGTTTTGTCAATGTGGATGCAAATATCAGTTATTCTTCTGATACTTGATGCAGTTATCAAAAATTTTAAGTATATTTAGAACAAGATATGTTTGCAAGAACTATGTGAATCCACTTTTCAATGCTAAGTTTTACAAATCTAAAAATGGATGAAGTAATTCAGATGAAAATTTAGTGTATGAATTAAAATGTGCTGCAATGTTTATAAACTATACACTGGGTTTTGAAGACAATGCAGAAAGAAATATAAAATATCTCATCAATAAGTTTTACACCGGTTAAAATATGTTGAAATAATATTATGCCTCTATTGGGTAAAATGAAATATATTGTTAACTTCATCTGCTTTGCTTTTTAAAAGTAGCTACCAGAAAATCTGAAATTACGTATGTGGCTCACATTATGCTCCTCTTGGACAGTGCTGTAGTAATTAAAACACCTTCCAGTCAGCTTTTAGAACCCTCTTCTTAAATGTGAACAAAGATTCCTAGAAATTTGAGGAAATTTGAGAAAAGCCTCCATTGTGAAAGAGAGAAAACAGGTTAAAAACCCAGAGGAAAGACAGATAATGCAGGGAGCAGAATAACATGGGAAGACACTGTATTAGCATCTTCGGAGGGAAAAAAAAGTTTACCAGTGAAAAAACAGATTATCCAAAAAAACAAAACAAAACAAAAACAAAAACAAAACAATCTAAATGCACTTAGCATTATAAATGTGACAACATTGCAACAAAACATTCAAAACATTTAGTAGCAGAGTTGGAGGGTAAAGCTGAAAAAATTTTCCAGAAAGCAAGATAAAGATCAAAGATGTGGAGGAAGTGATATCAGGGAAGATGGTAGAGTAGGAAGCACCAGAAATCCAACTTGCCACCTAGACAACTGTACCAGAAGAAAGTATCTAGTGATTACTCTGGAATACATGATGTCTATTTGAAAACTTACAGCTCTCAGGGAAAACCCTGACTGGTAAACTGAAATGATGAGAGGTGGAAGTAGCCTTCGGGACATTAGGAGTCACCCAGACTCTTCTGGCCAGCCCAAGAGATGAAATCCACACCCATAGTTTGTCTTGCTGGAACCAGAGTAGGCAATAAAAACCTTTGCCTCTAAATACTGGAGTTCTGGGTTCTGCGTTGTGGGTGGCTGTTTCTGATCACGAAGGAAGAGCCTTCACAGAATCCAGCCACCACTCTTCCAACCTCCACTGGGTAATAGAGCTTCCAAGGTCCTTGTGGACAGCACCTGGTTTTTCTAGACATTGAAAAGAAAATCACATATGGAAAACTTAGAAAACCACAGTCTCTGCCCAGGGAAATACAGCCAGAAAAATTTAAGCATTCACCACAGACTGATCCCCAGCACAGAGACATCCTAAAACAATCACCTAAAACTCTGAAAAGAGGGAAAGCCTAATTTCCAGAGCTACTGAACTAGAAGATTCAAATGTTGAGTTTTCAACAACAAAAGATTCACAAGAAGTACGAAGAAAGAGAAAAGTAAGGCCCATTTGAAGGAATAAAACAAATCAACAGAAAATGTAGCTTGGGAAGCCCAGAGGCCAGGCTTCCCAAACAGAACCTTTAAACCAACGGTCTTAAAGATGCAAGAGCAGAAAAAAAAAATTTTTTTTAATTAAAAAAAAAAAAAAAAAAAGATGCAAGAGCAAAAGGAAGGTTCTGATGAGGCTGGCAGATGAAGTGAGAAAATGAAGACAATTCTTCAAAGCGGGGGTGGGAGGAGAGACTAGGCATCCATGAATTACTACTTTAGAGGGGAATGCTCTCCTTGGTTCCATTTTACAAAAAGGCTATAAACATCTTGAATACCAATGGCAAAAACCCCAGAAGAGCTACTGATAGATTTGGCAAAGCTTGTAGATTTTCAGAACACCTCTGTAAGGAGAGGCCCTTGAGGACTCCAACTGGAAGAATCTTGACCTTGGAACCTGTAAGAGTCCAGCAAAGATCTAACCGATGCTCTGAGGGTAGAAAATAGTAATTTTCAACTTCCTAAACACCAGATTGACTCAGGAGAGACACCTCACAAGCGCCCTGGTTTGGGGAAAAACTTCCTTAGGTCAGACCTTTATAGACATCCATAGTTCCATATAAAGGAGAGACCCTATGAAATATGCTGTATTTTACAGACAACTTGACAGTACATTTTCAGAATCTTAAAATGCATCTCCATTTTCATCAAGCAGTTGCACCTCAGAGAAACAATTCTGAGGAAAACACAAAATAAGAAACAACAAAAATAGAAGACTATCAGGTAATACACACATGCAGGAAGAACATGCAGTGGTTCCTCACTGGCTTGGTAATAAAACACAAACTTCTCAAAAGGGTTGGGAAGAAAGGTCTTTATGACGCCGGGCCTCAACTGTGGCAACATGGGGTGCAACGGCCTCCTACCCCCAAGTGTCAGAGTCACTCTCCTGTGGGCTCCCACCCGCTAGGCTTACATTTCATTTTTAGTGCTGCACACAGCCCGCTAGAGCTGTTAGTTGCAATCCTACTCTGACCTGCACCGTACCCACCCCACTGGATTTCTATAGGGCGGAAAACATTTGCTATTCATCTCATCTCTTAAAGTGCATTGCATATACTAAGCATTAATGAATGTTTGTAGCATTTCCAGAAATGAACAGATGCATTATTTTATTGTGCTTCACAGATATCATGTGTGGTTTGTTTGGTTGTTTTTGTTTTTTTACACCAATTGAAGGTTTGCGGCAACCTTGAATTGAACTAGAATTGAGCAATTCTACTGGCACCATTTTCCCAACAGCATTTGCTCACTTCATGTGTCACGTTTTGGGAATTCTCACAGTATTTCAAACTTTGCAATTATTACTACCATCTCTGCTTTTAGATATGACTACTATATTGTTTTGGGGCATCACGAACCAGACCCACATAAGACAGTGAACTTGACTGATAAGAGTGAACTTGACTGCATGTTCTGACTGCTCCATGGACCTACCATCCCTGGGTCTTTCTCCCTCTCCTTGGACCTCCTGACTTCCCGAAGACACAACAGTACCAAAATGAGGCCAATTAATAACACTACAATGGCCTCTAAGGGTTCAAACGAAAGGAAGAGTCACACATTTCTCACTTTAAATTAAAAAAACAAAACAAAACAAAACAGAAATAGTTAAGCTTCATAAGGAAGGCATATTGAAAGCTGACCGGCCAAAAGCTAGGCCTCTTCCATCAGTTAGCCAAGCTGTGAACACAAAGGGAAGGTTTCTGAAGGAGATTAAAAGAGCTACTCCAATGAACACATGAATGATCAAAAAGCAAAACACTCTTCTCGGTGATAGGAAAAAAGTCTGAGTGATCTGGAGAGAAGATCAAACCAATCCCAACATTCTCTCAAGCCAAAGCCTAATCCTGAGCAAGGCCCTAACTTTCCTGAATTCTATAAAGGCTGACAGAGATAAAGAAGCTGCAGAAGAAAAATTGCTGAAGTAGAAGCTGCAGCAAGTTCTCCAGAAGATCTAGCTCATTAATGAAGGTGGCTACACCAAACAAGAGATTCTCAGTGCAGACCAAACAGCCTTATAAGAAAACGCCATCTAGGACTTTCCTAACCAGAGAGAAGTCAGTGCCTAACTCTCTTGTTTGGAACTAAAGCAGCTGGTGACTTTAAGTTGCAACCAATGCTTATTTGCCATTCTGAAAATCCTAGGGCCCTCAAGAATTATGCTAAATCTTCTCTGCCTGTGCGCTATACAGGGAACAAGACCCAGATGGCAACACATCTGTTTACAACATGGTTTGTACCGAATTTTATAAGCCCACTCTTGAGACCTACTGCTCCAAAAAAAAATCCCTTTCAAAATATTCCTGCTTGGGGTGCCTGCGTGGCTCAGTGGGTTAAGCCTCTGCCTTCAGCTCAGGTCATGATTCCAAGGTCCTGGGATCATGGCCTGCATCAGGCTCTCTGCTCAGCAAAGAGCCTGCTTCCCCACCCCCACCCCCACCCCGCTCTCTGCCTGCCTCTGTGCCTACTTGTGATCTCTGTCTGTAAATAAAAAAATAAAATCTTTTAAAAATTTCTTTTTTCGGGGCGCCTGGGTGGCTCAGTGGGTTAAGCCGCTGCCTTCGGCTCAGGTCATGATCTCAGGGTCCTGGGATCGAGTCCCACATCGGGCTCTCTGCTCAGCAGGGAGCCTGCTTCCCTCTCTCTCTCTCTGCCTGCCTCTCCGCCTACTTGTGGTCTCTCTCTGTCAAATAAATAAAATCTTAAAAAAATTTTTTTTTCTTTTTTCAAAATATTACTGCTCATAGTAATGGACCTGGTCACCCATGATGGAAGATGCACATGGTTGTGGTTTTTGTCACTGCGGACACATTATCCTCTCTGCAGTGCCTGCATCAAGGACTGATTTCAACTTCCAGGTCTTACAAGAAATACATTTCCTAAGGCTAGGACACCCATAGACAGTGATTCCTCTGTTGGATCTCAGGAAAGTGAACCAAAAACCTTCGGGAAGAGTCTCTGTTCTAGATGACACCGACATCTTTGAAGAACTGAAAACAGGGACTCTGCTATTTTACATCACTAACGTAGTCAAAATGGTGGAAATGTTCGTTGATGGATGAATGAACAAAATGTGGTATATACATATGACGGAATGTTGTTCAGTCTTGAAAAGAATGAAAATTCTGACACATGCTACAACATGAACCTTAAAAACATTTTGCTAAATGAAAGAAGCCAGACACAGAAGGACAAATATTCAATAATCCCATTTATAGGAGGGGCCTGAAATATTCAAAATTCAGAGAGACACAAAGCAGAATAGTGGCCCCCAGGGGCTGGGGGCAGGACAGAATGAGGGATTACTGTTTCATGAGCTTCAGTTTGGGATGACAGACAACTTCTGGAGATGGACAGGGGTGATGATTACACAACAACACGAATATACTTAATGCCACTGAGTCATACTCCCAAAAAGGGTTAAACTGGTCCATTTTAGGTTATCTGTATTTCGCTATGTTAAAAACCAATTCAAAAGTAAGTAAATAAAAAAAGAATCACTGACAGGCGAAGCTTTATCCTGTCCTGTAACCTGACAGTAGTTTCTTCAGTGGAAACTCATTAAGAAGAAACACTGTGAAAAACAAGGTCTTTATTTTAAAGTAGACAGAATATTTTTTTTTTTTTTAAGATTTTATTCATTCATTTGACAGAGAGAAATCCCAAGTAGATGGAGAGGCAGGCAGAGAGAGAGAGAGGGAAGCAGGCTCCCTGCTGAGCAGAGAGCCCGATGCGGGCCTCGATCCCAGCACCCTGAGATCATGACCTGAGCCGAAGGCAGCGGCTTAACCCACTGAGCCACCCAGGCGCCCAAAGTAGACAGAATATGTTAAAGGGCTGATTTTAATACCTGTCAATGTACCTAAACAGCATTAAGTTAAATACTGGTTTTAATAGTATTAATAAATACTGCTAATTTTGTTAATAAGAACAATTTGATAAGAGATCAAAAGAAGTTTAAAATCTCTTGATTATCTGATAGGACATAAAAAATAAATTTAAGTACTTAAGTTGATGGCCCGCATCGACTATCCTTTAGGCAATTATAGATAAGTAGTTATTAAAAACAAGCTTTTTATAAATATCATGCAGTAGAGTTTGAGGCAGCTCTCCACGTCTAGTATTTCTCCATACTGGAGAAAGGACTTTCACGTAGAATATAAAATATGACAGCTCAATAGACCTAACTCTTTAAATGGAAAAAACCTTGAATAAACATTTTGCTGAAGAAGATAAATGAATAGCTATTGAGTACCTGAAAAGATTCTCAACATCATTAGCCATCAGGGAAATGTAAATTAAAACCACAAAGAGATAGCATTTCAACCCTTAGGACAGCTATAATGAAAAAGGCAGACAATACCACAAGAGTCAGTGAGGATGTACAGAAACCTGACTGACTCAGGGCTTTAGTTTCCTTTTCATTTAGAAATTACTATTCAGGGGCGCCTGGGTGGCTCAGTTGGTTAAGCAGCTGCCTTCGGCTCAGGTCATGATCCCAGCGTCCTGGGATCGAGTCCCACATCGGGCTCCTTGCTCGGCAGGGAGCCTGCTTCTCCCTCTGCCACTGCCTGCCATTCTGTCTGCCTGTGCCCGCTCTCTCCCCTTCTCTCTCTCTGAGAAATAAATAAAATTAAAAAAAAAAAAAAAAAGAAATTACTATTCAGACCTTGCCAATGAAATTCTTAAGAAATAATCCACTAGTCCCTGCATACTCCATTCCTCTGAGGTCTAATTTCACAAACAAAACTGAAAAGTTACTCTGTATGATTTTCTACGTTCTCTTCCTGCATTTCACGATCAGTGGAGTTTGTTCAGATTTTAAGATCTATATTCTCTGACTGTAGGGGTCATTCAGCGCTGCTCAGAACGAAAAATCATGTACTCACCTACAAAACAATTTGGCAATATCTTAGGAAGTTAAACAAAATTTACCCTGTGGGCCAGCCACTCAGGCATCTACCTAAGAACAATGAAAATGTGTCTACAGAAAGACTTACACATCAATGTTCAAAGCAGCATTATTATGAACAGCCAAAAACTGTAAACAACCCAAATGTCCTTCAACTGGTGAATGGACAAAATATGGTATATCCATAAAATAGGGTCTCATTTAGCCATAAAAATAAAGGCCCGATGTGCTACAACATGAACTTAGAAAATACATTAATGAAAAACACAAGACCACATATGATCCTATTTGTATAAAATGTCCAGAAAAGGCAACTCGACAGGGACAGAGTGATTGCCTGAGGCTAAGTGTGGGAATGGGGGTTAACTGTAAACGGGGCTGAGGGATCTTACTGAGTTTATAAAATGTTCTAAAAATGGACTGTGGTGATGATTGTACAATTCAGTGAGTCTGCCAAAACTCACCAATTGTACACTTGAAATGACCTTTGTATGTAATTTCCACCCCAAAAAACTTGCTTAAAAAAAAAAAAAGAAAAAAAAAGAACCTCTATGTTCCAGACATCCAGCTGGTACTGGTATAAAACCTCCTCTTATGAATGTTGGAGGCTGTAACTAGTGAACATCCTGGAAGAAGCCTCGTCTCAAGAACTTTACGTATTTCTCTATAAACTGTATCTTTAAAAAAAAATCAGGGTTTATGTATGTTTGGAAAAAAAGCCCAGGTGAATGATCTTCCTAAGCCATTTTCTTTTCATGGCTAGAATGTCTCTGGTCGGTCCATTTAGTGACAATTATGCAGACCAACATACCATACAGCAGTATCTGAACTACAGGCCTCTGGGGGTGGGGGCAGGGAGTGGGGGTATAAGGAAGAAACCAAAAGCATTATCCAGAGGTAGTATCGCAAACCTATACCCATTAAATCGCAGCAAATATTGCTGAGTCTCCATCAGCATTCAGGATCTCTTCACTTCCACAAGCCAAGTTTTCTGTTTTCGTTCTCCTTTATTAGGGAGCGACCTCAGATTTCAACTTTATGCACTTCTTGGTACCATCGCTGAATCAGAAGGGCGCCTCCAGAACCCTAGGACTTGAGACCTACACCCGACTCAGGGTTTTAGTTCCTCTTTCAGTCAGAAATGGTTATTCACACTCCACCGATGAGATTCGTCACAAGAAATAATCCACTAATAACTGCTCTCTTCAAGTCTAATTTCACAACAAAGCACTTAACTGAGAAGTTATTTTGTGGGACTTCTACATTCTTCCGCTGTATTTGACTATCGGGGGAGTCTCTTTAGACTTTAGGATACATATTCTCTAGATGGCAGGGGACCATAGTATCAAGTTCCTATAGTCAGGGCAAGTCAAGTCCTATAAATCAGAGAACTTGGCTGGTAGAAGAGTAGATTCCCTGTGTAAAGGCAGCAGCTGCTACCCCAAACCAGTGGACTACTCCACTGAAGTATGGGTCAGGGTTAACAGCCCTTATAATTTTTCAAGGCAAGCCTTTTATTTTTTGGTATGAAATCTCCTAATTTTTAAATTTTAAATGGTGACAAGTTCCACCCATCCACCCACCTACACACACACACGCACATCTTACCATGCAGATCAACCAAAACATCAAACGGCTCAATCTTAGCTTGTGACCTTTGCCATACACCATGTTTGCACTCTGATTATAGGGGGGCTGTACTTACGATAAACAAGCTTTTAAAAAAATAGAATTTTCTTTCGCAAAAGATAATCCATCCAGAATAGCTCTGTTTTCAACACCCGCTTCCTTCCCCACCGCCCCCTCCCCAGCCCCCAACCCATTTTCCTAGGACCGGTACTCTCATGGCTGAGATGGCTCCAATGTTTGCCCTCTAGATTCCTAAAATCCCCTCAGTCAAAGCCCAGAGGGAAAAACAGGTTGGGGTACTTTGTCCAATAAAAACATTCCCTGAAGACACACCGTGTGAGCTCTGCCGACTCGTTCCTGTTGATATTCTAGGGATTCCAGCATCTGGCATTTGAAGAGTATACCACATTCTCAGTTCAGAATCTTAAATAAGTGCTTTTCTACTACCGAAACTTGCAAATTCCAATTTAGCTTATTCCCACAGCTTCAGAGAGGATCGGAGGTAAACTTAGAAATTGTCAGCCCCACCCCCTTCCTGCCACCAGTGAAGAAAACCCAAATTTAGAAAGGTCAAATGATGGGTCCAAGGTTATGCAGTGAGCTGGTTGGCAAACTGGGACAGAACCCAGAACCTAGGTTATGACTTGAGACCAGTTCTTGCTAGAAGAGGGAAATCTCTTGAAGAAAAAAAAAGGTTCATCAGTGGGTCTCGTGCACTCCTCTTGCTTTTTAAATCTGCATTTGATCTTTCGGAATCATTGCGCATCTCACCCTTTCTTCACTTTTCATCCGTTTACCAACTCTACTTTACTAACTTTACCAACCCTACTTACAATCTACCAAAGAAGAGTGGTGAATGGCAAAAAGTGTTTTTCCCAGCTGCCAACCCATTCAAGTTGTAGCTACTGATCAATGTGGTGGTCGTTTCCACCCTGGGTTTTTAATAAGGGACAATTTGATGAGACTCCACACCCCCCCCCCCAACCACCTTACTGTATTTCAAGAATTACTCTCCAGAATGAAATCCCCGATGTCTGATGAGGCCTGAGTTACTCTTAAATGTCTTTTCACATTCGTTACATTCATATTCTCTCCTTCCAGTGTGGATTTTTAGGTGTTCCACAAGGATTGAGCTCCGGCTGAAGGTCGCTCCACAGTAATTACATTCATAGGGCTTCTCTCCAGTATGAATCCGATGATGCTCGTTAAGAGATGAACTCTGACTGAAAGATTTCCCACATTCCTTACATTTATACGGCTTTACGCCAGTATGAATTCTCTGATGGCGACTGAGGAGTGAATGGGTAGGGAAGGCTTTCTCACACTGGTTACACTTGTAGGGCTTTTCTCCTGAATGAAGTCGCTGATGATAAATGACGGACGTAAAATGGCTGAAAGTCATCCCGCAGTCATTACACAAATAGGGTTTTTCTCCAGTGTGGATCCTCTGATGTCGCGTAAGGCAAGAATTCTGTCTAAAGGCTTTTCCACATTCACCGCATTTATAGGGCTTCTCTCCAGTATGAATCCTCTGATGTTTGGAAAGGGACGAGCTGTGACTGAAGGATTTTCCACAGTTGTTACACGTGTAGGGTTTCTCTCCAGTATGAATTCGCTGATGCTGAATAAGAGAGGAACTGTCACTGAAGGGTCTCCCGCATTCTTTACATTTATAGGGTTTTTCTCCGGTATGAACTCTCTGATGTTTGATGAGGTGGGCACTCAGGGTGAAAGCTTTTCCACAATCATCACATTTGTAGGGTTTCTCTCCGCTGTGGGTTCTGTGGTGTGGTGTGAGGGATGAACTGTCACTGAAAGCTTTTCCACATTCATTGCACATGTAGGGTTTCTCCCCTGTGTGAATCCTCCTATGTTTGGTCAGTGAGGCACTATAGCCGAAGGCTTTTCCACATTTGCTACATTTATGGGTCTTCTCTCCTACCTCTGCTCCCTCATCTTTATCTAAGGTTGCATCTTGATTTAAATTTCTCCAACATTTTTCACACAAAGGGGAGTTTTTTCTCTTAAGGGATGAGTTCCGCGTAAACGTTACCCCACAATTACTGCACTTCTGGGTCTTCGCGCCAAAATGCATTTTCTGATGTTTCTGATGTTCGCTTAGGGATGAAGAGTGACCTAAGACTTTCCTGCCTTCGTTACATTTCCGTGGCTTCTCTCCAGCGTGTTCTTTGCGGTTCAGAATAAGGTCTGAATGAAAACTGAAGGGTTTCTTGCATTCATTATACCTCCGAGACTTCTTCCTTAAGTAGACTCTCAGATGTTTAATTATTTCTGAGGTATGCTTGAAATTACTTCCAAAGGGGCTCTTTTCTGGGTCAAACTCCTCACCCTTACTGCCTCTCCCATGAGTTTTCTTTTGTGTGCCTGCCACTTGAGAATATTCCTTACTGCTACGTTTCCGGGACTCTCCCATCAGGCCATAATTACCACCCATTAGGCATCTTTCTATTATTTTATCTAAAGTTGATTCTTCTAGAACATCTTGATTTTGAGAGGATTCCTTCAATTCACCTCTAGGCTCACACTCTAAAAGAAATAACAAATAGAACGTCTCCCGTTTGCAATAAAGGAAGCTGTCCTTTTTGGGACTGAGATAGGGAAAGAGGTAGGAGTGACTATAAACATTATGAATATGAGCTTGGACGGTTTTCAGAATCTTAGGACACAGAGAAGGAGAAAATAATACAGAGAAACTAGGTAAATATAGGGGTTAAGAAAAATATTGGGGAAAATGAAGTTTGTGCTTTATAGTTAGAATGGGTTAAGAAAAGTATTGGGGAAAATGAAAAGTTTGTGCTTTATAGTTAGAATAAAGATGCATGTTCTCACCCTCATTTCAAATTTCTGTAATAGGCTCAAACTCATTCTCTTTAGAGCCAATCTATTTTCTTTCTAAAGATTTTATTTATTTATTTGACAGAGAGATCACAAGCAGGCAGAGAGGCAGGCAGAGAGAGAGGAGGAAGCAGGCTCCCTGCTGAGCAGAGAGCCCGATGCGGGGCTCGATCCCAGGACTCCGAGATCATGACCTGAGCCGAAGGCAGCGGCTTAACCACTGAGCCACCCAGGCGCCCCTCTATTTTCTTTCTAAATAATGATGACAGCACAAACATTTATTGAATGCTTAGTAAAGGCCAGCCCCCTGTATCAAGCACTCTGCTTGTATTTCCCTTAATCTTCACAAAAATTTTATAAAGTAGGTGCTGACATTAGCCCTGTTTTGTGGATGTGACAACTACACACACAGAGGAAGAGTAAGAGCAAGTAGCGTGCCTCAAGTCACATGTGTTGTAAGCAACAGAGCCAGATTTTTCATATATTCTGACACCAAAGCCCATACTTTTGATCCCTATACCCACTGCTTCTCAAAGCAGCCGAACAGCACTGAATTTACAGAAAAATGGTAATCCCATCATAGACATGCAGCACTGCCAATGCCAAACTTTCAAAGCTTACAACAGTCAACCTTAGGGATACACTCTAAGTGGGCATCCACCCACTGTCCCTCCCACACTACGGTATTTCAGTCCCATTCTTTCAGTCTTCGTCCTCAAGTGCAGTCCCGTGGCACCTTCCTGAACAGAAACACCCAGGGCCTCAGGTTCAAGTCCCACAATCCCCACAGATTTCTCCAATATCATACTCTAATTACACTCTCTTCAGAACTTTGAGCATCATTCAACTTGGCTCTTAATCATGAGGTCACACCATCACTTTCAAAAACCTGTTTTTTAAAGAGTTAACTATAAAGCACAAAATTCTATTCCCCAGAAGTTAACCCTTATTAAAAAATCTGTGCATTTTTTTATAAGATTTATTTTAAAAAAAGAGAGACAGCAGAGGGGAGGAGTAGAAGGAGAGGGTAAAAGAAACTCAAGCAGACTTCACACTGAATGAGAGGTTTGATGCGGGGCTCGATCTCACATCCCAGAGATCATGACCTGAATTGAAACAAAGAGTTGGAAGTTTAACCAACTAAGCTACTCAGGTGTCTCAGTACTATTGCTTTAAATGTATATTTCATCACTGATCATGACTTGGAACTTTTTTTTCAAATTTGTAGCAATTTAAAATTTAGTGTTGTCAGTTATTTTTAATTTTGTCAGCTATTTGCTCAAGTTCTTCCCCCATTTTTTTTTAACAGACTCAGCATTCCTTACTGATTTGCTTAAGTATTTTATTAAATTATAGTTATCGACTCTGCTTTGTCTACGTGTTTTCTTCTATCTGTTGTAAGTTAACTTTTTAAACAAGTTGTAAGGGATGCGTGGGTGGCTCAGTTGGTTAAGCAGCTGCCTTCAGCTCAGGTCATCATCCCAGCGTCATGGGATCGAGTCCCACATCGGGCTCCTTGCTCGGCAGGGAGCCTGCTTCCCCCTCTGACTCTGCCTGCCACTCTGCCTGCCACTTTGTCTGCCTGTGCTCACTCTCGCTTGCTCTCTCTGACAAATAAATAAATAAAATCTTTAAAAAAAAAAATAAATAAAATAAAAATAAAATTGAAAAATTAAAAAAAATAAATAAACAAATTGTACATCTACATAATGCTTCTGGGGGAAGGGGGGCACATTTATACCATTTATATTAAAAAATAATATCCTTTATTTAGGTACATATACTGAAAACAACCAACAGTCTGACTTTGGTTAAGATAAAATAGAGCTAAGTGAAATTATTGGTTTTCTCTTAAAAAATAATGTACTGATATATAAGCAATAACTTATTTTTTAACTATAAACTCAGTATATTTATTGTTAAATTTTAAGGTAAGAGAAGGATGAAGAAAAAATGTAATCCCCTAGAGATAACCACGATTAACAGGAATGTTCTCCAGACATTAAAAGAAAAACTATCTATATTTACATATTTAAAAAAATTAAATTATATCTATATATTTAGATATATACATGCATATAAACATTTTTTCCCTTTAACAAAAATGAGATTATACTCTCCAGGCTGTCCACTGGATGAATTCCTCCTTCTCCTTCAAGACTCAACTTAAACGTTAAGTAAGCCATTGTTCCTGTGTTCCCCATTCATCCCATCACTAATACTGTGTGGTTTGATATCCGTATTAAGGCGCACCCAGAAATGCACTGCTCAGATCTCCAACTCTGCGGAGTTACTCAGCCCCCACGGCTGCTGATTCGACACCAAAGCCACTTTCCCACAGCTGCTCCCAATCAATGGCAAGTACAGCAGGGACACAGGCAGGCCCAGAGAGACAAAGGACTCCAGAAAGAGGACTCCGGCTGGTGAACTCTTTTTTGGCCTTGCCAAAACTTTATTAAATGGCACATAAGGTGCCTGGGTGGCTCAGTTGGTTAAGCATCTGCCTTCGGCTCAGGTCATGATCCCAGGGTCCTGGGATCGAGCCCCATGTCAGGCTCCCTGCTCAGTGGGGAGTCTGCTTCTCCCTCTCCCTCTGCCCTCATGCTCTCCCACTCTCAAATTAATCTTTAAAAAACAAAACACTGCACATCAACCTAAGACACTTCCTACCTAGCCTTCCCTCCCTCCCTCTCTCATTCACAGGTGTTACACTCACCTTATGCTCTCACCGGTCTCCCCGTTTTCCTTCGCTGCAATTCTCCCCAGTAAGTCCCTGGCATAGCCAATCACGTCTTGGTATCTACTTCTCAGAGGACCTAAATGAATGGTCTCTCCAATAAAATGAATATCCCAGGAAGGCAAGTGGTCTATTCTAATCACCGTCTATTTTAGCATCTAACCCACCCAATATATTTCAAAGGCTCTTCACAAATGACTTGGCTAAGCAACTCTTTTAATTTCTTTGCTTTTCATCGACTCACCTGGTCTGGAGCCTTTTGAGATTTCTTTTTCCAGCAGCCATGGCAGTTCAACCCACTTAAACTGGGAAATCAAATCTAATTTGGAAACTGGAAAGCCTGCTCATAGAGAAAAGAATAAAAAATGACTGTTTCTGCACAGGGCAAAGATGTTCCAACATTCATACACAGCCTCAGGTTCTCCAGGAAAGAGAATGCTGTCAAGTACAGACATATTTCCTGGAAAACCAGGAGGAACTGGGGAAGGTATGTCTTGATGATAGCATAGTGATACTCAACATTTCCAGTTCAATGTTTTTTTAGAGAAAACATTGCAGAAAAGTACATTTTCAGAAATCATTTTTAGGATTAGTCTTATCAACCCTGCATGCCCAGCCAACACAGTTCATAGCACTTATCTTTCAATGATAGTGGACAAAAAGATATACAGCTTATACATTACATCATAAACAGATATCTTTACCCAGAAACTCTAGGCTCCTAAAGTTCTCCAGCAGCACTTCCTTATAGAGTTCCTTCTGAAAAGGTTCCAGCCTCCTCCACTCTCCTCTGGAAAAGCTCACAACCACATCCTTGATCGTCACGGATTCCTTACGAACACACAAAATACAGTCTTTTTCCATTGGATTAACACTCACAGGTTCTAGGGGTTAGGAATTGGGCACATTTGGGGCAGCCATTATCAGTCTACTATAGCAGTATCGATTACTACTGTGAGTAAGAATTTTTTTTTTCAGGGTGCCTGGGTGGCTTAGTTAGTTAAGCGTCTGCCTTTGGTTCAGGTCGTGATCCCAGTGCTGGATCCGGTTCCTGCTCAGTGAGGAGCATTCTTCTCTCTCCCCTCTGCTCACGCATGTGTGTGCTCCTGTGTACTCTCTCTCAAATAAATAAAATCTTTACAAAAATAATTTTTTTCTAAGTGATTTGTAACCATTGCAAATTATTCTAATTGATTTGTAACTAGCCACTTTTCTCAATTATTATGAGTTTTAATACCTGTTGATTCTCAGAGGTTTTCCAAATAGACCATGTTATCTGCAAATAACACACATTTGTCTTTTTCATACCAATATTTACCTCATTCCCTTCTTATCTTACTCCTTTGGTTAGAATATAAAAAACTACTAACAACAGCATGATTAGACATTCTTATCTTTTTACAGGCATTGTGAGAGCTGCTTTTTATTTTCCAATACCGTTCAGCTGGAGACATTTTTAATTGCAGTAAGGAAATATAATTCTATTTCCACTTGACCAATTTTATCAAGAATAACTAGAATTTTAGTCAACTTTTTTTTTTGTTGTTTTTCTTAGAGTCAGACTTGTGACAAATCCTTGTAACTCAAATAAAACAGCACCTAAAGAATGAGTTTGAAGGGGGTGCCTGGGTGGCTCAGTGGGTTAAGCCTTGGCCTTCGGCTCAGGTCATGATCTCAGGGTCCTGGGATCGAGCCCCGCATCGGGCTCTCTGCTCAGCAGGGAGCCTGCTTCCCCCTCTCTCTCTGCCTGCCTCTCTGCCTATTTGTGATTTCTGTCTGTCAAATAAATAAATAAAATCTTAAAAAAAAAAAAAAAAGAATGAGTTTGAAGAATGTGAAGGAAACTGTCTTCATGATTCTAATATCTTTATACCACTCTGTAGGAGCTCAGTAAGTATTCACTTAAGAATGAAAACCAGTGAAAGGAAGCTTACCCGGGACTCAGTACTTGGAAGGACAGAAACCATTTTCTTTTCTTCAGGATTCTCCTCTTGGGAAATAACAGACTCTTGAGAGACCGGATCTAGGAAGGGGGGAAAGGACACTCTAGTCTTTCAAATACATTGCTCAGACTAGAAATTCTTACACATACTTCTCTGC
Organism: Mustela erminea; assembly: GCF_009829155.1. NCBI lineage: Eukaryota > Metazoa > Chordata > Mammalia > Carnivora > Mustelidae > Mustela > Mustela erminea. The sequence goes on from NC_045625.1 coordinate 21,504,472, forward strand.
AGAAAAAGGTCAGAAGAAAGTTTTTCCCACTCCTATTAAAACAGAGATAAAAGCCACATACACGCTCTTTTCTAAAATCCCAGCTTTTCCCCCTATTCCATAAAACAGCCTTCGATTGCTAAGCTCACAATAATCGGGTTTCATTCAATCCACACGCCTACAGTTTAAATGTGTTTTATTTGCATAATAGTTATTTGAAAAATAGTCGTAGGCTGTATTAAGGTAAAGCAGCATATTCATTTTATATGTTAATTTGGTTTTCTTCATACTCCTAGCACAATGCCTTGCAGAGGCAATGCCTTGCTTCTTGAATGAAAGCACCAAACTGGTCTCAGGAACACACTCCTCTCCCAGGGTTGCCAGCAGACGCCTAAAGATGGAAATCAGGAACCTGAACATATCAACTAAATATATTACATACCCTGAGATGTCAAGAGCTCTTCTTCTGATAAGGGTTATGTATTTTTTAAATCACGCTTTACTTTCTTATGAAAAGAATTTTAGCTTATTGATTAGATAATCGAAAGGAATTAAGAATCAGAATTATATAGAAGGGACTCTTAAGGGAACTGTTCTTACAGAATGCTACAGCAATAAATTCACAAGCTTCTTTATTGCTAAGGGCTTCCGCTGAGAGGCTCTAATTTTGGAGAAGCACCGTGTTGCCATGACAGATAAGTCAGAGGTCAGGCAACCCCAAGGATGAACATACCAATTAGCTGCATGACCGCAGTTGAACTCTGCGGAGGTAAATGCCATTTCCCTATCCAGGAACTCTTGGTAGAATGCAAACTGTCCCACATATGTACTGAGAGCTTTACGGTAGTTCATCTGATACACATACTGGGGACATGGGCAGCATATTAATGGGATTTTATAAAACCTGGACCCCATGCCCTCACAGGGCTATCCACCCCATAAGTCTACCAATATTTTATGATGCTATATTACGATTCAGTTTATAGTTTATACATTGTTATGTGTATAATAATGGAATTTTAATGTTGGTCAGCGGCTCCTGCCCGGATGTTGCCCAGCAAACATGGCTGTTTAAATTTAAGATTCAATTCCTTATTTGCCCTGGTCACATTTCAGATGCTTAATGCGAAGCCCGAACAGTGCACAATGCATTTCCATTGTCGCAGACGGCAGGCGCCCCAATCTAGAAACCTGCTCCCCACACTCGGGAGGCAGGAGTTGAGACCTGCCCTGGACGGTGTGCCTCTGACTCCAAACGTGTGCAAGTCATTTCCTTCGCTCCCATGTTCTAAGATTCCCTTTTACTCAAGGCTGAAAGGAAAGAAATTAGTATTATACCTTATCATATATAAGCCCTCATAAAAGACTAAGCAGATGGGAATCCCTTTCCACAGATTTAAAAAAAAAAAAAAAAAAGAAGGTTCCAAGAGGTTACGTAGCTTGCCCAAGATTACACAGTAAAAGACAGGACTGATTCAGAGCCAGTCCCACTCCCAAACTGAGACTCAGCAATCAATTGCTTTCTCTGGGGGAGTTCACTTTCACACCTCGAGGAGGTCGCACCCGCTTCCTCCCACCATCTATAAATCTCACCTTCCTTTTCTTCAAGCGTTTGGGTCAAATCCTCTATCAGGGTCACCACTTCCTCACTACTCTCAGGATGCTGGGACTTTACCCAAATCCTGATCTCCCCAGGCAAAATTGTCAGGAATTGCTCAAACACCAAAAGCTCTAAAATCTGTTCTTTCGTGTGGATGTCTGGTCTCAGCCACTGAATGCAGAGATCCCAGAGCTGATTTAGGGCTTTTCTGGGTCCAGCCACTTCTGAGTAACAAAACCACCTGAATCTCTGTCTGAAAGTCTCTGGGTCTTTACTGTCTCCTCTCAGGATAGCTTCTTGATCCCCCGGAGTATCCATTCTTAGGACCTTGCTTGGTTCACTTGAGGCCAGGGTCTGAGGGTCTGGGGAGATGGCTGTCATCTTATTCAAGGATACTACAGCTTGCACTGTGGGTCAGCAGCAGGAATCCAATTTCCTTTAGACTCTAGTTGAATGGTCACTACAGTCCACCAACAGGCAGGCACTATAGACAGCGAAATATCAAGGGTTCCAAGCATTCAGCTTAGTCTTGCAGAAACTGTCAAAAAACAGAAGACAGTGAGTAAAACAAATTACTCCTATAAAACATTGCTCCTGGTTTGGTTCAGATGTATGCAGACACACACAGAAGGCCTAGAACAGCCCTGCCCAGCTGCTCCATCAAAGGTCTAGGTGAGAAGCAGAGGAGTTATTGAATGCTAATTAAAGATACCCTCTGGGGCGCCTGGGTGGCTCAGTGGGTTAAAGCCTCTGCCTTTAGCTCAGGTAGTGATCTCAGGGTCCTGGGATTGAGCCCAGCAAGAGGGTGGGGGGTGGGGTGGGGGGGGTGGTCTCTGCTCAGCAGGGAGCCTGCTTCCCTTCCTTTCTCTCTGCCTGCCTCTCTGCCTACTTGTGATCCCTGTCTGTCAAAAGAATAAATAAAATCTTTAAAAAAAAAAAAGATGCCCTCCAAGAAAACAATTTCTTCAGACTAAACACTCCTCATAAGCAAAACACATGAGAAAAGGCTCACTGCTACAAGAGAATCCAGTCACAAATTTCCTCAACATCTCCTGAACTGCTGTGGTGAACGGCCTCCCATTTTCCCACCAGGCGCTCAACTCACAAGCCTGATTTCCTATTCGCCTCTCAAATTTCTCACACAACCAATAACCAAATTCTGGCAGTTTTATTTCCTAAGGGCCTCTCCATTCTATCCTACTTAAACTACCCATACACAGCTTTCTTCAATCCAGTACCACACTATAGCCTACGCAAGCCGGGGTCCTATCACCCCTCATCCGTCTCAAGGTAAAATTCAAATACAGAGGCCCCGAACGAAGATCAGACACCCTGCCCTGAAGACCTCACCTCTTGAGCTCTAGCTGCCCGATGGACGTTGCGGCCAGAAAGAACAATCCCCGTTCCCACACACCCACCATCCTTTGCACCCAGCCATTCCCTCTCCTTGGAAGCTGCCTTTTTTCCCTCTCCTACCAAACTTTTACTCATCCGTTAAACTTGACTCCTTCCGACGGTCACCTCTTGCACAAAGCCTCCTCTAATCCCCAAGTGCTCTTCTGCACTGATCCCAACCTGCATTACATGTGTTCTTTCATTCTGCAAATAACTGGCTATCAGGACACTACGGGGACACGCGTGGACAGATCAGGCAGGGTCCCCACCCTCAGATAACACCCAGGAAATGACAATTCAGCCTGAGCGAAATGCGCTACAATGCGGCAGGTGGAAGCGCTCTCTCCCCCTGTTGCAACCATTACACCAGTCAGTACCCACCTCCGAGCACAGCCCGGCACACATGTATGCATGACGTCACTTACTCCTCCGCCAAATATTAAGCGCCAACCGAGTACCTGCACCGCGCTGCACCGCACCTGGCGCTGTGCGGTGACGAAGACACTCGTCTCGGTCTCCAGGGGGCCTACAACAGAGGCTCTGCGAAAATGTGGCGCAGGCAGAAAGAAGTTCTCAAAGGGAGGGGGGCGCTGAAGACATTTTGGTCATCACCACTGGAAAGGAGGAGCGCTACTGATACCTACCTGGCGGGTACAGCCAGGGATGCTGCTAAAAAGCCTGCAGTCACCGCATGGCCCCCTTCTCTACGCACACACATCAAGGAATTTTCCCGCCCAAAATGTCAGCGTACCCAAGTTTTAGGACCGTAGGCGCAGGGAAGGGATGGAGAAAAGCTCCGTCATTCAGGACAGTGCCCCCCTCCCCCCCCCCCCCCCGAAGCTGCGGCATCGGGAGTGCACGGAGAGGTCGCTCGGCTCCCCACCCACGCTCCACCCACCCCGCCCCGGGTGCATGCTCGGAGCCGGCGAGCTGGCCGCGGCCGGGAAATCAGGGGCCCGGGACAACCGCTACCTGCATCAGCACTTGCAGTCAGGACCAACGCCACCGCAATGAGCTTCTAGAAACTGGTCCTGCAGGACCTGCGCGCGCAAGCCGGCGAGGGGCCACTGCGCCTGCGTAAAGGCGCAGAACTACGATTCCCGGAATGCGTTTGTCCCGCTTTGCGAAAGTCCTGTGTTTTCCATAGGCTCCCACCTGGCCTGTTGCGCATGGTCATTGGGAAACGACTGGTGGGCTCGGCCACAGAATTATTGCTGCGCCAGAGGCCTAAAGGCCTGGAACCATCTCAGGTTTTCAGATTCATGATGCTCGGTCTCCTTGGTAACGTCAAACCATCCCTCCTCCTTCCTCTCTTTACCTTTCCCTGAAATTCAGGCAGGGAAAACCCACTGCAGAAGCAGATTAGTGATGCATTCAATGTAAGCCATAGTTAATGCCGCAAGTTGCATTTGAACGAATACTAATTTTATGATTTTCACACCTGCCACCATGCTGCAAAACACCATCATGCCTCCCCTGGACTATTGCAATAGCCCATTGAACGCACTTTTCTGATCTTGTCAATTCTTTACACTACAGCCAGAGAGGTGGTTAAAAACGTGAAACAGAGTATGCCCCTTCTCTGCTTAAAATCCTGCAAAGGCTTCTCATTCCACTCAGAGTGAAAACCCAAATTTTAGTGGCTTAAAAAGCTTGATAGAATCTGATCACCCATGACCTCCTTGATCTCTTCATAGAATTCCCTGCTCCAGTCACAAAGGTCTCCTTGATCTCCCTCTTCTTCCAACCTGCCTGGCATTTCTGGCTGCGTGCTTCTCCAGTAGGTAGCCCTATGGCTCACTCTTCCACCCCTTAATACCTTCTCAATGAAGCTCTTCCACCACACTGCTAAAATTGGAACGCCACCCCTCCCCACTCCCGTTTCTTCTTCTAACACACAATTTTCTTATTTGTTTCCTATTGTCTGTCTTGTTTTGTTTTATTGTCTCTCTTTTTCACTAGAATATCAATTCCACAAGAGTAAGGATTTTTATCTGGTTTGTTCCATGAGACACAATCTCCAAGCCTCATAGCAGTACCTGGTGCATAGTAGGGTTCAGTAGATTTGTTGAATTTATGAATTGGCACTTGCCTGGATTCCTGGGGGCATAGCAGAAAGGGCTAGGGGACTGCAGAAGGATTGTTTGGAAGGTTCTAATAACAAGATGACTTTTGGAGGGGTGGAGTTGGGAGAGAAAAACATTCTAGCTTGAAAGACCCCGAGTCTTTAAAAAGATAGAGCAAACTCAACTAAATGAACCACTGGGTTCATCTCACAGGCAGCAAGCCAAGCTGAAGAAACTCTCACAGTCAAAAAGAAGCTATCCGGGGCACGTGGGTGGCTCAGTGGGTTGGGCCGCTCTTTCCGCTCAGGTCATGATCTCAGGGTCCTGGGATCGAGTGCCCCGTCGGGCTCTCTGCTCAGCGGGGAGCCTGCTTCCTCCTCTCTCTCTCTGCCTGCCTCTATGCCTACTTGTGATCTCTCTCTGTCAAATAAATAAATAAAATGTTAAAAAAAAAAAAAGAAGCTATCCCAGTCCCAGGTCTGAGTACATATTCTTCTCCTCTACCCGCCTCTTCTTGTCAAGCTGAAAATCTGACATCAAGGAGAAGCTGGAGAAAGCAGAGGGACATGAAAGAAAATTGGCTCTTAAGTTTAACTGGGCAAGTCAGAGAAACTCTAGTGGCTCTCATACTGTATGCACCTTAGAATCATGGGGCATTCTTCATTTGAATACAAATTTTAGGACCTTCCTCTCCACAACTCATTGTGGGTGAACCTTGGACAACACTACACTAGTTGAAATATTCTGTAAGTAAGTGACATGCTACATATGAGTAAATTTCCAAGAAAAAAAAAATGACTCCTTCTTGGAACTGTGACCAAACTGTAACATTTGATTAAATGCAACCATCAGGGTAAAGAGTTGTGGATTGCACATCAGTAAAGAAAGAAAAAACCACAGATCAATTAGTTTCACTTGTAAGCAATGTGGTGGGATCTCTACTCAGAGCAAGCATGGTAAGGAATACTTAATCAAATAAGTGGCTTTTTTTTTTTTTTTTTTTTTTTTTTTTTTTTTTTTTTTAGCTGTTGTGGCTTTGGGATGGAGAAAAGATTGGAGAGAGAAAACTGGAGGCAAAAAGACTAGTTTTGTTAGGATGTTGTGCAATCATCCAGGTGGGACGGTGATGGTGGTCTAAATGGTGACGAAGTAAAAAAGATCCAGGACATGGTAGGGGTAGTATTTGGGTGATTTATTGCAAATACTGATGGGTGAGAACAAATGCACCAAATGGCAGGTTATATTTCGTAAAGATGGCTGCACTGATCTATTTCCCATCTAGATATATATTATTACACAGTGTGATGTTGGTGTCCTTCCATTTAAAAGAAAATCTGTTTCTTTCCCTTCAGTCTGGAGTGCTGAAATAGCTAACAAAATAGCTATTGTCTGTTCCCTCACATTTATTCACTTTTATTAAACATCTGAGGATACAAATGAATTGAATATGGTATGAGAGTTTAATGCAATTGGACACTAATAGTCAAGATGAAAAATGAATCACAATGGATTACTTAGTGCCTATTGTCTCATAAAAGACAGCATAAGTGTTTCCCTGAGATTCATTTTCCTGGTACCAAATTCTAAGAAAAAGTATTCCTTAGTACAGGAAATTGGAAAACATCGTGGTCAATTTCTTCAAACGGAGTTTATTTTTTAGAAATGAAAAAATGTTACTAATGAAGTAAAATAGTTCAGTGAGTGTGAATAAAATCTCAAGGCAAAACCCTACCTCTGGAGGCTAGTGGATCCAACCGAGCTAAAGGAAACAAGGCACTGGGGAAGGTAGAAGAAATTGAGAAATACCTTCAAAATGATGAGGAGTGGTTATTTCCAACCTGGAATTCTATCCTGCTCATCCTGGGTATTTCAGTTGGAGATTACAGAAATGTTTAGACATACAGGTCCCCAGTGTTCGTCTCCTAGTCTCCCTGTCTCAGGAAGCTTCTAGATGAGAGATCAGCAAACTATGGTCTTTAGTCTGAATCACCCCACTGTTTTTTTAAATAAAGTTTTATTGGAACACGACCATGCTCCTTTGTTTCTGTAGTATTCATGACTGCTCTCATTTTATAATGCCAGAGTTGAGTAGTTGTTACAGAAACTCTGTGGCCCACAACGCCTTAACTATATATTAGTAAGTGCTTCACAGGAAGGGTTTGCTGATAAGGAACATAAAGATATAGGCAGGGGAAATGATGAGGGTATCAGGCAAACTTTAGAAAGGTAGACAAGGTGTGCCTGAGTGGCTGTCAGTGAAGTGTCCGACTTTGGCTCCGGTCTTGATCTCTAGGGGGTGGAAGTGCTGGGATGGAGCCCGATTTTGACTCTTGGGCTCAAGTAAGGAGTCTCCCTGTCCCTTTGATCCTCCCCCTGCTCGTGATCATGTGTACACACCCTCTCTCTCCAATAAATAAATAAAATCTTTAAAAAATAAGGTAGAAGAATAATGAGTCAGGGTTGACAAGAGAGGAGGGAGTTGCAAGAAATGCTTGATGTTTGAGAGATGTCAGAGAGGCTAAGCTGCCTTGAAAAGCTGCTAAATATGGTATAATATGGGGGGTGTGCAAAATGGGTGAAGATGATCAAGAGGTACAAACTTCCAGTTCCAAGTTAATAATGTCCTAGGGATATAATGTACAGCATGGTGACTACAATTAACGAAACCTTATGGTTTGAAAGTTGCTAAAAGAGTAGATCTTAAAATTCATTGCAAGAAAACCTTTATGGGTGGTGGTGGATGTTAACTAAGCTTACTGTCGTAATCATTTAGTAATATATACATATATTGGTTGTATATCTAGAAGGAATATAACGCCATATGTCAATTGTAGCTAAATTTAAAAAATACATACATATGTACTAAGTTTTGAAAATTAAATTCTTTGAGGTGCCTGAGTGGCTCAGTCAGTTAAGCAGCTGCCTTTGGTTCTGGTCATGATCCCAGGGTCCTGGACTGAGCTCCGCATCTGGCTCCCTGCTCAGTGGGAAACCAGTTTCTCTCTCTCCCACTCCCCCTGCTTGTGTTCCCTCTCTCACTGTGTCTCTCTCTGTCAAACGAATGAATAAAACCTTTTTTAAAAATTACCTTTTAAAAAATAAAAAATCTTATTTAGATGCTACATATATGTTTTTAATTATTTTAAATATTTTATTTTATTTATTTGGCACAGAGAGAGAGAGATATCACAAGTAGGTGGAGAGACAGGCAGAGAGAGAGAGAGGGGGAAGCCAGCTTCCTGCTAAGCTGAGAGCCTGATGCGGGGCTCGATTCCAGGATCCCGAGATCATGACCTGAGCTGAAAGCAGAGGCTTAATCCACTGAGGCCCCAGGAGCCCATTTTTTAATTTTTAGTTTAAATTTAGTTTCAGGGTCACCTGGGTGACTCAGTCAGTTAAGTGTCCATCTTAGGCTCAGGTCATGATCCCAGGGTCCTGGGATGGTCCCACATTGGGCTCTCTGCTGTGAAGGGAGCCTACTTCTCCCTCCCACTCTTCCTGCTGTTCCCCCTGCTTGTACTCTCTGTCAAATAAATAAATAAAATCTTTAAAAAATAAATTCAAGGGGCGCCTGGGTGGCTCAGTTGGTTAAAGCCTCTGCTTTCAGCTCAGGTTGCGATCCCAGGGTGCTGTGATTGAGCCCCGCATCGGGCTCTGCTAAGCAGGGAGCCTGCTTCCCCCCGCTCCCCACTGCCTGCCTCTCCACCTACTTGAGATCTCTGTCTGTCAAATAAATAAATAAAATCTTTTAAAAATTTTTAAAAAATTCAATTTCGTTAACATATACTGTATTATTAGTTTCAGGGATAGAATTTAGTGCTATGTATATAGTTTAAAGAAGTAACAGAGTTTTATTTTATTGTTATTTTTTTAAGATTTATTTATTTATTTATTTGAGAGAGAGAGAGAGAGAGAGAGAACGAGCATGAGCTGGAGGGGTGAAGGGAGAGGGAGAGAAAATCTCAAGCAGACTCCACATTGAGCACAGAGCCCGACTCCCGAGTTTGATTTCAAGACCTTGAGATCACAACCTGAGCCAGAACCGAGTTGGATGTTAACTGCCACCCAGGTGCCCCCATTTTTATTCAAAATTGCTAATATTTACAATAGAATTTGCTGTCAAAATTTCTCCCTTTCAGTTATTTATAATGGAAAATTTTAGATGCCAATCTAAAAATATGTAAATAGATGGGACGCCTGGGTGGCTCAGTGGGTTAAGCCGCTGCTTTCGGCTCAGGTCATGATCTCAGGGTCCTTGGATCGAGTCCCGCATCGGGCTCTCTGCTCAGCAGGGAGCCTGCTTCCTCCTCTCTCTCTCTCTCTGCCTGCCTCTCTGCCTACTTGTAATCTCTCTGTCAAATAAATAAATAAAATCTTTAAAAAAAAAAATAAAATAAAAATATGTAAATAGATTACATTGTTTTTCTTTTTTTTTTTTTTTTTAAAGATTTTATTTATTTATTTGACAGAGAGGAATCACAAGTAGATGGAGAGGTAGGCAGAGAAAGAGAGAGGGAAGCAGGCTCTCCGCTGAGCAGAGAGCCCGATGCGGGACTCGATCCCAGGACTCTGAGATCATGACCTGAGCCGAAGGCAGCGGCTTAACCCACTGAGCCACCCAGGCGCCCTACATTGTTTTTCAAACATCATTTTTTTGGGGGGGGAGGAATGTAAATAAAAATCTTTGAAACCACTGTCTAATGAATTAGGGGAGATATCCCTGCTGATATAGGGATAAATTTTATCCCTAGAGGAAATATTGCCTTATCCTCTAAGACGCAAGGTGTAGTATTGTCTTGGACCAGGTCAGCTTTTAGCCTTTTTCCACTTATATTTGGGGGGGGGGGAAATAAAGTGAATGATAGGTTTTGCCAAAGGTTGGGAATTGATTGGTGCTGTCTTTAGGATAGAAACCAAGGAAAGAAGGACTTGGATTCATTGCCATCCTTGGAGTTCAGGCTAAGAATGGAGCACATGGTACTTAGAGGATACATAGACCAGAAAGCAGTGGAAACATTCCAGGCGATGGGAAGAATCCGAAATGTACTCTAAATCCATGGGAATTAGGGAGTAAAACAGTGGAAGGTTTCTATATAGTGCTTAGAGACTGGTGTTTCTGAGTTTGATTTTTAGAAGTGGAATGTTTTGAGTCCTGACATGGTTTTATGTTTAGTGAAACATGTTTTTTATTTAATAACTGACGGGGGAACAGGGGTGAAGATCATGAGAGCTGCGGACTCTTTGGCAGATTGGATCCAGTCCCTGACTACTTCAGCAACCAAAATGAATACAGTATGAGACTTATTTCTATAGAACTTTGGCTTGTCTGGAGCTCCTTGGGAATGGTTAATTGAATTATTTGGGATAGTTGGATTTTCTAGTTTAGAATGAATCCTTTTAGGCATCTAAATTGCTTATTAGAGGGGCGCCTGAGTGGCTCAGTTAGTTAAGCATTTGCCTTAAACTCAGGTCATGATCCCAGGGTCCTCGGATCGAGCCCCACCTGGGGGAACCCTGCTTAGGGATTCTGGGGAGTCCGTTTGTACCTCTGGCTTTACCTCTCCCCCTGCTCATGCTGTCTCTCTCTCTAACAAATAAAATCTTAATTTTTTTTTTTTTTTTAAATTTGAGAAAGAAGAGTGAGAGCGCCCACAAATGGGGAAGGGCAGGGGCAGAGGGAGAAGCAGACTCCTTGCTAAGTAGGGAGCCCAACGCAGGGTTTCATCCAAGGATCCTGGGATTGTGACCTGAGCCAAAGGCAGAAGCTTAATGGAATGAGCCGCCCAGGCCATTCCTGTACTGTTTCTTGATGTCAGGAATATCGCCACGAAGATCTAGTCAAGTGAAATGACTTCAGGGACTCCGGGGTGGGTCGTGCTTTTTGTGTTTTACAAATAACCCCAGAAGGTTTTGCTTTTTGAGTTCTCACAGCTTCTTTTCATAGTTTTCCTGCTTCGTCCCTCGTTTTAGGGTATCTATAAGCTCCTCTGTCATCCAAGTACCTGCCCAGAAGAGGGTTAATATTCTGCTTCAGATTTGCTTTTGCTATGTAAACAAGACTGCTTTGTTAGAAGTGTACACACATTTCATGTAATTACGGCCTTCTAGAAGGGAGAGGGGACTTCGAAAGAGTAAAAGACGTTAAGTTTTTCATTCTTGGATTTTGTGATGCATTATTTTGGTTTCCCCGTGGCCTCTTCTCTGCCCCTGGGCATCCCCGTCCACGGTTTCGAGGTAAATTCTAGATAGGAAGTATCTCCAGGCTACTATTCAAAACCAAATTGTCTAGTAAGAAGCTATTTATTTATTTATTTATTTATTTAACATTTTATTTATTTCTTGGACAGAGGGAGAGAGAGCGCAAGCAGGGGGAGCGGCAGGCAGAGGGAGAGGGAGAAGCAGTTAGAGCGACAGGGAGAAGCAGGCTCTCCTCTGAGCAGAGAGTGAGATGTGGGGCTCTCCCAGGACCCTAGGATCTTGACCTGAGCCAAAGGCAGACGCTTAACCAACTGAGCCAGCCAGGCACCCCAGAATATGAAGCTATGAAATAGGGAAAATAAACTACAATAGTTTGAAGGAAGAAGCAATTATAAACAAGCTTAGAGCTTTAAACCCTAGCAATTAGCAGCAGTGCTGTAAAGTGGTATAAGCTGCTGTATATGACAAGATGTTAACGGCATCTTTTTTTTTTTTTTTTTTAGATTTTATTTTTTTATTTGACAGAGAGAGATCACAAGCAGGCAGAGAGGCAGACAGAGAGGAGGAAGCAGGCTCCCCGCTGAGCAGAAAGCCCGATGCGGAGCTCGATTCCAGGACCCTGGGATCACGACGCGAGCCGAAAGCAGAGGCTTAACCCACTGAGCCATCCAGGTGCCCACGGCATCTTTTTTTAACCTAACAATTTTGCCTCTACATATTTCTGTCTATATGTAATATGTGACTAGGTTGATATATGTATAGGAATGTTTTACAGTAACATTTGCTTACACTAGTAGAAAAAATTGTCCACAACCTAAATGCTCATCAGTAGGGGAATGGTTAAATAAATTTTGTCATGTACTCTTCATGCAGCCATTTAAAGGAACGAAGTAGTGATGTACATACAGATCATGGTGGTAAAGAGTGATCCACACTGCCTAGATTCAAACCCCTTCTCCACCAGTTTCTAGTTTGTGGCATTTTGGATTTGTTCCTTCATGATTTGGTGTCATAAAAATCCCTACTTCATAAGATTGTTGTGAGGACTAAATGAATTCCACCATGTAGAACACTTTAAACACTGCCCAGCACAATTAGTTTTAGCTATTATTATCATTACCCGTATGGAAAAACACCTGTGTATATTGTTTGGTGAAAAGATAAAGTTACGTATGTGTAGTAGGATTCCATTTTTGTTAAAACAAAATCTGTAGATACACACATATCCATGATTTGCACATGTGTGGACTCTCAAATTTCTACGTCGGATGAATTTATGAGATGCTAACTAGTCTTGTCTGGAAGTTAATATTGCCTAACGAACTTTTTTATTTTTTCACTTATATTCTATACTTTTATTTATTTATTTATTTGTGTTGGCTTTAAAAGAATCTTTTTTGAGGCTATGAAAAGTCAAAGTTTCCCCAGACCAATCCTTGGTGCAGCTACTTTATATATTCATAGTCAGGAAAGGCTGGAGGCACCAAATTGTTAATAGGATTGTTAATAGGATTATTTCCAGGGAGTTCAGATGAGGGGATGGTGGGCAGGAGGTGGGGGATGACCTTTACTTTTATACACTTCTGTGTATGTAGTCTTTGCAGATATTTTGTTAGGCACCGACTTTGTGTCGACATCAAACTAAAGAGCCAAAATGTCCTCAGAAAACGAATTGGTGAACTTAATGTGGTACGAGGTCATTAATAAAAAGAGTGGTGGTGTAGACCTTTTTGAATTAATGGGGAAGAATGTTAATGGGGGAAAATCAGTGATGCAGAACTTTATTGTAAGTATGAGCCTCTCTCCATTCTAGTTGCTTTTAGGGAGATATATATATATATACATATGTATATATATACATATATGTGTATATGTATATATATACAGAGACAAGGCCTCAGAGAATGCACTCTCATCTGTATCTGTTAACACCTTTTTCCCTGGGAAATGGGATGGTGAGAATGGAAGGCTTTTCACTTTTAATTTTATGATATCCCCAATCATTTGAAAATTTCCCAAAGATCATGTATAATTTCCATATTAAAGCAATAAAGGAAATAAATGCCTTTAATGTCGTGTAAGTACCTTGTACTTGCCTAAGTTACGTCTGGAATGACATATATTCATTCTTCAAGACATTAGCTAGGGCTTTATGGATTTCTTTTAGGAGTAAATGCAATTTCAATCCATTTAGGGTCTTGATTTCTTCCTCTTATACCAAAAAAGAAAAAAAAAAAAAGCATCTCATCTTGTACCTAATTTGTTGTTGACAGTGCCGTCGCTTAAAGTACAGCATTATGCAACCCCTTAATCTGAATTCCATTCTGCAAGTGTCCACGACCTCATGGACAGACTTAAGCCGTAAAGTTCAAATTGGCATATTGGATATAAATCACTCGGGTTACCAAAAAAGAACGTAGTTATTAGAATAAAAATTTTTAAAAAAGAAGCTCATATAAGCCTATGTGCTTGACTTTGAACTTCCAGTATCTTGGTTCATTTAAGTTTTAGTAGGACTCCGTGGCTTTCCTTCACTCGGCAGTGCTTGTTTGAGAGCATCAGAAAACTAGACTTGATCCCGGGCTTTAAGTGAGAGAAGGAGCCCAGGGAGCCGGGTCGGGGCGTTGAACGCGCCGGGGCCGAGAAGTTCGCGGGAGGCGCAGGGCGGGGCTTCCTCCCGCCGACTCCGAACCCGGCTCCACTTTTCCGAGTCCACGTCTCTTCCTTTGGACAGGCGTGCTTCTTCAGGTCCGGACCGGCCGACGTGACAGCCGCAGACCTCTCCAGAGGGAGCCCGGGCCCCGCCTGGACGTTCTCCCTGGCCGGGGGCAGCGCGGGCCAGCCCGGGTCAGGCCCCTCCCGGACTGCGGCGCGCGGCCCCTCGGGCCCGAGCCCGCCGCCGCCTCGCTCCTGGGCGCCCACCTCGCGGCGCCGCGCGCAGCATCGCCGGCATGGAGACCGGCTCCGACTCAGGTCAGAGGCCCGCGCGTCCGTTTCGCGTCGCGGCCGCCGCAGGCTGCTACGGCGCGGCGGGGCGGCTAGGCCGGGCCGCCCGCGAAGGCCGCCGCGTGCCGGGTTCGCGCGGGGAGCGCTCTCGGGGCGGGCGGCGGCAGGTGGGCAGGACGAGCCGCGAGCGAGCGAGCGAGCGCGGGCGGGCGGGCGCGCGAGGGGCCCGGCGGGGGGGCCGCTGGGAGGATGGCTCAGCTCTTTCTAAATATAAAACCGGCGTGAGTTGGGCGAGCGCGGCGCGGAGCCGCAGAGCCGCCGCTGCGGGCCGGGCGCACCGGGACTCGGCCGACGGACGGCGGCGGCTCCGCAGAGGCGCGAGGCGGTGGGAGCGCCCGAGTCGCGAGCTCGCGGGGGACCGCGAGAGCGACGCGTGCAGCGAGGAGGACGCAGGCGGCGGCGACGGCGGCGGGCGGGCCTCGTGGGCGCAGCGCGGCCCGCGCCGTGCGACCGGAGGCGGCTCCCGGCCCCTGCCGCACCGAGAGCGGCGAGCTCCCCGCGCCGCCCGTCCGCGCCCTCCCGCTCCAGCCCCTCCCTCCCTCCCTGGCGCAACATGGCTGCGGCCGCCGCCTCCGCCTCCCAGGACGAGCTGAGTAAGTGCCACCGCCAGCCCGCCGCCGCGAGTCAGAGCCGGCGCTGCGCGGGGCCGGGGGCGGCGGCCGGGGCCCGGCGGGCGGGCAGGCGGGCCGGGGCGCGCTGCCGCCCGCCGGGAGCCGGGCTGGGTGGGCGGGCGGCGGCGGCGGCCGCGGCGTGCGGGGGGCTGGGGCGCTCGGGCCTGGCGGGCGGGCGGGGCGCCGGACGCCGCCGCCTGCGCTTGTAGGCCTCAGGTTTGCACCGTCACGTTGCGAAATTGAAACCGGAGCCCCGGGCGGAGCCACCTCTGCCAGCGATCCGCCCCGGTCCGGGGGTGGGGGCAGCCCAGCCCCCTGCCCGCGGCTCTCGGGCCGGCGGACGGGCCGGGGCGGGGGGGGCATCAGGGTGGTGGGCGGTGTCGGCGCGTCCCGTCTGACCCCGCCGTGGCCCCGGGTCCCAACTGTTTGGGGGAGTTCTAGAAATGGAGCTTTGGGGGCGGGGGAGAAGGTGTCTCTCTGTGACACCCTAGGAATCAGCGGAAAGGTCAAGGATAGGCGGTGACCCTCAGGTGGAGCAGGAAGGGCGGGAGGGCCGGGAGAGGGTCGCGGGGCTGGACGCCGGCGGGACCGCGGGCCGACCGCGCTTTCACACTCGACCGTAAACGTTGTCGTTTTTCAGGGGACGGCGATCCCCGTTTGGGGAGAGCGGTGGTCACCCTGAATCCCAGGCCGCCCCGCCCGCCGCTCGGGTTCACCTCGATGCTTTCTGGGAAGTGTAGTTCCCGGGTGCCGCAGGCCCTCGCTGGGGCCATAAAAATTGAATTTTCCTAGGACACGTAAGATGATTTCTGATTGCGGTTGGCGTGGTGAGACGAAATGCTTAGGTTGAGCTTTTGTTTGTTTCTTCAGTGCTGCCCTTTCCGTTTATGACAAAAACAAAAAAGATGTTATTTAGGGGTGATGCGAGTTGTAAGTGGAATGAAACATGGGTGAGGTGTCGCAAGCCTTGTGAAGTTTATGTTGTTATAGTCCCTTCTGAATTTCCATGCGAAAGTAGTTATAAACATAGTAATTTCTGCTGCTTTGGTGTTTGGCAGTTTAAAGCTCCTTTTATATACGTGATCTCAGTCTTGCCCTCGTAACAGCCTTGTAAGGCCGGTAGGTAGGAATTATCCTTGTTTCAAAGAGCAGGCAGGTTTAGAGAGATTAAGGTCCGTGCTGCTTTGACAGAGAACTGCGGTAGCAGGAGTAATGTTTGTCGCTTTTGAAGCTGAAATGAACAGTTGGTGTGACCCTGGGCAGGATGGAGAGTCTCAGTGGACAAGTTCTCAGGGTGTGTGTAGAGATGGACATGGCTTGAGCGCCAACGGGTTGATTCCTCTTCTGTCAGGTCCAAGCTGGAGCACCTCTGCCAGGCCTTCTGGGGAGATCAGTTTCCTGATTTTTTTTCCCCCTTTTTTGTTTTTGTTTTTGTTATTGTAAAATACACATCACATAAAATTTACCGTCATAACCATTTTTAAGTGTATAGTTCAGTGGTGTTGAGGACATATTGTTGAGCAACCATCACCACCGTCCCTTTCCAGAACTCTTCATCTTGCAGAACTGGAACATTATACCCATTAAACCTGACCTCCCTATCCCACCCCACGCCCCTCCAGCACCTGGCAACCACCATCCTACTCTCTGTCTCTGATTTTGACTGCTCTGGGTATCTCACATGAGTGGAGTCATACATGATTTGCCTTTCTCTGACTGCCTTATTTCATGTGGCTTAATGTCTTCAAAGTTCGTATCTGTTTTAGCATGTGACCGTATTTTCTTCCTTTTTAAGGCTGAATGATA
The DNA here is from genome assembly GCF_009829155.1 of Mustela erminea. Taxonomy (NCBI): domain Eukaryota; kingdom Metazoa; phylum Chordata; class Mammalia; order Carnivora; family Mustelidae; genus Mustela; species Mustela erminea. The sequence continues at coordinate 21,521,133 of NC_045625.1, forward strand.
TTCCATTGTGTGTATATATTACATTTATGTTCTCATCCATTCATCTGTTGATGGGTACTTGGGTTGCTTGTACATCATAACTTGTGAGTAATGCTGCTGTGAACATGGGTGAACAAATACCTCTTTGAGACTCTGCTTCCAGTTCATTTGGGTGTTTACACAGAAGTGGGCTCGTTTGGTCCTAAGGTAATTCTATTTTCAATTTTTTGAGGGACCACAATACTGTTTTCCACAGTGGCTATACCGTTTTATGTTCCTAACAACAGTATGCAAGGGTTCCAATTTTTCCACGTTCCCACCACGTTCTTTTCTGTATTTTTGAAGGTAGCATCGCAGTAGCTTTGAGGTGGTCTATTTAAATTGTTATACCTTGTGGTATCTGAGGTCCTGTAGTACCACTAAACACTTTAAAATCTCAATTACCATTTGGAGAGGGGAAAAAAACCCCAAGAAAATTGGATATCATTCTTTATTTTTTTTAAGATTTTATTTATTTACTTGAGAGAGATGGTGTGAGCACACATAAGCTGGGGGGAGGGGTAGGGGTACAGGGAGAAACAGTCTCGCTGCTAAGCAGGGAGCCTGATGCCGGGCTCCATCCCAGGACCCGGGGATCGTGACCTGGGCCGAACACAGAAGCTTGAGCCACCCAGGTGCCCCAAACTGGGTATCATTCCAAAGTGGCTGACATATTGTGTCTATGCAGCATGCCTCTGTACAACAGGGACCTGTTAAGGTGCTGGTAGTACTTCTGGTAGTACTTCCGGACTTAACAGCTTCAACAGCTACTGAAAAAGGTAGGAACAAATAATTCCAATTCTTCTTTTTTTTTTTTAATATTTTTTTAAAATATTTTTTATTTTTTATTTTATTTATTTTATTTATTTGACAGAGACATCACAAGTAGGCAGAGAGGCAGGCAGAGAGAGAGAGAGGAGGAAGCAGGCTCCCTGCTAAGCAGAGAGCCCGATGCGGGACTCGATCCCGCATCGACCCTGAGATCATGAACTGAGCCGAAGGCAGCGGCTTAACCCACTGAGCCACCCAGGCGCCCAAATAATTCCAGTTCTTGCTTTTCTGTTGTTTTGTTTGGTCAAGTCATCAATCATGGACCACAAATATCTCTTGACTTGGTTTCTGTGTTCCTTCAGAAGAGATTAAGTGCTTGGCAGCTGGTACCTTAGAATAATTTAACTTGAAATCACGTACATGAAGTACTGGTTAAGCAGTTTCAAATAAGCTACTTTTAGTTTTAGAATGGTCATAATAAAAAGAGAGATGGCTGATAAAATGATGCTTTATACAATTAAAAAAAAAAGCCAAGAATCTGAATATTTGCTGATAAAATGATGCTTTATACAATTAAAAAAAAAAGGCAAGAATCTGAATATTTGCCATTATTTTGACTAGTAGTGATAATAAAAGCAGACTTTTGGATGCCAGCATTGTTTTTTCCCTAATATTTTATTGTAAAAATCTTCAAAAATACAGAAAAGTTGAAAGTGAGTATTCATATACCCACGACTTAGGCTCTCCATTTGCTATGTTACCAGCTTTATCACGTATCTGTCCATCTTTCAATCCACCTTTTATAATTTTATTTTAATCATTTTTAATTAAAAACTGGTAAAACACATGTAATGAAACTTAAATCTTAATCATTTTTTAATTGTACAGCTCAGTGGCACCAAGTGCTCAATCCATCCTTTTCTGATGCGTTTCAAAGTAAATTGAAGACATCTGTAAATGTTCCCCTCAGTATTTTAGAACTAGCATTAAGTGTTTTGCAGGTATTCTTTTATTTGTCACAGTAATTGTAAGAGGAAGATAAAATTGTTATTGCTGTTTTAAGGAATGGAAAACAGACATTTTAGGTTGCCCGGGTCCTACAGTGAGTGAGTGGTGGCATCGGATCCCAGGTGTCTCAGAGTCCAGTGTGCACTCAGCCAGGTTTTAGGCTGTATTACTGCTGTGTACCTTAGTCCGTGTTCATGCTGATGAAAAGATATGGTCAGGTGGGCTGCTAAATTCTTACCTAGATGTCATTTTAGTCCAACTGTTTGCTGTTTAATGTGGCTGTGGGGTGCAAAAGAAACACCATGGTCCACCAACGGAATTACGATACTGCTGAGAGGAAAGAGGAAGCGTACGTGTAGACAAATATGTAAGGACCAAAGTGTATGCTTATGTAACATAGACAATGCTAAAATCATATTATCGGTGGTTCCCACATGTGCTATTTAGGGATATATAGCTGGTAACACTGGGTTTTACAGATTTCAGATCAGCATCTTTTATCTTTGTATTTGAGGTGACACACATGCCATAAATTTAAATTAAATCTATAGTTGCTTTCGGTTGTATCTGCCATCGTACTGTGTGGGAGCTCCCGGGAAGCAGAACTGTTAGGTTTCTCTTCTATTTCATTTTTGTCGATTGACTGATTGATTAGTATCATTGACATATGGAAGTTGCCCAAAGGTAAGCAGGGCAGGCTTGAGCTGGGGTTTCTTGGAATTTGTTATCCTTTCACAAATCTCATGAATTGTGACTTTGAATTGGGTGATTTTAAAGCTGATGTTTATTGAAAGCTTACCATGTGTTCTAGTCACTTTGTACCTGTTAACTCACTGAATCCTTTCAACACCCCTGTGAGTTTGGGGCTATTACTGTCTCAGTAGTGGAACTTCCTTCATGTTACGGAGTTAGGGCTTGAATTCAGATTCTCTGATTCCAAAGTTGATGTTAATTCTGACTCTTGTATTACTCTCTCTGAAAGGGAAAATACAGTTTATAACAAGAACAACATGCGCCCCCCCAATGTCTTAGTAGCCTGCAGAATAAATCTGCTGTCGTGTATAAAATGTGGCAGTATTCTGAGGTTCATTGGATAGAAATATTAGATTTTTTTAAAAAAAAGATTTTATTTATTTATTTGACAGAGACAGCGAGAGAGGGAACACAAGAAGGGGGAGTGGGAGAAGGAGAAGGAGAAGCAGGCTTCCCACTGAGCAGGGAGTTCGATGTGGGGCTCCACCCCAGAACCTTGTGATCATGACCCAAGCTGAAGGCAGACACCTAATGACTGAGCCACCCAGGCGCCCCAAAATTTTGGTTGAGGTGCCACGATAGAGAACAGTTAGTTCTGACAAAAATAGTTCTGAAATCTAGTTTGTAAATTACTTAAGATTGTAGTGCTGTAACTGTTTGGAATGGAGTGTAATTCAGTGCAGGGCATGTGGGCTAGTTTTTCTTCTAATATTATCCTCTGCCAGTTCATGGAAAAGTTGACATTGTGGTTATGTTTCAGCAGTGGACAGGGAGATTTCTGACAGAGGGAAGGAAGCATTTGAGACTTTTCACCAGGTCAGCTGTTCAGTGGTTTCATATTCTGGGCTTTATAATTATAAGGCATCCTTAGAATCTGATCTGGGATGAAGACAACTCAGGGAGGAGTAGGGCCTGTAATCTTAAAGCGCACTTACACTGTTCAGTTTGACCATTTGACATAACCGTGGGGAACTTCACTTGCAAAAGTTGGTGAGATAATCAACATGTCAGATACCTTCTGAGAGAGGCTCTGCCAGTGCCATGAAGCCTCATGGTTCTCTAAGAGGGTGAGACGTGGGAAGCTGTCTGTGTGGCTGTGTGGGAGAACGTGATTCTGTGGCCTACTGAAATAGCCCTGGAGACAGCCATCCAGGCAGCTCAGCTGATCTTTGTAGAAAGGCTAAATCAAGTCTGTATAGTTCAAACGTTGGTTATTTAGTCAAAGGGGAACGTTAAAATGGGAAATAATGGTATTTCTGTTTCTTACCAACTTCCAATTCTTTGTTTTCACCCCATTCTGTTTTTGAATTGTGGTTTCAGTAAACTGTAATATTTAATAAAGGCCACTGTCAGTGAAAATGGTTGGCACTGGGTTATTCGACCTTGTTCAGAAGGTAGATGTTAAAATTATCAGCACTGCCGGCGTGCTCAGATGGTCTGACCCAGGTTTCTGGTCTCTGGTTTCAGGCCTGGCCAGTATCTGCCTTGATGCTTGTCGTCTTATGTGGCTTATTTTCCCCACACATTTTCCAGTTAAATAAGCAGACTTTAAAAATTGAGTGACTAACTTTTGGTTCTGTCCTCATAGAGCTTATAATTCACTGTTGACACAGCTTTCTATATAAATATAAATAACTAATATAAAGTATAATATGAAAAATGCCTACCACTGTTCTTTGGAAATTTCAAGTGCAAACACCTTGAGCTCAGAGAGGTTAGAAAATACTTTCAGAGAAAGGTTGAGTCTGATATGCTGGAGTAGGGATGCTATGGCTGCGGGAAGTATTGGGGAAGGAGATAAAATTTGGAGTTTTGATACTTGACCCTTTCTGCCTTTTATGTTCTTTTTATGATTTGGGATCTTCAGCAAGTTGTTTTACCTTCCTAGGTCTCAGTTTCTTTCTCATAAAATCGGGATAATAAGAAATACTCCTAGTGTTGTTATGATTAATGTATATGAAAATGCATTATATAAGGAATTAAGCTCTGTGTAAATTATTATTATTATTTCAGTTGGGGGTGGCAGTAGGAGATGAAGCTGTGAAGATAGGTTGGGACCAGCTTGTGTGGGAATGCCAACACAACTAGTTTAGACTTTGTTCTGTAGACAGTAGAGCACCATCAAAGGCTTTTAGGCTGGAGTGTAACATGAGTAGGTCTGTTTTACAAGGATAACAGGTGGCAGTGGTGTAACATTGATTGCGTGGATCCAGAGACCCAGAGGAGCAAGACTAGTTTAGGAGGGTGTCACAGGGGCCAAGTGAAAGAAACCTGGGGTCTGAAGTGGGACAGTGGAAGTGGATTTGGCAAGGAGGTAATATGACCTAGAATCTCTAAAATAGGCAGAAATTATCAGCCAACTAGATGAGTGTTGTTCAAGAGAGGGAGGAGTTAGAGATGATTCCAAGAATCTACCTGAGAGATTAGTGGGGTGTGGAGAGGACAGTCTCTAGACAGAGTTAGGGAGATAAAAGTGGAGAAAAGAGAGAACAGGTTTGTTGTCTTCAACAAAGAAATAATTTGTTGAGTGAATGAGTTGAATTATTGAGGTGCCCATGTTGTATTGTTCAGGGAGACTCTTTGGAATAGTAGAATAGTAGCTGAAATGTCACGTGGCGTCAGAGATGGTTTTAAATCCTGGCTCTGCTGCTTTTTGATTAATGTCCTTGAACAAGGGACCTAACTTCTGGGCTTTGGTTTTCTCATCTGTTAAATGAGATAATAACAAACCTATTTCACAGAGTTGTTAGAAGAGTGGGAAGAGATAGTGCATGTTCAGAGCTTGGCATAGTGCTAGGCATGTGGCTTCTTTGGGTGTGGGAACTTGGTCTGAAGCTTGGGAGAGTGTGGGGGTGATGGTAGAATCAGGGGAATGGCAGATTGTCCCGAGGACAGCTGTCTTGGGGCTGTGTGTATGTAGGGGTGAGAAGAAGACCAGGAAGAACCAGGGGAGGGGATCCTGAGTGCTGAGAGAGGGCAGAGGTTCCCAGGGTTATGAATGTTCACCGTTTATATTCTCAGGTGTAATGTGTGGTAGCATGTGTACCCACCTACTAATACCCCTCTTATAAAACTGTTGTATAATTACACTTCCTTCCAATTCTAATGTAAGACTTTGTATGTTGATATTTATGTATATGTACACATATACATATATGATGAAATCTGTGTTGTATTGGTATTCCAGTGTTTTAGTCTTCAGTGAATAAGTTTAAATTATTAGTGTGTTACTTCTATATAATAATTTTTATTTGTGGACACTCCTTACTCTTTCTCCAGTTTGGTAATCACTATAATATTTTCCTCTTCATTCTGAATTTGCAAAGCAGGGCATCAAATTAGATCTTAGCATAGAAATGAAAAGTGCTTTTTAAAAAATTTCTTAATGGTAGCTATGAATATAAATCTTTTAATTGTTTTTTTTCCTGGTGTTCTAAATAATAGATTCTTTATACAATTGCATATGTACGAGTGGATGAACCTACCACTGGTGATCCAGAGGATTTTTGTCAAGACTGGATAAACCATGTATCACATTGATTGTAGAGGTTAGTAGTTCCTTAGTTCCTTAGGATGTGTGCATTTTTTTGTAGCATTTAAAAATGCATAGGTTATCAAGTAGCCAGCAATTTCTTGCCAAGATCTTCATGGGTTTTTCTCCTTTTCCAGCTATCCCGAGTTAGTGAAGTTCATGTTAGTTTATATATCCCGAAGCCTCTATTGTATGTCATTGCATGAGCATAAATTTAAACAATTTAGCAAGAGAGAGAAAAAGGTGAAACTCGAAGACATTCCTTAGCAGTGTGCATAAGGAAAAGACTATGAGTGTTAGTTTACAAGTAGTATTGTCTGCCACAATAAAAAATGACTTTACATGCCCCCAGAATGTCATCCTGTTTTATTTGTAAAAAAGGAAAAAAAAAAAGAAAAAAGAAAAAAAGGGGGGCATTGAAAGAGGCATCATCATAGTAATTAGATATTCCTAATTCTGCCTTTTTGACACGTACTGTGATGGAAAAACCACTAAATTCTGCTTCATTCTGGGGTTGAATAAGACTCTAGTGTCTGTCTTTCTTGGAAGATATTGGATGGTCCTTTGACTGAAACTCTCTAAGTTCAGATTGTAATTCTCCGATATCATGAGCTCAGTATCCAGTGTACCTTGGATTTTGTGGTTTCAATCCAAAGGTGCATCTTACTGCTTTTTCTAATTTAACTATTGCATTCCCCTTGCCCCATGCCTTCTCTTTTTCGGTATGTATATTGCTGATGATGGTGTATGATTCCTTAATTCAGTTAGGTGGAATTTTGAGGGATAGAACGAATGGAGTATTTTATAAATCGGATTTCAAATTTAGCATAAATTTTTTTTGTTGGTGTTTTTGCTGTCTCACATACCTTCTTTCCATTAGAGAGAAATGGAAAACTGGGAGGTGGGAGGAATTGTTTAGAAGAGAACCAAGGACATTGTTTATTTGCTCCTGGATTCATTCTCAGTGCTTTTGGGCCTGTGACAAATGCGTTAATGAAGTTATGATATACTGAAGGCAAGCAGGTCAAACCACAAATGCTGGAATTTAAGGAGTGACTTAAATAAAGAACTTTCTAGAGTTTACACTTCCAAATGAGCATTGTCCTAAGTAATGAGCTGCTTTGGTGGATCTTAACTATCACATGTTTGACTTTTATGCAGTCTGAACTCTTGCATAGTATACATTGTCTCCTCTAAGCTGGCTTTCATAAGTTGAACTAATCTTTCAGTTCATCAGTTTACTAACATTGATTTCTAACTGTGCACCTGCCAACTGCTGTCTCTGGGGAAAAGGCCTTCCTTGGGAGGTGGGAGTGTTTGTGGAGATCAGTGCATCTGGAGTGTGACACTTACTCATTAAAGCTAGGGTGCAGTTGAGGGCTTTTGTCTCATCACTTGGCCCAGCCCTGCCAAGCTAACCCTATGACTTCTTCCTTCCCTCCCTCTGTGTGTGTGTGTGTGTGTGTGTGCGCGCGTGCGTGTGTGTGTGTGTGCGTGCAGGGGAGGGTAGCTTTGCTTAAGGCTCTGCTGGGTTGATAGGGGGCGTAAAGTAGCCTGACGTCATCCCCAGGTGGCTAGGACTTGGGAAGTGGCAGGAGAAGGAAGACTGTTTTCCCCTTCCCTGCTCAGTCACGAGCACATCCTGGTGCAGGGGTGTCCGCATTGGATTATCTGCCTGGGTACTGGGGGGTAAGTTGGTGGGCTAGGGGACAGGAAGTTGGTCTCATTGCCTCAGTTCTGGGAGTAAGGGGTACCAGCAGGGACTGTGTCAGCAGGAACCTCCTGCTCCAAGCCTCATTGCTTGCAGAGGTTCTTAATCTGTCTCCCCTTTGGGCAGCCCTGGCTGGAAGGAGCCACGGTGGAATGGATCCTCTCCCCATCTCTGACTTATGTTGATGTTTACTACTGGACTTCCTGACATTCTTCTTTTAAGTATGTTTGCATTTAATAAGTTTTTTTTCTTTTTCTTAAGGTAGGGAATGGGACAAACATCTTTTTAAAACCTAGCAGTAGAGATCAAAATTGAAAGCATTAATTCCTGAAGAAGTATCTCACTGGCCTCATTTGGATTTTTTGTCACTCAGGTATTACAGAGTTACATTTAGGGAATCGAAATGGTGTACAGAAATCAATAGATGATGTGGACTTTAATCCTTTAACCTTAGTTAGTATCTGGTTAAATTCACAGGATTAATCTACCAGAAAAGACCATTACCTATGAAATCTACATGGCAGCTAGGCCTACCTTACTCTTTGTAGTTTTAGCCTCCCACTCCTAATTGCACAGGTTGTCAAAGTCTGGAGGGGGTCATCTCTCCATCACCCCCCTCCACCCCCCATTACATCCTGTTTTTGTGAATTTCCTATAATTTACTTTACTTATGTTTTTCTTAGCTGTTAGGTTCCCATTTCTGAAAATGATATTTTGGTTCCACTCATGTCAACTTGGACATGAAAACCCACCTGTTTCACTGGTTTACACATATACTCCCTCACTCACTCCACTCTCCCAAGACTTTCAGTAATTTAATTAACTCTGGAAGATGTGAGTCATGGGGAAAGTCTTGGTGTAGTGTTTGGCTTTCTGTCCTTTCCCTGGTCTGTCCTCTCTCTCCATCTTTTTCTTTTTTCCTCTGCTCTCTGTAGTAACTACTGCATCCCTCGTCATTTGGAACAGGCCAGTTCTCCACACAATCAGACCTTCTAGAATTCCCAACACCCCCCCCTTTTTTTTAAACCATAAGCACTTGTTGTAGTATTACAATACGTATCATCCCTTTTCCAAGAGATTCTAACATCAGTATTATAAATTGTCACCAGTCCCCTCCTTTCCCTTGCTACAGATGTTAAATGTATAAACTTCTAATGACTTTTCTAATGCACGAGGAATTAATATTTCATACATTTAACAGGTATTTGAGCAACTCCTCTCTGCAAGGGTCTGAATTAAGTGCTGGGATACCAAGGGACTTAAGTCACAGTTTCTCAAGCCAAGGAGCTCTATAGAAGGATGGAGTGTAGTGAAGGAGTGGGTAGTTAGGTGGAATCAGATTGAAATCACACCTCAAAGAACTGCTTTGGTCTAGGACAGAGAAGATCGGGCAGTTACATAATCTGTAGCATAAGGCAGTGAGTGCCAGCCGAGATGTAGAAGAGGTCCATGGGAGTTTGTAGGGCTCAGGTGGACGGTGTAGGTATGCAGCAGGTAATATTTGAGCTGGCTCTTGAATGGGAGGATTTGGCTCTGTGGAGATGGAGAGGTTGGGGGAATATTCCCAGCTGGGGGACTTGATTGACCAAATAATTGGGCAGGGAGAACATGGTACACTTAGGAAGCAATTGCAGTTTGGATTGCTGTTGCAGGAGTAATGGGGTTCAAGGTTAAGAAGATTCCTTTGGGGCTACATAGGCCCACCATTAGGAAGGACTCTTTCTCTGATCAGATAATTCACTCTAGGCATGTTCTGGCCGCTTACTTTTTTTTTTTTTTAATGTACCTTTATAGAAGTATTTCTTTTTTTATCCCCTTTGGCAAAGACCTTCCGCTTTTATTTGGACCCAGTTGTAAGCCAGCTTAAGCAAAAACAGGGCATTTATTTTAGGGAGTTTTATGGAAACAAGAAGGGCCTTCACAAACTAGAAATCATCCAGTTCTTCCAGCTGCTTTCTCTGTGCCTTTATGCCCAGTCTTCAGACCAGCTTCCTCTGACTCTGTGTTTCAGAGTAGGCTAAGGATGACCAGGTCCTGTCCACCGGCTCTATTCTCATTGGCCCAGGCCCTCCAGGGAGGCCTGACTTTTTGGTCCCACTTCTGAATTGCTGAGGAAGGTATGGATTGAGTTGGGACCCACGCTGACACAGTGGCTGTGGCCGGGGTACAAAGTCATGTTGTTACACAGTTGTCCAGTAAGGCTTTGTGTCATTTCCACCCCCTTTCTCTGCTTCGGCTGTGCTGAAGTTTAGCATGCTGGAGGGACTGTTGGGTTTGGAGTTGGACTGGCCTGGAGTTTGAACCCTAGTCCTGACGCTTTACTACCTTAGAAGTCTTGATCAGCATTCTTCTCTTTATTTTTTTAAGTCAACATTCTTAATGAATTCTAGGCTCTCTTTCTTCATCTGTAAGTTGGAGCTAGTATTACCTTACTTCAATAGATAGTACTTTAGAGGGAGGTACTGCGTTCTAGTTTGTACTTGGAGGGTAAAGACCTATCAAGGTTCAACTTAGCAATTTGTCTTACTAGCTTGGTGACCTTTGGCAAATCAGATCCCGAGCTTGTTTTCTCATCTATAAATGCAGGCAATAGTTGCCCCCCTCACAGTGTTTTTTAAGGCCCAAAGCCCCATGTGAAACTGCCTTGTGACTGTAATATCTTTACGTATGTATGAATCAAAAGAAAATAAATACCAGGAGGGGCAATATTTCCTTGTGAGATTATTCCATTAGGGTTTAGTGTATTTCTATGGTAACCTGATAGATGTTTCTCAAAATACCTTGTAGCTTTAGATTATTAATTGATTTATGATGCAGTGGGCAGTGGTCTAAGTATTTTCAGCTTTCCATTTCAGTCTCAGCTTCCACGTAAGCTCTAACCTGATTAACAATTTAAAATTTACTTTCATATTCACAAAAAATAATGTTCTTTGTAGAAAATTTAAACAGCCTTAAAAACATTCCTAAACCTGTTTCTCTGAAATAACTGTTTCCTCGATTTAATTCAAACAAGTAATTCATGTTCATGAAGTAAATTAGCAGTGACATAAAATTAAACAAGCCAAGAAAGAATCCTCTGAAATTCCATCATGTGGAGATAACCACTACCTTAAATTTAGTAACTTTTCGTATTCTTTTTGATGGCGTATGCTTGCCTTGCTTACTTTAAAGGAATGTTTTGATGTTCAAGTTGTTGTGAAAAGATGATACATCTCAGGAAATGGACATATTGCTGTTTTTTTTAACTTTTTTTTTGTATGAGTGATTATATGAGTAAAAACCAGTATTTGCCTTTTTTTTTTCTTTTAAAGATTTTATTTATTTATTTGACAGAGAGAGATCACAAATAGGCAGAGAGGCAGATAGAGAGAGAGGAAGGGAAGCAGGTTCCCTGTTGAGCAGAGAGCCCGATGCGGGACTCGATCCCAGGACCCTGGGATCATGACCTGAGCCGAAGGCAGAGGCTTTAACCCACTGAGCCACTCAGACGCCCCAGTATTTGCCTTTTCTAATCCTGTGAAGAAATAGCCTTAACGCAGAAGTCAAAGTTGTATTTTTTTCGAGTGATCTGAAGAGTGAATGATTTATATGGACAGTTTTATTTGTCAGGAATAATTACATGTTTTCAGAAATATCAGTGGCTAATGGTGGGTAACATTGAAGGGAAGGCCTTAAACCTTTACTGGTTATTTCTTCCTTGGGAGGGGTAGAAGGAAGGAAGTCCCTTCTTTGCCTTTACATAGAGAAATTAAAGACTGGGGAATAATGTGGATTATAGAAATATTTAGTGGAAACGAAATGAATAAATTTATTTTTAGTAGGCTTTTTTCCTGCATGAATGTAAAAATTGACATAAGCTAAACTGGAAGTTGTTTTTAGTTCTGGGATTGAAGAATTTCAGTGTTTGATCTATTTTTTTTTTTTTTTTAGACTGAGATTTGTTTTTTTAAGATTTTCTTATTTTAGAGAGACCGTGTGCTCCTACGGTGGGTTTGGAGGGCGGAAGGAGAGGGTGAGAAGAGAATCTTAAGCAGTCTCCAGACCCAGCGCAGAGCCCAATACGGGGATCATCTCATGGCCCTGAGATCATGACTTGAGCTGAAATCAACCAGTTCAGCCACCTACGTGCCCCTGAGACTAAATTAAAAACAAAACAAAACAAAACAAACAAACTTTATTTTTTTTTAGAGCAGGTTTAGGTTTACGACAAAATTAAGAAGGCACAGAGAGATTTCCTGTGTAATCCTCTGCTTCACTCCCTGTCCTCCCCCTGTCCTGTTCTCCCCCTCCCCCAGCCAAAAGCGTGGCTTCCTCCATCAGCGTCACTCACCAGCATGGTACATTTTTAATCAAGGATAAACCACATTGACACATAACCACCTGAAGTCCGTACTTTATATTACAGTTCACTCTTGGTATTCTGTATTGTATGGGTTTGGACATATATCCCTCATTATAATATCATACAGAGTATTTTCACTGCCAGAAATATCCTGTGTTCTCCTGCTATTCGTCCCTCCTTCCCCATTCCTTCCTGGCAACCACTGATCTTTTTACTGTCTCCATAGTTATGCCTTTTTTAGACTATTATATAGCTGGAGTCAAAAAGTATATAGCCTTTTCAGATTGGCCTCTTTCACTTAGTAATGTGCCTTTAAGGTTCCTGCATGTTTTTTCATGACTTGAAAACTCATTTCTCTTTGGCACTGAAAAATATTTGTTGTTTGTATTTATCCATTCACCTAGTGTGAAGGACATCTTGTTGCTTCCAAGTGTTGGCACTTAGGAATAAAGCTGCAGAACCCTGTCCAGGTCTTTGTGTGGGCATAAGATTTCAACTCCTTTGCGTAAATAGCAAGGAGTGCAGCTGATGGATCATATGGTGAGACTCTTCAGTTTTGTAGGGAACCTCCAAACTGTCTTTTAAAGTGACTATATTGCATTCCCATCAGTAAATGTTCGTGTTTTTGTCCTTCTGTATTCTTTTTTTTTTTTTTATTTTATTTGACAGAGATCACAAGTAGGCAGAGAGGCAGGTAGAGAGAGAGAGGAGGAAGCAGGCTCCCTGCTGAGCAGAGAGCCCGATGCGGGACTCGATCCCAGGACCCTGAGATCATGACCTGAGCCGAAGGCAGCGGCTTAACCCACTGAGCCACCCAGGCGCCCCAGTCCTTCTGTATTCTTTAAGGTTCCTTTTAAGCTTTAAAATTCAGTGCTTTAAATTTCTTTATCCCTGAGACCTGGCTTCTTTCAACAGATTTTTGTAAAAAAAAAGAAATGTATTTTTACTGAAGAATATTTGAAAAGTACATGAAAGTATAAAGAAGAAAAATCTCTGATATATTTTCTTACCCCTTTTATGTAGTTGTATCTAAAACAAAATTAGTATGGTGTATGTATTTGTTTTAAAAATAATGAAAGTTTCAAGTATGAAGAAAGTTTAGAGATTAATCTTAGAAATATTTATGTATGTCCTACCCATCTTTGTCAAATCTTTATTTACATTTTTTGCTGTTAGCAAAACATCTTTTATTTAAGAAATAAATATTAGAGACACAGTTCAAGCTTGCTGTGTTACCCATTACAATTTTCCTTTCATTCTCTTTTTTTCTCTTTCCTTTTCCTCCTCCTCCTCTCTTCCCTTCTAGCCCACAAGTGGTCATTCCTGTGAAGTATATATGTCATATGCACCATATATATGTTGCATTTATAAACCTGACCTAGGTAGACTCAAACTGTACACATCCTTCTGCACTTGCTTTCATTGATCTTAGGTTCTTAGATATTGTCATGTTGGTCCTTATGACATTTAACTCTTGTTTATTTTCACTGTCATAGGACTCTGCCACAATTTCTCTACCATTTTCCTGTTGATTGACATTTAGATTATTTCCACATTTTTGCTTTTACCGACCCTGTGTGTGTGATCAGTTTCTTACAGGGGTTCCTTGTGCTTGTCTTTGCCTAGGAGAGTTTTTCTCCAGGACAGGGTTATGCAAAGTGTGGTCTAAGGAAGGGAGAATTAGTTTTTGCACATAGGGAACTGAGGAAGAATGTAAATTAACTATCATTGCTAGTTTATTTGACATTTCTTATCTCAGTGAGACTTTGTCCACGGAGGGAAGAGTGTTCCTTATCTTTTTCTGACGGGGCCAGTTTGCAGCTGGATTACTTTGAATGGCACAGCTTTAGGGTATGTTACCCTGGTGTAGAATTGCTCAAGATTTGTTTTCAGAGATTTTATCAGTGTATGCCCTATCAGCAGTGAACTTAATCAAGTACCTCTTGGTTTGTTTCCCGTCTTTGCCAACAGTTGGTAGTTAGATTTGCAAAGTTTTTTTTTTAATTAAAAAAAAAAAGATATTTATTTGACAGAGAGATCACAAGTAGGCAGAGAGACAGGCAGAGAGAGAAGGGAAGTAGGCTCCCCCCGCAGCAGAGAGCCCGATGTGGGGCTTGATCGAGAACCCTGAGATCATGATGTGAGCTGAAAGCAGAGGTTAACCCACCGAGCCACCCAGGCGTCCTTGCAAAGTTTTTCTGATGCGAAGGGTATGCTCTCTTATTTTATTGTATTAATTTTGCGTATTCCTGATCACTGTGATTGAGCATCTTTTTTTTTTTTTAATTTTATTTATTTGACAGATAGAGGTCACAAGTAGGCAGAGAGGCAGGCAGAGAGGGGAAGGGAAGCAGGCTCCCTGCTGAGCAGAGAGCCCATGCGGGGCTGCATTCCAGGACCCTGGGATCATGACTAGAGCCAAAGGCAGAGACTTTAACCCACTGAGCCACCCGGGCACCCCGAGAATCTTTTTGTGTGTTATTTAATATATGGGTGTCATTTCTGAATTGTTTTCTTTTATCCTTTTTTTCTGTAAAAAATTGGGATTAATTTGCTTTTTCTTGATTTGCAGGAATGTTTAAAGTATTCTCTATTCAAGTCCTTTTCATTTAAAACCATGGTTGCTATTTATAACTAACCTTTTTATTTTATGGTGTGTTTCGCAATATTTTAAAATCCTAACCTGTTAATCTTTTATGTTTTGTGCCTGCATTTTAATTTTCTCTTCTCAGTTTTACTTTAAAATCTTTAAAATTCTACTTTTTACATGTCATTAATCTACCTGGATTTTTAAGGAATTTTTAGGTATTTCTTTTCTATATGGGTAAACCGTTTTTTTCCAGTTTTCATTGACTAGTTTGTTTTTTTCTTTCCCTAGTAATTCTGACCCCATACTTCGTTTTCTTCCTATTTTTGTATGCTGCTCATCATTTCCTTTTTTGGATTCTCCTTCCTTTATCCTTAAATGCTGCCGTCTTGGGCATTCTGTGTCTGGCTTTCTGGTACTTCAGCATACAACTAGCATATACAAGTGCTGCCGACCTGTGCCACAGCCTCGCCCCTTCCTTCTTCACTCTGTTGATCCATGACCGCCAAGCCCTGACACAGGGTGGGGTTTCAGTAACTTCTCTATCATTAGAGATGATATGATCTCCTTAGGGAAGTTAGCGCTGCATAGTGGAGGTAGGAGAGTTCTGGGCCTTGAAGGAGGACAGAATTTAGATGAGCAGGGAGAAGGAGGAAGGGGAAGTTGCAGCTTGACACATTTCCTATTAGCTCGGATTCACAGTGGTGAGCTTTCTCTAGTGTCATTTTTTGACCTTTGATTTTTGTACATTGTTCCATTTTGTCTGAACTACCTCTTGAATGAGACAAAGTCACATGATCTTTTGGTGATGCTCTCAAACAGGGCTCCCTGTGTCTGATGTAGTATGTGTAGCGTAGTGCTGTATAAACTACGATCATTGTTGCAGACAGTGGCACAGCGTAGGCAAGGTTTTTTAAACTGAAGGTCAGAAGACCCCATTCTAGTTCTTGCCCTGCTGCTTATTACCTCTGTGAACTTAGGTGAGTCCCTAAAACCCACTGTGTTTTTTATGTTGAACAGTCTTTCAGTCCTCTCCAACTGTGATTTCAATAGAAGTCTTTCTTTGTAGTACAGGTTTCAAAATAAGTTTTTTTCCTTGGGTGATAGTTTCATGGATGTTTGTAATGATTCATGAAACTGCACACTTCCATTTTGTGCATTTTTGTAAATGTTTTATTTCACAATAAAAAAGATTTAAAAAACCCTCAAAAGACTATGTTTCTTACATCCATGTGCCCCTCCCCCCCCCAATTCCAACTAGATTAAAGGCTTGAATGCAGAAAGCAGAATCATAACAGCAGGAAGAGAACCTAGATAAATATATGTGGCAGGGGTCTCCAAGGCCACCCCCAGTTTCAGTGAGTTGTTAGGAGAATTCACAGGATTCCGCATATATTTGTACTCATGTCTAAGATGTATTACAGAGAAAGGACAAAAAGCAAAATCAGCTAAGGGGAAAGGCATGTGGAGCAAAGTCCGTAGCAAACCAGGTCCAGGCTTCCAAGAGTCCTCTCCCAGTAGAGTCACACAGGATGTGCTTAATCCCTCCAGCAATGAGTTGTGACAATACGTGGGACATGTTGTCTACCAAAGATGCTCAGTAGAGACTCAGTGCTAAGGGCTTTTTTTTTTTTTTTTTAAAGATTTTATTTATTTATTTGACAGAGAGAGGTCACAAGTAGGCAGAGAGGCAGGCAGAGAGAGAGAGGAGGAAGCAGGCTCCCTGAGATCATGACCCGAGCTGAAGGCAGCAACTTAACCCACTGAGCCACCCAGGCACCTGAAGGCTTTTTTTTTTTAAAAAAAGATTTTATTTATTTATTTGACAGAAAGAGCACAAGTAGCAGAGAGGCAGGCAGAGAGGAAGGAAGCAGGCTCCCCGCTGAGCAGAGAGCCTGATGTGGGGCTTGATCCCAGGACCCTGGGATCATGACTGGAGCTGAAGGCAGACGCTTAACTGACTGAGCCACCCAGGTGCCCCATGTGCTGAGGGCTTTTAATCAATGCTGGTGGTGTTGGCATCTTCTGCCTAACACGCACCACAATTCCAGATTCTGAGAAGGAAAGCAGGTGTTCAGCATAAACTAAACCATATTGTTTGTACAAAGGGTTTAGGCCCAGTGAGCCATTAGCAGTCCTGGGAGTGGGGGGAATCTCTCCTGAAACCCATTTCCAGATGCCAGCCAAGGGCCAGCCTGGCAGGCCAGTGTTTCTAAGGATAGCTGTCTTGGGCCTGCTGTGTTAACTCTTTTCTATACTATTTTTTGTAATCTCAGAGTGAGAAAGGCATTTCTAAGCATGACTAGAAACTCTGAAGCCATAAAAGGAAGGAAGGGTAAATTTATATTTTAAAAAACTTAGATATGAAATGAAAATCTAGAAAGTAGAATCACAGGCATGCTAGGAAAAAAGTATTTATGATGTGTGGGAGAATAGGGGGAGATTTTTTCCCCAATATATAAAAGCTTTTTTTTTTTTTTTTTTTAAAGATTTTATTTATTTATTTGACAGAGAGAGATCACAAGTAGGCAGAGAAGCAGGCAGAGAGAGAGAGAGGAGGAAGCAGGCTCCCCGCTGAGCAGAGAGCCTGATGCGGGACTCGATCCCAGGACCCTGAGATCATGACCTGAGCCGAAGGCAGCGGCTTAACCCACTGAGCCACCCAGGCGCCCATATATATATATATATATAAAAGCTTTTGTAAGTCAGCAACTCAAAGGAATAATGAGTAATTTGCTGAAGAAGATATTTCAAAGGACCAATAAATATTTGAGAAGATATTTCACCTCAGTGATAAAATAGGTATAAAGTCAGACAACAGGGGCACCTGGGTGGCTCAGTGGGTTAAGCCACTGCCTTCGGCTCAGGTCATGATCTCAGGGTCCTGGGATCCAGTCCTGCATCGGGCTCCCTGCTCGGCGAGGAGCTTGCTTCCCTCTCTCTCTCTGCCTGCCTCTCTGTCTACTGTGATCTCTCTCTGTCAAATAAATAAATAAAATCTTTAAAAAAAAAAAAAGTCAGACAACAGTGTGATCCCTTTCCATCTCTCAGTTCAGCTAAGATTGATTACTTACAATCTTTATTAAACTGATTACTCAGTGTAGGAGTGGGTGTGGGAAAATTGCTAGTTGTGACATTGATGGTAGTATAAATTAGCCCAGACTTATTTATTTTTATTTTTTAAAAGATTTTATTTATTCATTTGACAGACAGAGATCACAAGTAGGCAGAGAGGCGGGGGGGGGGTGAGGGAGAGGGGGAGCAGACTCCCCGCTGATCAGGGAGCCAGATGTGGGGCTCCACCCCAGGACCCTGGGATCATGACCTTAGCTGAAGGCAGAGGCTTAACCCACTGAGCTACTCAGGTACCCCAGCACAGACTTTTTAAATTAAGTTTTTAATTTTAACTCCAGTATAGTTAACATACAGTGTTATGTTAATTTCAAGTGTACAGTATAGTGACTCAACACTTCATACATTATTCAGTATTTTCCCAAAATCTATTAAACTTGGGACACGCAGTCAAGGAACTTTGACTCAGCAGTTCCATTTCTAGGGCTTCAGCTTACAGAAACCCATACCAGTGCACAGATGCATGGATAAAGTTGTTCTTTGAAGCATCGTTTGTGGTACTATAAAACTGGTAATAACACAAATAAAGGGTTAGTTAAATATATTATACTATTCTATAGACAAAGTCTCTCTGTGGCCATTATCAATTAGATTTTTATTTAGTGCTATGGAAAGATATTTAAGATTTTATATGTAACCAAACGTTTTTTGAGTGTTCTTCATTTGGTATTTAAAACCTGATCTGAGTGGATATGTGGTTCTTTATAATCTTTGATTATCCCACTTAGTGTGACTGCCCATATGTTTTATTACAGAAATATGAATGTATTTGATTACAGGTACTGCTCTAGAACCCATTGGGTGGATAGGGTTATTTGAAATACGCAGTATATACACTATATTATCATTCTAAAATCTAAAAAGTTCTGAGACCTATATGCTTCAAAGGTAAAGGACTTGTATGAATCAAAAGGAAAAAGAAAGGCAAACTGTAAAATACTATATGTCATATTTCAGTTTTTAGGTTAAAATATGTTAGTTTTATGAACCAGAAGTAATAGCTCAGAATATAGCCTCCACATTTAATAGTGATTGTCTGAGGTTACGGCAATGTCTCTTTCTCATAAGTGAAAATAATTGGATAGGAGTTTGTATGCAGTGAATAATGTCGTAGTTGTGGAGAGGATGGAACTCGCTTCTTTTTTTTTTTTTTTTTTTTTTAAGATTTTATTTATTTATCAGAGGGGGGGGGGGAAGAGCAAGCACAGGCAGACAGAATGGCAGGCAGAGGCAGAGGGAGAAGCAGGCTCCCTGCCGAGCAAGGAGCCCGATGTGGGACTCGATCCCAGGACGCTGGGATCATGACCTGAGCCGAAGGCAGCTGCTCAACCAACTGAGCCACCCAGGCGTCCCTGGAACTCGCTTCTGACCCTGAAGTAGTGTTTGTTGTACTGGAGGATTTCACTTCCTACACGAAAAACTCAGTCTGTGTGAAAGATGGATTTGAGTTTTGGATTCCTTTTGAATTTTCAGAACTTTTGGCTGCAGCCCTCCTTGTTTCTGAATAGACAGACACTTTTGGGGTCCTGGGCCTAATTTGCCTTGTCACTTTTGTGAGGTTGTTTCCTGGCTTAGGTTAAGGGCACAGAGTTCAGATTCTTTTTTTTTTTTTTTTAAAGATTTGTTTATTTGAAAAGAGCATGAGCATGAGCCCGGGGGCAGGGATGGGGGAAGCAGAGGGAGAAGCAGGTTCTCTGCTGAGCTGGGAGCCCAACCTGGGGCTTTATCCCAGGACCCTGACTGAGACATGAGTTGAAGGCAGACGCTTAATTGGCTAAGCCACCCAGGTGTCCCCAGCAGATTCTTACTGTGCCTCTAAAAATTGGATTCAGAGACCGTACTCTTGCTAAATTTTTACTTTTTATTTTGTTAGCTTTGACAGGTTGATAAATTTACTACTTGATTATATCAGCACTTACTTACATTTGTTCTAATAAAGCTTGAACGTGATTAATTACCTTTATTTAAAGTACATTGTGTACGAAAGATGGCATAAGAGTGTTACACTGCTGCTCCTCAAAGGCTGTAGGAGGGTTGACTCTTCCTCTGGCACACTTGGCCTGTTTGGGAGGGGTCCCACGTAAAGTTTGGTGCCCTTTTGCCATTCCCGTAGTCCCATCATAAATAATTTTATTGCATTGAGGATGCTACATTTTCTTTCCTAGTGAGGGAGAGAAGAAAGTTTAGGCACTATGGTGGGGGTACATAAGAAGAAACTGAACAGTTGTACAAAAAAAATGAAAGAGACCAATATCACTTGGTTGTTTAAATCTTGGTACAGATTCTCTAGATCAGTTTGCTATAAATTCAACTTTCTGCCTTCTTCCCCAGAACAATTCTCCATTGTTTCTCTAGGTAAAATCCGTGGACAGTTTTTGCTGCCCTGAGATCTGTGAGGCACTAGGGCCGAGCCTCCTGGAACTGGCACAAATATTGTGGACTGATTTCACAGCCACTGTATAGAAGCATCTGGTCTGCTGATCTCACAGCCATCCTGCCTGCCTTCCCTCCTTCCTTCTTCCTTACTCTTTTCTTCTTCCTTTATTATCATCTTAAAATTTAAATTTTGAGGCTTTATTTGGATTTCACCACTTTTTCCCATTAATGTCCTCTTTCTCTTCCGGGATCTGACCTAGGGCACCACACTGCACTTAGTTGTCTTCCTCTCATTTCTGGTCTGTGACAGTGTCTTAGTCTTTCCCCGTGTTTCACTGTCTTGAAAGTTTTGAGGGCACCTGGGTGGCTCGGATGGTTAAGCGTCTGCCTTTGGCTCAGGTCATGATCCTGGGATCCGGGATCGAGTCCCGCATCGGGCTCCCTGCTCTGTGGGGAGTCTGCTTCTCCTTCTGCCTCTCTCTCTCTGTTTCTCATGAATAAATAAATAAAATCTTAAAAAAAAAAAAAAAGTCTTGAGCGGTACTGGCTGGGTATCCCGTAGAAGTTATTCCAGTTTGGGTTTTTCTAGTTGTTTTACTGATAATTAGATTGGGGGGGGGCGGTCTGGGGCTTTTCAAAGAACACCGCAGAGGTGCAGTGCCCTTGTCACATCAGGGATCATGATAGCCATGTGACATCAGTCATGGTGGTAACTTTCATCACTTGGTAAAGATAGTATTTATCAAGCATCTCCACTGTAGCATTAACATTTTCCTTTTTCTGTTCTTTGGAAGCAACTCAGTAAACCTAGTCCACCTTCTCAGACAGGGTGGAGGCAGAAATGAAGTTGTACCTCCTGCAGGGGGAGGTATCTACAGGTATCACTTGGAATTCTTTCAGAAGAAAGAGGTTTCTTTTCCCCCATTGAATTTAATCATTTAGTAATTTATTTACATCAGCATGGATTCATGTAGATTAATTTTTATACTCTGGGTTATAATCCAGTACTGTTCTGTTTATTTTGTTCCTCAAATTATTCACTTTGGCCATGTTGGAACTCTTATGGGGGTCTCCTGGAGACCTTCAACATGTTACAGGCCCCATTTTCATTTTAGCATTACAAGATGCTTCAGGTTCATCTTGCTTTTTCACTGCTCCAGCCCCAGAATCTGTCATTTTTTCAAGGAGCCTGGTTCCTCTTTTTGGCGAATGATAATCTAAAAACCAAGATTTGGGTTCAGGGTATGCTTGTTGCTACCAAAATGTCTTACCTCTGTATTCTGTGTGTGTGTGTGTGTGTGTCTTTAAAAAATTATGGAAAATACCAAGCATACACAAAAGAGCAAATTCTCTGTATCTGTTATGCTGCTTGAGCAGTTAATCAATTAGTGGCCAATATTGGTTTCATTTATATGGCCTCTCCCCATTCCTCATCCCTCTGCCCCGATTAGTATTTTTTATAAGGACCCAAATGAGACTATTACCTTATTTATATTAAAAAAATTGTATGTATTTAAGAGGTACAGTGTGATGATTTGATATATACATACATGTGGAATGATTACTGTAGTCAAGCTAATTAACATATCTTCTCATATAGTCATCTTGTGTGTGTGTGTGTGTGTGTGTGTGTTGTGAGAGCATCTGAAATTTACTCTCTAGCAAATTTCCAGTACACCCTTGGTTATTTTAAGTGAATCCCTGTAACTATTACTTCACCTGTGGGTATTTCAGTCTTGATCTTTAAAAAATAAAAACTCTTTTAAATAAAATTTTACATTGAGATATAATAAAGTATGAAAGTGGAGAGCTTGATGAGTTTTTACAAGATATATATCCCTGCAACCATCACCTAGAACAAGATACAGGACATTTCTAGCCTGCCTAGAAGTCTCCTCAATCACCAGGGATAACTTTTCTAAGAACCTTTAAAAACAAACATAAACCACAATACCATTATTACACCTGAGAAATGAACAGTATTTCCTTAAAATCAAATATCAAAGCATTGGCAAATGGTAGGTTTCCCCGTCACAACCCCTCCCTCCCCTCCTCCCCCTCCCTCCCCTCTCTTCCCCTCCCTTCCCTTCCCTGTCCTTCTGTTGGACTGGTCTGGCTACTTGTTCTGTACTTTGTCACAGTCTGGGTTTTGCTGGGAGCATCACGGTGGTGCTGTGTAACATGTATCTCTCATGGAGGCTCTCTTGGTTGAAACCGGTCTCTCTCATCCTGGTTAGGTAATCCCACCACAGTAGTGAGCAGTGGTTCTGTCCGTGGAGAACCTTCATCAGTAAGGCGGCTTCACCAAATAGATACTGTCCTTGGTGTCGGATTAAAGTTCTCCTTCCCTCCGCTAGCTAGATCTAGAAGAGTTCTTCAGAATTTTTGTATTCTTTTCAGTATGCAAACCCTTTAGAAGAAAGGGATAACTGTATGTAGGAGAGAATTTTGATATTCTTGGCTTTGTTTTCTTCTCTTTTGGGGGTTAAATGACCAGGACAGTTGCAAGAAAGTGTAATTAGGTAGTAAGCCTTTGTTGTTTCCTAGTGTATCAGTCCTCTGCATACAGGGCTAGTTGTGGCTAATCATGATTGAATGATCTGCAGTACAGAAAAAAGGTTAAACTATAAAAATATTTAGTTTTGGTTGTGTTTGATATGTTAAGTTCTTCTTTTTTTCTTCTTATATTATAGATCAGCTTGAACGGGTCTTTTTACGACTTGGCCATGCTGAAACAGATGAACAATTACAGAATATTATATCTAAATTCCTTCCTCCTGTTTTGCTCAAGCTGTCCAGCACCCAAGAAGGAGTACGCAAAAAGGTAAGCATGTTCGGACAGTTGGGGGGATTAAATGGTGAGTAAATGGGTATATATTATGAAGTGAGTTTCCTGTTCTCACCATTGAAATCTAGGTTCATGATCTCATTTTGGGTTTTCAAAATGGAGAGTAAGTCTGGGACCCGCTTACATGATTTAAAAGTAGCTTTTCTATGCTTACCACAGCTGCATTTAGTACCAACTGTACACTTGACATAAGTTCCAGATGATACAATTGAGATAATCATTCTGAATATGTAGAGGCTTGATCTAAAATCCATGCCCTCGATTCCGATATGAAAGTGAGGTGGTAATGGGGCAAAAATATTCTTTAACAATGGCTGACTATGAATACAACTTTTATGAAGATGAAGCAAAATAATTTTTTAAAAAAGCAAGATACTGTACAGCTCCCGTTCTGGAAAGTACTGTCACTAACTATCACATCAAGATTCTTTTTTTAAGATTTTATTTTATTTTATTTTTGTTCATTTATTTTTAATTTTTCAAGTTTTTATTTAAATTCCAGTTTGTTAACATACAGTGTAATATTATTTTCAGGTGTAGCATTTTTTTCATTATTATGTTCAGTTAGCCAGCATGTAGTACATCATTAGTTTTTGATGTAATCTTCAATGATTCATTATTTATTTGAAAGAGAGAGCAAGAGAGAGATAGCATGAACTGGTGAGAGGAGGGGCAGAGGAAGAGGGACAAGCAGACTCCCTGATGAGGGGGAGGGCTCAATCCCAGGACCCTGGGATGGGTGACCTGAACCCAAGGTGCAAATGCTTTACTGATTGAGCCACCCAGGTGTGCCAAGATTTTCTTTTTCTCTCTTTTTTTTTAAGATTTTATTTTTAAGTAATCTCTACACCATTGGTGGGGTTTGAACTCACAACCCTGACAAGAGTTGCTTGCTCTACTGACTGAGCCATCCAAGGTGCCCCTCAAGATTTTCATTTTTAACCTAAATGTTCTGCGGGGAGCATTTGCTCCCTTCATTTTTTAAAATAGTTCCTTAGTCTTCTGGTGTATTTATACTAGACCTTCAGGTCTTAGAGCTGTCATCAGATTTCATTGCTTGGGACACTCTGATTGATTGGCAATGGCTCCTTGGAGGTCTGCCCTGAGAGGGATTTTGAGGTCCAGTTTTGGTTCACTGGACAAAGAGTCTCTTTAAGAATGTCTGTTATGTTTGCGGGAAGAGCCAGGTCATTCTCATCAGGTATTTGACAGGTATTTGACAGGTATCCTGCCTTGCTGAATACATGTGTATTTGATACTGTCGCCATCCTATTTGAAACTCCTCTGTGGCCTTCCGGTACCCTCAGGAAAGCAAGGGATAATAAAAGGCCCTTCATGAGTTGGTTTCTGTTGACTTATTTAGCTTCCTCCCTCTCATCATTCATTTGGCAAATACTAAGTGCTTTCTACTGTATATGCCAGGTGTTAGGGACACACTAGTGAATGAAAGAAACATCTAGTTGGGAAGACAGGCATTAAACGATGAGGCGGATAGCATCCAATTATAAATTATAGTAAGTGCCAAGATAGAAAGGGATTCTATGGGAGAATATATTTGAGGACTTGATTTAAACTGAATGTGGGGTGTAAGGAAGGCCTCTGTGGTGTGTAGGGAGTAGCCAGACAGAAAGATGGGGAGATCATATAAGACACAGCAGATTGTGCAGATGTTCTCAGCTGGAACAGCATGGGATGACTTCAGGGAGCTGAGGACCACCCAGTGCACCCAGTGATAGGAGGGATAGGAGGTTAGGCATTGGGCAGAGGAAACAGGGACTCCAGTGGGCAGCAATTTGAAAGCTCATGTATAAATAATTGTGATGCGTGAAATTCTGTGATTGATGAAAACTTGTATTGATTTTCAGTTGTGTGATTTTTGCAGGCTGTCCTGCAAGGTAGCTGGTAATTTGTGGGTAAATTGAGGGTAAGAGAAAAGTTTTAGATTTCTAGTGACATATCATTAGAGTACATTTGCTATTTTAAGGAGAACAAAGTTTGTTAGATAGAATTCTACTTTATAGCCAAATTTATTTTTTAAAAAATTTTTATTTATTTATTTATTTATTTGACAGACAGAGATCACAAGTAGGCGGAGAGCCAGGCGGAGGGAGAGGAAGCAGGCTCCCTGCCAAGCAGAGAGCCTGATGTGGGACTTGATCCCAGGACCCTGAGATCATGACCTGAGCCGAAGGCAGAGGCTTAACCCACTGAGCCACCCAGGCGCCCTATAGCCAACTTTAAATGTAGAATTAGAATTAGCTAGAATAGCTAGAAATTATTAAGACTGACCGTACCACTTACTGACAAGTTTGGATTGGAACTCTCACAGGTAGGTGTGTAAACTCGTACAACCATTTTGGAAAACTGTTTAGAAATACTCTAAAGCTTATTGTATGCGTATTCCATGATGCATATCCAATGCTGAGTTTATATAGAACAGAAATATGTATATATGTACACTAAAGGTATATCTGAGAATATTTATAGCAGTATTCGTAATAGCCCAAACTGGGAATCATCTGTCCATCAATAGAAGAGTGACGAAATTGTGGTATTTCCTTACTAGGGCAGTGAAAGTGAACTGCTATGAGCAACAGCATGGCTGAATCTCAGATACGATGTTGAATAAAACATTCGGACACATGAGTTCACCTTATGTGTTCCATTTACAGAAATTTAAAAATGGTGTTTGAGGGACGCCTGGGTAGTTCAGTTGGTCAAACGTCTGCCTTCGGCTCAGCTCATTATCTCAGGGTCCTGGGGTGAAGCCCTGCATCGGTTGGGGGGAGCCGTCCCTGCTCAGCGGGGAGTCTACTCCTCCTTCTTCCCCTGCCCCTTCCCCAGCTTGTGCTTTCTCGTTCACACTTTATCTCATAAATAAATAAAATTAAAAAAAATAATAATGGTTTTTGAAGTCAGGATAGTGGTAACTTTTGGGGGAAGGGGGGGTAACGAGCAGAGGAGCATGGGGTACAGATAGGGCTTTTAGGGTTCTAGTGTGCTTATTTTATCAACATTTATTGGGCCGTGCACTCTCAATTGTACACTTTAGTTATGTTTTACACTTCAATTAAAAATTTATTAATGAATAAATAAATATAAATGCATGAGTAGTAAGAACTGATATAGACAAGATACCATAAACCTGAGGCTGGTGATCCTGTAGGTTTACTGATGGGTTAACAGTTACCTAGTTGTCCACGGAAGGTCGGTTCAGTTAATTTAAAAATTTTTTTTATTTTTATGGGTTTATAGAGGGTTTCAGATAGTGGATAACCGAACTTAGGAAATTAATATTTAATATGATTATATTTTTAGAAGAATTAAGTCATTAATTTATTTAAAATAAAAAAAATTAAACATGAAAAGAAAATATGTGATTATGGGCATGATTGTCACTAATGATTTCCCATAGAGTCCTTCCAGGACTCAGCCTAAATTAGATTGTTTGAAGAGGGCTGTTTCTTTTCTTTCTTTCTTTTTTTTTAAGATTTTATTTATTCATTTGACAGACTGAGAACACAAGTAGGCAGAGAGGCAAGCAGAGAGAGAGGGGGGTGAAGCAAGGTCCCCGCTGAGCAGAGAGCCCGATTTGGGGCTCGATCCAAGGACTCTGGGATCACGACCTGAGCCGAGGTCAGAGGCCCAACCTACTGAGCCAGCCAGGCGCCTCTGAAGAGGGCTGTTTCTTGAGCCTGGTTTCTCCTGATTTTTTTCCCTGTTTTTTGGCTGTATCTTAGGTCTGGAGTCAGGAAGTTGAGTATGTATGGTAATGCAAGTTTCTAGGTCTCTGTGAGGTATCAGTGGTTCTAAGGCTGTCTCGTGGTGACAGACACTTCAGATGAACTGAGCTCAACTGTCAGTGTCAGAAAGATTAAAAGGACGCTCTGGAATTAGATTGTGCCACCTGATGGCTCTGTGTCTTTGGACAGGTTACTTCAGTCCCCTGAGCATCTGCTTTCTCACCTTTGAAACAGAAATGATAGTATCATCTCTCTGGTTGTTTTAAGAATCCAATAGGAAATGCAGAGTGCTATGCAGAAGTGTGTTCTGTACCGAAACTGTTGGATAAATGTCAGCTATTTCTTTATTATTCTTTTTTTTTTCAAGATTTTATTTATTTATTTGACAGAGAGAAACCACAAGTAGACGGAGAGGCAGGCAGAGAGAGAGAGAGAGGGAAGCAGGCTCCCTGCTGAGCAGAGAGCCCCATGCGGGACTCGATCCCAGGACCCTGAGATCATGACCTGAGCCGAAGGCATCGGCCCAACCCACTGAGCCACCCAGGCGCCCCATATTTCATTATTATTCAATAAACAGACATAGATTATAGATTTGTTGTTACTCTTAAAATTTACATTGCATTATTGCTTTAGATTCATTTGGTTTTTATTGTTGCCGGGAATAGTCCTACAACTCTCATTATTTATTTATTTATATACATATTTTTAAGATTTTATTTCTTTATTTGACAGAGATCACAAGTAGGCAGAGAGGCAGGCAGAGAGAGAGGAAGGGAAGCAGGCTCCCCGCTGAGCAGAGAGCCTGACTCGGGGCTTGATCCCAGGACCCTGGGATCAGGACCTGAGCCGAAGACAGTGGCTTTAACCCACTGAGCCACCCAGGGCCCCCTTGTTAATTATTTTTTTAAAAGATTTATTTATTTATGTATTAGAGAGTGTGAGTGCATCCGAGTGGAGGGAGGGGCAAAAGGGAAGGTACAAGCAGATGTCGTGCAGAGCACAGAGCCCCACACAGGGCTCGATCCTTCCACCCTGAGATCATGACCTGGGCCGAAATCAAGAGTCAGACGCTTAAATGACTGACCCACCCAGGTGCCCCACTATAACTCTCTTTAATACTTGCTTTGAGGCTAGAACACACATTACAGAAATGATGGGGAATAGTGTAGGCCTAGCCCTGTGGAACAGGTAACTTAAATCCTTGAGTCTTTCTCATGGAAGCCTTTCTAAAAATGTTATTTTTCTTTTCTTTTCCTTTTTTTTTTTTTTTAAAGATTTTATTTATTTGACAGAGAGAGACACAGTGAGAGAGGGAACACAAGCATGGGTAGTAGGAGAGATGCAGGGCTTGATCTCAGGATCCTGGGATCATGATGGCAGATGCTTAACTGATTGAGCCACCCAGGCACCCCTGAAGTTTTTATTTACTTATTTGAGGTAGAGTGAGAGAGAGAGCACCAGCAGGGAGGAGGGTCGGAAGGAGAGGGAGAAGCAGGCTCCCCGCTGAGCAAGGAGCCCTTTGTGGGGCTTTATCCCAGCACTCCAGGATCATGACCTGAGCCAAAGGCAGACACTTAACTGACTGAGCCACCCAGGTGCCCCTAAAAATGTTATTTTTCAATGCTCACTTTCTTACTTCACCTCTCGTAGCAAGATCATGTCACTCTTAGAGTAAGATCGGGGCCATTTGACATAAGCCCGTGGTTTTTGCTTTCTACCCACAGGAATTATTGACTTGAAAGTCTCTCTTCTCTCTTTTCCCACTTGATCTGCTCATTGTTACTTAAAGCTCTTTGGTAGAATCAGATGACCCTCAGATTACAGTAAAAATTCTCCAGCATTTTACCTGAGCCCTTTTATAATCTGGGCTTTGCTTTTATCTCTTATCACTCTGTGTGTCAGTCACATGCTGTATGTTATATTCTTTTAGACCTCATTCCTTCTTATGACTGATTCTCTGCTTGGAAATTCATCTCGTTGTCAGGATTTAGTGTTCTGTCACTTCCTCCCTAAGTCCTCCTTGATCTGGTAGAATCTTTTCTGGAAACCCACTGTATCTTGTCTGTTTCTCGTGTTGTCATGTTCCTGGTGTGTCTTAGTCCATTTGGGCTGCTGTAACGAAGCCCTCAGACTGGGTCCTTGAATAGACTTTATTTCTCACTGTTCCAGAGGCTGGGGGTCCGAGGTCAGGGTGCCAACACGTCGGGTTCCTTGTGGAGGGATCTTCCTGGTCGACAGAGGGCAGCCTCCTTGCTGCATCCTCATGAGGGGACGAGAGGCAGGACTCGGATCCCTTCATCCCCTTATTAGGACACCCAGTCTCATCGTGGGGGCCCCACTGCCATGACACTAGGCAAAGCCAAGTATCTCCTAAAACCATCAAACTGGGGATTAGGGCTTCAACAGATGAGTCTTAGGGAGACACATTCCACTCGTGGCATGGTTCACAAAGGTTCTGGGGCTGTGCCTCAGTATAGGCTCATATGGGATCCCAGCTTTGGGGGACACAGCATTTTAGAACAAGACCCTAATACTGTAATTCTGTTTCTGGGATATCACATTTATGTCCTTGAAGAGAACAAAGTAGCTACTATTCATCAAGCTAAGTAATGGCTGAGAAATGACTTTGTTTTAAAGGTATCAATAATTTCGGGGTGCCTGGGTGACTCGGTGGGTTAAAGCCTCTGCCTTTGGCTCAGGTCATGATCCCAGGGTCCTGGGATTGAGCCCCACATCAGGCTCTCTACTCGGCAGGGAGCCTGCTTCCTCCTCTTTCTTTCTCTCTGCCTGCCTCTCTGCCTACTTGTGATTTCTGTCAAATAAATAAATAAAATCTTTTTAAAAAAAAGGTATCAATAATTTCAGTTCATCTCTCCCTGTGTTTAGGTAATGGAACTGCTGGTCCATCTGAATAAGCGTATAAAAAGCCGCCCCAAAATACAGCTCCCGGTGGAGACACTATTGGTTCAATACCAGGACCCTGCTGCAGTCTCCTTTGTCACAGTGAGTGTTCTCTTGGAATATGTCCGACTTAGAGTGAGTTTTCTCTCCTAACATTTATTAGATGTCATCAATATATGGGCAAGTTTAGAATTTCACTTTAGACTAATTCTAAAGGAAACAGAGATGTTTTTCTTCAAATGACTGTTTTTTCCACTGAAGTGGTAGAAGCAGGATAAGGCATGGTTATTTACATTGGGCAAAAGGAAGACTGGTGAAATGACTACTCAGGTTTGCTGATACAGAGGAGTGATTTGATTCTTCGTAAAAGGTTATACGAAGCCAGTCTGAACAGAGAGAAGAAAGGGATATGCAATATGGGCATGAAGAAACAATAATAGAAGAAGCAAAAGAAAGGATAAATGGCAAGGATAGGAAGTTGAGTTTTTAAAAATTCTGTTTCTAATACATTCAGAAAGGTATCCTTTTTACAAGTGAAGTAACGGAGCCTGGTAAGAAATGTTCCTGTTAAATTGTCATTTTCATGAAATGTAGATGTATTTAAACGTGGGTGCCCCGTGATGTTAGCTGATATTTTGTGGCCCTGTTGTTCCTATCATTGAGGCGGAATCTGTTGAAGCTTACCTGACATCTGGATTCCAAACCTTTGGAGCCCCCTACTGGGCCAGATATCTTTTCTGTGGCTGCTCTGGACATAACAGCTTCATTACAGATGCTCCTTTCTTCCAGCAAATAGAAACATTGTGTGCTAGGAAAAGTGCCAAATAGAGTGTCTTCCAGAGAATACCCTCGTGAAGCCTATTCTAAAGCGAAGAATCCTTTGGAAAAGCAGATCTTTATCTATGCATAGATCCAGATATGCATTCATGAGTTTGCTTAAAGTCAAGCATTTGTATGGATTCCAATGACGGTGTCATGCCCACAGCACTCGGTTTCCCTTGGTTTGTCATCCGTTGGTCAGTTCCTGGAATGAGGAACCAGAGTGCCGCCGCGCATACTAAGGCGGTTGCAGTAATCAGTTGGGAAATGGCAGCCTAGGATTTCCCGGGTGGTCTCCTCTTTGCTGGAATGGATTGGTGCAACAAGCTGGGAGCCCTGATGCTAGTGTGTAATATGGAGGTTCAGAGAGGCCAAATGATGACTTTTTCTTTTCAGTGAAAATTGCATTTTTGTGTGCTTTTCTCTCCCCCCCAACTTTATTGAGGCATAATTGACAAAATTGTATGTATTTAAAGTAGAAAAACATGATGTTTGATATATGTATGCCTGAGTGCTTTAGATTAGGTCATGCACTCTCACATGAAGCACATCTCACAGCAAGCGTTTTTACATAAGTAGGGCTGGAATTCTTTCTGAGATGTCAGAGTTTATCAAGCCATAATAAACATGTGATCAACATATGGAGAGAGAATGTGATTTCTTCGTTATAATGTAACTCCCTAAGTTATCAACCGTGTGTTTTCATTGAAATCCTAGAGTATTTCCTTCATGCTCACTTGCTTTTCTCTCATTGTGTTAGAATTTTACTATAATTTATGTTAAGATGGGCTATCCTCGCCTCCCCGTGGAAAAACAATGTGAACTGGCCCCCACGCTCCTTACTGCCATGGAAGGGAAGCCTCAGCCACAGCAGGATAGGTATGGTGTCCTCAGTGACCTTGTCTCCCACCTGCACGACTCAACAGCGACCTTTCAAACGTAGAGTCCCACATTTGGTTTTGCTTGGGCTAATGTGCAGGCTTGAGCTCATTTAGCTGACAAATGATTGAGTTTTCTGTGTTATCTCAATGTTACTGTTTTGGTAATTACCAGATTTCTTGATGTGCGCACATTGAAAGGTGCAGAGCTAACAACATGTTTCTCAGTCTAGATGCATTTATTTTGTCAATTATTTTGAAGAGGCTAATTTCATGTGAATGCACAATTTAGTTATAAAGTGGTTTTTCTCAAAACATTTCTGTCTTGGAGGACAGGAAGTTTTAGAGCCGTTTTCTTAAGGAACGGATCACTTGTTTATATTAATATGGGCATTGGAGGGGTGAAAAGGGTTGGGATAACACCCTCAGTTTCAGATTTGGCTCAGAGTTCTGTAGTGTAGCCTGATCGTGGTGAGCATCATTGTGAAGAGTGCACAAGCTGGGGAGGGAAGGTGGAGTTAAATGATGGTTTTACTTTGCTTTTTAGAGCACTTGTATTTTTAAAAGAGAGACTACAGTATGGATCTTTACAAATAAAGTTAATAAACAGTGCAAGCACTCTTTGAAGTTTTCATGTGTAGTGAAAGAAGGAGTTACTGAAACTGTGTTAGATAAGTTCACACTGGAAATTTTCATATTCAAAATATTGGTTAAATTGATCGGTTTTAAATTTCTTTAGATTTAGAATAACTTTATTTAAATTAACTGTAGAAAAGAAAAAAATTATTGAAGGAACATGTTATAAGTTGAACTATACCTAAAGTTTAATAGAAAATCTCTTTTGGTAACTTTAGATACTGACTCTGAGGGCATTTTATGTACAATTTTTTCCCTGGTGTTTTTGGTGATGAGCCGGATTGGCTGAATGGCAGTCATCACTCAGTGTACCGGGTTTTCAGTAACAAAGAAAGCTAGGCCAGTTCCTGGATTAGGACTTTGTAAGTTGGTGGTTTTGAAAGTAGGTGGCCCTTGATACACTTGCCACTTCTTGTTATGTGATTTTTGTTCTGTCTGTTATTTACGTGTATAAAACCCTTATTTTTAAAGTAGTTGCAATAAATGTAATTGTTTTTTCAGCTTAATGCATCTTTTAATACCAACCCTTTTTCACATGAAATACCCTGTTGAATCATCAAAATCAGCTTCTCCGTTTAATCTTGCTGAGAAACCAAAGACTGTGCAGCTGCTTTTGGACTTCATGCTCGATGTCCTTCTGATGCCTTATGGGTAGGTTCCAAAATAAAATCCCAGTGACCTTGGCATTGACTGCTTTCACTGTGTGTGGTTAAATGCTATTGTAAATGATTCAGCTTTCACTTGAAACTGGTTATGTCTCAGATTTTCCTTTCTGTTGCAGCCCTGACCTCTTCTAAACCCCAGCCCTACTGCTTCTTGACCTTACAGGTGGGGAGCTGCTGTTAGGATTTCAGACTCAGCCTGTCCCATCTTTCCCCATAAAAATAGTTCCTTTTCTTTAATCGCTGTCAGTGCTGTGATGGTTCTGTTAGCCATGTCGGTGTACAGTTATAAACTGCGTCCAGCTTTCCTTTTCCCTGTTGCTAATACCAGCCCCATAATACCCCTTCTCTTCTTGTCTCGTCCCAGAACTACTCTCCCTGCTGCCTGCTGTGTGCTAGTTTCATCTCTGCTCAGCTCTTGTCATGACTTTCTCACCAGCTGTTCTTCTCCAAAACTCTCTACACTGCCAGAGGGAGTTCTGATTTTTATTTATTTTATTTGTTATTTTTGTAAAGATTATTGATTTATCAGAGAAAGAGTGCACATACACAGGCGCTCACTTGTGCTTGAGTGGGGGGAGGGGCAGAGAGAGGGCAGAGGAACAGACTTCTCTGGGAGGGGGGCTAGATCTCATGACCCTGAGATCATGTCCAGAGCCGAAATCAAGAGTCGGCTGCTTAAGTGACTGAGCCACCTAGGCGTCCCAGGGATCCCTGATTTTTAAAATGGGATTTTTAAAATCTCCCTATTTTTGATCTTACCAGATCTTAAAATCCTTGGGGTATTATTTTTCATTTGTTACATACACTCATATAGTTCATGTGCTCTTGTGTCCTTGCCTTTCATGTTTTAAGAGAATACAGTTCTCTCTGTTGAGAATGCCTGCCCATCAGAAAAGAAGGGAAGAAAGAAAGAAAACAACAGCCAAAACAGCTGCTTTGAAAAAGCATCTCAAACTAACTTAAATGGCAGCTGTGTGTGTCTCTGACATAAATTTCTTGCCCTGGGCAGAGAACAATGTTTACCGGGTCCTTATTACGCTAACCATCCGTCTTCATTGCCGCTTTGTGTTTTTATCATACTCCTGACATGTCCGTCTTCCCTAATAGATTGGGGACTCCTTGAAGTCAAGAGCTGTTTTATCTAGCTCTGAGCCCTTGCACCAGTGGCCCAGGTTATGATCTGTCTGCTTCTAGGCTACTTACTTTCTAGGTTGTCTTTTTTTTTTTTTAATTTTTTTTTTGTTTGTTTGTTTATTTGACAGACAGAGATTACAAGTAGACAGAGAGGCAGGCAGAGAGAGAGAGAGAGGGAAGCAGGCTCCCCGCTGAGCAGAGAGCCCGATGCGGGACTCGATCCCAGGACTCTGGGATCATGACCTGAGCCGAAGGCAGCGGCTCAACCCACTGAGCCACCCAGGCGCCCCCTTTCTAGGTTGTCTTGCTGCCAGAGATGTTTATCTAAAATGCTGCTTTCATTATGTTTCTTCCTGATCGAAAGTGTACTGTGTACTGTCATCTTAGCATGTGCAGCCTCCTATCCTCTGTCCCCTCATCCAGATACAGAGGCTAATTTCTTTCCTTTCTGGTTTGCTCCCCTCCTGCCTCTCTAGTTTGGTGGCTTTATTTTCCAGACCTTGAAACGTTTCCACTATCTCTACCTGTTCATTTCTAGTACGTGTCCTGTCATTTCTTATTTCTCAGTGGTTTCTTTGTCATGCGATAGCATGTCCAATGCTGGCATATGTTACTACGTCAGCCTGCTCCACACGGCAGAGACTCCGTCTTACACCACCTGGTATTCTTCGGTCTTGTGCTTAGAAGGTGTTTGGTGTTTTGCATCATGTTAGCTGTTCAGTAATTACTGATTCATTTACTTACTGCCACCAGTCTTGCTTTAACTTAGAAATAAATAAAAACCTCCTTTTTCTAGTTGTTAAATTAGGAGGCAGCCAGAATTGGCAGGTGATGATGGCTTTGGTAAATAAACTTGGAAATCCAGATTTAACTTAGCACATAATGTCCTCAATCCAGTTTTTCTTACCAAATCCAAATTTAACTTAGGCACATAATGTACTAAGTCCAGTTTTTCTTACCAGGGGGAATTTGCCTTACTTTTATAAAAATATTAAAGTGATTTCTTAATAGTTTTCTTAATAGATGGACTTAAGATTGAATGGATATAGCATATAACTTATGTGGAATAATTTACTATGCCATCAGGATCTAAGTGTTATTTTTAATTTTTATTATAATGGGTATTTCATTTTAATATCCAGTCTGATAATTCATTAGCATAGAATTTTAGAGTTTTAAGGGACCTGAGTTAAATTTTTTTTCAAAATTTTCATTTTGTAGATGAGAAATGCCAGTTTAACCGGATCAAAATGAATTTATCAGAAATCTTATTTTTAATTTATAGAAGCTAAAAATGAAGATAGGATGGTAAATTAATAAGTAGCTACAATGGGCTTTGAATATACAGTGGGAGAAGCTCATCAATCTGGCTTTTCCTCTTTGAATTTTTTTTTCTTTTTGGGATGTTAATGTGTTTGTGTGATAAATGGTTTGGAGGTTTCAGTGGGTTTTCTAATGCAGGAATATAAGGAGAATTAAAGGTGAATTGCAACTTTAACAGAAATAGCGATAACTATAGATGTTCTTTCTGTGCTTTGGATCTAGAATATGTTTTGCTTTTTTTTTTTTTCTTAGCACTTCTTACAATCAGCTAATCTTTCTATTTGTCAACTTAAAACTCAAAGTGTAGTAGGTCCAAACAGCTCTTAAAGGGTTGTTTATACACTGAGAGCAAAATATTTATATTCATTGTTGGTAACTGTAATAGTTCATTTGTAACTAAGCTGAACAGATGGACTCATGGTTAATTTGCTAAAGATGTAAATACCCTTTTTTGGATACCTTCAGAATTTTTCTTTATGATGAAATTTTACTTTCAAGTATTCTAGAAAAAAATATCTGAGAGAAAGTATATAATTGAATGTATTAAATGTGCATGTAAATGTTTATGTATGTGTTTCAATTGGGAGGTTAAATTTCTCTTTCCCTTTCAGATATGTGTTAAGTGAATCCCAGAGTCGCCAAAATTCATCTTCAGGACAGGGTTCTTCTTCAAATAGTGGGGGAAGTTCTGGCATACCACAGCCTCCCCCAGGAATGAGTTTTTACGCAGCTAAGCGAGTTATTGGTGATAACCCGTGGACTCCTGAACAGTTGGAACAGGTATCACTGCTTTGTTCATACTGGAATTTGCCCCAGTACGCTAGCCTGAGGAGGTCCCCAGAAGCACGTCTACCGTAGTTCTTATGTGCTCATTCTCTCTAATGAAATAGCTTTGCAACGGCCGATTGACCTAATGTACTCTCTTCATTGTGGCAGTTACTTGTTAAAGCCCCAGGGAAAGGGAGGAGTGGGAAGTGCTCTTCAGTGCTCTTCACTGCATCCATGGTTCAAGGGTAAAATACAGCCCGCTTAGAAACGGAGTATGCTTAGCTTCTTTCATTTTCACTTTTGACTGTAGGTTTAATAATCTAGCTGTTTTGGTGCAGTTAAAATACAATTTATCTTAGATTATTCAGCTTCTTAGGGCTGTACATTTTGTTTAAAGTGAGGAACTCCTGTACTCACATGTGACAATATGGGGGAAAAGCATGACTCCCTTTTATATTTCTTGCTGGGAATTTAAAAATTGGCATTAAGCATTTTATTCTGGATTTAAACAGGACACAGATGTTCTCTGAGCAGCTTTTAAAAAAGACTGGTGCTCTACAGAGAAGTTGCCTCACTGTGTCTGTGTCATCAGGCACCTCAGGGAAGAACAGATGAGATCAGTATGTAATTATTTTGGAATTCAAGCAACATGGGTTAGTCTTCCAATCCTTCCTTTATCTCTCCGTGGCAGTCTCATTGATCTGATATTTTTTCTTTTTGGGAATGTGAGGGACCACTGATCAAAAAGCAGTGTTCCCCAGGAGAGGGGAAAAAGGCAAGTGGGGCATTGCTTCCACTTGTGAATTTATAGAATGATTTGTTCGGCGAGGGTTATGTTTGATTAGATTTGCTTCATGTTTTATAGATCTTCCTCCCCCCACCCCTTCCTCAACCATGATGTAAGTAAGAAAGAAAGGTAAATAGTACAGTAGTTACTCTTTTTTGGGTGTGAACTCTTTGACAGATACTATGCTGAGCACTTTGAATACCTTGTCTCATTTAATTCTTATAGCAGCCCAAGGAGGTAGAGAAATCATTTCATTTTGTAAAAGGAAGTGAGGTTTTGAGATGTACCTTGGTCTCACTTCTAGTACTAGGCTTTGAATCTAGGCCTCTCTGAGGGCTCAAGCTCCAAGTGCTGGAGAATAATTGTTAACATTAAATTGTAATCTTGTGTTGGTAATTATTTGCTAATACTTAAGGGCCTCTTCATGTTTTTTTGTCAATTTTATAGTCTAGTGAACCTAATGAACCATTTAGTTTCAAGGATGAAAGAAAATTTTGTTTTTATTTAAATAAAAATGGCTTTTATTTTTTCTAATGACAAAATTATGATAATGTAAAGATTCAAGCATACAGAATATTATAAAGAGAAGTTAAAAATTACCTGGAATCCTGCCACCCTAGTTTGTCATTCATCTACAGCCTACTCTGTGTGTGTGTGTTTGTGTGTATATATATAAGTACAGTTTTACAAATACATTTTTACATATTATATGTTACATTTACATACGTTTACATACATACAGTATTTTTGGTTTGCTTTTTCCATTTAAAAATATGTAAAGTTTTTTAAAAAGTCATCTTTTTAAATGTTTATGTAAAATTATGTGTAAACCACACAAGATTTTACCTAGTCTTCCTTCTACTGATGGGCATTAGTACTGTTTTCAGTTTTCTTTGCACATTTTTTTGTTTATATCTTCATGTAGTTAGTTTCCATAACTGTTCTTCTGTAGCTTCAGTAAATATTTGAGTTCTTTCTCTTGTAGCTCTTGCCACAGTAAGTTGTATTGAACAAGGGGAGGGAAGGCAAGCATTTTATGATCTGTTTATATACTTTTTAAAATTGCATCTGTTGTTATTTAATAATTATAAGCTCTCTCAATCAAGATTCATATGCATAAGAATTAGTATGTAACTGATTTCTAAAGGTAAAGATAGTTTTCAGGTACATTTGTCCTAAATAGAATTCTTTGTTGTGAAATTCATAGCTCCTTCACATTAATTAGAATCCCTCTTCAGTCTGTGTTTCATTTTAGCCATTCA
This sequence comes from Mustela erminea, assembly GCF_009829155.1. NCBI lineage: Eukaryota > Metazoa > Chordata > Mammalia > Carnivora > Mustelidae > Mustela > Mustela erminea. The sequence goes on from NC_045625.1 coordinate 21,559,127, forward strand.
GTTAGACTGAATACTGTTCGGTTAAAATTTCACTTGCCTTGACTTAGAGTGTGTTTGAAACCCTATTGTTTTCAGTCTGTAAGAATATTGAGGACTGAATGAGTATGTTAACAACAGAGTGGAACTCTATGGAATGTGGTTTAGTTCTTTTTGAACTGTCAAAACAATCCATGGAGCCCTCTATTCATAATGTACCACTCTCTTACCTGCAGGCTCCAAATTTGGACTTCAGTTCAAGGCTTTATCATTCTAGAGAGACTGTAACCTAAGTAGGAAGGCTGTGTATCGTAATGGTCTTCGAGTTGGAGAAACTTGGGTTTGAATCTTGTTTTCATCACTTACTATATGTCTTAATCTCTTAAGCCTCGCCTCAGTTTCCTCATCAGAAAAATGGACTGTTACTTATGTCATAAATTGTGAGGGTTAAATGAATCAATGAATATATGTTACATACAGTTCCCTGGCACATTGTAAGCCTGAACAGGAGCTGCTACTGTTGTTGCTATTAATTTCTGGTTGGTGGTGTTTGTCTCATTGATCACTGTTTCTCCCTCCCTTCATTTATCTGCAGTGCAAATTGGGTATAGTGAAGTTCATAGAAGCTGAACAGGTGCCTGAACTTGAAGCTGTTCTCCACCTGGTGATTGCTTCTAGTGACACACGCCACAGTGTGGCGACAGCAGCGGACCTAGAATTAAAAAGCAAGCAAAGGTAAACTACCTCCCTTTTCCCCTTTAAAAAATGAAAAGAGGCCACATTTTTAGAAGCTCACGTTTATTCTTTCAGGATTTTCTGTAATGAGACGTTCAGTTTAGGCAGTTATGAAATACTGAAATATACCTGAGCTGTAATAAAGACAGTTTGCTTAGGAGTGGGATTCTGTATAAGACAAAAGAAGTAAAGCTGTTTGGAAAAGCAGTTTAAAACTGGAATGTATTAGAGATGTTACCATGAGAAGTGAGACCTTTGTTGTCTCGGTAAATGCACTTAAAGAACATGTGTTAAGAAGAATGTCAAAGCCCAGAAGCTATTCATTTTTGATTCTTCCTCTGTGTCAAACCATTTACGATTGCTTTTTAATAAAGGACATGTAGGTGTTATGATTAATATGGTAAAAAAACAGGTCTCTTGTAGAGAGGTGCTAAATAACGATGAAAAGATACGCTGAATAAATCTTAATTCACACAGGAGAAAACACGAATAGTAATAGGCTCAGAGAAAATGTTTTGTGTGAGAAATCAAATCAGTGCAGAATAAAACACTCGTGTACCAGTTTGTACCCATTGGTAAATAAAATTGTGTTAACAGTTGAAACTCCATTTAAGTTTCTGTTGAAACTGCTGTTTCTACGTTCTGTTGATTGGCATTATAAGCTGAAATAATTTTTGGAAAGCACTTTGCAGTATGTAATGAATCATAAAAATATTTATAATCTTTTATGTAAATCTTCTGGGAATTTATCCTAAGAGAGTCATTCAAAAGAAAAAGATTATATTTAGAAAAATGTTATAGATTTGCTCATTATGCCATTTCCTGTAATTTTAAGAAAAATGGAAACAAATTCAAATTTCCACTCTAGGGAAGTAGTTAAGTAAATTAACTGTGTCTCTATATGGAATATTGTATATCTCCCAAAATAATTATGAAAGTAATAAAGCAATGTGTAAATTGTCCCCAAATAATGGCAAATGAATCCAGCAGAATAAAAATGTGTACTGATGTAAAACTGGAGATGTGGGAAGACTTAAAAACAACACAAGAAATTGAAGTTACTTGGTTGAAAACTATCACAGTTATGGAAGGGTTGTGTTCATTTGTTTTAATGTTTAATGTAATAACATGCTAAAAGGCATTGGAGTGCATATATTGTAGTTTTTCCCCTTCAAATCCCCAGAAAACGATATAAGTAGTTTTAACCGAGTGAGGAAGGTAACTTTGTAGTCCCTTAGAGGGCAGGTGAGGCAGCCCAGGAGAGGAGCACGATGTCCTGGGGTTAATCCTGGTCACGCCTGTCACTGATGGAGTGCGCCAAGGCTCCTGTAGCCCGCCAGGCCTTGAACTCTGAGGAATAAGAAAGCTGGACTAGATTGCACTTTAACACCCTGCCCCAAGTCTAAAATTCCTTCATGTTGCTTATAACTGCGTCCTCCTGGTATCATTTTCAAAGAATTTGTTTGGTTTTGAAGTATCAAAAAATCTTTCTTGAAAACCTCTCATTGTGTTTGAGCTGGCCTCATTCTTTACAGCATGTAGTGGATCGGATTGTTAGAAATATAAATGTGGTGCTGAAGTATTCTAGTTCGTTTGGATTTTGTCTGGTAGAACAAACGTGCACTTTTTCATAAGAGGAGTTTAACATTTTTAAGAGGTAAAAAGGAAGCTGAGAACCATATGTAGATATTTTCCCATTTTGCTAAAAGAAAAATCCTGAAGTGTGTGTTTAAGTGATGCATCTCTCTTTCGATCTTTTTTTTTTTTTTTTTTTTTTTTTTACCTGCCTACCTGCTGTACCATCTACCAGTTTTACATGCATAAGAAAGAACTGTAGAGGGGTGCTGGGTGGCTCAGTGGGTTAAGCCGCTGCCTTCGGCTCAGGTCATGATCTCAGGGTCCTGGGATCGAGTCCCGCATCGGGCTCTCTGCTCTGCAGGGAGCCTGCTTCCTCCTCTCCCTCTCTCTGCCTGCCTGTCTGCCTGCTTGTGATCTCTGTCTGTCAAATAAATAAATAAAATCTTTAAAAAAAAAAAAAAGAACTGTAGAAAAAGATACACCCAAATTAGTGGTTACTGAAAAGGAATAGAGAGGGATATGGTATACAGATTATAAATTTCTGTACATTTCTGAATTTTCACAACAGATGTAATTGAACTAGAAAGATGGCAAGGGTTTTGAAAAAATAGAGCAAACAGTGAGAATTATCCTTATTAGTTTTTAGTTTGTTTTTACTGTTAAGTTTTACTAAAGTGTCTTTGTGTTGTCAAAAAAACTCTACACCTGACATATTTATGGAAGGGAAGCAAAGGTGGAGCTTGAGGATTAGTTAGTAGCGGTCATCTGAGGAGAGTGTAGGTGAATGCAGATTACAGTAGAATGGTGGAACATCTTCCAGGAGAGGGGCCTTGTGGCTCTCAGAGGAAGAGGCAGATGGATGAACTGTGAAAGTAGAGATGGATGAGAAAACCTGTGAGAGCAGCTTCAGGAATGATGTTTGCACAGACAGAGTGTAGCTTGGAAGCAGAAGCAACGTGAGAAGGTAGTGTGGCACATCTCACTGGTCAGGTCAAGCCAGGGTTGCAGTACTGCTAGGTTTGTAATGTGACTGAGAGGGGCTGCCGCGGAGGGCGGGTGCCGTTCCCTAATCCTAATTCACCTGATGGCGGGACCTAAGCAGGACTAATGGCAGCAGGACGGCTGTGTAGAATTAGGTGAGGAAACTGCAAATACGCGCTGGCCGAGAAGGAAGAGAGAGAGGCTGGGGATCATAGTGACACAGTGTAAGAGAAATGAGATGGGCTGCCAGCTTCTTAGGGTTGAGGCTTTAATGGATAGGTTTTTTTTTTTTTTTTTTTGGTCACTTTCCTTATCACTTTTGGGTTTCCAGGTAAATTCAACAGAAGAAGGACGCTTGCCTCAGTTCTCTTTGAACAAGTGTACTATAGCTGTGCTCTGTCCAAACTGCCCCATGGCATTGGCCTTGAGCGTCCATTTTTCTTGTGTGGGTGTCCAGTTGGGCCATGGGTGTAATGACCTGTTGAATCAGGGTGGGATAAGCGACTTGCTGTATTTCTGTTTAAAAACTAAGGTTGGTCTGAATATAATCCCTTTCCTTCTCTTCTACAATGTCAGTTGCCCAGTTCCATTTGTGTATTTCTAATGTTTTCCTTTGGTAACAAATATTGGGGCTGTGTATTGTTTGAAATCATTGAAGTGGGACAAAACAAATAATTTTAACAAGCTGTGTTGAAACCTTCTATATAGCTTGATTGACTGGAATAATCCTGCCATCATTAATAAGATGTACAAGGTATACCTTGGAGATATACCACTGAAGACAAAAGAGGTAGGTTGCTTTGGTTTATTCTCACATCATCATAAAAAGCATTTGGTTGATATGAGGTCAATACATTTGAACTTTTTCTCCTAGTTATTTTGATTTATGCTGAACCTAGACTGTAGGAAATACTAGTTTTAAGCCATGTCATCTGGATGGATTAAAGTCTGGTAACCAGTTTATTTGAGCTGGTGGTTTCAATTCCTGTACTTAAATGATGATACACTGTCTAGATTAGGGTTCCACACACTTCTACTGCGAATTTTTAGGCTTTGCTGGCCATATGGTTCTGAGGCAGCAACCATTCAGCTCTGCCCGAACATGAAAGCAACCGTAGGCAACACATGAGGAGCGTGGCCAGATGCCACTGTAGCTTCATGGTTACTGAAACATGCATTTCATATAATATTCACATATCCTGAAATACTATTCTTTTGATTTAAAAAAAAATCATTTGAAAACATAAACCCTATTCTTAACTCATAGGCTTTATCAAGACAGATGGGCCCGCTGGGTAGTTTGTTGACCTCTGGTCTAAAATCTAGGACAGTAGGTGGGTTCTTCTGAAAACTCCAAGTAAGGTGTTTGCTTAGTAAGTTAAATTCTGTTTAGTTCACTATATTTAAAAGTGTGTCCACATTCAAATCCAGACATACAAGGATTATATGTTTGCTTGCTTGCTTTTTCAACCATAAATATTTGTTTTAAGAATCATAATCTCCCTCCTCCCCATCATACTATTTCCAATTGGATTAAATTGAGTGTGATGTGGCAGAAAGAGCAGTGAATTGGGAATTGGGAGCCTCCCCTTGGATTCTAGTCCTTGAGTGGCTACACATCATTGTACTAGGGAGGAGAGATTTGGCTAATCACAGAACTTTTCTTGGCCTCATATTCTTTGTGGAGAAAACAAAAGAGTTTGATTAGATCAGTGGTTCGTAGAATGTGGTTCATGCACCCTTGTCAGGTCATAAGGAATTTTTTTTTTTTTTTTACCGTGTCGATATTTGCAGTGGTGTTGTGCAAACAATGGTGGGTGTCACTGTTGGGTCCTCACATAAACCAAACTGTGTCACTGAATAGTACTAGTAGTTATTGTGTTCTTAACTGTCAGAACTCACGGTAAAAAAAAAAAAAAAGAAAGAAAGAAAAGAGGAAAGAAAAACGTGGAGAGAGTGAAAATGAAACTCCGCTTTACTTAAGAATATCTTTGATGAGGCGCCTGGGTGGTTCAGTCAGTTGAGCAGCTGATACTTGGTGTCTGCTTGGGTCGTGATCTCGGGTCGTGGGATTAAGTCCTGTGTCAGGCTTCGTGCTCAGCGTGGGGTCTGCTTCAGGTTCTCTCTCCCTGTCTTGCTGCCCCTCCTTCTCATGCATGCTCTTTCTCACTCTCTAAGATAAGTAAATAAATCTTAAAAAAAAAAAAAAAATAATGTTTGATGAAGCAGTAAAAATTACTTGTAGACTGAGAAACTGTGGCTATTGAGGTGTTATTTGGCAGATAATGTTCTTTAAACTGAAGAAATGAGGCTTCAAGAAAAACAATTCCTGTGGTTTATGGGCAGTGGTAAAAATTTGACTTTCAAGCAAACATTAGAATTTAGGGAAACTTGTGTCCATCACAATGAGCCTGACATTTTGAGATTTTTCTGATGAGATTGGTGGTGATAATAACATGTGATTAAAAAAAAATGTTTAAAAAAAAATGTTTTATAATGAAATGTTTGCTTAACTCATGAGCCAGTATTTTCCAAATGACCAGTGATGTTACAGAAGCATTACAATGGTAAGGGGGCCATTCAGTGGGCAACGTAGATCAGTGGAATTTAGTATAAGACTATATAAAAGTTCCGTGATACAGTTTCAAATCCAAATTGTAACGCCTTTAAGAAACTGTTGTTTATTAAGTCTTGCTGGAGTATCAAAGAATATCTACAATTACCCAAAAAGGCTAAAATCATCCCCATTTTTCCAAACACGTATCTTTATGAAACTGGGTTTGTTTTTTTTTTTTGACCCCACCCCGTGCCGGTTTTTTTTTTTTTTTTTAATGTAGTTTAACCAACACAACATACCAGAACAGATTTCTGAATGCAGAAGATAAAAGAATCCAGCTCTCTTCTATTAAGGTGGACAGACAAGATATTTATAGAAGATGAGAAACAGTGCCACTCAGTACAGTTTTTTGTTTGGGAAAATATAGTAAATTTTCTTAAAAATATGTTATTTATGAAAATGTATAAATGGATTTGTTATTTATTATTTAACATTATAATTTTAAATGAATTTTTAAAAATTTCTCATATAAATTTTCTCATATAAATATTGATAGGTGTTCCAGGGTAGCAAGAGCTCTTCAGAGTGTTTAGTAGTTTGTAAGAGTGTAAAGGAATCTTGAAACAAAAGTGTGAGAGACACTGATTTAGAGGCTCTCTCATGACTCTTTTCAGTGAACAGTAATTCTGAACTGCTGAGTTAAAATTAAACATATTTTTCACAGGGAGCAGTTCTGAAACCAGAGCTGAAGAGGGACCCCGTCAGTACAAGGGTTAAGTTAAAGATTGTCCCTCATCTCCTTCGTTCTAGACAAGCTGCAGAAACGTTCCCAGCTAACATCCAGGTAATTCATTCTTTCCAGAGAAAGATGGACTGTTTACAACTCTTATGTCTGTTTAATTGCAGAAAGAACTGCATTAATGGATATTCAGGAGGTATGTTGATATATGTAACAAGTTTAATGAGATTCCATCTTGTTTTTCTATTTCAGGTTTAACTGCAGACATGGTTAAAATTAAAAAAAAATTTTTTTTAACATTCAACTTAAATGTATAATGACTGTCCTTTTAAACTAGTGCTTTCTGGGTGGCTCTTCTCCAAAAATGTTTTTCTTAGGCAACCAAGTTTCTGGTGGTCAGTTTAGTGGAAAAATTCAGTTATCAAGTGTCATCCTTAACGGAATCCCTACGTATTGGTAGTGGCCATATTCTCTGGATTCTGCCTCCTTAATGTCTTTATCTCCATTTACCTAATGCTGATGTTAATTGGGGCTGTCCCTTCTCATTTTGGTCATCACAGTATCGATCTTGTTTCCCTTCCTCTCATCTGAAAGACAGTCTGTTTTCTCTGTTGCCACCGGAGTTTCTGTTGCGGTTGGAAATGCTTGTACTCTGATTGTATGGGACACCAGTCCCTCTGCCAGAGCTCCTACCTTTTATCCAAGTGGTGACCAACTCAGCTCAGGTAGCAGAGAAATTGGAGTAAAATTTTGTCATAGTTATTTGCTATAGATCCTAAATAAGCCTCAGGGGTTTTTTTGTGTGTGTGTTTTTCTTTCTTTTTCTGTTTTTCTTAAAAAAAAGTCTTTTTCAAATCTGTAAAATGGGTGTAATACAATAGCAGCTTACTCAGAACACTATCATAAAGCCTGAATGGGATCATAGAAAGTTGAGCGCACAGTGGCTAGGACTCATTCAGTTACCACGTTCCTAGTCACTGCTGACAGCTTAGCAGTTATTTCTCTTCTGGTCTCCTCTCTCACCACTCCCTTACCCTGTACCTTATGCTCCAACAAAAGATTGTTTTCTTTAAAGACACTGCTTTCATGGCTCTGTGTCTCTGCTCGTGATGCTCCCTTTGCTTGGCAGAGCTCCCCTTCCCCCTTTAGCGTGGTAAACATCTACTCATGTTTCAGGATTCACTCCAGCACACCACCACCTGAAATGTTCCCACTTCCTGCCACTCCTCTTTTTCAGTCCCAAAGTGAGAACACTCCCCATCGCACTCATTGTATGGAGGATGTAGCATCTCTCCCCTTTAAGGCTTATTTTGTTGAAGTAGCTACTTGCTCCTCCTCCTTGATGATAAAACTTTTATTCCCCATACCTGGCACTCTGATATATGACTTTGAAATATTCTGTGTCTCTCATAAATGTAAAATGATCACAGAGCTTCTGTCATTTCTTTTTCATTATTGGTGTTTGCAAGCACTGTTTCCCAGATAGTGTCGATAATTTTGCTTCAGAAAATTTGGTGTAGTAACACATTACATGATAAGTAGCTAGAATTTTGTGACAAAATATTCATAGACGTCCTGTAGATGTGTACTTCCTTTGTAGTTATTTATATGTTTTCAAAATAAATCTGGCTAAAATGTGGTGTATTCAAAGACAAACTCATTGTCCCTCACACACATTCTTTCTGTTCTCATTTTTGATGATTACATTACTGTTTTCCTATGTAATTGGCCTCACCCCTCGTCTTCCCCACTTATCAGTCATAGAAATCCTTCAAGGTATCATTTGTGAGCGTCTTCTTTCTTGATACCAGTGGCTTTAACTAGGCACATATTAACTTACCTTAATTTTGAACTTACGGAAGTACCCAGCATAATCCTTTGCAAATAATATGTGCACCATGAATTTTATTTTTTCTGATAAAACATTCGTATTCTGATTAATTCATTTTCTTCTATCTTACCATATTATTCTATATAATATAGAATTACCAGATAAATTTTCTAGAAATCTTTTCCGATTAAGGTAGCATGTGATTACGTATTGTCCTGTATCATTTTTAATGTATGTACATTTTGATCCCCAAGGAGATCGAGTGTCTTGGGAGCAATGCTTGTCTCTCTGTATCTTGCAGTGCCTGGCTAGATTTGGTTACCCAGTAGGGCTCAGTCCTGTTCAGTCACATGTCATTGTTAAGTAAGATCAGAATACTGCTAGTAGTTTTCGGAACCAATGTGAGGAGATTTTTTTTCTAAGTGTAAGACTATCTGTCCCATAGAAGGTGGGAATTTGAGGAATTTAGATTTCTTCGACATTGCTGTCTAATATCTGAACCTTCTGGATGCTGTACAGGGCTCACCTGCGAGGTCTTTGGCCATCTAGGCATGATTACAGAATATATGGAGCACCTCTATCCTGACTACATGTGTAGAATGCTTGATTCTTGACATTTTTCATGAAGCTTTTATTATAATTTGTTAGGAATGGCTGACTCCATGTACTTAATGAGCCAGAGTGACTTTATCTGCTCCTGTCGCCTCTGTGATATGAAGTGGCAGACTGAGGGCCCGCTGTGAACTCTTGTTTCTGCTGGTAGATCCACAAGTTTTGCAGACTGTCCCGATCAACCACTGTGTTTGCTATTCCACAGACTCCTGATTGGAGCTATGTTGGTCGGCTAAAATGATTATCTGTATTAAAAAGAACTGCGTTAATTTTGAATAACAAGGAGGTACTGCCCAAGATCTGCTGTTGAATCCTGACTAATATCTGAGAATAGCAAATTGCTATTACAAATTGGTGTTCTTGACATTGTCCCTTTCTCATAGGTGGTATATGACGGACTTTTTGGTACAAATACAAATTCAAAATTGAGGACATTATCCCTGCAGTTTGTGCATCACATTTGTATAACGTAAGTTTTTTGAAACTATCTGACTGTAAAATTTCAAGCTATTGGAGTGATCAAGTGATTCGAGTATTTCTTTCTTACCAAAAAGAAACCATGTTTGCTCATCTTAAAAAAATTTAGGTTTTACTAGATTATTTCAGTTGTGTTTCTAATTATTTTAAGTCATCATCTGAAAAGATATGCTAATAATGAGATTCTTATCTTGCTTTGTGTATGTGTGCTATTTTTTTAAAGTTGCCCAGAAATCAAGATTAAGCCATTAGGTCCAATGCTTTTGAATGGCCTCACCAAGCTAATCAATGAATATAAAGAAGTAAGTGACTTGTCTTTTAAACACTATTGATGTTTTATATTTAAAGTATTTTCTGTTATCAACCTTTCTGGTCTACATGTTTGTTTAGTTAGTTATAGTTGGCTATTTTTCCATCAATTCTTTAACATTTTTACATGAAGTGGTGTGAATTTCAGAAATTACTGCCATCTTTTGCTTTTTTGCTTTTGGAATTAAGTGTTAAAAATACAGTACGAATTTTGAGGGGTCTTATTGCTTCTTTAAATAACATCTTCTAAAGCAATTGCATTTTATTCTGCTTTTAGGCACTGTGCAAAAATGGAATGGAAAGAATTACACTTTATTTTATGATTGGTTTCCATATGGATGTTTATTTGGGTTTGCTTGTATTTAGAAATAGTGTTAATTCTTAAGGGCTGAGTTTTTACCAATTCAAAATTCTGTAAAAACATGCATTCAGTAAGTTTTTGATTCCTTGAGCTAAGTGGGATGAGGATTCTTTGGAATGTAGGTTTTTGAATCCCCTTTGTCCTTGCTGTGTCACTCTTACTATCTTCATTAGTTCGGCTGAATTTGCTAAAGAAAGTAATGTTTCAAAAACTGTAGTCAACATTATTTTCCCAAGTCTTAACTAAACATGAATGCATGTTTGCAGTAGCGTAGAAATTAACATTCTGCCATTTGGAGTTAGAATTGAGTTTGAATCCTGGTTTTGTTCTTCGGTGGTTGCTTAAATTCTTTGGAGCTCTGTTTTTTAGTAGAAAAATGAAAATAATACCTCTTTGTTGGATAATTGTGAAGATCAAATGAGATTATACACAAAATTCCTCAGCACACCGAATGCACTTCAGTAGGTATTCTTATTAGTGAAGAGCTGTTCAGTGCTGTGCAGTGGGGCTTTGGCAGCAGTGCTTGGCCTGGCTGGCCTCTTGTACTGAATAGTGCTTGTATGGTTTTTTAGGCCTAGGGACCCTTTCAGAGTATTTTTATGGCATAGATAGTCAGATGCGTGGGATGGTTGGTAGAAATAAAAATGCTTTCGGGCTTTTAGGGGAGAGTCTATTTAAAAATTCGTTCCAGAGGCCAGATAAACCATAGGGCCCTAATCTCTGTACCTCCTGGAGATACCTGTATGACTTCCCAACAGATGAATCCCATCAGTGTGCCCATCGAGGTGTGGCAGAGTGCGACCTGTGTTGACTGTAGCAACTGCAGCTCACAGAGGTGTTACTTTGTAATCCGACTGTGGGTTTTCATGAAAGGTTGTAAAATTCTGTCTGCCTGAGGAGGGACCCTCACTTGAGGGCTGTGATTTTCATTTTTTATAATGGCAGCTGTTTATTATCATGCAGATTTTTAAGGTAATTGTTCCCCAGCTTTCTGCAGTTCTCGGGGGAGAGAGGGCGGATCCTAGTCTTCAAGACCAGTGGTGAATTTTCTGTTAAGTTAGGGTGTTTTCCCAGTGTGTTGAAGATGACTTTTGGTGTTTGCAGGTTACATAGTCTTGAAAATACCCTGAAGTTAGCTCCACCTGAGAGAACCCTTTCATATATGACCTCTGCATTGTCCTTTTGGAGTGAGTTGGGGATACAAAGTTTTGTTTTCTTTTTCATTTTAGTAGTGTGATGATTCTGGGTTTGGACTTTTTTGTTTGTTTGTTTGTTTTTGTCCATATGCTAATAGCATGTAGTTAGGCAGAGTGAGACCAGGTTTAACAAGGAGTAAAATATTGCATGTAATTGCAGCAAAAAGGTTTTGCCGTTTACTGTATTTTTTGTTTTGTCTGTTTTTTGTTCTTTTTTTTTTTTTTCTTTCTTTCTTTCTTAATTTCAAGGACCCTAAGCTACTGTCAATGGCATATTCAGCTGTTGGAAAACTCTCCAGGTGAGTAAACCCTTCTTCAGTGAGAGCTATGCTAAGAAAAATTATGTGGCATTTAATAATGGATGGAGAATAAATTGGTTGTGATTTTGAAAGGAATGTATTTAATGGCCATAGGTTGTTTAGGAATGTTTTCCTTGCAGAAGGAACATGATGTGAGACATTCCACTTGAAGACAGCTATGTTTCCATAGTAAATGGCAGTCTTGAAATGAGATTTTGAACTGGATTGTGTCTTAACGGGTTACTTTTTCTTGCGCCCTGGAGACATTTGATTGACCTTAAGTGTTCTTTGTTGCCGCTTACCACTAGTCTTTATAATCACAGTCATCAAGGTTTAGTTCTTGACCTTCTTTTCTGTTCTGATAGTGCTATATTATGATTCTGGGTGGCCCTGTTTCCAGAGGTGGATTTTTTTTCTTCTGCTTATAGTATGATTTCCTCCTTACACTTCCTCCTGGTTTCTTCTTCCTTCCCTATATTTCAAAGCAGGGAGACTGTGACCCTGGGTGGTGCTGCTAGCCGTGGCGCAGGGCCTGTACTGGCCAGTGTAGACGAGGTCTTGCTCTTCTCTCTGTGCAGGGAAAGGATCTTTGGGGTTCAGAGGAAGGCCACCCTCAGTCACATGATACAGCACTTATATGATAGCCTTTAGTTTAAATAGCAGTTTGGTCTTAATTGTCAATGTTTTTATGTTAAAATCAGAAATATTAACTGAATGCATGGAATCTTATGAAGGCAGTCTCTGGGTAGTATTTTAATCATGGGTTACTTATATTAGACAGTTGAATTAAATATTTACTTTTAAAAATATTTGGCTCTTTGAGGAGGTAATCTAATGATGTTGACATTATGTTTAGAGATGAAAATGCAATTCAAGAAAATTTGTGTTTAGTTACATTTTCTTCTAACCGCATGGAAATTTATGGTTGTAATAATGGTCTTATTATTCTCTTACAGTCGAATGCCCCATTTATTCACTAAGGATATAGCTCTTGTGCAGCAGCTCTTTGAAGCCCTATGTAAGGTAGGGAAACACCCAACCAATCTATGCTTTCCATTTGGATGCTGACCTGGAAACCTGACTGGGAAGGGAAACACTGTTTTTATCATATTTATAGGAAGAGCCTGAGACTCGGCTTGCTATTCAAGAAGCATTATCTATGATGGTTGGAGCTTATAGTACCTTGGAGGGAGCACAGCGAACTCTCATGGAGGCACTTGTGGCTTCATACTTAATAAAGGTAGGTCCAACTATGTCAGCTACAGTGGTTGGTGATACATATTTTTAAGAGCAGAATTTGAATTGTTTTTCTTTAGTGATCTCGACAGTTAAGAGGAGTATTTGCTTTCACTTGGACTATGATTGATTGAGTTACTGATTTTTAAAGATTTTATTTATTTGAGAGAGAGAGAGCATGAGTGGAGGGAAAGGCAGAGGGAGAGGAAGAAGCAGACTCCCCGCTGCTGAGCAGGGAGCCCGAGCACGACTCGATCTAGGACCCTGGGATCATGACCTGAGTCGAAGGCAGACACTTAGCTGACTGAGCCACCCAGGTGGCCCAGGACTGTGATTTATGATTGATTTCTAATTCTTCATGATGGGAATCTGATTTTAGGGGAGGAAGAATGGTGATATTCTCAGAGCTTTTATGTTAAAGCGTTTTATGTTGGGAAACTTCTTGATGTCGTGTCCTCTAAGTTGGAAGTCTTTTGTCTTAGGTGATAGCTGAACACTGCAGTCCTTTGGGGTGGAGTTCATAGCCAACACTTCGGGGGGAAGGCAGAAGGAAAGACAGACAAATTTTATACCTTAAAATCGAGTCTGTAGGAAGTAAGCCCGTACTATCATGCATAGTCTTCTTCCTTCTAGATTTCTTTATTCAGCTGTCATGGGAGTTTGTAGAAAATTTTGAGTATCTATTTACATACATATGTGTGTGTGTATGTATATATATATATGTAATATGTAGTATACAATATAAAATAATACGAATTTGTTTTAGTCAGTTCTTTGTTCTCCATTTCTAGGAGTAGAGGGATATTAGAAGGGGCAATGACGTCAAAAAGTATTGGTATGATTAATATATATTGTGTCTTACTGCAATTTGACTGGTGTATTCAATACATTGGTATTGAAGGAATTACTAAAGTTCAGAAAGGTATCTGGTTTCTGTTGAAATATGACAGGACTGTTATGTACACTCAGGAACATTATTATCTATCGAGTTCCACTGTCGGATGCTCTTGTACATGCTTCATATTCCTATACTGTGGATGAAGATACGTGGGCTTGTTTGGAAGCTTATTAGACTAGAACACATACAAGGATGTTTGATGCTTTTATAATGCATGTGGGTGCTGCTTATACATATGCAGAGCAAATCATGTAGCAACATTACTAAACCGAAGCTAATTTTATTCTTTTCTCAGACGACATTTAAAGCAACCAGATTGTAGGCTAAATCATGCGAGCTCATCCTTAATATCATTGTTCTTTATGAGAGCTCAAGGAATGCTTAAAGAGCAAAAGTACCTGAGTGCATAGGGTGGAATCTACTCCCTAATGTCACTCCCATCTCTCACTGTGTTAGGTTTGTGACGAGGAGAATGACCTGGTGGGAAGGTACCTGAGAGGGAGGCTTTTCAGAATAAGGGTTCCTCAGCTGCTTCTTTTGTTGAACTTTGTATTTGTAGAGTAATCTGTTATTCTTTTTAGATGAGTTGAATGTATTCATGAAACTCCTTTGGAGTCCGTTTTAACTAGAGCTCATCTGAAAAACCTGGAGATATTTTGCTTCAGATTTATAGAGATTCCAAGTAACCTCTATTTGTGTTCCCTGCTAAATATCTTAATTTCATTCATGTGACTGACAGTTTGAGAGTTGGGGAAGCAGAGATGATGTCCAGAAACTGTTCAGAGTGACTGTGGTCCCAGAGTTGGGTGGAGGATGTGTATGTACAGGGACATTGTCTGGCTATGGTCTCTGTGGGTCTTCCTGCTTTACTTGGAGGGTCCTTTTAGCTCATAAAAAGTACTTTTTAAGTCATGCCAGTGTCCAAAAGATGTTTTTAAACAACTTGATTAAAGATTTTCAACAAATCATTTGTCTTAAATTTTATTTACTTATTAAAATTACTTCACTTTTGACTGTTTACAATTAAGATGACTTATCTTTACTGAATGAGCTGTTGGTAATTGGATTCTTCTTCTTCTTTTTTTAAAATCTGTATGTGTTTGTGTGTGCGTGTATTTATGTGTCAAATAGCCTGAAGTTCAAGTTCGACAGGTGGCTGTGAAATTTGCTAGCACGGTGTTTCCCTCTGATCATATACCTTCCAGATATTTGCTCTTACTAGCTGCAGGAGATCCGTAAGTTTCAAAAGGTGTTAATTTGAATTTGGGTTCATTTTAAATTATTTGAAAATTACTGAAATTTATGTTGTTTTCAGGATTGCTTTGTGGACTTGAAGCAATTTATTAAAGTTAAAAATATGGCCCTTGATATGATAAGATCTGTAGTTATACCCTATCTTTCTTTTTTCCTGTGGGTATACTTTAAAGATATAAGCCACATAACTCTTCAAATCTCCAGAAATTTCCAAAAAGAAGTAGTTTCTTACAATGTATTTTATGACTCTTTGCTTAGATAGCCAAGAATATTTTTAAGAAATTTTCTGAGGAAAAAAAAAAAAAAAAAGAAATTTTCTGAGATTCCCCAGTTGTCAAATAAAATGACTGTTCTTAATCATCAAATGATCAGTCTGGCATTATTGCAAGTTATTTTTTTATTCTTATTTTTCTTTCTGCAAGACGAGAAGAAGTTCATGGAGAAGCACAGCGAGTATTAAGATGTCTTCCTGGTAGAAACAGAAAAGAAAGTGCTTCTAAGCAGATGCCTTCTTTCCCGGAAATGGTGTATTATATCCAAGAAAAGGTATGGCATTTAACTTCAGATAGTTTGGGTCATATAATGAATCATGAAAATAAACGTGTATTTTTTTAGGTGACACATTTAAAATGTTACCACTAAATGTTGAATAGTGGTAACATTTCTAACCATGTTAATATTTACAATGAGAGGAAGAAAATACAAAATTAAGAGAAAAATGTAGTTCTTGAAATTGATCTGTTTTGCCCCAATCTGAATTACTTCAATTCCTTTTATGCTCTTTAGCATTTTGGCTGGGTTTAAAAATTTTATCCCTGGTCTGACATGCTTAAAAATATGTCTCCTTTTTAAAATTTTTAAAAAAAATTTTAAGGATATTGTTTAGAAACTGTAAATTTAAGAATGCTTCAGGGAACAGTTGAGATTTTTTCCGTTGTGATCGTGAGAGAACATCATGGCTGCTTTTGCAAGCCTCCTGTGTGTGCGCAGTTCTCTCTGCTGGTGGGTCAGACTGAGTATTGGCTGTTGTGACCCCTAGTCCTGATCCTGTCCCACTTTTTTTTCAGTGTTTCTTGGTATGATGGTGGTCTTAGCTTTTTATTTAGATAGATATCTTAAGGGAGTTGGAAGTCAGAACCAAGTAGCCATGATTTTTTTCTCTAATGCACGGTCATATTTGTGGTCAGAAGATGCTCGTGTGCTCATCTTTTCCTCCTGCCTCTGTTAGTCATGAAAATAACTGGCCTGCAGTGGCCTGAGGTGACTGTCTTCGTAGATGCCTGGAGCAGGTTTCTTCTTCTTTTTTTTTAACGATTTATTTATTTATTTGAGAGAAGGAGTGCACACACGCACGCTCGAAGGGAAGGAAGGGGCAGACTCCTTGCTGAACACAGAGCCCAACGCAGGGCTCATTCTCAGCCCAGAGATCATGACCTGAGCAGAAACCAGGAGTTGGCCGCTCAACTGATTGAGCCACCCAGGTGCCCTAAGCAGGTTTATTCCTTTTAAATAAGCCAGTAAAAACAGGAAGAAAACGACACACCTGTCATTTAGGGTTTGAGGGACATGTGCAGTCAGTATGATTGATGGAGAAATGCTTTGACTAGGAAAAAATAGTAGCAAACAACAATGTAGTTAGAAATAGTTACTTTTGAATTGAGGAAGGGCACACGTGCTCCATGTTTTAATAATTGTGTTTATTTTTGGCTTATCTTTATTAGGCTTCCCATCGAATGAAAACTCCAGCTAAGTACATGACTGGGACCACCGTCCTTCCATTTAACCCAGCAGCCTTTGGAGAGGTAGGATTTGGACCGATTTCCATTTGCTCTCTCTGAACATTCTAGGAGATAATGTCATACCCAAAGAGATGTCTGAATTTTTTTGTGTTCTAGATAAACCCATATCGTGATGTCACTATTCTTTACCGGGTTGCTTATTAGAAAAACAGTATTGGGTAATTGGTGTTATTTTTAACTTGTAGTGGAATCTGTAAATCTTACAGAATCTCTGTGAGATTCTCTTCCTGGAAGAATTGGGTGCTCTGCATTGATTACTGTTGTGATTTTACAACAAATTGGATTTGTATTTTAAAGCCAGTGCTAAGGTTGTTTAGATTATTTCTTGTTTGGGTCATTGACTTGTACTAGGTAAATGACAAGAGGTAACCTTGTTCAGAGAGAGTAAGATACCCCCAGTGGAACTGCTGCCTATTTTAGCTTGCAAGGAAAGAGCTTCAGGAGGACTCCTTGGTAGCTAGTTTATATCAGAGGTTTTTGTGGTGTTGTCTCTTTTCTTCTGTAGATAATTTGAACCCATTTTCTCAAATTCTTATGTTGGTGGAGATTAACTACAGTTCCTGGAGTTATACAGCAATAGATGATTTGCACCAGGTTTCTGCTCACTCTCTTCTCCCCCACACCCACACACCTTTTAAAAAATAACAATTTCGGGGCACCTGGGTGGCTCAGTGGGTTAAGCCGCTGCCTTCAGCTCAGATCATGATCCCAGGGTCCTGGGATCGAGTCCCGCATTGGGCTCTCTGCTCAGCAGGGAGCCTGCTTCCTCCTCTCTCTCTGCCTGCCTCTCTGCCTACTTGTGATCTTGTCTGTCAAATAAATAAAATCTTTAATTAAAATAAATAAATAAATAAAAGTGGAGTTTGCATTTTAACTCCATTAAACTCTACTAAAAACACTCTGGATTTATAAAAGCTTGTTATGTAAATTATCCTCCATTATGGTAATTTCAGTTAACATACTGAGTCATGTTTTCCAGCTTTCGTGAGGATTGTCAAATAGCTTTATGAGGGAGGGTGGGGGAATGAAAATGGGAAACTGTCATTTTGAGGAGTACTCTCCCACACTGACTTCTTGAGGAGCTTGTCTGGTATCCTTCTTCCTTCTGCTTTTAGATAGTCCTGTACTTGCGCATGTGCCTAGCGCACAGCGCGGGAGTGGTGCCCACCTCCCAGAGTTTGGCTGACATGCAAGACCACGCCCCAGCCATTGGACGCTACATACGGACTTTGATGTCAGGTAGCCAGGCGACATCCTCATCATCTTCCAAGAGTGGAGAAACCAACCCTGTTCAGATCTACATCGGCCTGCTTCAGCAGCTGCTGGCCGGTGTTGGAGGTAGGAGGTCGTGCCGCTGAGGACACGTGTTGAAGCACTTAAGCAATAATCCAGTTTAAACTCAACTGAGAATTTACAGCAAAATTATTTTCTCCCTTCACTACTGTAACTGAACATCAGCCTTTGTTTCTTTTCTAAACTTACTTGATTTATCCTTGATACACTATTACTCTTCTTCGAAAGAAATGCTAACAATACATAATGTTTTTACTTTGGAAGTGGGTGTGCAGAACAGGGCATCTTTTTTATAGATACTTAGTCTGTAAATTTGCTGTTTTGGATCACATACTGTATTTAAGTTGATTTTTGTTTTGTAGAACTGGGGAGTGCCTCCCAAAGCAATAGCCTTATACTTGAAAGGAATTTAGTGAGCCCTGTGTATCACTTTTCTTGAAGCTAAGATTTTCTGAATTCTTTCTTATTTAGGTTTGCCAGTCATGTACTGTCTATTGGAAGCTGTCTCCGTGTATCCAGAAAAATTGGCTACCAAATTTGTAGACAAAACAGAATGGATAAAGGTATATCCTGTGCATGTGTATTTCTCTTTGATTCTCTATGTTTTACACTTCAGTCTTAAAATTCGTCTTCCTACTGGTGCCTTTGGGTCATTTTGAAAACTCTTTTATCATACACTTCCTGGGAAGCATGGAGGTCAGTATATCTCAACAATCCATCTAGGTGGGGTGAAAGATGAATTAAGAATCATATAAGTAAAAAAAAAAAAAAAAAAGTATATATATTTTCTGTTTTAAAAGTTAAAAAAAAAATTTGTGTAGCTTAAATAAAAAATACGCAAACTCTCTCTTTCTGTAACTGTCTCCCACCTACTCAGCTCTCCCAGCTTCCTGCCCCTTCCTCTCTCACCTGACAAACATATGTAGATTATCAGTGTTCCTATATGTTGTACTTTACCTAGAGTTTATTTATGCATATACACACAAATGAAAATAAGCATTTTTAATTTTTCTTCCTTCTTTTACACAAAAGGTACATAATTTTCACACTTTTATTGTTTCAAGTGTTTATTTAAATTCTGGTTAGTTAATATATAGTATAATTTTATTATTGAGTTGTTATTTAACTTCTCACACTGTTTTATACCTTATCTCTTTCACTTGACACTAGAATGTGGAGGTATTCTGTAGAACTAGAGGGAGAACGTTCTCTTTAACAGCTTCATTTTTTCCATTGTATGGATGTGTCGTGACTTATCGTAGAACCTCACTGAGGTTCTATTCTAGAACTGTTCTGCTGCAATGAACAGTCCATCATTTTGAATATAAAGAAGTCTGTTTTTTAGATGGAATCCCCAGAAGTGGAATTGAGGACATAGACTTTTGTAGTTCTGATAGTCCCCAGCCTCTGGTACCAATTTACACTCCCACTAGCCATGTAGGAAGTGTTCCTGCCTCATGGTCACACCAAAAGCATTGCCAGGTTTAGTGAATAAAAAGAAAAGATTCTCCATTAAATTTGAATTTCACATAAACAGTGAAAAATTCTTTTTAGTACAGGTGTGGCTCACACACTTTCATATACTTCTTGGGCTGCATAATGCAGTTCTTTTTGGGAAGTGGAGCTTGAATGATGGTAAAATGTGCAGATTACCCCTTAGTGTGAAAGCACGAGTGTCATATACCAAGAGGTGTGAGTTATGTGCTTTTTTGGAAAATCCAGTCTCATAAAAATGTTTTGGATTTAAAAAGGATTTTTTATTCCTTGTGAATATTTGCTGATTGTAAAATGATTGCACATTTTTTGACTTGATCATGTAGATCAGGGGTCATCAAGCTGTGGTCCATGTACCAAATCTGCCTTGCCTCCTGTTTTTGTTTGGCCTTTAAGCTAAGAATGGTTTTCGTTTTTAAATGGTTCAAAAACAATCAGAAGACGTGAGAATTCTAGTGTCCATAAAGTTTTATTGGAACACAGATACCCCCTTCATTTCTCGATTGTCTGTGGCTGCTTTTGCCTGACAGTGGTAGGATGGAGTTTTTGCCACAGAGACCATGTGGCCTACAGAGCCCCCTTGGCCCTGTACAGAAAGCATTTATTGACCTCTGTTTTAGATCATCTGTGCTTTGATTCTGTTTTATATTTTGTATTTTTGGTGAAAATGCACAGAAGACTTGGGTATATAATTCAGCTCTTATTTTATTTTGAAGCAGCTTATTTTATTTTCTCACAGATACCAATAGATCGAGCAATACAACATATCATTTGTTCTTTCGATTTTAGATGTCAGATGATTTCTGTAGGAAGATGATTGTATATCACGGATATGTTTGTTTTTCTACCCCACTCAGAGTCTGATGAATAGCAGTAAAGAAGAGATGCGTGAACTGGCGGCATTGTTTTATTCCGTGGTGGTATCTACAGTGTCGGGGAGCGAGTTGAAGTCAATGATAGAACAGCTTATAAAGACCACAAAAGACAATCATGTATGTTACCAGTTTTGTCTTCATTCTTTTTTGTGGGAAATGGGAGTGCCTTCCAAAAGCATCTGCTATGTTTTTAGTTTTTGTGTTCTCATTTCTTAAAAGGAACTTTTATGATGGTGAAGAATAAGTGAGATAGAAAATACATTGACTCATTTAGTCCATTCAGCAACTGTGAATGCCTTGTGTCTGATCGGCACCATTTTCGGTGCTAGGAATACAGTGGGGAGTGAATACACGAGGATCCCTCGTACTACCAGGTGCTCGGAAATCTTAGTTCCTTTCTCCTTCCCCATCTAGTGCACCTGTCACCGAGCCTGTTCTGTCAGGGAAACACGTGCTTTCCAATAGTCAAACCTCTACTTGGTGTTTAGGGGTTTTAAAAATTAGAAATTGTATCTGCTCGTTGTATTTTTTTTGGCTGTAGGGTGGTAGGGAGAAATCATGCTTGAAAATTATGGTAGCATAGTTACGTAAGTGCTCCAAGCTAGAAGACAGTGTGGGTGCTGCAGGGAGCAGGTAGGAGAGTCCCTTCACCCAGACTTGGAGTGGGTGTGGGTTTAGGGAATTACTTCAAGTGAGTCAGGACTCAGCTTGCCTTCGCAGAAGCCTTGAGTGTTGGAAACTCTAGGTTCATTAGCATTCAGTAGAATCTCAGATGATCACTTTGTTCTCTGGTCTTATGTCTTTTTGGAGAGATGACTGTCCTAAACATACCGTTATTTCAGTGTGTTCTTGCATGTGTGAGAGAGTGACAGAGGTACTGTGTGGTTAACTTCAGAGCCCAGAGATACAGCATGGATCCTTGCTAGCGCTGGGATTCACGGTAGGAAGATACTTGGCCAAAAAGAAAATGAGGATGGCAGAGCAGCAAGACCTGGAGACAGATGGCGACTTTCTGCCGGAGCAGGAGGAGCTCATTCAGAGCGCCACGGAGACCATAGGTACTTGCTGTGCTCGTGCTGACTGGAGTTGGGTTCAGATTTCCTTTTTTTTTTTTTTTAAGATTTTATTTATTTATTTGACAGAGCTCACAAGTAGATAGAGAGGCAGGCAGAGAGAGACGGGGGGAAGCAGGCTCCTTGCTGAGCAGAGAGCCCAGTGCGGGGCTCGATTCCAGGACCCTGGGGTCATGACTTGAGCTGAAAGCAGAGGCTTTAACCCACTGAGCCACCCAGGTGCCCCTGGGTTCAGATTTCTTACAGCATTTTAGTTTCTTTCTACAGCATTGCACTTTGAAGGCACAGGTCTTGACAAAACTTTGCTTCATGGTGCATAAGTTCTGTGTTTTTAATGACAATGAAAGTACTCTAGTTTTTTGGTATGTTTCTTCCTCTGTTTCTATATGACAGAGATGATGGCATTATGGGAAAATCCTTAAACACCTTAAACAAGTGCTTTCTGCCTTGTTCCCACGTGGTTTTATTACCGACTGAATGCTAGCAAATTACCAGTTAGAAGAAAATGTAGACTTTGACTTTGTTTTGCCGTCTCTAAGACAGTCTTGGGTCCCTTCCTGCTCGTCCCAGACCCCAAGAGCAAGGGTGTCTTCTTTTCAGTCTTGTCTCCTGTGCTTCCAGGCTCATTTTTGGACAGTACGTCTCCCCTCCTGGCTATTGCTGCCTGTACAGCCCTGGGTGAAATTGGCAGAAACGGTCCCCTCCCCATTCCCAGTGAGGGATCTGGCTTCACCAAATCGCATCTTGTAGAGAGCTTACTGAATAGAATACCCTCTAGTAAAGAAACAAATAAGGTAAGTCCTTTTCCCCTCTTCTTCTGAAATTCTTTCTTTTCATAGATATATAAATGAGCAAAAATGCAGTTGTAATGAGGATAGATGACAGTGCAGCTGGAGGAAGGATTTACTGTGGGGAAAAAAAAAATGATGAAGTCGAGGTGACTGTTTAGTTTTGAGTGAGGAGTGATTTGTGGGCGACCTCTGTGCACGTGCCATTTGGCCCAGTTGTTCCAGTGTAGGCCCATAACTGTTAGGATTTGGGTAAAGATCCAGCTGCATCAGGTAACTCTTCTGTCATGCAAAGTGCATAATAAAGTGTTAAATAGTTGTTATCACTTTTGTAATTTTAGAACAAATCTAAATCCTAACCTCTGACAGCAAAAATGGTTTTAAGTCTGGGTGTTAGGAAGCAGCGTGAGTAATATCTGAAGAGAAGGACATTTATCATTTTTAGTCTCAATGTTTATCACATTTTCATAAACTTTAAAACATATTTGTGATCAGAGTATTTCAGTGTTGAAATATAACATGATTTAATGAGTGGATAAATCAGTTTACTACAAATTTAATAAATACATAATTCTATTCTTGATCTAGGTACTGTTTAAAACTTCCTGAGAATATCACACTGTAGTTTTTGTTAGCTATTGTTCACTAATTAGTGATCACCAGCCACTGTTGAACACTTGCAATGTGCCAGGCATATGCCCAGTGCTTCATGTATGTAAATTAATGGAACTCTCCAGAAGGTCTAGTGAAGTAGGTATGCTTGTCATCTCTCTTTTCCCAGATGACGAAATGGAGTTGCAGAGAGTGGGATAACTTGCCTGAGATCACATACCTGTAAAGGCTGCTAATAACATGATTAAGCTCTGATTTGATCTTGGGTCATATGGGCCCAGAATCTACATTTATAAATGGTTTGATGGAAAATAAACCTCATTAAAGGCTTTCCTTCTTCTTTTGCAGCCATGGACCCTTAAGGAACTCAGTTTTATGTCTTTCTACCTCCAATGTCTTACACACATAATTCTTAAAAATTGGATATTTAAAAAAATACTTGCATGCATAAGTGCTTTAGACAGACGGCCCTCCCTGTCTTCTCAGTGATCGGGAGGGCAGAAACAGTGTTTCAGAAACACTGTTCTGGGATAAAGCTGGTCCATACTTTGTTTTAAAAAAACATTCTCTGGTTTTCTAGATGAAAGAACGGGCAATTCAAACACTGGGATATTTTCCAGTTGGGGATGGAGATTTTCCTCACCAGAAACTCCTCTTGCAAGGTCTGATGGATTCTGTGGAGGTATTTATATTGCTATCTGATTGTTAGTTATTCACACCAGAGGCATTTTTTAGCAAGAGTTCTGCATGCTGTGAGACTTTATTTTTATTTTTTAAAAGATTTTTTCATCTGTTTATTTGAGAGAGAAAGAGAGTGGGAGGTGGGAGGCAGGAAAAAGGTTGGAGTTGAGGACTAAGGCTGCTGAGTGACAGAGCCAGGGTTAGGATCCAGGTCTCTGGAATCATAATCTAGTATTTTTAATGTGAATTTTTTGAGAATGAATTATACACACATCAGGTTCTCCCTGGGCGTCATTGACATTATAACCACTTGGGGAGAAGCTTATAGTGTTTGCTTTCTGATCTTTTTTCTTTCTTAATTTATCTTTTTAGAGAGAGCATGCATGTTTTAGAGAGAGCATGCATGTGCGTGCACATGATGAGGGACAGAGAGAGGGAGAGAGGATCTAAAGCAGGCTCCATGCTCAGTGGAGAGCCCAACTTGGAGCTCCATCTCACGACCCTGAGACCATGACCTGAGCCCAAATCAAGAGTCGGATGTTTAACCAACTGAGCCACCCAGGGGCCCCAATGCTTCATTTATTTAAATAAAACTAGAAGAACTCCATCTCTCTCCTACGTTTTTAAAGAAGATAAAAGGAAAACATTTGAAAACAGGCACATAAAATGCATCCTTACTCTAGGATTCTCTGTGTTGACATAACTTTTCTCTGCTTAGAATTTCCAAAGAAGTTTTTGACCAGGGAAACTGTAGAACTGAAGCCCTGAAATTCTTTTTCCTCAGAGTAGGAAGCATCTGGTGGTAGAACGTGACACCTCATCGAGAAATGAGGGCATTGAGTTGATCGAGCTAGATCAGTCCTAGAGAGGCCGGCTGCACTGTGGTCTGTGTGCTTGGTAGCGTTCTCTCAGAGGTCACTGTTCCCGTGCTTCTCGTGGGAACTCTCTGCTCTTTATTCTCTTCTTAGTCCCCAGATTCTTAGTTATTTTCCAGTTTATATTAAACAGAGGAAAAGGCCAAAGGGAACTAAGACAGGTCCAATTCCATGTTGAATGCTTCATGCCTGTGAAACGTGTCAAAATTTTTTTGCTTTTTTTTTAAAAATTTATTTGAGAGAGAGCAAGCGAGCATGCGCACAAGCAGTGGGGAGAGGGGAGAAGGAGGCTCCCCAGTGAGTAGGGAGACTGATGCAGGGCTCAATCCCATGATCCTGGAGTCATAACCCGAGCTGGAGGCAGATGCTTAACTGACTGGGCCACCCGGGCGCTCCTAACGTGTCAAAATTTCTAAACCAAATGAAAAAAAATCTGAGGGGAACATTTGGGTGGCTCAGGCGGTTAATCCACTGCCTTGGGCTCAGGTCATGATGCCAGGGTCCTGGAATCGAGTCCCACATCGGGCCCCTTGCTCAGTGGGGAGCCTGCTTCTCTCTCTGCCTCTGCCTGCCCCTCTGCCTGCTTGTGCTCTTTCTTTCTCTACAAATAAATAAATAAAATCTTTAAAAAAAAAAAAATTGAGGGTTGCCTGGGTGGCTCAGTTGGTCAAGTGGCCCAACTCCTGATTTTGGCTCAGGTCGTGATCTGAGAGTCATGAGATTGAACCCCCACACTGGGCTCTGAGCTGGGTGTGGAGCCTGTTTGAGGTCGTCTTTCTCCTTCTCTCACTGCCCCACCTTCTTTTCTCTCTCCCCCACTCTGCAGGCTGTCTCTGCCTCCCTTTCTCAAAAAACACTTTAAAAATTTGAGGATATACTATATAGAATTTTCTTAATATCTGATGTTTGAAATGATTTCAAACTTATAGTGCAGTTTAAGAATAGCATGAAGAACTCCTGTTCTCATTTGGATTATTAATGTGCTGTTGAAGCTCGCCAGCTCTTCATGGATCTCTGAACTTCTATATGCTTTTCTCCAGATTTATCAAATTTTACCATTTTTACAACATTTTGTCTTTTACCGGAACCACTGGAGAGTAGCTCGCAGACACCGTGTAATTTAACAGTGCGCAGAGGAGGTACTAATAAAGTGTAATGGCTGCTGTTCATTGCGCCGCTGTTACACACCTGGTGTCCGCTGGAAGCTTTATGTACGTTACCCTCCTGTCCTCCTTACAGCCTGGCGAGGTGGGTGATGGTATCCGGCCCGTGTTACAAAGTTGAGGCTTGGTTTAAATAAATGTATGTAGCTGGTGAGAGACAGATAAGAATTTGCCCTGAGATCTGTGTGGCTTCAGTCCATACCCTTTTCCTCCAGATATTAAAAATCCGTGCTTAGTGGCTCTGCGGAGGGTGAAGAGGGCAACGTGAGGTTGGAAAAAGATCTTCAGGTCTTTCTTACATTCTCCGTTCCCACCCCTCCCCACCCCCCACCGCACTCCACCAGGTTAGTTGAGAGCAATCCAGGCAAAAGAGGAAAAAGAGCATGTTGACAGACAAGATCTGAGACAGCCTTTTTGTGGAAGTGGATGTTTTTGGGAAATGTTCTCTGTGACTCATGGCTGCTGTTTCCGTTGTTGCAGGCCAAGCAGATAGAGCTGCAGTTCACCATCGGGGAAGCCATCACCAGTGCGGCCATCGGAACCAGCTCTGTGGCTGCCCGGGACGCCTGGCTGGTGACGGAAGAAGAATACACCCCCCCTGCTGGTACCTTCCTGCTCAGCTAATCCTCTCCTGGTCCTCAAAGAACCCTTTCTGGGCTTGTTACCACATTTGAGGCAAAAGAAAAAAATTCATGCGTTCCATTTTAACTCTTTCTTAGCTATTTATAGATGTCTTACCAGTTTGGTTCAGTCAAGAAAAATAGTTGGTTAAAGGAGAGTGAACATGACAAAATGAATGAGAACTTCTTTTTTTAGTTCTTTGGGAAGCAAGGGAGTTAGCGGTGTGTTCCCTTCAAACTTGTGCTCTTTCCCAGAGGCTCGGTGCACGTAGCCCGTTTCAGAAGTCGAGGCATAGTTACATTTCCAAGTCACGTGTCCTGTCATCCTTTATTCACATTTATCACAGTGAAGCCTCAGGTCTTCTGCTCGCGCTCCATGTCCCTTTGCAGTGAGGGTGCGCTGGCTTCAGTGACCGCGTGGGTGAGGGAGTGTGTAGTTTCTGACATGTTATGTATGGGTCCTGTGGTCTCGTATGTCTTGCGCTTCTGAAATGGATGATTATCAGTTCCTTCAGCGACCTAAACACCTTAACCTTTTAGACCTGAGTATGTTCTAGGATTGTTGCATGAAAATCTAATTTTTCAGGATACTCTTTTCATTTATTTGAATTGATTTTATCATCCCTTTTCCCCCAACAGGAGCCAAAGTGAATGATGTGGTCCCCTGGGTATTGGATGTGATTTTAAATAAACACATCATCAGCCCCAACCCACACGTGAGGCAAGCGGCCTGCATCTGGCTCCTTTCTCTTGTGAGGAAGCTAAGTACCCATAAAGAAGTGAAGGTAAGCCACACTAGAAATGTGCTTGGCACTGTTGGGAACCATCTTTGAAGTATTTATGACTAAAAGGCAGTAGGGAAGCAAGTGTATGAAGGTGAGGGCCCGTGCTGATAGTGAGGGCCATTAGCCTGTAACAGTTATTTTGAAAGAAGCTGTGCATGAAGGATGGCAGCCGGATGTACATTGGCTGGAAGATGATTCTGAACTTGAAGGCATAAGGTCAGGCTATCAGAATGGGAAGGCTGAGAGTGCACATTAGACTTCCTGTAAGTCTGCAACCTTCAGGTGAATTGGCTGCCTTCAGACGGAGCATAATAGGGCATGTGGCTCTCTCAGGTCAGAAGACTCTTATGAGGTGTTGTATGCCCCAAGAGGAGATTCTTATTCTTTCTTATCTTCCAAGACAGTAGAGTTTGTGTTCTAAACACCTGTTTCTTTCTTTCAGTCTCACCTTAAAGAAATTCAGAGTGCATTTGTTTCTGTTTTGTCAGAAAATGATGGTAAGTTATTGATAAATATTTGATTCCCAAACTTAATTAAGCTTGTGTTTTAAATTTTAAAAAATCTAGATTAATGAACATAAAGGAAAGAACACAGGAAAGTCTAGTCTTTTTGGTTGATTTGATTAATTAGATCATGTTCCTTAGTTTTGCATTTAAAAATGGAGTTGACTGAGAATCGCTGGAGGGGAGGGGCATGGGGATGGGGTAACTGGCTGATTGACATTAGGGAGGGCATGGGATGTAATGAGCACTGGGTGTTATATAAGACTGATGAATCACTGATCTCTGCCTCTGAAACTAATAATACACTATATGTTAATTGAATTTAAATTAAAAAAGATCGAAAATGAAAAAAAAAATAACGTGAAGGCTTTCTTTAATGTTAATATTTATAAATAATAGCTTCTTTCTGTTTCTTGTTCCTTTCCTCTTTGTGATGTAAACCAGGAGAGAGCAAATGTGTTAGACAGTTAAATAGTAGCTTTGTTTTATAAATTGTCTTAAACATACAGTCTTATATTGACTTTTTATTTTAAAAAAATTGGAGGTGGGTATATCAAATCTGTGAGATTCTTGTACTTTTTACGCGTGTGACTTGTAGTTCATAGAGCATTAAGGCCCAGCAGGGTTGACTTGATTTGTGAGTTGGATCTTTTGTGAATTCTTATTTACAGGGATCTTTGGTGCCATGTCCACTGTGAGGTGACATAATACGTTTTAGTAAAATAGGCAGATTGATTCTGTTTTCATGTCTTTACTTGGAGTTATCATTTTGGATTTCTACTACAATTTTAAAAAGAAATACGACAATGGCCAGAAGACACATTTTTCTTAAAATGATACTATTTTGTCTGACTTTTGTGCAGAACTTAGCCAAGACGTTGCTTCAAAGGGCCTTGGGTTGGTGTATGAACTGGGCAATGAGCAAGACCAGCAGGAATTGGTTTCTACCCTCGTGGAGACGCTTATGACTGGCAAAAGGTACAGTAAACTTGTCCATTTCAGATTTAAACACATACAACAAGGTTTGTAAATACTGAGAATATGTAGTGGAAGAAGGAAAATTCAGCATTTGATGTTCCTGTTTATTAAGTCTGTAGATTCAAGTCAGTGATTGTTATGTGGTGGGTAGCAGTTTAATTATTCAGTGTATACTGTTTAGACAGTGCAGTGAAGTAAACCAAACTACTGTTCAGAAATAGGCCAGTAGGTCAAGCTTTGAAAGTTGAATGATCTCAGGACAATCAAGGCTTTGGATTATAATAATACCATAAATGCTGTTGGCTAATTTAGTCAGGAAAATGGAGATGTAGAGGGGGAAGCTTGCATGTCTTTCAGAGTCTGACTTGTGAAGAGGATGAGAGGGGCAGTCATTCTTGTAATTGGTTACTGCTTTATGTTGCCTTCCTTGCAGGGAGCATAGTTTTTAATGGATGACCACATTTAATTCAGTTTAAATTGATGTGGAATGTCTTTACATCTCTTTTGTTCATCTGAATTCTCAGGCTGACTGGAAAGGACTTAGTTGACTTTTACCTCTTGCGCTATGGCATTCTTGCTGTGGAGTTTGATTTTGTCAGTCTATAAGAGAAATGAATCAATTAGTTGAATGCTGGTATGAAAAATTTGAGGCTGATACAAAGTCTTAACTGTTGTTTTACTTTAGAGCTAAACATGAAGTTTCTGGGGAGACCGTGGTATTTCAAGGGGGAAGCCTTGGCAAAACACCCGATGGGTAAGTGTGCCAAACCCACTGATCAGTCATCAGTAACACCTTCAGTCTGTGAACAGGCACTCACGACACTGATTTCCACCCTCCTAGGAAATATTTGTTAGTTGAAGAAGAACATTTCTGTGGAGAAAACACAGTGTCTCAGATTGGGGTTCTTGGGAAACAGACTCTGAGGTAGAGTTTTGTCTGCTGGAAGCTGCCTGAAGAATGCCCCAGGCTCATCACCTGGGGGATTGAGGAGGCAGGAGAGGCCCGATGGCCTGAGGAGGAGCTGACCTGCTGCCAGCACTTAAGCAGATGCTGACCCCTGGAACATGTCCCCTCATTAGGCTTTATATTCCCTGAGTGACTAGCCATTGGTGGTAAGCTGTTCTAGGGGAGGACCGGTCCTTGGACTGGGGGCTGTTCCACGAGCTCCCAGCCAGCTGAGTCATGAGGGGCCGCCTGGCAGCACAGCTCGGCATCGGCTGCACCTTGGTTTTTAGGGGGCAGCTCTGGTGGATATTGTGGGGTCCATCAATTTAGCACTTCAAATTAATTCCTAGAGCCTTACCTCCTTTATCTTATCATTATTCCATTGTGGCTACACTGATGGTTTTCCTCTAAACACCCTCAGGTCAGACTGTGCAGCTGGCTGGGCTTTGCTGTGGTGTCACATAGAGCCCTGCTTTTGTACTATCTGTAAAGCCAGAGAGCAGCTATTTGTTCTTTCCTTGACTTTCTCCCATAGCTCACTATTTCCACATCGAAAATTATTTTTGTTCCATTTACTCTCCCTATAGACTTTTTCTGAGTTTTTAAAAAGTGCTTTCTTTTCAAAGAATAACTAATACAAATGATCTGGTATTTGAGTAAATATTATTTGTTCAGAGGAAAGTTAATAGGACTCAGAAGACGTTCTCAAGATTGCGTGCTGCAGTCCTACAGCTTGGACCCACAACAGACTCTGAATAGCCAGAGCCATCTTGAAAAAGAAAATGAAGCCCAGAGACATCACAATTCTAGACTTGAAGCTGTATTACAAAGCTATAGTAATCAAAACAGGATGGTACTGGCACAAAAATAGACACATGTATTAACAGAACAGGAGAGCATATCCAGAAACCTGTTATTTTATGGTCAATTAATCTTTGACAAAGCAGGAAAGAATATCCAATAGGAAAACGATAGTTTCTTCAACAAATGGTATTGGGAAAACTGAACAACAGCATGCAAAAGAATGAAAGTGGACCACTTTCTTATCCCTTCCACAGAAATAAAGTCAAAAAGGATTAAAGGTCTAATATGAGACCTGAAACCATAAAAATTCTGAAAGGGAATACAGGCAGTATCCTCTTTGACATCAGCCAAAGCAACTTCTTTCTAGATATGAGGGAAGGGAAACAAAAGCAAAAATAAACTCTGAGGACTACATCAAAATAAAAAGCTTTGGCATGGTAAAGGAAACAGTCAACAAAACTAAAAGGCAACCTATGGAATGGAAGAAGATATTTGCAGATGACTTATCTGATAAAGGGTTGGTACCTAACATATATAAAGAACAGATACAACTCAACACCCAAAAAAACAACCTAATTTAAAATGGGCAGAAGTCATAAACAGATATTTCTCCAGGGAAGGCATACAGATGGCCCCGACACACATGAAAAGATGCTCAGCCTCACTTATTAGGGAAATGTAAATCAAAACTACAATGAGATGTCATCTCACACCTGTCAGAATGACTAAACTCAACAGCACAAGAAACAACAGGTGCTGGCAAGGATGTGGAGAAAAAGGAACCCTCTTATACTGTTGGTGGGAATGCCAGCTGGTGCAGTCACTGGGGAAAACAGTATGGAAGTTCCTCATAAAGTTAAGTATGGAACTACCTGTGATCCAGCAACCATACTACTGGGTATTTATCCAAAGAGTTCAAAAATACTAATTCAGGGACGCCTGGGTGGCTCAGTTGGTTAAGCAGCTGCCTTCGGCTCAGGTCATGATCCCAGCGTCCTGGGATCGAGTCCCACATCGGGCTCCTTGCTCGGCGGGGAGCCTGCTTCTCCCTCTGCCTCTGCCTGCCATTCTGTCTGCCTGTGCTCGCTCTCTCCCCTCTCTCTCTGATAAATAAATAAAATCTTAAAAAAAAAAATACTAATTCAGAGGACTACAGGTGCCCTTATGTTCATAGCAGCATTATCTATAATAGCCAAGATACGGAAGTGGCCTAGCTGTTCACTGGGATAGATGAATGGATAAAGAAGATCTGATGTGTGTACACACACACACACACACACACACACACACTTTTTCAGACATAAAAAAGAAGTCGTGCCGTTTCCAACAACATGGATGAGGCTAGGATTATAATGCTAAGGGAAATAAGTCAGAGAAAGAGAAATTCTGTATGATGTCATTCACATGTGGAATTTAAGAAACAAAATATGATTATATGGGAAAAAAGAGAGGGAAAACCAAGATGGAGACTCTTAACTATAGAGAACAAACTGATGGTCACCAGCGGGGACCTGGGGGGCTGGGTGAGATAGGTGATGGGGATCAGGGCGGGCACTTGTGTTGCACCAGTGATGTGTAGAAGTGGAATCACTATGTTGTACACCTGAAACTAATACAACACTATGTCAACTAACTGGAATTAAAATAAGAACTTAAAAATGACTGGGGTGCTGTAGCTTCGAGAAGACTTAGGGATGATACAAGTTGTGTTTAAGGGACTTTCCTGATTCTGAGAGAGATTGGTGCAGAAGGTAACAAGGAATTACTAAGCTGCCTCCTGGTGGTGTGGGGGTGTGTGGGGGGTTGCTAGGGCAGGATGAGGGCTCCACCTTGGTAGGAGTCCCAGGGGCCTTCAGGTCACTTACCTCGCCTTGTCAGTAATTGAACTAGGTGACTTCTTATATTCCTGTCAACGCATTCTCTTCCTCGGTGGATAAGATTGAGAACATTAATTTAAAAATGCCTCCCTAATATTGGTATTGGTGACATAACTTTTACTAGGCTGGAGACAGAGAGATACATTGGATATTTTCTGTTTGTTTGTTTCCAAGCCAGGGCCTCTCTACTTACAAGGAGCTTTGTTCTCTGGCAAGTGATCTCAGTCAGCCAGATCTGGTGTATAAATTTATGAATTTAGCCAACCATCATGCAATGTGGAACTCGAGGAAGGTAAGTTGCTGTCACTGAATGGTTTTTATTTTTCACTTCCAAACTAAACCTGCTACGTTGGCTGACCGTGGTGATTGATATGCAGTAGGTTTTGTAAAAGCCTGGGATTAGAGAAAACCAGACCACCACATGGCCACTGTTATGGCTAAAGCTGGGACACTCAGGGACAAGTCTGGGGGGAGAATTTTATGATCTTCATGGATTTACTGTGTTAACATTTTGCCAAAGTAGTTGTATCTGAGTCACTTCAGCAGCATCTTATTTTTTTAGGGTGCTGCTTTTGGTTTTAACGTGATTGCCACCAGAGCTGGGGAGCAGCTGGCTCCTTTTCTGCCTCAGCTAGTTCCTCGTCTTTACCGTTACCAGTTTGACCCCAACTTGGGCATCCGACAGGCCATGACGAGTATTTGGAATGCACTGGTCACAGACAAATCAACGGCAAGTATCTGGAAACCATTGGCCAAGATTATACATGGGATTTAAACCCAATGCTCATCTTTCTTTGTGCTTTATATGCTTACTTGTTTAAACAAAGAAGCTTTCTTTGATTCCTTGCTTTTTCCTTTCTTTCAAGATGTCAAAGATGCTCCTGGCAACATTTATTAAAATCTCAAAAATGGAAATAAACTAAATGTTCGTGGGGTGGCTGGCTGAGGAAGTGACAGGATATTCACACGAATGGAATACTGTGTCAATGGGTGCTGTCCATAGAGTGGGAAACAGGTCACAGTTCTGCCTTCAAGGAGTTCACTTTGTTGAGGAGCTAGACAAGGAAACAGGCGTTTACCATGTATGGTTTCCTCTCTTGGTTTTCTCTTACCTGGCTGCTTGTCATACTTGATTCCACTTGTAGAGGATAAGGTTTCTCAGGGGTTGCCTCTGAGTACCTTTCACTCTCCCAACTTTATCTTTTGAGGTCAGCAGTTCCTGTGAATATAAATGGCATCTTTTTTTTTTTTTTAAAGATTTTATTTATTTATCTGGCAGAGAGATAGAAAGTACAAGGAGGCAGAGTGGCAGGCAGACGGAGAGGGAGAAGCGCGTTCACAGACTCCCCACTGAGCAGGGAGCCTGTTGCGGGGCTCGATAACAGGACCCTGGGATCATGACCTGAGCTGAAGGCAGCTGCTTAACCGATGGCCTCCCAGGCACCCCTGTAAATGGCATCTTAATCGTGATGGTCCCAGCCGCAGACTGTCGGCCCGGACGTGACTTGTCGTTCCTGACCTGCACGTCCAGCTGCCTGCTTCTTGTCTCATGGTGCCTTTGACTTGACGTGTCTAGAACGGGACTTTCCCTGCTCTTCTCAACATTCATCCATTTACCCATGCCAGGAAACTTGATACCTTCTTGATTTTGGTCTGTTGTGCCCCTACTTTCAGTTATTTCCAGTAGCAAATTCTGTTGATTCTGCTGCCAAAGTATCCCTTGAACCCACAATCTTCTTTCCTGGTGAACATGGTGTCATCTTTCTCTTTTCTTTGTCTGCCTTTATTTAATCGGCAGTAAAAGTGATTAAAAAAAAAAAAAATGGGATTGTGCCATTTTGGGTTAAAATTCTTTAGTGACTTCAGAGTTGACTTTAAGTAAACTCCACGATCCATACCTTATCTTTGCAGTCCCTGCTCGTGATGTGGCTCTTCTTCTTCTTCAGTTTGGTGTCAGGTTGAGTGTGCCCCTGGTCAGGGTGATGGGCACTTGAGGGTTCAGCTTTGAAGGCCCCAGAAGAGTATTTGGTACTGTTGGGTCAGTCAGGATCTCCTAGGCCACTTAAATGTACAGATCTGAGTCTGGTGCACAGGCTGAGGCTCTTGAGATAGGCGTATC
Source organism: Mustela erminea (assembly GCF_009829155.1). Lineage (NCBI taxonomy): Eukaryota > Metazoa > Chordata > Mammalia > Carnivora > Mustelidae > Mustela > Mustela erminea. The sequence goes on from NC_045625.1 coordinate 21,593,451, forward strand.
CTCTCCTTATGAGTGAAAGGACATAGATGAGATTGGTTTTTGTCGGTGGATAGATAAGGTAGTGTGGAAGCGTGGCTGAGACCACTGTGGAGAGTGTGTAGAAAACTGGACATAGGAAGATGGCAGTCTGTTAAATCTTAGGTGAGTCATTTACTTCTCTGTCTTGCTTTTCTTACAGATAAGTGAGGATAACAAAACTTTCCTACCTATATGAGTAAAAAGCGGAAAATCTTTACATTTTTTTCTTTTTTTTTTTTTTAAAGATTTTATTTATTTATATTTTCAGAGAGAGAGTGTGCACACAGGTAGGGGGAGGGGCAGAGGAGAGGCGGGGGCAGAGGGAGAAGCAGACTCCCTCCTGAGTGTGGAGCCCATGGGGACTAGATCCCAGGATCCTGAGACCATGACCACAGCCAAAGTCAGACACTTAACCCACTGAGCCATCCAGGTGCCCCAAGCCTTGAGTTTCGAGGTCCTTCAGATCAGTATAAAAACTGAGCCTACCTCAGGTAATTGTTATTACCAGATTTGCTAAGTGTATATCCAAACAAAACAGGCTTAAAAGATTCAACTCACCTTTTGTTCTGAGCCGTCATAATACTTCTTTATGTGCCAGACACTACATGTTACCAGGGATATGAAGATAAGTCAGACACTCTCCTTGTCCTTGGGGTCTCGATGTGATGGAGCAGTGTAGTTGTATACGGTCTGATACGACATGCTTAGGAAGGTGCTATGGGAACAGAGGAGAGCAGGCCAGTCTTCTCCGTGAGGCAACTCCTGATTTAAATCTTGAAGGACAAGTAGGAATTAGCCAGGTGAGCAAGAGAGGGTGGGGGATTGCAGGGAGAGGTAGTATGTATCAAGGAATAAAGGTGCGATAGTACATGATACCTTTGGAGCTAGGTTGGAGCTAGATCAGAGGGCTTTGTGTCCATGCCTGGGTGGTTGGATTTTATTCTTGTGTCCCTGAGGAAGACAGGAGAATCAAGTTTGTGCTTTAGAATCATCATTCTGGCAACTGTCAGCAAGCAGAGTGGGGAGAGACTTGTGGTCTGAGACACCCGGAGACACTTAGGCATTACCTACAGAGACATGGTCAGTATGGTTGAGAGATTAACATTTTGACTGTTGATGAATTTCACATTTTAAATGTTGTCCTTTTTCTTTGACTAGGTGGATAAATATCTGAAGGAAATTCTTCAAGATTTGGTCAAGAACCTTACCAGCAATATGTGGCGAGTTCGAGAATCCAGGTACCATTTTTGGAAATAGAAGACTAGTCAAATATAACTGATTTTTCCCCCCTCAAATTTCCAAGCTTTACACTGTATGCAAAATGAATAAATCAGTGCTACTGAAAAGCATATTTTTTGGTTGGGTTAGAGAGTTCGTTCTACTTAACTATTTAAAACTGTTAAAAAAAAAAAAAAACCAACTCTAGTCAGTGGTTTTCTAAATTGTCTTAGTTTATATAAGCATGGCATTAAAGAAGATCACTTGTTAAATTGGTAGACATTCAGATATATACTGTCATAAATTTGTAGGGTGTCATTTACTTATATATTTATATAATTTATTCAGTGCCTTTTATATACCCCACATGTGCTACGTGGGGTATACTGGTAAATAAAAAATAATGTATCCTCTCAAAGAGGCTGTATTGTAGTTGTGAGATGCAGACATCTGATGAAAGTCAGTGCCACATGCATCTGGGGTGTTTGAGGCACCAAGGAGAGAATAGGTGTTGCTGTCTAGGAGTGCAGGGTAAGAACTGGAAATACAGGCAGAATCCATATTCCTGTTTGGTATGAATGTTTCATTGTAAAGATGGAGCTTTCGTGATCATAAACTTGAAAACTGTATTGTTTATTTTCAGCTGTTTAGCTCTGAATGATTTATTGAGAGGAAGACCTCTAGATGACATCATTGATAAACTTCCAGAAATTTGGGAAACTCTTTTTCGGGTACAAGATGATATCAAGGTATTACAGAAATAAGTCTGCATTTATTCATAGAATAACTTTGATTAGTAACTATAATTGTTAAAATATGTACATTGGATATTTCAAAATTCATTCTCCAGACAATTTTAAGAGACTATAGTTTCCTTCCAAAGTTTGAGTCTTGATGTGTCTGATGTTCCAAGGTTGGGTATCCTTAGATCTTAATTGAATTGCCTTTTTTTTTTTTTTTTTAAAGGTGGCTATACCTTTTCTTTCAATAGAGATTTCATGATGTTATTGATTAGGACAGATAACGGTTTGGAAATAATCCACGCACCCTCTATTTGATCAGTTTTATAAATTGGATCAGTTATTCCCATGTAACATGACCAATTCCTTTGAGTTTTTCCTGGGCAGTCTAAATTTTAGATATTTTGATATCTCACCATTAGAATTAAGCACTTTACTTTCCTTTTCCTTTTGCTTTATTCATTAGAGATTTTTAGAAGTCTTTTAGAATACTTACATAGATGTTTATATGTTTGCATTATAATACATTTAGTTTCTAACCTGTTATAATTTTTTAAAAAAAGATTGACTTACTTTTTGAGATGGAGATAGAGAGAAAGAGAGATGGGTGTGGGGGAGGGACACAGTTAGAGAGAGAGAGAGTCCCAAGTAGACCCTGTGCTGAGCTCAGAGCCCCTATGTGGGGCTCAGTCTCCCAACCCTGAGATCCTGACCAGAGTCGAAACCAAGAGTTGGGCACTTAACTGTGCCACCCAGGTGCCCCTAAACTGTTACACTTTATAGCCATATTTTTGAGAGGTGAGAATAGGTCATACAAAAAAAAATATGTGGCCATTATAATATGTTCCTTGATGGGGGAGGAGCCTAATGAAGCATTATTTTCTAGCTGGTATTGAAAGTAGGATTTTTCACTAATCTATATAGAGACATAGGCCATTAAATACAAATTGTGGGGTGGACGGGAATGAAACTAATGCTTGTCATGCCATACTTTTCCCCATTTTTAGGAATCCGTACGGAAAGCTGCAGAACTAGCTTTGAAAACTCTGAGCAAGGTGAAAACTCTTATCTTACTTTGGGAGTGAAGTGGGGCAGGGCAGTCTGTGACCAGGGTGACAATGACTTATTTTTTTGTCATATAAGTTGACATGGAATTGCAGTGACATGAAGTAATCAGCTTCATGCTGTAGTTCAGTGTTCGCACAGTGAATGACAAGCTAGGTGCCTTTATACTAGGATACTAGGGTTTTTAGCATAGAATATGTCTGGTCTCTTTATATGGTCAGCTTCTGTGGGCCTTTACATAAGGTATGACTTGCACTTGATGCTGAAGAACACATTACTCATTTAGATCCAGCCCACAGCTACCTCTTCTCTTGTTACTGCTATGGTTTTGTGTTCAGCTGCCTTGCATGTTTATGAGGCTGGCAAGCTTTTTGAAACTAGTTCTTACTTGAACTTGATTTTACGGTATTTCTGGGATGCCTACATTCTAGCTGTCTGGGCCTGCCATGGATTACATCCTTAGAAAGCAGTAAAAACCGGGTTTGAATCCAGGTGTTTCTTATTCCTGATTTGTGTTCTGGCCACCGTGTTATGCTGCCACCCAAAGTTCTTGATGATGATAATACCTTAAGCCTTCTGCGAAGTTCTTATAAATGTTATAAATGTTCGTACTTCTTTTTCAACTATTTCCCATCTCACCAATGACAAGACCAAAGCTTAGAGAGTGGAAGGCATTGCCCAACTCCTTGTTAGGTGTTGTTTCTCCCGGAAGTGTCATGGAACGTTGATTCACTTATTTTTTTCTATGGCTATGGGAAATAGAAAGTATTTTGTTAGATGAGTGCTTTATTGGGTAAGAGGTCAGTTTCACTAATTTCTGTGCTCTGTTATATGTAAGGTTTGTGTGAAAATGTGTGACCCCGCCAAAGGAGCAGCTGGCCAGAGAACCATTGCTGTCCTTCTGCCTTGCCTTCTGGACAAAGGAATGATGAGTCCTGTGACAGAAGTCCGAGCCCTCAGGTGTGCACTTTATCTGCTGATAAAGTGAATGGATTTACTTAGTTTCTAGCCATTCAACAGAAATAGCATTTCTCTGAGTGTTAGATTCTTCAAAGTATGGAGAAAATGAGCTGAGGAGAATACATTGAGGTGACCCAAGAGCATTTGTGAAAAGTTCTGAGGCAGAACATTTTCTCAGAAACAAACATTCTCATGGGAACCTTGCTTTGGACCAACATGCTGCTGTTCTGCTTTGACCTTGTGGAAGGTGTGTTATTGTGTTGCTGTCGGCATCTTCCCTCAGCAAGCACGTCTTTCTGTTATGCCCCAGGTCCTTGGGAGGCTGCTTATTGGTTATACCATTTAGTAATGTTTCATAGATAACTAGGTTTAAAATAAACTACCAGTTGCAACGATGAAATACTAAAAAAATACACTCACATGGTTAGACATATTATGGCTGTTTGATAAATTTCAACAGTGAAAGATTCTAGTCTTTTTTTTTTTCTTTTAAACTAGAGCCTTGGAGCACTTGGGTGGCTCGGTGGGCTAAAGCCTCTGCCTTCGGCTTGGGTCATGATCCCAGGGTCCTGGGATTGAGCCCCGCATCTGGCTCTCTGCTCAGCGAGGATCCTGCTTCCCTTCCTCCCTCTGCCTGCCTCTCTGCCTACTTGTGATCTCTCTCTCTCTCTGTCAAATAAATAAAATCTTAAAAAAAAACAAACTAGAGCCTTATTTAGGAATTTTTTTTTTTTTTTAAGATTTTATTTATTTATTTGAGAGAGTGAGTAAGAGAGAGCACGAGAGGGTAGAAGGTCAGAGGAAGAAGCAGAGTGCCTGCGGAGCTGGGAGCCGAATGTGGGACTAGATCCCGGAACTCCAGGATCATGAACTGAGCTGTAGGCAGTCACTTAACTGACTGAGCCACCCAGGCGCCCCTTATTTAGGAATTTTATCTGTCATTTTATTTCACTCTTAAAATTAGATTAAATTAATAATATCAGCAGTATTTCATACTGATTGTAACTATTTCTTACTGCTATTAATAAACTAGTTGATAAGGGAAGGTTTTTTAAAAAAAATTAATTATTTTAGAGAGAGCAACTGTGTGTGTGAGCAGGGGAAGGGCAGGGGCAGAGGGAGAGAGAGAATCCTGAAGCAGACTCCTAGCTCAGTGTGGAGTCCGACACAGGGCTGGCTCCTAGGACCCTGAGATCATGACCTGAGCCAAAACCAAGAGCTAGTTGTTCAACTGACTGAGACACCCAGGCTCCCCAAAGTTTTTTTTTTTTTTCTTCTCCAAAGAATTCACATAATAAAGTTAAGATATTACTGTTTCATTGACCTCCTTAAAATAATCTAGGGTAGTGATCATTAGTGGCTCCTAAATCCACTGGTCAAATGTTGTTGAAAACTTTAAATGGATGGTCAGGAGAACCAAACTTGAATTCACTGACCACTCAAAGAGCACAGGAAAAGACAAGCAGACATTATATGCATCTTAATATGATGGAATAGAACATGTACACCTCTACCTACAAAAGATTCATGGTTGAAAAAAAAAATTTTGAACCTGAACCTGATTTAGCCTGAAGATCTGTACAAGGGACAGAGGAACATTTTAAATGACATCATTGAAATACAGTTAGTAAGGACAAATAAGTTATAAGGAAAAAGAAGAGGGACTGCAATATGTGAGTGGACTCTGGATCTGATTCCAACAAACCAACTTAGTTGTTTGTTTGTTTTTGCATTTTATGTATTTTCCGAATGAGAGAGTTTGGGGGTTTGGGGAGGGTAGGAGGGAAAGAGAGAGAGAATCTTAAGCAGACTTTAAGGCCCGCATGGAGCTCAATGCAGGGCTCAATCTCACAGCCCTGAGATCATGACCTGAGCCAAAATCTCGAGTTGAACGGTTGCTTCACTGACTGAGCTGCCCAGGTGCCCCCCAACAAACCAACTCTTAAAGATATTTGTGAAACAGAGAAATTTGGATATCAAATTATATGAAAAAAGTTACTAATATTTTCTAGGTTTGAAAATGGCATTTTGAGTATAGTAAAGAATTCTTGCCTCTTAGTGACACATAGTAAAATTGAGTTAGGGGGATACTTCAGAGTAATATGATATGGAGCAGGGAAGTGTGCTTGCGTGTGTGGAGGAGGTATAAATGAAACAAAATTGGTATGAAGTTGCAGATGCCTGAACCGGGTAGAGAATATGTAGAATTTCATTTATGATTCTCTCTTCTTTCACATATGCTTGAAAATTGCTGTAATATAAAATAAAGAGAAAAACAGTGCTAAGAGCAGACACTGGAACCATGTTAATGTGTTCTTGAATATAAGAAACTACAGGATGTTCTCATGACTAGATTTGTAGAGCTTCTGATTTTTGTCAAAAGGACTTAGGAATTGTATTCTGTGTGTCTGTAGCATTAACACCCTTGTGAAGATTAGCAAAAGTGCGGGAGCCATGTTGAAACCACATGCACCAAAACTCATCCCAGCTCTGTTGGAATCCTTAAGTGTACTGGAACCCCAAGTTCTCAATTATTTGAGCCTCCGGGCTACAGACCAAGAAAAGGTGAGTTGATAGCACAGTCATATTGGTGAGTCTCAAGGAGGAAAAGCCCTACTAAGGTACTGAGTTCCATCTGAACAATTTTTTCAGCGACCTTAGACATCTGCCATGATTTGAGTGATACTTCCACCACTCTTGAAATAGCTCGACACCTGTGACTACATGCAGTGTGTGTTTGGGAGGTGGAAGGGAGCATGAGGAGGGCTCACATACCGTTTTGAGAATTGGATGAAAACTAACACTTCCATTCAAAAAATGCATTTCCATTTATTTAACACAGTTTTTTGTACATGTTTATGTTTTTAGGGGTTGGTTTTCCACCTTTGGAGTCCTTCTGTGGACCATTCTTGTCCTACAAGTAAAGAGGATTTGTATCTAGACTTTGGCATAGTCCAGAATTATTCTGCTTTTCAGAGATACTGTAGTTGCCTCGACGGATCAAAGTTTTTTGTTTTTTGTTTTTTAAAAAATATTTTATTTATTTATTTGACAGAGATCACAAGTAGGCAGAGAGGCAGGCGGAGAGGGAGAGAGAAAGAAGCAGGCTCGCCACTGAGCAGAGAGCCCAATGTGGGGCTCAATCCCAGGACCCTGAGATCATGACCCAAGCTGAAGGCAGAGGCTTTAACCCACTGAGCCACCCAGGTGCCCCTGATCAAAGTTTTTAAAAAAAAATTGTAGATGAAACATTTACTGTGGAAAAAGTAATGCAGAAGGGGAGAAAGTAATCCCTGAGGAGCCCCCTATCCCCTGCAAGGTACCCACTGTCATTAGTTTCCTGGGTCTGTTTTGAAATTCCTTTGCACAAACCAGAATCCTTTTGGGTACAAACCCAAACAAACACACTAATTTAAAATTGACTGTGAATGTTGTTCTGCCCTTGCTTCTGTTACTGACAATATATCATATCTGTACATAGAGCTCTTCCATTCTTTTTAGTGCATGCATAGTATTCTTCAGTGAGGTGATTTCACATTTTGGCCAGAGAGATTATGCAGCATCAAAGGTTGTTCCTATTCTGTCTCTTCCACACCTTTGCCAACATTGGATAACATAAGTCTGATAGGCAAGAATCTCATTATTCTAATTAACACCTTCCTGTTACCAGGGCTGTCCATTATCTGATTGTATTGTATTAGTCACTTACATTCTGTGAATTGTGTTTCTATTCCATGCCGGTTTTGTACTTGTTGATGTTTTTACCTTGGTCTCTGTCTGTTAGGACTATCACGCCTCTGTCGTGTAGACTGCCAGTGCTTTCTCTCAGTTTGCTATTTGGTTTTTGACCTTGGCTAAATTATTCTAATAGCCGACCCTCTTTCCCTGTGCCTCTCATGTTGCAGTTTCTTCTCCATTCATCATTCTTTGCTTTTCAGCAGCGGACTCGTCCTGACTGGGTTCCCACAGCATGTTTACTAGTGCTGAGAATCAGGAAACAGAGTCTAGCCCAAACTTTGCAACCTTAGGCCTGTCACTTCTGTACCCCTTCCTTCCCTCATTGACTGCGTGTGGACAGTTAACCTCTCCTGCAGGGTCATCATTAGACTGAGATACTGTCGTAGATGTGGAGAGCCTGTACAAAGTTAAAGCAGAAAAACATATAACATTTTTTATTGGTTAGATAGTTTTTTTTTTTCATTTAGTTTTGTTTTTTTGGTGTTCCAAGATTCATTGTTTATGCACCACACCCAGTGCTCTGTGCAGTACGTGCCCTCCTCAATACCCACCACCAGGCTCACCCAACCTCCCACCCTCTCCCCTCCAAAACCCTCAGTTTGTTTCTCAGAGTTAGATACAATTTTTAAATTGTATTTAAATTTATTTAGCCTATTTATTTAGAAATGTATTTAGCCTTTCCGCATATTTAGTGGATGGAGAACTGAGGCTCAGAGAGCCGATGAGTTGCTCAGAACCACACTGTGTTAATTTCTAACTGCAGTTAATTTCTAACTCTGGTCTGAATTTCTCACCTTCAGTGGGATGCTGTCTCCATAGGTAATTGTTGAATCTAGTTTAAAAGAAATTAGAGTTGTTGGACTTAAATTTGAGTTTGCTTTACCTATATATTATTTTAAAAAAATTTCCTCTGGAAGTAAAGCCCTTTTATGAGGGGTGTGTGGGGGTTCTTCTTAATTGATTGAATATGGTGAGTGACTTGAATTTGTGTCCTCAGGCTGCGATGGACAGTGCTCGACTCAGTGCTGCCAAATCCTCTCCCATGATGGAAACAATCAACATGGTCAGTGCCTAATGTAGTAAGAAAGTTTGTATATTTGCTTACCTCAGAGTGTAATTTTTCAGTCTTCATGGCCCATTAAGTGAAATAGAGATTTAAGGGAAGAGTCAAACAACTATTGACCTAGTTTTTTCTTAGTATAGTTCTAGTCCTTTTTTTCTTCTTCTATATTATTAAATGGAATAAATCATTTTCCAGATACTAGAATGTGTTAGTCCACATTGTGAACAGTATATTAAGTATATTAAAAGGTTCCTCTTGAAATCTTTATCTCTTTTGGCCTGCCTATTTAGAAAGGTTCAAATAGTTGTCTCTGCCTGAGCATGGTCTTTGAGAGGACCTAGGAAGGTGTAAGCTGGAGGCGTCCAGCGCAGGTAGGGAGCATAGAAGATAGGGAAAGAAAAGATACTGGAGTCTGGAACTAGGGGTCACTAAAGTCTAGAGCCAGCTCTGCTGTGCGTACATACCCCGGAGTGGTTAGTTGACAACTTGTGAGCTCTTGGAAATTTTATTGTTAAGAGATTGCAAGCCTGGACAAGAGAAGAAGATACTTTTAGTGCTTACTGGGGGCCCGTTACCAAAATTTGGTCTAAGGATGTTACGTGTTTGTTGGATTATTGAGGGGAAAGGGAATCTTAAGTAAATAGGAATGGTTAGCAAACGCCTTCTGGATATGCTCATTAATAATAGAATATATGTCACTGCATTTTTTTAAAACACAGTGTGACAGATTTTGCTAAGAAGTTGACTTTAATAAGATGGTTTAGTCGGGCAGGCCTGCTTAAAGTCCGTTTAGTTCTGTGTTTTACACTGAACATGAATTGGTAAGGTGGAACAGTAGGCCCAGAGAAATCCTTTCCCTAATTTATTTTCTCCTTTAGTAAGTCAGAGTTTTTCATGATTTTTGTTTATCTGATAGAGCCTGTGAGCTGGGGGAGGGGCGGGAAGGGAGCGAGAAGAGCACGCGGACTCCATACGGAGCGTGGGGCTGGGCTCGGGGTCAGTCTCACGATCCTGAGATCATGCCTGGAGCCGAAATCAGGAGTAGGACGCTTCACCGACAGAGCCACCCAGGTGCCCCAGTTTTTGTTTTAATGTTGAACCACCGATGAGTGGTTTTTCTGTTTGTAGTACAATGGTGGTTTATATGCTGAAATCAGTGCAAAATGAAACTGGCAGTTTTTCAACTTCATGTCAAGTCCAGTGGGTACATATTTGACATAGCAGCTTTTAATTGATGATGCAGTAGTGACTTCATCATTTTCTAAGGTTGACTTTATGTTTATTTTTTTCCCAAAGTGCCTGCAGTATCTTGATGTGTCGGTGCTGGGTGAGCTCGTTCCTAGATTATGTGAATTGATCAGAAGTGGTGTGGGTCTTGGCACAAAGGTAAGTAAGTGTATATTTCATAAGAGGAACTTGCATCTTCATTAGTTGGGGCCACAAAAATATAACAGCCATCATGTTTGAAATTCATACTTCTCTGTAGAACTTAATAAAATACATTAACCATTTTGTTTCTCTGGTTGCACTAATAACTTAAAATATGTAACTCACCAGAGTAGAAAACATGTGACTTACTCAAATAAATAGTGTCTGACTCTTTTAGCGGGATCCTTTCTGTTCCCTGGTTGCCAGGTACATGCCCTCGGGGTCCTCGCCATGATCAGTCATTAGTGGAAATGCTTGTTTGGTATCAGGGCAGGACGGTAGTTTGAGGTGCTGATGGGCATTTTCACGGGGGCCAGCAGGTATTTGGCTAGAAAATTGTCTTCCTGTCCAAGATCTTTCAAGGATCAGACTCTGTCCCCGCACTTGAAAGACCAACTCAGTTTTTCTCTTGACAGAGTTTATACTGCTTGTGTTTTAACATCTTAGCATTTTAGATCAGGAGAAGGTTAAAGATCTCCTGAAGCTTAGCACTCAGAGGTAATCGCTGTTAATAGTCCGCAGTGTTTTCCTCTAGTGTCTTTTCTGTGCACGTGTCTGCTACAGCGGCCTCTTTTTCGTGGCCAGAGGGGTAGGTACTCTCTCACGTGGCTGTAGCATCATTTATTTCAGTCCATCAGGGAACATTGGATTTGTTTCCAGCTGTTCTGATATTAAACAGAGCACTGTGATGAATGTCTTTGGACACATCTGAGGCTGTTTCCTTTGGTTAAATTTTTAGAACTGGAGCTGTTAGAACAAGGATGGCCAAGTTGTCCTGTGTGACCCTCCCAAAAGATTGTATTAGTTTTCTTTCTTCCTCGTAGTGTATGTGAGAGCACACGTCCTCCTGCTGGAAGAAAAATCTTCGCCTTGCTAATTTAAAATGAGGCCCTTCCAGTTTCCAGATTGAGTCGTGCAGGCCCTGTTAGGCTTCATCTATTTCTCATCTTTAAATCACTGACACCTAAGAGACAGGGTTTGAGAGACAGAACGTTGTGACCATCACATTTAGACCTTTGCCTTTGTAACCCTGTAGGGAGGCTGTGCCAGTGTCATTGTGTCATTAACTACTCAGTGTCCCCAGGACCTAACACCTTACTCAGGTGAGTTCGTCAAAACCGTGTGTGCTCATACGTTGGTATGGCCGTGTCTTGTGTGACAAGGTTTTTAAAAAAAGTTAAATAGCATTCAGACAGGCTTGTGATCTTCTATATGGTTTTTCTCCCTTTAAACTCCCCCTTCTGCCTTTGTTTCTCTGTTTGCAAGAGGTGCAGCTAGGATCAAGTTTAGCAAGTTTAGCGAGTGTTCACTGTTTTATAAGTATTAGATTAATTCTTACTGGTTATAAGGAGGTGAGAGTATCTCCCATTTTGTAGGGTTTGTTTACCGTTTATACCTAATTTTACGTCAGCAGTTTTCTCTTCTTGGATTGGCTCCTTGATGGCGCTAATGAACTTTATGTATCTAGCTCTCTCATTTTTGCAACTTGCCCACAATATTCTAGAGGCAGATTAACGTTTAATTTTGTATCGGGCAAAAGGAAGCAAGTGGATGGTACACACGTAACATACAAGAGTTCTAAACTAGTAGGGAATAAATCAAATCCTCATCACAGGGTTAAGTTTCTTTTGGTCCTGGGAACAGAGCAGAACATTTGGCCAACCAAGTATCAGATTTTTCTTCACTGTTTCTGACAGGTAAACTCATGAGTGCTTTGCTTAGTGGCCTGACAGATCGGAACAGTGTAATTCAGAAATCTTGTGCTTTTGCCATGGGCCATTTAGTTCGGGTGAGTTGAAGCTCTTATTTACTTATTTATACTTTGATAGTTATAAGGAAATAAATGGGGGTGGTTTTCTTTTTCAGACCTCACGGGATAGCAGCACTGAGAAACTCCTGCAGAAGCTTAATGGCTGGTACATGGAGAAAGAAGGTACCTTTTTTCCTTCTCTTGTATTTTTATTTTTATTTTATTTTATTTACTGAGGAGTTACTTGTTTTAGAGAGAGCGAGAGAAAGTGCGCTTGTGAGTCAGGGGACAGAGGAAGGGGGGAGAAGCAGACTCCCAGCTGGGCTGGGAGCCAGAGGAGGGGTGGGGCTCTCTCTCACCACCCTGAGATCATGACCTGAGCTGAAATCAAGAGTCGGACTGTTAACTGACTGAGCCACCCAGGTGCGCCCCTCTGTCCTTTTTAATTTAGATGTTAACAGTCTAGTAAAACAACACAAATCAGGTCTTGCCATCTGTGAGATCATGTGCTTTGCTGGGAACATCTGATTGATGTTACTCATTTGTTTGGCTGTGGTACCAGCTGAGCAAGGATCTATGTCAGTTACCCTAACAACAGGAAGTAGAAAGATGAGTGTGTTTGTGCTCGTCTTCAGAACCCATCTACAAGACCTCTTGTGCGTTGACCGTCCATGCTATTGGACGCTACAGCCCCGATGTGCTGAAGAACCATGCCAGAGAAGTGCTGCCTTTGGCATTTCTGGGCATGCATGAGATCGCTGAGGAGGAGAACTCCGAGAAAGAAGAGTGTGATTTATGGACGGAGGTGTGGCAGGAAAACGTACCTGGTTAGTAATCAGTGCCTGTGAGTTCATCCTGTTTCTTAAGAACTACAGCTGGAGTTCTGACTCCTCATTTTCATTTCTAAACTCATTTCTAAACTTTCACTTCTAACCTGTAGTTACTTCCCCAGGACCTTAATGGTGTGTGTCCTGTCTGGTTTTAAGCCTGTGCAAATCGCTGCCTTCTTAAGGTGGACGCTAAGCTCGTCCCTCTCCTTCCTCAGTGCTGTCCATGTGAGAGAACAGGACTTCTGCTCAAGTGACGTAGAGCTGTACCGATTTGATTTGCGAGTGACTGGTGATTTTCTGTTGGCGTAGAGTATTATTTTAGAGTGGTGCTCCTTAATTCTGTACTTCACCTTCACATGTGTACATGGATGACGATCACTTGCATGACACTCTCCTGTGGGCATATTCAAGTTCATAAAGTCCTACTGTTGTAAAGATACATCACAACACGACTCTCTGTTTCTTTTAGAGAGTGGTGGGATCTAGCCGTTGAGAATTACTGCTTTTAGACTGATGGTCATTGACTTTTTTTCAGATTTAAAAAAAACCAGTTAATCCTTTTTGTCACTTAAAAGTTGCTTTAATTTTGCTTTTCATAACCTAGGTTCCTTTGGTGGCATTCGGTTATACCTGCAGGAGTTGATTACCATTACCCAGAAGGCTTTGCAGTCTCAGTCATGGAAAATGAAAGCCCAGGGTGCAATTGCCATGGCATCCATTGCAAAACAAACCAGCTCCCTAGTACCTCCATATCTGGGAATGATACTGACCGCATTACTGCAAGGCCTAGCTGGAAGAACATGGGCAGGAAAGGTAAAGGAACCATTCATGCCCAGTTAAATTTAAGGTATCCTTAAAGGATTATGACTTCATCTTTCATTTTCTATCAAAATTAGAATCTGGTTTTGGGGGATGTCAGATAGATTGTTTTTGTGAACTGGATTTCCTAGTCAATGGGCAGCTTTGGGTATACTTTGCCTGATTAAGTATGCTATTCCGTCAAAGTATAACCCACGTGTTTTTGAATACAGTAGTGCTGGGGCTGATTTTTATTTATCATGTTCAGCTTTCCAAGAGAGGTCTTAAATCACTTGGTCACCATTTTATCCCCGTTGGCCTCATGAACAGATCAGGATTGGACACACGTGAAATTGAGTAGCAAGGCAAGCTGTGTCTAAACTTGGGTCTGAGTGTGCCCATCCCTGAGGCCTGTGAACTAGTCACGTTGTACACAGGGGTGATACCGGATACTTACACTGAACACTCAGTGGGGAAGATGAGACTGTGGCAGCACATCCCAGTCTCCTTGATGTTGTCACAGTCAGCAGTGGCCAGCACTGTACTGGAGAAGAAGTGTTGGACTGGGAATCAGAATCCCGTGACTGACACGTCGCCTGTTGACCTTGGGCAAGTCAGGTCTCCAGGCTTTATGAAATGGAGATAAAGACAGTTATCTTCTCTTATGCTTTGGAGTAAAAACCTATGGTGTGCTTGTTAAATAGTCAAGTGCATTGAAGAGAAGATGACTCTGGTTCATTTTGGTCATCATAGTTATTAAGTATTCCTGAGGTAACATAGTACGTAGAAGGTGAATGACACCTGTGTGCTTAACACTGTTCCCTCATCTTTCAACCCTTTAGGAAGAGCTGTTGAAAGCCATTGCCTGTGTGGTGACAGCTTGCAGGTAAATGTTCTTTCGGTGAAGATGCTGTTTCTTAAACTGAACCCCAAAGCTGAAGTCTTTACTAACTGTCTGATGCTTTTTTGTGGCTCCTGTAGTGCAGAGCTGGAAAAGCCTGTGCCCAATCAACCCAGCACAAATGAGATTCTCCAGGCTGTTCTGAAGGAGTGTTGCAAAGAGAATCTGAAATACAAGATCGTAGCAATTAGCTGTGCGGCGGATGTCTTGAAGGCCACCAAAGAAGACAGATTCCAGGAGTTTTCTGATATTGTCATACCTCTCATCAAGAAGGTAAGATCGCCTGTATCCCTCAGGTCTAGTTTAGACTTAAAAACTAAAATGTAAAAAGAAAGAAAAGGAAGGAAGATTTTCCTGGCATCCTCTTCACTTATTTTATTAGGATTAGTGTGACTGCGAATAGCAGGAAATCCCAAAGTATCACGGCCTTGAACAAGGTAGAGTTTTGTCTGTCACGGAATAGTTGAGGTTTTGGCTCAATAGTTGACTCTTCACCAGCTTCCAGCTCTGCCTTCCTTGGAGTGTGGCCACTGTCATCGTGGTGCATGGTGTCACCGCCTTCTGGGCGGGTAATGGTGTAGAAGATGAAGAAAGGATGAAGGGTTGGATTCGGCACGTCTGTTCTCTCTCAAGGACAGCTCTCGGACATTGCTGCCTGGCACGTGCACTTCTGTTTCATCGGCCAGTCCTTGGGCAGCTAGCCGCAGCTCTGCTGCACGGGAAGCCAAGGAAGGCAGTCCTCTGGGCGTCTCTTTGCTTCCATGGGAGGAGGGAAGAGGGTCGTTCTTTTTAAGCAAAGCAGAAAGACGGGTTTGTTGCAGGGGTTTCAACCTGCACTTTGGGAAACTCAAGGCTGTGGGGACAGTGACTTCCAGGAGCAAGTGCTGGGGTGAATGGACAGTCTCTGACCTAGTGGTGACCTAGTGTGATACGCTCTGCCTTTTAAGTGTGTGCAAAAGCCACCCCAGTCTTCACTCAACTCTGAGAGCGAGCACAGGGAGCTCAGTGGACCACTGTTACTTGTCTCCGCCATATACTGAGGGACTTTGGTCAAGAAGACTTCGGTTTCATTTGGAAAATGAAGTACTCGTTTGTAAAGGTTGGGCAGCGGTTCAGAGAAAAAAAAAGTTAGGGCTTATCATTTATTTTTTGTGTGTGTGAAACACGAAATATTTTAAATAGCATTTTTATGTCTTGTGTTGCTGCTAATCTGCAGGTTTCTTTGTATAGCAAGGCTGTTTAAATAATTTCTGTTACATAATGATAGTACATGGATTTGGGAGACTTGGGTTTTCAATGGACTGTATCACGAGCTAGCTGGATGAGTCACTTCTCGGCATGTTTCCCTTTCTTACTAAGACGGAGTTTGGATTGAGATGATTACTGAGTTCTTGCATCTTTAATCCCATGATTCCAATGCAAGCTTTTTAATTTTATGTTTAAAATCCTACATATACAGGATTTTTTTCACCTTTCCTAACAGAGTCCTTTAAAGGATTTTCCAAATTTATTAGGTGTAGTATTTCTGCAACACATTCTTTTTACAAATAGGAAGACCCGTTGTAGAGAATTTAGCAATTAATTCTTCGCTGACATCTCCTCTGGTACCCTGATTGTTTTGCAGTACCCCTGTAACTTTGATGGAAAATAAGTTTTGCTTTCCTTTGCTTCGATGTACCCTAGCACTCGCCTGAAAGCTCCGGCGTTCGGACAAGCAAAAATGAAGATGAGAATGAGAAGGAGAAGGAGCTGCAGCTGGAGTGTCTGCTGGGAGCCTTCGAGAGCCTGGGCAAAGCCTGGCCCCGAAATGTGGAGACCCAACGTAAGCGTACTTGCTGTGTGTTGGAAGGATTTTCCAAAAGACAGAGATTTGTTAAGTGGCCTTATTTCTTGGCATTACGTTGAGGACTGTGGCAGGAGACCATGTTATTGACACTGTTAGGACTCCTAACTTTTGCTTGATAGGTGGAAAATTGAAGTAGGGAATTCTATAAAAAAGGTGACACACATCTCAAAACAAAGCAGTTCATTTTCGTAGAAAGCATAGGAATGTACATTCATTTGCTAGTTATTGAGGGGAGCGCCAAGGCCTTTGAGAACGGAACTGTTCCACACTGGCTTCTTAGGCACATCTGCAATTTTTGGTTTCTGTTTCTTTGTAGTGGAAAAAGAACTTACGGTTTCTTATGAAACAAATCAAGTGCAACATTATTCTAGATTTTTACCCCCATGCATCATTTATGAACCATACTAAATTTTACAGCATTTAAAAAATAACTACTTCGTTGAGTTTTATACTCCTTTCACATCAGTTAGCATAATACTAATTATGTAATTATCACAAGGGCAGTTGGCATAACATGTTTGGAATAAGATGTTGTCTCTTAAAGAGCCAACCAGGTACAGAAGCTTGTGTCCCGAGTTGAGTTCCCTGCCTCCAGAGTTCTGCTTTCTCTGGCTGTCACTCAGGGTATCTTACAGGAAAAGGTGATGTGGTTAAGATTCTGTGTTTGTTCCTAGGAGAGTTAACAGTTACATAGGACCCTTCGGGGCGGGTGGTGGTGTGGGTGGGTGTTCCTGGCCAGGGAGATTTGGGAATTGGGCACTAAGTCCTGCTGAAGTTTTTTTGACATTTCATGGCTTTAATGAAAGCCATTTGTTATTTTATTTTTTTCCTCTCTCCTACTGCTTTCTCTGTCCTTCTATTCTTCTCTGCTCTAATGTCTCTGTGTCCCTCATTCGCTCTGTCTCTTGTCCCTGCACACTCTCTGCCCTGCTCTCCCCAGGTTGTTACCGTCAGGAGCTGTGCAAGCTGATGTGTGAACGGCTAAAACTGAGCACGTGGAAAGTGCAGCTTGGAGTCCTACAGTCCATGAATGCCTTTTTTCAGGGGTAATTTCGTTTCGTAGTTCAGTTCTTTGTTTTGTCTCCCCCGCCCCCTTAGTGTTTTATAGCAAATCAGTGGAATTCTTTTATCTTAAAACTGAAAAGCTGCAGTGACATTTTAAAGTGATATATGCAGGTAGAAATTACTTGTGGCAGAACGGTTCTAGAATGTTTCTTCATAACTAGCAATTTGTATCTCGCTTTCTGATTTGTGCAGATTAATGCTTTTGGAAGAAGAACATGCAGATCCTGAGGCTTTGCCTGAAATTCTCCTTGAAACTTGTAAATCAATCACATATTCTTTAGGTGAGTGTAGTGAGCTGGCGGTGATGAGTCCGAATTTAAAGCTCGGGGAGTGAAGCTTCAGATGTTCCCTCCCTGGTGCTCGGAGCTAGATTTGTGGAGCAGCTGCTGAACTCCTTCGTGTACCTGACCCGTGGCCGCATGCTGTGCTGTATTATTCTGGAACTGTAATTCAGGACGTTGGGAAGATGTTTGTGACAGGTTGTTTTGTTTAGACTCTTATTTGGAAATAATTTCAAACTTACAGAAAAGCTGCAGTTATAGTACATGTAATGCCTGTATATCCTTTACCCAAAGTCAGCTGTTACTGTTCTGTCCCAGTTACTTCATCATTTGTACTTCTCTGTATGTCCGCTTTTCTGGAACCATCTGACAGCATGTTGCTGACGTCATGCGCTTTGGCTCCTGAGCTCTTCAGTGCGCCTGCTCTGTGCCGGCTCAGTACAGTGACCGGTCGTTGGGCGTAGGACGCCGGCGCAGTGGCCTTAGTCGATTTATAGCATTCTTATTTTAGGTTCAGTCGATTCGACAGTGTTCCCCCCTCCCCTTCAGTCAGGAATCCAGGATTATTTACTGAATTTAGCTGTGTCTTTTTAGTTTCCTTGAGTCTAGGATACTTCCTCAGCCTTCCTTTTTCTCACGTGACATTGACAGTTTTGAACAAAAGTCTCCACCCCACCACCTCCCGCCTTTTAAAAACTAGAATGTTTCTTATTTGGGGTTTGTTTGATGTCTCCTCATGATTAGATCCAGGTTCTGAGTTCCCGGTTGGGATACTCTGAAAGTGAGGCTGTGCCCTCTCACTTCCGGAGGCACAGCGTGTTCATCTGCCCTGCTTGGCCCTGCTCCCCTTCCGCACGGTCTAGCCAGCAGTCAGAGAGAAGATGCCCGAGACTGTGCGGACACACTGCTCTTCTTGAGAACACCTTTAGACTCCGTGTGCGTCCGTGGTTCTTCCCTGAACCAGTTTTCGCGAACATGATTTTTCTAGCTCTGGTGCTTTCTTGCTGTCTACCGTCTGGCAGTTGGCACCCTCTTGTAAACGAGATCCCACCTCTGCCTGCCTCTTCATTTATCTCTTAATAGTACTGATGCGTGGATTTTCTCCCCTCCTCCACTGGTTTGTAATTAATTATTTTCCTTAATTACTTTTTTTTTGCTCTAATTGTTCCAGATTTGGCCAGTGGAAGCTCCTTTAAGCTGATTCCTATGTCTTACTGGCAGGTCACTGTCATCCTTCTAAGCACCTCTGTACCTGGTAGCATAAAAGGATGTTATAAGCTCACCCCGTGCTTTCCTTACCTCAGGTTTGGCTGTGTATTAATTTTTTCCGAAGACAGTCTCACCCTGTGCTAGAATAGACACCACAGAAGCCTATTCCAGTTGCAGCTCTTGGAGGTAGCAGCCTTCGAATAAAAAACCGGCCACTAAGCCTCTGGTCTTTGCAGGATCGCAGCCAGCTGTCCCTGATTGCCCTCAGCCCTCGGGGTTGTGTACTGTTCCCTGATAAAATGAGGAAGTCCTGCAAACCTAAGACCTTTCTGAGGTCTCATGTGATGACAACTCTGTGTTTGAGATAGTGTCCTTCGATTTCTTTCCTCTAAAATGGTCCTTTCAATATTGCCATTTGTATTGTGGTGATTGGTGTATTGGGCTGACAGTTTTTCAAGTAAAGACTAGGGACAGGTCACACATTTCAAGTATATGATGCTAATTAGCAGAGTGAAGCTTAAGAACAGGTGTATCTTTCCCTGAATTTGTAATTTCTGAATTTCTTTCTTCCAGTAATACTAACTTAACCTTGGAGCTTCTGTTTGTAAGGCGTATAAAGCAAATAATGTGAATATCTGATTTTCTTCTTAGAAAATAAGACCTATTCATCTGTGAGAACAGAAGCTTTATCTGTGATAGAATTACTGCTTAAAAAACTTGAAGGTGAGTTCTTTTTTTTTTTTTTAATTAACATATAATGTGTTATTTGCCCCAGGGGTACAGGTCTGTGAACCATCAGGCTTACACACATCACAGCACTCACCATAGCAGGTACCCTCCTCAGTGTCAGTCACCCAGCCACCCTCCCCTGCAATCCTCAGTTTGTTTCCTGATACTGAGTCTCTTATGGTTTGTCTCCCTCCCCGATCCCCTCTTGTTTTATTTATTCCTTTCCTACCCCCCAACTGCCCATGTTGCCTCTCAACTTCCTCATATCGGAGAGATCATATGATAATTGTCTTTCTCTAATTGACTTCTTTCGCTTAGCATAATACCCCCTAGTTCTGTCCATGTCTTTGCAGATGGCAAGATTTCTTTTTTTTTGATGGCTGCGTAGTATTCCATTACATATATATAGATAGATGGATATAGATAGATATCTATATCTATATCCATCTATCTATCTATCTATCTATCTATATATAAATATATAATCACATTTTGAAGGTGACTTCTTGATTCTTCTGACTAGAGGAGGACCGGGAAGCCAGGATACTTTATGGCATATATTTTAGAAATTTTTTCATGTTTTTGTTTTTAGTAAGTGTATACTCTAAAATATAAATTAGTACATGAACATGTGAGTGAGCTCTATAAAGCTAAAACCTTTAAGTTTTATTCAGTGTTTAAATTTGGTACTCTTTCATTTTTACATACTTTTAATGTATTTTGAAGCTACAGTTATGTTGAAGTAAAAAAGTTTTGTCTCCACCATGACTCCTGATGTAATCTGGGGGACTTCCAAGTCCATGTCTGACAGGAGCAGAATGGGGTTCCCGGTACCCATGTCAAGAAACAGAGTGACACAATTAAAGAGTGGGGTTGGGAAAACATTTTAACACTTATCACCCAACCCATCAAATTTGACAGTGTTTGCTTAGTCTTATTTTTTTTCCCCTGGGTTTCCTCCCCCCCCCCATATCTTTTATCAAGAAGCAGATTTCTTCTAATGATAAAAGTAAACTGCTGTCTTTTTCTCCAGTGAGGTATTTCAAACAGAGGCTACTTTTTCTCTCTCTCTTCTTTTTTAATTATTCTAAGCCTATAGATTAAGAATGGAGAAGATGCAACTGTTTTCTGTAGAGTCTCGTATATTTGCTATTTCTACTTCTCTCTCTCTCTCTCTGTTTAGCAATAAAGCACCCCTCTTAAGGTTCCATGATACGTACGAATGTATTCTAGAGGAGGAAAAGGAGGGTAACCAGCAAAGCAACTTGCTTAAAACCTTATCACTAGAAAGTGGCAGAACCTCATAAACAGGATTTAGGACCTGGTATACTTTCTGGGTTTCTAGAATTTTCAGTATGGGTATAGATCTCTGGTGCTTTAAAGAAAGGAGTAATAAAATCTTTTCGGACTGACTTGGCAATTATGAAATTTATTAGAGGTTTTCTTACTGAGCATATTTTATAAAGAGGTTTTTTTGTGTGTTAAATGGCTTTTTTGTTACTGTGTCCTTTGCCCTGATACCTCCTCCCTCCCATTGGGCTTCAGCATCCCTAGATTCTCTTTGTCCCAGCAATACTGGGGGCAGAGGATGAAACTCCCTGACCTGCATTGAGACAACTACTGAACCTATTCTATCCTGAACTGTTATCGGGGGTTGCTTTATATTTATTTGGGGGCTAGGCGATTTAGAAGAAAATCAGAAAGACTAGTTTTAGGTTTTTTGCTTGTTTGTTCTATAAGGATTCTGTTTTTCTTCTTTTTCCATTCAGAATCTAAACAGTGGGAAAGTTTGACATCTGAGTGCAGAATGCTCCTAATTGAGTCTTTAGCTACTATGGAGACAGACAGCAGACCTGAGCTGCAGGAGAAGGCATCATTACTGAAGAAAACACTTGAAAATCTGGAATAAATTAGAAGGGGAAGAAAGAAACAAGTGCCATGTTCATTGGGGGTTGAAATGGTGGTATTCTTTGAAAAACCAAGTGGGCAAAAGTAAAGATTAATCTGTAGCATGCATCATTCCTTGGCTGAAATAAAAAAAAAAAATGCCTTAAATTTTGTTCCTTATTAGCTTTATTTTATTTGATCTTTAACAATGTCTGGGCCAAGTGAGCTTAATGGGACCTTGAATGTTTGAGAGGTAGTTGTTGGTGAAATGAATGGAAATAGTTAAGAAAAGAATTAAAGCTTTTATTACAGCAGGAGGCAGAGCTGCAGAGCAAGCTGGATGAAGGTCTTAGAACTGCATCCAAAGTAAACACAGTTATTTCCGGAAGGGACTCTGTAACTGACTTAGTTTAACCCCCTTGCTTTATGCCTGAAGAAGGAGGTAGGAGATGGCATAGCTTCTGCCCTGCAGCCTGGCCTGGGCTGGGACCCAGGTATTAACTGCCCTGCCTGGTGCTGCCCCTAGCCTGCCCGAGATGCTCTTGGGAGGAGGTGTTCAACAGGCCACTCCCCCCCGGTATCTAAGTACCATGACCTTGAACACTGTCATTTGTTGAGATGATCAGCTTTTAGAGACTGATTGTTTAGCATCTTCACAGGTTGAGAGAGAGACTTCGGTCTCCATGTGATAAGTCCATCGCAGATGAGAGTACATTAGGATAAGCCTGCTCTGTTTGTATCTGTGGTTGCATATTTTGCAAAAGCCAAATCAACAACAAAATCATAACCGCTTTGGTTTAGACTGTTTGTAATCTCGAAACTGTGAAGAGGACAAAATTTTCCACCCATTTTTAGGCTAACAGTATGACTAGGAAATAGGAGGGCAAACATCTTAATTAGCCATTTGGAAATAATGTGATATCACTCAAACAGCTGCAGCTAGGGTTCCTTTCTTTTTTTTGTACTGCTTATACCCCTGCCTCAGGGTGTAGGGGTCGGGGGGGAACACCTAGTCTAACGCAAGTATTTGCAGTCAACTGAATGCTAGTTCACCTTGGATTCCAAGCACTAAATTGGTTGTACGGCCAATACTGAGCCCTTACTAATGTTAGAACTAGCGTGGAAACTCCATGGTTATTATTTCTGGTGGTCTCCATACACCATAATATTGACTGTGACCATAAGAAAAATAACTTTTTACATCTTTTTCTTTTTTTTATTTTTTAAATTTCTTTTTAGTGTTCCAGAATCCATCGTTTATGCACCACACCCCGTGCTCCATGTAATCCGTGCCCTCCATAATGCCTACTACCAGGCTCATTCAACCCCCCACCCCCGTCCCCTCCAAAACCCTCAGATTGTTTTTCAGAGTCCACAGTCTCTCATGGTTCTTCAGCTGCTTACATCTTGACCCAGAAGAGTGTGTGTGTGTGTGTGTGTGTGTGTGTGAACGAATACAAAACTGAAATAAATGTTTTGTGAAATAACACTCTTCATTTGATCTTAGTCAAAAGGCTGAGAAGTGATGATAATATATACTCGTAACTATGTGTAATACACTTTGATTCCCCCCTCCCCACCACCATTTTAAATGCTCTTCAGACCCACCAAATTCTTCTCCTGACTCATAAGTAAAGGTTGCAATGCGCTTGCACTGCCATAGATACTATGTGGACTTGGCTGGATGTACTATGTTCTGGGGTTGCTTCTGATTTGGAAAGGGGGTTTTTGAATGAAAATCTAGGTGCTTGGTTATCGAAACATCCTCTTAGATGGTGGTAAATATAATTGTGGGTTTTAGTAGCATTGTGAATTGTAAGGAGCTTCTTGCGGACTTCACCTCAGAATGGCTTGTGCTTGGGGGAAATGAACTTTGGCTATTTTTCTGAAAGCGTGTGGCCTCATAGAATTTGGTGTTTTCCAGATCAGTATTTCCCTCTCTGCTGAGAGCCCTCTGACTTCGATTTACAGACCCTGGGATACGCCTCTGAGGCAAGAACACCATGCAGGTTGGCTGTTTTCAGAAAGTAAGAGGATCTGAGGGCAAGAATTGGGCTCTCGGCCCATACGGAGTGTTTCACCTCATCAAGTTTTATGCTTTTTAAACTCTTTGTTATTTACTACTGGGAATTTCCCATGGTGCTGAGAGGTGCTGACACTTGAACCTTTGTGTGCAGTGCTGTTCAGTTCATTCATTGTCGTTTTCTGTAAGCACAATTCCTTTTTACTCTCTTAATGCCTTCCCCTGGACCAGCCAAGTCACTGGCACAACTGGTGATGTGAAATCCCGGTGTCCCGCTGCAGCTCATGTTGGGTGGGCACTTACTTGTTAAAAGGGTTGGTAACTGAGAGTTTGTCACTATGGGATGTTGACACTGGTGGACAGGTGACAAGAGGACCCACGCATGTTTGTGTCTCTGGCCCTCATTCTCCAAAGCCCTCTGCTACTGATTTTTATTATTTTTTCCCTGGAACTCTTCGGTGCTACTTGTCATACAGGCATCTGATTTAGAGAGCCTAATTACTGAACCCCTTATTCTTGAAATGAGCGCACTGGATAGAGCTCACAAGTGTATTGGTATGTGACAAGGAGGGACCTGAAGTTTGGCAGCTGGAAATCAGAACAGTGGAAGTAGTATAAGGTGGTGTTTTTGGTGAGAAAGAGCAGCAGTTTCTCTAGAATGTTAGTGTCCCATTCACAACTGCCTGTGACGGTTTACCTGCCAGGAAGACTGACGGCTGCCAAAGCAGTGCTCTCCCCTTCCAGCTTTCGCTCGTGTACGTGGTAACGGAAGAAAGAAGATAGATGTGACCTTGTGGATCTGTGCTCCAGTGGCGCCTGCCCTGTACAAACACCACCTGCCCTTCGGCGGGGAGGGGGACATTTCTGCCTGCTGCTGCCACAATCTAGTCATGCTGCTTGTTAAGTATAGGGAGTTACTTTGACACGAACTCCTTGTAATGTACAAACTGCTGTTAAATGGATGTATATGTAACAGATTTTTGTATTTTATATGCACAGTCTTCATAGAATCCTTTGCAATATGTGTGGAGCTAGTTAAGCCTGTGATCATCCTATTGGAAAGGAAAATCCTACCCATGCCCTAAGTGGTGAATAAAAGCTGCATGGTCAGTTCTTTTGAAGGAGCGCCTTGATTTTTACTGATTCCCTAGGAAAACAGTTCAACTTCTGGGGAATTGCCTGGCAACACCCTTAAGAACCGGAAAAGGCCCTATTGCCTGCCATATCTTGAGCTCCCTTTCGAAAGTGGACATTGTTGAATTAACTGGAAGTCCCAGAGCAAAGCAGGAACAAAGGCAGAACACATGGAAAATGGCAGTCAGATTCTTGGAGAGAAGTCACTGGTGAAAGATCATTCATTCATTCATTCATTCATGTATATTTTTGAGAAAAGTAATCCCAGATGAACATACAGAACAGGCAGTTCTGCTTTTGCCTGAGACCGACAGACATGGCTGTGGGCACAAAACTCAGCCGGTACTGAAAGCTGCCCCACAGGACTTGACACTGTGGAAAAGAGACTGGAGAGTCCCCATTGCTTTGTCTCCAGTCACAGCCAAAAAGCCCACGTGGCTCCCTTCTGCTTCCTTTTACCCTAAATTCAGGTTCCAGTTCGTTGGATTGGATTAACAATTGTTCCGTTCTTTTTTTGAAGTGGAAGATCATAATGCTACCAAAAATGGGAAACATTCAGCTTTTCCAACCATGCCTGTTTAAAAATTTAAGTTTTTCTTTGTCTTAAGAAATGACACATTGCTTTTACATTTAAGGACCATTCATGAAGTTGCCTCTAAAATACAAAGGACAGGGGCACCTGGATGGCTCAGCTCAGTTGGTTAAGGGTCTGCCTTTGGCTGGGTTCATGATCTCAGGGTCCTGGAATCGAGCCCCATGTAGGGCTCCCTGCTCATCCAGGAGTCTGCTTCTCCCTCTCACTCTCCCTCTGTGCTACTAAACAAATAAAATAAAATAAAAAGGACAGGGAGAAAACGTAATGGTTGAAGGATACCTAATTTTTGTGTGGTTGTTCCTGAAAAGGGTATTGGGTATTAGCAGTTAGATACATAATTCTGTCATGCTACTTTTGATTCCAGACCTGTCTTCAAATACAAAATCTAATTTTTTTTTGAGTATTTGTTTTATCTCAATACTATGAAGATTTCCACTGTTTTTAACCTCCAACATTTCCAGTGTGATAATGGGTCTTTTAAACTGTTGTTTCCCTGGATGTCTTTTTTTTTTTTTCTGGCTGCTTCCATGATTTTCTTTATTTTTGGATTTCAGCACTTTATGATATGCCAGGGTGTACTTTTTGGGGGGATATTTATCCTGTTGGAGGTTTGCTTAGATTTTTGAATTTCTAAATTTTTATGCTTCACCAAATTTGGGATATTTGGGGCCATTATTTACCCAAAAGTTTTGTTTGTTTGTTTTTTTCTGTGCTATTTGCTCCCTTTTCTCTTTATGGGACTCCAGTTAAAGCTATGTTAATTCATTTGATACTGCTCTAGGGGTGCCTGGGTGGTGGCTCAGTCAGTTGAGTGTCTGCCTCTTGATTTCAGCTCAGGTCATGATCTCATGGGTCCTGGAATCAACACTGCCCCCCCCACCCTGCCCTGTCCTGTGTGGCTCCTTGCTCAGTTGCTCAGTGGGGAGTCTGCTTGAGGATTCTCTCTCTCCATCTCCCTCTGCCCCTCCTCCCCACTTGTGCTCCATCTCTGCCTCTCTCAAAAACAATAAAATCTTAGGGGCGCCTGGGAGGCTCAGTGGGTTAAAGCCTCTGCTTTCGGCTCGGGTCATGATCCCAGAGTACTGGGATCGAGCCCCGCATCTGCTCAGCAAGGAGCCTGCTTTCCTTCCTCTCTCTCTGCCTGCCTCTCTGCCTACCTGTGATCTCTGTCAAATTAAAAAAAAAAAAATCTAATTAAAAAAAAACAATAAAATCTTTAAAAAAATCATTTGATACTGTACTACAGATTTCGGAGGCATTTAAGAAAAGATCCGTATTTAAGTTCACTGACTTTGTTTGCTATGTCCATTATGATATTAAAGACCATCCTGTGAATTTTTATTTCAGATACTGTTCCAAGTTTTAAAATTTCTGGGTGCCTGGGTGGCTCAGTCAGTAAGCATCTGCCTTTGGCTCAGGTCATGATCCCAGGATCCTGGGATCGAGTCCCACATCGGGCTCTCTGCTTAGCAGGAAGTCTGCTTCTCCCTCTACTCTTGCTCTCTCTCTCAGAGAAATAAAATCTTAAAAAAAAAAAAAGTTTTAAAATTTCCATTTGGTTTTTTTTATATCCTTTTCCTAATATTTCCAACCTTTTCATTCATTATGAACTTAATTTTAAAGTTCACAAAGCATACGTATAATAACTGCTTTTAAGTTCTTGTTTGATAGTGACACATCTGGGTCATTTTGGGTTTGGCCTCTGTTGATTGTCCCCCTATTCCCACTGCCCCACTTTTTCCTAGTTCTTTATATGTCCAGTGTTCTGGGATTATAACCTGGACATTGTGGATGTTATGTTGTAGAGAATCTGGACTCCATTAAATACATTCCTCCAATGAGGTGCTTTGCTTTTAGTGCGCAATTAACAGGCTGAGACTCAAACTGCAAATAATCTTTCTTTGTGGGTGGCAGTTCTTATGTCCGTTCAATTCTTTTTCCCCCCCTTAGCAAAGCTGTGTGCAATCAACTCTGCAACATGTGTCTTTTCAGAGGTGCCAGAGACTTGGGCAGATTTAGCCATAGAATATGGAGCTGCCCCCTCTGCCTTTTTTCTTTTTCAAATTTTCCCTTCCCCCTCTGTCTCTGGCTCTGCCTCTCTCAGGCCGAAAAGAAGTGGTTTTCAATGAAAACCTCAGCTCTTCTTGGTCCCATTTTGGCTGTTTCACTTTAGACAGAATTCCTAAATCCAGGAAGCTCACCGTGTATTGATCCAGTCCATATTTTAGCTCTCTTCCAAAATCTACTTTTGTTGACTCCGGGGAGCCTTAAGAGAATTGGTTTTGGTAGTTTGTCTAGAGTTTATAGTTGTTACATTATGTAGGAAGGTCAGGTTTCTGGGCAGTTTATAAATTACATTAAACTAAATATACTCATCCCATATGACCCAGCGGTCATACTCTTTGGTATTTACCCTCATGATTGAAAAGTTATGTCCACCCAAAAACCTGCCCATGGATGTTTTTGGCAGCTTTATCCATAGGTTCCAAGACTTGGAAGCAACCAAGATATCCTTCAGGAGGCTGAATGGATACATTAACTGGAACATCCAGACAATGGAATATTATCCAGTACTAAAAAGAAATGAGCTGTCAAGCTCAGAAGAGACACGGAGGGAACTTAAATGCATGAGAAACATCTGAAAGGGCTACATACTCTGATTCCAATCACATGATATTCTGGAAAAGGCAAAACTATGCAGACAGTAAAAAGATCAGTAGTCACCAGGGAGGAGTAGGGAGGGAAGGGTGAACAGGTCCGAGAATATTAGGTGGGGAAACTATTCTGTATGATACTACAACGATGGTGTGTGACATCGCAGTAAATCCTCACGTAAACTCTGGACTTTGGGTGATAATGATGCATCAGTTTAGATGCATTGATTATAACAAGTGTCTGACAAATGCTGATAGTGGGGGAAGTTGTGTTTGGGGGTAGAGGAAATACAGCAAATCTCTGTACTTTCTGCTCAACTTTGCTATGAATCTAACACCGCTCTCAAAAATAAAGATAAAAAATAAGTTATGTTTTAGATAAATCAGAAGGTTTTTATAAGTTTGTTTTGGATTACACAGGTAATAAATGCTTTTTGCACATACAACAAAACTTTTTAAAGGTGAAAAGAAAGATCACCTATATGCAACTATCCAAAGACAGTATCTGCTAATTTTAAAAAATTATTCATTTAAAAAAAAAATGTGTAGAGAGGGAGTGGGAGGGGCAGAAGGAGAGAGAGAATCTTAAGCTGGCTCCATGCCCAGCATGGGCCCAATTCTGAGATCATGACCTGAGCCCAAATCAAGAGTTGGGTGCTTAACCGACTGAACCACCCAGGCGTCCAGTATCTGTTAATATTTTAATGGCTACTATTCTGGGAATAATAGCAATGACATAATTATTAATAAAATAATGAAATATCATTGATTTTTAATTAAATGTATTTAGTGTTAGGCTACTGTTGACCTTCTGATGCTCCATTAGGAGGAAGATCTGCTCCGGGACCTCAGGTGACTGTGGATAACAAAAGAGTGGAAAGGGAAATCATGGTTAGGGGAGGACACAGCCTGTCACAAGCATCACCCTTCCAAAGTCTGAATTCCTGGTCCAGACATCCATGAGATAAAAGAAAATGCCTACTGTTTAAAGGCACTAAGGTTTGATTACTTTGTTATTCAGCAATAGGACCACTGACACTGACTTACCATGTTGGAAAATCATTCGGCACTAGCTACTGAAGGTGACTTAATCATGTTCTGCCAGTGTTTTCGCTCCTAAGTATAGACCCATCAGAAGTGTGTACACATGTACCCAAATATATACACATGCAGGGTTATACCGCATTACTTGAAATAGCCCAAGAGTGGAGACAGTTCAAATATCTCACAATAGAACAGCGGATAAATAGTGTTCTGATCATAAAATCGACTATAACATACCAATACAGATGGGCCAGCTGGAGCCACACACACTAGCTTGGATCTTGCACGCACACTGTGGAGGGAAGGGAGCCAAACACACTAGAATGCATGCTGCACCATGGCACAAAATCAGCAGGCAGTGTTCTACATGCACTTGAGAAGGACATGCACGTGCATGTTGTTGGGTGGGGTGCTCTAGAAATGGTGTTCAGGCTATTTGTTTTACAGCGCTCTTCCAGTCCTTTCTCCTTCTTGAGAGGTTGTCCAGTTGTTCTATGAATTATTGAGAGCTGTGTATGTTAATGTCTTCAACTATTGTTGAATCGTCTGCTTCTCCCTCTAGTTCTGCCAGTTTCTGTTTCTTTTAGGGATTGTTTTTTTTTTTTTTTTATTTTTTTTTTTTAAAGATTTTATTTATTCATTTGACACAGAGAGATCACAAGTAGGCAGAGAGGCAGGCAGAGAGAGAGAGAGGAGGAAGCAGGCTCCCCGCGGAGCAGAGAACCCGATGCGGGACTCGATCCCAGGACCCTGAGATCATGACCTGAGCCGAAGGCAGCGGCTTAACCCACTGAGCCACCCAGGTGCCCTAGGGATTGTTTTTTTAAAGATTTATTTATTTGAGAGAGAGAAGAGAGACAGGGAGAAAGAGAGAGAGAATGAGCAGAGGAGAGGGAGAGGGATGAGCCCACATAGGGCTTAGAGGGCTCAATCCCAGGACTCTAAGATCACGACCCAAGCCAAAATCAAGAGTCGGACGCTCAACTGATGGAGCCATCCCGGCAGAGCTGGGGCTCTGCTCTTTAAGTGCCTCTTTATGTATTTACACTTGTTATATCTTCTAGATGGGTCGATCCTTCTGTCATTATTAAACACAGGCCATGCTTTCCTGTTCCTTTGCATGTGTCATCACTTTTTGTTGAAGACTAAACATTTAAGTAATATTATGTGGCAACTCTGGAAATCAGATTCTCCTCATTCAAGAGTTTTTGTGAGTGCTGTTTTCATTTTTAGTGATTTCCTGAACTAATTCTGTGAAGTCTCAATACTTTATTGTATGTGACCACTCAATGATCTGCTAAGTTAGCTTCGTAGTTGGCTAGTGATCCACCCACAAGTTCTCCATTCTGGTAGTTCTCTTATTCCTCCATTACCTGAAGCTACCCCAAGGTACCCCAAGACTGCTGTGTTTATAGGACTTCAGCTGAAATTCTGGAAGAAGTAGAGGGAGTAGAGAATAGCTAAGACTAGCCAACAATCTAAAATTCATTATGACATACCAGAATTTGAATAGATCTTAGCCTTCCCGGTTACAAAATATTTCTCACTGGCTAGTTTCTCTGGATTCCTTTTAGTTCTCAAGATTTCTAGGCTCTCTTTGTAATTCTCTCTCTAGTCTCCTCTCTTCCAGTGTTCCTAACCTTTCTGAAGAAGCCACGATTGAACTTTAAATCCTATAAATTTATTTTTATTTTTATTTTATTTTATTTTATTTTTTTAAAGATTTTATTTATTTATTTATTTGACAGAGAGAAATCACAAGTAGATGGAGAGGCAGGCAGAGAGAGAGAGAGGGAAGCAGGCTCCCTGCTGAGCAGAGAGCCCGATGCGGTACTCGATCCCAGGACCCTGAGATCATGACCTGAGCCGAAGGCAGCGGCTTAACCCACTGAGCCACCCAGGCGCCCCAATTTTTAAATAGAATAATTTAGTGTCCTTTATGATAATCTTTTCCCATTTACCTGAGCCTGGACCCTGCTTTCACAAGGAAACAGCCCTCAGAGGTGGGTTTTTTTTTTTTTCTTGGTATGTGTGTGTGTGTTTTTTAAATAAAAGAACCACGCAACCAGGAAATGAGATAATTATGCCACTCTTTGGAACAGCGAAGTGGCTAGAGTCAGTTTTGCTATTAAATAGCAGTTTTTCCTTTAAGTTCTTTTGTTTGGTTTTGTGAGAAATGATTCTGTAAGCATCTTTCATCTCTATTGTCTTTTATAGAAATTTGCTTCAATTTTGAAGGTATCTCTTTAATATAGTAATTTTGTATCTTACAGAAAAAATTATTATCATTATTATTATTAATTATTTTTGAGTGAGAGAGAGAGACAGAGAGACACTCTTAAGCAGGCTCCACACCCAGTGCTGAGCCCAGCACAGGGCTTGATCTCATGACCCTGAGATCATGACCTGAGCCAAAATCAAGAGTCAGATGCTTAACTGGCTGAGGCATCCAGGTGCCCTTCAGAAAAGAATTATTTTTGTTTATTGATCAAAACACAAGTGGACTCTAGATTTTGCATCAGGATTCATTTAGTTTACTGGTTTTGTCACTACTATTACTAAAATTTTGTTGTTCCTTTCATGTAAGTTCCCTGTTTTTGTCAGAGTCATTGTAAGATTTCTCACAATTTTAATATAATTGATAATGGCATCTTTTTCTAGTCACTTTATCTTACACCTGGCTATAAGAAAATTACTGATTTGTTAAAATTTATTTATGTTATTAGTTTACTAAACTATTGCTGGCGGACAGTTTTAATTGGATCTCTTCTTTTTAGATATAAAATCACAGTTTTCAAGTGATAATGTTATCTCCTTTTCTCCAATATCAATGCCTATTATTTCTACTTCGTATCTCATTGTCAACCTTCTGGCGAAATTATTGTTGCACTGTTGCCTGGTGATAGATTTACTGTGAGCACTGACATTTAGGAGAGTGGAGTTTCAAGATGAATCCTATTAAAGCTGTGAAGTCATTAACTCTATGTTGTTTCCTGTGCTTTACAGTCAACCCCATTGGGGTAGCAGGTTTAACTAGTTTAAGCTTATCATGAATGGGCCACTCTAGCCCATTATCCCCAAAATGTCATTCTACAACTTAATTAGCTCTGTTGTTAATTCTTGCATTATTCTGTTACTTCTTTTCTAAGGAGGAAAAAATCTGCTTATTCATGTGGTATGACCAAGTCCTCCTGGTGGTTCTTTATCTGGTGTAACCATTCACCCTTGGTGATCCAGAGTGTGTGAACTGTTCTAAGGACACAGGAAAGAGGAACTGCACACCTCGCAAAAAGAATGGGGTAACAAAGGTACCCGCTGTCCATGCACAACTAACCCCCCCCCCGCCCCCACAGGATCCGGTTTATTCTGACTCACCCGGGAAGGTGGTCCTGAGGGTGGCAAGTGCCACCCGACCACCGGGCAAGGGCCCCTGCTGCTCAGGGCAAAAAGCACAGGCTGGGACTGGGTCACGGAGACAGGACAGGAGCACCCCAGGCAGTGAGGCGCAGGGTCACATGATATCCACCACCGAGACACAAGCAACATGACTCACGAGTCGGCTTGTGGACAGTGTGCCCACATTCACACATGTGCACACATTCACAGGCCAGAGACCCCCCGCCCCACTTCCGTGGGACAC
Organism: Mustela erminea; assembly: GCF_009829155.1. Taxonomy (NCBI): domain Eukaryota; kingdom Metazoa; phylum Chordata; class Mammalia; order Carnivora; family Mustelidae; genus Mustela; species Mustela erminea. Next base: position 21,626,067 of record NC_045625.1, read on the forward strand.
ACGGACACCCTGGTGGTATCGTGCAGAGTAAGAGGACACAAGGCCCCACGAGACACGATGGCCTCAGGAGTCGACCCAGGCCACCAAGTGCACTGGGATCGTGAGGAGAGGGATGTTGGGGCTGGTCTGTCTCCTCACACAGCTTCCCGACCTGCTCCTAAATGATGCGCGCGAGGGCCCCATCCAGGCTGACCCCGCGCGGACGGAGGCCGGAGCCTTTGCCGAACGCCTCCAGCCCCTCACTCCTCAGGCTGTGCCGGCCGCACACCCACCGGCTCCGCGTCCGTGCGCCCCCCACGTGGCGTCCGGGTCTTGCCGGCGTCCGCGGGAGTGTTCCAGAAGCCATTGGTTACACCTGCTCAAGCGCTCAGCGCCCGGTGGTAGGTCAGCGGGTTCCCGCGCGCGGCGGCGTGGCCCTCGGTACCAGCTGCTCGGGGAGGTCGTGACGGAGCCAACGGGTGGCCTGGGGGGTAAGCGGGTGGTCCCAGCTTTGGCCCGGAGGCTGCGAGGCCCGCTACTGTGCCTTCAGCCCTGGTTCGCGCACACTCTGCCCTGAGCCGGCTCCTCTGCACTGGGAGCTCGGGCAGGGCTGGGGGTGGATGCACTTCACCCTGAAGGTCGGGTGGGGCGTGCGGCCACCTCGGTTCCCGCCGCGCCCCCGCGTGCCGCCCTGTGGTCCCCTGCGCCCCGCACGGGGCTTCTGCAGCCTCGGGGGTGGCGCCGCAGGCCGGGGTGAGGCCGCGGGACAGGCCGGGACACCCGGGCTGCGCACCCCCGCCGCCCGCCAGCCCGCCCCGCTGCTCCCCGTCTCCTCCGCCTGCGGGGACCGTCGAGGTGCGAGACCCCTGCCTGCCGCCGCCGCCCCGGACTTGGCTCCAGGAGCTGAAGGGCCACGTGCAGGGCCTGCCCCTCCGGAGCGCGTGGACTCTTTGACGGTAATAAGTTGGGGACGTTTTGCCCTGTAACACTCACTGCTGAAGTATTTTAGAACAAGGACGCTCTCCTACGTAGATGCACTATGGAGTTGGGAAGAGTGGGAGGGTTCGTTCTCCTGCAATCTGTTATCTAATTAACAACCCACATCCAAATTTCTTCTATTGCCCCAGTGACGTCCTTTAGAACCCCCCCCCCCCTTTTTCCTGGTCTAATTCTGAGTGCTGGGTCATGCATTGCATTTAGTTGTCCTGTTTACCTAATCTCCTGGACCCATTTCTGAGTCTTTTCCTTTGTTTCCTGATCTTGACGGTTTTGATAAGTATAGGCCGGTTATTTTCAGAGTATCCCTTAATTTAATTTTGTCTGGTTTTCCCTCATGATTGGTTTCAGGTTTTGTATTTTTGATGGAAATATCATAGAAATGGTATTATGTCCATGGTATTAGAAAGCACGCGGAGTCCATAGGTCTCGCTTTTGGGGGTGTTAAGCTGGGTATCCTCCATGCCGCCCCGCTGGAGAACTATTATTACCTTGTTTTTGAAATTAATAAGTAGTTTTCAGTGCCGTACTTTGACACCATGTAAATACCCTGTTTTCTCACCCAGCTTTTACTTATGACAATTACGATGCCTACATTTACCTACTATAACATTTTACCTGTTCTAATCTATTACTGTAACAACCTGTAATGATTTTCTAATGACATCATTCGTTTATATTTATTTTTTGGCATCCTCCCGTAAGGAAGAATTTTCTTTACTTTCTTTCAGAAAGAGCTCATGCATTCTGATTTTATTCTCTGGATTATAATCTATTTTAACCATTAATTAATTTGATGCTCAAAATATTCTGTTACAGATGTGGCCAATGGGAGCCTCATCAAGTGGTTCCTGTGGCCTTTTGAAATAGTCCTGTCATTCTTTGCATACTTCTTGATATTCTAGTGCAGTAAGCTGCTCTAGATCAGTCTTGTCCTTTTCCTGCTCCAACTGTGAAAAGGGGAACTACATTTCTGTTAGGGTGTGTAATCAAAGGAACAAGACTGATACAAAGCGAAGATCAAGCAAAGCTTTATTTCGCACCAAGCATCGAGAATCAAGCTGACCAGTCAGGGCCATCTCTTGCAAAGAGGCGACCCCTCCCAGCCTCACAGACTAACTTTTATAGAGATAGTTTAGCCGGGTTATACACAGGTGGTCAATGAGATTGCAAACACAGAGAAAATTGCTCAGGCATGTTAGGTCACAGACAGGTGGCCAATTGAATTACAATTCACCCTAGCAGATATATGCGTGCCCTACTGATTGGATGTCTCTACCTGCCCTGACCTGCCCTTGTATCTGGGCTTTGCTCCTCTGAGAGGGGCAGGGTCAATCTAAGTTTACTGCATAAACAACAAAATGGCTCCCTCTGATTAAGTAGGCCCTTAATTTCTTTTTAGGTGAGAATTGTGTTTAGAAACTAAGATCTGGGGACCCCTGGGTGGCTCAGTGGGTTAAGCCTCTACCTTCGGCTCAGGTCATGATCTCAGGGTCCTGGGATTGAGCCCCACATCTGGCTCTCTGCTCAGCAGGGAGCCTGCTTCCCCTTCTCTCTCTCTGCCTGCCTCTCTGCCTACTTGTGATTTCTGTTAAAAAAAAAAAAAAAAGAAAGAAACTAAGATCTGGGTGCTAGATCTGTCCATTGCTACTGAGGGCTCATTGCTTTAAGGCCCTCCTCAATATGTGTATTGAATAAAATTTCTGATCAGTTGTTTAGGACAAGTGGTTTAAGAGTAAACTTTCTTCTCATAAACTGAAAACTGGGGAGTAGTTCCACAAATGAAAAAATGTGTATCTTAGAATTCTAGGGATATCTTTTCTCTGTAGACTGTTAAATATTCTACTGTGTAATCATTCAAGAACAAAAAATTAAAAATATATTTTTAAAATTTAAATTCAATTAATTAACATACAATATATTATTGGTTTCAGAGGTAGAGGTCTGTGATTCATCATCTTATATAATACCCAATGCTCATTACATCAGATGCCCTCTTTAATGTCCATCAGCCTGTTACCCTGTCCCTCTACCTGCCTCCCCTCCAGCAACCCTCGGTTTGTTTCCTATGATTAAGAGTCTCTTATGGTTTGTCTCCCTCTCTGGTTGTGTCTTGTTTTATTTTCTTCCTCTCTTCGCCTATGATCCTCCGTTTTGTTTCTTAAATTCCACATATGAATGAGATCATAGGATGATGGCCTTTCTCTGACTTATTTTGCTTAACATAATACCCTCTAGTTCCATCCACGTCACTGCAAATGGCAATGATTTCTTTTTTTCATTTTTTGATGGCTGAGTAATAGTCCGTTGTGTGTGGGAATAGAAGACTTTGTTTTTTATGAGTTCTTGAAATTATTTTGGGAGAACTGTGGCTCACTCTGTCTCATTTTCTAAAAGTTTGGTATAATTGGATCATTGGGACATTTTCCCTCAAGGATCTGAAGTTTCAAGCCTCTGTATATTATAGCTGCTGAACTTTAAATTGCTCAGGGACAACAAGTATTCCCCCCAAACAATAGATGATTTAAATTTATGTAGTAAGTTGGTTGCTGTCCTTTGGCACTTTTAGTTATGGAGGTGACAGTCAGTACTTTTGAAAAAAATGGATTGCAATGTTGATTTTTATTTTTTAAAATTTTTTATTTTTCAAAAAGATTGTATTTATTTATTTGTCAGAGAGAGAGAGCACAAGCAGGCAAAGTGGCAGGCAGAGGCAGAGAGAGAAGCAGGCTCCCCACTGAGTAAGGAGCCTGATATGGGACTCGATCCCAGGACTATGGGATCATGACCTGAGCTGAAGGCAACGTCTTAACTGACTGAGCCACCCAGACATCTCCAGTATTGATTTTTATATAATATGTTTAACATTTTAAGTATGGATGCATTCATTCTTGCACATAGCTAACTTTATGAAGTTCATCATAAAATAATATTTCGGGCTGGTGACAGGGAATTTAGATGAGAAGACAACTTTTCTTGGCTACTATTTTTTTTAAAGATTAAAGAAAAAAATTTTTTTTAAGATTTTATTTACTTGTCAGAGAGAGAGTGAGCACAGGCAGATAGAGTGGCAGGCAGAGTCAGAGGGAGAAGCAGGCTCCCTGCCGAGCAAGAGCCCAATGCGGGACTCATTCTCACGACGCTGGGATCATGATCTGAACCGAAGACAGCTGCTTAACCAACTGAGCCATCCAGGCATCCCTAAAGAAAAAAATTTAAGTAATGTTTATATCCAATGTGGGTCTTGAGCTCACAGCCTTAAGGTCTTGTGCTGCACAGACTGAGCCAGCCAGGTGCCCGTATTTTTAAACACTAGGAAAATATCAAGTCTCTGGCAACTGGACTAATTTTTCATTCTAAAAAATACTGTGTCTTTTTTGCTAGTCTTGAGAGTAACGCACACACACGCACACACACACACTTAGTTACTTTAAAATAATTTCTCTCTCTTTTTTTTTTTTTTTAAAGATTTTATTTATTTGTTTGCAGAGAGAGAGAGACAGTGAGAGAGGGAACACAAGCAGGGGAGTGGGAGAGGGAGAAGCAGGCCTCCTGCTGAGCAGGGAGACTGATGCTGGGCTCGATCCCAGGACCCTGGGATCATGACCTGAGCTGAAGGCAGATATTTAATGATTGAGCCACCCAGGCACCCCTAAAATAATCTCTTATAATAACAAAATAAAATTTTTGTACAGAATTTCCTAAATATAAAATCTGGCAGAGAAATCCCTAAGAAATAACCTGTTAACTAAGAAATGAGTAAGAACACCCTACTGTACTGATGTAAGAAAAATGGAGCTCTTGGGAGGAGAAGCAGAGACTCTGCGAACTCAAGGACCGCAAAGGAAAGTCCTGCTGATAGGCATTCCCTAGAATACCAACAGCGTCCTGGGCGGGAGCTGATAAGGTCTGGACCTACCATGCAAGCTGCTGGGGGGCTGGCGAGTAAAACAGGATACAGCGGAAGGGCTTGCCAGTAGGCTGGGAATGAGATATAGTGAGGGAGAAGTCACGGAGAATAATGTGATATAATGAAAACTGTTGGATAAATGCTATGCTCCTGCTCTAGGAGCATGATAGAAGTTATTGCTCCCAACGTGATTATATCACCACCTTGTGTGCCAGTTTTTGAAATAATGGGGGAACTGGGAGGCAAATGATAACTCTGGCTCCCGCAGAGAAACCAAGAAGGAACACCAGGAGCACCGTGATGAGAAAGTGAAGAGGGAAACATTGTAAGTAAATCGAGAAAGTGAAGAGGGAAACATTGTAGGTAAACGGGATCAGGGAGGAACCTGCCTGTGAGAGAAAGAGCAAAGGTAGGATGTGCCCAGGGAACAGGACGACAGCGGGGAAAGTTTCAGCATGAGGATATCTGACAATAGAAAGGAAAGGACTAGTAGGGAAAAGGGGAATGATTGAAGGTGAAGAGTCAGTGCAGAAGCGAGGCTCGCATTTGTTTTCTTTCTGTTCACACGGAATGTAAGAAAACCAAACCATTCAGCGTCCTGTTTATAATTAGATGATCTGTAATCTTCTTTTCCAGGAGATTTTAAGATAGCTTAAAAAGGGAGTTTCATTTCTGCATCTTTGAGATCTTCGTGGGTTTTAATGTAGAAGGAGGCTATTGCCTGCGAGTCCTATTCAGCACGACTTACGTACTCACGAAGATACGGGTCTCAACCCCGAATGGGACCGTGCCACGGACGTGTCGGTGTTTGAGTAAGGAGGCTTATTTCGTGTGACTTGTAAACTGGCTTTTCAATATCATCAGAAAGGGTCCCTACAATGCTTTAAGCAATGTCATCATTTCTGAGATAAGTGTGTGGACCTCCAAGCTACTCACTGGGAAGGAAAGAGTATATTTAGACCAAGAGTTTCGTAGTCCCAGAACAAATTCATTGATTTGTTTCAGTGTCCCTCCTCTTCTTCCACTGACGATCATCACTATTTATTTATTTATTTATTTATTACAAACCTGCTTTCTTTACTTCCCTTATCTGGCTTAATTTTCTCATCTGTGCTCAGTTTATTCAGTGTACATTCCTGTTTTTTGTTGCACAGTACTTTCACATCTTTGCTGGAAAACTACCGCATGCTAAGCATAGGAGAGCAGGCTGAGATCCAGGTATAAAATGTGTTTATTCTTGTTTTCAAGTTGATTCTTTTCTACATTTTGCTGTGGAAGAATCAACTTTTTATGTAGATCAAACCTGTTCTCTCTCTCTCACACACACACACACACACACACACCGCTTTTAGGTCAATAGGTAAGTGCTGTGATTTCTTGTGGTGAAATTGTATTTATGATAGTGAAAATAAGTTTGAAAGTGTTTTCCTAATGAAACGAACTTGACACTTGATACGTCTCTTTGTGTCTCAGATGAAGTGGAGAGAGTACTATTAGAATAATACAGGTGCAAAAAAAGGAAATGCAAGGAGAAAACCTCACCGTTTGGAGCTTTTTTTTCCTGGAGGGTTTTTCTAGATACCCAATGTTAGAGATTGCCCTCTTCGTCTTCAGCCTTGTGATGTTCCTGATAACCCTCTTGGGCAACAGCACTCTGATCTTGATCACTGTCCTAGATGCACGCCTCCAAAGCCCCATGTACTTGTTCCTTGGAAATCTCTCTTTCATGGATATTTGTTACACATCTGCTTCCATTCCCACTTTGCTGGTGAACGTGCTGTCATCCCAGAAAACCATTATGTTTTCTGGGTGTGCCGTACAGATGTATCTGTCCCTTGCCATGGGCTCCACAGAGTGCGTGCTCCTGGCCGTGATGGCGTACGACCGCTACCTGGCCATTTGCAACCCCCTGAGGTACCCTATCCTCATGAACAGGCGGGTCTGTGTGCAGATGGCTGCTGCCTCCTGGGTGATGGGTTGTCTGACCGCCCTGCTGGAAACCAGTTTCGCCCTGCGGGTACCCCTCTGCGGGAATCTCATTGATCACTTCACGTGTGAGATCCTGGCCGTGCTGAAGTTAGCTTGTGCGGAGTCACTGCTCGTGGACATGGTCATGCTGGTGGTCAGTGTGCTCCTCCTGCCCATCCCGATGCTCTTAATTTGCATCTCTTATGTCTTCATCCTTTCCACCATCCTGAGAATCAGCTCAGCCGAGGGAAGAAGCAAAGCTTTTTCGACCTGTGGTGCGCACTTGACCGTGGTGATCTTGTATTATGGGGCTGCCCTCTCCATGTATCTAAAGCCTTCTTCCTCGAGCTCACAGGAAGTAGATAAGGTCATCTCACTGCTCTATGGAGTGCTGACCCCTATGCTGAACCCCATCATTTACAGCTTAAGAAACAAAGAAGTCAAAACTGCCATGAGAAAAGTGCTGGGTCAGATACCATTGTTTCGAACACATGAAAGTCTCTGACTCAGGTGCGCTCCTGGCAGAATTCACCAGAAATTCTGTTCACCCTTAGAATGTTCATGTCACCCCTAGCCCTATAATTTTACAGTTGGGACATAGGTGCACACTGAAGACATTGGATAATAGTAGGTTCCAGTTGGCCTTTGGTAATATTTTCTGTCTGCTATATTTCATGGCTGGAGAAGCTTTGGTCTGTAACATCCTCCCACATTTGCCCCCCGAGCAGGTGTGGATGAATTCGGTCGGTGAATGTTGGTGCCAGAAGAAATTGGTGTATGTTCTCTCCGTAGATCTTTCTAGAATGAGGTGGGCATGTAAAAATACAAAGAAACAAATAATAGAGATTGGCCTTGGTTATGCAAATGAGAAAATGGGAGAAAAATCAAAAGATTCGCTCAATGTCACCCAGCTGCAGAGCTCAACCTGCAACCTTTTCCTCCTCTCGTCTCCACGGAGCATATTCTGCTGCTTCTGTGGCTGCTCCCTCGTCACCCTTCCTCCTTCAGAACCCCAGGTGGAAGCTCCTGACTTTCTGACTAAAGCCCCCCAGTGCCTGTGTGACTGGCTCCCCTGCCGACCGCCTTCTCTAAGCTCATAGATCCTTGTGCAAATTGGATCCATTTCTTAGCCCGTATCCCGCCCCTGCATGAAGGCTTTCGGTGTGGCAGCTTTTTCTCCTTATTGGATGATTGACTTCATGAGGGCAGGGGGGACTGTAATAGTGCCCCCTTTGTGTTTACAGCAGTCGTTCAGTAAAATCCTACATTCACCAGCTTTGAACTAATCTCCTTGACAAGAAACTACCACCTCTGGAGAGGTTGAAGAAACACCACAGGGCGATGAGGTTTCTCGCTTTAAAAATATGCAGCGATTGCAGACACCATGTTTCTATTAGTTGCTTTAAAACTTTTTTTTTTTTAATTGAAAAAAAGTTCTTTCCCTTTTTTTTTTTTTTTTGTATTAAAATACTGCTTGTTAAAAATGCAGACTCTAGGCCTCTGCTCCCAGATATTCTGATTCAGTGGCTCTGGGGTGAGGTCCTGATAGTCTGCATTGAAACATAGATCCCTGAGAAATTCTGGGACAGATTTTGAGATGACCCTACTTTGGGAGACATTGTTTCTGGGAAGAATCTGCCATTCCATGTAAAAGTAGAATTTGTTCTCATTTCTCCCCATTGCCTTTTAATTGTGCTTTTCCTTCCATTGTTTGTGCCTCTGTGTGTGCCTTCTCACTGGCCTACTTCTGCGTCCTGAATAGGGAAGTGGGGAGGGTTTTGAGTGGAGGGAGGTTAACCCACTTGACAAATTTCAACATACGAAAGACCGAAAAAGTTTAGTATTGGATGTTGAGTTCTGGATGATTTCACTCGTAGACTATTCCCTTAGATCTAAGGCTCTCATTGCATGTTTGGGGATGTGTAACCCACATAAAATGACAGCTGACATTATCACCCAGCAAAATTCTGCTGATGCTGGGGCACCTGGGTGGTTCAGTGGGTTAAACATCTGATTCTTGATTTCGGCTCAGGTCATGATCTCAGGTTTGTAGGATTGAGCCCTCCATCGCGTTCTGCGCTGGGTGTGGAATCTGCTTAAGATTCTCTCTCTCTCTCTCTCCCTCTCTCCCTGCCCCTGCACCCCTTTCTAAAAAAAAATTTCTGGTGATGCAGCAAGGGGACAAATTTGATGCCAGATATTCCTGCCAAGAGATGTTTGATAGTGGAGAATGAAAGCAAGCCCTGAGTACATGGCTTTGGGGTAATGGAGGTGAGTTGACCACGAAGTTTCATCCCAGATGTAATTATTTTTCCTGCTCAGATGCCTCAGCCTTCACAACCAGATACCACATTGGTTTCCTGGTAATTTCAGAGTCATCGTGAAGGGGCATTCTGTCAGTGGCTTTTATTACAGTAGAGCTGGTTTTTGTGTTAGAGTAGAACTAAATATCTGCCTTCCGGAGTTCACTGCTATATCTGTGGTACCAGGTATAAACAGGAATAACAGCAGTTACAGACGTATCTGAAATCTTTACTCCAAAGAGTGAATTATGAGAACTTAAAGACACAGCCACTGGGCAAACTCTGTAATTAGTAATCAACTTTGACGCAAGAAACTGAGCAAATTGGCACGGAAACAAAAGTTTCAGAATGGGATGTGGATCAAAATGGGGCACTGAAACAGATTAGAAATGATCCAGATGTCAGAGAAGGACTCATGCTGGGACCGGGGCAGATCTCGGTGTAGCAGTTGTTAACTAAGAAGTTAGGAGTTGCAGTCATTATAGCCACATGGTACATAAAGTTGCAATGAAAAACAAGTGAACATAAATCTCAGTGTGTTTCATATATTATCGGCAACACTGAAGTTAATTATTGGTACATGGTGCGTTCTTTCATTTGGGTTCGATTCCATCTCAAGCAGTGCTGATTGCAGTCATAACTTTTAGAGCCTCAGGTAAGGGATCCCTTTCAGGTATTGCTATAAAGAGGAATATATTTGACAGAGAAGGTAAAATGACATCTGACAGCCAATTCCAAAACAATTACATAACTAGATCTGTGCTGTAGAAAAATCTGATCGTGTTACTTATCCTCTTAAATCCCTCAGTGGCTTTTATTACTCAAAAACTTGAAGTCCTTAAGATGACATTCAGGGATTTTCTTAATCCGATTACCTGCCATTTAGATCCTTTGCTCTTGGAACACACAACTCCTTCTAGTTTCATGGAAGCATTGTGCTCTGTCTTACTTCTTTTATTAGGAACATGTATCATAATTTGTAACTTGGTTATAGTTTGTGGATTTGCTTGTTTCATACCAACTGCACTAGTGTGGGGGTTCATGGAGGCAAGGACTGTGTCAGTTTCCTTAAACATTGTATACCTAGGCATTAGCACAAGGTCTGGAACAGAGAAGACATTCAGTATAGACTTTTTGTGAAGGACCACGTGCTCAGTGACCATCTGTTGAATAAAAATACGCATGCAATAAACTTCTGATGACAACTCAATGAGGTCCTTGATCATTCCTGAAGATGTCAAAGGTGACCTCCACGTGTCAAAGAAGGCTGATGGTGGGGTTGTGTTTTAGACATGTTGACTTTGTGATGACTTTGAGATAGAGAAGCAGAAATATCAGGGTCAGTTGGATATGCAGGTTTTAGTTAATGAGAACGATCAGTCTGGGGATGGAAACTTGTGACATATTTGCACAGATGTAATGGAGTGATGAACATGGTTAGCATGAGCTTGGGGAGAAAGTATAGAGTGAGAAAATTGCTGAAGATGAAACTAGAGGAACATTAGTATTTAAAGCCCATCAAATAGGAAAAGCCAAAAAAGGGGCATTGAAAAGGAGCACACTCTATGTAGGAAGAGGGCAAAAACCAGCACACAGATTCCAGTTTTGATCGAGGTGAAGTAAGCACGCGCCATCCCGTTTCTCCCACTGAATGCAGTTAAAAACTCTAAGCAGCCTGAGTGGCCTGGGCTGATGAGTGGTTAAAGAAGATGCAGTATATATGGAACAGAATATTACTCAGCCATAAAAAAGAATGAAATCTTGCCATTTGCCATGACCTGGATGGAGCTAGAGAGTATTATGCTAAGTGAAATAAGTCAGAGAAAGACAATTATATGATTTCACTTAGGTGAGATTTAAGAAACAAAACATACAAGCAAAGGAAAAAGAGGGAGTGAGAGAGAGAGGGAGACAAATCAAGAAACAGATTCTGAACTATGGAGAACAAACTGATCGTCACCAGTGGGGAGGCGGGCGGGCAGGGCGATGAGTGAAACAGGTGATGGGGATTGAGGAAGGCACTTGCCACAATGAGCACTGGTCCTTGTATGTATCCTTGTGTGTACAGAATTGTTGAATCACTATATTGTACTCCTACTAACTAATCTTACACTGTATGTTAACTATAGTGGGATTAAAAGAAAGTGAGTGAATGAATAAAAAAATACTCTAGACAGAACGTATGGAGCATCTGTGTGAGGGCTCTGAGAAGTAAGAGAGCAAGCAGACCTGGAAGGAAACTACCTTGCAAGCTGCCAACAAACTCAGGGTGAATTTCTGTCTCTCCCCATCCCAGTATCTCAGACTTCCACTGAAGGGAAGGCTGAAACCCAAACCCACACACTGGGTTCGGGCAGAAAGTGAGGATGCTCTCCAGAAGACATTCCCTTTGCTTTTTTTGGTCTGGAAAGAGACATGGGGCTCGTGTGCAGCAGAGAGAGTGAGGTGCACCCCCCAGGCAGTGCTGCGGCGACAGCGGCAGGGTCCGCCAGCAGTGGTGGCGGGGCAGGCAGCTGAAATCCCTGGGAAAGAACTCTTCTTCCTGGCCGGAGGGACTGTGGTCCCAAGAGCACGGGAGGAGTCCTCATTGCTTCCCTTCTCCCTCGATCTTCTCACTGTTGGTTCTTCCAGCTTCCAGAACTGTAAAAAGTGAATTCCTGTTGTTTAGGTCACACAGTCTGTAGTATTGTGTCATGGCAGCTGAGGGGACTCATACATGGCCCCTTCCTCCGTCTCCAAAGCCAACAGACGACAAAAGCCACCAGTCTTTCTCACATCGTACTACTATGACTCTGCTTCGGTCCTCACATCTTTCTCCCTCTTCTGTCTCCTTCCACTTTTAAGGACCCTTGTGATTACATTGGGCCAAGGCAGATAACCTCTCTCTTGTAAGATCAGCTGATTAGCAACCTTAATTCCATCTGCAACCTTGATCTTCTTTGCCATGTACATAAATAATACATTTTCTTTATCCACGTATCCATAGGTGGACAAATTGGAAACCTGGGTTACTTCCACCTCTTGAAAATCATGAATAATGCTGCAGGGAACACGAGTGTGCAGATATGCCTCTGAGATCTTGCTTTCAGTTCTTTTGGGTATATAACCACAAGTGACATTGATGGATCAGATGATAATTCTATTTTTAATTTTTTTGAGGAACTTCCATACTATTTTCTATAATGGCTGCACTATTTTACACTCCCACTGGCAGTGTACACATTTCCAGTTTGCTCACATCTTTGTCAATACTTGTAATTTTGTGTTTTTTTTTTTTCCTTAACCATTCTAATTGGTAGGAGGTAACATCTCCTTATGGTTTTGACTTGCATTTCTCTAATGATTAATGATGCTGAGCATCTTTTCATATACCTTTTGGACATTTGTATGTCTATAGAACTGTTTACTCAAGTGTTTTGCCTATTTTATTTTATTGTCTTTATTATATCCTTAATTAAATGATAAGGTCTCTAACATGGTTGCTTGGCTCTCTTAAAACTCCTTTTTTCATTAGGCTTTATTTTGATTTTTTTTAAAGATTTTATCCATTGGGGCGCCTGGGTGGCTCAGTGGGTTGAGGCCTCTGCCTTCGGCTCGGGTCGTGATCCCAGGGTCCTGGGATTGAGCCCTGCATTGGGCTCTCTGCTCAGCAGGGAGTCTGCTTCTCTCTCTCTCTGCATGCCTCTCTGCCTACTTTTGATCTCTATCTGATAAATAAATAAAATCATAAAAAAAGATTTTATCCATTTATTTGACAGAGAGAGAGAAATCACATGTAGGCAGAGAGGCGGGCAGAGAGAGAGGGGGAAGCAGGCTCCCCGCTGAGCAGAGAGCCTGATGCAGGGCTTGATCCTGGGACCCTGAGATCATAACCTGAGCCGGAGGCAGAGGCTTAACCCCCTGAGACACCCAGGCACCCCTAGACTTTATTTTTTAGAGTAGTATTAGGTTCACAGCAGAATTGAGGCTTAAGTACAGAGATTTTCCATACACTCCTTACCCCCATAGCCTCCATCAGTACCCCACTGTGGAGGGGTACATCTGTTATTCAATTGATGAACCTACCTTGACACATCACAACCACCCACAAACCATAGTTTGCCTTATGGGTTACTCATGGTGTGGTATATTCTGAGGGTTTGGACAAATATGTAGTGACCTGTAGCCATCATTATGGCATCATACAGAGTATGAGACTTAATGGCATTTGCAACTGAGTAAATTTCTTAAGCTTGAGAGTAATATTATCTTTGGATCCTTTTATGAGTACTTCAAACCACCTCCACCCCTCAATATTTCACTGTCGCTCATAAGTAGAGATTATTTCACTTTGAAGGCACTTCAAATTTCCCTTAGGAGAAACTTCCTGAGAAGAAAAGTTCTCTTACTAATAAGTCTCAGTTGATTTATCCCAAGTTTGCTCCTAACTTGCTGTGTCCCCCTGGGGCTGAGTCCCGGAGTGTCTTATTTAACTGTGTACACTATTGGGACACAAGTGCCCTTTGGGTTCTAAACGGTCATGAATCTCGGTGGAACACCGTTCCCCCCAGGGCAGGGAGAACTAATCTGTGACTTGTACCTGTGTAGTGGGAATAGGGCCATAATGAAGAAGTGAGGTTCTGCAGAGAAAGAAAAGCATTATGATTGTCATGGTTAAGTAAGTGTTTTGTTTTGTTTTTGGTTGAGTAGGTTTTGTCAACAAAAGCATGCTCTTGCAAGTAGCTGCTTCTCCCAGCTGAGAACTCCATAGGAAGATCTCAGTGAGGTGGTGGAGAATATGGAGTAAGAGAAATGGAGTAGTATGCATGCATCTTACTGGCCTTTGAGCAAAGAAGTATCTTCCTAGTGTAACTCTTTTCTTATCTCCTGTTTCTTTACCTCAAATGGGCCTCCAGATTAGGCAATACAACTTTCCCTACTTTTTCAAAAATTAAAACTTCCCTATATTTTTTTCCTCTTTTTTTTAAATAGTAAATAAGTCCTAGGGATTTAGTGGACAGTATAGTAGACATACACCCCAATATTACATTATAACTTGCTAAGAGACTAGAACTTAATTATTCCAACCATAGTATGTAATGTGATGGAGGTACTAATTATTACTACTGTGGTAATCACTACCGTATAAAAATCTGTCACTTTAACACGTTGTACATCTTAAATTTAAACAACATTTTAAGTCAGTCATATTTCAATAGGAAGAAAGAAAAGCAATTTTTAGAAAATAAACCAAGATATATGAAAAAAAAACCCAGAAGAACAAAATTAGAGTCAACTTCTGCTGGCTTCTATAAAATGGGCCCACTGCTTGCTTGTAATATGTTTACTATCCAATAATTAATATTTAACCAACAATCAATTTTATTATATTACTTATTAATTATGTTGATTATTTTATAATCAATATAGTAATTATTTTAGAATTAATTTATTAATAATTAATGATTTTTTTCTAATATTTAACTCCAAGTCACATCACTGAAAACAATTTTATAGAATAACCCTGAAGGCAGAGCCATGATGTCACCAATTAAAAAGGTATTAAATTGCATTGTATAATGTGAAGAATAGCTAAATCATTGGCAAGGAAGACAAATTGTCATTTACCTGACTTCTGTGTTAGAACTGAATTCAATTTACCATTTCTAATATTATTGAGAGAACTTATTAGAGCACAAAACATTGATGGCAGAGACCAGAATCTTTTTTTCCACCAGAGTTAGCAAGTCAAACATGAATACCCTCTGTAAAATTCCCAACCTTTTTAGTCTTAGAAAAACAAAAAGCCACCAACTAGAGTATGAAATTCGTAAGTTCCATTGTAACCATTAGTCTCAGCCTCCCCCATCAACATTTATCCCAACTGTATCCAATCCTCATTCGTTTCTCCATTCACCCCTGTCTTTCAAATTCTCCCAGAGTTCAAAAAAGATAGTCTTCTCCCTAATTAACAGCTCACAAAACTCTCCCAAATTGCCCACTTTATTTCCTCCTACAGTTTGATTCTATTCATTTGGGTATACTTACATATTATATTGTAAAAGATTTTAAATCAACTTTTTCATTGGTATTTTGTCAACTGACTTAGAAGAAATTCAAGGCCACATGCTTCTGTATGACCAGAGCACTGAACAACAAGACAAACTATATTTCACATTTTGGTGCAGTAGGGCCGCTGTGCTCCTCCACAGTAAAATAAGTGGCCAGTGGTGAAACGTAGGGTGAGGTGAGTCAAGGATCCAAAATAATCCCATTCCAGACAGCCAGCGGGATATGGATATGGATATGTGCATTCCAGATGTCCGTATTTTATGACAGGCAGTGTGTTACTGACAAAGGAGAACTAAAACAATTATCAAAGACCAACAGCTACTAACTGCAGACCTGGGATACAGCTCCTGGCGGTGTAATTCCCATCCCTTCCTCCTCACCCATCTCCCGCTAGAGCTGCAGGTCTTCCGTTTTTATCAGAGCAGGCTATGCTCCAAAGCCCATGCCTTTTCCACATTCTTTGCAGTTTCCTTATACTCGAAATCCTCCTTAAGAGTCCCTTCTGCCTTCTGGAAGAATGCACCCTGGTCATGTTCTGCGAGGTTGAGAAATATATTACAAAGCATAGTTCCATTTCCACAGGAGGGTGCTAGCATTTCTCCTTCTTCCTGCTTTTCCCTGTGAGCTGTGGCCGTAGACTTTCACAATTCCTGGTGTGGGGCGTCATCTTGGACCAAGCTGGGAAGGTGTAGTCATGTCAGCACGGGACTGTGCATTCTTGCATGAATGGAGGCGCGCCATAGTTTTACTGGAGGCATCCCATCATCTTTGCTGACTGGGTATCACCAGAGATGCAGGAAACCGATATTCTGGGAATCAGAAGTCAGACATCCACTTCATGAGGCTAAAATCAAGATGTCAGCAGGGCCGGTTCTTTCTAGAGCCTAGGGACAATCAAGTAGCTCACCCTTTCCAGCTCCTAGGGGCCACCTACCTCCTTCACTGCGGCGCCCTGGTCCAGCTTCAGAGCCCACAGTGCAGTATCAGCACACCGCCCCCTCTCCGTCCCTCTGTTTCCCTCCTGCTTCTCCTCATGACCCATCAGAAAGGAAGACAGTTTCCTTGACATTGTGTGAATAGTAGCATTGTGCCCAGAACAGATTAAGGCTGGTTGCATTCTACTCCATATGGGTCAGGGCTACTCCTGCAATATTGGTTAGTGTTAGAGGAAACGCACCACCTATTCCAATTATTCCCAGCAGTCCTGGGAGACTCCCTCCACCCTTGCATTGCCTACCAGCTGTGTTTCAAGGAGAAGGGTTTTAGTAGCTCATCAAAAATTCTTTTTAATTTCCTTTCTAGCATTTACTGTCTTCAACCACAGACAAAAGTTAGCACAATGGCATTTGCATCTGGGGAGCAGCATTCCAATTTAAGAGAGACATTGATAAACGGGCTATGTCATATTTTATGCACATCTTTCCCAAGTACATTTTCCTTGAAAAATTATTTTGTCTTCTATTGTATTTTTAAACTGCATTGTCTATGAATAAATATATTCTTGCAAAAACCATTAAAGCAAAATGCTTTAGGGGAGCCTGGGTAGCTCTGTGGATTAAGCCTCTGCCCTTGGCTCAGGTCCTGGGATCGAGCCCCACATCGGGCTCTCTGCTCAGCGAGGAGCCTCCTTCCCCCTCTCTCTCTGCCTGCCTCTCTGCCTACTTGTGATCTCTCTCTATGTCAAATAAATAAATAAAATCTTAAAAAAAAAGAAAATCAAATGCTTTAGCAGACTTCTCTTTTCAGGATATCCACACCCCGTCCCAGTCCCACCCCCAGAGTTAATTTCTCTAATCGGACCTTTTTTGTGCAATACTCTAGTAGTTCTTAAGCTGTACCGTGCTTAAGAATTACCTGAAAAGTGAGTGATGAGCAAGTGGCTTGATTCCTCAGCCCTACTCTAGAAATTCTGGGCCAGTAGGTTTGGATGGGAAATGAGAATATGTTTTTCTAATTAGATCTTAAATGATGCTGATGTTGCTGGTCAACAGACCACATTTTGCTCTTGGCATATGATGTGGATGTGGTATAGAAATACATTGTATAACTTTGTGTATAGTGTTATGTAAATGTTATACCATTTGTAATTTGCTTTTAAAAATTAATAATGTGTCTTGGAAATAGCATCATTGCAATTCATATGGGTCTACCATATTCTTTCAAGTTCCTACAGAATATCTTATATTTCCTTCTGATTTATTGGGGGCTTACTATAATTTATTAGGATTTCCTTCCTCCTTGTCTCCCAACCTCCCTCTTTCCCTTCCTTCCTTCTTCTTCCTTTTCCTCCCTCCCTTCTTTCCTTCCCAAAGATTATTTATTTATTTTTTTGACAGTGAGAAAGAGAGGAAGTAGGAGTATCTGGAGAGGGAGAAGCAGGCTCCCCTCTGAGAAGGAAGCCTGAAGCAAGGCTCCGTCTTAGGACCCTGGGATCAGGGCCTGAGCTGAAGGCAGACGTTTAACTGACTGAGCCATGCAGGTGCCCCTATAATTTCTTTTCTTGCACAACAATTTGTGTTGATACTTGTTTGGATAAGGTTTAGTTTTTAATGTTCTCTTTATTAACTCAAACCCAAACACCAGCCAGAGGGTGTATATCTTCTCTTGGTATAGTCACATACATTAATTATTAATTTCATCTTTTGAAGAAATCTTTCCTCAGAGACTTCTCCAGAGACCTCTGACTTCGTGTAGTGTTTAGTGGCCACTGTCTGGAGTTGGTATAGGACTATGATCTTGGGGTCTGTTTTTATCATTAGCTTGGGGATTGTTTTTGCCTCTGACTCCAGTTGTGTTTCCCAGTTCCTGATTTGAAGTCTACCTTCTTCCTTCTCCAAAGCTACCTGATTTTGTTGACCATCCTTCAGTAGCTTCCCAGAAAAGGGTGCATGAGTAATTTTTTTGAAACTTTGAATGAACATATCTTTGTTCTGTTGATGGTTTGGCTGGTTATAGAACTGTAAATATTTTGAAATTTCTTAATGATGTGCATAGATTTTTTTTCACCCATAGTTTGAAGCTTTCAATCTGAAAGTTTTCAATCTGCAAACTTATGTTCTGGGACATTTAAAAAATATTTATACTTTGGTGATTTCCTTCTCTTCATTTTCTCTGTTTCTCTGGATCTTATAGTATTATGTTGAAATTTCTGGATGGGTACTCTAATTTTCTAATCTCTTGTCTCTCTTTGTGTTTTTGCTTTACTCCCTGGGAGATTTTCTTAATCTCATTTTCCAACTTTTCTGTCTAGTTTTTCCTGGTTTTTTGACCATGTTTTTTTAATTTCTAAGAGCTAGTTTTATTCTTTGAATGATTTTATATACCACAACTTCTTTATCCATTTATCTGTTGATGGACACTGTTGTTTTCAACATCTTGGCTATTGTAAATAAATAATACTGCTGTGAACAGGGCTGTCCAGTTCTCTTTGATATGGGGTTTTAGTTTCCTTTGGATATATTCACAGAAGTGGAATTGCTGGGTCATATGGTAGTTCTATATTTATATTTTTGAGGAACCTCTGTATTGTTTTCCATAGTAGCTGCACCAATTTACATTCCCACCAACATTACACAGGGTTCCATTTCCTATACATTCTTGCCAGTGTTTATGCCTTGTCTTTCTGATAATGGCCACCTTAGTAGATATGGGGTGATATCTCATTCTGGTTTTGAATTACATGTCCCTTATCATAAGTGATGTTGAGTACCTTTTCATGTACCTGTTCGTTATCTGTATGTCTTCTTTGGAAGAATGTCTATTCAGATTCTCTGCCCATTTTTAAATTAGTTTGTTTATTTGTCTTTGCTGTTGAGTTGTATGAGTTTTTTATATATTTTGGAAGTTAACTTTTTATCAGATATATAATTTGCAGATGTTTGGTTACCTTTTCATTATGTTGATGGTTTCCTTTTCTGTGCAGAAGGTTTTTATATTAGACTTTGATTTATATATTTCAAAGTTGTTTAGTTAAATCTATAAAAAATTAAGCTGTTCAATCAAGCATTGCTAAATTACATTTATATGTATTGATACATGGATATGTGCTTGTGCAGTTATTAATATGTAGTTATCCCTCTGGTCCCTCTAAAATTTTCATCCTGTTTTCAATTTAATATTAATATTGTTATAGTTGGTTTTCCTCTAAGCATTTTCTTTTTCTTTTTTTTTTTTTTTAAAGATTTTATTTATTTATTTGACAGAGATCACAAGTAGGCAGAGAGAGAGAGGAAGGCAAGCAGGCTCCCTGCTGAGCAGAGAACCAGATGTGGGGCTCAATCCCAGGACCCGGGATCATGACCTGAGCCGAAGGCAGAGGCTTTAACCCACTGAGCCACCTAGGCACTCCCCTCTAAGCATTTTCTTGTTATACCTTTTCTCATCCCTTTATTTCAACATTACCTTCTTTTAAACCTACCTTTTAAATAGTATAGAGTTTAATTTTAACTTCTTCAATCTGTGAGTCTGTCTTCTAAAATGAAGTTTACTTATTCATATTTATTGTTATTTTATAGTTAAGCTGTTTGTTCCCCTTATTTATTTGCTCGTTCTTGCTATTCTTTTTTTTTTTACTTCTCTTCCCATTTCCATTCTGTTGTTTATTGAACTGATTATTTCTTTATTTTTTCCTGCTGAGATATTAGAATAATGCCATACACATATGTAAGCTTATATTTTCTAATGATGTCTATCAGTTAATATCTATGTAAGTTAGCTAATGCTACCATGATGTTTTATAATTAGACATCCCTTGAACCCAAACAATAGCATTCTTTTTCACCATTTATGCATCTATGCAGTGGCTGAGGTTCAGCTGACATAGGTTGTATTTGGCAACGTAACTCTGCTACTCATTGTAGCTCTGTAGGCTGGTTGGGATAGCTTTGCTTCGGACTGTAGAGGTTGGGTGGCTGTGCTCCACGTGTCTCTCATCCTCTCCTTGGAACCACAGGCTCGGGTAGGTTCTAGTAACTAAAGTGTAGGCACAAGAGGGTGAGCTTAACTGTGGAAGCCTATTTTAGGTCTCTGGTGGACTCATAGTTGCTAACAAGTCAGATGTCCTAGCAGAGAGCGAAAGATAAAGAAATATACTCCAAGGCAATATGAGGGCATTGCAAAATTACATGAGAAAGAGTGTGGATGTATGATCTATTACTGAGGAGAGAGAGAACAGTTAGAATAATGATCCAGTCTACCAGGATGTTCTCCCCTTTAACGGCATGAACTTTTAAAAAATTTATACGGTTCCCTCCTTTTCCCCCGCTCTGTCGTCTCCTCTGTTGATATTTCAGATTTTTGTTATTTGTTATTTGATGGTCATTATTTTTAACTAAAAAAATGTATACTTATTGAGACGGGGACATCCAGGGGGCTGCATGGTTCTGAATTCTGGTGGTGGGCGATATGATGTCCTGATCAGAGTCCCCATCAGGGATGAGGGACTCTCAGCCAGCAGACGGTTCTCAGCTCTCAGACACCATCAGGGGTTGCCTTGACTGAAGACAGCTGCCTTGCCAAGGCATAGCCTCTTCCCAGGTGGTCCCATCCAAAGACTGTTAGTATAAGGGTATCAAAGTCCAGTCCTTTGGGATGGATGGTTCTCAAGGGTAATCCAACTTTTGGAACTCCTCCGAGAATCAGCTAAGTCTTCTGTTGATATTGTAGCACCGCTCAGCTTAATCTGGCTGCCTTACCCTCCCTTCTCCTCCCCAGGTGTAGATTCTCAGAGCACTCCCACCTCTGAGGATTAGTGTGGGCAGTCCAAAAAGTACCCAACCAGACCAAAACAAAAAACACAGATCTGGGAGCAGAATCACCTATTGCCTGACTGGCAAAGAGGACTATTCCTGGTGGTCCGTGAGCCCCTGACAAATACAGGCAGTGTATTTTTGAAAACATCCATTGTTGGGTAACTGACAGTGTATCAGTGGAAGGTAATGCATTAGCTGGTATGAAGTGTGAAGCAGGTGATAAAAATGAGAGAAAAAGCGACTATAAGGATAATACAATTGAGTATTTGTTGCTAAACTCAACTGACACTTGGAAAAAGATAATGAAAAGTTAAGAAAGAATAATTAGAAACTATAAGCTAAATGTGAAAGCCAGAGGGCTTACTTGGTACCATATATAAATGTTCTCATAGCCTGTAGTTGGAAGGCAGAGAAAACAAAGGACCAGGATCACAGATTACTTGTGAGTAGCTGAGTTTTAAAGCAAGGCAGGTCTGCAATACCAAGGTTGGGAAAGAAGGGAACTCTGACGTCTTGGATGGGGACAGTGATATAGATGCCTCCTAAAAATCTCAAATCGTTGGACTTTTCTGAGTCTTTGGGCCTGCAGAAGTGACCCACTTTGCTTATTAAGGCTAGAATTCCTTCCATGCTTGAAGATGATCAAGGATGACTCTCCCATACCCCCATCAGGACATAGCCCCATCTCCCCAATTTAAAGCCAGTAACTAGGGTTGAGGGTTGAGTTATAATATAACCCACAGGGGAGGTACTGGCTCTGAGAGACAGGAAAGCAACATGACCTCAGAGGACCTGTAGTAGTTAGCGAGAATGTTCTGGCAAAAGCATTCTCTCAAGAACAGGAGAATATATATATATATATATATATATATATATATATATATATATGTATGTATATATGTGCGTGTGTGTATCTATAGATGGATACACACACATACATATGTGTGTATATGTATAAAATGCATAGATGTTTCAAATGTAAATATTTTTTGCTCTTTCATGTATCATCACTTTGCCTCATTTGAATAAATGTAGACCTCCATTATTTTCAGTGGCTGCACAGTATTCCATTATGAGAATATGTCATAATTTTAATATTGTTTGGTGTGTGTCTGATTGAACAGTGTTTTTCCTTTTTTGAATGATTACATTTTGTCCATGGGTCAAGCAGCAAATTTTGTCCTACTGTTCTGTTACTCAGTCTCGCTCTATTGTTTGGATGCAGTTCGGATGACCTGTGCTGTTCTTCATCAACTTTGCCCTCTCTCTTTAGAATTGTCACACATCTCTTTAGTGGAACAAAAAGAAAGGCTTCTTAGTGATGTGGCTTTTAGTAAAGACAGTTATGAAAATGCAGCAGCCTTTTTAAGAAGTCTTATTTCTGCAAAACATGCAAACTCTTCCAATGAGAATTTTGTGTTGGTCTGAAAACTACAGGTTATTTCACTACTGTGCCTTGTAGTTGTTTTTTTTTTTTTTTAAATATTTTATTTATTTATTTGCCAGAGAGAGAGAGAGCGAGAGAGAGCAAGCACAGGCAGGCAGAGTGGCAGCAGAGGCAGAGGGAGAATCAGGCTCCCTGCCAAGCAAGGAGCCCGATGTGGGACTTGATCCCAGGACGCTGGCATCATGACCTGAGCCGAAGGCAGCCGCTTAACCAACTGAGCCACCCAGGTGTCCCTAGGTTTTTTTTTTTTTTTTTTTTTTTTTTTAGATTTTATTTACTCACCTGACAGAGATCACAAATAGGCAGGAGGCAGGCAGAGAGAGAGAGAGGAAGCAGCCTCCCCACTGAGCAGAGAGTCTGATGTGGGGCTCGATCCCAAGACCCTGGGATTATGATCTGAGCCAAAGGCAGAGGCTTTAACCTACTGAGCCGCCCAGTGTTCCTTGTAGTTTTACAATAGAGAGAACACATACAAAAGTAAGAATTAATTCTGTTAAGACAGATGGGCCTGCTCACCTGTCTCCCCCCTCATTTTGGAAAATAGAATGTCAGATA
Organism: Mustela erminea; assembly: GCF_009829155.1. Lineage (NCBI taxonomy): Eukaryota > Metazoa > Chordata > Mammalia > Carnivora > Mustelidae > Mustela > Mustela erminea. The sequence continues at coordinate 21,649,026 of NC_045625.1, forward strand.
GAATAGTCAAATGTGACTGGCTTCATCAAAATATAATTCCAAATCATTACATGAAGATGCCAAAATGGGAAAAGAAGTGTGCACAATTTCTTCACTAGTCAGCTTAAGGAGAATTATATACAATGAACATATCCTTATACAGTGGGGTTCTGATACTAATTTACAGCTGTTCTGTAATTATGAGTGCTTTCTTTATTCTATCAGGCTTAGATTTCTCTTCTCAAACAATTTAGGTTCTGTTGATGCTTTTGTATATGGAGGTCATGAGGAAGCTCCATTTACATAACATTTTTGAGGACATTGAGATAAAGTACCAGGCTAGGAAGATTTCTTAAAAATAGTGAAGGGAATGTTGAGGACAATAGAATTCAGAGGGGGATAAGGACTTCACATACATTTTTGGTGACACAAGGAAAGAATGAAGATATGAGAGTGAAATGTTGGATGGATCTGGGGACATCACTTGGGTCCAACAAGGGGAGATTCTATAGGCATGGCATTCTTGGATTGTTAGCCAAGTGCCTCTTGCTCGTCCAAGTACCTTTTTGTTGGGTTTCATGGCATTATTTCTTTTCATGATCCCCAGAGGACCCTCAGATATCAGCAACTTCTGGAAAAAGCTATGATCATTTAAATAGAAAAAACAGATTTCCAACTTCAGGGGCAGTGGTGGAAAAAAAAAAGTACTGGTAATTGCTCTGGTGGCCAGAGGTTGCAGATGCTAGCCGGTGGGCAAGAAGAACATCAATTAATAGGAGTTCTCTTATGAGGAAATTAACAAAGCCGCATCTTGCCTCAGAGCAAAATGCCGTATTCTCGTTATCCAAGTTCTTTTTTTTTTTTTTTTTTAAAGATTTTATTTATTTATTTGTAAGAGAGAGAGTGAGAGCGAGCACAGGCAGAAAGAGTGGAAGGCAGAGTCAGAGGGAGAAGCAGGCTCCCTGCGGAGCAAGGAGCCCGATGTGGGACTCGATCCCAGGACGCTGGGATCATGACCTGAGCCGAAGGCAGCTGCTTAACCAACTGAGCCACCCAGGCGTCCCTTGTTATCCAAGTTCTTGATATTCCTTCTAGCTGGTATGCTCTGGGCACAACAAGAGTCTGTTTCCATCTCCTCCTCCTCTTCCTTCCTTTGCTTTCTTTTTTTTCAAAGCATGTATTTATATTTTGCATTATCTCTTTCCACGTGCTCTAGTGCAATGTCCCTCCCCCTGGATCTAGACCTTTCTTAATGCCCTATTTTTAGTTGCAAGTAATTTCCTTACGTTAGTTAAAGTAAATACGTTCATCCCAAAGACTAATTCCTAGATTATCTTAAAGTATCAGTTCATGAATGCCTCCTAATTTAGTTTTTTCCAACCTGATTTATTTTGGATTTGGGGCTATTTTTTATTGGCGCACTAGGAGGTGCACCTGCTAATTTTTATGGGTGCACTAGGAGGCACTGTTGAGTTTTAAATATCCCAGTAGTGTTCGCCTGGTTTGGATTAACGCTGAACTTGCAACTCCTTTCATTTTTGTCAGTATTTCACCTTCTGTGTTAGCAGTAGGATATGAAAAAGATGTGTAGGTTTGGTTCCAGTGCAGAAAAAAATAATGATGACTTAAAACAGTGCTTGTTGAAAGCTAGGGAAAGAAAACTGCATATTTGTGAAGGAGTACTGATTTTCTTTTTCTTTTGGCGTTTTTGGGTTGTAAATTCGCATTAGTGATACAGCCAATATACAAACCACAGTTGTAGCAACCAGAGAAGGAAACAGGATATGGCCCCTTTTGTAAGATGCTCATAGTATTCCCAAGGAAGCAGGCGAAATCTCCATTCATCTGCAATTTATTCGGAATGTTCTTTTCTTTTGCTTGTCATTTTGGAATGGATTTAACTGAATTTCACTGATGCTAAAAAGTTACAGGAACAATAGCCTCATAGCTAGAAATCATCTGTTTCTTCACAAAACAAGTTTGCCCAGATCAGCCATGTGACCTGCCCCAGCAGTGCCCAGCCCTCTGACCTGAGTCCTGTTGGAACAGCGTCTCTTTGGGACTGAAAGGAATTCATGTTCTAAGTCCTTCCTGCTATTTCTCTGAAGTTTGTTGCCTGCTGTAACTTCGAGTCCTTTTTCCTTTTAGGCTAGATACTGCAAAGTAAACCTAAAAGCCCAAATTCTTTAGACAGAGACTTCAATGAGCAGATTTGGGATAAAACAAGCCACAAATACTTGGCCAGTTTCACGATATACCATTACACAGTTAAAAGAAATTAATGAAGGATGATTTGAGTTTTCTCACTGGTAAAGCTAAGCTAGTTGTGGGAGCATTTAAACTGTTTTTAGGAACACCTGGGTGGCTCAGTGGGTTAAAGCCTCTGCCTTCAGCTTGGGTCATGATCCCAGGGTCCTGGGATCAAGTCCCACATCGGGCTGGGGAGCCTGCTTCCTCCTCTCTCTCTTTGCCTGCCTCTCTACCTACTTGTGATCTCGGTCTGTCAAATAAATAAATAAATAAAATCTTTCAAAAAACCCTGTTTTTAGTATTATTCCAACTGAACCTCAAGATTCCTAAATTTACGTTTTATTTTTTTGTGTGTGTTAATAGAATCAGATCTAAGTCTTTTTTTTTTCCTGTCTGCATTTAACGTGTTTTTTTTTTATCAGTTTACCAATATTTTAGGAATGATGTGGCCTCGTTAATCTCCACTAAAAAGCATTGATTATGTTGTTACTAAGTATAGCTAGTTATTTGTGATTCTTGTTCACCTGATGTCCACACTCCACTGAGGCACCAAATGTATCTGGATTTGCTTCCCAGCCCAGCGCATTGCTAGTCCTCTGGCTCTCTTGGGCCACTTATTTGATTCTCTGAGTCTCAGACTGATGAGGATAAAAATACTTTCCTCATAATGGCATTGTAGGGATTCAGTGACGCACTCATGTAAAGTGGTCGGGGTAGCTAAGTATTCAGTGGAATCTAGCAGGCTCCCTTTTGTATCCCCTTAAGATCAGTGGTGATGTATTGTTGTATGTTCCCACATCACCCTGGAGAAATCCCACAGAGGTGGAGAAAATACTACAAAGGGGTATGCACTATGTACTCTTGCACTATGGTGTCAATGGAAAAATTCATCTACTGTCCAAAACCTGGAATGAATTTGAGCTATTTATAATACAAGCTGCACTCCAGAGTATTTTAATCAGTCTCGTGAATGATTTTGAATCAAAGAAATGAATCAAATAACCAATGGAAGTAGACCTCTATTTCCTTAAAGCCTCATATGCATGCTTAGAATATGGTGCTTTTGGAAATTTCTGTTAAAAATTTTTTTTTTAGGGGCGCCTGGGTGGCTCAGTGGGTTAAAGCCTCTGCCTTCGGCTCAGGTCATGATCCCGGGGTCCTGGGATCGAGCCCCGCGTCGGGCTCTCTGCTTGGCGGGGAGCCTACTTCCCTTCTTCTTTCTCTGCCTGCCTCTCTGCCTGCTTGTGATCTCTATCAAATAAATAAATAAAATCTTAAAAAAAATTTTTTTAAAAGATAATAAGGCTCAAAGCCCAAGAAGTACAAATAAATATAACGATATAAAGCATTGTACTACTTATTGCCCTTCCTGAAGTTAGCCTCTGCTACACTCCTGAGTATCTTTCTATTGAGAGTAGATAGATAAATTGATAGACAGCTAGGTGGATGGATGTGGATATGGACATATCTATAGATGTAGATACAATCTTTTCACTCATTGGGATTTATCTTTAGGATAAATTACTAGAAAAGGAATTGCTGCATCTAAGGCCATTGGATTTTTTTTTTTTTTCTTTTTTAAGAGGGAGAGAGTAGAGGGGCCAGGGGCAGAGGGAGAGAGGAAGAGGGAGACAGGATCTTAAGTAGGCTCCACACGCATTGTGGAGCCTGACGTGGGATTTGATCTCATAACCCTGAGATCATGACCTCAGCTGAAATCAAGAGTTGGATGCTTAACTGACTAAGCCACCTGGGTGCTCCTCCATTGGGTATTCTTTCCTGCTTTGTGTAAGATTAAGTGACCATATTGTTGTGAGTTCATTTCTGGGTTCTCTGTTTCGTTCCATTGATCTATGTGTTCGTTTTTGTGCCAGTACCATACTGTCTTGATGATTATGGCTTTGTAACACAGCTTGAAGTCTGGGATTGTGATGCCTCCCACTTTCTTTTTCTTTTTCAACATTGCCTTGGCTATTTGGGTTTTTTTCTGGTTCTATACAAATTTTAGGATTGTTTGTTCTAGCTGTTTGGAAAATGCTATTTTGATAGGGATTGTATGGAATATGTAGATTACTTTGGATGGTATATACAATTTAATGATATTTGTTCTTCTATTCTGAGAACATGGAATGTTTTTCCATTTCTTTGTGTTTTCTTCAGATTCTTTCTTTCTTTTTTTTTTTTTTTTTTAAAGATTTTATTTATTTATTTGACAGAGAGAAATCACAAGTAGATGGAGAGGCAGGCAGAGAGAGAGAGAGAGGGAAGCAGGCTCTCTGCTGAGCAGTGAGCCCAATGCGGGACTCGATCCCAGGACTCTGAGATCATGACCTGAGCCGAAGGCAGCGACTTAACCCACTGAGCCACCCAGGCGCCCATCTTCAGATTCTTTCATAAATGTTCTATGGTTTTCAGCATACAGATCTTTTACCACTTCGGTTGGATTTATTCCTAGGTATGTTATGATTTTTGGTACAATTGTAAATGGAATGGGTTTCTTGATTTCTCTTTCTGCTGCTATTATTTGTGTATAGAAGTACAACAGATTTTTTCTTTTTTTAAATGCAACAGATTTCTCTATGTTGATTTTATATTTTGCGACTTTGCTGAATTCATGTATCACTTCTAGCAATTTTTTTGGTAGAGTCTTTCGGGTTTTCTACTTAGAGGATCATGTTGTCTGCAAATAATGAAAGTCTGACTTCTTTCTTGCTCATTCGGATGCCTTTTGTTGCTTTTTGTTGTCTGGTTGCTGAGGCTAGGACTTCCGGTACTGGGTTGAACAACAGTGGTAAGAGTGGACATCCCTTTCTGACCTCAGGGGAAAACTCAGTTTTTCCCCCACTGAGGATGATAGTAACTGTAGGTCTTTAGTATATGTCTTTATGATGTTGAGGTATGTTCCTTCTATCCCTACTTTCTTGAGGATTTTTTTTTTTTTTTATTAAGAAAAGATGCTGTCTTTGTCAAATACTTTTTCTGCATCTATTGAGGGCATCATATGATTCTTATCCTTTCTTTTATTTCATTTCTTTTGAAAAATATTTATTTGAGAGAGAAAGAGAGAGAGAGAGAATGAATGTGTGTGGGGGGGAGTAGAAGGAGAGGGAGCAAGAAAATCTTAAGCAGACTCCCAGTTGAGCATGGAGCCTGATGTGGGGCTCAATCTCATGATTCTGAGGTCATGACTTGAGCTGAAATCGAGAGTTGGATGCTTAGCCAATTGAGTACCCAGGTACTCTGTCCTTTCTTTTATTTTATTTTATTTTATTTTTTTTAAGATTTTTATTTATTTATTTATTTGACAGACAGAGATCACAAGTAGGCAGAGAGGCAGGCAGAGACAGAGGAGAAGCAGGCTCCTGGCTGAGCAGAGAGCCCGACGTGGGACTCGATCCCAGGACCCTGAGATCATGACCTGAGCCGGAGGCAGAGGCTTAACCCACTGAGCCACCCAGGCGCCCCCTTTCTTTTATTAATGTGATGTGTTACACTGATCAATTTGTGGATCTTGAACTTCCCCTGCAGCCCAGAATAAATCCCACTTGATCATGGTGAATAATCCTTTTAATGTATTGCTAGTACTTGTTGAAAAATTTTGTGTCTGTGTTCATCTAGGATATTGGTCTGTAATTCTCCTTTTTAGTGGGGTCTTTGGGTTTGGAATCAAGGTAATGCTGGTCTCATAGAATTAGTTTAGAAGTTCTCTTTCCAGTTCTATTTTTTGGTACAGCTTTAGAAGAATAGGTATTAATTCATCTTTAAATGTTTGGTAGAATTCCCCTGCAGCCATATGGCCCTGGACTCTTGTTTGTTGGGAGATTTTTGATTACTGATTCAATTTCTTTGCTGGTTATAGGTATGTTCAAATGTTCTATTTCTTCCTGTTTCAGTTTTGTTAGTTTATATGTTTCTAGGAATTTATTCATTTCTTCCTGATGGCCCAGTTTGTTGGCGTATAGTTGCTTATAATATTCTCTTATAATTGTTTGTATTTCTGTTTGTATTTCTGTGGTGTTGGTTTTGATCACTCCTCTTTCATTTATGATTTTATTTATTTGGGTCTTTTCTCTTTTCTTTTTGACAAGGCTGGCTAGGTGGTCATCAGTTTTGTTAATTCAAAGAACCAGCTCCTAGTTTCGTTGATCTGTTCTACTGTTTTGTTTCTTTGTTTCTCTATCTTTTATTTCTGCTTTAATCTTAATTATTTCCCTTCTACTGCTGGTTCTTTGCTTTATTTGCTGTTCTTTTCTCACCTTCTTTAGGTGTAAAGTTAGGTTGTGTATTTGAGACTTAACTTGTTTCTTGACGAAGGCCTGTATTGCTATATACTGCCCTCTTATGACCACCTTTGCTGCATCCCAGAGGTTTTGGACTGCAGTGTTTTCATTTTCATCTGCTTGAATGTCCTTTTTTTAAAAATTTCTTTTTAAATTTCCTGGTTAATGCATTCATTCTTTAGTAGGTTGTTCTTAAACCTCCACATATTTGTGGTCTTTACAAATTTTTTACTGTGGTTGATGTCAAGTTTTTTAGTGTTGTGGTCTGAAAATATGCGTGGTATAATCTCAATCTTTTTGTACCAGTTGAGGCCTGATTTGTGACCCAGTATGTGATCTATTCTACAGAATGTTCCATGTGTACTCGAAAAGAATGTGGATTCTGCTGCTGCCTTATGATGAAATGCCCAGAATATATCTGTTAAGTCCATCTGGTCCAGTGTGTCATTCAAGCCCCTGTTTCATTGTTGATCTTCTGCTTAGATCTGTTCATTGCTGTGAGTGGGGTGTTACTGTGCCCTATAATTATTGTATTATTATTAGTGAGTTTCTTTAGATTTGTTATTAACTGATTTATATATTTGGCTGCTCTCAAGTTGAGGGCATAAATATGTATAATTATTAGATCTTCTTGTTGCATAGACCCCTTTATTATGATATAGTGCCCTTCTTCATCTCTTACTATAATCTTTGGTTTAAAATATACTTTGTGTGATGTAAGGATGGCTACTCCAGCTTTCTTTTGATGACTATTAGCATGATAGATGATTCTCCATCCCCTCACTTTCAATCTGGAAGTGTCTTTAGGTCTAAAATGAGTCTCTTATAAGCAGCATATCGATGGGTCTTGGTTTTTTTTTTAAATCCTTTCTTATACCCTATATTTTTTGATTGACATATTTAGTATATTTATATTCAAAGTAATTATTGATAGCTATGAATTTAGTGTCCTTGTATTACCTGTAAAGTCACTCTTCTTGTAGATTGTCTCTGTCTCTGTTCCTTTCTTGTCTTTGTTGCTTTTGGCCTCTCTTTCCTGCTCAAAGGGTCCCCTTTAATATTTCTTACAGAGCTGGTCTAATGTTCACAAACTCCTTTAGTTTTTGCTTGTCTTGGAAACTCTTTATCTCTCCTTCAGCCTTGATTGATATAGTATTCTTGGCTGCATTTTCTCCCCATTTAACATGTGCAGTATGTATGCCATTCTCTTCTGGCCTGCCAAGTTTTTATGGATGGGTCTGCTGCTAAACTTATGTGTCTACCCTTGTAGGTTAGGGACCTTTTATCCCTGAGCTGCTTTCAGAATTCTCTCTTTATCTTTGTAGTTTCCAAGTTTCACTATGATATGTCTTGGTGCTGACCTGTTTTGTTGATTTTGAGGGGAGTTCTCTGTGGCTCCTGGACTTGAATGCTTGTTTCCTTCTCAAGATTAGGGAAGTTCTCAGCTCTAATTTATTCAAATAAATTTATTCAAATAAATTTTTCCTCCACTCTTCTTCTTCTGGAACTCCTGTCATATGATATTAATGCACTTTGCGGAATTGCCGAGTTCCCTAAGTCAATATTTGTGATCTAATAGTTTTCTTTCCCTTTTCTTTTCAGTTTCATTATTTTCCATAATTTTATCTTCTGTATCATGCATTCATTCCTCTGTTTCTTCCATCTTCATTGTGATTATAACCAGTTGGTTTTGCACCTCTGTTTTGGTGTCTTTTCTAGTGTCTTCTGTACTTCTTTCAAGCCCAGGTGGTACTCTTATAACTGTTGTTCTAATTTCTTGTTCAGATATTTTGCTTACATCTGTTTTTAGCAAATCCCTGGCTGTGATTTCTTCTCGATCTTTCTTTTGGGGACAATTCATCGATCTTGTCATTCTGTCTTTTGTGTGTCATAAAAGCTTGTTGTTTTCTCCTCCTGAGAGTTATATTGTATTAAGCAGGGGTCATATACTGTGCAGGGCCTGGCAGTTCAGGAAGTGTTTCTGGTGTATGCTGTGCATGTGCTGCTGTTGCGTTTTGGTTGCTCTTTCCTACAGATCAGTCCTTTACACAATTCCCCCTTGCTTACAGTGGAGAGTTCTTTAACTGGGTGTGCTTTGATTTGTCTGTTAAGGTAAGCCTGATTAAAAAAAAAAAAAAAAAAGGCTGATCCAAGAAAAGAAGGAAAAAGAATGAAAAAGTAACAAACAAAAAGCTATAAGCCTGATTCCAAAAATAAAGAAGGAAAAAAAAAAAAAAGGAAGCTTGATCCAAAAACCAAGAAAATGCAACAAACCAACAAATGAACAAAAAACTATAAGCCCAATTTAAAAAGAACAAAGAAAAAAGAAAGGAAATAAAAAATAAAATACTAAAAAAAAAAAAAAAAAAAAAAAAAAGTCTGGTTCTATTTCCACCAGAACCGAAGCTGAAGCTTTGGAGCACTCTTTCATTAGTATACTTGGTAGATTGGGGTGGGGGGTTGTGTCAGTCTTCTGAGGGAGAAGCTGCTCTGGCTCATAGTCAGACCTGCCCTTGGAAAGATGTCCCTGCTCGGTGCAGAGCTGTGGGGTTTGGTGTAAGGGGCTCTAGCCTTCGCTGGAGGTGCTTGTTTCTCTCTGAGGTCCGACTGTGCTGGTAGGTAGAAGATGACATCATCCTGGTCTCTCCTCCTTGGGGAGGGGAATTTGCTACTGGTGCTGTTCAGGAAGCCCTTACAGAAAAGCGAACAGTCTCCCCTTCTGTGTCCCAGGCTTTCATCAGATCCCTGCCCTCAACCTGTCTGTGTGGGCCATCGGCATGCCCAGTTCTGTGTTTTATTTCTGGCTGACACCTGGCATTCAAAACTCCAAATCTTAAAGGACCCACTCCCTGCCCCTGGAGGAGAACCTCATGGTGACATGACATCATTCTCTCCCAGGAAAGCAGTTGCAGGCCTGCTTGGGTGCCTGGGGGCTAGGGTGAAGCACAGCAGGAAGCTACAACCAGGTTAGCTGCCCTCTGTGCACGCCTCTGTCCCCTGCTGTTGAAGGACTGCTCAGTGGTACCTGATGGGCCTTCTGGTCTGGGAATGGCAATCTACCCTCTTCCAGGTGTCCTCCAGGAAGGGGAATGTTCTCTCCCAGTGCAAGCCAGGGGATCACTACACCGTGGTGCCTTGTGCAAACCCTACATGCTGCTCTCTCCCCCGCTCTGTCCTGCTTCCCTCCAGGTAAAGGTCTCCCTCCCTTCTGCCAGCACCCTGGCATTTCTCTACCCCAATTCATACCTCTGAAACTCGCATCTGCCAGGTTCTCTCCCTCCAATTGTGTACATTGGTTCTCTAATTCTCAGATTTATTTCCTAGTTGTTCAAAATGATTTGAAATTGACCTAGCTGTGTTGGAGGGATGAGGCAAGCCCAGCATCCTCCTCTTTCTGCCTCCTAAAGTTACACTTTTAATATAAGGTTAGAGAAGTGTTTTTTTGTTGACCTTGTTTCCATTATTGATATATGTATGTGTGCGTGTGTCCTTTAGAGGACAATAATGAACCTCAGCAGATAATTTTCAAAATATTTCTTACAAACCACTAGAGCCCAACTTGATGAGTTTTCTCTGCATTGTTTGCAGAACTCGGACTATCACATGCTTACATCTATAAATATTTAAATATTTATAGATAGATTAATAGATAATTAATATAGAAATTAAATATTTCTCCCAAAATTGGGAGAAATTTTGGTTTGTAAAAAGTTCTTGTAGAAATGTACTTGAAAACAATTTACATAATTGTAAAAAAAATTCTCAGTGGTTAAAAATGGCTAGAGAAAGGTGAGGGGTGGATTCCATTTTCTGGTTTCTTCTTAGCACCTCTTAGAAGTCTCTGGCTTATATTACCAAATGGCTACCTATGACTTTACCTAACGGTTGTAACTTAAGGCCACCAAGGCTGATTTCTTAGAGTGAAGGTTGCTGGATTGTTCTTTCCGCAATAAATATAGATTCTGATTTATTTCATGTGAAGCAGACAAAGATTCCCTTTGAAACATGTAGTCTGAGCACCAAACACTAGACTCATTGTCCCTAAGACAATAAGCACCACATTCAGTCTTTAGGAATGGTGAGCGATTTGCTTGTATTCAAGAACCAAAGAAGTTTTACACATCCAGAAAAGTGAAGCCCAGCTGAGTTTTCAATAATGCTAATACTATGTGTCTGAGTGCAGCTTAACCCTAGGGTGTGTACAGTGGTGTACCCTGGCTGGTGGATGCCACTCATGGATCAGCCTTGCACTGACCGCTCACGATGAATTATTTACAATGTCTGCTAACAGAAAGCGATTACTTCAAATGGAAGTAGAAAGGATTCCTATTTTTGTTCCATTTTGCATATGAGTATATAGAATTAGATTTTGCATATGAGTATATAGAATTTTGCATATTTTTGCATATGAGCATATAGAATTAGATTTGTATATGTATATTTTGCATATGAGTATATGAGTGTATATATGCATATTTTTTGCATATGAGTATATAGAATTGGATTTGCATATGAGTATATAGAATTAGATTTGTTATGTATATTCCAGATGTTACGTGGTGTTCAAAATTAGGGTTTTCCTTGTATCACGTTCTGCAGATGCCAACCCTGAACCGAGTATTTATGTGCAAGTGATTTATTTACTAGGGAATTGCTCTTGGGAGAAACAGGTAAGGGAGCAGGAGAAACAGGTCAGTGAAAAGGAGGAATCCAAGTGAGGGTACAGTTTCTGGCACAGTTCTAGCCTCAACTGGGTTGTACAGGAAAGTTTTGGAGAACAAATTATAGCTCATATTTTGTCACAACTTGAGAGAGGGCGGGGCTTTCAGAAGTTACTCCATGGCTCAGAGTCACCCCAACTAAACTAAGGGGTACCCGGTCTCTCAGATACTTTCGGCCTTTTTCAGGCAGCCAAATAGTGTCTGTGGCTGAGGCCTGTCTTCTGAAGATAATCACAGATGGGGCCCATAGAGGCAAAAGCACAAAGAAGCTGGAGATGGGGGTGGGTATGGAATAATGGCCCAGGGGGGTCCAGGTTCAATATCAACAGGGATTACTTGTTAATTCTGATGAAATGATCTTTAGTCATTAAATAGTTCCTTTAGTGATTCTGATACATTCTTTTTAAGAGAATTGTTAATAGGTAAATGATTCTTATCAGATATTAGCTTAGTCAAGGGCTGCAGTATAGGGAATCTCTCTCCCTACTATTTCTCTAACATACACAACTTCTTTTTTCTTTCCTTTCCTTTTCTTTTCTTTTCCTTTCTTTTCTTTCTTTCGTTCTTTCTTTTTTCTTTTTTTTTTTTTTTTTAAGATTTTACTTATTTATTTGACAGAGAGAGAATACAGGCAGGGGGAGGAGCTGAGGGAGAGGGTGAAGCAGGCTGCAGAGCAGGAGGAGCCCAACCTGGGGCTCCATCCCAGGACCCTGAGATTATGACCTGAGCTAAAAGCAGTTGCTTAACCCACTGAGCCCCCCAGGTGCCCATCAAACACACCAGATATGCTTCTATCTCACAGACTTTGTACTTCTTTTTTTCCTGTTCTCACCCCATGGATTGAGTTTTGGTAAAAAGTGAGAAAAATATGACTTTGTGATAGAGGGATTTGGCTGTCTCATCTTGACACAGTCTTGCCATCACCAACTACGCATTGTTGTACCTCTTACTACGATGCAATACGAGGTATACAAATTCCTTGTGAAGTAGTCTTGCCCCAAACTATTTAAACAGAATCTGATCAAACCTTTCCCTAACTTCTGGTGTACTGCATAAATATTATGGTTTTATACAGTCAGTGTCCCTTGGGAACATTGGGTTTGCCCACCTTTTTATCACTTGTTTTGCTCATCCTCTCTTCCTACATCTCAGCCATTTCACCAGGAATAATTTTCCTTCTAGGTATATCTCTTAGCATTGTGCTGACCAATATGATAGCCACCAGCCATGTGGATATGGAGTACTTGAAATATAATTACTGATCTGAATTGAGATTCACTGTAACTATAAAGTGCATACTGGATTTCAGACACCTAGTACAAAAAGGGTGAAATATGTTATTGATGATTTTTATATTGATTATTTATTGAAATCGTTTTTAAAAAAACTATTGGTATTTATTTATTTATTTGGCAGAGGGAGATCACAAGTAGGCAGAGAGGCAGGCAGAGAGAGAGAAAGGAAGCAGGCACCCTGCTGAGCGGAGAGCCCGATGTGGGACTTGATCCCAGGACCTTGAGATCATGACCTGAGTGGAAGGTAGAGGCTTAACCCACTGAGCCACCCAGGTGCCCCTTGAAATCATTTTTTGATCCATTGAATTAAATAGATCAATATTAAAATTGATTTTTACCTTTTTTGCATTTAAAAATATGACTCTATACTAGAGCATTTAAATATATATACTGTTCATTATATTTCTAATGCATAACTTAGTTTTAGAACTTTTTTTAAATCATGGTCTAATGGTGGCTAATTCTTAAATTTTATTTTGTCTGAAAATGTCTATTTTACACTTGCTCTTGAAATCTTTTTACTGGATATATTTTGCTAGTTTTTTTTCTTACCACATTGAACATTCTGTTTCACTGCTTCTGGTTTCCATTTTTGCGAATAGGACATTAGTTAACATTGTCACTCCTTTGACACTGATTTATTGTTCCAGTCTGACTGCTGTTTGAAAAATCTTCTCCTGGTTTTAAATATTCTAATATTTCATTGTGATGAAATCTAGGTATGGATTTCTTTTTATTTATCCTACGTGGAATTCACTGAATTTCCTGAAACTGTGTATTGGTTTCTTCTGAGAAATGACTAGTCATTATCTCTTTAGATAGTACCTCTTCCCCATTCTATTTCTCCCCATTCTATTTCTGTTGCTTCTGAAACTCCAATTAGACTTTTGTTAGATACTTACTTCATCTTCTGTTTTTTTTTTTCACCTAGCTATTATGTTTTCCATATTTTTGTCTCTGTAAGGTGCATACTGCATTAATTCTTCATAACTACCTAACATTTTGGTAATACTATTTTTTGTGTCTAATCTTCTAGTTCATCTTTTCCATGGGATTTGTTAGTTTCAGTGACTTTATTATTATTATTTTTTTTACTAGGAATACAATTTGCTTCTTTTCAGATTTGCTTATTTTTGTCTTAGTCTCTTCAGGCTGCTGTAATAAAAATACCATAGGATGGGCGGTTTAAATAATAAACATTTATTTCTCATAGCTTTGGAGGCTGGGGAGTCTAAGATCAAGGTGCTGGCAAATTTGCATCTGGTGAGAGCCTGCTTCCTGGTTCATAGATGACTATCTTCACACTGTGTCCTTACATGGAAGAAGCAGTGAAGGAGTCTACTGAGGTCTCTTTTTTAAAGGCAAGAACCCATTCATGAGGGCTCCACTCTTATGCCCTAATGACCTCCCAAAGACTCCAACATCTAATACCATCACATTGGGGTTGGATTTTAAATTTGAATTTTGAGGGGATGCAAGCATTCAGTCAATAGTGTTTTTTAATAGTCTCATGTTCTGTAACCATATTTTATTTTTATTTAAAAAAAATTTTTTTTAAAGATTTTATTTATTTATCAGAGAGAGAGAGGGGGAGAGAGCAAGCACAGGCAGACAGAATGGCAGGCAGAGGCAGAGGGAGAAGCAGGCTCCCTGCCGAGCAAGGAGCCGGATGTGGGACTCTATCCCAGGACGCTGGGATCATGACCTGAGCCGAAGGCAGCTGCTTAACCAACTGAGCCACCCAGGCGTCCCTAAAAATTTTTTTTAAACTAAAAGAGTTGACAATTTTATTTTCACATTTCACAATACAAATAAAAATTGCTCCCCCCCCTTTTTGGTCCCATTAGTCACTTACCAAAACTATTCTGTCTTTGATAGGAAGGGAAAGTCTTCCCTGCCCTGTTAGAACACTCTGTCCTGCTAGAAAACACCCAGAGTTACCACACCTTGACCTCCTGGTGAAGTAGAACAAGTTATGTAAAATGGATATAAAGAGGCTCTCCTCTCTATCTTTCTGGTGGGGTCATTCCTGGCTGAATGGCACCATCATGGGGAGGGAGGGAGTTCTCATCATTGGGGGCTAGGCATCTGTGGTATGTAGCCCACCATAGGTGGCCTCGTTCCAGGAGCAGGTCCTACTTGCATCATCCCAGGAATAGGAGACTCCATCATTGGCATGATGGGAGGGCTCCATGATGGGGTGCTGGCATCATACCAGCACAAGGAGGAACTGGGAGACTGGTGGGAGGTAGGATCATTGCTCTTTCAGGAGGGAGAACACAGAATGGAGTAGGAGGTATCTTTTTTTAATTTTTTTTTTATTTTTTAAAGATTTTATTTATTTATCAGAGAGAGAGAGGGAGAGAGAGCGAGCACAGGCAGACAGAATGGCAGGCAGAAGCAGAGGGAGAAGCAGGCTCCCCGCCGAGCAAGGAGCCTGATGCGGGACTTGATCCCAGGACACTGGGATCATGACCGGAGCGAAAGGCAGCTGCTGCCCAACCAATTGAGCCACCCAGGCATCCCAGGAGGTATCTTTCCTTGTTGATATAGAGCTCTGAGCCTACTCTTCCATCCACTTCCGTTAGCAGTCTTGCACATTCTTTTTGAATCTCCTACCACTGCAGTATGTCTTTCTCACAGATGGGGAGTCATGGGTGAAGTGTGTTTCACAGGAGTCACAATAAAACTTAGGCATGTTGCTGTGTAGGTTGTTGACCATTCTGTCCCCCCCCACTTTAAGATTTATTTCTTTGAGAGCAAGAGAGCACAAATGAGTACAAGCAGGGGGAGAGGTAGAGGGAAAGAATCTAAAACAAACTCTGTGCTGAGCATGGAGCCCCACGAGAGGCTCCATTTCATGATCCTGAGATCATGACCTGAGCCAAAAACCAAGAGTTGGACGTTTAACCAACTGAGCCATCCAGGCACCCCTCCAATCTCTCTTTAATCATATTTTTTAACACTTCTTTATTTCTTTAAATATCTTAATCCAGTATACTTTTCCATATTCTGTGTCTAATAATTGCAATGTGTGAACTCTTTGAAAGTCTGCTTTTGCTCTCTATTATTACTGTAGACCATCACTTACGGTACCTTCTTTCCTTGTATATTTTGTGATTTTTTTCATGTATATTTTGTGATTTTGTGATTTCTGTATGCTGTTCATATTCCTTGCAATATATATATTTTTTGGGAAGTAGAATTCTTTGGGATCTGTGTTGAGGGTTGGTTCATTTCATAAGGATATCTGTTTCCGTCTTTGAGGAACCCGGGGGCACTAATAATATGGGACAACTTGAAAATTTCACTTTCAGGTTATAGGACTATCCAGTTCCTCAAAGTTTCAGATTCCTGTAGTGGTCCACTTGTGGCATGAGTTTTCCTTTGAGTTCATCAGAATATCATAAATGGCAGTCTTATGGTTTCTTAAAAATAAAGTTCAAAAAATACTTCTCAACTCCTTCTAATTCATGTGAGGAATTTTACTTAGCTTTGGCATTCTCTGTGCTTTCTGTGGCTTATTCTCATGGAGTTGTTCCTAAACAGCATTTTAAAAATTAATTAATTAATTATCAATCATTTTATTTTTTAATTTTGTTTTTTCCTTTTTTCTTTTTTAAAAAACTTTAAATTTAATTTAGTTAACATATTATATAGTTAACATATTATGTAGTATTGGTTTCAGGAATAGAACTTAGTGATTCATCACTTATAAGATTTTTTTTTTAATTTATTTATTTGACAGAGAGAGATCACAAGTAGGTAGAGAGGCAGGCAGAGAGAGAGGAGGAAGCAGGCTCCCTGCCAAGCAGAGAGCCCAATGCGGGACTAGATCCCAGGACCCTGAGATCATGACCCGAGCCGAAGGCAGAGGCTTAACCCACTGAGCCACCCAGGCACCCCGGTTCATCACTTATATACAATACCCAGTGCTCATCCCAACATTGATGCCTATCACCTTTTTCTTATCAACATTGATGCCTATCACCCATATCACCCATCCCTTACTCCCTTCCCTCCATCAACTCTGTTTGTTCTCTCTAATTAAGAGACTCTTATGGTTTACCTCGCTCTCTGTTAATATCAGTTATTATCTTATTTTATTCCCCCCCTTCCCCTACGTTCATCTGTTTTGTTTCTTAAATTCCACATATGAGTGAAATCGTATATCTGACCGACTTATTTCACTTAGCATAATACATTCTAGTTCCATCCATGTTGCAGATGGTAAGGTAAGGTTTCATTCCTTTTGATAGCTATTCAAGTGGATACATACACACCACATCTTCTGTATCTGTTCATCATCAGGTGGTGGACATTTGGGATCTTTTCATAATTTGACTTTTGTTGATAGTGCTGCTGTAAACATTGGAGTGCATGTGCCCATTTGAATTAGCATTTTTGTATCCTTTGGGTAAATACCTAGTAGTGGAATTGCTGAGTTATACAGTATTTCTATTTTTAAGTTTTTGAGGAACCTCTGTACTTCTTTTCAGAGTGGCTGCACCAGTTTGCATTCCCACCATCAGTGCAAAAGGAGTTCCCCTATCTCTGCATCCTTGATAACATCGGTTGTTTCCTGAGTTGTTAATTTTAGCTCTTCTGACAGGTGTGAGGTGATATCTCATTGTGGCTTTGATTTGTATTTCCCAGATAATGAGTGATGTTGAGCATCTTTTCTTGTGTCTGTTGGCCATTTGGATGTCTTCTTTCAACAAATGTCTGTTCATGTCTTCTGCCCATTTCTTGATTGGATTATTTGTTTTGGGGGTGTTAAGTTTGATAAGTTCTTTATAGATTTTAAACATTACCCTTTATCCAATATGTCATTTGCAAATATCTTCAGCCATTCCATTGGTTGCCTTTTATTTTTGATGATTGTTTCCTTTGTTGTGCAGAAGCTTTTTATCTTGATGAGATCCCAGTAGTTCATTTTTGCTTTTGTTTCCTTTGCCTGTAGAGACATAGTATGAAGTTGCTGCAGCCCAGGTCACAGAGGTTGCTGCCTGTTTTCTTTCTAGGATTTTGATGGTTTCCTGTCTTACATTTAGGTCTTTCATCTATTTTGAATTTTTTTAATGTATGGTATAAGAAAGTGGTTCAAACTCATTCTTCTGCATGTTGCTATACAGTTTTCCCCAGACCATTTGTTGAAGAGACTTTTTTTCCATTGGACATTCTTTCCTGCTTTGTCGAAGATTAGTTGACCAGAGAGTTCAGGGTCCATTTCTGGGTTCTCTATTCTGCTTCATTAATCTGTGTACCTTTGTTTCAATACCATACTATCTTGATGATTACAGCTTTATAATACATCTTGAAGTCCAGAATTGTGAAGCCTCCAGCTTTGTTTTTCTATTTCAACTTTACTTTGGTTATTCAGGGGTCTTTTGTGGTTCCATACACATTTTAAGGTTGTTTGTTTCAGCTCTGTGAAAAATGTTGATGGTATTTTGATAGGGATTGCACTGTATGTGTAGACTGCTTTGGGTAACATAGAAATTTTAATAAAATTTGTTCTTCTGGAGGGTGGGGGGATGAGATAGCCAGGTGATGGGTATTAAGGAGAGCATGTGTGGTGTTGAGCCCTGGGTGTTACATGCAGCTAATGAATCGAACACTAAATCAAAAGCTGATGAGGTACTATCCTGGCTAACTGAATATAATAAAAAAATTAAAAAATAACCCAAATTGCAAAAAAACCCAGTATTTTTTCTTCCAATCTAAGAGCATGGAGTATTTTTCCATTTCTTGGTGTTTTCTTTAATTTCTTTCATATGCATTCTATAGCTTCCCAATTAGATCTTCTACCTCTTCGGTTTGATTTATTCCTAGGTATCTTACTGTTTTGGGTGCAATGGTATGGATTCCTTGATTTCTCTTTCTGATGTTTTACTATTGGTGTATAGAAATGCAACAGATTTCTGTACATTGATTTTATATCCTGTGACTTTGCTGAATTCATGTATGAGTTCTAGCAAATTTTTGGTGGAGTCTTTCAGGTTTTCTACATAGAATACCATGTCGTCTGTGAGAGTGAGTTTGGCTTCTTCCTTGTTGATTCGGATGCCTTTTATTTCTTTTTGATTTCTGATTGCTGAGGCTAGGACTTCTAATACTATGTTGAACCATGTGGTGAGAATGGCAGTGTTGTGTTCCTGACCTTACCAGAAAAGCTTTTAGTTTTTCCCCACTGAGGATTAGCTAAACAACATTTTATTTTAACTGATGAAAGTTTCCTTGCAAGTTTTTTTTTTTTTAGCTTTGAGTGAAAATTTAAAATTATTTGCGATAAGTTTTATAGTTATTTTCCACATGACATTGTTTCCTATATGTACTGACAGCAGTACCTTTAAATTTAGACTTTTTGACTTCTCAGAGCCCCTTTCAACTTCTTCAGCTGTAGAATACACTTCAGGACATTTCTGTCAAGGGCTCATTTGTGGTATTTATGCTGCATCCTTGCATGAGAAGTTTTTCCTGTTGGTTTTGTTTGTGAAGGAGAAGTTGACTAAGTTTGGGATTTTGGCTCGCTAGGATTTTTCCTCTCAACATTTTGACACACCTCCATTTTCTTCTGGAATTTAAACATATGATGAAGACTGAGGCAAACTTGAATTTTTTCCTTCCTAAGTAAGCATTTCTTCTCCTTACATCTTATAGTACTTTTCTTTATCCACATAATTAAAATAGTTTGCCCTTTCATGTCTGGAGAACGTTTTTGTTTCAGTAACTGTTCCTGGAACATGATGAACCCTGTTTTTCCTTTTTGTTTTTAAATAGATTCAGGCCTTTTTTTTTTTTTTTTTTTAAGATCCAGAAAATTTTTCTTCTTTTTCTACTATCTTTTTTATTTGTTTGTTTGTTTGTTTTAGGGTCCTACTATTTTTAACTTCTTTGTTCAAGACACTATCGATCTTAGGTTGGATTTTATTCCTTGTTCTTCTGCGGATGTCAAGTTCATCTGGTTTAATGTGTCATTTAAAACCAATGATTCTTTTTTCTTTTCTTTTCTTTTTTTAAAGATTTTATTTGTTTATTTGACAGAGAGAGACACAGTGAGAGGGAACAAAACAGGGGGAGTTGGAGAGGGAGAAGCAGGCTTCCCAGTGAGCAGGAAGCCCGATGTGGGGCCCTCTTCCAGGACCCTGGGATCGTGACCTGAGCTGAAGGCAGATGCTTAACCACTGAGCTACCCAGATGCCCCTAAGTCTGATGATTCTTTAGTTATTTCCTGTCAGGATGATCTAGCCAATTCCATTTCCTTCCTTCCTTCCTTCCTTCCTTCCTTTATCTCTCTCTTTCCTTCCTTCCTTTTTTTTTTTTTAAGATTTAATTTATTTATTTGACAGAGAAAAAGAAAGCGAGAGAGTATAAGCACAAGCAGGGGGAGCAGCAGGCAGAGGGAGAAGCAGGCTCCCTGATGATCAAGGAACCCGATGCAGGGCATGATTCCAGGACCCTGGGATCATGACCTGAAGAGAAGGCAGACAGTCAACCTACTGAGCCACCCAGTGGCCCCTAGCCAATTCTGTGTTCTTAAACATTATTGTTTTTTCCTGTCACAATTAAATTTTTTGTTCTCATTTGCTTCCTGTGCAGTGATGCCTTCTCAAGTTTGTCTTGAATATTTCTGTTCCAGATATTCAGTGTCACTTCTGCTTTTGACCTTTTGACTACCTTCAATGGATTCTTTTTTTTTTTTTAAGATTTTATTTATTTATTTGACAGACAGAGATTACAAGTAGGCAGAGAGGCAGGCAGAGAGAGAGGAAGGGAAGCAGGCTCCCTGCTGAGCAGAGAGCCCGACGCGGGGCTTGATCCCAGGACCCTGGGATCATGACCTGAGCCGAAGGCAGAGGCTTAACCCACTGAGCCACCCAGGTGCCCCCTTCAATGGATTCTTAATTTCATTATGATATATTGGACTTTCCTCTACTTTTTTCTGGTTTCTTCAGTATCTCTTTCCTCATTCAATTGTATTATTTGTTAAAGCTTGCTATTTCTCCTTTACAAAGGTCACATCTTCTGTATCTTTGGGAATAATAGTTGCCAGCATTTGTTCTGGTTCTTGTAGAAATCATTTTATTATTTTCAACAGTACTTCTGTCTGAGATTTCATGCCTTATGGTTGGCTCCCTTCTTTGTTGTGGCATATTTTCATTGATTCTGTATTGACTTATTTGTTGTTCATATACTCTTTAAATATTTAGATCTATTCAAGCATGATGTGGTCTCCAAATCAAGGTGGAACTTGTCAATATTTATGAGGTATTGAAAGAATTCAGATTCCTTCAGCATAAGTGTTTTCAAAATGAGGCCTACAGATTCCTAGGTTTCTGGAAGTAATACTTCTGGACACCCTCAGGGGTCAGGAAGGAGCACAAGCCCACCTATGTGGGGTCTCTCACCGCTGAAAACAGAGCTGCCTAAACATCAAGTTTCTGCATTAGAAATCGTTTGAAGGAAGGAGCTAGTTGTTTGAGATGTTTCTGAAAGCTACTTTTTTGATGTATGAGTAATATCTTAGGTTAAGTCACTTTTGGAAGCTTAACTGTTTTAGGGTATTAGGATACCAAAAAGTATGAAAGATGAAGGAAATATGTCCCAAGAGAATATAATGATTAATAACTGCCTGAAGGACTGATGGGAGGGGCACATGACCTAATAAGAGGAAATGGATGTAAATTGCTTTTACAAAAACTAGCCAGCCACTATGAAGAAGTGTTTCACTGAAATGAAATATGACTTGCAGGTGAATTCTGAGATCATAGGCAGGTCAGCCTAGGGGTTGATAAAATGGCAGCTCCTTTGGTTCCTAGCCCTTTGTGACAGTGTCTGAACTATAACTGGTCCTCCACTGGATGCACAAGGGTGTTGATAATTTCTGTTAAGGGCACACAAGGGCACTGACTGGCTGCAAGGAGGACAGATGACTTGAGATTGTCCATGGCAGGGACATCAATGGACCTCAGTGGGATTGGAAGTCAAGATGGGAGATTATATTCAAGGAATATCCAGACCACTAAGAACAGAGGTTTTCATACCAGTGTGTTTATTATGTGATGGCTGTATTGAATGGGGTAAAAATACAAGATTAAAACTTGAGGAAGGGCGGGGCGCCTGGGTGGCTCAGTGGGTTAAGCCGCTGTCTTCGGCTCAGGTCATGATCTCAGGGTCCTGGGATCGAGTCCCGCATAGGGCTCTCTGCTCAGCGGGGAGCCTGCTTCCTCCTCTCTCTCTGCCTGCCTCTCTGTCTACTGTGATCTCTCTCTGTCAAATAAATAAAATCTTAAAAAAAAAAAAAAAAACTTGAGGAAGGGCCTAGAATGAACATTAGCATAGGATTTGGAAACATGGTAGAAGACGTCGATGGGAGTGTAGTTCTGGGAGCTTGATCATTTCCTGCTTGGATCTTGTCATTAGCTTCTGCTGGGATCAATTTTATATGTGGGAGTAAAAAGCACGTATTGCCTCTCCTCCCCCTTCTATGTGTTCTTCCTGTCATCTTGTGTTTTATCTTACAGGTACACTCACATACCTGAAATGTTTTTGTTTCAAAGCGTTTTCCTTCCTATGCAAAGGATTGATTTTTTTAAAAAAGGGAATGCATAATTTAACATAAGACTTTTAGATAACCACATATGTATGTATGTATGTAAGTATGGATCTATGTGTTGGAACAGTATTTATCTGTAGAGAGTTTATGAAATCTAAAATATGTGGAGGCTAAGAAGCAAGAAGTGATTTGACTATCTTCAAGGAGATTGCCTTTGAGGGATGGAAAACTTTTTTCAAGAGGACTCGGGCTGATGTGTTGGTGCATTCCAGTGCTCCCAGCCTGAAGCATTTGAAGCATGACTTGGGGATGGGGGAGGATCAGCAAAATACCTGGGGATGTGCGCTTTCCTTCTTGAGGGGTCTGATCTCTCTGCTGAACCAGTGCTGGGAAGGCAACGAAGCCAGCCAAGCCCTCTGTCCCTCAGGCTGTGTCTTTAGGAGGAAGGGGAGGCTGCCCCAACTGTTCCCTCTCTCTCAGGAGGGAACACAGCCACTGTCTCCAGAGGTGGCCCAGACTGCGCAGAAGGACCTGTTCAGCTGGAGTCATTTACACTCTTCTGCAAAACCTCACCCCAGTGCATGACGGCTTCTAGTAGCCTTTTCTGATATGGCACCACATAGAACATGGTGCCCACACCATGTCTGTGCAGCAAGATCGGGGAGTTTGTAGTTTAAGTAAGTCTTCTGGTGCCTTTGGTCTATTCTGGTGCACTCTTGCAAAAGATGTAGTTCAGAACCGCTGATTTAGTGCAAGACAACTGTGATATTGTGTCTGCAGCAATGACAAGCCTAGACGTTTGTGTAGTAAGGAGTTCTACTCACTCTTGAAACATGAACTTCCCTGGGGCACCCCCATTGAATTTGTGTAGTATTAGTAAGTCACTGTAATCCTTGATCCAGAATATCCACAGGAGTTTCAGGTCCTCCCATCCCTTTTGCCCGCACCTCTGCATGAGAGACAGTGGGCTCCCTTTTGAGGCCTTTCTATATTCTTCTTTGCTTCCTTGCCAACAGATCTGATTTTGTTGATATTTGTGGTGTGTCCATCTGAAACAGTACAAATCTCCACCTTCCTTGATCATAGGGTAGACTTTGACCCAATTTTACCCAATGAGATATAAGCAGAAATTGTCAATTTTTGTCAAAATTGACTTTTATAGAAAAGTTACCGAAAAGAACAGACATGTTTTTGTTCCATGCCCTTCCCTTTATTTCTCCCTGAAACGTAGACGTGATGGCTGGAGTGTCAGTGGAAGGCATGACTATGAGGACTTACCCTAAGGATTGTGGTGTGGAAAGCCAGAAGGACACTGGGTCCCTCTAGTAGTGCTTCCATGAAGTCTGTGGGCTTCATGGAACTGCCAACATAGCTTAAGTTTGCCTACCTGGGGACTTCACTTACGTAGTGGAAAAAAATAAACTTCTAACTTGATTGACCCATTGTTTTTGGTTTTCTATTAATAATCACCAAACTAATTCCTAACTTTAATAAACAGTTAAAAACCTCATAATATCTACATTATATCAGCATTTGCTTAATTTCTGGGGACACTTCAGGACGTTCTAAAGAACCTGTAAGATAAACATGTACCGTTAATTTGTGCCCTGAACTAAAGGGTCACCACCAGTCAAGCCAACAGAGATCTCCAGTTCTGTGGCCTTCCAGCTCCAATTGCAGCTTCCAGCTCTTGGTTCAGGTCCAGGATGCCTCTCCCCTTCTAAGCTTGAACATCGGCCCTGATGCCTTATGACGGGAAACCCCAAGTGTACTGTGGGGAATACCAGAACCCAGGGCCCTGGCTAAGAGTGACACTCATGGAACTCTGTATCCACCTCGAGGATGCCCCTCTATACTTAAAAGCTTCTGACTAGGTAAGCCAAGCCAGGGAAACCTTGACTTTACTCTGTGAGCGAGAGGTGGGTTTCGGCACATCTTTGGATTTATGACTTTCGGAACTTTTCCGATTTACTAAAATGTTACGTAAACATTTTACTTAAGCTTTCCTTTACTTCTGTCTTCTTAAAATGAGAACAACAATACCTAGCTCTTAATTTGGAGTGGTAAGTGTGTACTGATGGATTGCCATGTAGAAGGAACTCGGAAAGTGTAAGTTTCCACTTCCTGTGTGGATCCAAAGAGATCCGTCTCCTGAGTTTCGCTGTAACTACATTGTGCTAGACAATAGCTCCCGAGTCAGGAGTTGCCTATTACTGTTCATCCCCTCACCCTTTTCTCCTGTCCCTATTTCTCAGAGTTTCATCCTCTAGCTCCAGAGAGTGGCTTCTGGCCATCCTTTTTTGGATGTTCCATTCAGCCTTCCTTTCTCTGGTTTCGTGGTCTCTTTCTCCTGCTTGTCTCTGTGTCTGATTACTTGAATCTAGTCCTGGGTAAGGGACGTGCTTATCCATCTTGTTCTCCCCTACAACATCTCTGCTGCTCAACCTCCCTATAAGCAAATAGCATTTAGGCACTGAAACTGCTTAGGGAAGTACTATACCCTCTCTATTCCTGATTTTCGTAAGATTTTTTTCCTACAGGTTCCTCTAAGATTCTTTCCTTAGACCCTTCTTTCACAGTCATGAGTGGAGTAAATTACCCGATTTAAAATTTTGAGAAAGGAATAGGGCATGCATAATTCAGCCCCTTCTTTCCTTCCTTTTCTTAGGAGCAAACTGTCTGAAGGAAGCCCACGTACTGATCGGCTCCCCTATGGTACACTCTGCAGGTACAGGCCCCATCGTGGAAAGGGCTGATGACGTTGTCCAATTGGTCTGTGATGGGGAGACAAGTCTGCTTGATTCTGGGGGTACATATATTAGAAAGTCCACTTGACAGCCCAAGAGCCATGTCCTTCCCTCTAGCCTTTACCAGAAATAAAGGAGATAATTGGGGTCTCATCTGTTTTCTTTTTTGCCTCTTTCAGTAGTTTCAGAATTCCGGCAGGAAAAGAGGCATGCCATTTATTTGGGTTCCCTCAATCTTTCTCAATTCTATAATATATGAAGGCCGCTTTTCTAATAGCTCAACGTCATTTGAAATCCTAATGCATTATGCAGCTGGAGTGCAAGTCCCCATCTTCCTCTGTACACTTAGAGAGTTTTTCCAAATGCAAAGGAATATGAGCCAAACAAGGGATAAATTGTGTAAATTCTTGTACTTTGCGGTATACACAACTCACTTTGCTAAGGAATTGCTATAGTAGAGTGAAGAGGTCACATGAGGGTGTGGTGGTGGTGTCATATAGTGAAAAAGCACAGGAGACCAATAATCGGAGAAACCTAAGTGTAAGGAACACTCCGTCACTTGAGAGCTGAGTCACCTTAAACATTTTACTTAAGCTTTACTTCACTTAGGTCTTCTTAACATGAGAACAATAATACTTAGCTCTTAAGATTGGAGTGATAAGTGTGTACTGAAGGATTGCCATGTGGAAGGAACTCGGAAAGTGTAAGTTTCCGCTTCCTGTGTGGATCCGAAGAGATTCGTCTGCTGAGTTTCACTGTAACTACGTTGTGCTAAATTTGAATGCTTTCTAAGTAACGTTCTGCTATGTCTAATAAGAAATTTGGGATATTCTGCTCTACTCCCATTATCTTATGGAAATTACCCCTTTGGGTGTACTTTATAAAAATGGTTTCCCAAGGTGAAGGAGTAAAAGACATTCATCTGCTGAACAAATTAGCTGGATACTACTGTTGTCCTTTGTGCACGGCCAATTTTAAGAGTAGGTTTGGAAGATAGATTAAAACTGTAAAGTACAAAAAAGTCCCTTTACGTTGATCTGAAGTTAAGTTGGACTTCACTGTGTTTCTTTCCTTTTTTGTTTTTTAAGATTTTATTTATTTATTTGACACAGAGAGAGATCACAAGTAGGCAGAGAGGCAGGCAGAGAGAAAGAGGGGGAAGCAGGCTCCGCATCGAGCAGAGAGCCTGATGCGGGGCTCGATTCCAGGACCCTGAGATCATGACCTGAGCCAAAGGCAGAGGCTTTAACCCACTGAGCCACCCAGGTGCCCCATTCATTGTGTTTCTTATTATGTCAGTAGTTAATAAACTTTGAAGTTTGCAATGTCATTTTGCCCCACCTTACTCATATTTTAGGTATCTCCAAGTTGAAAAGATGCATGTGCCGAATCTATTTGTAGACTCCTTGCATGCAGTTTGCAGCCTCCAGTTTCAGATCCCTCAGCCTGGGAAATACTGCCTTTTTGGAGAGGTTTTAGGGTGGAAAGAGTCTTAATTTAGATCAGGCAACTCAAATCTTTCCTTTGGCTTTATGCTGATTTATTTTTTCAGTACACTGTGATTCCCTAAACTCCAGATGAATCTCAACATTTGAATAATGCCCCCTGAAGGTTCAGCATTCAGTTGGAGTCCGTTGGAAGGGCAGTTTCACATCCTCCTGTTTTGTCTGTAATCTTCTATGGCACACAACTAATCCCAGGTGTACCAGACAGTTAATGGGCTCATAGTTTGCTGTTCCCTCAGTAAAAAAGTAAGAGAGGATTACATATTGTCAGGTCAAAGTAATGACTAACAATACCTTCTTTGTGTGGGTGTGTGAGGGAGAGGGAAAGAGAGACAGAGAGAAAGAGAGAAAGAGAAATATATGGGGGGAACTTTTTGCTTTGTCTAATTTTACACAAATGGGACTGAGGATATGTAAAACTGTTCTTCATTTTATTATAACTCGTATGTTGGGACCTATCTGAGAAATTCACACATCTGAAAATCAAAAGAAAATACAGGACTAACTCAAAAACCATGTTTCGACAGACAATATTGATTTTTCCTCTTGTTTTATTATGGGTAAGGAAGATGGTGTTTCAATGCATACCTGAGAACAAGACTTCTTAAAAGTCCTTCTCAAGCATATTTTTTCCCTAAAGTTTCACTGTATTTGGCGGCTCCTAAATTTCTCCCTTTTTTCTTTCTCTTCCTCACCCTTTGTCTGAAGCTCTTCATCCCTCAGAGAAGTCTACCAGCCTATCTCATTCAGGCACCCGTCAAGAAAAAGGCCACCAGAACGGCAGTGAGTCAAATGAATACCCCATCCTGATCATCCTTGTCCCCTAGGTATGCCCACTGGGAGCCTCTGTTCATCTTAGTATATCATGGAATAGCACAGTGGAATGGAACAAGCACTAAATTAGGACTGAAAAGACTTCAGCCACCAGCAAGTGGTGTGGCTTCAGTTAACATTTTAAAGGTTTTTTTTTTTTTTTTTTTAAATTAAAAAAGCAATTCTTTAGAGAGAAGAGTGTGTGTGAGTGGGGGTAGGGGGATAGGCAGAGGGAGAGAAAGAATCCCAAACAGGCTCCATGCCCAGTGCAGAGCCCAACACAGGGCTGGATCCCACAACCCTGAGATTATGACCTGAGCTGAAATCAAGAGTTCAATGTTTAACTGATTGAGCCACCCAGGTGCCCCCTCAATAAACTTTTTTAATGCTGAGCCCCATCTTCCTCATTCTAAAATGGGACTAGTAACGCTCACCTTACCTACCTCAAAGGGCTCTATGAAGATCAGACTCAGCGATGCGTTTACTGAAAGTACTTTAAGAATTAGAAACCAGTCTGACGTTACTGTGAGTTCTAGAATGAGAGTGTGACAGTTGGAGGGGGGTCTTGGAGTTATCTAATCCTACCCTTCCCTTTAACAATGGGGAAATTAAAACCCAGGAAGTGTCATGACTCACTCAGTGCCATAATGACAGGTAGAAACAAAATCAGGTTAGAGGTAGTATTCTCCATGTTAGAGTTAGAATGAGTTTCCTACCGTTTAGTAACGAATCAACCACAAATTGATCAAGTGGCTGAAGTGCTGGACGTGCTGCCAGTAGATCAAGCATGTGATGGAAAAATAGAGGCAGATTGCCGATCGTGGACAGCAGGGGAAAACAACATGAAACAGGGGGTAGGAAAGAGTGATGAGTTGTCACAAAACATTGGCTAGGGACTTGAAGGAGTCCGTAGCATTTGGTATTCTACCTAGTCTAAAATGCTACAGAATATGTGTTGTTTGGAGTATCTATTTATTTTGAATGATTAATGATAGATTATCCACACAAATTGAATTGTCTAATTCCCAGTCTTAATTATGGCTATATAACAGCTGTGGATATGTGTCAGAAATTCATTTACTGGAATGAGAAAATTTCCCTTCCCCATGAGTCATGAGAATCTTCTTTCCACTGGAGTTTTATTTTGATGAAGCCAGGGATTAAGCAATTGGTAAGTTATTTGGTTCACGATGTCCAGATTTTCATCATCTGTCTACATGTGTTCCTTATCTTTTAGACTTGGGTTCTCTACCACTTGTGTGAATAAAACCCCGATGAAGCAGATGGTCAGAACATTCTATTCCTTTTACCTGGCAATATCTAGAGAGGTCCGATGATGAGGTAGTTGCTGGGGAAGGAGCTGGCCCTTTCTGGACATCAGACGGATACGTGTTAGGAATGAAGTTAGCTGGTTTACTCTTATTTCTTTTCTTTTCTTTTTCCATTTAAATGTCACATGGTGTGTGTTCTTAAAACTAATTCTATTGTCAAGTGTTACCATTTTTTCTTAAGCAATTTCTTCAAGGGAAGTTTCATTACCTCTTTCTTTGAAATGATACTCTCCATCTGTTTTTGTTGGCAACCCAAGCAACAGTTTCCAGTACCCAATTAAATTTATGCAGACTGACTTTCATTAATAGGTCACCAAACGTTTCTAACTGTTGTGCATTATTTACTTAGAGAATTAAAAAATCAAGTCCCTTGATAATCATTTTCTGAAGTTTCTAGAATTTACATATATTCTGAGGCCCTTCTTTAGAGGTATTAATGCTTTTTTCTTGTTATGGAGAGAGCAGTGTTTAATGTGAGAGACAGTTCCTTGGACAGTTGCTGTGTTTAATAGGTGATTTAATAAGCTCTTTCAGGTTCTTACTCTAAGTAAATGGCTATGGTCAAAGTTTAATATACATTCATGGATTAGACTATCTTCTTGTAAGATTTTGAAGTTCTCATGACCCAAAGCATATTTTGTCCATCACATCCCAAACTCTTGAACCTATTTTCAGGACGGGCTTACGTATAATATGAATTGATCTGCTCATTGCTCGATTTTCAACTCAACACAATTAACTTAATTGGAAACAAAACAGACTCTGAAAGAGACTCTTTCAGTTATAACATGGTTGGATTTTTCCTGGAAAAACAAAACAAAACAAAACCCCCAAACCAAAACCAAACTGGATATAGAAAAAGAGGACAGATCTTGGGAATGAGAAGATACAAAGAATTTTGCTCTCAGGAAATACGGGTTTGGGGGGCAGACAGAACAGAAAAGGGGGGTTGGGAGAGAGGGAACAGAGAAGAAGGGAGAGGAAGAGAGAATTTAATAACTCCTAGAGAGCAGATGCTGAGATCTGAGATCTTGGATCAGTCATCCTGGTCCTGACTGTGTCTTGGGGAAGACATGAACCCAGACAGTATATTATGTGGGCTGTGTTTACAGCCTTTCTTTTTTTTTTTTTTTTCTTTCTTTTTTTGCTCCTGGGGTTTTATTTTAATGAAAGCAATGATTGAACAAGTGGTCATTTATTTGGTTCATGATATCCAGATTCTCAGTCTCCCTACATGTGTTGCTTATGTTTCAGTCTTTTGTCCTCTATAAACTGGTTGAATAAACTTCAGATATGTCCCATTCCCATTGGTAGAAAAGTCTGAACTGAGGGGGCTATCCCTGGCAGGGGACAGTTACCATAGAGCTGATGGGTTGAAAGATTTTTGATGAAGGTATGTGCCATTTTACCATAAACCTGGCAGGAAACGAGCTGGGTCATGCCTAACTGATAGAAGTTTCTGGACTTCAACATCATGTGGTAATGTCAGGCCCAGTGGTGGTACAGAAAAGAGTTAGGGACTTATAGCCAGGAATGAGGCTTTGAATTGAGGAGTCCGTTCCTGGTGTTGGCAGGCTTATCTTGGATGTGACGATGTTGTGTGGAGAGAGAGAAAATATTTTAAAAATGTGACTTTGTTTTCTGTCCTGAGCTGTTAAAGCAGGGAAATATCCATTGTACAATACTAATTCTATGGGATTGTCCTTAAAACTGGAAAGTCAGGAAATCAGCTTCCAATTGTAGAGAATGCTTATGTTTTTATTATTACATTTGATCTAGAATTTATTGCGCAATATATTATGCAGCAAGTGGTGACTCCTAGGAGACTTCCAGCAGATCTTTTCTCTCCTTGGTTCAGAAGCAGCTCATCCTAACAATTTCTCGTCAGTGTTCTTTATTTGAAAAAGGAATTTCTACTTGTTTTGGATGAAGTAAAAATATCTGAGACTTGCTTTGGTAGGTATAAACAATATTTAGAATTCCAGGTCTTAGTATTTGTACTATGTTTGTCTAATAAGAAGAATCTTATCTAATTGCATGTATTCCCAAACTAACATTCAATTTTTTAAAAAGCCATAAACTTATACATCAGGGAACACAAATTATGACTGTTAGACTAGAGAGGAAATAGGAGCTTTATGACCTTTTAACTTGTTATGACTTATCTGGCAATCCAGTTGTGAAGAAAAGCATCATATGGAAAGACCACGACTTGAAATCATGTCAACCAAGGTTTGAATTGTTTTTTAGTGTATCCTTGAGCCTCAGTTTCCTTATGCAAAAAATCTACTTTGTTTTAAGTCTTTAAAATTCTGGACACCTAATAGTTGCTCACTTAATGGTAACTATTAATATGCATGTTTTTTGTTCGTGAATTGTACTTTTATGTATATACTTTCACGTTCTTACACAATTTTAAAACACATTCTTATATATTTTGCCATCCTTTTCAGAAATTGCATGCATCATATTAGTAAGCCTTGGCAGTTTATTTTATCAGTAACAAAAACCTCCTTATGCGCTGTTTATATAGATATATTTTATATGAATTTATAACCTGCATCTGTGATTCTTTTTCTACTTGGGCATGAGGTCTAAGAATTGGATTCAGAGTCATCTAAAAATCTATGAAAAATTACCAGAGAGGGCAGCGAAATAGAATTTTAATGGACAAAGGAAATGAAAAAATAATTTAGAAAGAAAATCAAGTTAAACAATTGTGGCAAAAAAAATCTCTGTTGGAGGAAAGGAAAGGAGCCAGTAGATACCACTTCTCATTAATGAACTAGCATAGAAAAGAAGGGAAATTGTCAACTAGAACTTGAATGCTTCTAAATGACAACATCCCAGATTTGACAAGGGAATGATGTAAAATGATAATTTGTCTTGTTTTTGTTTTTAATGATAATACATTTTGCAGGAATTAAAAAAGTCACACTGAAACATTATCTATCAGGACTCAAAATCATTTCATCACTTTGATTCACTAACTTACCCCTTCCGAGAATCTAGAATGCTTTGAGTCAGGAAAAGGCTGAACATTTTCCTTACAATATTGGAAACAGCTTAAGTGTTTAAATCCTAGGGATAGTTTAACACACTTTATGGCGAAGAAATATTCAACAGATATGAAGCCAGTGAAAAATCATCAAGACCAAGAGGTACTTGAAAAATTGCTAATGATAAACTTTTAGGGAGGAAAGAAAAATGTAAAAAAAAAAAAAGAAGAAGAGGAAGAATGCATACTATGATAGCGAGTGGTAGGATTTGAAAATGTCCCTTCTCTGTTCTAGTTGGAGGTCTGACTTAATCCTCTTGTCATTACAGCCTCAGATCTTGTGGCTGATGGCCTCTCCTGAGTCCCCATTCCCCCCCACTCCTAAAGTGTGCTTGCTGTTTACAAAAAATACCATTTGCCCACTCTCCCATTCTTTGGGACCACACTTGAGATCTCTGGACTCAGCCCTTTTATATTTATCATTCACTGTCCACAGCACCCCAGGACAGATCCTGAGGGGAAAGGGATGGTGCTGGGACAAATCTGAGTAGCAGACACAAAACCATATGGGAGAGGACACTGACTTCTGGTCCCAACGCTGGGTGCTTGACCTAAGCATGGATGCTCCTGTGTTCCCTTTTCTCACGATGGGTTTTTAACAAAGAAGCTTCTTACTTTTTAATAGTAGAGAGCCCTGGATGGGCCACTCCACCAAACATCTAGTCATGCCCAAACCCACCTCAGTTTAGAATGAGCACAATCTAAATACTATTGACACTCATTCATCCCTCACATAAACTTTTGGGAGGAATTTGTGCAGCATATGGTGAGTTTTTTTTTTTTAATATTTTATTTATTTGACAGAGAGAGAAATCACAACTAGGCAGAGAGGCAGGCAGAGAGAGAAGGAAGCAGGTTCCCTGCTGAGCAGAGAGCCCGATGCGGGGCTTGATCCCAGGACCCTGGGATCATGATCTGAGCTGAAGGCAGAGGCTTTAACCCAGGCGCCCCGCATATGGTGAGTTTTGAATAGACTATTTAATTAGGTAAAATATTAACACTTTTTTTTTTTTCTGAATTCGTTTGGTAATTGACAGGGTGGTTTTCACTGGATGCATTTATTGTTTCTTATACAATCTAGTTCTAGTTCTGCCACTGAATAGTTGTATAAACTTGGGAAACTTTTTACTTTGAGTTCTGAATTTGTGAAAAGAACGGGTGGACATTGATGTTTTTAAGACTCACATCTGAAAGTTCTGGTCATCTTGGTTAAGTTCAAAGTGAGCCTCCCAGGAATATTTAATCTCCCTCTCTGGTCCCCGGGGCACTCAGCCTGTGTTCCTAGGTGTCTCTGTTGGGCTTGTTGAACTCTCAGATTTTTTTTTGGCATAAACTTCAGTATTTTCAGGTCCTTTTTTTCTTTTTTGTGTGCTGAAAGGAGGCAGGTTTGTCTTTGTGACTTTGAGTTCTACTATTGTGAGAAGACAAACAGGGTAAAACTGAAGTAGTAGTCCAGGCAGTTAAAAAATCATCATAGTTACGTCCCTGATCTACGTTTCCCGAGCTCTCTTTTAACATAATGGTTGGAAATGTCTTTTAGATGGTGCTTAAAGTTGTTTTTAGAGTTTCAGAGTAAGCTGCTGAGGTATTGCTATTGCCAGGTCTGATGGAATTTTCAGTCTGTATTCTAACTTTAAATTTGTTAATTTCATTTATTGTATAGATCTATTGTCCGTGAATCTATCCATTTTTTTTTTTGCTAGATTCCTTTTTTCAGCTTTATTGAGGAATAATGGACAAATAAAATTGTAATATATTTAAAGTATACAATGTGATTTAATATAGCTATATATAGTGAAAGGATTCAGCATTGAGTAAATTAACACATTCATCACCTCAATACTTACCTTTTCTTTCTGCATTCTACTGTCTTTTTTAAAATTTTATTTGTACAATACAACATTATCAATTATAGACCTATGTCATATATAGATCCTCAGACCTGATTCATCATACAACTAAAAGTTTGTATTCTTATTTTCCTCACTGTTCTACTCTCTGGGAGCCACATTTCTACTCTTTGTTTCTATAAGTTCAACTTTTTTGTTGTTGTTGTTTTCAGATTCACTTCTAAGCGATACCATATAGTATTTGTCTTTCTCTGCCTGGTTTATTTTACTGAGCATAATACCCTCCAGATTCTTCTATGTTGTGGTACATGACAACATTTCCTTCTTTTTAAAGGCTGAATAGTATTCCATTATATTGAGAGTGTGTGTGTGTGTGTGTGTGTGTGTATTTATATATAAAATCACATTTTCTTTATCCATCTGTCAACTGAGGTTGTTTCCATGCCTGGGCTATTATAGTTAATGCTGCAGGAACATTCAAAAATTCATTGCCAAGACCAGTGTCAAGGAACTTACCCCCTATGTTTTCTTCTAGATTTATAGTTGCAGGTTTTATGTTCAAATCATTAATCCATTTTGAGTTGATATTATGTATGGTGTAAGTGAGGGTCTAAGTTCATATTTTTGCATGTGGATATTCTGTTTTCCCAATATCATTTATTGAAGAGACTCTCCTTTCCCAATTGTACATTCTTGGGGCCTTTGACATAACTAATTGACCATATATACATGGATTTACTTCTGGGCTCTCCATTCTGTTCCATTGATCTAGGCATCTAGGCCAGTATCATACTATTTTAATTACTATAGCTTTATAGTATGGTTTGAAATCAAGAAGTATGTTCTTTGTTCTCTTTCAGGCTTACTTTGGCTGTTTGGGGTCTTTTGGGTTCTATAAAATCGAAGTTTGTTTTCTTGCCTCTGTGAAACATGCCGTTGGCATATTGATAATGATTGGATTGAATCTGTAGATCATTTTGGGTAGTATGGACACTTTAACAATGTAATTTGAACGTGGAATATCTTTTTATTTATTTGTGTCTTCAGTTTCTTTCATCAATATTTTATACTTTTCAGTGTATAGATCTTTTATTTCCTTGGTTAAATTTATTCCTAAGTATTTTATTCTTTTGATGTTATTATAAAAAGCATTGCTTTCTTAATTTCTCATTCTGATAGTCCATTGTCAGTGTGTAGACATACTACTTCTTTTTCCCCCTGATTTTTGGATATTGATTTTGTATCCTGCAACTTTACTGTATCTTTTTATTAGTTATAACAGTTTTTTGTGGAGTCTTTAGGTTTTCTGTATATAATATCACTCATCTGCAAATAGAGGTAGTTTTACTTATTCCTTTCTGATCTGGACGCCTTTTCTTTTTCTTGCCTCATTGCTCTGGGTAGGACTTCCAGTACTATATTGAATAGAAGTGGCAAAAGTCGGTATTCTTGTCTTGTTTCTGGACCTTTAAAATTTGGAGCACTAATTGTATGGTCTAAACCCTTCATTCCTCAGGGTGTAGCTGGGAATTAGGAATTCCCAATCACCCTGTGCTAGGAGTTCAGTTTATGGTGACATTTTGTCTCAGCCTTTCCTACCCGCTTCTTTGTGTGTTTTTGTTTTTGTTTTTGTTTCCCATTTGCTGGATGGGAAGAGTCACTTAGTTAGCGTCTGGATTTCTTTCAGAGAGAATTGCTTCATGTGTAGCTGTACATTGGGTGTGTCTCTGGGAGGAGGGAAACTGGGGAGCCTCCTATGTCACCATGTTGGTCTGGAGTCTCTCATAAGTTTATTGTTTAATGTGATAAACATAACACAATTGTGTACAAAATTAGGGCAGCACATTAGAGAGATTGGCTAATTTCAGGGAAAAACTTCAGAGAGAATATAGTAACTGAGCTAGGTTTTAAAGTAATAAAGTATTTTTTCCAGGAAGACAAGGGAGCACAGAGAAATTTAGGCAGAGGCAATGGTATATGCAAAGGCACAGAGCTATAAAAGCATGTGGTATGTTAGGGCTGTAAGGAGAGTTCAGTTGGGTGAACAGGAGTTGCATCATGAAGAGCTTTGGGTGTGTTGCTGAAGAGCTTGGGTTTGATGTTTCTCTGAGAATGGAGAGCAATTGAAGGATGTCAAGCAGAGGGAGGTATGATCCTTCTTGTTCCCTAGACGGTTGGATTGACAGTAGGCAAGGCAAGAGGCATGGAGAACAGCTGTGAAGATGTCTAAGCCAGAGAAGATGGATATAGGCATTATCAGTTGGGATGGAGAGCAAAGACAGATTTGAATAATATTTAGGAGCTAAATCTGGCATAAATGGATATTCTTTGTATTGGATGTGAGAAAGAGAAAGAAGTCAAGGGTTACTTCCTGCTTCTGATTTGGGAAACTCAGTGACTTTTGTGACCACACACACAGGGAGAGATACTGGAGACATAGAAACCTTGTAATAGGATTCTAGATTAGGCTGTCCCAATAGAGACCTCAAAACACAGCTGCTTAAAAAAAAAGATAAAGTTTATTTTTCTCTCCTGTCAATGTCCAGTGAACTCAGAACTTTTGGAGACCTAGTCTCCTCTCTTGTTGCTCTGTCATTCACAACATATGGTTTCCACGTCAAGATCTGAGATGGCTGGGCCATCTTTGGCCATTGCAGATACATGTCATATACATAACCCCCCTTCAAGGGGATGATTCAGAAGGTGTACTTGTCATTTCTGCTTACATCCATTCTGCTCACATCCATTGACCAATCTGAATCATAGGACCGTAGCCAGATGTGAAGGCGGCTTGGAAAAATCTTAACTTGGGTGGCTCTGTGCCAGTTAAAATTGTGTTCTATTGTGTTTTTTTTTAGCAGTTTCTGTATGTATGTATGTAATCTCTACACTCAACGTGGGGCTTGAACTCATGATCCTGAGATCAGGAGTCATATGCTCTTCTGACTGAGTCAGCCAGCACCCTGGTTGTATTCCATTATTAAAGGAATAAGAGAAGAACGGATAGTGGAGAACAACCAGCAGTACTTGCCGTATGTATATTGACTTCAAGTGGAAATGTCCAGTGTGTATTTGAAATATATAGGTATAGATCAGAAATGGGTTCTGAGCTGAAGGTAAGGAATTTGCATTTAGGGAGCATTAACTCTTCATTCTTCCCCGGTGGCAGAGACTACTAACTCTTCCCAAATAGTAATTCTTCTCATCTTCCCATTAGTAATAGGAGTTTTGGAAGGGCAAGTGACTGCTTAGTTAGAAACTACTTATCGGTTTCTCTTGCAGAGGGATGTTGTCAGGTGATGAAGGAATGGATTATTTTTAGACTATTTATTTGTTTGTTTGTTTGTTTATTTGGTGGAGTGAGAGGGTTAATGTAAAGGGGCAGAGAACCTCAAGCAGACTCCACACTGTGCATGGAACCCTATGCTGGGCTTGATCTTACAACCCTGAGATCAGGACCTGGGCCATAATCAAGAGTCAGGTGCTCAATGAACTAAGCCACCCAGGTGCCTCCAGACTTTTTAATGAAAATCTCTCTCTCTTTTTTTTTGCATGGTGGGGGGTGGGTCCTGGGACCCTAAATGGAACAGGAAGAGAGAGCCTGAGTCAACACGCTAGAGCGGTAGGGGACGAGAGGATGTTGGCAGCTCAAGGCCTTGCACACTTTGGTCTAATGCCTCCAACTTTCACATTTAAATTACTTTTCTTCGGCCTTAGTTGTCTCAGTTCCTTCCTGACCACCAGACTGGGAGCGCCTTCAATTCACGGGATTACATAACTCCCATTTAACCAAGAGCAGTGCCCTTTCATGTAAAAACAATTTTTTAATGTTAACTGTCATTTACATTTAATTATTTTGGGGCAATAATTCCAGCCTTCTTTTGGACTCTACTTATACATGAAATTGTGACCGTTTCCGTCACCGCACTTCGAGTGCTTAGGCCCATAACTTTTTCCTTCATTTTTGTACCTTTTTTGTCTGTCGTGATGTAGGTTGTGCACAGATGCCTCCTGAGGCGATCACACGAGGGCTGACCCAACCAGCGGGTTGGAGCAGCAGCTTTCCTAGCTCATCTTTCCCCTCTCTCCATCTCCATTGCTAGGATATGTTTATTTGTGGGAAAAGGCAAAATGGAGATATTTAAAAGACCAAGGGAGCAGAAAGTTGCTTTGGAAATTGCTTTGAGTCCACAGGAGGGAAGCGTAACAGGAGGTGAGATAATGGGTTTTATACACTGCACAGGAAGGGTAAGAAGCTCCAAGCTGGTTGGACAGCGAGGGTGCTCTGTGTGGGTTAATTGGTGCCCTGCCTACATTCAAGAGGAAAATAAATTTTCAACCACATCAAAGTCTCTTCCAGAAGAAAAAAATGCTCATTAAAAATGCCACTTCCAGGAACCTTGGCAGCCAGACAATAAGAAGGCTGAAAAACCACCTCTGTTTGGCTGCTACTCCCTCTAAACCTTGAACTATTTGCCTTGAGAAGAACAAAGAAAGCATGTAGGTAACATATTTAAATTCAGCTTCTTAGAAAGTGGAGTGATTTAGCTAGAGTTGGCTTCAACCCATTTAAGTCCTTCCAAAGCTTCAATATTTATTATTTTTAGGAATGTAAAAATTCACCCTTGGGTACACATACACCTCCATCCCATTCTCAGGAAATACTTACAGCATAGGACATGGGTGCATGCAAAATCATACTGCTCATGATGAGAGAGAATGCCAAGGAAGAGCAGGTTGACTTCTGGGTTTAATCCTGATAGAACATTCTGTGGTTCATAAATTATTTGACCAACTCCCTTATTTATCCTAAGACTGTGGGTCACTGTAAGTTCTCTAAAAGCAGAGGCCATATTTTGTTACTTTTTTAAAGGATTTATTTATTTATTTGCTAGAAAGAGAGATTGAGGGAGAGGAGGGGAGAGGACAAGGGGGAGAGAGAAGCTCCCTGCTCAGCAGGAAGCCCGAAAGCAGGGCGGGGCAGGGTCCCACAATCATGACCTGAGCTGAAGGCAGAAGCTTAAGGGATGGAGCCACCCAGGTGCCCCTTTATTTTATTACCCTTAAAACATTTTTATTGGGGCACCTGAGTGGCTCAGTGGGTTAAGCCTCTGCCTTAGGCTCGGGTCCTGACCCCAGGGTTCTGGGATCAAGCCCCGCGGACTCTCTGCTCTGCAGGGAGCCTGCTTCCTCCTCTCTCTCTCTCTGCCTGCCTCTCTGCCTGCTTGTGATCTCTCTCTGTCAAATAAATAAATAAAATCTTAAAAATAAATAAATAAATAAACCCTTTTTATTTTGCAGTAGTTTCAGATACATGGAAAAGTTGCAAAGATATTAAAGAGAATTCCTGTATATCCTTTGCCCAGTTTCCCCTGATGTTGTAAGTATGGTACTTTTTTTGTTTGTTTTTGAGAGAGAGAGAGAGAGAGAGAACATATGCACAAGCTGGGAGAGAGGTAGAAGGAGAGGGAGAGAGAGAGGAAAAAAAATTTTTTTTAAGATTTTATTTACTTATTCACAAGAGACAGAGGCAGAGGGAGAAGCAGGCTCCCCAGCCTTGCCAGGGACTCGATCCCTGGACCCTGGGATCATGACTAGAACCAAATGCAAAGGATTAACCAACTGAGCCACCCAAGCACCCGGAGAAAAATCTTAAGCAGACTCCATGCCCAGCCTGGAGCCTAACCTGGGGCTAAATCTCAAGCCAAACAAGAGTTGGACTCTCAACCGACTGAGCCTCTAGGCTCCCCCCATGGTACATTTTTAAAACTGAGAAAATAACTTTAGCCCAATACTATTTTAACTAAACTACAGACTTCAGAGTTCATCAGTTTTTCCACTGTTGTCCTTTCACTATTTCATAATTCAATTCAGGATACTGATTATTTTTACTCTTATTTTCTGGCACTCAGGATAGTAGTGCCTGATAGATGCGTAGTATGTATTTGTGGAGAGACCAAACTGGGAAAAACAACTAGAATTTTAACAGTCAGGTACCTGGGAGGGATCCAGAGTGGAACCCATGAAAATACGTGCTGCCTGGAACTGGAGGCTGCTTAAACATGGACCCTGGGATGGCAGTTGGCAGGGCATCGCAGATGATGGTCTCCAAAGCGTTGGTAGAGTGGTGGGGGCACCAGACAGCATCGATGGGCTGAGCAGTGAGCGGGAAGGAGAGAGAGTGAGGGACCACAGAGAACTTTGGTGGAAGCAAAGGCAAAAAAGCTCGGCGATGGAAAAGAGAAGGGTCCTGAGAACGTTTTGGGAAGAGGAATGGTGAGCTGGATTGTAACTAGAGGTCGGAGGGGAGATCATTGCTGAACTAACACCCAGGAAAAAGCACAGGGAAATATAATTGGGAGTCTGGGTGGAAAAGTGAGCCTTTGGAAAGGAGAAGAAAAACTTCTTTCCGTGGAACCAGGAAGAAAGGGGGTCGCGGTATGTGGCTGCCGGTCATGGATGTTCCTGTCCGGTTTCCCTCTCTTCTTTCTCATTTGCTTTAATGGCTTCTGATTTTCAAAGAGAAATGGAAAGACCAACCTTGGAGAGGGAGGGAAGCAGGAACAGATTGTAACAGAGGCTCTTAGAGACTGATAAATACTCTTGGCGTAGCTGCTGTGAGGTAAGGAAAATGAAACCAACTGAGAGTGGCCGAGAGGAATGATAGAGCATCATGATGGCCCAGAGGCTGTCAGGCTATTACATTTTGGGTCTGGAGCTAATGATACATTGGTGCCACTCTAAGGCTGCCAGACTCCCCTGGGGACATGCTAGCTTTTTAAAATTCACTTTTCCATTTCCTTTCTTATTATTACATCATTGGTGAAATTATTTACTTTGTTCTGAAATTCAGTAACAGGCTTTGTTGAAATAATCACAAATAGCTGTTGTTTTGTACGGTGTACAAAACTGTTGTTTTGTACAGAGTGAGCTGTCATAGTTACAAGGAGTTTTTCTACTGTATTGATAGTCAATAACTCTAGCAGTATTTATTCTAATAAAAGCAGTAACTGGGGCACCTGGGTGGCTCAGTGGGTTAAGCCGCTGCCTTCGGCTTGGGTCATGATCTCAGGGTCCTGGGATCGAGCCCCACATCGGGCTCTCTGCTCAGCAGGGAGCCTGCTTCCCCCTCTCTCTGTGCCTGCTGCTCTAATTACTTGTGATCTCTGTCTGCCAAATAAATAAATAAATAAAATCTTAAGAAAAAAAAGTAGTAACTAAGCCAGAATTTATAGAGCACCTATTATGTTATAGCACTATAGTAGACATTTTACATATGTCAACAAGGCATCTCAGTTTCAGATGTGGAAACTGACCCTTGGAGAGATGTGTTCTTTCAACAAATCTTTACCAACTGCCCTTTATGTGTCATGTTTCATTTGAAGGAATCGGGATACATCCATGAGTAAACTCACAGGCATCTGACCTGTGAAGTCACATTTTAGCATGAAGTGAATGTGGGTAAGTATCTCATTCAGTTGGGGCTTCTTTTAACAGAATACCATAGGCTGCATTGTTTATAAACAACAGAAATTTATATCTCAGTTTTGGAGGCTGGAAGTCCAAGATCAAGGCACTAGCAGATATGACATGTGGTGAGGGCCTGCTTCCTGCTTCATAGCTGTCTTTCCCCTGTGTCTGAAGGGGTGAGGGGACTTCCCCTTGGGTGAACTCTCTGGGGTCTCTTTTATAAGGGCACTGTTCTCAATCATGAAAGCCCCATGACCTAATCACTTCCCAAAGACCCCACCTCCAAATACTATCACGCTGGGCACTAGGTTTCAACATACGAATTTTGAGGGACACAAGCACTCTGTCTATAGCAGTAGGTGATTTGTTTAAATCACACAGTGAATTTAAAATGCCACACATTGACCTTTACCAATTTTTAGCCACCTTGTGTCCATTTTACCTTCTTTTGGTAATCTTTTTGGGAAAGATTACTTTCCCTATTTGATACTACTTTGTAGTACTGTTAGTCAAGGTGTCCTGTTATCAAGACTAGGCATACGATTGGTCTTGACTGGGCTGGTTGACTAGGCCAGTTCAGTGCTTTTCTTCCATGAAATGTGAATCCTGTAAAAAGAAAACGAAGTAGTGAGTCACAGAAGCTTGTCCATCCTTCTGGTTTCCTGAACACTTTTCTGAAATGAGGTCTCCTGATACATCTATGGTTTTTGCCTTTTCCAAGTCTGGTTTGCCAGCCTTCCCTTCAATTTGAGAGCGTCCTCATAATGTTGTGTCATCATTATCATATTTGCATAAATTAGCCTTCATTATTTTCTGTTGCTTACCATTGAGGAACCGACATTTGTCTGATTCCAGAATCCTGGCACCACCCTAAGCTTCACTGGGGTACATTCCACAACACATGGGAATTCCCGAGAGATTGTTCCAGGGATTTTCTCTTTTTGTTACTACACATATTGTGATTGGAATAATTTCTGAATCCAGACAGAGTAAGATGCTGAACTCTTTGCATTTCTTGATATGAAGCACGACTTAGAAAGGATGGACCCTGCTTCCTTTCTCTTGGGGCTAGGTAGCAGGCTGGACAGAATATCAGATTAACTTTTGCTGATTTGGGCCCCTATCATTGTGAAGCACTCCGAGGATTTACAATTGTCTTGTGACAAATGGCTGTGCTTGGTGTGACATTATTCTAGTCCCATGTGCCCAGGCAACAACTCCTACAACCTCTGGAGACCTGCATTACTAGAGCCTTATATTCCTGGCCCTGGTTGTCAGTATTTAACGGATACGAGTGCTGGAGGAA
This sequence comes from Mustela erminea, assembly GCF_009829155.1. Classification (NCBI taxonomy): domain Eukaryota; kingdom Metazoa; phylum Chordata; class Mammalia; order Carnivora; family Mustelidae; genus Mustela; species Mustela erminea. The sequence continues at coordinate 21,691,190 of NC_045625.1, forward strand.
TAACTGGTGTTGCTGTCACTTGCAGGGATCATCTATATTTGTGGAAACATGGAAACGCTCTTCCTAGCCTCCCTGCAGGGCTGCGGCATTGTACAAACACCAGGGCACCACTCACATACTAAGCATCACAAACGGCACTCCCAGAGTCAAACAATGAAGTGTCTCTGACTCCTGGTGTGGAATTGGCTTCCTGCCTCTTTCTTCCTGCCGGGTGTATACTTCTGGATGCTGGCCCAGACGTCTTTCTTAGAACTCTTGGGACTCGTAGATGTTTCCTTATGCCTTTTCTAGGAGTTTCTGACTCAGAACTTACCTTTATCCTCTGGATTTATTTTTCTCAAGTGTTTCACATAAGAACTAATTCCTGCATATGCTCTGTGTGTGCAGATGCTCTCACCACTCTTCACGCCTTGCTTGCCCAACTCCTGATCCTATGTCTTCTAGCTTTCTCTCTCGAGTGCCACTAAAGAACCAGCCCTACTGTTTAACAGCTCTCCAGAGTAGAAGAGCAGACCCATTCCTCAAACTGACAGAGCTCAGGGCGAAGATGCAAATGATGATTAAGTATTTAAAAGTTACACTTTAAGCTAACGGTCAATACATAAAATATCTTCTTCTTCTTTTTTTTTTAATTTTTAATTTTTTATAAACATATGTTTTTATCCCCAGGGGTACAGGTCTGTGAATCACCAGGTTTACACACTTCACAGCACTCACCAAAGCACATACCCTCCCCAATGTCCATAATCCCACCCCCTTCTCCCAAACCCCCTCCCCCCAGCAACCCTCAGTTTGTTTTGTGAGATTAAGAGTCACTTATGGTTTGTCTCCCTCCCAATCCCATCTTGTTTAATTTATTCTTCTCCTACCCACTTAAGCCCCCATGTTGCATCACCACTTCCTCATATCAGGGAGATCATATGATAGTTGTCTTTCTCTGCTTGACTCATAAAATATCTTCTATCTACCTTGACTTACATATCTTCATAATGACTTAGGTGGTCAAGTTTGTTGGTTTTCTAAGAGTTCCATTCCTAAGCATGGCAGCATAGGGGAACCTGCACCCCCAGTCCATACTTTGGCTCTCTCTTCTCTTCTCTCCCTGGCTCTGTGGATCATGCACATGTGTGTAGATACCCCAGCCTATAGGCGTAAGTGCCATCGACCCTCACAAACAGGCCTGTCTTGGCCACTTTTGGGGCTTAGGGATATTTTCTCCATTGGTGTAGTCCGTTCTCAGGGGGAAGAGCTCAGGGAAGAGGCTGGCTCTGGCTCTGAAAGTGGGATCAGGGCCATTATGGCAAGGAATTCGGGGGTCCAGGTATAAGATGCATGGTCCTGAGGGAAAAATGCAGGCTGTGGGTGACCAGGTAAAGCCTTGCTCTATGAGAAGTGACATAGCCACAGAAGGCCAGGAATTCTCTTCCCAAGTTTAAGGGTTTAATGTAAAGGATTGAGCCCATCTCATTCCCTTATAATGCTGGCATTGTATGCCAGTTCAGACATGCCCTTCATCTTCCTAGGGAGCGTTTGGGGCAGTTGGGAGATACTGGCTCTCTCTATGTTCAAGATGGCGAAAGATGTAAAATATAATGTTTCTGACCTACTCTTTAGCAGGCAGTGAACATTGAGGGAATCTCATTGTCTTTGGTTCTTCAGATATATACATGAAATGACAAGTTGTTTCTGAATAAGTGCTAGGGACCAAAATGGCAAGCACAAATGAGAAACAACTGAAATATCCCATACATGGAAGAAAGCTTCACACAACCCAAAACAACAGTGAATATCTCACTCTGAATTCCATGGAGGAATGAATGACAAGTTGCCTTCCAGCGCCTTTGTCTTTATTCCATTCAGCAGGCCTGGAGCATCTATTATGTTTTGAATTCCGACTGGAAGAAGACAAGAGGGGAAGGAGGTAAAATTTGAGCTAGGTTATGACTGGGCGAGCAGGTTACGACTGGGCAAGCAGGTTATGACTGGGCGAGCAAATTGGGAGGTGTCATTCAGGGGCAAGTTTCCTCACTTGAAACGTGAGGGTAAGAAGAATGGTTATGTTAGAGGACTTTATGAAGACTCAAAGAGTAACAAAGGACAGACACATAAGTCATAGCTCACACTCAGTAAATATTGGTTATACCTATTTTTTTTTCCTGGGGAGAACAATAAGACAAAGGTAACTTGTTTGAGAAACTGGGAGCAGATTTTTTTTTGCAGAAGAATAGATACAAATGGAGTGATGGTGGGTTAGTTTGAAGACTTAATTGAACTATTGAATTACCTGAAGGAACTCAAATACTGTTTGGTCAGTAAGGGGCCACACCAGTGAGATCAGGGGGAATCTTGAGAGGACTGACACGGTGAAACCAACCATTTTAGAAAACTCACTCTTATGGTGTCATAACGGTTGCTTTGGAAGAGAGTAGAGGCTGGATGGTCTGCAGTAATTCAGGTAATAAACAAGAAGGACTCACACTAGGTATAGGTTGCGGGATGGTTAAGAAAGGGCAAAAGTGACAGTGAATTCAGTGGTGGTTAGTATGAAGTGTTAAGAAGGTGAAGTGATGAAGATACTTGAAAGTTTCAGGCAACTGTGGTATCATGGATGGGGAGACTGTTAATTGAGTTAGGGGATGACAGACCAGAGAAAGATTTGGTGGGGTGAGCCTAAGGTTTGAGACACACGAGACATCTGGTTGACCATTGGTAACAGAGCGATCAGGTGGAATTACAAATTTGGACTTTTCTTCACCTGTATGACAGCTGAGGCCATGGGCAATGATCAGAGATGTCAGTGAGATTGTAGAGTAAGAGAAAAGAGGCCTAAAAAGATTCAGTAGAAAGGATATGTGAAGGAAGAGGAGCAACAAAGGAAGAAGGGAAGGAATAATGAGGATGAGAAGATATGGTACAGATAGTGTTAAAGAAGCTGCAAGAAGGTGGGGTTAAGGTTGGCCAGTGCCAAGGATAAGAGGCTCAAATGAGATAAAGTTTGAAAAGTGGCCACTGGATTTGCCAGCTGGGATGTCATTAGTGATCTCAGTGAGGTTGACAATTGAATAAGTAGCAACAAGAGGAAACAGCCTGTCAGATCTTGTTATTGTGAATTTTGTTTTATCTTGTTTTCTCTGGATTTGAGTATATTTTTTAATTTTTAAAAAGTTTTAAAATTATTTTTTAAAAAGATTTTATTTATTTTGAGAGAGAGACAGAGAAAGAGTGTGAGCAAGAGGAGGGGCAGAGGCAGGGAGAGAGAGAATCTCAAGCAGACTCCGCGCTGAGCATGGAGTCTGATGGCTAGGCTTGATCTCCCTACTCTGAGATCATGACCTGAGCCAAAATCAAGAGTTGGATCCTTAACCAACTTGAGACACCCAGAGGCCTCCAGATTTGAGTACAGTTGATACTACTTTTATAAAAACAAAAATAAAACCATATGTATATTTGTGAATGAATATATATGTATATATATGCACACACATATATAAAAATATATATAAATACATATATACAGATATATATGTATTTGTTTCTCATACAGATTATGGAAAAATAATACTTGGTGGTTTGCCTTAAGATAATGGGAATGAAAGAGTGGGAGAGGGATGTTAGTAATATTTTCTTCATAAACTTTGTATGGATTCAGTATGCTTGTTTATGAGCATTTATTTTGTACTAAAAATATTCAAATATTTCCTAATATTTGGCATTTACTAATAGTTGGCAACTTGAAGAATGAGATTCATGCCTACTAAAACTAAGGTGAATATTAGTAATAATAAAAAATAAGGGGCGCCTGGGTGGCTCAGTGGGTTAAAGCCTCTGCCTTCAGCTCATGTCATGATCCCGGAGTCCTGGGATTGAGCCCTGCATCAGGCTCTCTGCTGGGTGGGGAGTCTGCTTCCCTCTCTCTCTGTCTGCCTGCCTCTCTGTCTGCTTGTGATCTCTCTCTGTCAAATAAATAAATAAAATATTTTAAAAAATAAAAATAAAACAAATAAAACACTGAGCATAAATAAACCACACAAGAAAATAGGTTGACTATGTATCAAAGCTCTGATGTATAGGTGACTTTCTAAGCTCAGAAAAATATCAAGCAGAAAGTCCATTATCTTTATTATGCAGCATCAGGAACACATAAAATGTTACCACGTGGGTCGGGGCTTTCAGCAGGTTCTAGTACAATATTCCTGTACCTCTCTGTTTTCTCTCTCTCCTTTGAAAGTTGATCAGGCAGGAGAGTGTGAGAAGTGACCCCTGTGTGCTTCCTGTTCAGTAGATTTTAGTACAAGAGAGCAATTGTCTCTTCTTACTGGACTCACCTGCCTTCAGATCCAAGAGGTGTTTTGTTTTGTTTCCTTGGTTTTTTTGTTTTGTTTGCCTTGCAGAGTACCAGGTTGGTCTTGCTCCTCCATGAGCCTGGAAGCATTTAAAAATAAAATGACCGTACTAAGAATCTTCTCAATTTTCCAAACCAACTTGACGGGCAGATGTTAAAACAAAAGCCTCATCTCACCAAACCACCTCAGTCCACCTTTGAGGAGTTCCTGACAAAGAGTTTATGCTGTCCTTTGACATAGGATGAGCTTCAGCAGTTTTCAGGTCAAACCAGGGATTTAACCTGGCCTCTGAAATCATGCTAAAGAAGAACTTCCAAATCATTTAAAAAAGCTATAGAAACCAGAATTGATGATTTTCAAGGCTAAAAATCTGGAGCACTCATGGAGGCAGCCAGACTCAAAAGGACCTCCCAATGTACCTTCTCAGTGTGTCATTTAACAGTGACACTGGAAGACTAAAGCTTTAGGAAAATAGGGGTCTTACCTGTTTTGCCCACTTGAGCGCCACCTCTTGGTTCTAAGAGTCAAGCCGTGTTCAAGTGCTTTACAATATACAACGATTTTTATGGGACTTTTGGAGGATGATGGCATAATTTGTCAAGAATCCACATGCTGAAATAAGAACTATGTGCCTGAATTGGGACCATCCATAGAGAACGATGTGTAAGACATTATGTAATGGGATTCTCATATTAGTTTAAATTTTCCTTGCTTAGGATGTGGCAATTTTCCTTAGAAGCTGATTAATTTGGTTCTGATCCAGCCTGGCCTCCGAAACTGTGTTTCTTCACAACTGCTTTAGGATGTCCCTTGCTTGTTTCATGGTCATACCAGGATTTGCACACAGTTCTTAGTTTTTGCATCTGCGAACGTTCAAAGTTCACTTTCTGAACAGAGTTTTGATTCTCTACGATTTGTCCAGTAAAAAAGCTCTCCAGATGTTTGATGTTAACTTTGGGGTAGGTGCTAGTTTGTTTGCTGGGTCTGAAGATCTGAAGTTCTGGGTGTTCCTCCCTATTTTTCAGCTCTCTGCTGGGTTTTTGCTGTCCAGCTCTCCACACCAGTGTTTCTGAACCTTGGATGCCCATTGGCATCCCTTAGGGGAACTTTTAACACTAATCATACTCTTTAGGGGTGTGACGTGAACATCAATATGTTTTGTAAAGTGATTCTAACGCACAGCCTGGTTTGAGAAATATTACTCTAGAGTTAAAAGGGTAAATTTTTATACTATTTCTTTTGGTAGGAATTCACTTCCCTGCTGGATGCCAAAGGTAATTAATCATCTGATTCTAGAGAGCAATGATGTTTCCCGTGTAGCTTTATTAAACATCTCTCTAGCGGCAGTAGCTCATGAATGCAGCTTTTTCAGCACTTTTCCTTCAATATTACGTAGGCTGGTAGCTCGCATTATTAGTATAGGGGAACCTTTTCTAAGAATTGGGCTTTGATGACAGTTCCTTGTAAATTGACCTTCATGGGCCGTGTGGGTATCTGTCCTCAATATTAAGTTGCAGTAGGACTGACAGACTTTTCTTTTTTATTTTAGAGGTGGCATTTCTACAATAGGTTTAAATCTCCATGGTTTTTCAGAGATGCCAGGTTCTCTGTTTTTTATTTCTCTGACACGTATATATACAAGGATTTGCAGACACCATATTACCTACCATCTTCATGCAGAGTGATAGGTTGAAGCTTTCTGGAATAATGCCTGATACACTCTGCCCTGTAGGGGAGGCTTGCTTGGCTCCTAGTATTTTCTTCTCTGAGCTGTTGTGTATAGGGCCAAAGACTGAATTCTGGGGGGAAATGCCCCATTTGAGACTGAGAAGCATGTCCAAGATTGGGCATGAGAGCAAAACGCTGACATGAGGCTAGATCTGGAAGCCTACAGTTCACCTTTGACCCCAACTCTGCAACCATCCAGAGTTCAATGAATTAGGAAAAATGACAGGGGCATAGATCTGAATGAGTAAATGTGAAGTAGTTCTGAAAAATTATGGAGTAGAAGTGAGTAATTCTAATTATGTTTTCATATTATCAGGCTAGGTATCTCTCTATTGAATACCATTACTGGTGGAAGAGATGGGACGGATGCTAAAATAAACATTTTCAGGGCTACTTTGTTTGAATGGTTTGGCACACTCTGAAAGTATTGATATTGCTTGTGTGAACATCAGTTTTGTCTCTGTGTTAGCTCTAACGGATTTCAAATTAATATAGTGAATGTGATGCTTCAGTGAAGTTTACCAAAGCACACAGTTTGTGACCCTTGTGAATTTAAGCCCATTAATTTCTTCATTTCTTCATCCAGCAAACATTTATTGGGTGCCTGTCATATGCTAGGCCTAGGATATAAAATTCGTGGAATTCATTTATGCCACTTAAATCTTACCGAGACAGAATTCACAGACCATAAGATTCATCCAGTTAAAGTTTACAATATATAGATGACTTGCCTGTTGTGGAAATTTACCATATATATTTGCCTAATCTGGATATTTGATATAAAAGACATCACAATAAATGGCTTTCATGTCTGGTTTCTTTCACTCAACATAATGTTTTCGGGGTTCACTCCATGTTGTAGCATGTATTGATAACTTCATTACTTTTTATTGCCACTTTCCATTACATTTTATAGATATACTTTTTAATTTATCTCTTCACTTGATGGTGGACATTTGGATTGTTTGTACTGTTTAGCTGTTATCAGTAATGCTGCTATGATCATTCACGTATAAGTTTCTTCTGGGTATATAGCAAGGAGTGGAATTGCTGTGTCATATGTGAACTCGTAAGTTTAACTTTAGGCTGAGAAGCTACCAAACTGTTTTCTAAAGTGACTGGATTACTTTACATTCCCAGCAACAATGAGTGATGGCTCTAACTTCTCTCCAGCCTTGCCCACATTTGTTGTTATCTGTCTTTTTGATTGCAGGCAGCCTAGATTTTGCTACTTTTTTTTTTTTATTTTGCTACTTAAAAAAATTTTTTTTTTTTATTTTGCTACTTTAAATGACGGCAAGAGTATGGCGTTGATAAACCTGTAGGTTTTCACAGTTGTGCCTTATAGATGACAGTATGGAAATTGTACTTTGAAACTGTGTTGTTTCAATGGACAGTTTTATCATGTGCTGTTTTAGTCTTTATAAACTAAAATGCAGTAGGAGAATCTTTATAAAATAAAATCTGTATGAGAAACAAGGTAGACTGTGTAAGATCTATCAACTTCCAATGAACCCCATGAATGAAAATTAATTCATACAAGAACAAGAGACCTCTGGCACAACAAGCTCCCAGCATTCTGAGAACCAAGGCTGTTCTATGAAGCATGAGCCAGACCTGTACGGGTGTTTGTCTGGTCCCCATGGGAGAATACAGGAGGTCAGCACAGCCTCTCCAAAGGCTTCCTCTTGAAAAATGAAAAATGTGATTGGCACGAGTGAGGAAAAGCACTGCGACTGAGAGCAGGTCTGGCTCCTGATTCTAAAACTGAATAATGACCCCTGGCTTAGGACATGAGAACAAGGGAGCTCTGTATTGCTTGTGTTGGGTATAAGAGGCACGCTCTGTCCTCGGCTGACAATCTTGTATTGCAGGTACCAACTGGAGGCAGGAACGGGAGACAAACCTGCCAGCCTCAGCGCCTGCTTGCTCTCCGCCTCCCCAGAATCACACTGATGGTAGAGCTCTGATCCCGCCAGGCCTTGCCTTCTTACCACTCTCGGCCACCCCTCAACATACAAACCCTTCTTGTCACGTAATTGCTCCTTTGCAATTCTGATAGTGTGATACAGTTCTCTTTCTTGACCCACATTCACACTACTCCTTTCCCCTTCCCACAATTCTTTGTGTGTCTTTGGAACTTTGTCCCTTACTAACCAAGCTGTGCTATCTTCAGTCTCTTTTCTGAAGGGTCCTCTCATCCATTCCTCTTCTGGCTCACTGGTGAAGTTCATCCTAGCCAGCTAGGCCGTCTAATTCCATCTCACTGATGCATCCATGACTGCTGCTTCCCTGTCCATACACATGATCTTGGCTCAGTCCCCTGTCTATGCACATGATCTTGGCTCAGTCCCCTGTCCATGCACGTGATCTTGGCTCAGTCCTCTGTCCGTGCATGTGATCTTGGCTCAATCCCCTATCCATGCACATGATCTTGGCTCAGTCCTTGCATTGTCTGAGGAAGTGCCAGGTGCATACGGACAATGTCCCAGGACCCTATCTTCATTGTTCTTTGACATTTTGAACTCTAATGTCTCTCAGACACCTGCTTCCAGGACTACCCCTTAAATCCACCATCACACCCAGGGTCCACAGCCTTTAAATCTTGGCCCAACAACTCTCTGCATGCCATGGTCTCCTCCTTGGCCTGCTCCCTCTCTTACCTGTTCTGTGCCTGGTCTTTCACTTTGTTGTGGACCTGCTTTGCGTCAACAAAAATCTGTAACAGTGGACAAAGCGAGATTTTGGTTACATTTTGCTAGTTTTAAGCCCATGTTTACTGTTACATAGCTGTCTTTATTTTCTTATCACTTAGTTATTTAGAGTGTCTTTCTGAGTTATTTTCAGGGGAGATAAGTTTGAGGGGCCTTCCCTTAATACCTGATTTCTTCTTATTGTGTTTTACCCACAAAACTCTGGAAAACATTGCTGCATAGCACTTACTGTCATGGGGCAGTATCTGGGGCTGGATTGAGTTTTCCTTCATTGTGTCTAATAGACTGTGGGAGCTAAAGGTTTCCCCATCCGGTTCTTTGGGTTTCTTTGGGAAGATCCACACGGCTCTGTCGAGTCTTAATAATGATGCCATGGAGGATCCCACCCCACTCCCCACTCCCCACATAATACGGGTTGATTGGCAGAGTGCTACAATTGCTGGAAATAGTGATTGCTTCTCAGATGGGATCCTGACCCCAGCAGGACCAATCAGACCCCCCCACGATTGATAGAAATATATATATTGATCGATCTATCAATCGATCATCTACCTACCTACCTATTATCCATCCATCTACCTACCTACCTATCTACAGATATACTTATGTATATATTTGTCAATATGTAATATTTCTACATAGATATGATGCATGTATATATAATATATAATTTATCTATAGGTAGATAAATAGATAAGAAAGGTAGAGAGCTACCTAGACTCATGTTGCTTACTTACCAAATCTGTCAAGAACAATGATTTCTCCTAACTTCTTGTACAGATGTACTAGGACACAGAGGTGGATACAGCTATTTATGGATCGATATAGATGGAAGTAGAGGGAGAGACAGAGACTGAGAGAAGGAATATCAATAGGAAGGTAGTGAGACACACTGAATTATGAAATAGAGACAGCCCTGAAGATATCACTTGGAGCCAATTCTGAAACCAAAGTCATCCTAGCCTTTCCAGAACTCCCCAGAATACATGAATCAAAACACTGGGGTTTTTCTGTTTGCTTGTTTTTTTATTTGTTTGTTTATTTTGGTTGAGCTAATTTCTTGTCCCTAAGCTTAATGTGAGTTTCTTTCACTTCTACTCAAGGGACCTTTAACCAGTAGTCACGAGTCCACTTTTTCTCCCTTGAATATTTGTTGTTTTTTCTTCCCATCCATGACATTCAAAAATGCCTGCAGAATATGGTTAAGTTGAGGTGTTTCCTTAGTAGGCTTGCCTGAATGTGTAAAAAGAGCTGTGTCTTTGATATCTCTTAGTACCACTTTTGTTCTTTTTGTTTTCTCTGTCTGTTGACTATATTTAAGGCTGGTAATCTGTATTTGTCATTTCTTGACATTTCAATGTGTGGATCTTTTTCTTTGTAGTCTGAGAAAACTTCCAGTGTTTGCCCTCCATGTCTCTCATTTGATCTTTGATACTTTATATTCTGGTCTTTACCTCTTCTAAGGAAATTTTGCCTCCTATTCTATTGTTTCCCTCCTGCATTATTGCTGTTACAAAATTCAGGTTTGTCCTAAAATTTCTGCCTATTTCTCAGCCTCTGTCTTTAAGTCTGTAATAATGAGTTTATATCTTCGCAAATTTCTGGAAAGCACCAAGAATTCACCTCAATTTTTTTTTTCCCTGTTACAAGTCTTTTTCAAGTGCATATGCTTCCTCCTTCCAAGGAGGTTCCAAGCAACCTTCCAAGGTTCATATGTTTTATAGGCTTCCCTTTTCTTCTTTTTTTTTTTTTTTTAAAGATTTTATTTATTTTATTTGACAGACAGAGATCACAAGTAGGCAGAGAGGCAGGCAGAGAGAAAGGGAGGAAGAAGCAGGCTCCCTGCTGAGCAGAGAGCCTGATGCGGGGCTCCATCCCAGGACCCTGGGATCATGACCTGAGCCGAAGGCAGAGGCTTTAACCCACTGAGCCACCCAGGTGCCCCTCCCTTTTCTTCTTTTTATATCTTCTTGAATAAAGAGAGTTCTGTTTACCTTTGGTGTTTACCTGTTTAAACAGGTAGCTGAATTATCTTTGGATCTCCTCCCCGTAGGTTTGATTCCTGTAAGTAATAAAAATAAAAATAAAAATAAAAAACAATAGTAGCTCTAATAATAAATATTTGTTTTCGATTTTAAGCTGGAAGCCTGACTGGCATATACTTATATTACCAGCCGATTAAGTTGGGTGGAGAAGGAAAGGAGCAGGATCCTGGACTCTCCCGTGGGCTTGAGTTTCATGTTCATCTTATTCCTTTGAATCTGGTGAACTGGATGCAAACTCTTTGGTGCATGGCTCTCCACGTGGCGTGGCTCTGTCTGTCCGCCATTCTTTTCTGCCTCAAAAGGAAGCCTTTCCGCATTGGGAGGAGTGGGGCTATTTCAGGGTTTTGCCATAGCACCTGTTCCTGCCTGCTGGACTAACAGCCCGCTTCCCTGGGATCTCCTTGAACAGCTTCCTTGGAATGGTCCTGACCTATGGCTACAAATATCATAGGGGTGCTTCCCGTTTATCTTCTGCTACCTTCTCCCAGCCCTCTGGCCTCCACATTTACTAGTGTCTGTAGCGCTCTCTGAGGGTGTTGTCTACTCACTTTTTCTCATTAGCAGATCCTGAGTGTTGTCTCTCCATCCTGTCTTACTGGAACCATTCAGAAGCCATACAAAACATCCTTCTCAATTTTTAGCATAGATGCAAGTTTTCTCCCATTTTTCTATTCCTTTTCCCAATTCAGTGGGGTTCGTTGGTGGGGGAGAGTGGAAAATTGAGCCCCAATTTTCCAAGTATCTCAAGTCTGTCTCTTTTATCTGATCCCAACTGTTTTATCTCATATCCCATTGTGTCTAACTCTTTATTGCAAGAGTCCCCTGCTGCACCTTCCTGCCTCTTTTTTTGGCTCTGCTTTTTAGGCATTGACATGCAGTTGAATAATGGCTTGGCTCCAGGAGATATTTGTTGTACTAGAATTGTGTTCAATTTCGAAGAATCAAAACCCACTCTACTGTGGCTTAACCAGAAAACAAGAAGACCAGAGGTGGTCAGTCTAGGACTCGTTGGCTGACTCGATGATGTGATCACACGCAGGCTCCTGCCTTTCTGCCCTGCTGTTTTGATTGGGGTCTGCCACACCTTCAGGCTGTGTGTGGGTTCTAGGAGGGAGGAAGGGGAAGAGGAAGAAGCAGCACCAAGAGACTTCTCCGTCCATTTCTTTGCTTGGGAGCATGTCTCATTGCCACTCCTAGCTGACCAGAGACAGGCAAATTGAGTCTTTATCTTTTATAGACTCTGTGGCAGAGGCAGACGAGGAGGAAGGGAGTTAGAAAAGGAGGGAGCTCAGCTAAGTTCTGGTGTCTGTCACCTTCTCGGTTCCAGCATCTTTTGGTCAGAGGAAGCTCACCTAGCCCAGCACAATCACAGCCTCAGAATATTGTTTTTATACAGAGGGGGGGGGGGAAAATTACTTGGAGGGGTGTGGCTCTAAGTGGGTGTTTATTTTTTTCTGCATCTACCACTCCCAAACCTGTCTCTCTAAATTGGGGGATATTAGTATTTCCCCCAAAATTTCTTCTGCTTTATCACACCACATTACACAGTTACTCAAGAAGAACAGTGATATGTGAATTTGAAAGTTGTCCAGGTTTGCACTGAGGTTGGAATTTTCTTTGGATTTTACATGCATTACTTTTAATCATTGTATTTCCTATTTAAAAAATATACTCTGTTTTATGCACAACCTCCCTAAAGGTGTCTCTGTTTTTTAATTTATTTATTATTATTTTTTGTTTGTTTGTTGGGAGGTTTTGGGGATGAAGATGATTTTGTGGCCCCAGACCTTTAGGATTCTTGCCTCCTTTATGTCTAGTAGCTCAGTAGGGCCTATAGATTTCTTTTCTTTCCTTTCCCTGGCTGCTTCTTGGCATTTTGGATCCCTCTAGACATTAAGCGGCTTTTTCCACTTCTTTTGTGTGTCTCAGTGGTCACAGCAGGTTCACAACTGCAGCCCAACTGTGCAGAAGGTCAGCGAATGCTAATGGGACATTTAGCACCAAGTGTTCCTGCTTGACTTTCTATGGAAAACAAAACTGAATTGACAGAGGAGGAAATGCAATTCTAATTTAATGTAGCAAACAGTCCCAAGTTAGGGCTGCCTGTTATATTAGTCATTGACAGTTATAATTAAAGATATTAATTCACAAGAAACATGAGGGAGTGGTGGATCATTATGGTATGTGTTACTAGACACAGTCCCTACCGAGGACTTCTTTATAACACATTCCCTACTGAGGACTTCTTTTGTAACATTAAGACAGATTTTGACTGTGCTTAATAAATATGCAGTAATTTGTGTGCACTAGAATTATGTAAAAAATTTGAATTTGAATTTTGAGAATAAATGCATGATTTGGGGATGTATGCTACTACAGTTACAATTCAAAAGACTTCTACATATCTATGGAAACATCACTCCCTATAAATACTATTCTACCTTCTTGCTCTCCCTTGGAGGCAGCATGACCAAGTGAAAAAAATCAGGTGATTTAGAGTTAGAAGTTCTAAGTGTAAGTCCTGGATCTCACATTTACAAATTACGTCAATGCAGAGAAATCACGTGGTTCTTGGCTTTCTGTTTTATTACCTCTAGGACGGCAACAGTCACATAATTCAGAGTTGTTGGAAGTATCATGTGGCAGGATATAGTTTGTAAGTAGCAAAGCATTATATATATGAAATATATATATATATAATATATATATAATATATATGTTACTCTTTGTAAACTTTTTTTTCATGTAACTACAACACAATTTTTTAAAAGATTTTATTTATTTTTTTCATGTAACAAACTACAACACAATTTTTTTAAAAGATCTTATTTGACAAAGAGGGAGACAGCGTATCCATGCACACAAACAAGAGGTATGGCAGGCAGAGGGAGAGGGAGAAGCAGGCTCCGCACGGAACAGGGAGCCTGATGTGGGGCTCGATCCCACGACCCTGGGATCATGACCTGAGCCAAAGGCAGAGGCTTAACCCACTGAGCCACCCAGGCGCCCCTACCACACACTTTTTAATTGGATGCATGTTATTCCATTTATATGAATGAGCCACATAAGTGGTTATACCATATTTATTTACCATGTTTCAGGTTGTTTCCTGTATCTGTCATCTGTCCATCCTTCCATCTCTCTATACATCTATCTACAGATACTCTCTTAAAAACTTTCAAATATACAATACAGTCTTGTCAACTGTAGTCACCATGCTGTATGGTACATCCTCAGAATTTATCCTATAACCGGAAGTTCTTACCTTTTGACCACCTTCACCCAGTGCCCCGCTCTTCACCCTCCCCCTCTGGCAACCATCACTCTGTTCGTCGTAACTGGGGGTACGGTTTTTTGTTGTTGCAGTGTGTAAATCCCACGTATAAGTGAACCATACAGCATTTGGTGTATTGTTCCAATTCATTGTAGTGGTCACTTACTGCTTTTGTAATTGTGAAAAACTGTTTCTGTGGTAAAGCTTCACTCCCAACTTCTCCAATGCAAAAAATACTGCAAATAAGAGAAGATGGCGGAAGACTGGCTGGCAGTGTCTTTTTACAGCATATTTGGCAAATAGGTTAATTTGCTTAATACACAAAGAGCTTTTTAAAAATTTTTAATTTTTTTATTTATTCATGAGAGACAGGGAGAGAGAGAGGGGGGCAGAGGCAGAGGCAGAGGGAGAAGAAGGCTTCCTGGAATAGATCCCAGGACCTTTGGATCATGACCTGAACTGAAGGCAGACGCTTAACTGACTGAACCACCCAGGTACCCCATAAAGAGCTTTTAAATACATCAGCAAAAAAAAGTTGAAAACCATAATATAATTTAGGTGAAGAACATGAATCAGCAGTTTATGGGAAAAAATACAAATGGCAAATACATGAAAAGATGCTCATTTCTTCTAGTTGGAGAAATGAAATTAAAATCAGTTTTTTTCACTTCTCAGATTGATAAAGAGGAAGAAGTCTGAAAATAATAAATGTATGTGAGGAAGTAGGGAAACAAATGCTTTATGGATGTATAAATTGGTATGACTTTTTAGGAGTCAGATTTGCAATATTTTAAAACATTTCAATGCAAATTTTGGCCCATCATTTTCACTCCTAGGATTTTATCTTGTGCAAATATTTGATGCATATAAAAAATAGCAGAAAGTGGTTCTTTTGACATTTGTGAATGTTTGTGTATCTGCAAAACAGATAACTAAACTGAACTGTCTGCATAGTCTGTTTATCTCTCACCATGGTACTGCTCAAATGAGGTATATTCATAAAGGGAAATTTTATATAGCAACTAGAATATGGACTGGTTTCTGCATACTTATTTGAAAAGTTCCTGATATGCCAATAGCTGAAAAAAAAAGTTCAGACTTGCTTTTATGGTTTTATGCACTTACATCATATGTACGCTATCAGGTAGAAAAAAAAGTGCTTAGTTATGCAAAGACAACTTGTGGAAGAATATATAAGAAATTGTTGAAGGGGGGCGCCTGGGTGGCTCAGTGAAAGCCTCTGCCTTCGGCTCAGGTCATGATCTCAGGGTCCTGGGATAGAGCTCCGCATCGGGCTCTCTGCTCAGCGGAGAGCCTGCTTCCCTTCCTCTTTCTCTGCCTGCCTCTCTGCCTACTTGTGATCTCTCTCTATCAAATGAATAAATAAAAATCTTAAAAAAAAAGAAATTGTTGAAGGGGTTCGACTGTATGGTAACTAGATTTGCCGTGATCACTTTGTAGTGTGTACGGATATTGAATTATAAAACTGTACATTTGAAACTTACATCATTAAAAAAAATTGTTGACAGTGACTATTTTCTGGGAATTAGATTGAGGGGAGCAAAAGAAGAGGGAAGGAGTTTACTTTTGACTCTCTCACTTTCTCTTCCTTAGGAATCCCTCCTCCCCAGTGTTTTATTATGCAAAATTTTAAAGATGTAGGAAGTTTAAAGAGCTATTCAGTGAAAACCCATAAATTTACCACCCAGATGCTGTAATGATTTTCTATAATTGTTGTATCACTTAATTAAAAACCAAGGATGCTTAATCATTTTTAGAATTTAGTAAGAAACAGGAGCTTAGCAAGAAGAGTACATTAGAATAGTGATAGAGTAAAATTTTTAAAAAGTACATAAATCTGGAGGAGAAGATGCAACAGGATAACGTGACACATGTAAACAACTGTTGGAGTACAAGGTTCCGTGTCACAAGTCTATGCGAGAGCAAAGGTACAGAGGCTCTGAAGCAGGAGGGGTTTCCTGCTTGCGGCTCCTCAGGCCTGAGGTCAGGGGAGGATGGTCCCAGGGCAGAGAAAGCTCAGGGCAGGTGGCTTGGCCAGGAACGGCTGGTGCCCGTGATGTGACGTGGGCCCTGGTAATGGTCTTCAGACCAGGCTCATCTCACACTTCAGTGGGTGTTAATCACCAGGGAAACTTGCTGACGACACGCATTTGACCCTCCCAAGCTCTATCTCTCGCTCTCTCTCTGTGGAAGAGAAAGATCCACAAAAGTGTTGGAAATTAGCTTAGATTTGAGTGAGGGCAGAGAGGAGTGTTTTGTCCTGCTCTGTTCTGAACTTCTTAGTCATTCAACACTGAACCACTTGTCTCTGCATAAACCTTGATTCAGTAGAAAAGAGTTGGGGTACAAAAATCTGAACTTTGAACAAGCACCCTGGGCGATCTCAAGGCAGGGAGGTGCTGGCAAACATTGTCCTTTACTAAGGATGTGATTTATTTAGCGTCCCCCCCCCCACCCCCCTCAAGATCCAGCTGCCCCAAGAGCCTGCGCATTGCCTTGCCCAGATGCCTGTCTTCTCCAACAGCTCTTACTCATTTTCTAAATGATCCTTAATTACTCAGCTCCTAAGGGAGTGAACCATCAAGGGCTTTATCTCTTGGTGCAGGTGAATGATCTCACCCCTGGTGTGAGATCCAGGCGAGTCTAGAGAGTGGAGATGAGTATGATTCTCAAACTTCGGATTGTTTGATTTAGTGCTGGTGCTGTGCCCCTTGGTGTAAACCTTCACAGGGCATTTGATGCCGTTCTCTAACCTCTGATTCTCGGGGGTCTACCAGATGCCTGTGATTTAACTAGTCCCTCCTCCGAGAGAGAAGAGTCTCCATGTCCCTCTCCCTGGTGTTCTTTTCCTATGGAGGCCTTGCCTTACTGCTCCTGCAGCGTATTTGAATTCTCATCAATTTTCTTGTGACTTCTCTGGAATGTGCTGGTAGAAGTGCAGCTGTTACATCTTCTACTTAGAGCAGGTTTCCCTCCCCTGAAGGATTAATAGGGAGGCAAACTATTTGCAGTTGCTTCGGCCTTACCTCTGACAGCTCTTTAACCCCATGAGAATGAACCACCTCCGAGTTTCTCAGTGCTCCTCAGAGTGACATGTTTCTCTTCCTTGTCAGCTCTTACCTTCTCTTGTTCCATCTTGGCTGGTCGACGTAAGCCGAAAAATGTGTTTCTATGGTGGTCCGTCAGCTAAAAGAAAATATGCTGTCCCAAGTAATGGGTAACTTAATATTTATTTATTTTAAAAAAATACAACGAACATTTCTTGAGCTCTTCCTGTGCACCAAGCGTTGTGCTAAATGCTGGAGACATGGGCGAAAAAGCAGACAGTGGAGCCACGTTTCCCATGAACCTTGACAAATCCAGGTTGAGAGCGTCCCTTATAATGAGGACCAGCACACATGCAGGCTTGGGAACAAAGCTGTAGCATGGAGGACATCCAGGTGTGGTAGGGATACAGGTTGCTTGGTGAGAAATTCAAGTTTTTTTGAAGACTTGGTGCTGCTGTCAACAATTCAATAAGAAATTATTTCTTAATTAAAAAAAATCAAGATACAGAGAACACATCATTCTAAAAGTAAATTGATGTTTCTTTCTTTCTTTTTTTTTTTTTTTTGGTAATCAGAAAAACATGGTACGAGTTGATGAGGATAAAGATGATGAAAGGAAAAGAGGAAGGAATTCATGTGGACAGATGATCCAAAAATAAGTATCAGCACAGGGAAAGCTACATAGAGAAAAAGATGGACAGACGCATATCCTATGGGCCTAGGATAGTGCCTGTTACCTAGTAGGTGCTTATGAAATAGTTCTCCGGTGATAGAATGAGTGGCATGGGGAGAATAAAATGAATGGAAATAGGGAGATGCACATACCTAGAAAATACCAGGATCGTGCAAGGAAAGTATTGAGAGACAAAGCAGACAGAAAAATGCATATTCAGAGGAAGCAGATTGGCAAGGGAGATAGAGAAAGGACCGAGGGGAGGCTCATAAAGTCGGCAAGTGCTACTGAGCAAATGATTCCTCACGTATGGTGCATCTCGGTCACTGTGCTGGCTGTGGGCTGTAGACCTGGGGAAAGTTTCTCAACGTTGTCATCTGTTGGAAGAAAAAGTGTTGAAATGGGATCAAATACAGTATTGTAAGACGTTATGATCTGAGGAAGTTCTGTGGTAAGGATGTGGGATTTTTCTACCATCCACTGTATTTAAATATGTTTAAAATTCTCTTAACACAAAGATCTTACAATAGGAGGGCTCATAACGGAACATGGGCCCATCTAGTTCCCTCCCCCCATTAAGTCACTAGAGTTACCGTTGTCAAGACATGGCCACAGACTGCATATGGGAGGCACATGGCCCAAGATCCTGTTCACGAACGTTTGCATCCTCGTGACTAAGGGGGTGATTGTGCCGAGTGGAATGACAGGTTGGGGAGGGAAACTAATAAACCTACTTGTCTCTAACGTTAGGGGAATGTTCAAGGAAATATTTGTATGTAGACCAAAGGAAGCTCGTGCCTTAAAGAGCTGGGATTTCACAAGGCCCAGTGGGGCGGCTTGCAAGCAGCGAGGCATGGAGGTGGGAAGCCGAGTGGGGACGGGCTGGGAGGGGAGAGGAGAGAGGCTGGGGAGCCTTGGCTTGTACTCTTCCTTAGTGAAGAAGGAGGAGGCAAGGGTGGAAGCCTAGATTGAGGGTGTGGCGAGGCTAACAGCTGAATTGGTTGAATTATCCAGCCCCAGTGTTCCTGGTGGAATGTTGACTTGTTGGCCTCTGCAGAGTTCTTAGCGTGCGGGACACAGTTGCTCAGAGCAGCTCCTGCAGGGAAGGTCAAAGGGTCAGGAAGGAAAGAGGTCAGAGGGGAGAGCCAGAGATATCGGCGTCTGCAAAAGGCACTTATTTTTCTTGGCATCTGACAGGTGGACGGGATGAAATCGAGCTGGGGGCCCTGCCCTGCCCAGCCCAGCCCAGCCCAGCCCAGCCCACAGATTCCCTTAACTGTTCTCACCATTCCCCGTAAGTTCATTCCTTTTTAGGCAGCTCTTCTTCACATTTTTCTCCCCTTTGGTGGACATGCTACAGCATTTATTTGCTAAATGATGGTTTAAGGGAATAAGCACAAAAACCCCTTCAACGGAAGCGATTTTTGAAAGTGACAAATCAGTTTAAAGAGAATTTGATGTTGTTATGAATTTCTGATATTCAGTACCTTTTGCTTTTTTAAGGACTTGGAAGCCTAACTCATTAACTGAATTAGAGAAAGAATTTTTTGATGTCTGAGATTGAGGTAAATTTTTAGTTTTGTCTGTGTGGAGGAAGATTCCTAATGGAATGAACGATTACTGATTGGTTTAGAAAATCATAAAACCACTTTGTAACATGTTCATGACAAGAAACAAATACTATGTCACCATGGATTCCAAACAAAATTAATATGTCCCAAATAAGTACCAGCTGTTTAGAACATCAGAGAGGGGGATGGGAGGATTCAAGCTTAATTAATTATTTCCTTGGTTAGAAAACAAAATCTTCCAACAAAGAGAACATTATCTCTGTATGACACCAGCATTTCTAAGATTCCAGCCACAGTAAGACCAGCAAACAATAAAGCCAAGACTTTAACTGAGTTTTGAATCACTCACATAAACTTGGAAAATTACAACAGAGTAACTGTGAGATTGTGTTTAGATAGTTGGGATCAAAAGACTGGTTGTGCTCCCTTTTCTGGGAGCTGGGTTCCTGCTTTTTATTCTTCTGCATCCAGCTTATCATCAAATCATATTTCTTTTTTTTTTTTTTTAGAGGGGGGAGGGGCAAAGGGAAGGAGCAGAGAGAATCATAAGCAGGTTCCACACCCAGCATGGAGCCCGACTCAGGGCCCGATCTCACAAACCTGAGATCACAGCTTGAGCGGAAATCAGGAGTTGGACACTTAACCCACTGAGCCACCCAGGTGCCCTTCAATTCCTATTTCTTAGGATACTTTAATATCAGTTGTACTCAAACTTGAAAATGAAATAGAGTGAAGAGTCTAACCATAAGAGTTAAAGCTGTTGACCACCAGGCTCTGTCACATACACTGTATCTCTGTATCTTGTCCTTCTGGCAGCCCTCCTGTGAGGCACAGTTATTAGCCTTCCCATCGGGGTTTCACAGAAGGAGAAACGAGGCCTTCGAGCAGTGCTTCTCAGCTGTGGCTGCCCATTTGTGTGGCTGGGGGTGGGGCTTTGAAGACTGTCAGGGCTCAGGCTACCATCTACCCTGAGCAATTAAACCAGAACCTCGCTGAACGTGGGACCTGGGCTTCTGTAATTTGTTAGCGCTTCTCAGGTGATTAAAGTGCCCGAAGGTTAGAACTCCTGACTGTGAGAACAGTGAATTAACCAGTGCAAGGTCACAGGGCTGACTGGGTGATGGAGCAGGGCTTGGAATCCAGGGCTGTTAGATTTTAGAGCCTCGTCTTAACCTCTTTGCTATATGGTCTCTCAAGGTATTTACCACTCCCGGGCATATACCTGATATTCTTGCATCTGGGGACATGGGTAAGAATATCCATAGTAGCCCTTTTTGTGATGAGTGGAATCTAGAAACAAGCAGAAGTGTTCAACTGCAGCAGAATGGATCAATAAACTGGTGTTTATGAAGACTGAATTCTTGTGTCCCCCCTCCCCCAGATTTGTTATGTTAAAGGCCTGACCCCCAATGTGATGGTAGATGGTGTCCTCTGAGAAGTGGTTAGGTCATGGGGGTGGAGCTCCCGTGAAATAGAAGAACCCCAGGAAAGCTGCATCACCCCTTCTGCCATGTGAGGAGATTTTTATCAGACACCAGGTCTTCTGGCTCCTTGATCTTGGACTTTCCCAGAAGTTCCTTCCAGAACTGTGAGAAATGAATTTCTGTTCACAAGCCACCCAATGTGTGGTGTTCTGTTATAGCATCCCGAGTGGACCTGGACAGTGTGTTAGTGAAATGGAATACAACACAGCAATAAAATAGAATTACGTCTGTTCACAAATACGAAACCATATAATTTTATATTCGCGTACATAATCATGTTTGGAGAAATTTTCATAGAGAAGCAAAGCAAAGTTTATGAAGTAGAAGTTGAGGGAAGGTGACGGGTCATGGGAGGAGCATACGGAAAGCTTCAAACACAACGTTCTATTTCTTAAACGGGGTGATAGGTATACAGGGTTTTTAAAAACTGTTCTTTATATTCATACATTTTTATAAACAGTCTTTGTTTTTTAAGATTTTGTTTATTTATCTGAAAGAGAGAGAATGAGAGAGAGAGCATGAGGAGGGGAGAGGCTGGAGAGAGAAGTAGACTCCCCACTGAGCTGCGAGCCTGATGCAGGACTTGATCCCAGGACTGAGCTGAAGGCAGTCGCTTAACCAACTGAGCCACCCAGGTGCCCCATAAACATTCTTTTTATATCTACAAATGTCTTTTTTTTTTTTTAAGACTTTATTTATTTGACAGAGATCACAAGTAGACAGAGAGGCAGGCAGAGAGAGAGGAAGGGAAGCAGGCTCCCTGCTGAGCAGAGAGCCTGATGCGGGGCTTGATCCCAGGACCCCGGGATCACGACCTGAGCCGAAGGCAGAGACTTTAACCCACTGAGCAACCCAGGCACTCCTCTATCTACAAATGTCTTAAGTGATTATAGAAAACAATAATTACTGGTTTTTTAATGAACTCTATTAATGCAATTCTAACAATATGAAGTACTAAGCAAAAAACTAAAGACAAAAAAAAAAAAAGCCCCACCAAAGATGTTACCACTCAGAAACACGTATGAAGTGATAAACATTTCACAGTATCTTTTACGCATATGTAAAAAAAGGACAGATACGTAGGCAAATTAGGGTTGCCTCAATTATGTAGAGTGTATAACAAACCACCTCTAAACCTAGTGGCTATGGTTACAAAACCCAGTTATTTATTTATGATTCTGCAACGGAGCAGAGCTTGGTAGGATGCCTGTCATTACTCCTCGTGTTGGCTGGAGTTCCCTGTGTAGTTGCATTCAGCTGAGAACGTGGGTGGGGCTGGAACATCTAAGATCACTTCCATGTTAGGAACCTCTGCGAGGATGGCTAGGATGGCTCAGGGCTTCTGGCTAGGCTTCTGTTTTTCCATGGGCTCTTATTATTCTGTGGATCCCAAGAAGGAGAAAGCAGAGGTTACAAGTGCTTTAAGATGTGGGTGTGTTAGTCCCAGAACACACCTTCCGTGCATTCTGTTGCTTGAAACATTCACAAGGCCAGTTAAGACTCACGGAGAAAGGAAACAGACTCCCTCTTAATGTGCAGAGACACACATGCCTATGGGGCTGGAGGAACAGTTGGAGGCTCTTAGGAAATGATCTACTACTGTAGATTGGTAGTAAGTATTCAGCTGTTCATGGTCTGCTGGCAGAATGCTGTTTGTTTGTGATTCTTTGAACAACCTCAATAATTACTATTGAATATCTACTATGTGTCAGGGACTGTTTCTTTCGAAGATTTATTTATTTGAGAAAGAGGAGTGGGGATGGAGAGAGAGAGCATGGTGGGCAGAAGGAGAGGGAGAATGAGTCTCAAGCAGACTCAGTGTTGACTGTGGAGCCCGACTCGGGGCTCCATCTCTGGATCCTAAGATCACAACCTAAGCCAAAACCAGGATTCAGTCTGACACCTAACCAACTGTGCCACCCAGGCGCCCTTAGGGACTGTTTTAATCATCGTTAGAGCAGAGAACCAAGAGACAAAAATTACTGTCTTCGTGGAGTCTACATTTGAATGATGTACGCAGTCATTCAGAACATATGCCCTTTTATACTGGAGATCAATAAAACGTGGCAGGGCACCTAGGGGCACCTGGGTTGCTCAGTGGGTTAAAGCCTCTGCCTTTGGCTCAGATCGTGATCCCAGGATCCTGGGATCGAGCCCTGTGTTGGGATCTCTGCTCAGCAGGGAGCCTGCTTCCTCCTCTCACTCTGCCTGCTTCTCTGCCTACTTGTGATCTCCATCTGTCAAATAAATAAATAAAATCTTAAAAAAATAACTTGGCTAAATAGAGAAATTTGGTTAATTGAAATGAAAGAATAAGAACAGGTGAAAGCTGCTGACCTTACTCAGTGGTCTACCTGAGCTCAGATAGAACTAATAGAAAAAAAGAGTTTCCAGAAATAACAAATCTTGAGATTCCACTCACATGAATTCAGCAAATACCTACTATATACAAAGATCTTTGCTGGTCTAGTGGAATGGGAGATAAATTCCGAAGCATTTGATTTGGTTCAATTAAGGATTTGTTATATGTATGGGTGAGGTGCCAGAGGTTGTATACAAGATTAAAAGCCCAGGATTCCTGCCCTCATGGTGACAGTGATGTCGAATACCCATAATTGTGTACCTACAAGGTAAGGTAAGTGCCAAGGCTTGATATCAATATGGCGCTAGGGTCTCCCAGAAGCCAGTATCTTACTCCTGTGTGGGAATCACTGAGTCTTCTTGAAGGAGAGAACATTTGAGCTGGTTCTTGAAGACTAACTACAATTTCATTTGTGTGGGGGCTAACAGGCTTTGTAGAACAGAACCATCTGATGATGTGCTCTGTTATCATCGGCTCACGGGTGGGTGCATTCTTCCTCTTTGTTTCTTGCTGAAGCAAGCTGGTGTGGGCATTAATGGTGCTTTGATGATTTCCATTTTCTACCTGAATTCCTTATTTCGATGACCTATTTACATTACTACTCTGGGTGACACCTATGCCTGGAGATGTCTGCTAGTTGAAAATGAACAAACAGCAGCTAGGGGTTTCTTATCTCTAATGGATGTTCTGCAAATCCCTTAGCTTTACCATTTTGTGTGCAGTGAGTTTTTTTTTAAAAAGTGAATAAAAGGAATTAGAGAAGGAAGGACACACATCCAGGTGCTGTGTGCAAACATCATGTTATTATGTCAGGTGACTGTAAGCATAGGATATGCAGTTTGGAGGCAGTTGACACAGAACTGTGTGTGCCTTCTCACTTGCTTGGTGTCACTTTGTTAAAAAAAAAAATGGACTTGTGTCTGAGGTTAAACTTGTTAACCTCTGCTATACTGCTATACTGCTATACTGATATTTGTAAAATACCGCTTTCATCAGGATACTCTCTTATACAAAAGGGAGTTACTCCCAGAGGAATAGCATTTTATTTTGATAATATTTCAAACTTAAAGAGAATTTGCAAGAGTAGCACAGACAGCTGCCTTATCTTCTTTACTGAAATCACCAATATTTTACATTTCTACATTACTGTCCTATCTGCTTTCCCATTCGCTCTGTGGAGTACGTGAGTATGTGGATAAACTTTTTGAGCCACTTTGGGACTAACTTGAAGTTATCATGCTTTCTTACCTCTAAATACTTCAATGCATAATTCCCAAGAATGTAAAGACATTCTTTTATAGAACAAATAACATCAGGAACATTGATATAACACTGTTATCTAATCCATGGTTCATATTCAAGTTTTGTTAATTGTTAAGTAATTTTATCTTTTAAATAAATAAATTAAACAAATTTTGTTTTAATTCCAGTAGAGTTAGCTATACTGTTTCAAGTGTACAACATGATACTGTATAATATACAGTATATTATATATAATATATATTATATATATATTATACAGTATATATATTATACAGTATATATATTATATGTATATTATATATATAATATACTGTATATATATTATATATATATTATATATATTATACAGTATATATATTATACAGTATATATATTATATGTATATTATATATATAATATACTGTATATTATACAGTATCATGTTGTATTAGTTTCAGATGTACAACGTAGTGATTCAGCCATTCCATATGTTACTCAGGGCTCATGAAGAGAAGGGTCTTCTTAACACCTGTCACTTACTGCACCACCCACCCCCACCTCCCCTCTGGTGACCATCTGTTTGTTCTCTATAGTTAAGAGTATGATTGTTTTGGTTTGTCTTTTTGTTGTCGTTCATTAGTTTTGTTTCTTAAATTCCACATACGAGTGAAATCAGTCATATGGTATTTGTCTTTCTCTGATTTATTTAGCTTAGCATGATACTCTCTAGATCCATCCAAGTTGTTGGAAATGGTAAGAGTTCATTCTTTTTTATGGGTGAATAATATTCTGGCATATATATATATATGTGTGTGTCTGTGTGTATGTGTGTGTGTACACGTATATCACATCTTTCTCCATTCATCTTTTGGCAGATACATGGGCTGCTTCCATAATTTGGCTACTGTAAACAGTGCTGCAGTAAACAAAAGGGTTCATACACCCTTCAACTTAGTGTTTTCATATTTTAAGGGTAAACATCCCGTAGTGTGATTACAGGATCATATGGTAGCTATATTTTCAATTTTTTGAGGAACCTCCATACTGTCTTCCATAATGGCTGCACATGTTTTCATTTCCACCAATAGTGCACAAGGGTTCCTTTTTCTCCACATCCTTGCCAACACTTGTGTTTTGTGTTTTTGATTTTAGCCATTCTGATGTGTGTGAAGTAATGTTTCATTGTGGTTTTGATCTGCATTTCCCTGGTGATGAGCGATGTTGAGCATCTTTTCATGTTTCTCTTTGCCATCTGTATGTCTTCTTTGAAGAAATGTCCATTTGTCATCTGTATGTCTTCTTTGAAGAAATGTCCATTTATATCATCTGCCCATTGTTTAATCAGAATATTTGATTTTTTTAGTGTTTGAATTGTTTAAGTTCTTTATATATCTTGGGTACAAATATTTATTGAATATTTCATTTAAAAATATGTTCTTAGTTTTGTTGGTTGTCTCCTTTGCTGTGCAGAAGCTTCCTGTTTTGACATAGTCCTGATAGTTTATTTTTGCTTTTGT
Source organism: Mustela erminea (assembly GCF_009829155.1). Lineage (NCBI taxonomy): Eukaryota > Metazoa > Chordata > Mammalia > Carnivora > Mustelidae > Mustela > Mustela erminea. The sequence continues at coordinate 21,717,211 of NC_045625.1, forward strand.
TCCCCTGGCCTTAGGAGACATATCTAGAAATATGTTGTTATGGCTGATATAGAAATTACTGCCTATGCTCTCTTCTAAGATTTTTATGTTTCAGGTCTCACATTTAGGACATTAACCCATTTTGAGTTTATTTTTGTGTCTGGTATAAGAAAGTGGCCCAGTTTCATTCTTTGGCTTGTTGCTGTCCAGTTTTCCCAACACCATTTGTTGAAGAAGCTGTCTTTTTCCCATTGCATATTCTTGCCTCCTTTCTTGAATATTAATTGACCATACAGTCATGGGTTTATTCCTGGGCTTTCTATTCCATTCTTTTGATCCGTATGTCTGTTTTTGCACTAGTACCGTACTGTTTTGATTCCTACAGCTTTGTAAGATATCTTGAAATCTGGCGTTGTGATCCCTCCAGTGTCACTTTTCTTTTTTTTGAGATTGCTTTGACCATTTGGGCTCTTTTGTGGTTCCATTCAAATCTTAGGATTGTTAGTACTCATTCTGTGAAAAATGCTGGTGGTATTTTGATAGGGTTTGCATTAAATCTGTAGATTGCTTTGGGTAAATATGGACATTTTAACAATATTTGTTCTTCTGATCCATGAGCATGGAATGTCTTTCCAGTTGTTAGTGTTGTCTTAAATTTCTTTCCTTTTTAAAAATTTATTTGACAGAGATCACAAGTAGATAGGCAGGCAGAGGGGTGTGGGAGGAAGCAGGCTCCCTGCTGAGCAGAGAGCCCAATGTGGACCTCAATCCCAGGACCCTGATATCATGACCTGAGCTGAAGGCAGGGGCTTTAACCCACTGAGCCACCCAGGCACCCTTCAATTTCTTTTATCGATGTTTTATAGTTTTCAGAGTACAGGTCTTCCACCTCCTTGGTTAAGCCTCTTTCTAGGTACTGTATTATTTTTGGTGCAGTTATAAATGAGATTGTTTTCTTCTTTTTCTGCTGCTTCATTGGTAGTGTATAGGAATGTAAGAGATTTCTATACATTGATTTTGTATCCTACAACCTTCCTGAATTCCTTTATCAGTTGCCCTGTGGTTCTCTCTCTCTCTCTCTCTCTCTCTCTCTTAGTAGTTTTTTGGTGGAATATCTTGGGGTTTCAATATATAGTATCATGTCATCGCAAATAGTGGCAGTTTTACTTCTTTCTTACTAATTTAGATGCCTTCCCTTTTCTTGTCTGATTGCTGTGGCTAGGACTTCCAGTACTATGCTGAATGAAGGTGATGAGAGTAGAAATCCTTGTCTTGTTCTTGACCTTGGGAGGAAATCTCTCAGTTTTCCCCATTGAGTTTGAAATTCACTGTGGATTTTTCATATAAGGGCTTTATTATGTTGAGGTATGTTCTCTCTAAATCTACTTTGGTGATGGGTTTTATCATGAATGGAGTTTACATTTTGTTGAATTCTTTTTGTGGATCTATTGAAATGATCGTGTGATTTTTATTCTCTTTTCATTATGATGTATCACATTGCTTGATTTGTGAATACTGAGCTGCCCTTGCACCTTTGGAAAAATCCCTTGATCATGATGAATGATTTTTTAAAATTTATTGTTGGATTTGGTTTGCTAATGCTTTGTTGAGGATTTTTTTCTTCTTCTATGTTTATTAGAGATGTTGCCCTGTGGTTCTCTCTCTCTCTCTCTCTCTCTCTCTCTCTGTGTTTGTGTGTGTGTGTGTGAGAGAGAGAGAGAGACAGACAGAGAGAGATAATTATATTGTTTTGGAATCAGGGAAATGCTCTCCTCATAGAATGAATTTGGAAGTTCTCCTTCCTCCTTTATTTTATGGAAAAGTTTGAGAAGAATAGGTATTAACTGTTTTTTCAATATTTGGTAGAATTCACCTGCAAAACCATCTAGTCCTGGACTTTTGTTTCCTGGGAGGCTTTTTTTTTTTTTTCTATATTACTGATTCAATATTATTGCTGGTAACTAGTCTGTTCAGATTTTTCTTCCTGCGTCAGTTTTTATAGGTTATTTTGATAGGTCTTTTAGGTTGTTGAATTTGTTGGTATCCGATTATGTCCTTATAGCTATTTACTTCTTGGTCTCTTTCATCTCTTTGTTATCTGGAGCAATTCTTCATTTTTAAATTTATGTTCATGACATTGATTTTTTTGAAGATTAAAGACAATTATTTTCTAGAATGTTCTTCAGCTTAGATTTGCCTGATGTTTCTTAAGGAAATATTCACATTACTTATTTATAATAGAGAAAATTTGGAAACAACCTAATCTGGTTGTTTGATTAAATAAATTAAGATATAGCTAGAATATGAGATAATGTGTTGTCAAAATGATAGCTATAGATGTTTAAATATTGATATAAAAAGTTCTAAATATAATAAGTGCAAAAGGCAATGCACAAAAGCAGTCTATAAAGATGGTACAATTTTTGTAAGCAAATATATAGTTATTTACATGGGCAAACTTGCATAGGAAATAGTCTGAAAGGAAATACACCACATTACTAATTCTAGGTGTTTATTTTTGTCTCTAGGTGATAACCCAGAGATTCCCCCCCCCCTCTTTTCCTTTTGAAGGTTTTTGTTTTTCTGTAAAGAAGATCAGTTGTTCATGCAATTTTAAAAAGGAAAAAATGTTATTTTTTTTCTGTAAACCCAATCTGAGCTCTCTACTCTGTTCCACTGGTCTATGTGTCTGTTTTTACGCCAGTACCCAACAACTTTTCGATTTTAAAAATAGGGGTGCCTTGATTTTTCCAGGAAATGAGTTAAATGGAATTTAACTGGTTTAATGGGAAATACATTGAATTGAGATCAAGGCCAAATATTGCCATTTACTATTTATAAGATCTTGTTCAGGAGTTTTATGATTTTTGGTCCTCAGTTTCCTCATCTTAAAATGGTGATCTTAGGGGGCATCTGGGTGGCTCAGTCACTTAAGCATTTACCTTCAGCTCAGGTCATGGTCCCAGGGTCCTGGGGTTGAGTCCCACATTGGGCTCCCTGGTCAGCAGGGAGTCTGCTTCTCCCTCTGCCTCTGCTTGCTGCTCCCCCTGCTTGTGCTCTGTCCAATAAATAAATAATCTTTTAAAAAATGGTGATTATAGTATGAATTTCCTGTATGCTTTGCAGAGTTGCTTTGAGGATTAAATGGGATAATATGTTACTCTTCTTTGTAATCTTTGAAAACCAGTACCAATACCAACAAAAAGCATTCTTATTTTTCAGAAAATATTCCCAGGTCATTGCATGCCAGAGATGATTTTTTTTCCAAAAATTATTTACAGTTAAGAAAACCCTCAAACTACCAGGCATTTGAACATCATCCTTGAAAGTTTCCAGTGTTACTGATCTTCTCACTAGTGGAATAGAAAGAGCAGTAAAAGGAATTAGCAGATCAACCACCATAACATTTATAGCTTATCCATGTCTTTAGCTCATATTACTTGTTTTTCCATTTCTGCTTCAATTTTTTCAACTTATTATGATCATTTGTTTCTTAGCTTTGAGAAAATGTAGGAAGTTCTCCTTTGCTCTTTATGGATTTCTTTTCTTTTCTTTTTAAGATTTTATTTGTTTATTTGACAGAAATCACAAGTAGGCAGAGAGGCTGGCAGAGAGGGAGGAAGGAAAGCAGGCAGAGAGCCTGATGTGGGGCTCAATCCCAGGACCCTGGGATCATGACCTGAGCTGAAGGCAGGGGCTTTAATCCACTGAGCCACCCAGGCATCCCTCTTTATGGATTTCTGATCTGCCACATGCTAGGAAGCAGGAATCAGAAAAAGCCGTTAATGAGTATGCAGTTATACCCAGGTGCTTCTGGGGTCTCAGGGCTTCTGACAATACTATAACCCATTTCTGGGATGGGAATGCCTCATGTCTTTTGCTCTTACTACTGCTCAGGACTGCAGAGCAACAGGAGAGGCAGGGACTTAGGAGAGACAGCAGCCATGGCTGAATGAGATAAGCTATGGGAAGTAACTTGGCCACGGCAGAGAGATTTCTGAAGCCATCCAGAACTTATTCTGGAAACCCCAAGAGCTGGGGAAGAGGAAGTGGAAGGAAGGAGGAATGAGGTTCTATCATCTCATCTTAAAAGGTCTGCCTTTTTATCTAGATTCAGAGGCTGTTCTTATCTTAGGCTGGTGGTCAGTCATGCCACACAGTCATTCATACTTTCATTGTGAATGTTAAATCAATATTTAAGAAATAATGGTTGTTCACATAATAGAGTTTGGAGGCCAAGCTGGCTTCTTATATCCCAAATATGGATATTCATTGTGTTGCAGAGTTCACTGGAAAAAATTTCACAATGGCAATGCAAATGAAACCATTTGTAAGTCCACAACACACAGAATCCAGGGATCACTGAGTTACTGTAATGCAAATTTCAGCTATTTTCTTTTTTTTCAAGTGAAGGCTTAAAACATGTCTCCAAAGCAATCTAAACAGTTTAGATGTTATCATAAGCCACTTTGTGAAACAATATATTATAAAAATGAAAGTTTTTTCCTTAAAGATGAAGGCTGCTGCAAGTTAAATCTTTAAGGCTTTCTTTCCTTCTTTCCTTCCAGATTTATTTATTTATTTTAGAGAGAATGAGAGCTTGGGTGGTGGGAGGGAGTAGAGGGAGGGAGAGAGAGAAACTCAAGCCAACTCTGCACTGAGCAGGGAGCCCAACATGAGGCCATCTCACAACCTTGCGATTAAAACCTGAGCTGAAACCAAGAGTTGATGCTTAATCTACTGTGCCAGCCAGGCCCCTCTTCAAGGCTTCTGTTGAAGATCTTCATTTTGTTTTCCTGTAAAATTAACACTGAGGAAGGAAATGGATAATCAGGTAAAGGAATTCAGTTTATTTATGAAAAGCATGGCAGATGTACCTCCTTTATAGTCCAAGAGCTTTTTATGCTGTCTTTTAATTAGTCTATCCTAATCCTAGGACATTCTAGTGATCTTGATAACTTCAAGTATATGGAGAGAATCTATACTCAGCATACAAATTTGGGAGATGAGTCAGGCTCAGTTCAAGTACATGTTTAGCTTTTTTTCCATATCCATTTTCCTTTGTGAATAATTCTTCATAGTATTCTCATATCATTATTTTTGATGGGATTAAATGTAGAAACCTTCAGTTGACATGGTAATTGTACCCTGTGTAGTATCATGTATGAAGGCATTATCGGTGGCATACTTAACCTGGGAAAATTATGAATGACCCCATTCATGACCAAAGAAGCAATATGACATCTTTCAGGCACATACTGAAGAACCAAAAGGAGCATATATATGCTTTTTTCCATTTCCCTAAAGGATGATCATTGTGTTAGAAAGGACAGAATTGCCTGTGAAAAAAGGCCATTGACAGAGCCAGCTTGGGTCAGAGACACAGGGAGCTGCAGCATCACATACTTAAGCCTGCACTGTGTAGCTAATTTTGAAGGGAAGCACATTCTTCCCTAAACAATAAATTGCAAAGATAACCATGATGAATCAGCGATACATTCCATGAAGTGAGAAGTAAATATGCCAGCACAGAGCAAGTGAAGCAATGGTCAAAGTGGGACATACCAAGGAAGAAAGGAACAGTTAAACTGATTAAAGACAGTGTAAAGGAACAGTGGTTTGGCATACCAAGGAAGAAAGGGATGGATAGTCAAACTGGTTAAAGATGATTAACAACTTATTATTGAGGAAACTAGAGAAAAAGAACCCCCTATGTGTAATGTACTGGCACAAAAGAGAGTTGGATTAAAAATACATGCACCTTATGAGCTGGCAAGTCTATTGTAGGTAGACTTTATTCAGGAGACATGAAAAGCCACATGCATAAAAGCTTTAACATGAACATTCATGTAAACTTGATTTGTAACATTCCCAAATTGGGCTGGAAAGGAGCACAAGGGTCATTGGAAATTTCCTATATCTTGACTGGGGTAGTGGTTATACAGTTGCATACATTTATCAAATTCATTGAAGTGTATACTGAATAACTATACATTTTATTATGAAATACACATGAGTAAAGTTGATTTAAAAAGAGATGGAAGAGTGCAGTTGGTTAAATGGCCAACTCTTGGTTTTGGCTCCATTCTTGGTCTCTGGGTTGTGGGATTGAGCCTGAGCAGGGCTCTGTCTCAGTGCAGAGTTGGCTTGAGGTTTTCTCTACTTCTCCTTCTGCCCCTCTTCCCCACTCACATGCTCATTCTCTCTCTCTCTCTCAAAAAAAAAAAAAAAAGCGGGTGGGGCAGAGAAAGGGAGAGATGGAAGAGAGTTTTGGGTGGGGGCATTCTTCCAACGCTGGCACAAAAGCAGTAGAAAATTTCTTTTGCCTTCTGATTTAGCAAGTAGATCAGAAGAGACTCTGTGTCCTTGGGCACATAACCTGAACTTCTTTGTGTATGGAACTATGTACAAGTAGATATCATGTAGTGAGTAGAGTCTCAGACTACAACTGAACTATCTTTACTTATTTTGAAACAAAGTTATTAAAAAGTTGAAGTACAGAACAAATAACTACTTTTCTCAAAATATTTAAGAGAAATTTGTCGGGGTGCCTGGGTGGCTCACTGGGTTAAGCCTCTGCCTTCAGCTCAGGTCATGATTCCAGGGTCCTGGGATCGAGCCCCGCTTCCTCCCCCCACCACCACCCCCGCCTGCCTCTCAGCCTACTCTCTGTCAAATAAATAAATAAAATCTTAAAAAAAAAAAAAAACAACTAAGAGAAATTTGTCAACCTGATGCTTCATTACCCCCAAATACTTTAGTGGGTGGGATGAGTAGGATAATAGCCCTCACGATACTAGGTTTTACTCTCTGGAAACTGAAGTGTTACATAGGGAGAGAGGGTCCTTACATGTATGATTAAGTTAAGGATTTTCAGATGGAGAGATTATCCTGCATTATCCAGGTGGGCCCCAATTGCCTTCGCAAGTGTCCTTATGAGACGGAAGCAAAGGGAGAGTAAACAGACACAGAGACAGAAGTGGAGGAAACAATGTGACCACAGAGACAGAGAGTGTGGTAAAGGGGAAGAGGAACATTAGGAAGAGCTGTGTGTTACTTTTGATTACTTAAATAGATTTCTGTTTCTAGTCCATTCATATTTGGCAGGTAGAAAACCTATCGTTAGCTTTTGTGAGGTCTACTCCAATTCTCCTGGGGTTGTGTTGAATTTCGAGAGGGCTTACACTGAACTGAGGTGTTAGTGGGAGGCAACTCTGTTCCTTGGTCATGGGACCAAGTGCTCTAAGCCCCATGTCTTCTACATAGTCTCTGCCAACTGGGGGACCCCCGCTGAATTGCTATATTGAGGGAACCACTTTGCTTCTGGGTCCCACTTTGGAGGAAAGTCCCAAGCAGACCTCTTCCACTTCCTTTGCTTTTTACTGTATCCAGGGGAACATGATTCTGGGATTGGATGGGCAGCGAGTGAGAGCCCCGCTGTCTTCTTCCTGTGATTCTCAAACATCGATTTATGAACCTCATGTTTTAAGTTCTCTCTTTAAATAGGCACCTGCGTGGCTCAGTCGTTAAGCGTCGGCCTTCGGCACAGGTCATGATCCTGGGGTCCTGGGGTCGAGCCCCACGTTGGGCTCCCTGCTCGGCGGGGAGCCTGCTTCTCCCTCTCCCACTCCCCCTGCTTGTGTTCCCTCTCTTGCTGTGTCTCTTTCTGTCAAATAAATGGACAAAATCTTAAATAAATAAAGACATACATACATACATATTTGAACTTTTGGAGGACAAGAGCAAGAGTGAACCACACAGTTTATCTGCATGCCAAAAAGACCATTACTTTTAAGGTGGCACGTGACAAACTAAAATAGCCTTCCCTCCTTCTTTTTTCCTATTTCAGTAAGTAATAATTCTAATTACTTAGCACGGTGCTTAGCAGGTGATATGTGTTCAATAATTATATACTGAATACAATAAAGACCCCGCCAGAGGTGAACACTTGCCAAACATGTGCTTGAGCCAACTTGGCTGTCCACCCAGGCAAGCATTTGGGCGACTGTGGCCTCAGTTGATATCTGAACGCCATGACATGAGAGACCCCAAAGAGAGACTTAGCAAAGCCTTTCCTAAATTCCTGACACTCACAACTGTGAGCAAAATCAAATGACTGTATTTATACCACTAAACCTTGGGATACTTTTTATACAGTAAGAGTGACTGGAACAATCATGTGGCTTCATACATTTTAAGGAAAAATAAAAGCGAAGGTTTCCAGTGCTATTGTTCTGCTATGCAGATCCCAGAGCAGGCAGTTTCCTTTGCCAGAATCCACGCTTGCATGTCACACATCGTTCCCTCTTCCATCCTCTCCGTTGGTCTTCCCCTCCCCCCTGCACCATCCCCAACTCTTAGCAAGCCAGTGTGGTTCTGGGTTTCCTAGACTTGCTCATTATTCCAGTAGTCTCCAGCTCTACAAACTCTACTGTGTGAGGAGTTATTGTCCAGATCGAGCAGGAGAAAAGAGTATGTGTTTCGTTCAAAGCCACTGATTGGATTTTGAATTATTTTGATTCTCTCTGACATTCCAAGAACAAGATGCTTGTTTTTCCAGGATTCTTTCCTGCTGAATAACAGACTACAGATCACAGCAGAACAGACTTTTGTTGTGAACTGGCCATGGGAGCTCAACGTTCCTTCTCCCTTTTTGATTTTGCTTCGAGTTACCTTCCTTAGGTTACCAGGGAAGGAAGAACATGTAAGAATTGAGAGTTTTCTTGAGAAATGTACAGACTTTTCACTTCTTTATTGTTACAGTGACTTACACTGCGCTGACCCAAATTTGAAGAAAATCTGATGCATGGTTGAAAGTTTTACAGACCTATAATAGGGAACTTTCATGATTCAACAGCCATTTGAGAAGAAGCAGTCAATCCTTTCTTCCTTTCTTTTTTTTTTTTTTTTTCTTGATACAAGAGAGATTTTGTCATCTCTGGTATTTTTCTTGTTTGCTTTAGAAACAAATCATTTTATTTTTTTCTGGTTCATTTATTTATTCAGCAAACATGTGTTGAGGACCTACCATGTGCTTCCTACTCTTCCAGCTATGGGAATACATGGGTAGTTAATATGAAATAAATTAGTTGGTATAAAGTACTACAACAGAAGACTAAAACACAGCAAGAGGCATAGGTTTAGGGGGGGAACAGAAGGTCTCTCTGTTATTTTTAGGCGTAGCATCATCTTTCTGACCAAGTAACATTTGAGCAAATCTCTGGAGGAAATTTTGTAGACAGAACAATGCCCCCCTCTAAAGATTTCTATGTCTGAATCATTGAAACCTGTACATATGTTACCTTACATGTAAATGGGATTTGCAGTTGTGATTAATGATCTTGAGATGGGAAGGTTAGACTCAATGGAAGGGATTGTTACAAGCAGGGGCCCAAGAGTCTTTCTAAGAGGGTAGTAGGAGGATCAGTCAGAGAAGGAGAGGCAGCATGGGGAAGTAGAGTCAGGGAGATTTGAAGATGCTGTGCTGATGGCTTGAAGATGAAGGAAGGGACCATGAACCAAGGAATGCAGGCTGCTTCTCGAAGTTGAGAAAGGCATGCAAACAGATTCTTCCCTAGAGCCTCCAGAAGGAATGTAGCCCTGCTGGCAGCTGGATTTTAAGATTTCTGACCTTCAGAAATGTATGATAATATATTTATGTCATTTTTAAGCCACCGGGCTTGTAGTAATTAGTTACAGCAGCGGCAGGAAAGAAGCAAAGGCAGAAGCAGGATTAACAGGTAATTGGGGAAAGAGGAATCCCAGGAAAGCATAGCAAGGACTAAGACACTGAGGTAGAAGCATGAGGGATGGAGTGAAAGATGGACAGTTTTGTGTGGCCATGAGTCAAGGGAGTTGGCAGGGAGGGTAAGAGTGGAGGAGATGAGGTCATCCAGCTGCTGGGTTATAAGGACTGGGACCTTCCCTCTAAGTGAGCTGGGAGTCCCCGAAAACACAAAACATTCATTACAACACAAGCCATATTGCTCAGTTTGTTATTTGTTCTTTGTTTTCCCTAATTGCCAAAGTTCTCAATTTTTATGTTATCGAATCTGTTAAATTGTTCCTTTAAACATATCTCTATTGCTGAATTCTTTCCACAACTCAAGATCAGTTAAATAACCAGTTGTAATATCTTCTGGTTTTTAAGCGTTTCATAGCTGCATTAACTTCTAAATCTGGCTTATTAATTTTTATATGCAGTATTAGGAGGGGCTTTCATCTTTATTATTCTTGACTTTTTTTTTTTTCCTTCCCAACAGAAGCCAGTGTTCTCACAATATTTATTAGATAACTCATTATGTTTCCACTGGTGTGTGATACTTTGTCACATATTAAATTCTTAGACATACTAAAATCTGTGTTCTTGCTACATATTTTCATTTTTCTGTTCTAAGACCAGGCCCTTTACATTTCTAGCAAGGTGCCTAGAAATATAGATTAGTAAATATTTTTTGGACAACTTGGCAGAGGTCTAGAGGAAAGAGGGAAAGTGACTTGTTTGGGAAACTAGAATCAATTGTTCATGTGGTTGGAGTGGAGGGGAAAGGAGAGGAAAAAGTGGGAGGCGGCAGAGTCTGGAAACGAGGCTGGAGGCACAGGCAGGATTTGTAGGTCAAGCTGAGTAATTTATACTTTATTACAAGGGCAATGAAAAAGTATTTATTATAAGGTTTGTAGCAGAGACGTGACAGGATCAGATACAGTATATGCCAAGGCTATTCTAACGGAACTCAGTAGAGAGCTAGAGTTCAAAGCTAGAGGTAACATTGGAATTTTAATTCCCTAGGAATATACAAAATCTTTTTTTTTTTTAAGATTTTATTTATTTATTTGACAGAGAGAGATCACAAGTAGGCAGAGAGGCAGGCAGAGAGAGAGAGAGAGAGAGGAGGAAGCAGACTCCCTGCTGAGCAGAGAGCCCGATGCGGGACTTGATCCCAGGACCCTGAGATCATGACCTGAGCCGAAGGCAGCGGCTTAGCCCACTGAGCCACCCAGGCGCCCGGAATATACAAAATCTTGAGGGAAGGTGTTGGACTGTTGACCAAATGCACATTTGGGTCACAGGGAATAGGTTAGATAAATGGTGGCCCACCCATCATTCATTATTTTCTATATTGGAGTTCATTGCCATGAACTTGAACTCTAATCCCAACATTGTGAATGATGCTGTAGGAGGATTTTAATGGGATGGGTGGCATATTGGGACATGTCACTACCCGAAACTAGAAGGTCATCTTGGGGTGGTAGACTTATGGGTGCTTGCCATCTTTCCTGTTGCTTATTTGAATATTCTTTTTCTAATACAGTCGTTATATATGTTTATAATTAGAAAGGAAAAATTTATTCTAAGAAAAAAAAGACACTTGGATTTTCTTTTTTTCTGGGTTATTGTATATCTGGAAAGATGAATTTTTTTTCTTTCACATAGGAACAACTACCCATGTGTAAATACTATTCTTGTTTTAGGACTTTACCTCCAGAAAATCCTAGAGAGTTTTCTATTGTGTTTTGGCATTTTTTTATTGGAGAGAATTTTGAGGCCAACATAATGTCAGGGCCGGCTGGCCGGCCTTCCATCCATCCTTCCTTTCTTATCATTGCTGTTGTCTTTTAAATTTCTTTTGTGTCCCTGAAAGCTTAAAGGAGATATATATATACATATATATGTATATGTATATGTATATATACATATATGTGTGTGTGTATATACATATATATGTATATACACATATATGTGTTTGTGTGTGTGTGTGTATCTCCTTTAAGCTTCTAGGGGCTCAAAGGAAATTTAAAAGACTATACACACACACACACATATATGTATATATATGTATGTATATGTATATATATAGCTTATGTGTGTGTATATATATATAGCTTAAAAGATATATATACATATGTCTTTTAAAGATTTTATTTATTTATTTGACAGAGATCACAAGTAGGCAGAGAGACAGGCATAGACAGAGAGGGGGAAACAGGCTCCTTGCTGAGCAGAGAGCCTGATGCAGGGCTCCATCCTTGGACCCTGGGATCATGACCTGAGCCGAAGGCAGAGGCTTTAACCCACTGAGCCACCCTGGTGCCCCTATATATATTTTTTTTAAAATTTATTTTTAGAGAGAGGACGAGAGGGGCAGAGGGACAGGGAGAGAGAGAATCTTAAGGAGGCTCCACACCCAGCATGGAGCCCAGCATGGGGTTCAATCTTACAGGGTATTTCCTTTATTCTTCTAATTCAGAAATTTTGGCATAGATCTCTTTTTGTTAATTTCACATGAAACATGTTAATTACTTTTGATATGAAATATTCTAATCTTTGTGTTTTTAAGCTCAAAAATGTTATGTGACTTAAAAGTATTCTGGTTTTGTAGGTATGACCATCATTAATTCCTTGGTTAGACTATCATAAAAGTCCTCAATATAACTTCCCACATGATAGTCAGTTCATTGTCCTTTACAGCTCTGTTTTTGGAAGATTCTTCAAGTTGATTTCCACATTTGCTTTCTTTGCCACATCATTTTTTCTCTTTGCAGATCTTAATTCTGCTAGTTCAGTACCAGTTTCTTTTTTGTTCTCTCTCTCACTCCAACCCCTGCTCATCTCTAGCTATCTGGGCTTCTCAATTTGTTGCATTATTTTACCTCTTCCTGTTGTCCTTCTTTCAGAATTGCTCTGTTGTCTTGCATCCTATTGAAGATGCCAAGTTTTATGAAACTATCCTTTGCTTCCCACCAAATATCTTTTTCAAAGATAAGAACGTTTCTTTTAGATTATCAGATTGATACTATGTTTTCCTTGTGATCCATTATTTTTTCCACAGGGCCTGTTTACCTTTTCTTTTTCTTTTTCTGTTTTGGAAGAAATTCGAAGCTATACATTTTTTCAAAAATTTAAAATAGGGGCGCCTGGGTGGCTCAGTGGGTTAAAGCCTCTGCTTTCGGCTCAGGTCATGATCTCAGGGTCCTGGGATCGAGCCCCGCATCGGGCTCTCTGCTCAGCAGGGAGCCTGCTTCCTCCTCTCTCTGACTGCCTCTCTGCCTACTTGTAATCTCTGTCTGTCAAATAAATAAATAAAAAAAAATTAAAAAAAATTTAAAATAAAAATTTTAAATTTAAAACAATTTTAATTAAACATCTAAATTAAAATATTTTATTTATATTTTTAAACTATCTTAAAAATTTGACATTGAACATTTTCTTTTTTTAAGATTGATTGATTTGAGAGAGAGAGAGAGAGAGAGAGCATGAGCAGTGCAGGGAGGGGCAGAGGGAGAGAGAGAGAGAGAGGGAGAGAAGGAAGCGGGCTCTTTGCTGAGCACGGAGCCTAAGGACCTGAGGACCCCAAGATCATGACCTCAGGACTCCAGGATCATGACCTGAGCCAAAGGCAGGTGCTTAACTGACTGAGCCACCTGTGTGCCCCTTCTTATTCTTTTTAATCAATGGCAAGACCTACTCAACCCTGGTGTTTATCTCATCAGTCAAGATGAGTAGATTCTCCTTGATTCTTGGCATGATCTTATTGGTGCCTCTTAGCCAAAATGGCACTGTGGTCCATGCGTTCTGCTGGAACAAGGTGTGAGTTTCTTTCCTTTCCACTCTGTGAGCCAATGAGTGTGTGAAACATCAGAGCCGGCATTGTACCCTCTTATGAAATTTTTGCCTTTGGGATACAGCTCTCCTTGTGTGGGGCCGGAGAAAGAGAGCGGAAGAAGGGTGAAGTGAAGTGTCTGTACTGACATTTTTCAACTAAGCCGAGCCCTCTCTTTCACTTGATGAGGCTTGAGAAACTCTGGGTTAGTTTTTCTCAATCCAGCCCCATTGACATTTTAGTCAGTGGGAAGTCTTTTCCTTCCACATATTGCCACCATAGTGTCTGTTAATCTGACTGCTGCTTTCATGGCTTCCCGAATCTTCACCGCATTGTGAGAAGGTTTTCAGGAAAAATTGTCACAGAAGTTGCAAAGTAGACGCCAATTTAATTTTTTTAAAAGATTTTATTTATTTATTTGTCAGAGAGAGAGAGAGAGGAGGGGAGAACACAAGCAGGCAGAGCAGCAGGCAGAGGCAGAAAGAGAGGAAGCAGGCTCCCTGCTGAGCAAGGAGCCCGAGGTGGGACTCGATCCCGGGACCCTTGGATCATGACCCGAGCCGAAGGCAGCAGCTTAACCAACTGAGCCACTCAGGCGTCCCTAGACGCCATTTTATACCAAAGTCTTCCATTTCCTTTTATCTGGTGGAAATATCTAAGTCCTTTGTTGAATTGAAATACTTTTCTCTGGGGCAACTGGGTGGTTTAGTCAGTTAAGTGTCCCACTCTTGACTTCAGCTCAGTTCTTGATCTCAGGATCTCACGGTCTTGAATTCAAGCCCCACACTGGGCTCCATGGTAGGTAGGAAGACTACTTAAAAATTTTTTTTACCTCAACATAGTTTTCTCACATAATTACTTATTCTACCACTTTTTACAATGTCTCTGTTAGTCTTTCATTTCTTTTGCAGTCTCTTAAAATCCTTTTTGGAATTTGGAGGAACAGCAATAATAACTGAATACATGACATGAGTTTTTACTTTAACAAAAGTAGTCAAATCACCGAGACTAAAATAATATATAACTTCAAAAAGTAATAATACCCAGAATTTCCAAGCCAGGTTGCAAACACTGAATCCTGGGCTCACTGTCCACTCAGGATCCTGGGTAAGCACTATCTTATTTATCCCACAGTCAAGAACAAATGAACTGTTCATTTGAACCCATAAAAGAAGTAATAATTTTATGTTTACACTGCACCTAGCCAATCCTAGCCATTTGCAGACTCTTCACTCATTCTGAGATAGTATCCCTGAGGAAGGAAGTGCTTCTATCCCTGTAGACGAAGGGTTGTCAGGGGCTTAGAGATGGACATACCAGCATTCTTGACTGGTTTTCAACCCTAACCCGTCTATCTCCACATTCTCTGTTTTATCACCATGTCATCCTGCCTCAGCATCACCAAATAGTCCTGCTCTAATGACAAAGAGGCTTGCTTTCTCCTATAATCTGCAGAAAACTTCAATATACTATAAGAATTATGCTCAACTGCAAACACTTTGGGTGCTGCCATTGTTGCTGTGAGATCTTACTATGTCCACATTCTCAAAAGTATAATCATTCAGAGAGCTTTTTTAAGACTGAGGGAAATTTCCAGACAGTTCTCTGTGTAAAATAACCTTTCCCCAGAATTACTCAAGAATGTGAAAGGATATAGATTATTTCTTAAAATGTTTGTGCTCCATACACCATTAGGCACTCTCTCTGTCCTAAAAAGAAAATAAGGCTAGTGAATAATTTCTTCTACTTTTATAAATATTTAACCTGGCATCCCCAAATAACAGATTGGTCTTGTGAAAGTCGGTGAAACTGTTACAAATCTCAGTGAAAATTCTTTGAGAAGTCGATGCTTCAAGATCATGTACGTAACACATGGAGGACATCTTTTCTGTCAAACAAATTTGCGTTCTCGTGCTTAATAACGGTGTGCTCATTGTTTAGCTTGGATCTTCTTCATGTTCCTGGTCTCTGTCTTTTATAGAGAAGGTTGTTAATGCTCAGCTAGAAGGCTTGGTCACAGAAAAAAAGGTGGCAGACCACTAGAATTTCATTCTGGCAAAACAAAATAGAATTTATGCTATACATTGACTCCATCCAAAAAGGTGAGTTATTAAGGAACAGGAAATATGGCGTAGAAATAAAGGACCATCTATTTTACTTTGAAGTAATGCAGAAGGAAAGAGAGAGAGAGAGATTGTTGACACAAAATACTACTTAGAGAAGGATAATTGTAGAGTGTGGTTGATATAAGACAATAATAACTGATTACCTAATTAAATTGATTACTAAGCCATTTAATTATTTGTCTCCTTTATTTTGATGACAAATATACCATTTTCCCCTCTTGTGCCCTAGATTTTTTTTTAAGATTTTATTTATTTATTTATTTGACAGAGAGAGAGAGAGAGAGAAAGAGAGTACAAGCAGGGGGAGCGGGGGAGGAAGAAGCAGGCTCCCTGCAGGGAGCCTGTTGTGGGGCTCCATCTCAGGACCCTTGGGATCATGACCTGAGCCAAAGGCAGATGCTTAATGATTGAGCCACCCGGCGTCCCTTGTGCCCTAGATTTCTCATCAGTTTTTACTGCCAATGAATACTGCTGCATATGCATGTATTCTTTCTTTTGTTTGTATTATTACACATATTAGTCAAGATGTGGTAGAAGATTGTTCGGGCCCATGTCTTCATTGTGTCCTGAGAGTGACAAGACATCCTAGAGAACTATAGTTCAGAAAGCTTTCAGATTAAACACAAGGTCATTAAAAAATGCCAGCAAGAGTGTTTGAAGCAGTCATCCCTTCTACCATGAAGATATCATACATACCCCCCAGTACAGTAGATTTTACAGATTCTACAGATCTGAATTGGGTAGTGAAGAGTCTGGAATCAGACCAGCCAGGTTTAAGTCCCTTCTCTACCAGTCTTAGCTGTGGGATCTTGGGCAGATTGTGTAACCGTTTTTGGTGGAGGCAGCAGCCGTGTGCCAGACTGATCCTTTGATGTGACCTTAGCTGGTGGTGGGTTTCTCAGCCTGTCCTCATTCTGCTAGGAAAAAAACTTCCCAGCAGTTTTAATAAACCTTTCATCACTTAATTCAGACCCTGGGAAGTCCATCTCTCTGCCTCCATCACATTAGCAGCTCCTGCAATGGTTGTGTGCTACCCACGTCTCTCTAAGGACTCATGGTGGGAGACGCCAACCCCACAACCTTTGGAATCCAGGTCTTTTCCCACACAAATCCACCCCATCTTTCACTAATTCTCATTCATTCATCCCACCAAAACCTCATTCTCTGCTTAGTTCCTGTGATGGAGAATGGATAAAGGACCTAGGGAAATCCTGAAATCCTAATGGTGATGCTCTGGGATGAATGTGGGGATTGACACAACCGTGCAGACCTTAGAATACTGTATAACGAACGTTTCTTATGTAATGTCCAGTGTCCACTGAAAAAGCATTATATAATGGACCCTTATGTACTATCACCCCCTAGGGAAGTTTCTAGTTTCTGCCTCATGAATCCCACTGGACCATTTGTGTGTCTGTGTTTATGATATTGAAGCATTGCTTCCGGCTTTGAGTAGCATAGCCAAAACAGTGAAACAGAATCAGAATTGCTTATGCCTCTGTTAGTATACATTGCCAATGTGCTAATATCCAAACAGCCTGGAAGCTTGTAAGAACTCTTCATCTTCGTATCTTCTTGACTGGCTATAAAAGAACTATGAATAAGGCAACTATTTATTCAGTTTCCCTAGGAATGTCCTGGTTTACCATTGTTGTCCCAATGCAATTATCAACAGTGTTCCAGATTGAATGATAAATTATGTAATCACCCTGTTTATAAAAGATTCCCTCCCTCTGGGTGTCATTATTGCAGTAAATCTCTATAGAGTTTTAAATCCCTAACTAGTTTAACCCATGTTCCCTAATGTTTGGAGCAGATGTTTTCTGATTTTTTTGTTGTTGTTTCCTACTCATGCCTTTTGAAATAATACTTCAAGTTTCCATTGCCTCTCAAGCATGCCCTCATATTGTTGACTTTGGTTGCCTTTTCCTATGAACATATTAGCAGGCAGGCACTATGTTCTTTTAGTCTCTGTTCCATGATTAGAATCCTTGATGGCCCATACCCAAAATTACAAGCTTGGCACATTCTGGAAGTTTGTAATGGCTCAGGGAAAACGCATGATGTAATGTTAAGCAGAAGAAGGATATACAACTATTTCCATGTGTGGTACTAATTATGATTTTTTACTAGCTATGACTGGAAACAGTAACTTGAACTGGTACCTTCTCTTATCACTTTGTGGGAAGATTATGGATCTAATATTGTCTTGCCTTTTATTTGTGGAAATTGATTTTAATCCACCATTCACATAAAGTCATGTCACATTTTATCATCAGAAAAAGGATGTAAAAATAATGCAAAAATGTTAGTGGTCCTTTTGCCTTCAGAAGTTCAATGTCCATCAAGTTCCAGAGGTGCTTCATCCATCCTTTAGTAGATGGATTTTATTTATACTTATTAAAAAATTTTTAAAATACATCTGACATACAATGTTACATTAGTTTCAGGTATATAACAAAGTTATTCAATTTCTCTTATGCTCCGCTCACCTATTTGATTTCGCTTATGCTCCGCTCACCGCAAGTGTAGTTACCATCTGTCACCATCCAGAGCTGCGACAATATTGTTGATTATATTCCCTGTGCTGTGCCTTTTATTTTCCTGACTTACTCATTCCATATCTGGAAGCCTGTACCTCCCACTCCCCTTCACGGGTTCCCCTATTCTCCCCCTCCCCCTCCCCTCAGACAGCCAAGCAGGTGGATTTTAGATTAGTGACAAACCCCTCTACCTTTCCTTACTGACCCATAAAACGAGATTCTGCAAGACAGGCTTCTTAGGACTTCTCTATAGTATCTTGTGTGAACTGAGGAAGCAGAGTCAAGGTCTCCTTTATTTTTCAGAAAACCTCTTATTAGAGACTTTCAGGAACTCCCAAATTTGCCAAGCTTCATATCAATCAGTTCACAGTGAAACCAAGAAAATTTGACTGGAGACTTTTGGATCACTGGAATGGATGGCTGGTTCTAGGCCCAGCTTTTTCCTCTTCATATTCCAAACCCAGATTATATTTTCTAATCCAGAGTAAAACAATCAGTTAAGCATTATGGATGATCTCTGAAGAACTTGACCCTTGTGGAAAGACCATTGTCTTTCCAGACATGGCCAGAATGAAGCTATAAAAAGAATATGACTTACCAAGTCAGGTTGGACTTCATTTGAATTTTTAATCCACTGCTTACTAGCTTTCTGTCTTTGGACAATGTTTTGTTTCTAAACCTTTGTGACTTTGTTTCCTCAGAATAATTACAACTTGTCCCTGATCACTGGAAGCATTTTAAGTTTCTTCTATGGTACCTGATTTGTACCAGGTACTAAGTACTTGTTAGGCAAATGGTCTGCTCTAGTAGCTGGGATACATAGATTGATAAGTATCTTATTTTTCTATTAATTTTTCATGAATGCAGAGCCATACCTGATCAGAGGGTGTCAGTCTTACCTCCTAACGCCCGGTGGAGAAGGGGGACTGGCAAGTTGATTTGGTTTATTGGTGCCATTGCTTTGGCTTCTGCCATGCGTTGTTGCTGTTACAAGGCCAGTCCTGCTCAGCCTGATGGGTGCCTGTCTGCCCCTGAGGAAATGCTCGTAAAGGTCTGGCTTCCTGCCAGTACTGCGGCCGGTTCCTGGCTGCGCTGCTGCATTCTGGGCTTGGTCACTATTCTCCAAACAGCTCCGCACAACTCTAGAGTGGTTGAGGCTACAGGGTGTATTGTCGTATCCACCCGGGGCTTTCCTCCCTAAAACCTAGGATTAGCTGAAGGCTGCACTACCTACTCAAGAAAAAAGAGCGCTTTTTGGTTTTCTCTCAACGTTTTCTCCTTTTGTGTCCTTGTCACTTTCTTCCAGTTATCTCTTGCTCCGTAACACCTTGGTCCTTCCCACATTTCCCTGGCCTTGGATTTTTAGGGGGACAGGGGCTGTAGTCTCCTTCCTTTCCACCTTGTAGATTCTGGGCTTCTTATGCAAGTTGACACACTTCTTCCCTAGAGCTTTCAGGGAAGATGGGCAGCCTTCCCCCAGGTGAGCAATGACTGCTGACTTGATGCTGCGTAATCGAGGGCAGCCACAGAAGTGAATGTTCACCGAACACAGACCAGCTCCTAGGGAGCTCCTTTCTGGGTGTCTTCTTCAATCAAGATGTCACGCCATGGGGCGCCTGGATGGCTCAGTGAGTTGAGCGTCCAGCTGTTGGTTTTGGCTTGAGTCCTGATCTCAGGGTGGTGAGATCGAGCCCCATGTGGGGCTCCACATTCAGCAAGGAGTCTGCTTGGTGTTCTCTCTCTCCTTCACTCTCTGCTCCTCTCCCTCACAAGCTCCCCACCCCTCTCTCAAATAAATAAACTTTAAAAACAAAAGGATGTCACCCCGGAATAAAAGGAAAGCCAAGCAAAACAAAGCAGATAAAGCCCTTGTGCCTCATCGGTCACCCCATCAGAGTAATTATATTTTATAAATTCTAAGACAATGTTAGCAAACACAACAGCAAGCAGCCAGGCAAGCAACAACAACAAAAATCTTTGCCAGTCAAACCACAAAGCATCATAGATTGTAAGACCCATCCTGATTGCAGAGGTGGTAAAATATGAAAACCAAACAAAACAAGAACAAAATCTAAACACAGTAAACCAAACCTGAGTCTTTAGAGTTGATGAAAGGCCAATAGATGACTTTTCCATCAGTGGGCAAGAAGGAACCTTCTCCCTCAGTTAGTGGTTAGGTGACTACTCAGGCCAGCCAGCATCCTGCAGATTCAGAGTGAGGTTAGCAGATTTGGGGTAAGGAGGCCAGGAGGAGGGAATAATGAGGTGGCTTTCCTTGGTCTGCCTTAAATGCAAGCATGTTAAATTCATGAGTGAGAAACCCCCTGTTTTAAGTCTTTGTTTCAAACTTGGAGTATATGGATTTCTCCCTTCTTTCCATCTGGACTTTGTTGAAAACCTCAGGTCAAGCCAGCTTGAAAAGAAAATACAGTGGAGTTACCTTCTACAGTATGACATCATGTCTCCTCTGTTTCTCATTATAAAGTTGAGTTTCAGATGTTAAAATCATAGCCTCCTCACCCTTCTTGGCTTTCTTCTTCCCCCTCCCCCATAACAATCCCATCTTGTTGGAGTTCTATTGTTTTCACAGTTGAACCACAGTGCCAGACACACCAAATTATTAACCTGACGTTGGGAAAACATCTTCTGGCCAAGAATTCAGCTTCTATAATTTTTAACTCTATGGAGTTTTTAGCATGTTTCTTCACCAGCTGCAGACCTACATCTCATTTTTAACTTTCCAGTTTTGCCTTAATTACAAGAGGCTATATTTTATAAAATGAAAAACTTAGGATTTGTTAGAAAACATTACATAGCTTCTTAGGTAGTATTTGAAATTATAACATAATTTATAAAATAGCACATACAATTTTATTTAAAGTTTATAAAGTACTGATACAAATTTAAAAAATTTAAAATAGTGGAAATATGCCATAATAATGGAAAATGCTTATTATCAACACTGGAAAATACAGAAAGACTATATAAGGTTTTTGGGTACAAGATACACTAGCATCTAAAATTTTAATTTTAAAAAAACCCCAAATTTTATTATTGAAATTAGTTTAAAAAATTTTTTTAAGAATAAGGATTTATAGTGAAACTATAACTTGAAAGATAGTCCAAATTATTATTTGAGTAAATGTAGTACCTAATACTTTATTAGAGAAGCATATTTGTCCAAGATACTTGATAATATTAGTGAAAATTAGCTATTTCTAAAATAAAAATTAGCTATTTCTAAAATAAATTACATTTTACAGAATTAAGACAGTGGGCTATACAAAGCTGTCATCTACCTCTACTGTGCCTTATCTAAGCAGCAATTCAGAAAAGCTCGAGAAGACAGGAAAGCAAGTAGAAAGAAAACCAGCAGAAGTATTGGTTGTGGGAGGAATGTAGCTGGCAGGTAAACCACTTTAGGTAAAAATAGAAACAAGATGGGAGAGTTGATTTATAAATATGCATAAAATGTTGTACCCTACAGAGAAAACCCACCCTTTTTCATTATCTATGGGTTTTTTAAAATATATGATCATCTATTAAGGTTTTAAAAAAATATCAATATGTATGGAGCCACAGAAGACCCTGAATAGCCAAAGAGATCTTGAAAAAGAAGAACAAAGCTTGAGGCATCACACTATTTCAAGATATACCACAAAGCTATAGTAATCAAAACAATATGGAACCGGCACAGAAGTAGACACATAGATCAATGGAACTGAATAGAGAGCCCTACAATAAGCACACACTTGTATGGTTAACTCATCTCCAATAGAGGAGGAAGAATAAATAATGGGATAAAGATAGTCTTCAGTAAATGTTGCTGGGAAAATTGGACCACTGCATGGAAAAGAATGAAATTCAACCATTTTTTTTTTTTATACCGTACACAACAATAAAATTAAAATGGGTTAAGGACCTAAATGTGAGACCTGAAACTGTAAAACTCCCAGAAGAAAACATAGGCAATAATCTCTTTGGTATTAGCAGTTGTAACACTTTTCTAGATAGGTCCCCTCAGGCAAGGGACACAAAAGTAAAAATAAACTACTGAGACTACACCAAGATGAAAAGCTTTTGCACACTAAAAGAAACCATCAATAACATGAAAAGGCAACCTACCACATGGGAGAAGATATTTGCAAATGATATATCCAATAATAGGTTAATATCCAAATATATAAAGAACTTATGCGATTCAACATAAAAAAAAAAATCTGATTAAAATAGGCAGAAGACCTGAATAGACATTTTTCCAAAGAAGACATACAGATGGGGGTACCTGGGTGGCTCAGTGGGTTACACCACTGCCTTCACCTCAAGTTATGATCTCAGAGTTCTGGGATTGAGCCCCACATCGGGCTCTCTGCTCAGCGGGGAACCTGCTTCCCCGTCCCCTCTCTCTGCCTGCCTCTCTGCCTAGTTGTGCTTTCTCTCTCTGTCAAATAAATAAATAAAATCTTAAAAAAAAAGATATACAGATGGTCAACAGACACATGAAAAGATGTTTAACATCACTCATCATTAGGAACTGCAAATTAAAACCACAATGAAATATATCACTTTACACCTGTCAAAACGGCTAGAGTTGAAAAGATAAATAACAAGTGTTAGCAAGGGTGTGGAGAAAAATGAACCCTTGTGCACTGTTGGTGGGAATGCAAATTGGTGTGGCCACTGTGGAAACAGTATGGAGGCTCCTCAAAAAACTAAAAATAGTAAAAGTAAAAAACTAAAAATAGAAATAGCAATAGTAATAGTAATTAATAGTAAAAAATAGTAATTAGTAATAGTAATAGTAATAGAAACAGTAATTCCACTACTGGGTATTTATCCCCACCACCCAACAAAACTGAAAACACTGATTTGAAAGATAAATATGTATGTACACACACCCCGGTGTTTATTGCAGCATTATTTACATTATTTGCAGCTGAGATATGAAAGCAACACAGTGTCCATCGAGAGATGAATGGATAAAGAAGTGGTACATATATGTACAATGGAATATTACTCAGCCATAAAGAGGATGAGATCTTGCTATTTGGGACAACATGGATGAACCTAGTAATATAAGTGAAATAAGTCAGAGAAAGACAAATACCATATGATTTCATTTATAAGTGGAATCTAAAAAACCAAAACAAACCAATAAACAAAAAGCAGAAACAGACCCATATGTACAGAGAGCAAACTGATGGTTGCCAGAGGAGAGGTGGCTGGGAGGATGGGTAAAAAGGGTGTAAGGGTGGGAGAGACACAGGGCTACAGTTATGGAATAAATAAGTCACAGGAATAAAAGGTACAACATAGGGAATATAGTCAATGGTATTGTAATGGTGTTGTATGGTGAGTGATGGTAGCTACACTTGTGGTGTGTATAGTGTAGCATACAGCCTTGCCCAATCATTGTGCTGTACGCTTGAAACTAATGTAACACAGCGTGTCAAGTATCCTTCAGGTAAAACAAATGTCAGTAAATTTAACAGCTAGGAATAATTCATATCCCATTGTTTGGTCCACTGAAACAAACTTAGAAATTAAAAATTTAAAATAAATCAGCTTACTGGAAACATCTTGAAAACTCTCTGGCAGATAGTAATTCTTTTTCCCTGTTTATCTGTTCTCCCATTTTACATAGTAATAGAGTTTTTAACCGAGCACCTGGCCAAACAGAGGAAGACTATGCGTCTCAGGATCCCTTGATTCTAGATGTGGCCATGTGACTGAATTCTAATGCGGATGGCAGTGATATATGCAGTGTATGCTTTGTAAATCCTTTCCTTCCTTCTTCTGCTCCTTCTGTAGATGGGAATGTAGCTGTGATGTTAAGGATCACTTCAGTGATCTGAAGTCATGATATGGAAACTGCACACTATGGACGCTGGTGGTATATATCTTAACAAGATGAAGACTGAGTTGCCTCAGCCCTGGGCTCCTACATGGATATTTCCCTGATTTCAGCCACTGTCAGGGCCTCTCACAGCAGCCAAGCCTGATTTCTAACGAATACATCTCTTTTCTTGAGTTAAGTAGGAAAAAAATTTGAAGCTGAGGTTATTGAACATGATGAGGACACTGAATATAAAATCTTACATAATGGAAGCTAAGTATATCCAGAATGTGTTCTTCCAGTGCATCTCTACTAAACCAGAAAGGATGAAAATAAGCTATCATCATCAAAGAGTTGGAAAGCAATTAAATAAATCTAAGGCAAGCAAGGGAAAAGGATTAAAGGTAAAAGCAGAAATTAATCAAGACAGATAAAAGAGAGAAACCGCCAAACAAAGTTAGCTTGCCATGTACGAAACACACAGTGTTATGAATTAAAATGGGATTTAACTTTAAGTGATAGAGTTATAAAAATTTTGTAAGAGAATATGATATTTAATATTAGCAATAGGTAAACTGGCAATTTGTAGGAAAAT
Source organism: Mustela erminea (assembly GCF_009829155.1). NCBI lineage: Eukaryota > Metazoa > Chordata > Mammalia > Carnivora > Mustelidae > Mustela > Mustela erminea. Next base: position 21,741,891 of record NC_045625.1, read on the forward strand.
ATATATTGCTCAAAATGAGTCAGGATACAGAAAAATTGAATATACCAATAACCTTCAAAAAGAATTTTCTCTGAGATGGATAAAAGACCTGAGTCATTTTTATATGTGGGTTTTTTCAAACCTTCTAATAACTGGTAATTGCTATAGTATATGAACTATTCTAGATTCCATAAAAGGAAGGAAAAGTCCCCAATTCATTGTTCAGTACTGGCTAAACACTGATACCAAAATCTGACAATTATGGTCACTGAGGGCAAACTTCCTGAAATGCTTACCACACAAAAAAAGTTCTCCATTTACAATTACAGAGGCAAAAAATGGACCTACATTGCTTATTTAAAAAATAAAGCTATATATTTACAACTTAAGAGGGGAAAAAACGACCTAAATTCTTGACAAACCAAATGTAGAACTACATTGAAAGGAATATGGTACCTAGGAATCTGAATTAATTTGATATTAGAAACTCTGTTAGGGGCTCCTGGGTGGCGCAGTGGGTTAAGCCTCTGCTTTTGGCTCGGGTCATGATCTCAGCGTCCTGGGATCAAGCCTCGCATCGGGCTCTCTGCTCAGCGGGGAGCCCGCTTATCCTCTCTCTCTGCCTGCCTCTCTGCCTGCTTGTGATCTCTGTCTGTCAAATAAATATATAAAATCTTAAAAAAAAAAAAAAACTCTTTTAACATATCATGGCATTAGTAGATCAAAGGAAGGAAACCATTTGAACATTTTGATAAGTTGTTGAGATGAATTTTCTGTACCTGGAGATGCAAAATTCTATAGTCATCTATGACAAAATTCAAAGAAAACTAAGGATAGATGATAATATCTTAATATGAGAGTGAATCTTTCTCTTAATCTAATGTCAATATCCTACTAGTGGTAAATATTAAAGGCATTTTATCAAGATTATAAAGAGGACAGTAATTCTAGCTTTTATCATTTTTCCTTTAATTTTTACTGATATAATTGATATGTAGCACTGTATAAAAATCTCCATCACTTTTTAAAAATAGCTTTTTGGCAGTGCAAGCCAAGAACAAGGCAGTACTATCATTATTCTTTAGTGATATGATCAATGAAAACAAGCCAAAACAAAAAATTTTAGAGAGAAAATAATGGAAATAAAGAAGTTAGTTAAAATAACTATAATATTATTTTCCTATATAGGAGAAACAACTCACTGGTGAGTATGATGGAAAAATATATAATTAAAATTTCTACAAAAGTAATTTTTAAACTAAGGAAAAAAATATGTTGAGAGCATATTCAAATAAAAATGGATAAATGGATATATAATGTGTTTCTGATAAGTTGATCCACTATGTTATCAGTTCCTCTTAGGTTAACTTATATATTTAATATGACCCTAGGGGCGCCTGGGTGGCTCAGTCATGTAAGCCTCCAACTCTTGATTTCTGCTCAGGTCATGATTTCAGGGTTGTGAGATCAAGCCCCGTGTTGGGCTTCACACTGGGCATGGGGGCTGTTTAAGATTCTCTCTCTTCCTTTGCTCTCTCTTCCCCCTCCCCCTGAGCACTCTCTCACTCAAGAGAAAATAATATGACTCTAAGCAAGACACCAACATGGGTATTTTGGATCTATCAATTTTTTCTTTGTGGAAGTATATGAAATCAAGAATAGGCAATACATATGCTATAAACATATTTTAACACTGTTTTCAGTGAGGTATATTGATACAATAAAACGTACAAATTTTGATTTTACAGCTCAGTGAATTTTTACAAATGTGTATACCCCTTATGACCACTACACAAGATATAGAACATTTTCACATCCCTAGAAAGCCCCAGCCCAGAAGTAATTACATTGTGGTATCTGTCATCATAGATTAGTTTTACCTGGTATTGAATTGCATAAAAATCCAGCCCTACAGTAGGGTTTTGGGCACATATCATTTTTTTGTTTCTTCTCCTTTATGGGGGAAAAATAATCTTAAAATTGGAACAGGCTTTTAAATGATAATTTTAAAAAGGAATAAAAAAAAATAATCAGAGACTAACTTGCCTAAACGTAGTTAACATAAAGTATTTTACAAACCTCCTTTGCTTCCATTCAGTCTACTTCACTAGCTAACTTTTTCTGTGCCCATTTTGTGGTACTCATTTAAATAGCGTTCCTTTGTGTAAATTGATGTTCCCAGAACTCACCAGACCATAGGTCTGGATGCGATGATTGTAGTAATAAATTCTATTGGCACTTGTGTAAGACTGACAAAGGATGTGCAGCCTTTTCAAGTTTAATTTGGTTATTTCTGTGGTGTCTTACTTTAGCTCTTGTGTTTTCCACCCTGTGCATCTTTTTTGAATATCTGATGTTCATGAAACTTCCAGAAAGTTGTAACTCAGCATCTCATCACTGCTGCCGGTGTCTACCATGAAAACCTTGGGGACATTGCCAAAAGATGGCAATCCTTAGGCCCTTGGGGCTGCCTGAGGGATACTGTAGTTCCTTTAGTCTTCACCAAACCAAAGCTGTGCTATGCATGGGCAGAAGGGAGGAGCCTGCACCCTTTCTGACTATATGTTGCTCTTTGTCACCTGGGTAACCCTATGCTTCTTTTCCTTCCTTGGGGAAATAGCTCCTTTACCTCTTTCCTGCTGTCTACTCCGAGGTACTAGGCTAGGAACCAAGACCAAGTATACCCTTTTATTCTACCCCAATTAAGAGTGGTCTGTTGGGATGCCTGAGTGGCTCAGTCAGTGAAGCGTCTGCCTTCATCTCAGGTCATGATCCCAGGGTCCTGGGATCAAGTTGGGTTTCTTGCTTGGTGGGAGCCTGCTTCTCTGCCAGCTGCTCCCCCCTGCTTGTGTGCACTCTCCTTCTGTCTCCTTTTCTCTATCTGACAAATATATAAAATCTTAAAAAAAAAAAAAAAAAAAGAGAGAGAGAGAGAGAGGTCTCCCAAGCAAAGTTCATTTGAACTTTCTACACACACAAATGAACACAGACAAATGAACACCTAAACTACCTGATCTACCCCTTGTGTGTCATGTCCACATCCGAAGGAGTCTCCTTTAGGATCAGCTATAATACCCAAGAATACATTCGTAGGCTGAGTTAGAGATGAATAATGATCCATTCCATTACCAATTTTTGCATTTCCCTTCACTTGTGGTGGAAACTCTACTTCAGCAGGGACTGGATTGCTAGTACTTGTTTGGCCTCAGCAAAAGCCTTTTGCTCAATGGCTCTCGTTTCCTTCCCTCTGTGTGGCAAGTCACTATCTTTCCCTGTATTCTGGTGACGCGGTGAAGTGTAACTGATTGACTGTAGTGAAACAAGTGGTAGAGAAGCCCAAGACAGGCACAGTGAAAAATTTTAAGACTCAAACCAATGAATCAACTAAAGAGGCAAAATCTCCATAAGAAAGAGGACTGACCTTCTAAGCTTTTGCCCCTCAGGGAATATTAGTTTTACCTTTGCTGTTAACGTGATGGCAACCAGGCTGGGAATTTGGGATAGATTATTTATTCAATGTGACAGTCCCTCCTCCTCTAGCTCCCCCTCCTACCCTTTACCCATGACCTTTCCTGTCTCTGAGGTTGTGTAAAACAAACGTCATCAAAGAATCAGTCTTAAGTGACTAGGCATTGGTTACCTGAGTAACCTTTTGTTTCCCTTTGTCTCAAAAAACAAAACAAACCCCCCCCCCCCCAAAACCAACACCCCCCCCCCCACCTTTAAATACCCCGGTGATCTTTACCTATGGAAGTTAATGGTAGCAACAGTAGCCTTTCAAAAATGTTAAATTATCTCACGGATCCTCGGAAAAAAACCAAAAGTTCTGTAGTTCCAACTGCCTGTGTGGTAGAAAGAAAAATGAATTCTTGAAAAAAGTCTGTTGATCACAGCTTTCTCTCTTTAAAAGAGCGATTGCTCATGGGAACTGAGAGATCACAAATCTCCCACTTTTGGAACCAAAAGATAGAGTTCTAATACCTTCAGAGAAATAAAACCTCCTCCCTCAATGAGCTACTCAAACACTGTACTGCTTGAATCATGTGCTAAGTTAAGGAGGGAGGCCTGGGATGCAGTAATTACTCCAAGGAGGCTGCAGGGAAAGGAAAGTACATACCAGACACCTAATCATTTACAATTGAGTTTAATGAGGTAGTAATTTACAGCTTTGGGGGTGGAAGTATGGAAGGGTCCCTGCCAGGAACTGGGCAGACTCTTTTAAAATCCTGAAGTTTAATGAAGGCATTGGAGGGTGGACTCATATGGCCAAACTTGTGTAATTCCATCTGCTCTGTACTTGGACAGGAAGTAAATGACAGGGCACTTGGGACCTACATCTGGAAACAGCATGTTTCAAAGGATTTTATAAATCCTGAGGTAAAAGAAGAAGTAGAAGAAGAAAGAAGAAGAAGAAAAAAAACAGAGGTGAAGGGGCATAGTTATGTGGGGGTTGGGAAGCACAACAGAGAAGGGTCAATGCCAGGTTCTTTTCAGTTTGAAGAAATAACATTTTCTAATGTCATGGTCAGGCATTGATAATAATTGATAAAACGTGCTCATCAAGCCCTGTGTGAAAACAGAAGGGACTGAACTTTGCTTTTTCGATCGGATTTGGGTGAAGACTACAGAGTAGTTCAAGGTCCACTGAACTTCCCTGAACAACCCTTGTCAGTCTTCCAGTAGTGTTGCTGGTGCCTTCTTTATTGTCATCATTTCTTGGTTTGTAAGTTACTGGGTTAATTAAACTTTTTGTTCACTGGTACTTTTTAAATACAGCTGCCACATCAAGGAAGTGGGTCTTAAAGAGATGGAAAAGGCTCAAGGTATAATTATGGAATTTTGGAGGCAAAAAAGTCGCTGCTAGATTGGCTTTTCAGTAGGTCAGACCAATGATGGACACATACATATCTCGGGATTTGTTTTCTTCTCACTTGGGCTGGCTGTCCTTCATATTTCATTTTATGTTACCCCATTTCAACTCTCTTAGGCGTAAACCTCGTGCTCTTCAGTGTCCAGATCCTCAAAAACATTCTCCTGTTTGTCACCAAGTCTTCTCATTCTTTCCTTCTCTGGTTTCTGAAAGTAGGGAAGAAAGATGAAGGAACAATGAAGGTGGATCAAAAGGAACAGAGAAGGGACGCCTGGGTGGCTCAGTTGGTTAAGCAGCTGCCTTCAGCTCGGATCAGGATCCCAGCGTCCCGGGATCGAGTCCCACATCAGGCTCCTTGCTCGGCGGGGAACCTGCTTCTCCCTCTGCCTCTACCTGCCATTCTGTCCGCCTGTGCTTGCTCTCTCTCCCTCTCTCTCTGACAAATAAATAAATAAAATCTTTAAAAAAAAAAAAAAAGAACAGAGAAGAGTCATTACATTTCTTGACTTTTAAGAGCGTGGATCCAGGTTAAAACTCATCCTTCCATTAGTCTGTAGGAAATATTTAAGAAGGAAATATTATGTGACCATGTGCCTGTCGGGGACCGCCTCCAGCCGGGAAAGTCCCCGCCATTACAAGATGGCGCTTGGCTCACTGCCAGCAAAATACGCTGCAAGTAAACAACGAACTTTCTGGTGAAGCCTGCCTAAAGGAGGACATAGTCATTGGCTGTTTCAAATTTAATCAGCATAGTAACAAGACTCTCATTGGCTCTCCCCATTGCTTGGTCCCTTATTGGTCACCCTGCTGCATATAAGCTAAGGAAGTTGACGAAATAAGGGGAATGAAGCATTAAATAAACGGAATGAAGCATTAACACCGAACCAGGCTTCTTGTCGTCCTTGCGGGTTGAGGGCGATATGTGCCAGGCAGGCAAGTGGGGTTAAAGGGAAACCAGACTCACTCATCGCCATCTATACTACTTACCACGATGACATTCCCATTCCTAACCGAAATCACTAATAACAGTGCTTGAGTGTGTACTCTATGGTAGGTGGTTTCCTTGTATTATTTCATTAATTCTTTCAGTAACTCTGAAAGTGTGGAACAGGCCATATTTTATCCCATTTTGTAGATGAGAAAAGTGAGGCTCACAGAAGGTAACAGCTCAAGGATAGTTAGGATAGTAAATAAAATGGAGAATTCAAACTCAAATCTGATTTGAGAGCCTATAGTCTTTAATTCCTTTGTTATATTGTCTTGAATTTTATGTGTTAAGGTATCAGATTATAGTGACTTTAGAAAGATTTGGCCACAAGGCAGAGTGATGATCTTAAATGACATTTAGGAAGCCATTCCATTCCCCCCAAAAGCAAAAATTCTATCTTTGAAGTATCTCATAATGATATTTGGATACTGGATACAGAAAAAAAAATTTTTTTTTCCCCCTCATGTAATATCTTTTTACCACAGATTTTAGAATCTGGCTCAAAAAAAAAGGGGAAATTGATTTTCCAAAGCTTTATTTCCCTGTTTTCCAGAGAATGAGTTGTTTTCCATGTCTTATTTTGAACAGTCTTTTGAACAGTCTTTTCCTGGTTAAAAATCATAAATAAGTTTTTTAGTTTCTCAAGATGTATAATGTGTCTTTCGAAAGTCTGGGCAAAATCTGCACCCTGGAATATTAATTATTCTTTGGAAAGCTATGTATGCCTACTCACAATAGGAAACATGTGACAAGGTGTTTAGTTATGGTTTCAATCTGCATGAATTGGGGAGGGCTTTCAAGTTAAATAAATCTTCACATATGTGACAAAAGCAAGCTTCCATACGCCGTCGGTAATGTCGGCAGTGAAATCTGAGACCAGAACTGCTAATGAGGGTGGAAAAAATTTGAAAATTTTGATATTATGCTCTTATTTCTCTTTTTGGTTTGCAGAGTTAACAGCCTGATTACTGGAGTTTTCTTTGGTACTGTTAATTTATTTTCAGTCTTAAGAACATTATACTGCTAATCTTCGAAAAACCACTCCCTTACTTGGAAAAAGTATACTTAGCTAACCACAAATAAGATTGTCATCTCTCTGTGGAAGACTGTAGACCTACTAACATCAGCAATCTCCCAGTCCCTGGACCAGTGTGTACCAACTTGTGGAGGATTGCTGATATCAGATGTTATTTCCATGATGCAAGTTGTGTTATATTTATCACCTCTCAAATACCTTTGGCATGACTTGAACACTAATTAAAAATAAAAATTAAATCCACTTATCTACTTCAATCCACTTTGGTTCTTTTTTTACCCTTTGAAGCAGTATGCTAATGTCCCATTTATTTAGCATGATTGAGGGTTGGGCTCTTCTATTAAATAGATCCCCCCCCCACACCCGGAAATGTTACCTCTTCCACTGCAGGCTTTAAAACCTTGCAACCAGATTCTATGGATAACTCTAAAATGTATGAGTTCCCTATCTGCCTTTTTAAAATAGAAGCTATGTTAATTAATTGAATGTAAATAAATTTTAAAAATAAAAATAAAACAGAAGATAACTGAATACAACTCAGTCTTATCCTCATAACCTCAGATCATTGTCCTAAACAATTGTTGTCCTATGCTTCTCTGCATCCTGCTGTCTTTCAGGGGAACCACTGCTGAGGTATAAAGGACTTGTGAGGTGTGAAGTGCTGTGGTAAGCCTGTATGAAACCACACTAGGTCATTTAAGTTCTTGTACAAGTTTCTGGAAATTGTGTGTGTGTGTGTGTATGCGCGCGCGCGGGCGCGCTGCTGTGCTCCCTCTAGTACCTCTTAGTTGGTTGCTTTTAGAATACCTATCACTAGGGGAGATGGGGTGGTTCAGTGGGTTAAAGCCTCTTGCCTTTGGCTCCAGTTATGATCCCACTGGGATTGAGCCCCACATCGGGCTCTCTGCTCAGCAGGGAGCCTGCTTCCCTGCCTCTCTGCCTACTTGTGATTTTTGTCTGTCAGTCTTTAAAAAAAAAAAAAAGGAATACCTATCCCTAAACCTGGGGCCCTGAGAGAACCCACCAAGGTCCTCATATGTAAGCTTGGGCTTTGTGACATCTGCTTAGGTCATTTAGAGGCTGTGGTTCTTCCATTTCTCATTCTGGATTGTGTAGTAGGTCTAGGAGATTGCCAGATTACTCACCTCTGAGTAAGTAGGCAATTTCTCTAATGTTGTGCTTATTTTGCAAACTACTAAATGATTTCACAACTCTCCATGGCAAATCTTCCTCCTGCTATAGACCCTATGTCACCAATGACACTGCCATCTATTTCCGTCACCTCCCCAGAGGCCCAGGTTGTACCATGAAGCACTGGGGTACACGAGGTGAAAGTCAGGTACAGCTGTGTTTAGATCTCTGCTCCCCACCTGGCTAGTTGCATAATCTTCAGCATGGTGACTTATTTATCTCACTTATCCAGGTAACACAGATTTATGTCTACTTGTGCCAGGCGATGTTCTGGGCCCTTGGGGTAGAGATCCTGGAGGCGACAGACTGGTTGGGGGAGAGAGGCAACAAACAAGCAAGTAAATACACAGTATATCAAACGATGACATGAAGGATGGAGGGTGAGTGAGGGAGACAGGTTTTGGGATGTTGTTTATGAAAGCCGTTTCTGCGGAGCATTTGGGAAGGGAGTCTGACAGGAATGTATCCCAGAGAGACGGGAAGGGCAGGATGTGAGACACTATCTGTAGGTCGACCTTTCATAGAATGTTCGCAGTAGAGAGAGGCAGAGATGTGTTGTGGTAGCAGGGAGGGAATGTGGGGTCAAGTGAGGGTTTTATTTTAAGATCCAGCATTTTTGTGCGCTGATGTGAATGACTCAGTAGAGAGAGGGAAATTGAAGATGCAGGGGAGAGAGGAAACAATTGTTGAAGTAGTGTTCTTGAGTTGGCAAGAAGGATGAGACCTACCACACAAGTGGAGGGCTCGGCCTCTGCTCAGAGGCCCTGAGTTTATCTAGAGCCCCAGCAGGGCTGGTGGACAGTAAGGGCACACGTACCGATACGTCAGGAGACCCGGTGGTGGGAGTATGTCAAAACCTTTTCCCACTGCTTCTGTTTTCTCTGTGAGAAAGCAAAACGTCTCGGCCTCTGAGACAGAAGAAGGGGAGGAAGTGTTGGAGGTTTGAGGAGACAGAAAAGGGTACAAACCAGTCATGGAGAGTAGGTGGGTGAATGAGCTACTGAAACACAGTTGAGTGGCCCAGAGGCTCTCTGGGACCATTTGAGGTTAGTGATCATCGATGTAAAGCTGCAAGAGTTATTAGAAGTACTAGGACATCTCTGCCTCCATCCTCCCCTCCACTTCCCCCTCCCCATTTTTTTTTCCTAGGAAACTAAGTGAGTGGTGTCTCTTCTGCCCTTCCCAAACTGCTCACACATACCTTTCTTCTAGCACTCTTCAATAAACTGCAAGAATTTCTTTACGTTTCTTCCTCCACTCTCTCCTTCACTGTGTATGAATTTCTCTTCCCAACCACTGGTACATTATCTTCTTATTAGAGATTTTTGGGCAAATCTGTAATGAATGGAGGAAGGAACGAAAAATAAAAATTCTGCCTCTTATTTCCATGTTCAGTCCTTATAGATGCCCTATTTCTGACATTCAATGACTAAAAAACAAATCACTACACTTTGTGGCTCTAGAGATAGACTAACAGCGATTTTTCTTTGGATTTGCTTTGGAGATTCCATTTATTTTACTGAATATTTCTTATTTTTCTTCTGGTATGTCTGAACGATGAAGAATATTTCTTGGCACCCCTTTAACAAGACAAGCCAAAAATGATTTATTTTCTAACAACTGTTTCCCTTCCAGATAATGGCAAATTACATAAAACATTTCTAGGTCAACCAAGGCAACTGAGAAATTTTGACTTTGACCACGGCTGAGGCAATTTGCTGTGGGGATGGCTGGAGGCACACAGAGGCTCCTGAAGCCAGTTGGGGGGCTGTAATTGATTTCAGATGTGCTCTGAATAACACTGAAGATAAATGTCCCAGAGGTAGATTATTGGAGAGCTCTTTAGCTGTTTCTAATAAAACTTTCTTAAAAATTCCAAGATTTTTTCCCCTACAGATGCATATAATAATTCTAGCATGAACTAGTGGGCCTGAATGCAAACGACACATGTTTGTTAATAATTTTTCCATTTCCCCATAATTATGAAAGGAATTCATGGTCTCGGTAAGAAAGCTGAGAATTATAGATAATTATAAAGAAGAAAGTAGAAAGAATCGCTGGATATTTATACACATGCATTTAGATGGGATCATATAGGATGCGGTTTTCTATATATTAATTTTTATGTGCTATTGTATCTTGAGCCTTTGCTCTCATCATTACAGATTTTTCAAAGTATAAATTCAGTAGTCTTATACTATTGTACAGCGGTGTTTTCTTCAGTTTTCCATGTAGTCTTGGGGATTCCCTGAAGTGCTTGAGGGCCACCGCAGGGCTTGGGAGAAGCAAGAACTGAGAGGGAAGCTACTGAGTCAGCTGGGCTCAAGGCTCCCCTTGTGATTTTCAAACAGCAGCTCCACACTTAACTCATCTATATATTGGGCTTCCCTACAAAATTCTTGAAGAAGGGCTCCCAAGCATTTCTAAGTTTGAAATCAATTACGGGTGAGCCATGATTTATTTAACCGCGTTATTTGTTGCATATACAGTTTTTCCATAGTTTAAGTCATAGCATGGACCATTTTGTACATGCATACACAGATTCACATGTAAATATAAAATATAAATACAACATACCAAATACGGTTATGTGTAAAATAGGTGCATATATATATAATATAAATATAAATATATAGATATTTCTCTGGGACATGAAAAGATCTGGGCCTAGGTGGTGGGTTAGGCACAGAGCGTTGTCTCATGTGCCGTAACTAAATACAGCCTGGGGTCTGCTTGTTTGCCTTCAACTCTCCTTACAACAACGTGGGGAAGGACCTGTCTCGTAGCACACAAATTATGTTTTCTTGGTGTTATTTTCCATTTGCTGGTTAAAAAGTAAGACATCACTGTTATTTTAATAAGCAATTATTTTATTATGGTAAGGCTAACCTTTATTCATATGATTATAAGTGATATTTTCTTGCATGAATTTTCTTTGCTACTATTTTTATTGGGAGTAGTAGTGTTTTTCCACTGGATTTGAAGACTTAGAAGTATGCTTTGTATATTAAGGGTATCAAATTTTTGCCTTATTTGTGGCTGTTTTTCCAGTTCCTCACTTACTGTGTTATGATAATTTTTATATCATTTAACATACTTTATGGAGTTTAATTTATCAGTTTTTTGCTTTACGAATCTTTCCATGGCCTTTACACTTGCAAAGCCTCTTTCCATTTGCTTAGACATTCATCTATATTTTCTGATAGTCTAATCGTTTCATTAAAAAAAATAACATTGGGATGCTTGGGTGGCTCAGTTGGTTAAGTGGCTGCCTTCGGCTGAGGTCATGATCCCAGTGTCATGGGATCGAGTCCCACATCGGGCTCCTGGCTCAGCAGGGAACCTGCTTCTCCCTCTACCTCTGCCTGCCACTCTGTCTGCCTGTGCTCACTCTCTCTGACAAATAAATAAAATCTTTAAAAAAAAACAAACATTAATGCATAAGCGTTTCTTTGGGATTAAGATGTGTTTTGTTTTAAATTTATAATAGTTTATTTTAGTGTCATTTTTTGGTTTGGATTATTAATGTAGGAGAATACATTGATTTTATATATTGACATTTTATACAATGACTCAGCTAAACTGTGTTGTTTGCTCTGGTAGTTTGTTCTAAGGGTTTCTTAGAGTTTCTAAATGTTAGCAAATATTGTCAGGAAAGAATAGTTTTGTTTCTTTCTCTCCAACCTATATGCCACTTATCTTTTCTTTCCTTAGCCCTCTGGCTAGGGCATCTGGTACAATGTTGAATGGCAAGTATTGATTGTGGGTATCCTTATCATGTTCAAAAGGAATGCTATGACTTCTCACTATTCAGGGGGATTGTTGTAAGCTTTCAGTAGATTCTGTTTATCAGGTTAAGGAAGTTCACTTTTATTTTTATTTGCTAAGAGTTCTTTAAAGTCATGAATTAAAAAATCATTTCCCTCATTCCCTAGTTCATTTTGTTGAAGTGGTTGGGTTATACTAATTAGGTTTTCAGATGTGGTGTCCATGTGTTGGACACCATGTAGTTTATTTTATACATTACTGGGTTTGATTTAATAATATTTTATCTAGGTACTTTTTGATTTATATTTTTAAATAAGACTGGCTCATTTTCCTTGCAGTAGTACTTCAGTAGGCTAGGAATCAAGATTACAAAAGCAATGTAAAGTGAGCTGGGGAACATTTCTTTTCTTTCTTTTTTTTTTTTTAATCTTTTGGAAGAGAGTGTTTATATAATTAGTCTGTGAATCCAAATGGGCCTGACTGTGGGTGCGTGTGTGCGCATGTATGTCATAATAGTAACAGATCTATTCTGGAAGGTTGTCTACAGAGGTAGATATGAGCAACGGGACATTGTATGCACACAGTCAAGAGTTAAAGTCTGTTTACCCTTTTTTGAACCTGGGCTGGTGTGCCTTGCTTTGGCTCAGGGAAGCAACTGTGCTGGTGTTGTGCTAGCTATTGTCCTTGAAAGACCCGGGAGCTTGGGTTCTTGCTCTCTTGCCTTATCAGCCACTGTGTAAAGGAACTCACACAAGATTACTGGCAGATAAAGAGTCCAAGCGAAGAGAGAGTGATTGATGGTGGGGGAGGGAGAGAGGTGTGTGACTGGGAGAGAGAGAGAAGAGAAAAGAAAGGGGGGATGGGAAGGAGGAGAGGAAAGAAGGTCCAGCCAGTCTCACTCAATCCCGCCACCCCAGCTGAAGCCCCAGACACATGGTGAAAACCATCTTGAAACTTGTAGCCCAAGCTGAGCTGTTTTAGTTCACACAATGAGAGGTGGAAATACACTGTCTACTCGGAGCCGTACCATAATTTTAGAATCATGAGAAGCAACAAATGGATTTTTGTACTAAATTCTAATGTTATAGTTGGGTCTGTTTCTGTCTCTTATCCTTTGTGGAATTGTTATCATCTGGGTTTTTTCCTGCCCATCTCTCACATGGCTGTGAGTATTACTTTATTATATTTTTTTCTCTAATAGTGCAATTCCTTCCTGTTTTGTTTTTTCATTCCAGTGAACTTCAGAAAATTGTTGTCAATTTCCTTTTTGTTTCTTAAAGATCATCTTTATTTATTTAAGAGAGAGAGAGAGAGAGAAAGAAAGAGAGCCGAGAGTGAGCATGGGTGGGAGGGAGGGGCAGAAGGAGAAGCAGGCTCCCCGCTGAGCAAGGAGCCAGACAAGGGGCTCCATCCCAGGACCATGGTTTCATGAGCTGAGCCAAAGGCAGACACTCAACCAACTGAGTCACCCAGGTGCCCCTTTTTGTCAGTTTCCTAAACCCTTCAGCATTTCATTAGGATTACATTAAAGTTATGAGTTATTTTGGGAAGAACATTTGCGTGGTTTTCTTTACAACCTAATTCATGATTTGTCTTTTCATATTTTCAAATCCTTTTACGTTCCTTAGTAATTATTATAGTCTTTACATTTTTTAAATTTAACCCTTCATTCACTCATTCGTTCATGACTAATTGAGAGGGCACATTTCTTTCTTTCTTTCTTTCTTTAATTTTATTTTAATTCCAGCATCGTTAACAAACAGTTACACTAGCTTCAGGTATACAATATAGTGATTCAACAAATCTCTACATGACTCAGTGTTCCTCATGATAAGTGTCCTCTTAATTCTCTTAGCCTGTCTCACCCTCCCGGTTTCCATCTTCTCTCTGGTAACCATCAGTTTGTCTTCATAGTTAAGAGCCTGGGGTTTTTTTTATAATTATTATTTGTTTTGGCTTTGGTTTTGGTTTTGGTTTGTCTCTCTCTCTTTTCCCCCCTTTTGTTCATTTGCTTTATTTCTTAAATTCCACAAGTAAGTGAAGTCTGCTATTTTTCTTTCTCTGACTGACTGATTTCCCTTAGTATGCTACTCTCTAGATCCATCCGTGTTGCTGGAAATGGCAGGATTTCATTCTTTTTAATGACTGAATAATATTCTAGTATGTGTGTGTGTGTGTGTGTGTGTGTGTGTGTATACACCGCATCTTCTTATCCATTCATCTATTGGTAGATATGTGGGCTGCTTCTGTAATGTGACTGTGGTAAAAAAAATGTTGCAATAAACATTGGGGTGCATATACCCTTCAATTTAGGATTTTCATATTCTTTGGGTAAATAACCAGTAGTGTGATTTCTATGTCATATGTTAATTCTATTTTTAATGTTTTGAGGAACCTAATACCGTCTTCCACAGTGATTACTACCTGTTGGCATTCCCCCCAGCAGTGCACAAGGGTTCCTTTTTTTCCACATCCTCCCCAACACTTGTGTTTTTGGTTTTAGCCATTCTGACACATGTGAAATGTTTTGTTGCAGTTTTTAAACTGCATTTCCCTGATGATGAACGATGTTGAGCATCTTTACATGTGTCTATTGGCCATCTGTACATCGTCTTTGGAGAAACGTCCATTCATGTCTTCTGCCTATTGTTTAATTGGATTATTTGATTTTTTGGTGTTTGAATTTTTAAGTTCTTTATATATCTTGGGTCCTCATACTTCACTGAATATGTCATTTGGAAATATGTTCTCCCACTCAGTAGGTTGTCTTCGAGTTTTGTTGGTTGTCTCCTTTGCTGTGCAGAAGCTTCCTGTTTTGATGTAGTCCCGAAAGTTTATTTTTGCTTTTGTTCCCCTTGTCTCAGGAGACATATCTAGAAAGATGTTGTTACAGCCAATATGAGATAAATTACTGCCTGAGCTCTCTTCTAGGATTTTTATGTTTCAGGTCTCACATTTAGGACCGTAATCCGTTTTGAGTTTATTTTTGTGTGTGGTGTAAGGAAATGGTCCAGTTTCATTCTTTGACGTGTCGCTGTCCAGTTTTCCCAACACCATTTGTTGAAGAGGCTGTTTTTTTCCCATAGCATATTCTTGCCTCCTTTCTTGAAGATTAATTGACCATATAGGCATGGGTTTATTCCTGGGATTTCTATTTTGTTCTATTGATCCGTGTGTCTGTTTTTGTGCCAGCACCATACTGTTTTGATTCCTACAGCTTTGTAAGATAGCTTGAAATCTGGCGTTGTGATCCCTTCAGTGTTGCTTTTCTTTTTTGAGGTTGCTTTGACTATTTGGGGTCTTTTGTGGTTCCATTCAAATCTTAGGATTGTTTGTACTCATTCTGTGAAAAATGCTGGTGGTATTTTGATAGGGATTGCATTAAATCTGTAGATTGCTTTGGGTAAATATGGACATTTTAACAGTATTTGTTCTTCTGATTGATGAGCATGGAATGTCTTTCCAGTTGTTTGTGTCGTCTTCAATTTCTTTTATCGATGTTTTATAGTTTTCAGAGTACAGGCCTTTCACCTCCTTGGTTGTTTATTTCTAGGTATTTAATTATTTTTGGTGCAATTATAAGTGAGATTGTTTTCTTCTCTTTCTGCTGCTTCATTGGCAGTGTATAGAAATGCAAGAGATTTCTATACATTGATTTTGTATCCTACAACCTTCCTGAATTCCTTTAGCAGTTCTAGTAGTTTTTTGGTGGAATGACTTGGGGTTTCTATATATAGTATCATGTCATCCTGAATAGTGGAAGTTTTCCTTCTTTCTTACTAATTTGGATACCTTTTCTTCATTTTTCTTGTCTGATTACTGTGGCTAGGACTGTGACTGAATAAAAGTGGTGAAAGTAGAAATCCTTGTCTTGTTCTTGACCTTAGGAGAAAAGGTCTTAGTTTTTCCCATTGTGTATGATGTTCACTGTGGGTTTTTCCATATAAGGCCTTTATTATGTTGAGGTATGTTCTCTCTAAATCTACTTTGGTGATGGTTTCTGTCATGAATGGAATTTGTACTTTATCAAATACTTTTTTCTAAATCTATTGAAATGATCATATGGTTTTTATCCTTTCTCTCAACTGATGTCACTTATCATGCTGATTGATTTGAGAATATTTAACCATCCTTGCCTCACTGGAGTAAATCCCACTTGATTGTGGTAAATGATTTTTTTTTTTAAGATTTTATTTATTTATTTGACAAAAAGAGAGATCACAAGTGGCAGAGCAGCAGGCAGAGAGAGAGGGGGAAGCAGTCTTCCTGTTGAGCAGAGTCCAATGCAGGGCTCGATCCCAGGACCCTGGGATCATGACCTGAGCTGAAGGCAGATGCTTAACCCACTGAGCCACCCAGTCACCCCTGATTTTTTTTTTTTTAATGTAATTTTGGATTCGGTTTGCTAGCATTTTGTTGAGGATTTTTTTTTTTTAATCTGTGTTCATCAGAGATATTGGCCTGTGATTCTCTTTTTTGTGGGATGATTATCTGGTTTTGGAATTAGAGTAATGCTGGCCTCATAGAATGAATTTGGAAGCTTTCCTTCCTCTTCTGTTTCATGGAAAATTTTGAGAAGAATAGGTATTAACAATTTTTTAAATGTTTGATAGAATTCACCTGTGAAGCCATCTGGTCCTGGACTTTGTTTCTTGGGAATTTTTTGGTTACTGATTCAGTTTCTTTGCTGGTAATTGGTCTGTTCAAATTTTCTATTTCTTTCTGCTTCAGTTTTGGTAGGTTGTATGTTTTTAGGAATTTAACTATTTCTTCTAGATTGTCCAATTTGTTGGCATATTTTTTTCATAGTATTCTATTAAGATCCTTTGCATTTTTGAGGTGTTGGTTGTTATTTCTCCTCTTTTATTTCTAATTCAATTTATTTATGTCCTCTCTCTCTTTGATGAGTCTGACTAGACATCAATTTCATTGATCTTTTCAAAGAATCAGCTCCTGGTTTCATTGATTTTTCTACCTTTTTAAAGTTTTTATTTTGGGGCACCTGAGTGGCTCAGTGGGTTAAGCCTCTGCCTTCAGCTCAGGTCATGATCCCAGGGTTCTGGGATCGAGCCCCGCATCAGGCTCTCTGCTCAGCGGGGAGCTTCCTTCTCCCTCTCTCTTTTTCTCTGCCTGCCTCTCTGCCTATTTGTGATCTCTCTCTGTCAAATAAATAAATAAAAATTAAAGTTTTTATTTTATATGTTTTATTTCTGTTCTAATCTTTGTTATTTCCTTTTTTCTGTTGGTTTACATTTTGTTTGTTCTCTTTCTAGCTCCTTTAGGTATAAGGTTAGTTATTTCTTTGATATTTTTCTTGCTTCTTGAAGTAGGCCTGTATTGCTATAAACTTTTACAACTGCTTTTGCTGCATCCCAAAGATTTTGTACCATTGTGTTCTCCTTTTCATTTGTCTCCATATATTTATTTCCACTTTGATTTCTTGGTTGGCCCATTAATTGTTTAGTAGCATGTTGTTTAACCCCCATGTATCTGTGGTCTTTCGAAAGTTTTTCTTGTAATTGAGTTCTAGTTTCGTGTGTTGTATTCACAAAATGTGTATGGCAGGACTTCGATCTTTTTGAATTTGTTGAGACGTGTTTTGTGGGCTACTATGTGATCTCTTCTGCGCACTTGAAAGGAATGTGTATTCTGTTGTTTAAGATGGAATGTTTGGAATATGTTAAATCCCTGTTTTCCAGTGTGTCATTCAAAGCCACTGTTTCCTTGTCAATTTTCTGTTTGGATGACCTGTCCATTGTTGTAGGTGCAGTGTTAAAGTCCCCTACTATTATTATATTTTTATAGATTAGCTCCTTTATATTTGTTATTAACTGTCTTATGTATTTGGGTACTTTCATGTTGGGTGCATAAATATTTACAATTGTCATTTTTTTTGCAATGTCCTCTTAATGATTAGATCATGTCCTTCTTTGTCTCTCATTACACTCTTTGTTTTAAAGTCTATTTTGCCTGATATAAATATTGTTGTTCTGACTTTCTTTTCACATCCATTTGCATGGTAAATATTTCTCCATTCCCTCATTTTTCAATCTGCACGTATCTTTAAGTCTGAAATGAGTCCTTTATAGGCAGCATATAGGTGGGTCATGTTTTCTTTTTTCTTTTTTTTTAAATCCATTCTGTCATCCTATGTCTTTTGATGGAAGCACTTAGTCCATTTAAATTCAAAGTAATTATTGATAAGTATGTATTTTTTTTTTTTTGCCATTTTGTTATTTGTTTTGTGGTTGTTTTTATAGATCTTTTCTGTTCCTTTCTTCTTTTTCTTCCTTCTCCCACTATAAGTTGGCTTTCTTTAGTGATATGCTTATATTCCTTTCTCTTTATTTTTTGCATATCTATTACTGGTTTTGATTTGTGGTTACCATTTGGTTTGTATAGAACATCTTAGGCCTGTAACAGTCTATATTAAGTTGATGGTCACCTAAGTTTGAACCCATTCTTTTCTCTTCTCCCCACATTTTAGGTATATGGTGTTATACTTTACATCCTTTTATCTTGTGAGTCCCTTGACTGCTTTTTATAGAGACACTTATTTTTACTACTTTTGTGCTTCCTACTTTCCTTACTTTTACTTGTGGTCTTTCTTTTCCACTCAAAGAGTCTCCTTTAACATTTCTTATAGGGCTGGTTTAGTAGTCATGAAGTCTTTTAATTTTCATTTGTCTGGGAAACTTGTTATTTTTCCTTCAATTCTGAATGATAGCCTTGCTAGAGTGTTCTTGGTTGCAGAATTTTTTCCTTTCAGCACTTTGAATATTTCATGACACTCCCTTCCCACCTGTAATGTTTCTGCTAAAAAGTCTGCTAATAGCCTTATGGAGTTTCCTTTGTATGTAAGTGCTTTCTTTTCTTGTGCTATTTAGAATTCTCTATCACTACTTTTTGCCATTTTAATTATTATATGTCTTTCTGTGGGTGTTCTTGAGTTAATTTTGTTGGGTTATCTCTGTGCCTCCTGGATCTGAATTTTTGTTTCCGTCCCCAGATTAGGAAATTTTTCAACTATTATTTCTTTTTTTTAAAAAAACTTTTTTTTTTTAAGATTTTATTTATTTGTCAGAGAGAGAGAGAGAGAGAGCGAGAGAGCGCACAAGCACAGGCAGAGAGAGTGGCAGGCAGAGTCAGAGGGAGAAGCAGGCTCCCTGCGGAGCAAGGAGCCAGATGTGGGACTCGATCCCAGGACGCTGGGATCATGACCTGAGCCGAAGGCAGCTGCTTAACCAACTGAGCCACCCAGGCATCCCCTCAACTATTATTTCTTCAAAGAAATTTTCTTCCCCCTTTTCTCTTCTTCTTCCACAACTCCTATATAATATGAATGTTATTTCAGTTGATGGAGTCACTGAGGTCTCTAAGTCTGCCCTCATTTTATATAATTCTTTTTTTCTCTCACGTGCTCAGTTTGATTACTTTCCATTATTCTATCCTTTAGTTTGCTGATTTGTTCTTCTGCATCCTCTAGACTGCTATTTATTCCATCTAATGTATTTTTAATTTCAATTATTGTGCTCTTTATCTCTGATTGGTTCTTTTTTATCTCTTTGTAAAGGGTCTCACTAATGTTCTCCACTCTTTTCTCAAGTCCATTGAGTATCTTTATGATCATTACTTTATTTTTTAATTTAATTTTTTTCAGTGTTCCAAAATTCATTGTTTATGCATCACACCCAGTGCTCCATGCAATCCGTGCCCTCCGTAATACCCACCACCAGGCTCACCCAACCCCTCACCCTCTTCCCTCCAAAACCCTCAGTTTGTTTCTCAGAGTCCACAGTCTCTCATGGTTCATCTCCCCCTCTGATTTTCCCCAACTCACTTCTCCTCTCCATTTCCCAATATCCTCTGTGTTATTCCTTATGCTCCACAAGTAAGTGAAACCATATGATAATTGATTTTCTCTGCTTGACTTCTTTCACTCAGCATAATCTCTTCTAGTCCTGTCCATGTTGATACAAAAGTTGGGTATTCATCCTTTCTGATGGGGGCACAATACTCCATTGTATATATGGACTATATCTTCTTTATCCATTCATCTGTTGAAGGACATCTTGGTTCTTTCCACAGTTTGGCGATTATGGGCATTGCTGTTACGAACATTGGGGTACAGATGGCCCTTCTTTTGACTACATCTGTATCTTTGGGGTAAATACCCAATAGTGCAATTGCAGGGTCATAGGGAAGCTCTGTTTTTAATCTCTTTTTTTTTTTTTTTTTTTTTAAAGATTTTATTTATTTACTTGAGAGACAGACAGTGAGAGAGAGCATGAACGAGGACAAGGTCAGAGAGAGAAGCAGACTCCCCATGGAGCTGGGAGTCCGATGCGGGACTCGATCCCGGGACTCCAGGATCATGACCTGAGCCGAAGGCAGTCGTCCAACCAACTGAGCCACCCAGGCGTCCCTGTTTTTAATCTCTTAAGGAATCTCCACACTGTTTTTTAAAGTGACTGCACCAACTTGCATTCCCACCAACAGTGTAAGAGCATTCCCCTTTCTCCGCATCTTCTCCAACACTTATTTCCTGTCTTGTTCATTTTGACCATTCTAGCTGGTATAAGGTGGCATCTCAACATGGTTTTGGTTTGAATCTCCCTGATGGCTGATGATGATGAACATATTTTCATGTGTCTATTAGCCATTTGTATGTCTTCTTTGGAAAAGTGTCTGTTCATGTCTTCTGCCCATTTTTTGATGTGATTATCTGTTTTGTGTGTGTTGAGTTCGAGGATTTCTTTATAGATCCTTATGATCATTACTTTAAATTCTCCATCAGGCATATTACTTATCTCCATTTTTGCTTAGGTCTCTTGCTATAATTTCATCCCGTTCTGTCATTTGGTATGTGTTCTTCTGTCTCATCATTTTGTCTAACTCTCTGTCTTTGTTTCTCTGTTAGGAAAGTCAGCGAAGTCTCCTGTTCTTGAAAGTAGTGGGTGGAGCATGAACTTTTAATGGGTGGTAGTGGTCCTCTGCCAGAGGGAATATGCTTCTGCTGTCAAGACATTGCAGTGGAGACCAATCTGCAAAGCATGTGTGGGTGGGGCACTCAGTGCCTGCAAGTTTTGTGAGCTCTACCTCACAAAGGAGGTACTACCACAAAGAGGATTACCTCGTCCACAGGGGACTTGTAGCCACCACTGAGACTTGGACTGGTCAGGCCCATCCACAAAATGTGTGGGGACAGGTGTGCCATTTTAACAAGGTTCTTACATACTCTGTGGGAGGTGACTGGTGGCAGCCACCAGGACTGAGGTCCTGCAAAGTATATGGTTGGGAGACTTGGTGTTGGCAAGGTTTGTTCAGGTCTTCTAAGGGAAGGGACCCACAAAGCTGGGATTGAGGTTGCTGGCTGGAGGGGGTGGGACACTGCATAAGCAAGTTAGGTGTGAATGCTGGTGCCTTGCTGTTTCCACCCTGCAGGTGGCCATGTGTTTTTGCTGGGGGGTGGGGGAGGGCGGAGATGGAAATGGCACCTGCCAACTCTTTTCTTTCTGGAGGAGTCTCCCAGTGATCTCTGTCCTTCTGGGAAAGTAAATAATTCTCCCTCCCATGTGCTCCAGGCATTTTCAAACTGATACGTCCATGCTAATTTCTGTAGGCTGTTTTTTGTGCTGTCTCCTTAAGGGTGGGGACTTGACTTCCTATCACATTCTCTCTCCCAGAGTAGAGCCTGCTGATTGTTAAAGTTCCAGGCTTTAAGTCTCATTGGTTTTAAGAACTCATGAAATTTGGTCCCTTTAGATTTTGCCAAATATTATGGAGATTCATCTTCTCTTTGTAGGCTCCCCAGTGTGATAGTCTTTTCCTCTCCCTTCTCCAAACCAGTGGCTCCCCACCTCCTGCAAATAGCTCCATGTGTCTATTTAGTTCCCCACAGAGTCTCTGCCCTTCATACCCAATCTGATGTGGTCTCTTCTCTACATTTAGTTGTGGAGCTTGTTCTTCCAGTCTTTGGGTCATTTTCTGGGTTATTTATACAGATATAAGTGTTATCTAGTTGTATCCATGGGAGGAAGTGAGCTCATGGTTCTCCTATTCTGCCATTTTCCCTGGAACCAGAGGACACATTTCTTCTTTCCTCCCTCCCTTCTTCCATCACTCCCTTTCTTTTTCCCTTTCTTCCTTTCTGAGAGAGTATGAGCAGAGGACAGGGGTGGGGGACAAAAGCGGGGGGAGAAATAATATCTTATGCAGACTCCATACCCAGCATGGAGCCCCATGTGGGGCTTGATCTCATGACCCTGAGACCATGACCTGAACCGAAATTAAGAGTTGGACACTTAACTGACTGAACCACCCAGGTGCCCCAGGGAGCACATTTCTTATTTAACTCAAATTTGCAGCCCACCGCTAGCAAAAGTATAGGACTTTATAGAATGTGCTTTGTATACTAATTCTGTCCCTGGTATTATTTTATTCTCAACTTCACCCTCTTTTCCTATTTATTTTATTGTGGTTTTAATACATTAGAGCTGCCTGGAATCACACTGCATATATTAATTCCTGAACCTTTACACCCCCACAGGTTGCTAGGTCATTGGATACAGGCTGCCCTGAGGTGGGTATGGCCATGGAGGAAGAAGTTCTAGGTAGAGGAGACTGACCGTGAAGTTTCTGTCAGCTGGAGGCTCGCTGCTGACCACACTTCTCTTAGCTGGGCAGTGAATTCATTCTCGAAGAGGGACCTGGACAGTGTATTGCTGTGTTCATTACAGTTCTGAGAAACTTGGGGAGTTCATATCCTTGGCCCTGCCAAATGGGGAAGGGGAAACAAAGTGGTTCTCTGTAATATCTGCTGCTTCTTGCTGTTTTGAATTCTCTCTATTTTTCTCAACCACAGCTTTTACTCTTTTCCCTGATGTGTGTTTATTTAACTTGCTTTAAAGTCACTGGAGAAGCTTGACTTACAGCTTTGATGTAAGGAGTGACTGCAAGACCCTCAGCATGTAGTTGTTCACACAGAAGCCACAGCAAGGCGCGGTCCTGACAGAGCAGGAGGCCACATTTCTGGCTCTGGAAGGAGATCCCAATTAAATTGCGTTCATGGCTTTCCATTTAATTGAAACCTTTTGGCACACCACTTTTGTCGTTTCATCTTTCTGCAGTGTTTTTGTGGCTTGAAGATTGGCATGCAGTGCTAACTCCTAGACTTTCTGTAAGTCAATAGATCTAAAATCTCATTAATGTATTGTTGACTGACATTTACATTTCTCTCCATCCAGAGGATGATGAGTCTGATATTTTCAATAGACATTTTGTTCCTGAAGCAGTGTAATAAAATTCATCTGCTGCCATCATTTTTTAAAAAAGATTTTATTTATTTATTTGACGGAGAGATAAAGAGCACATGTAGGCAGAGAGGCAGGCAGAGGGAGAGGGGGAAGCAGGCTCCCTGCTGAGCGGGGAGCGTGATGTGGGGCTCAATCCCAGGACCCTGGGACCATGACATGAGCTGAAGGTAGACGCTTAACGACTGAGCCATCCAGGTACCCCTGATGCTATAATTGTTCGAAGTCCATTAATAGAGGCACCTGGGTGGCTTAGTCGGTTGAGCATCTGACTCTTGATTTTGGTTTGGGGTGTGGTCTCAGGGTCCCTGAGGTCAACCCCCATGTCAAGCTCCATGCTCAGTGGGGAGTCTGCTTCTCTCTCTCTCTCTCCCTCTGCCCCACCCCCTCGCTCACACACACTCTCTTTCCAAAGTAAAGAAATAAATCTTTAAAAAAAATTTTTTTAGAAGTCCATAAATAAAACAAAATTATTTTTCTCTTTTTATATTACCTGTTTCTCAGATCATCTCAATTAAACATTTTCCTTAGGATCATTATCTAGGGAAAGGAAGACAAATTTTGAAATGGATGTGAGGGTTGCAGAACCCCAAATAAGTTTTTATTAAAATATATGTAAATAAGTTATTTATGACATTATACGAATATAGAAATATTAAAAATCTACAACTAGATATTCGAAGCTAACTAATTGAAAACAATAATCTGTGATCAAGGTATTTTAAACACTCTTGGTAATGACAACTTTTTAACAATCCCTACTTAGATTTTGTGCTACCAAATTTGGTTTTAAAGCTTGGTGTATGATATACTCTTTCCCATTGATCCATTAGGCTATGACTGGTATATAAAACTACATAACTAAAGACCCTAAAACCAAATAAAACTAAATGAATAAAGGCCCTAGAAAATAGAGATAGTAGGAGACCACATTCTAGAGTACAGAAGGAAATTCCATCTGCTGCTGTGACACAGAAGCCGTGTTGAAACTAAAATACCATGACCTATACGCTCCCTTACTAAAGCCACAGTGCATGGCAGGTGGGAAAATAAAGCAGAAGGAGATTTGAACTTACTCCTGCTCTCTGGCCTTACCTCTGAGAGATGGAAGTTTCCCTGGGCAGAAAGACAGCCTCCTTCACCACTTCATATATATGAATTTTTTGGTAAAGGGGCTAAGTAGGCATCTCTCTCTTTCTCACATTCCTAGCCCCCATCAACTGTCCTCTTTTTTTTCCACTCATGGCAGCAACCTGACCATTGTACAAACTAAAGGAAAGGAGGAAAAGGATGTGTTATTTTCCAAGATGTGTGTTTACTTCAACAGAGAGGTTATAGGTCAGGGAAGAAATGAAAAGAATGTGGAGGCTGCTAGGAAGGCTTTCAGGGTAATATACCTGAGTAGAATAAACCTTCAGGCTGGATCCGGTGTCCTCTTATGGCCAGAGGCCTGGAGGCCTGGAGAAGGTCGAGTACCTCAGTGGGTCTGAGGTGATCCAGTCAGGAGGCAAGTAAGTGGAGGAAGAGGAAAGAGAATCCACTTATGCTGGTGAAAGACAAAAACAAGATTGGTATAGATGCCTCCAAAAGCATGAAAAACAATAACATTCAGCCTATGAAGTGTTCTTAACTTCGAATTTATCATGTTAATATAACACAAGTATTTACAAATGTTATTAGGAAGTTAGTTTAATCATATTCCAATGGCCTTGAATTACACTGAATGGGTATACTAAGAGCCTCTTAGTCTCCTATTCTCAGATATTTGTATTATTATTTTTCACTAACATAGATAAAAGTGTAACAGCCAAATCTGTGATAAAGTGTCTAGTGTAATCAACTCTTTTGTTAGAAGGGAATTCTAGAACTGTGACTATTGATAAATTACTATCAGTTTTTAAATTATCCTATGACATACTACGTTACTTTCTAAAAGCTGTAGCACTTTCTCCACCAGTATTGCTTATTTTAATGGACAGCTGCCATCAATAGTCTCTTGTGTGTGTGTGTGTGTGTGTGTGTGGGTTTAATAACATAATTGGTGAAAATGTTTATGTACTGTTGCTGTAACCATTCCTTAATTAATAGGAAGGTTGAACATTTATTATTATTGGAAATAAGGATTATTATACTCTCTCTTTTGTGAGCTCTCTCATCATGTATTTCCATTTTTCTGCTAATACTAGGAAAAATTTTAATGGTTTAGTTTTCTACCCAGGTAAAGGGGGAAGACAGTTTTGTGATAGTCAAATAATAGGTCATATCCCTAAATTAAACCATAAAGCAGTATTTTTTTTAAAGACTTATTTGTTTGAAAGAGATAGAGAGAATGAGCGGGGGGAGGAACAGGGGGAAAGGGAGAGAGAGATCTCAAGCAGACTCCCCGCTGAACATGGAGCCTGATATGGGGCTGGATTCCAGGACCCTGACATTATGACCTGAGCTGAAATCGAGAGTCGCTATCTTAACCAAATCACTCAGGTGCCCCAGAAATAAAATCTTAAAATTAATCGTTATCCTGGAAAAAAATAAGTTTTGGTGGGTTAGTGATACAAATTATTATGATGACAGTGATGAGGAGTGTTTGCAAGATATTTTGTATTTTGCAAATCATCTCACATATCCATATATGCAATATATTGTGAAATAAAAATGGAATTTACCAAACTATATATCTCTGGTCCAAATTTTGTTATAAAATATGGGGCTCCTGGTTGGCTCAGTGGGTTAAAGCCTCTGCCTTCAGCTCAGGTCATGATCCCAGGGTCTTGGGATCAAGCCCTGCATCAGGATCTCTGCTCAGTGGGGAGCCTACTTCCCCCCTTCTCTGCCTATCTCTCTGCCTACCTGTAATCTCTCTCTCTCTCTCTGTCAAATAAATAAATAATTAAAATCTTAAAAAAAAGAAGAAGTTTGTCTTCAAAAATGCCTGCAAATGCAAATATATGCATGGTCAAAATGTCAGTATATATTCCAAAATGCACATTGGTGAGTGAAGTTATGAGTAATTTTTAATTTTTTTGAGTGTCTGTTTAAAAACTATAACACTATTCTTTTCATAATCATTGTGCTTGATTTTATTTTGTTTTAAAAGCAACCTAAAGATAATTAAAGGCAAATGCCAGACTTAAAGATTTGCTATATGATTCATATATTTAATATATAAAGAACCTATGTAGTTTTATCAGACATACCTAGGAAACCCATTGTGGAATGGTAAAAAGTTATGGCACTTCATCCTCATAATAATCTAAAGTACATAGGACAGTTTTTTGTTTTTTTCTTAGACAAACAAACTACAATTTAGAGAAGAGGGAGTGGTTTTTCCAAACTCAGGCAATCAATAACTTATGAAGCCAGAACTAGAATTAAAATTTTCTGAATACGAAGAGGCAGCTATAAACTCTTAAATCAGTTAATATTCCATTTTTAAGGACAAGCATAGCCAAATAAAGCAGCTGCAGTCCCTTGTAACCAGAAAAATGAGGAGAAATGCCTTGGAGAAAATGAAGTCAGAACTTGGAAAATCAAGTGGTGATGGGAACCCCCCAGGTTGCTATCTGACATTGGGTGTGCTCTTTCACAATGGAGCCAGTGGTGTGAGGACACCCTGAAAATCCAGGGGTGTGGTACCCTTGGAAAATAATTCCAGCTGGCCTCCCGCCTCCCACACTGGAGGGCCAGTCCTGGCTGGATGCACTCCAAATTACTCTGCGAGACACCAGCCACAACCGTGCTAGTGTGTCAGCTTCAGAGCCAGATTTTCTCCTGACTCACATAAACACAGCCCAAATGTGCAGCTCCGGGGCCAAGTCTCCAGTCCCTCCTCACAGATTTTTGCTGAAATTGTTAGTTATTTCAAATCCAGTTGCTTAAAATGGCTTAGTCTGCTCTGCGGACTTTCATTACTCTCCTGTGTCTAGGTAGTAGTTCTCCTAAGAAACAGTCAACTCAGAGCATTCCTGTTCTAGAAAGAGTGGAACTCAGGCAGGTCCGGTTAGTTCTTTGAGTTTCCTTAAGTTCCAATATACTGTGCTGGACGAGCAAGTTTGAACCAAGTTCCTATCTTCTCAAATATCTGTAGAAGAGCTTCCTAATCACAAAGTAGACCCACGTATACAAGCTCATCTAGGTTTAGATATGCTACTGGGACCCGGAGCAGTCTTAAATCCTTAGCCAGCAGTGGAAGTGATGAGTATAGAGAGATGATGCTTCTTTATGAAATTATGGAATCTGGGCTGAGAAGGGGAGCAAAAATAGAACCTAGGAAATTTTGGTGGAGATAACAAGATGGCCCTAGAGTTGGAGCGACCAAACAAGAGAAAGAGATGGAAGTGAAAAGCAGTGGTGTTTGAGTAAATAATCCAGTCTCAGTGTCTGGTGAGGGTGACAGAGGAATGTAGGTATGCTTTAATCTTTGTTTTGTTTAGCTTTTTTGGTCTTGTTTTTTGGTTATTCAGCATCTGTTCCAGTTTCTTTTGGAAACAGAACCTGGATTTTCTTTAAAATTTGCCTTTAAAGACAGTCTGATGGTCAAGGAAGGCTAGTTGGAAGTTCTCTGCCTAAAGTTTGAATTAGGAGCAGAATGATGAAAGGCTGTTAGTTATTGGAATTAATTCCTTATGGCACCAGTTCCTGGGGGGCAGTGGTATACTTGCTGTTACCTAAACTCTTTGGAGCAGTCTGGTTTCTGCATGTTCCATGCCTGGTTTCCAAGCCTTCCATCAATCCTGTAAGCTTCCCTATATCCTTCCAATAAATTCCCTGTTTAAGTTAGTCAGCATATGGTGATCACAACCAATGTGATCTAATACTGATCCTCGAATATCCCAGGTGAGGTAAAGTAATTCAGGCTGAGCTTTGTGATGTTCACAGTACTAGCACTATAGTGAATCAGTATAGGCAAGTCTATTTTTGAGAGAAGGATGGAGCCGTAATCCCAAAACATTCCCCAAAACGATCATGAGCAAAGGGGGTTATTGAAGGCAGATACAACAAAGTAATATACTTACTTTGTATTTTATTTAGAACAGGGATGGAGAATGTGAATTGATTTTTTTTTCCCTCCAGCATTTTATTATGAAAAATTTTAAACATACAGCCAAGTTGAAGAAACTTTACAATGAACAGCCCTATGTCCACTATCTACATTCTTTAATGAAAATTTTACTTTACTTGCTTTGTCATATACCTATCTAACCATTCCTCTAAACATCTGTTAATCCATCTTTTTTTTTTAAAGATTTTTATTTAGTTGAGAGAGAAGGAGAGAAAGAGAGAGAAAGAGAAAAGAATGGCACAAGTTGGGGGAGGGGAAAGGAAGAGGGAGAAGCAGACTCACTGTTGAGCAGGGAGCCCAACACCATGCTTGGTCTCAGGACCCCGGGATTATGACCTGAGCCAAAGGCAGATGCTTAATAATCTGAGCCACCCAGGTGCCCCTGATCCATATTATTTTTGATGATATAATTCAAGGTAAATTGTAGACTTCAGTATACTGATATCTGTATGTTGTATTATGTATGTCATTAAAACTATTAATTTACACTTTTTGAAAAGATTATTTATTTATTTATTGGACAGACAAGAGAGATCACAAGTAGGCAGAGAGGCAGGCAGAGAGAGAGGAGGAAGCAGGCTCTGTGCTGAGCAGAGAACCCCATGTGGGGCTCGATCCCAGGACCCTGGGATCATGACCTGAGCCGAAGGGAGAAGCTTTAACCCACTGAGCCATCCAGATACCCCTAATTTACACTTTTTAATGTAAAACTGACAAAGCGTGAAATGCACAAGTCTTGGGTATTAATTTTTTGAGTTTTCACAAATGCATATACTTGTGTGGTCCAAACTCCTGTTTCCTTCATCTTAGAAAGTTCCCTTGTCCTTCTTCCTAGATACTCCCTGCCCCTGCTCCACAGCTCCCCTTCCTCTCCCCAACATCAGCTACTTTGATTTTTCATCAAGGAGCTGATTTCTTATTTTGGGAAACAGGTGAGCGAACACGATAGCTGCCTGAGTCTCTCGTCATAGGGCTACCAAAACATTACTGGAGATGTAACTATATGGAGAAAATTGTATTTAGCACAGCTACTCTTGGGGAGAGCGCTCTAGGTGGTTGAAGAGTGTTTTACCTAGGTAGACTCTTGGGGTGGGAGGAATTGGCTTTCTAGAAAGCAAGCTCTAGTCACAGCCGGTGAGGTTCTGTTTTTAGGACTGTGCAGAGGGGCCTCAGGTCCTCCCAACCACCATTCAGTCAGTTTCTCCTGTAAGTAAAGGACACACACATCCCTAAATAACACCCGTTCAGAGGCGTACAGATGTTTAGCGACCTGTAGTGTGAAATTATCTGTATGAGTCCTCAGATGGCTCTAGGCCTGAAGTGAAAGGGAAATACGCGCTGAATAAATGTATGGCAATTCTGTTTATGTCATGTTAATTCCTAGCTAGGAGACACACATGAGATTTTAACTCTTAAGAATTTGCTACAGAACACTTGACTGAAAAGACTGAAAAGAGGGGAACAAAATGTAGAGTTTTAAACTCACGGATGGTAGGCTCTGGACAATGGCAGGAATGGACTGGAGTCTGGGGAGGGCAGAATAAACTCTTTTTTTCCTACAGGAGGCTTCGTAATGGTGTGTGGTTGTCATGAATTGGTGAAACTCCAGATGTAGCCTCTCTACTTTTCTACTGTTTCCTGCCATTGGCAGAGGGGGTGATCTGATCGCTTCGCATAATTCAGTATTAAGCTTGACCTCACAGGGACAGGCAGGCTCCTTATTTCTCTCCAAGGGTTATATTCACCTGGAAATAAAAATATATGTGGTTCCAGGAGCTATCACCACACATCAGTTAGGATGGTTATTATGAAAAGGCCAAGCGATAACAAATGTTGGCTAAGATGTGGAGAAAAGGAAATCCTTATATGCTATTGGTGGGAATGGAAATTGCTTATAGTCATTATGGAAAACACCGCAGAGGTTCCACAAAAAGTTAAAAATAGAACTTCCGTTCTACCACATGATCTACCATATGACCAGCCACCCCACTCCTGGCTATATATCTGAAGGAAACAAAATCACTATCTTGGAGAGATATTTGCACTCCCATATTCATTATAGCATTATTCAGCATAGTTGCGATATGGAAACAGCCTATGTGTCCTTCGGGAGACAGAAAGGAAAATATTGTGTGTATGTATAATGGAGTATTATTCATCAGGAGAATCCTGCCGTTCATGACAACATGGATGAACCTGAAGGATGTTATGCTAAGTGAAGGAAGCCGCATAGAGAAAGACAAGACTATATAGTATCACTCATATGTGGCATCTAAAAAAAAAAAGGCAATTTCATAAAAACAAACAATAGAGTGGTTGCTAGGGGCTGTGGGTAGGTAAAAATGAGGAGATGTAAATCAAGAGGTATAAACTTTCAGATAAAGTTTCAGATAAACTATTAGATAACATTCTGAGGAGCGAATTACAGCACCATGACCTTACATAATCCTGTGGTACTGTACACTTGAAATCTGCTGAAAGTAGACACGTGTGCACACATGCGCGCACACACGTTAACTGAGTGAGGGGATATGTGTGTTAATTATCTTAGTTTTGGTAATCAATTCACAATGTCAAATCACAATATCAAATCAAGTTGTACATTTTAAATATATATTCTTTTTCTTCTGGAGGTTTGTCATTCATCCGTGCTATAAGAACATCCCCACCTTAAAAACGTATATGGCTGAATCAAGATGGTATGCAGGCCAGGGATTCTGACCCTTTGGGGGGAACCCATTGGAACCAGGGCTGAAAATGGGAATCGTTGGCTGGCTGGCTACCCCTCTCACCTTGGAAGTTTTTTGGTTATGGGCCAAAAACTATGGAAGCCAACAGACATCACATGTATTTTCACATATAATTTTTCTTCTAAAATTAATTCCACTGTTCCAAAAAAGTGGAGAAGTTTTTAACTTGTCACCTCAGTAATTGCTATTAGCATTTTGTTATGTTTTATAAATATGATGTAGATTCTGTATATTTTATATTATTCTTACCTTTATTATTCAATTGGAAGAAATTTATGAGTGCACATCTTTTAAAATTAACTTAAAATTTAATTAGAAAATTATTTTCGGGGGCGCCTGGGTGGCTCAGTGGTTTAGAGCCTCTGCCTTCGGCTTGGGTCATGATCCTGTAGTACTGGGATCGAGCCCCGCGTCGGGCTCTCTGCTCTGTGGGGAGTCTGCTTCCTCCTCTCTCTCTCTGCCTGCCTCTCTGCCTCCTTGTGATCTCTGTCAAATAAATAAATAAAATATTTAAAAAAAAAGAAAATTATTTTCGGAGGGTTCCAGAGTATTTCAGTGAGCTCACTTATGATGGGATGTTTAATGATTTTCTAATTCTTAGTCATTTTAGGTTGTGCCCATTTTTTACTGGTATAAATAACACTGTGATGTATGTCTTTTTTTTTAAAAAAAAAAGGTTTTATTTATTTGAGAGAGAGAGAAAGTGAAAGCGTGAGCAGGGGGAGGGACAGAAGGAGAAGGAGAAGCAGATTTCCCACTGAGCAGGGAGCCCCACATGGGGCCATCTCAGGACCCTGAGACCAGGACCTGAGCCAGAGGCAGACGTTTAACCAACTGAACCACCCACGTGCCCCTGCATGCTTTTGTGTACATATTATCTCCATGCGTTGGAGTTATGTACAAATATGAATGGAGGTTACTACTAAAGGCTATTACTGTTTGTTTAGGAACATGCATACCTTCACTTCAATGTATGTAAGCACAGATAGTGAAGGGTAAAGCAAGCAAGCTAGCTAGTGAAGATAGCTAGTCTGATGGGCTCCGAGGCCTGTGCCAGGGCTGGCTCCCTGTCCATTCTACCAGGAGTCGAAGACAGGGACCCAATTTTGCAGTGGATATACCGCTGTCCTTTTGCAACTCAATATTTTAAATATTGAAAATCTTTGCATTGCTTAACCTGTTATTTGCCATTTTGCACTCAGGCTGCTGCCTATTTTACTTATTTAATTTTATATGAGATTCCAAAATTTTTATACCCTTGTTGGTGATATCAATAATATATCTGTCTCCTTACCATTATTAGTTAGTGTTCTATTAATGAATCAAGACTTTTTGTTTTTCATCCCAGGGTTTTAAGGCATTTTTGTAAACCAGAAGTTTATTTTGTTTTTTAACACCTTTTTGTGCCTTCCCTCATATTTTTGATTTATTATTTTAAGATGTTTTCATTAAGTAGAATTTCTGGGTCTAATTACACAAATAAGTTTGTGGCTCTTTATTTATGTGCCAAATACAAAGGTGCCACGTTTATTTTACGTTTATCTACAAAGCCCAAAATTAATATTGTATATTTTGAAATAAAACTTAAACAGTAAGCATAGTGCTGTGTAGCAGGAAGACACAGAAGCATCTGGAAAAGCAGTTCCTGTCTCATTGACTGCCTATTAAGTGAATTTATTGGTTTGTAACCCAGGGGTTGCTGACCTCCAAGGTTGTCAGAACTAGTGCTTCCTTCTGATTCTGAATGAAAGGATCTGAGCTCTCATTATGTTGGACCACAGCAAAGTTAGGCTTTTCCCACTTTCCCCTCCCCAAGAACCCTGAGACTCCCTCGAGAATACCAGAGTATTTCCCACATCAGTCCTAGATTTCACTGCACCCTTGGGCTAGTGACCTCCCTCTGGCCTGCATCTCTGATCTTTGGATAATACCTTCTTATTATTTCCAAACTGGCTTTCTGAGGCCACTGCAGCTCACCCTATTAGAGCTGTAACCCAAATGGGGACATAGGCCCATCGATTAGTACGCAGAGTTCGCTGAGATCGGACTGCAACATTTAAACAAAACTCTACTCACAATGCTGGGTAACTGGTTGGCTTAAAGATAGAATCCTATTACATATGCATCTCCTCTAGTTCTACAATTAATATGTGTGTCTATATTCCAGGGGTCACATCTAGCCCTGGGAGGGAATACATCAGTGAACAAGACAGATATATCCTCCACCCCAGGAGATTACTGCCTGTTATGTAAGATTTATATTTTAAAAATATGCATACTTAATGACATGACTAATTAAAACTGTGCTGATTGCAGTATATAAGGTACAGGCGACCTACACGTGGGTAAACCATGAAGTGGGAGACAGTGGCACAGTTGAGGAATTCCAGGAAGGTCATAGTGATTGAGGGCAGAGAGAAAATCAGAAAGAATGAACTGGAGCCACAGAGGGAAGGAAGCCCTGGGTCACGTGGGGCCTTGTTGACCGTTTTAAAGATTTTGACCTTTATTCTAAGAGCAATAGGAAGCCACTGAAAAGTTTTATGAGGGCTTAAAGAAATATTAATGACAGGAAACAACCTATCTATCCAACTGAAAGGAGAAGACTTTAAAAATTATATTACTACCAGGAATAAAATACTTTTCATTATGAAAAATGTTCATTGGGAATTTTTAATGGCATAGAAAAATGAAGGTAACGAAAATTAAAATTTAATAGTTAATAGGTTAATAGATACCCATGAATAGAAAAAGTTAGCAATGGTAAAATCTACATTTGAGGGCTTCCGTGAATCTTACTTCTTTCATATTTTTCTGAGTGTTCCACATTTTCTATAACGAATTTGCATTAATTTTACAACTCGAGAAAAAGCCATTGTAATATTTTAATGTCTGATCCCTCTGAACTGGTTGCTTCTGAAATAATTTATTTGTGGACCCAGTAGAAGTGAATTTTAGGTAAACCGCTTTCACTTTTCTTTAACTTTATTTGGACATGGATGAGACTAACACGTGTGTGTATGTGATTGCCACATCTGGTGACTTGAGAACTTTTAACGTGTGTGCAGAAAAGACTTAAAGCAGCAGACTAGAAACTTCTATCCTTGGAAATGCCTGTTTGCAAGGTGGCCCTTGACTGGCATCTGGAAACCTGGATTTCTGGAAGGTTTCTATCATTTGCAGAACTGGTAAGAATGGCTCACTGGGCCTAGACCTTTTGCACAGTGTGGTTTCTGCGGAATACTAGCTTTCCTTTTGGGAATCTGGAATTTTGGAACATGCTAGGCAGAGGGTGCCTGTGTGATCAGCCCCCAGCAAAAACCCTGGGGGCTGAGTTCCTAATGAACTTGGTTGGTAGACAACATTTTACATGTGTTGTCACAGTGCGTTGCTGGGGAATTAAGTGCTTCCTCTGTGACTCCACTGGGAGAACACTATTGGAAGCTTTCATGATTTCCGCTGGCCTTTGCTTTGATTTTGCTTTGATATTTTTGTTGTAATAAATCACAGCCATGAGTATGGCTTTCTCTTGAGTCTTGGAATCCTCTCAGCAGATCATCAAATCTGGGGGTGGTCTTGGGGACCCCTGACACATGTTGTTGAAACCTTTATGCCAGAATGGTGTTTTTAATTGACATTAAGACATTATTTAGGGGTGCCTGGGTGGTGGCTTAGTCAGTTCAGTGTCCATCTGACTCTTGATTTTGGCTCAGGTCATGATCTCAGGGTCCTGGGATCAAGCCTCTAGTCTAGTTCAGAGCACAGCAGGAAGCCTACTTGAGATTTTTCTCTCTCTCTTCTTCTCCTTCTACCCTTCCCCTTGCTCATGGTCTTTCTTTCTCTCTCTCTAATAAAATAAAATCTTCAAAAAAAAAATCATTTAAGTGTGGGAATGAACTTAAGTGGAGAAGCATGCTGACTCCATATCAGTAAAATGCGACAGTATGTTTATATTAGTGTATGACCATATAGAACTAGCTGAATTTATGCTCATTTACAGAGAGTTTATTGCTGACTTAGTTTGAGTGTCAGTGATTCACAATGACAGCACAGTTGTATTTGAAAACAAAAATTTCTAAATAACTTCCAAATATTTTGCAGGTCATCTAAAACCAAATAGTTTATACTTTACCATATTTTCCTATTTAGCTCAAAGTTATTAGATTTCAACTTAGTGTATAGTTTTAGCTCCAGACCTCATAAATGTGTGTGTGTGTCTATGTTTAGTCCTGCTTTGTTTTGCTTAACATGAAATTATGAATATTGTCATATCAGAAAATATCCTTTTTGACCAAAATCTCACTTGGCACAAGGTTCTATCTTACGGATGTTTTCTATGTAATCAACTAATCTCATCTTCTAATACATTTAGGCAGTTCCTCAACTTTTGGTATTTAAGCAATACTGCTGTAATATCCTTATCAGGGCGCCTGGGTGGCTCAGTGGGTTAAAGCCTCTGCCTTCAGCTCAGGTCACGATCCCAGGATCCTGGGATTGAGCCCCGCATCGGGCTCTCTGTTCGGCAGGGAGCCTGCTTCCTCCTCTCTCTCTCTGCCTGCCTCTCTGCCTACTTGTGATCTCTGTCAAATAAATAAATAAAATCTTAAAAAAATATATATATATCCTTATCAGATTTTTGGAGGATTTTTTTTTAAATCAATGGGAATTTATAACTGATAAAAAGATATCTAAAATTTAAACCTATAAAAATATGAAAGATTATATTCTAAAATAATATAATTGAATATTTACATAATCTTGGAGGAAGATGTTTGAAGCATGGTTTCAGACAATGAAAGAAATCACAATGAAAAGAGTATTGGCTTTCTATAAGACATAAAAACATATTTACTATAAAAGAGAAAAATCATAAAAAAGGCTAAAGGACAAGAAAAAAATGGGAATAGAGAAACAAAATGAGAAAACTATTTGGAACTTATATAACGGATTAAAAATAAGAGTGATAACTTATAAGTTTATTAGAAAACATAAACATGGCAACTGATACATGGAAATCAATGGAATATTTGTAATGGCTAAGAAAAATACAAAAAAAGTCTTCACCTTCATTACTGAAGATAATACAAACATAAAATAATGCAAATATATTTATTCGATCTTGTCAAGCTAAGTACCATGGAGAATTATAAGACCCGGTATGAACGTGAATACAATGAAAAGCTCTTACCACCAGTGGGAGTATAGATAGCATAATATCTGGTGTATTTTAGCCACCCTCCAGATATTTGGTAATTGAATGAATATGTATGGAAGTAAACTTTTAGCACTGATTATTAAAAAAGGCTCTGTGAACTCATAGGCAGCATCGTTGACAAGAATGCAACATGGACTTTCTTGCACCTTAACTTCATTCTCTTCTTTAACATGGAGCCAGGCTGGAGGGTGAGGTCACTGCATCTTGCCTTCAGCGACATATATGACATGACCTCTCCAATATGCTAATAATCAGAAAAGAGAAATGTAGTCTTCGGTAAACCTGAAAGTAGTTCTGTGGATATTAGACCTATTGAATCAGAATCCCTACAGGTGAATCCAGAGAATTTGTAAGCTACCCAGCTGACTCTTAGATACTAGATGCTAGAAACATGATGGGAATTAATTAATGTGTAAGGAGGTTTCACATTATGTATAACCTCTGTGCCCCAAGATGTCCTGATAATTCTTTTCATCAGTGACTTGGATGATGACCTAAGGATTGTTCCTTATAAATTTTCAGATATCACAGAGCTGGTGGAGTTCATGAATACCTTAAAAAATTGCATCAAATACAAAGAACTGGAACAATAGATCAAGATGAAGTTTGATGGAATTAAGGTAACGTCATATGCTTTATTCCAATACCACTGCATAAGGGACAAGAAGATAAAGATAGTTTTGACTTAGCAGCACTGATTATGAACAAGTCTTGGGGCTTTAGTTTGACTCAGTTATCAGTCATCTTTGTGCATTAACTGCCCCAAAGGACTAATATGATTTTAGGATACATTCATGTAAATGAAGTAACCAGAATAACCAAGAAAATAAACGTTTATTGTGTGCCAGTCAGTCCACATTAAATGTATTTGGGTTAGGTGCCAAACTCTAAGGAGGTTATTCATAAATTAATCCATATTCAGATAAAATCAACAAGGCTGAAAAAGCAACTTAAAATCATGCATATGAAGATATATCAAAGAGGGATTTTTAGACTACAATAGAATAAACTAACACTGGAGAAGGAGATGCATATATTATTTTTTTTTATTTGCCTTTTTGGCTTATTTTTTGTTTTATTATTATAAAAGTAATATAATTGCATTATTTTAATAATAAAAAATTGAAATTTTCTCACTGCATATGCTTTTAGGCATTGTAGTATTTTAACACATAGAAATAATATCTAGGAGCACTAAGTCTCTGTCAACTGGCTTATGTTTTACACTATTTTCCAGATTTCTAAAGTTGAATTCTTTCATGTTTATTTTCTCAAGAAATGTATAATCATTTTGGCAGGTGAAAAAAGTTCCATTAAGATTTTGATTGGATCTGCATGGAATTTATGGGTTAATTTAGGGAGTTTTCCTGTTCCAAATAAAATGACATTTATATTTCATCTTTCCACAGAGTTCTTCAATTGTAAAATTGAGATATGATTCAAATACCATTAAATTTACCTGCAAAAACTTATGTATAATTCCGTGGATTTTAGTATACTCAGAGAGTTATACAAACATCACCATTAATTCTAAAGCATTTTCATTTCCCTAAAAGATGCTCTCTATCTCACTGAGCATAATGTTCTCAAGGTTCATCCATGTTGAGGCATGTACTAATATGTCGTCTCTTTTTATGGCCAAATAATAGTCTCTTGTGTGTAAAACCACATTTTGTTTATCCATTTGTCAGTTGATGGACTTTGGATGATTTACACCTTTGAGCTATTATGAATAATTCTGCTACAAATATTATATGCAAAAGTTTTTTGTGTGAATATATATTTTAAATTTTCTTGTCATATATCTAGGAGTAGAATATGATTAAATTCTCAAAGAACTGCCAAATTATTTTCTAAAGTGGCTACACAATTTTACAATCCTACCAGCAGTATGCAAGGGTTCTAATTTTCTGTATCTTCACTTGTTATTGTATTTGTTTTTTTTTTATTATAGCCATCCTGTTGGATGTGAAGTGGTATCTCCTTATCATTTTTATTTGCATTTCCTGATGGCTAATGACATTGAGCATATTTCCATGTGCTTTTGGCCTGTTTGTTATCTTTGGAGAAATGTCTGTTTAAATCCTTTGTCCATTTTTCATTTGGGTTATTTCTTGAGTTATGAGAGTGCTTTACATATCCTGGATATAAGTCTCTTATCAGGTATATGATTCACAAATGTTTTCTCCCATTCTGTGGATTTTTTCACTTTCTTGCTAGTGTCTTTTGAAGCACATATGTCTTAAATTTTTATGAAATATAATTTACATGTTTTTTTCTTTTGTTGTTTGAGCTTTTAGTGTTATAGCTAAGAAATCATTGCCTAATCTAAGCCATAAAGACATATACTATCTTTACTCCTGAGAGTTTTATAGTTTTAGCTCTGACATCGAAGTCTTTGATCTGTTTTGAGTTTATTTTTTTGTTTTGTTTTGTTTTGTTTTGAGTTATTTTTGATATGATGTGAAGTAGTGGTCTAAATTCATTCTTTTGTGTGTGAATAGATAATTCTTTTAGCAAGATTTATTGAAAAGTTTATTCTTTTACATTGAACTGTCATGGCACTCAAAAATAAATTGGCCATAAATGTGTGGATTTATTTCTAGACTCTCTATTCTGTTGATCTATATGTCTCTTCCAATGCAAGTGCCATACAGTTTTGATTACTATGGCTTTGTAGTAAGTTTTAAAATTGGGAAGTGTGGGTCCACCAAGTTTTTGCACTTCTTTTATAATGTTTTGGTTATTCTGTGTTCTTAGAATTTTCATATGGTCATTTTATTAATTTCTGCAAAAATAAAAGGCAGCTGGGATTATGTTAGGGATTTCATTGACCCTATCGATCAATTGGTAGAGAATTTCTATCTAACAATTTTAAATCTTCCAATCCATGAATATGGGATGTCTTCCCTTTCATTTAGGTCTTAACTTATTTCAATGATATGCTGTAATTTCCAGTGATCAAATCTTGAACTTCTTTTTAAAAATGTTTTTCCAAATGGCTTGGTCAGTTGGGCTTCCAGCTCTTGATTTTGGCTCAGGTCATGATCTCAGGGTTGTAGGACTGAGCCCTATGTTGGGCCCTGTGCTGGGCATGGAGCCTGCTTGGAATTCTCTCTCTCCCTCTGCACCCTGCAAAAGAAAGAAAAGAGGAAAAAATGTTAATGTCATTAACACTACACATTAAAAAAAAAAAAAAAAGTAATCTCTGCACTCAGTGTAGGGCTTGCACTCACGACCCAGAGATCATCATCTGCTCTATTTCTGAGTTAGCCAGGTGCCTCTTCCCTTTTTAACCTAATATCCATTTCCACAGGACTCTTTGGCACAATTCAGGTCCTTTGCCATGACTATGGTTTACCCACCACAACCAGGTCAATCCTCAGCCAATCATAGATGACTTCAACAGTTAGCCTTCCGCATTCTTTTTCTTGAGTTGCCAAGCCTTGCTGGAAAAAAAAAAAAATCACGTTTGTATTACTTTAAGTCCATAGATGTTAAATCGAACATGGCACTTACTGCCATTTAGCAATTCTTTGCTTCTTTCTAGTCAATTCCTTTTATAAATAGCAGGTTGTATCCTGATTCTACAAGTTACTAGTCTGTATGACTGTGGGTAAGTCATTTAACCTCTCTGATTTTCCATTACTTAGTCTCTAAAATGAGAACGGTGTTACCTACATCAAAAGATTATTTTAAGGATTAAAATAACAATGTATATTGAAGCAATGTATCCCTTGCCTGGCACAGAATACTCAGTTAATGCTTGCCCTTGTTTTAATGGCAAATCCCAAATTTTGCTCTTTTCTTTATGTCCTTTCCCTTGAATCTTCCTTTCTTCCCTATTACCCTCTACTCTGAACAACCGCTTTGACTTTATGGAGAATAGAGGTCAACACTTGTGTATCTTCTGTTTTCCTTTTCTCTCCAGATAGACCAGGAATTGTATTCATTTTTTTGCACTCTGAATGACTAGTTCAGGTTTAGCACATGAAAATATCCAGTGGTTGTTCCATTGGATTTAAAATGTCCTTATTTTTATGTTCATTCCATGAGATTAGGGAAAGATAAGGCGGCAGGAATCACAATGCAATAATACGTTTAGGGAAATTAGGCTAAATATTTGCTTGTGATGGTTGGTGAAAAATAAATCCCCTGGTATTCAAAATCTGCCTGAAGGAGACTTTGAGAATCAGGAAATGTCTAAATGAAAACACTCATTTAGGTCTGATAATTAGCAACATAAACGAAAAACAGATGAATAAGCTGGCTTTATTTGTAAACAACCATTTATGGTCCAAATCATTTCCCTCCTATGACAGAGACTTCCCTGCTCAATATTGCAACATCTCTCAAATATAAACAGTAAAACCAAATGGCTACAGACAATGATCAATGTGTTTTATGATAGCAGTACAGAGGGAGAACAAACATTCCTCTACTAACTAAACACAATCAACCAAGCAAAACCATTTTAACCTTTCTTGGGTCAAGATTAGAGTCTAATGATGTTTTCAACATATACCCAGACCGAATTTTCTATGGCTAATTCTGACATTAAGTTAAACTTCTTTTCCTGAAGTTAGCTTGGATTTAGGAGAGAACATTAGGATGATGTTATTTTCTTAAGGATATTTATTTTTTTGATAAGTGTTTTAAGTTAAGACCTTGATATAGAAATTTGAGATGGGGAATTTTAGCAGAGGAAGCTTATGGATTCAAACTGCATTGAGAAGTCATTTTCTTGAAACCTTCTTTCCCTCAAGAATATCTAGGGATGCCTGGTTGGCTCAGTCCGTTAACGTCTGCCTTCCGCTCAGGTCATGATCCCAGGGTCCTGGGATCGAGCCCCATGTCGGGCTCCCTGCTCCCAGGAAGCCTGCTTCTTCGGGGCGCGTGGGTGGCTCAGTCACTTAAGTGGCTGCCTTTGGCTTGGGTCATGATCCCTGGGTTCTGGGATGGAGCCCCACGTAGTGCTCCCTGCTCTGTGGAGAAGCTGCTTTTCTCTCTCCCTCTGCCTGCCTCTCTACCTACTTGTGCCCTATCTCTCTGTCAAATAAGTAAATTAAAAATCTTTTTTAAAAAAGAATATCTATTTTATTTGTGTTCCCCCAATGGGGAGTATATAGACTTTCAGAAGCTGCTGATGTTCGTGGGGTTTGAGAACAGAAAAGGTCTCTGGTAATTTCTGAGATGTGAGTACATCAACAAAGTGAAATCAAACTGGTTGTGAGTCAAATACTCTGCCCTTTAGGGGTTCAGGATAATTCAAAGATTATGTTCTACACCAAAGTTCATGTGCGATTGCAGTAATAAATTTCTAGAATTGCTTACATAGATTTAATGGGTTTTCTGCTTTTGTAGTAGAAAAACTGGGACACACTCATTTCTTTTCTGTGACTCTTTTCCATTCAATCAATACCTGTAATATTTCTTTTTCTTTTTATTAATTTCTCATATTTTTCAAAAAGAACCACCCGAGATTGAGAAGGAAACATTGCTATAAGCTCAAATTGACACGATTTATTAATGTTTAAAGTTGTGTTATATCTAGCCTTGCATTCATAATGATGGTCTATTAGTTAGGATTCTAAGTAAAGGAAACCAAACTCTAACTTAAGCAAAATGCAGTTGATCCTTGAATAGCGTAGGAGTTAAGTGTGGTGATCCCCGCTGCACCCCCCAGGGAGTCAGAAATCTGTGGTGACTTGATTCCTTCAAAACTTAAGTACTAATAGCCTGCCTTTGACTGGAAACCTACTGATAACACAAAGAGCCAATCGATACATATTTTGTATGTTGTATATAGTATGTACTATAGTCTTACAGTAAAGTATGTTGGAGGAAAAAAAGTTATTAAGAAAATCATAAGGAAGAGAAAATATTTACCATACTTTACTATATTTATTGAAAAAACATTCACATGTGAGTGGACCTGTGCTGTTCAAACCCATGTTGTTCATGGGTCAACTGTAGGTAGACTTGTTTGAAGGATTCTAGGGAATCATATAGGATTCAAGGGTAATATGATACTGTGTTTCAGGAATAGACTGGTAAAGAGGTGCTTTATACATCTTCTTCTCCATTTTCTCCCAGTTTTCACTATACATCTGCATTATTCTTGACCCTACCTTTACTGGCTTACTCAGCACTTCAGACCATATAGATGGACAGGTAAAAAAGGAGG
The DNA here is from genome assembly GCF_009829155.1 of Mustela erminea. NCBI lineage: Eukaryota > Metazoa > Chordata > Mammalia > Carnivora > Mustelidae > Mustela > Mustela erminea. Next base: position 21,784,246 of record NC_045625.1, read on the forward strand.
GGGTAATTCTTAGAAAAGCTATTGGTTGGGCTGTCGGAACAGTGTGTGTGTGTGTGTGTGTGTGTGTGTAAATTTATATTTATAGTATATATATGTTGACTATAAATCATTATAAAAATAATTTGTAGACATATCTTCATACAATAAATGCCACACATTCTAAGTAGATCATTAGTTTAGACCTTGTTATCTGAACACATGGTCACATAAGCTTTTTTTGTTCATGCATTTCTGTACTGATGATTCTGCCTTCCCACTCCCATACCCATTATCTACCCTCTCTGCATTCTTGTTTATCCCAGAAGCCTGATTTCTTCCCAGTATATCACCCGGGGTTCGTTATCTGACTTACAACCAGATTAAGCTGATGGAGATCAGTCGTGGTATGTGAGAGATATCAGAATATTTATTCCTGAATTCTTCCTGCTTCAGTGCTACGTCTTTGGCAATAGCTGTGACTGTCCATGAGTACAGCTCTCTACTGGTGACTCTGCTTACTGGGATCCAGTAACACTGTTTCCTTCCCTTGTCTCTCAAGCCGAGTGGTGTTAATTTCAAGGTACCTCAACATTTATTAATACTGCCGATATATTTGTAATGGCGTTTTCATTAAAGTCTCCTAATATGAGTTACTGGGGAGAATTCTGTTTACTGTTGGGACTTGGGTGTTTGGCACAAAAAGTAGCTCCAGAGTCAAACCTTCAGCATGGGAATTCTTGAGCAAGATTGCTATCTTACTTAGGGAAAATAACTTCTCAGCTTGAGTGTACCGTGCAATGAGAAAATGGTAAGATACTGTATGTAGTGGTATTACTAACGTGGATTACGGAACTCACCATCAGTGGTATCTCTGATTCCAGCTGCTATTGCAAGTGTGATGTTTCTGCTGGAGAAAAGTAACACATTCCATGGTGTTTAGTGAGATATATGCCTGCCAGACGGTGGGAAATAAACTCTAAGTCCCAGCAGGTCTGGGACTTAGAAAGAAGAGGATTGGTTTATGAAATACGTGGATGGACCTCACAGAATGGCCAAAGAGTGTGGAGATATTTGTATCTCATCAGGTAGCACCCGCTGTAGAGGAATATCTCAACAGTCAGGTGGACAAGATGACCCATCCTTTGAATATCAGTTTCTTTCTCCCAAATGGCTTATTTGGTGGGCTTTTGTACAAAGTGATCATACTGGCAAGGATGGAGGTTATGCATGGACTCAGAAATGTAGATTTCCTCTTACCAAGATTTATTTGGTGGTTACCCTGATGATGGTCTACCTTGTCAATGAAGGAGACCAATGCTGAAGCCCTGATATGGCACCATTTCTAACACGACCTGCCATCACCATTATGGATGATACAGCAACTTATTTTTAAAGATATACATGCAAATTCCAGGCAGGGATGTGCCTCACCCTGACAGCACTGCTCTGTGGATTTACAAACTGGTCTGTCCATTGTCATGGTATTCCAAACAATATTTCATCCGGCTGGGAATAGTGAAAGAAGCTTCAAAGGTATGTGCCCAAGCAATTCACTAGTATTACTATGTACCTTTTCCTAGAAGCAGTGAATGACCTAATGAAGGGAGTTGGGAGACAAAACCCTGCCCTATTAGGAAATTATCCTATGGGATACAGCATATACTTTAGATCAGCATGAATATTTGATCACATAATTCTTTAGGCTCCTAAACCATCTGGTCACTGTTTCTCTCAGACCCACGAGACTAAGCTTACTCAAGGCTACCCCCTCAGCTGATTCGAGGATTCTTCAGGAACTTTTATTCATGTAGACTAAAAAAATCATGTACCTGAATACCTCAAGTGCCATATATTGATCACAATCAATAATAACAGTCTGTTAAAAGTTTTTAGTAGAATGACCAAAATAGTGCTAACATTTTTTTTTAAAGATTTTATTTATTTATCCGACAGACAGAGATCACAAGTAGGCAGAGAGGCAGGCAGAGAGAGAGGAAGGAAAGCAGGCTCCCAGCCGAGCAGAGAGCTCAATGCGGGGCTCGATCCCAGGACCCTGAGATCATGACCTGAGCTGAAGGTAGAGGCTTTAATCCATTGAGCCACCCAGGCGCCCATATTTACTAATTTTAAATAAATCTCTTATTAATATGAATTGCCTTCTTAGACCCAATACATGCTTTTTGCCTTTAATTACAATTTGTCTGATATTATATTGTGATAATTGCTTTATTTTTTTCAGATATTAACTTTATATCAATGACTTTTTTATAGCCATTTTTGTATTATTTTTGCTTTGAATTTATTTTGTAGAAATGGAATAGAGCAAAACTTCATTTTCTGACATCTCTGAGAGACTTTTATTTTCTAGGGAAAGTGATTTGATTTACATTTATTATAGTTAGTTTATTTTTTTTTATTTCTGGCATTTTCTGTACTTTCCCATTTGTCTTTTTCCTTTCATTCTCTATCTTTTGCTCTATGGACTGTGTTTTCTTTGCTTTTAACTTTGCAGTGCTTTGGAATATTATGAGTGATTGTCTTGAAATTTTTTATCCTGTTCTCTAATCAGAGAACAGAGTAGTTGAGCTCAGAGAGTTGAGCATGAAACCGTGTGCCCCCTCCCAGTATTTTGCTTCTTTTTCTCCCTTGTGTTCGCTCTTTGTACAGAAATCACATGAAGGTAGATATTAATCTGAATTTTTCTAAAAACTGCACCTGGATTGTTTATATATTTGGAAGTATGAATTTCTTGCCTCCACTCATGATAGGCAATTTGGTTATTATCATTTGGATGTAATCACTGAGTGTCTTCTGGCATTTTTGTGGGCAGTGGGCATATGTGAAGTTATCAGGTAAGATAAAGAAGGACCACAGAGAATCTAAAAACATCTTAAACGCTACAAATAAGGAGAAAGGGGGGGCATTGGGACCATGGAAAATCTCATCAGCAAAGGACAATACACAACGGGCATGTTCCTGCAGTACAAGAAAAAGATGATGACGAGAAAGAAAATAAGAGTTGTAGAAGGCAGAGCCAGAGATTTCTCACAGGTGAAGCCTGTGTTCCTGCAGAAGAGCCCCAGACAAGTGGAACAGTGGGAACAATTCAACTGCAAGATAGAAACCTGTTCCTGAGCGAAATTCACTGCATAACGTCAAACACATTCTGGAAACACTTTTTTTTTTTTTTTTTGAAGATTTTATTTATTTATTTGACAGGCAGAGATCACAAGTAGGCAGAGAGGCAGGCAGAGAGAGAGGGGGAAGCAGAATCCCTGCTGAGCAGAGAGCCCAATGTGGGGCTCGATCCCAGGACCCTGGGAACATGACCTGAGCTGAAGGCAGAGGCTTTAACCCACTGAGCCACCCAGGTGCCCCTGGAAACACTTCTGATGATAAAAATGGAGGACAAAAGTCCTGTGTGTTTCTAGGCAGACGAAAGAAGGAATCTAAATGCGAAGGTACTTTCTTGATTTAGTTTTGGTTTGTGATTGGTTTCTACCTTTTCCCCAGTGCCTTTTTAGTAAGAAGCAGATAAGCTAAATGGGGAACTGCTGGCCAGATGTCATTTGTAAGCCGGAAGTATATTATAGACCTTTAAAAAAAAATCAGGCAAGGTTTACTTATTTTGAACTCCCAACTGTTCCAGGTCCGCCATGACTCCCTGTAAGTGGATGTTACTGACCAGCCAGTGATGCTGGTGTTCTTCTACTGTCTCGGCGGTCCCATGGCTTGTACTTCTTTCATTAAGGAGATGCCAGTTTCAAATGAGAAGATTGGGGCGCTGAACTCCAATAGGAGGAGACTCAAACTCTCTTTGCAACGTTGAACAATCCACTAGAAACGGAGAATAGAAATAGACCAAAAAAAAAAAATCTGCTTTTTATATAATTTTCCTAATTCCTGTTGCCCTTATAAAACCTTGTATCTTGGTCCTCTTGAGACACTTGCCACAAGGAATTTCGGGTAGGTCAGCATCCCAGTCACAGGTCAGTAGTTTTAGAATCCAAGTCTTCACCGGGTCTGGGTGTTGAGTATCTTGGAATAGTCGTGGTTCTTCTGAGATTTGAAATGCTGTCCATTGGATGGGAGTCTGCTGACCAAGGAGGCCAGGTTTTGGGTGATTCAGCTAGAGCAGTTGCTGCCAATCATCAATGACTCAGAGAAGATAACTCTTTTCTAGTGAAAGAAAGCAATCAGATCAGATCAAATAAAAAGCTTCCTCAACCCTCTGGGCTATCTTTCCTTGTGCATTTGAGCAGACAAGTTATGCTGAGGGACATGACGGGCGTATAATATTTGTAGGTGGAGATCCAAACCCTATCCCCCCTCTAATACTTGAAAATGTTTTGACATTTCAAACTGCGTGATAGAACCCGAAGGTGATAGGGATCCTTCTGGAACCCTGCTGGGATGCTGCCTTAGGGAAGAAACTGTGACTCAGGGGCACCAAGTTATGAATATGAAAATGTAACCTGCCTGGCCTGAGAGCAGAGTCCTGGGCTCCAGATCTTGCCCTAAAATACTGCACTTAGCCATTCACGTCTCCTCCCGTCCCCTCTGCTTTCTCATCTCTGAAATGAAATGGTTGGTGTTGATTAATATAAAGATCAGTGTAAAGAGGTAAAGCACGTACAGCTGCTCTTACCTAATCATGGAGACAATTAGGAAATTGCTTCCTATGGATTTAGACTTCGCTATTTGTTTGTTTTCTGGAAATGCATGCAGCTGCTTTCTGTCTAAGTCTGTTCTGATTCCACAGTTAATTTTTGGGCAACCCGAAGAGGAAAGAAGTTTGTCTATAACTTACATGGGTAAGGTGACCTGGAGGAACACCCAAAAATGAGCAGCTGTCTGATAGTCACATCAGGACAAGCACAAAAGAAACTCTCTTGAATAAATGTAGAAATTGACTACTAAAAGGGAAGAAGGCTTATGCATATTTAATGTGTCAGTTCTGGTACCACTTTCAATACTGCTGAATATATTTTTCTTCCAAACAATATTTATCAGACACTTAATTTATGCTGGCAACAGAGAGAGAACAGAGTTCCTGCTGGTAGGATAATTAAAATCCAGAGAGTTAGACGAGCAAGTAAGCCAACAGTTGCAAAGCATTGGGATAGGTGCTTGGATAAATTTGTGCACAAGAAACTTTAGTTGTACACAGCACTGCAGTGTGTGAGGGACTGCTTCAGGGGAAGGGGCATTGGGGAAGGCTTCCTGGAAGCAATGATTTCTGAATCTCAAAGGATGAGCAGGAGTCGGTTAATCCAAGGAATGGATGGTGGAAACACACCGATGGGCACCATTGGAAATACGTGAACAGATTCTGACAAGTGTGCTGTAGGAAGCATGGATGGCGTGGGCTGTTTAAATGTCAGGGCGGGTGTCTGCCGGGTCTAGGGTTTAGTAATTGTGTACTGAGTGATTGAATGAGAGATTTAGTCCAGAGTCCTGCTAAAGCACAGATAACTCTTTTCTACTGTCTTTTTCCTGATCAGCCTATCATAAATCTGTTAAAAGAGAAATGAGGCTCATTTACCACAATTCATTTTATGTGACTACAATGGTTGCAGTAATCCCTGATTTGTTTTTTAATCTCCCTCTTGATAAGGGTCAATAATAAAATTCCCCAGTGTAGGAATGTATTAGAATTACATTTTTTCTCACATTTATATTTTCCAGAAATCAAAGATGAAGTGGTTTAGAGATTTTTACCAATAGGCTCTTCTCTCCGTTAAGTCGTATTGAATAACCACCTCCCCTTAGCCAACAGATTCCTCTGTGTTGATCAGAATTAGCTTCCAGAAATGGAATACTTTTGTAGAATCATGAAAAGTGTGGCTCTGAGAATGAAACCAAACTTAGCTTTGAAGCCTAGTTCTCCCGCTCACTAGCTATGTAACCTTGGGTAAGAGTAGTAAATGTGACATGTGAAAGCAATGATGAATTTTCCCTTTCTATTCCCTCTGTGTAGATAGTTCCATAGATGTCCTCTTCTTTTTTTTTTTTCCCACAAAAATGAAAAATTTTTAAAGGGATAGTTTTTCGCAGTAGCACCATCTCAAGGTTTCATTTTTCCGTATCCACTTTAATTCTTCTGTGTACTCGGATCATTTATTACACTACCCACGTTCACACTAGCACCCGCTGCTTGGATCACTTTATAAAGTGTTTCAGTGAGGAATGTTGAAATTTGTTTGTTGGAAATTTATAAAAAGTTCAATAAATCTAGAAACCAATGTAGAAGTGAATTTCAGACTGATTGATAAATCACTCTGTATGGATTATGGAAAGGTCTGATCATGGTTCTATACTCTGCACGTATAGCTACATAATATTCTTTATAACCCACAAAGTCAATATCACTGTACTCTTTTTACAAATGGAGAGATTATGGCTCAGAGGGATTCAATAGCTTATCCTAGGTTGTATCTACAAAGTGACCGAGCTGGGATTCAAAGCCAGGTTTTCCCCCATAGAAGCATGACACATTCTATCTGATGATATTCGTTCTTCTTATGTTTTATGCCGGGACAGTTCATGTGAATTCAGCATAATTAGCTTTATTCCTAAAGGTTCCCGTGGCGACAGCAAATGACCTCTATCCCCCACTAAGAGAGTTAATAGATGCTCATTAGGTGCCATAGTTGCTTCACATAATTTTTTTCTGTGCAATAAATCGTTACCAATACAGCGGAAGCCTCATCTTTTCTTCTCCCTCCCTCCTGAGAGCTAGTTAGTACCTTGAAGTTCTCACACAGGTTTTAAATCTTTTACCACAAACGCATGTCTGTAAATATAGTATTTAATTATGAATAATATACTCAATTTCTCATAGATGTTTTCATATTTAAAAGAAGCAGATATCATTTCAAGATGAACCAATAAAGCCGATGTATCACTTAACAAAAATGTGGGAGGAAAAAAATCTACCCAAAAAATGCATTATATTTAAAACAGATGCGCTAGTATCTGAACTGATTCAAAGAAAAGAATATTTTTAAATCACAGGGTGAAAAAAGGAAAAACGGTCACTGCAAAAAAATTTGTGTTACTTTATATTTCAGGACAGAGAGATGTTAAAATAGTTACTTTGGTTAAAACTAATCAAGTATGGAAAAATTGATACTAAAGGAGGAAATGGAATAAAAAGAAACCCAATGAGGCTTTTATACCCTTTGCATCCTGCAGACCATAAGATTTCCTGGCATGTTAGTTAAAGGCTCCATAATTGGAGAGCTTGCTGATGAAACAAATTAGTACAGGGCATTTCTCCTTTGTCTTATTAAACTTCCTAAATCATGGAATCTAAATTATACATGGAGTTGCTCTGTCCAAACAGACTCTCCTGCTTCTCGAGTAATTGAAAGCACCTGGATGTTTGCCCCTGGCCCACAACATCTGGGAAACATCCATCTTTTTTGTCCCCTGCCCCCAAAATATATATACACACAAAAAAGCAAATATCACTATGGTCTCCCAGGTAGATTTTTAAATTTTCCCTTATTCAACATTTTTTTTAAAATTTTATTTATTTATTTGACAAACAGAGAGAGAACACAAGCCTGCAGAGTGGCAGGCAGAGGGAGAGGGAGAAGCAGACTCCCTGCTGAGCAGGGAGCCTGATGTGGGGCTCAATCCCAGAACCCTGGGATCATGACCTGAGCCGAAGGCAGCAGCTTAACCCAGTGAGCCACCCAGGCGTCTGCCCTTATTCAATTTTTTGTTGAATTAGTTTGTTGTTAAATGATGCCATTGACATAGCAAAATAAAATCAGGGTGAAGGGGAGCATAGTTTAAGCTTGCTGGCAATTCTCGTAGGTTTTTACCTGGGCCGTATGTTTACCCTGACTTCACGTCTATGCCAGGACAATGGCATTTCAGGGTTATTTCACTTGGTTTTAGGATTCTTCCGTGGCATGCAGCCTCTGGATAATAGCCCCCAGGAGCCAGGAAAATTAGGAAGGAACTCAGGTGAGTTCTGCCTTGGAAGTTGAGACATTTCCAGGCCATTAGACTTCTGTATCCAAGGGAGCGCTTTCTAGAGCCCTAGGACTATTTAATTCTCCATGATGGGTCCCAGTCCTGACTTCTTCCTACCTTTTAGCTTGTCGGGTCCTTCTTTTGAAGCAAAGTGGAAGCAATTACTACAGTTGCAGGATAGAAAGGATCTTAAAATTTACGGGTCTGTAAATATTTTGATTGTTTATTAAAAACATCTATAGAATTTGTAGCAGGAATAACTCTTCTATACTGAAGCCATAAAGCACTGAGTTTCAACTAAGTATTTATACGAATATAAGTATAAAGTTCGGAATGCTGTAGAACAATCCTGTCACCATTTTAGAATACTTAGGCAGAAAGGAAAGTAAATCAGTTGTTAAACACTTAATCAATATTTAACTTGGCATATGTCCAACAGATATGTTTGAGATTGCTGTCAGTAAATATGGCTTTAGGAATAGTTTCCAAAGAGATCGATTTTTAAAAGTGGTTTTGAACAGCAAAAGAACAGACTTCAAAAGAAAAACCTCCCTGCACAATTGGTAAGCTTTTTAGCAATGTAAACAGAACTCAAGCTTTGAAATCAAACAAAAAAAACTAAAAATACATCAGAAAGAGATTTACATTAGTTTCAGGTGTGTAACATAGTGTTTCCACGAGACTGTAGGCTATGCTGCGCTCACCCCAGTGGAGCCATGATCAGTCACCACAGGGGGCAATTACAGTATCATGGACTGTATTCCTTATGGCCTTTTATTCCTGTGGCGTATTCATTCCATAACTGGAACCTGTACCTCCCGCTCCCCTTCACCCATTTTGCCCATCCCCCTACCCACTTTCCTCTGGCAACCATCAGTTTTTTTCTCTGTTGGTCTCATTCTGCTTTTTGTTTGTTCATTTGAGATTTTTGACTCCACATATGAGTAAAATCATATGGCATTTGTCTTTCTCAGTCTGACTTATTTCAGTTAGCGTATGTCCACCCATGTTGTCATAAATGGAATGACCTCATCCTTTTATATGGCTATGTCATATTCCATTGTATGTCAAATAATTTTTCTTTTTATCCTGAATATTTGTCCCTAGAAGGATATGTGCATATTTGTGAGAGGTGTTATCTGCACAGGCAGGATTTCCAAATCTCTGCAAAAATCATCTCCTTCATTGGTCTGTCATGGTCATAACCACCCCACCCCCCGCTCTGCTGAAGTTCTTGCCTAGTATCCTTATAACTTAAAACTTCTTCGGTGAATTAGACAATTGATGAGAAAACATTAGACTAAAACTACCTCACATTAGACTGAATCCATTGTGTTTTGGAACTTTTCCACTGTTCCCTTGTACTGAATTCTTGCCTCCTTGTTCTTCAGATCCCAACTTGAGGACCTTCTCCATGAAGCTCTAGTAACACCCTCACATGCTTCCTTTGCACGCCTCTCTCAGTTTGGTGGATAAGCTGCTTCTTCCAGGCTACCTCCACATGTACAGATCTTAATTGCATGTTATGACCAGAGTTAGTTACTGACACACTTGTAAAATATACTGTGAGATTTTTGAGGAAAAAAAATATTTTTAGCCTCAAAGCATTGCAAAGAACCTGTCATATGGTGCCCTCAGTAGAATCCATGCTTGATGAGTAGCTAATGGGAAGGTGAAGAAAATTCCTGGAGCCCCTGTGTAGCCCATCAGCTTAGCTGATCATGGCTCTGGAAGGATTACTTCAAAATCAATTTGAGAGGAATGGGGAGTGGTTATTTAATCAGTAGAGTTTCAGGTTTCCAAGGTGAAAAAGTTCTGGAGATTGATTACACAACAATTTGAGTGCTAAGGAAGAGGACATATGAACCCAAGAAAGCATAGGTGACCTAAAGATCTCTCGACTGTGTCAGGTGGAGGTAACGGTCATGTTAACTGACTGTTCCAACTTTTGGTACCTACCTAGTGTTTTGCAGCATAAATCTTGCTTGATTTTCTCAGCAACCCTGGGAATGAACACATTGTTTATTCTTTATTTTAAAGACCAAAAGATGAAGATGAAAAGAAATGAAGTGATATGTGTGACTTGAGCTGGGGATCTGCTGGGCTGAGCTGCTGAGGTTGGCCGTCAGATGTCTTGTGTGAACCATACAACCACTCAGTCTCACCACGACTTGTCCCATCTACCGTGCACTAGGCTCAGAGGAAGGCACCTGTGCCCACTTTCCACAGGGGCTGTCTGGTGGCTGGTCCAACAGGCAGCTTATAGATCACTCCAGAGCAAATAAGAGAAGAAGACTTTGCTCTCAGAGATGGCAGTTGTTCTTTATCAGGCCCAGAGTTCTCTGAAGCAGCTAGTCCTTTTGGTGGTAGACAAATTGAAATCTGTGGTGCAATCCTCTCTCCATTCGTGTTCCCTCGATGCTATGAACAACGTAACATGGGCCCTGGTAGGTCATGGGAACCTGAATGCTGCTTCATCCTCTTCCCAAGGACCTGCCCAGTGAGCTAGCTTCAACCATGTTGACTTGTATCATATTCTAGAGTGGGAGTTCTCAATTGTTTGGATCTCATGACCTCCTCAAACTCTTAAAAATTGGGGCACCTGGGTGGCTCAGTGGGTTAAAACCTCTGCCTTCAGCTCAGGTCGTGATCCCAGGGTCCTGGGATCGAGCCCCACATCGGGCTGTCTGCTCAGCAGGGAACCTGCTACCCTTCTTGTCTCTCTGCCTGCCTCTCTGCCTACTTGTGATCTCTGTCTGTCAAATAAAAAAAATCTAAAAAAAAAATTTATTTAGGAGCCCAATTAGCATTTGTTTCTATGGGTGAATTTACCACATTTAGAAAGTAGAACTAAGACAATTTTATTAACTGTTTATTAAGTCACTTAAAAGTAAAGGTAATAAGCCTATTACATATTCACATAAATAATATATTTTTATGAAAACATTGTACTTTATAGTAAAAATTTAAATTATGTATTAATCACTTAAAATAATGATATCTCATATGTGTTACTCTAAGGAGTATTTTAATAAAAAGCTATATTTTTAAAGACAAAACATTTAGTGAAAGGAGGGTGATTATTTTACATTTTTGCAGATCTTTTAGTGGCTGGCTTCCCAGAAGACAGCTGGATTCTTGCATCCATTGCTGCAGTCATTCTGCTGTGATATGTTCTTTTGGTGAAAGTATAGGAGGAAAACCAAGCCACGTGTGGATTAGGAGTTGGGAAAGGGAGGAGTAAATTAGCAGCCGTTTCAGGACATTTTATTCTCCTTTGACATTGTACCAAATGACAAGTGGTAGTTTCCCTTTCTTTCTTAGAAATCAATAAAAAAAAAAATCATTTCAACAGAAAACTCTTAATATCGTTCTCCACCTCAATGTCCTGGCTAGTCTCACTTTAAATTTTTGACCATAACCCTCAGGTGGGCCCGGGGGGGCTGCCTAGCAATCCTCCTCCACTCTCCGCTCAGTTTTTCTCCCTCCTTTGGACCTCTTGCCTCTCACTTCCCTGAGACCATTGCAGTCAGGACGGAGCTTCCATATCTTGGGCTTCTTCCAAGGTTACCAGCTTGCCTCTGTCTCCATATACTCCACCTTCCTTTCTGTTGCAATGGATTGTCTATGATCCTAAAGGCAGTCTATCCACCTATGCTCTGGAGCACAGCCATTATTACAGAAATTACCCCTTGACAAGTGATAGTTTCTTTTTCTTCTTCTTCGTCTTTTTTTTTTTAAGGCTTTATGTATTTGAGAGCAGGTGAGCTTGATTGGGGGAGGGGCAGAAGGCGAGAATCGCAAGTAGAATCTGCACTGAGCACAGAACCTGACCCCGGGATGGACCTCGTGACCCTGACATCATGACCTGAGCCAAAACCAAGAGACAGATGCCCAACCAACAGAGCCACCCAGGAGCCCCAGCAAGTGGTAGTTTCTTAAAGATGAGTTGCATTGTGAAATCTGAAACTGTATCAAAGAACTTTCATTCTCAGCTTCAAGAAAAGTCTGTTGGTCTATTTGGTATTTTGAATGGATTTTTTTGCCCATTATATTACACTTGGTTCACTAAGTTATAGAGATCTTTAAAATGTTGATATATTTTATTATATAACATCAAAGCATCCCAATCGTTTATTTCAGCACTGGTCTCAGAAAAACAATTTTAGCAGCTTAAAGATAGAAACATCCCTAAGTACTGGAAAGCTGTCAGTTTCATGATACAGGTACAAATTTTCCAAAATTGTGATTTTTGCTCAAAAGCTTAAATTTTATAATTGGCAACAAATACTGTCCATATGATAGAGTCAAGGGATGGATTTGCTTTTAAATTTTCTGTCAAACACCCAAATCTGTATATGAGTATTTGTCTTTCAGCTTCCTTTCAAGGAAAAATCATGCTTCATGAAAAAAAAAGTACCTAGTTTAGCTTAAAATTCAAAATTGCATAAGCATTTTTCTCTGAGACAAACATGTTACTTTGTTATGCATTAACTTTATGCATACTGCCAAATTCATCAGACAGAATATAAAAAAGAATCCAGTTAATGAAAGTTACCCTTTTTACTGGTTCATCCAAGACATTTTTTTTTAAAGATTTTTTATTTATTTACTTGACAGAGATCGATCACAAGTAGGCAGAGAGGCAGGCAGAGAGAGAGAGAGGAGGAAGCAGGCTCCCTGCCGAGCAGAGAGCCCGATGCGGGACTCGATCCCAGGACCCTGAGATCATGACCTGAGCCGAAGGCAGCAGCTTAACCCACTGAGCCACCCAGGCACCCCATCCAAGACATTTTATTTTATTTTATTTTTTAAAAAGATTTTATTTATTTATTTGATAGAGAGATCAGAAATAGGCAGAGCAGCAGGCAGAAACAGAGGAGGAAGCAGGCTCCCTACTGAGCAGAGAGCTGGATGTGGGGCTCGATCCCAGGACCCTGAGATCATGACCTGAGCCGAAGGCAGCGGCTTAACCCACTGAGCCACCCAGGCGCCCCCCATCCAAGACATTTTAAAGTGAAACTGGCTTTCCCTCTTTTGAATGTGTGGCAGTAGAGAGTAGAGTGACTGCTGGCCCATGAGTACATGTTTGTTGTCCCTGCCTTGACTTGTGCCAACAATTTTACCCACCATTGCTTTCGTCCCATCAGTCCAAATAGGAATGTAGTGAAAAGCACATGATATCTTAGTATTATAAAAGGAGTTTTGACCTCTGGATCTCCTGAAAGGGTCTCGGGGACTCTAATGCTGAAATTTTGGGGAAGACAAAGACTTCCATGTCCTTGGAAATCTCCCCAATGCCGACACAGAGCGGCAACAAGATATTAGATGCAAAAGCACAATGAAGGCTCCCCAGAGAACTTAGACTTACCACCTACTGTTGGGAGTATTCTTTATTCCTAGCTGAGCTAAGTTGCCAGGAACGGGAAAGTGAGCTCCTGATAAAACCTTTTTTTCAGGGCCTGGGAGGATGAGGTAGGAGCTGCAAGAGGTATGTGGTTTGGCAAAGTCCCCACAGTAGAATGGGCTAGGTTGTTCCCATGCTTCTGAAAACCCAGAGGACAAGGGATGTCAGAGGTTGCTTTGCCTTGGAACTCTTCCATCAAAGACTTTGTAGCTCTCTGTAGCCCCATTTGGCGATTACAGACCCATCCCTTTATTTGTTAGTCCTACAGAACAACTCTTCCTCCATCCCACCTGCGCTCAAGGGATCAGCAGGAGCTAAATGCTGGGTGGGCTTCCCATGCGCTTGCGGTCGGTCCTGGGCTGCTGCTGCAGATGGCTAGCAGGGTCCCTCCCAGGCTCCTAGTGGCCTCCCTTGAAGAACAACACTCTTATGATTATAGGCTACATTTGCTTCAAAGCAAAGGACACATGACGGAAATGGGAGAAGCCAGGTCTGATCCCCTTTGGAATGGGAATGCTGGTAGCGTATTAGAAGTTCTGTTTGTGTTGAGGGTCTCTTTGTGGTGTAATTCCGATGTTGTCTTGACTTGATGGCTTAGGATTCACCTTTCTTGGGTCTGCTAACTTGTTTACTGTTCGTCTTCCTGCATTTTTTAGCTTCCCCAAATCTGTGTTATTGTTTTACTCTGAGTCAGCTCTGGGAGGGTGACAATGGACCCCTTCATCTGGTGTTAGGATACTCTATTGGTCATGGTCCATACCCCGACAAATTTGTTGTATTCTGTAAATGAGTACCTGGGCCACTTTAAATAGTTGTAAAGTTTGTCCATTTGACAGACAAAGGCGCCTAACCCAGAAGTAAATGGTGGTTGGCCTCTAGCCAGGCTCTGTTCATTGAGCTGTGCTCCCACAGGGCTGAATCTGCCCTGAGTAGGCATCTTTTTCTGATGTCCCCACAGAAGTGTTGTCTTTCTCTACCTCATACAAAGATACTTTTATAGAGGCTAGTGGCCCTATGGGGACCCACATTGGCCCATCCTGGGTCCTTTGGATGATGTTTTTCCTTCATGACCTGTTCATGTATGTTTTCCTTGGAAAGGCCATCTGTAAGGCCTTCCAGAGACAAATCTTATTGTTTGTGTTCTTCTTGCCCAAAGGAACAGGGCCCTGGAGGAGTGGGCCAAAAGCTGTACTTCCTCCCAGCTGGACAGCTGGACTTTCTTCCTTCTCCACCAGCTAAGTTGCAACAGCTAATTTCTACCAATTAATCTTCTTCCTGTATCTACATCTAACGCATACCCTTGTACTCAGCAAAAGGAAGGTTTTTTGTTTTTTTTTTCCTTTGTGAACATGGGAAGGAGTATCTGATCAGCCAGAGACCAAGACACAGCTGGCCAGCACCAAGCACTCACCGGGAGACCATGTGAGTGAGGACATAAATGCAGTTTTGTGGATCACAACCAGATGACCCAGACTATGGCAAGGTCATGCACAGTCCTAGCAGCGACGACTCCTGTTGCTGCTACAGTTCCTGTTGTGCAACCCTTTGTCCAGAGCTGCAGCATGCAAGCAGAATCTGAGTCAGGCGTGTCTTTCTTCGCCCTGCTCCTTCACGTCAAATAGTGCTCTTAGCCCTCTGCACTTGCTAGTTCCGAAGTGCCTCCAAGACCCTGGGCTCCTTTCACCACTTCCTTTATTAAAAAGTCTTTTAAAAAGTGTCTTCTGGGAGTATGGTGAGTTTCCTGCCCTTGGCTGATCCCCTCATAATCATGAAATTACAGAACTCTGGCGACAAGGAGAAAATCCTGTAAGCTTAGAGATAGAGGAAGGGACGCGTTGGGTGAAGATGTTGGCAGTGAATGATTTTGGTTTTCTTAACAGCAACCAGAGGAAGCCAGAGATTCATGGAGGCTTTTCTTACAAGCTCTGAATGAAAATTATTTCCGACATGGATTCTATACCCAGGAGAGAATCAGTTAACTATGAAATAGACTGAAGATGTTTTCAGATGTGCTGGGTCTCGGGGGATTTACCATCAAAACATCATTTCCTAGGACCTTACTGAAGGAGATGTTCCACCACAGTGAGAGAGTAAATAATAAAAAGGAAGACATGGGGCCTGGGAAAGGTAAGGGAACATGGAGGTAAAGAGACTTCTCAGGGGAAGGTCCACAGGAGATCCCAGGACGGCAGCTGTGTAGCTGGTCCAGGGAGCCATTGAGCTCATGGAAACACGTCAGCTAGCTCCAGGAGATAAGGCTCCAAAAGAAGAAATTAATAGATCACTTCTCGGCCTTTTGGCTAAGACCAAGAGTAGAAGAAATTAATAGAGTCTCGAAAGGAGGTTTAGACCATGGAGAAGAATTTGAAAATGTCTTCGTAGTAACTATATAGCAAACAAAACAAAAAATGCAATTATTAATACTGTGGCAGGTAAAAGTTGCTTAAGAATGAAATAAGTAAGTATAGCTCCACTTCCTGGCTTAATTGCAGGTAATGTCAACACTGTCTGTTGATCTAAGTGCAATTAATACATAAACATATCATGAGTACAGAGAGATAAGATACGTGTGATTGCATGTGTGTGTGTGTTAGCGATAGTAGTGATGGTGGAAATGGGAAGAGATGCAGAGGTACCAACCAGACAATAGATAACATCTAAAACTGAGAAACCAAGAAGTACTATAAACATGCTATCGAGATATATGAAAGTAAAGAATCAGCTGAGAATTCTTTATAGTGTTTGTTTTTGGGCAGCGGGACATGGGAGGGATCTACGATACAGAGCATTGCTGTTTTTGTTTGTTTGTGATTTATTTTTATCTTTGTAACAAACCTTATAAAGTTCTGTGCAGGGATAATTTTGAAAAATATGAAACTAAATTTAAAAATATGTTAAGAAAACATATTTATAGAGAGTATATTAATGGAAGTAATTTTGATTTTAATAATTTTGTTATAATACAAAAGTAGGGCACAAATTGTATGTCTAGTATAAGCTTATTCATTAAAAAAATAACAAAACCCAAACCAAATCCTAAACATGGGGGGAAAAAAAGATGTAAGAGTGATGGGATTCGTGTAATTTTTTTTTCCTTTTCTCAAATTTGCCTTATTAATTAATAATCCTTCATAGGACAAAAACAAAAACCATTAACAAGTGGATCTGAAACCAGAGAGCAGAAAACCCTGTCCCCCAGCTGCTCTGGGCCCACTCGAGGGCTCTCCCCAGATGGCACACTCAGCGCCCAGACTGCTCTGGTCTCAGAACCGCAGATGAAAATCCTATTTCCTTCCAGGGCACGGTCAGAGCTCTCCGTTTTCTAATCACACCTCTCTTACCCTTGACCGTGGTAGTTTGTTT
The DNA here is from genome assembly GCF_009829155.1 of Mustela erminea. Taxonomy (NCBI): domain Eukaryota; kingdom Metazoa; phylum Chordata; class Mammalia; order Carnivora; family Mustelidae; genus Mustela; species Mustela erminea. The sequence goes on from NC_045625.1 coordinate 21,800,984, forward strand.
GTAGTTGTGTTTCCCAAAAAAAAAAATGTCCAAGTCTTAATCCCAGGTACTTGTGAATGTGACTTTATTAAGAAGTAGGAACTTCATGTATGTTGGGAAGGTAAGCATCTCAAGAGGAGGTCGTCCTCACCTCAGGGTGAGTCCTGAGTCTACTGATTGGTGTCCCTATAGGAGAAAAGAGGATGGAGTCTCCCGTGAAGGTTTGAGATGGAGTGCTGCCCTGCCAGCACTTTGAGCTCAGACTTTGGGTCTTCAGATCTGTGAGACAATAACTCTGTTGTTGGGAACCTCGAAATTCATGGTAGTCTGTGACGGCAGCTGTAGGAAGCTTCTACAACAGGCTAATAATGCTGATGGAGAAGAAACAATCCTCAGAGCTCGCATGGTTCTCAGACACTCCTCTCACTGGCCCATCACCTGCTGTTTCTTGGGCCCTGCACGGTCCTCAGGGCTGAAGGGGAGACTGCGGAGGTGCAGGCGGCTTGACGAAGGCGCTGTGGTCCCCATGGAAGTATCTGGGCTTCAGCTCATGACCTTGAACAGGCCCCTGAGGGATTGGAAAGATGAGTTCTGTGCTTTGGAAAAAGAGCTCAGGAGCTTGGTGTAGCAGGGAGAATGCATTACAACAGGGACTTGGAAAATGTCAGCAAAGATGGGGGTTTTCACATGGGGAGCTTGGGCCCCTTCATTGAGGTGACTCAGATGGAAGAAACTAGATATATGAAACAGAAAATTCAGTGTGTCTGTTGTTTTCATAATATCACTGACAAGAAAGCCAAGCACAAGAAAATCTTGGCTGGTGGAATTATGCAGAAGACAGCGTGAAACAATGTTGCAAGGCAATGGATTTTTAAAGGTTAGTAATAGCATGCCTAATATTTTCTGAGTCTCCTACTATGTACTACCCCCAGATGCTTTTTATTTGTTATTTCACTAATTCTCCAACAGCCTTATAAAGAGAGAACTGTTATTACCTCTGAATCATGAAAATTTTAGGCTTTGATTTGAGGGAGGTCACACAATTTATAAAGGGCAGAGCTGGAATGTTAACTCCAGAGACTGTGCCCCTTAACCTTTACATACTGTTTCATTCCCCCCGAAAAGTTTAGGTAAGTGGACAGTCGAATGGGCCAGAAATTATACAAGTTTGGGTGAAAGCAGTCACAGTCAGTATGGGTGGGAAAACAGAGGTGAGGCCAATTTCAAAAGTTGTGTCTATAGGACTTGGTGACAAATTGAAGGAGAAAGGAGAGGAGGAAAAAGTGACTTGTCACACAAGCAGAGATATCAGCCATGATTTCTTTTCCTTCTGCTTTTGCAATGTCATATTATATTCAGGATTTTGTGTTTCAAATATTAGGAGTGTTGCAGAATCAACACAGTATAATCTGCCTAAAGCAGTTCACTCCATCTCAGGGTACAATAGACCCCAAGTCCCACCTGAGCCCCACGAAACTCTGTCAGTGACTTCTATAGCAGTGATGATAGACAACTCAAGTGCCCACATGCTAGCTTCTCTCCTGGATGGTTAGACTTCTCCAGAGCCTATAAATCAACATTTTTATACAATGCAGTTGTGTATCATCAATACCCTTAATTGGAAAATAAGCCTGATTTTTTTTTCCCCTACATAACTTCATCTTGGGAAGTCCTTGGCACATGTTCGACATCACATTTGTCATTGCCTGTGTTGGTTTCCAGGCATGCATAATAAAGTATCACAGGTTAGGTAGCTTAAAGAACAGAAATTTATTTTCTCACAGTTGTGGGGGCTAGGAGTCCAGACTGAATGTTGGAAGGTTTGGTTTCTTCTGAGGCCCCTTTTCTTATCTTGAAGGTGGCAGCCTTCCTGTTGTGGTCTTCCACGGTCTTTCTTTTATGCATATCTGTGTCCAAATCTCTTCTGATAAAATACGTCAGTCATACTGGATTACTGTCCAGCCTAAATACCTTATTTTAACTTAACTACCTCTTTAAAGACCTTGTCTCTAAACACAATTACATTCTGAGGTACTGGGGGTTAAAACTTCAACATATGAATTTGGGGGTGGGGGGTGGCAGCGGACCTAATCTCGCCCAAGGGCAGAACCATATTCACACTGTATGATGGGATCCAATCTCACAGGCTGTCTACAACCAGAAGGGAGCCAAAAGTGACTTCACTACAGAACTCTTAGGGAAATAACCTCCCTCTTCCTCACTGTGTGGCCTGTTTCCCAGGGCTAGCTAGGGGTTTCAGTCATTCTTTGGCTTTCTTGCTGGCCATGGGGAAATCTACATCTGATCTTTGAAAGGGATGAGAACATGGGTGGTGGACATTGCAACCATTTGTTTAGATACAAGTACATGGAGAAGCTGAATGAAATGTTGTGATCTCAGAGGGTGTCTTGGAACTGTCAAGAAACTTTGAAGGTCAGTCCTATGGGGCTCTAGAAATATGCCCCTTGTTCCCCTAGTGCATCTCTCCCTCTGAAAGGTCATCACACATTCATCAATTTGACATCGTGGAAGAGAGATTTCCTCCAATCTTGTTTTTCCATATACGTGGTGCAAAGTGCATTTTGTAGGAGAACTCTTGTGGAGGTATGTATAGATCTCTTAAAAAAACAAAGAAGGGGCAAGTGTTTTGCTACTTTTTAATTAAAACATCTATTTTCAACTAATTGGTTTCAAATAAAACAAAACACTATAATAATCTTCTATTGTTTAAGCTCCCCCCCACCCCCGCATGGAAGGTTTCTTCTACTTCCTTCTTCAGTGAATGGCCTTCTGTATTTACCTCACCTGTGACCTTCAAAACTGAAACTACTGTCTAGAATTTTCTCTAGAGTTTCACGAGTCTACTGCCACTCGAGTTTCCTCGAGTTTTCTTGCCACTTGACAGCTTATGGGCCTTACACTCAGTATATACATTCAGTAGATACAAAACTGAACTCCGTAGTGTCCCTCAGAAATCTGCTCATCCCTCTAGGTGCCCTGTCTTGGTTCATGAAATTTAATCACCCAATGCCTCAAAGAACTTGGAGGTTCATTTGCTTTCTTCTCACCCCGCATCTTCCGCATCCAGACCCCAAGTCCTACCAACTTTTGTCTTCGATACGTTTGTTTCCTGGCAATGCTTTCCTCTTCATTCTCTTGAATTTAGATCCCAACCAAGCCTCGTGCCTTTGCCTCCCTGGGTGTCTCACTGTCTCCCCCATCACTTCCTTCTCCTTTCTTTGGCACCCTAAGCCTATAAAATGAATTTCAACTTTCTTAGCCAAACACTCTAGGCTCCCATTCTAGGCCTCACCAATGATCCAGCCTCCTATCCTGAAACACAACCTTTGCTACAACTATTTATAAACAACTTACTGTTGTTTCACATAACCTGATGTTCCCTGACTTTATTAAGGTCATGTGCGCATGTGCAGTTTGTCCTTCTGGAAAACTCCCATTTCTCTTGCAAGCACTACATCCTTGGGATGCCTTGTGTGGTCCCCTCAGCCCTCAGCCTGGCCTTGGCACTCCTTGCTGTGTGGCTCTTGGCATAGCTTGCAACTCTTTCATTTTACTTTATCAGCTGAACGGGACCCGTTTCCTTATCTGTCTTATGTATCAGAGTTCCAGTTCCTTCTACTCAGGGACAGTTTTATCCCCCTTTGTGCCTCTAGCATCCAGTCCGTACATGACACATAGCAGTCCCCTTAAGTATGCTGAGTCAATGTGAAAATGCTTTGAAAAGTTTTAAATGTGATGGAAGTAGAAGGAATTTTTGACAACGTTGTCACTTAAACATCTGTCATGAGTTATTGTATTATTGTAAGAAGAGTGATGAAATCAGGGTTAGAAGTTTCGAGTGCCTGTCCTGTGTTAGCCTATGGTAGTTAATTTCCTCAGTTGTAAGCTGGGGATAGTGATCGTGTCTAAGCCAGCCCGTTGTGAGAATCAACTGTGATAAGGTGGGCAAATTTTATTTCTAAACTATAAATATCATTCTGTGAAAACATATACTATGAACTAATAACATATGCTATGCTCAAATCTTTCTAAAACTGAATGTATAGATTTGTATTTGTATGTGTGTATACATATATGTATACAAAAACATACATATATGTTTTCGTACTTTGTCTTGACTACTTTCCCTTGAATGGTGACATAGTAATTTCCTCATTTTTGAGGGAGAACAGTAGGTTTTTGGGGTAAATTGGGTCTCAGTGAGATGCTCATCATCTATTAGTGTAATTAAATGTAGAATTATGTATCAACATTGAGCCCATTCTCAGAAATCACAGAAGAAAAGTTAGGTCCTGTTTGGCTTGAGAGAATTATTCAAGCTAGAAAAAAATTTGTGGGTGAAAGACCTGAGCAATATTTTTATTTTACTTGAAAGAACCGGAACCTTTTGATATTTTGAGAAAAGGTGGGAGTTAGTACTGATTTTTGAATCCAGGAATGAAGAAGAGCCTCTTTACCCACCCCATTGACATTTTATACCCATTTTCTGATTTTATACCCGGTACAGAGGAAGTGTTCAGTTATTAAGGTGGCCACACCTCCCATTTTGTTTGGAACAGTCCTGGTATGTCCTTCTGTCTTGGTAGAAACAATTAAGCATCCCTTTCATCCTCTAGACTATCCCCATTTGGATAATAAATCATAAGGTATATGTACATCATAACCCCAGTATACAATTGGTGAACGAATGAATGGATGGCTGAATGAATTCCTAGCTTCATCCAACACGAGGAAAACAAAGATAAACATTTCAACTGTAGTGTTTTGCCTGGAAGCATAATTCAGCCAAAGAAATAGATTCAGATTTTCCCTAATATAGAAAAAGTGAAAAGGTGCGTCTTCCCTCCTCACTTCTCTTCTCCTGTCTCTAAACTTTCCCCATTTCTTCTTTAAAAAATTAGCATAGCGATAAAGCCTGACAGAGCCGCGGAGCCATCAAGGATCAGGAGAGGGAGAAGCTATTGAGAAAGAAACAGAGAGATTCCAAGGATCGCTAGATTTCAGTGTTCTTTTCTTATTATGTGTGATTTTAACTTTAACCTGGTGATGAGATTTATGACATTTATTTCTAGAATTAACATCAGTTCCATTTGATCAATAATCTGAGTTGCCTTAATCTGACTTTTAAAAATGGAATTGATATTATTTATAGTTATGGGTCTATTCTGTTTGTCCTTTGACCTTTCCATTTCAGAACACCCAGAGGTCATGGGAAAACAAGTCCTTTAATGTGGCTAAGATAAACACCTGTTGACCCCTCGGGAGACTGGCTGGGAATCAGTGCGCGTTTATAGCAGTTCTTTGAGCAGGAACTCTAGGGCTCCTTTGGCAGGAACTCAGGCAGGTAGAGCAGCAGCTCTCCGGGGACAGCAAGTGTGACACCGCTATCCAATTAGCATTAGCAGAGCTGTCTGGTCCCCGGAGCCTGCTGCGGGCTGCAAAAAGCTGGCTCCAGCCACAGGCGATCTTGCTCCCAGGTATTTACTTAACACCCTTGAGCCAAGACAAAGGGAACAAATGCCTAAGGGAATGGAGGAAGCTAATTAAGGAGGAAAATCAGAATCCTGCTGGGCTTTCATTTCCTCAAGTGCTCCGCTCCGAGGCTGGTTCACCTGGCCCAGCAGATGTCATTTTGTGGTCCTACTCTGGGTGCAGATCCCCACCAAATGTCAGCTTCCTGTATTTGAGAACACCCTACAAGGACAGGGAGGGTAGTAGGGCTTCCAACCTCAGATCTGGGATGCAGCAAATACAGATAGGGCACCATGACTGAGAATGAAGGGAGGGATTGTGTGATCTCATTTACTTATGGAATCTAAAAAAGTGAGCTTTTTGGGGCGCCTGGGTGGCTCAGTGGGTTAAAGCCTCTGCCTTCGGCTCACCCTGATCCTAGGGTCCTGGGATCGAGCCCCACATCGGGCTCTCTCCTCAGCAGGGAGCCTGCTTCCTCCTCTCTCTTTGCCTGCCTCTCTGCCTACTTGTGATCTGTCAAATAAATAAATAAAATCTTAAAAAAAAAAAAAAAAGAGTGAGCTCGCAGAAGCAGAGACTAGAATGCTGGATGCCAGGGGCTGGGCTGGGGAAAATGGGGAGATGCTGGTCAAAAGGTCTTAACTGGCAGCTATAAGCTCTAAGATGATTACGTTCTGAGGATTTTTTGTACTGCACAGTAACTAGAGTTAATGCCGTATTCTGTCCTTGAAAGGTGCTAAGAAAAATACATCTTAAATGTTCTCAGCCAGACACATGTATACAGAAAGATGTAACTATTATGTGAGGTGGTGGATGTGTTAATTAGCTTGATAGTGGCAACCATTTGACAAAGAGAACATACATCAGGTCGTCACACTGTGGCCCTTCATGGAAGAAACATGGGCTTGGGGTGGGGGCGGGGGGGTCTGCCGAGTCAGGTGCTAAGGGTGGAGGAAGGCAGGTAGATGTGAAGACAAGGGCTCAGACTGTTGATGGACTCCTCCAGTGGGTTCGATCTTCTAGCTCTGCCTGCCATCCCCATGCATCATGAAGAACGTCACTCCATAAATAAGGCTCGGCGACACTGAGAGGTCTCTTGAGCTCCTGAATGGAGAGCTGGTATCTTCCCAACGTCTTGCTTAGAACCTGACTTTTTAGAAGAAGAGGTTTCCGTTCTGTAATCTGAAATTGTTTCAGGGGATAGAGGTCTGATTTCAGCGTGGCTGAGCATCGCCTCCCAAGCGACTTGTCCGTGCTTGTTCTGATAGTGTAGCAAAGTGAGCATTTGTTGGGACGATTAGTCAGTGAACTGGAAGGTATAGAGTGGCTGCAATCGGGTCTGGGGATACAGACCCAGATCTTAGCCATTGCTTTGTCCCTTTCTAGAGTTTTCCATAAGGGAAGTGGAACTAATAACAATTAGGGATTTAATGAGATTTAAACCCATGTGTTTTCGTAGTAAGCTCTCGTTGAATGAGACTAAATGGTTTATGAATGGATTTGTTAGGGAAAATGAATCACTCATTCTCACTTACACTGTCTCTAAGGAGTTATCATTTGGTCAATCATTGACAAATTGTGGTTTTTGCCTGATTGTGTTCCTGTCTGCAAGCTCTTTCATGATAGACATAAATCTCACTAAGCCTCCTAGCGCTGGTCACGACCCCTGAGATAAGTCTTCTGAGGTATAGATTAGACAGATTCCACCATCATAGTAATTATAATCTCTCTCTGTTTTTTTAATTTCTATGTGCCAGGGAATATCATAATGTTTGAACTGTCCAGAGTAAATGTATGTCCTTCATTAAGAAGATCAGATAAGCAAAATTCATCAGGGGAGTCTTTAAAATTGCAAGCCCATTCCCCCTGCCACAGTGATTTTTCCCACCAGCTTTACTGAGGTATAGTTGACAAAAATTATGTGTATTTAAGGTATACAATATGATAATATGATATACATACATATTGTGAAACGATTGCCACACTCAAGCTTATTAACACATCCATCACCTTAAATAGTCACCTTTGTGTGTGTGTGGGGGGGTGAAAACACTTAAGATTTACTCTCTTAGCAACTTTCTAGTATAGGATACAGTATTATTAACTATAGTCCCCATACTGTACATTAGATCCCCAGATCTCATTCATCTTATAACTGGAAGTTTATTACCTTTGACCAGCATCTCCCCATCTTCCCCATTCCTATCTAATCCCTGGCGGTCTTGTCTGGTTTCTGTTTCTGTGAGTTGAGTTTTTTAGATTCCACATATAAGTGAAATTCCAGAGTGTCTGTCTTTCTGTGTCTGGGTTATTGCACTTAGCATAATGTCGTCCAGGTTCATCCATGTGGTTGCAAATGACAAGATTTCCTTTTACGGCTGTATAATGTTCCATTTTCTTTATCCGTTTATTCATTGCTAGGCATTTAGGTTGCATCTGTATTTTGGTCACTGTGAATAATGCTGCAAAGAACATGGGAGTGCAGACATCTCTTTGAGATACATATTTCATTTCCTTGGGATATATATACTCAGAAGTAGGACTGCTGGATCATGTGATAGTTCTTTTTTAATTAGTTAAGGAAGCTCCATAGTAGTTTCTATAAAGGCTGTACTAATTTACATTTCCACCAGCAGTATACAAGGGTTCTCCTTCTCTAAGTCTCACCAACATTTGTCCATTGTCTTTTTTTTTTTTTAGATTATGTATTTATTTATTTATTTATTTGACAGACAGAGATCACAAGTAGGCAGAGAGGCAGGCAGGGGTGGGGGAAGCAGGCTCCCTGCTGAGCAGAGAGCCCTATGAGGGGCTTGATCCCAGGACCCCGGGATCATGACCTGAACCAAAGGCAGAGGGTTTAACCCACTGAGCCACCCAGTCTATTGTCTTTTTGATAATAGATGTCTGGGGGTACCTGGCTGGCTCAGGTGGTAGAGCACATGACTTATCTTGGGGTTGTGAGTTTGAGCCCCACAATGGATGTAGAGATTACGTAAAAAAATTTAAAAATCTGATAATAGATATCCTCACAGGTGTCAGTTGATATCCGATTGTGATTTTGATTTGCAGTTTCCTGATCATTAGTGATGTTGCAGAGGGATTCAAACTGTCATTTGATTTGTAAGAATTCAATGTACAGTTGTTCATACACTTTGCTTCTATAAGGCGAGATGCACTGGTGGATTTGGGGTTTTGAACACTGTTCTTTCAGGTTGAGCACTTCTGTTTCTTCTCTTTCTTAGTCTGGTGGGTCACAAGGGAAAGGGAAAACCTCAGGGCCCTGGAAAGTAGCAGTTAAAACCCTAAAAGTTCTTCCTCTCTTGAGGCTTCCAAGATGGAGCTCACTGTGATCAGACATGCTGTGGTCTTGGGCAACATGGAGTTGCTCGGGTAGGAAGTAGCATGTACAGACAGCCTTGATCTTCACAGCTCGTTCTTGGGAATCATGCCATCCAGTGCCATCTTTCTCTTAGTGACCTTTGAGTCTCCATCTTTTGCTTTGCCTGCATAACTTCTTTCTGCTCACCCTGAACTCTGGGTGCTTGCAGGCTCCCCTCTTTCTCCCTATCCCCATCAAAGTCTACTCTCTGATTCTTCTGTCACACCAGGGCAGTGATTTTTAAACTATGACGCAAAGAGCACACATGTCCAAATTCCAGCCGGGGCTTGTAAAAATTGCAGATTCTGGAACCCATTCCCGACTTACCAAAGGAAACTCTCTGAAACTGAGGCACAGGGAATCCACATTTTTAAGACGCAACACGGTGGTCACCTTTGCACATTAACGTTTCATAGCCTATGTTGGAAAATAGCTAAAGTGTTACCTCTTCCAAGGAGCCTAAATTTTTGACAGAAATTGTCATTACACTGAAGGCTGCTCAAGGAAAAGAAGAAAAAGAATCTCTATAGCAATGGTCCTCAGCCTTGAATTTATATTAAAATCCCTGGGAAAGTTGTTGTTTTTTCATGAAAATGAAAAAACAAAAAGCCATGCCGGGGCCACGCTCTATCGAAATCACTGGAGGGAGGGTCCCTGCATCACTGTTTTTTAAAAAGCTTTCCAGAACATTCTAATATAAAGCCCATGGTGAGAACCACTGCTCTGAAGATTGTAGGAGGGGGTCAGGAAAATCAAGCAATGTCTCACACTGAGTTTACCTTTGAGGCATGTAGAGGTTTTAGTAAAGTGGAGATTCTGATTCTGTGGAATCCCCATGTTGCCTGAGATTTGCATTTCTTACGAGCTCCTCAGACCATACTTTATGTCACCAAGCAGTAGAGATCCCATCTCAAACACTGCTGCACGTGAGAATCAGCAGGGGACGCTACAACAAGCTGATGCCCGGGCTCACTCTAGAGCAATGAAGTCAGAGTTCCCGGGAATGGGTCCCAGGCATGAGTAGTTTCTGTAGCTTCCCAGGTGATGCCATTGTACAGCAAGGGCGGGGAACCAGTGCTGGAGAGGGCTAGCAGATACATGGAACTCCCAAAGAAGGCAGGAGGTTTTAACCACATTGACCCCCAAGGAGCAGGAGAGATTTAACCCTTAATTGATGTTGTCACAGTCTAGCACCACTGAATTTTTAAATCTCAATTTGTTTCACTGGGTTTATGGGAACATTATTCTCTCTTAAGATTCCCACACTCACCTCCACGCACCTCCCTGGTTCTACCTTCATGGTGAGCGCGTGCTTCTGCCATTTCCTGGTCCTCAGCATGACCCGGGTTGTGGGGGGGGGGGCTCCACACCCCCTTATTCTGTTGTATCCCATTACTTTGCTCAGACATGGACTGTGCTGACTTTCTAAATAAGACACGACAAGCCCCCAGTTTAAAAACGTGAGGTCATAGGAAATCTTTTTTAAACAAATAATTTGGTGCTCATGGAAACAAGAAGCTTAGTGACATCCTCTAAGAACGTCGTCTGGAGAGACTTCCCACAGCTCTCAAATGGCTCCTGGTTATCAGTTGCTGGGAGCATCCCAACTGGCTGGAAGGGGATCAGTTTGATGCCATGGAAGAGCTGCTAAATGGAGAATTTTAGAATTTCGCTCCATGTTCAATTCCATAGGGACAGATATTTCACTTTTTCCTCTGTGATCTAATAGTGGATTTTTGATTTGCAAACAAGTCTAAAAATAAATGCATGTCTCAACACTCTTTCATCTGACCTTCATTTTTTCCCTCAGGGTGTGCTAAGATGGGTCCCATCTAAGTTCCTTATGTGAACCCTATTGCTTTTCTCCCAAGATTATTCCAGCAGGTGACATAACCAGAGAAGACTTACCTCATGACTTTGTATCTCCTGTAGGAGGTGACATGCAAGTTTTCTGCTTTCTTTGAGTCTTCTGGGGTTTTGTCCTGGGATAAAGGTCTTAGCACTGTATTCCTACTTCAGTTTTATAGTTGTTTTCTGCACATTTACTCTGTCACAACCAGAAGAAGTCTTCCAATTATCTTTTAAAGAAATTAAAACCAGAAAAGGTCTTTTCATATTTATTGCCACATTTGCCATTTTACTTCTGTATTGACCATCTTTAGTTTTACTGCCCTTTATATTTTGTTGTCTTTTATATGCCGTTAATAGGATTAATTTGGTAATAAAAATTAATCCTATTAACTGCATAAGGTGTCATTAGGTTCTCAGTTAGAGGCACAACTAATGTACTCTTGAATTTCTGGTTCCTGGAAAATAAGAGATAATAAGTGTTTGCTATTTTACACTGCTAAATTTTGGGTTAATTTGTTACACAGCAACACATAACTAATATGATACTTTAATGTAGTTGTAATCACTGCTTTAAAGTCCTTTTTTGGAGGCAACTGGGTTATTAGTCAGTTAAGCATCTGACTCTTGATCTCAGCTCAAGTCTTAATCTCTGGGTTGTGAGTTCAAGACCCATGTTGGGCTCCATGCTGGGTATGGAGCCTACTTTAAAAAAATAATAATAATGATGTCCTTTTTTGCTCATTCCATCAAGTCTTTCATCCATGGATTTGTTTCTATTCTCTGATTTTTCTCCCTGTTTTATAATAAAAGTTCCAAATTGGGGGGGGGGCGGGGAACAACAAGAATTTTCCTACTTTTTGATACATACAATTTTTAAAAATTGTGGTAAAGCATACATAACATGAAATTTACCATTCTATGTTAAAGTGTACAATTCAGTAGTATTAAGTATATTCATAGTAATATGCAAACCTCGCCTCTATCTAGCATGAGAACAATTTTTTCACCCCAAAAGAGAACATATACCCATGGGGTATATGTACATATACCTTAATGGGGTATACCTATATACCCATTAAGCAGTCATTCCTGATTTCCTCTTTTCCCAACCTTCCTGACCACCACTAATCTGCTTTCTGTCTCTATAGATTTGCTTATTTTGAATAATTCATATAAATGGAATCATACAATATGTGATCTTTTGTGTCTGGCTTAATACAATATTGTTGAGTTTTCATGTCATAGCATGCCTACATCAGTAACTCTTTGTTTTTATGGCTGAATAATATCCCATTGAATGGACATACCACATTTGTTTATCCACATATTGGTTGATGGACATTTGGGTTGTTTCCACTCTGACTGGTGTTGTTATGAGCCTTCATGTACAAGTTTTGTTTGAACATCTGCCTTCTTTTGTATATATCTCAGAGTGGGATTTCTAGGTCATATAGTAATTCTATGTTTAATTCATTGAAAAACAACCAAACTGTTTTCCTGCAGCAGCTGTAGCACTTTCTATAGCCATTGGCGATACGGAAATTTCTCAATATCGTTGCCCTTGTTATTTTTCATACTGTTGTACTAGGACCATTCCAGTGGGTGTGAAGTAGTATCTCACTGAAGTTTTGATTTGCATCTACCTAATTCCTAATGTTTTGAGCACATATAATTTTTATTGGATTCTGGACATTGTGATGATTGCCTCGTTGAGTGTCTTGTGTTTGTCGCCTTCCTTTAATCTGTGCTGGGTTTTATTCTGGATGGCAGCTTACTTCTAGATATTGTTTATCCTTTCAAGGCATTTCTAAAGCTCTGTTAGAGCATGTCTAAATTAGCCTTGGCTCCAGGGCTAAGGCCTATTCTTAAGGTGTAGCCTTCTGCAGATTCTAACGATGCCTTGAGTGTTCAGTGAGGTTTCTCCATTTTGGCTGGGCATATTGAAGTGTTTCTTAACTCTGTGAAGGATCTTGTAGTTGTTCAGTTTACAGCTTCAGATAAATACTCCTTGCCTACCAGTTACTCTTGCGTAGTCTCATGCTTTAAATAACACAGTTTATTATTTGGTCAGACATTCAAGGCAATCCCCATGCAGATTTATGGAGCAATTTATTTATGCAACTCCTTCCTTTCTGGTGCTCCATAAAAATTCTATCCAGTTGAAAAAAAAAAAAATTCTAGCTAGTTTTGCCTCCCTGAACTCTGGTCTCTGTGTCCTCAGGTTATTAAGGCCCCTGTGCTCTGCCTGGATTCTTCCTTCTGTCAGTGTCTGATAAATGCCTCCGTACAGAAAGCTGGGGTTATCACAAGATTCAATTCATTTGTTTTTCTTCTGTTAGGTGTCACAATCCTGTGCCAATTGTATGTTGTGTAGAAATAGTTGTTTTATATATTTTGTCCAGTTTCCCAGTTGTTTACTGTAGGAAGGCTAGTCTGAGATATCAGTTACTCTGTCCGAGTAGTTCCTCTGTCCAAAAGTAGACCTTTAATTTTTTTTTAAGGTATTATCTCATAAAAGCTAGGAAGCTTCTTTCCCAAAGCTCAGTTCAGATGCAAACCTCCCATGCCTCTCATTAGTCATAGTGAAGTAATGAATTTGCTTGTTTCTGAACCAATCTCTTGGGTTATCAGAGTATGATCATTGTAAATCAATCACTAGGGCAAGGCAGTCTTAGTCCATGATTTCCTTAATCCAATCAAGATTTACCCTTGAAACTGGAAGTGGAATCAGGTGACCTCTAGAGTATTTGAAATCCTTGAGTCAGGGGTATACTCATGAATGAGAACTATGGATAATGTTAGGGTGGCAGAGGTGGGGATTGGATTCTAGGGTAGGCAATTAGCAAATATTCACTACATCCATTTTATCAATGGTAAGTGGAAGGGCAGAGAAGGTTGGTAACCTGATCTGACATCCACGTTTAGTCAGGGACTGAATTAGGACTTACATACACCCTAACCCATTTGACTCCAAAGGTAATGTGGATAACAGAGCAATGTAATTAAATAGATTTTATTAATTTTACAACACCGGTGTACCTTCTCTTATTTTAATTCTTCCATCAAGCTATTGGGTTAAGCAAGGCAGGTATTAGCCCCATTTTAAAGATGAGGAAATTGTATCTCAAAGAAATAAAGTGATTAAAAATGCATGGCTTGTGCAGAACTGGGATTCAACCCATGCCCTCGTATTCTTTTCATGGAATCAGTATTCATTTAGTAATTTAGCCTAGTTTTTTATTTTTTCCATTTCCCTTACCTGTTAAAGAGAATAGATTCCAGAACTTCACTGAGAACCATTTGGTTTTTGTTTCTTAATTTTACAGCCGAGTTCTTTTCACTGGGAGTCACAAACCACATAAAGAAAGATAAAATAATGTGTTTGTTTTATTCCTTTTCTTGGTGAAAGGCTTTGGCTCCTGGGATAAGTTCGCTTTGTTTGGCAACTTGAGATAACCAGAAATTGATTACTTGAATCATTTTAATCTCTTTATCATTTTAATCTTTTCATGCAGAATTAAAGATGGTCATAGGTCAGCGACTACAGGCGAGAAGATCACCGTACATGCTTTTTCTAAAAGCAAAGAAAACAAGTAGAAGACACTATCTTGGAAAGAATAAGGGCTTTGGAATCTGGGAGACCTAAACTAAATCCTGACTCACTACTTAGTCATTAAACTATTGTAAGCCTCAGTTTTCTCAGCTATAAAATGGGAATATTAATAAATAATTAGAAGGGTCATTTTCAGAATTAAATGAAATAAGGAAGGTTCATGTAGCACCATCACATAGTGAATGGTAGCTATTATTATTACTACGGAATAGAGAATTACAGAAAAATTCTGGTGCTCCAAGAGTAGTGCATTAACATTTTTATCTTTGTCAGATCCTTTCCTCCAGGCTTATCAGTATATCAGGAAGAGAATCAAGAGAATCAAGGTCCAAAGTCTTAAAAAAAAACAAGTTGAACTGAAATGGTTACTTTCTCTTAGCCTGAAAACCATAGTAGACTTGAACCCCTTCATGTAGAGCAGTGGCCCAGGATGTCTGAGTTGTTCCCTGGCTTTGTGACCTTGAACATCTTTCTGTTCTTCAATTTCAACATCCATAAAATGAGAATTATGATAATGAATGTGTCCACGTATATGGAAATAGAACAAAATGAGGTAGGGGGCACCTGGCCACCTGGCTGGCCCAGTCGGTAAAGCATGCATGTAACGCTTGATCTTGGGGTTGTGAGTTCAAGTCCCACATTGGGTGTAGAGATTACTTACTGATAAAATCTTTAAAGATGAAATGAGATAACCTCTATAAAACAGTCTATGACTGACACCTACTAGCAACTCAAAAAGTGCTGTTTTATATTGTTCAAATTGGATAAGAACCTGAGGTAGAGAATGAAGATAATTTCTTGGTTCTCCATGAACTCTGCATTTAATTCTCAATATGTAGGCTTTCCCAGCCACATGGAACAATTTATTAGCTTTTGAATGCCTATACGATCTTTTCTGTTTTTCTTTTCTCTTTATGTATTTTTTTTTTAATCTCTCAAGAGCGGGACTATCTCTGGAAGCTGGACTGTGGCGAAGCCTCCTGAAGGTGTAACACGTAAATGTTATGCAGGGCAGACCGTTTCTGGACAGAGGCTGTGAACCCTTAAAGAGGGTGGCAAAAATGACGGAGTTAGAAAATGCAGCTGGCCGAGGAAGGTGAGAGATACAGAGTGGAGGCCAGGAGGAACTTGGGGAAATAGTGTTCAGTGCAATGTTGTGAAGCAAAGCTTTGAAGAAACTGTGAGAACTCGAGGCTTCAGGGGAGGAATAACAGCATATTTCTAGGTCTGAGAGTGGCGAAGCGGGTAAAGGTACTTGAGATCAGATAACACATCCATCCAGTGGCAGCCCAGTGTGATGCTGAGCGGGAAACAGAGGAGTCTCCGAAGGGTCCACTACCCAGACATCTGGGAAGAATCGCCATTCACTGAACAGCTCTTGTAGGCCACTTAGTGTCAGAGACTTGTCACGGCAGCTAATCCTCACGGCAACTGTGTGGGGCGGGTACTGTTATCAAATCCACTCTAGTTCTAGTCATTTCCCCAGGTCACGTGACTCGCCAGCGTTAGAGCTATCCATCCTGTATCATTCAGTGTCACACAGTTACCTTCCTTTCTGTAAACCCTGTGGAATAATTACACTGGAGATGGCAGCCGATTTATATAAGCTAAACTTGGGTAGACGAGGTAGTAAGCATCAGCTCAGTAAGAGACTACATCCAGCTGATGAAGAGAAATAGAGAAAGTAAATTTGGTATAATGAGAGTAATTACTGATAAGCTAGGAGTCCTATGCACTGCAAATGACAACTTGGAAACTATTTAGATTTTTTTTTATTATTCAAATGATTACCCCATGCATTAAACTAGTTTGTAATGTAGAATTTATACCTCTTCCCTTCCCCTTGCCCCCAACATGAGAGCACTCCCAGCCATAGCTGGATTCTTAGGAATCTGGGTTTAAGGAGTTTTTTAGAACTCTTAAGGAAACCATGTAGTTGAGTAAGCACTTCACAGTTTTCCACCAACCCTCAAGGAGTTCCTGCTGGTCACATATGGTGGTCTCTGGGAGCTCGGTCTCTCCCTTCAGCTGAGAACAGAGGAAGGGTATTTACCAATCTGTAAAATCCATCCAGGTACTTGGCTTACCTTGGAATCAACTCCCACCTCAAAAAATTCAGTCTAACGAGAGAGATCTGGACCAAGGTATTCAGGTTCTCTGCCTCCCTGTGCTCTAGAAAAGTGGGGGGGAGGATCTTTCACCCCTAAGACTTTCCTTTTAACTGGTTCCTTCTCTAAATAAACACTGGTCAGACAAAGTGACTTCAGATTTGGCCTGAGACTAGCAGAATATTCTCCTAAAAGCAGAATTCAGGCCTCAAGTCATCACCCTCTGAAAAGAGCTCACATGGATCCTTCTGAGGATCTCTGGAGACCCTCGGGGGTAGACATTTTTCATCGGATCTCACAAAATTCTTTTTTTTTTTTAATTAGAGATTTTATTTATTTATTTGAGAGAGAGAGCATGAGAGGGGTGGGGAGGGACAGAGGGAGAGGAAGAAGCGGACTCCCCACTGAGCAGGGAGCCTGATGAGGGTCAGGATCTCAGAAGCCTGAGGTGACAACCTGGGCGGAAGGCAGACGGTTAACCCACTGAGCCACCCAGGCACCCCGATCCGATCTCACAAAATTCTTTTTTTTTTTTCTTTTTTAAGATTTATTTATTTATTTATTTATTGGACAGACAGATCACAAGTAGGCAGAAAGGCAGGCAGAGAGAGAGAGAGGAGGAAGCAGGCTCTCTGCTGAGTGGAGAGCCTAATGTGGGGCTCGATCCCAAGACCCTGGGATCATGACCTGAGCCAAAGGCAAAGGCTTTAACCCACTGAGCCACCCAGGTGCCCCATGATCTCACAAAATTCTTATCAATGACATCAACTTTGCTTCTTTACTTTCCTACAGGCTATGAGTAATGTACTATCAGCTCTTTTGAAAACTACCCAGCCCCTACAACTAAGTTTGTATTTTCCATTTCTGTAGCACCTGCCCTTTGTCTGGGTCAGTTTCCAGAACCACCTGCTACTTAAATTAGCTGTTTCTTTAGCTTTTCTATGTCTTTTCATAAATGCTTAAACCAACAAGCCAATATGACTATTCTCTTAAAGATTTCCCTCTGAGGTGGGTTCCACAGTTACACCGTTTTTCTGGGTGGACAACACATTTTCTTGGTAACTGCTTTCTACCAGCCAACCCCAAATAGGGTTTCTCCTGTGATTGAGCGCTCAGGGGTTGCCAGAAGTTCTTCTTGCTTCTTCCTTTGTCCCTGGAGCGAGGCATTCATTATGTTAATGCCCCCCCTCTATCAGGGTGTTGGTTCAGGGAGAAGCATGAGATAGAAAGAATGCTGTAGTTCTCCTCTAGTAGGATGTTCTTGGTCACATTCCCGAATACCTTCTTCCCTGATACCTAACTCATCTGAACCTGGGAAGTATCCAGAGAACCAGCCACTCCATGAAAGTCTTCTACCAGTAGGATTTTGATGTGTTCTGATTTTCTACTTTGGACTTGTCTCTCCCCCAGGATCTGCCTTTGAGAGAACCGAGGTGGGGATGAGAAAGTTGGGATCGGATTCCCTGCGGCCAGGGAGATTGGGGGAAGCATGTTGAGGATCTGTCTAGGACCAGGTTCATTCTCATGTGTGACTGAGCCATTTTTCCTCCCAGGAAATAGGAGGCCTAACACTAAAAATAATGTTTGGCTTTTATAAGTCACTCCAAAAATTTAATGAGACTCTAGTGCGGAGCTGACGTGCACAGTGCTGAGGTGGTTTCTTTTAGTCAATGACCAGTCCCCGTGGGCAGGGTTTGGACTGAGGTTCCCGGTGAGCAAGAAGAGGGAGGGAGTGAGAGAAAAAGCTGATGAGGAGAGAGAAAGAGTGACAGGTCCCAGATTGCCTTCGTTTTCTTTGGCTCAGGCTTGGAGGGAACAATAATAATCTTAGGAGTCTCCCCGTGTTACTACCTCAGGGCAACAGATGCGGAATCCTTAACAGTAGGGAAAAATAAAGGAAAGTGGACATCTTTTGGAAAATTTTAATTCGTGGAAAGTGCAGAGAGAGTTGTAGGATTTCTTGTTCATCCTACCCAAAGTATTCCTTTCCTGCCTTCTGCACCTGCCAATTCTTTTAACTCACAGTCTAATACATGGTGCACTTCGAAGTAAAATTGTTCAAACACAAAACCAAAAATAGCACGGCCACATAACTCAGGCAAATTTGAGAAAGTTGTCTTTCTCACACATTGTGTCGGTTTGGAAAAAAATAGAAGGGCAAAACTTGTGGAGAACTTGATGTTTTGGTGTGAGAATAAATTTAAACGGGGAGCAAAAGTCGTGACCTCCAGGATTTCCTACCTGAGGAGAGGGAAGGCATCAGCTTCCTCCTGTCCTCTCCTCAGGCCAAGTGCTTGACTGAAATTATTTCTTGCCGAATGGCCGCTGAGGGAAGGGGATCCCATACTTTCGGAGCGTAATTCCTAACTAAAATACTGTTCTCTCAAAGTTCTGGCAGTTCTTTGTTTTATGTGGGTAAGTAGGGGTCGGGGTCGGGGGGGGACACATTCCTTTGTTTTGGGAAGACCACCACAAATACCTTATTTTGGGTTGGAAAGCAGAGAGAACATGCGGTTGCCAGGAACTAAAATCCTCTGTTATTCCTATAAAAGGTTGACTTCACTGCGGGCAGAGTTGGATCTTTGCAGCTTTTATTTCCTTTAGGAAAATACTGCTTTTCTAAAATACTGCTTTTTTTTTGGACTGCGCTGTTATTGAAAAGTATTTGTTATTCTTATGAAGTGTCTCTGTGTGTGTGTGTTCTCACAGTTATCCACAGGCCATATATACATGGGATAGTACATATTGTATATTTTATACCTTATTTTATATTTGGTATCTGTTATATATATTGTTATACATGGTTATATTATATGAAATATGCATATAATATATATCATATGAAATATACAGTATACATGTAGAGTACAATTTGTTTAATGCAAATCAATTGTCAACTAAGTCAGTGAGGGTTCAGGGAATTGCTATGCTTATTTTAACTTTTTCTGAAGAGATCTCGAAAGAAGATTTCAGGAGCTCTTAGCACACAGAAAAGGGTCAGAACTTGACAAATGGTACTGGACAGTGGAGCATAAACTGATTAGCATCAAAGAGGGGGACATGGGGACGTTAGAGTAAGAGGGTAGCCAGAAGTTAGGTCTGAAAGACATGAAGATGGTTTGAGAGAGTAGCCTGGTCGAAGTTAAAGAGGGGGAATTAAGCAGATAGTGCCAGACTCTGGGTGCAGTGAGTTAGGTGAGTTGCATAAACGAATAGGCCTGAAGCTTGGAATCTATAAAAGGATCTGTATTTTAAAGCTAGAAGGGACTTTGGAAGGGAGCAGAACACTAACCATGAGCCAAGCATAATGGTCTCATACGTGTGGATTTAGGGGGGGCACTAGCCTCGAAGCTAGTTAGACTTAAGAGTCAAATCTGGGCTCTGCCGCTTTTTTACTTTGCGACCCTGGGTAAATTAATTAACCTTTCAGAGCTCCAGTTTCCTCATGTAAAACACGGGGACAGAAGGTCTGCTTTTGGAAGGGTTTTGTGCGAATAAAAATTTACAAGTTCTGCCAAATGCCTGTGAATGTCAATTTTCTGCTGTTCCTTTAATAGTTGAGAACATTGAGGCTTGGAGATTGGGTGTCGCCTTTGATAAGGAGATTTGGCCAAAATCAGGTTTCCTTTTCCCTGGTCTGATTTTTCCCCTCCCATTACACTTTGTCACCACTCAAATGTGAATGACCTCTACTAGGCAACCTAGATGCATCTGGTAGTGCCAGGTCACCAGGCAGTTTCTAGGAAGGCAGCTATTCCTTTCGGTTTCCTAGAAAAGCATAAAAAGCAGCACTGTTGTGTAGACAGCAAGGCGGATGGCCAGTCAGCTGTCCCTGAAGGTGCGTAATTTAATCCTGCTGCTGACTTCGAAAGGAACAGTGAGGGGTGCCTGGGTGGCTTAGACAGGTGGGCCTCTGCCTTTGGCTCAAGTCATGATCTCAGGGTCCTGGGATCCAGCCCCGCATCAGGCTCCCTGCTCAGTGGGGAGCCTGCTTCCCCCTCTCTCTCTGCCTGCCTCTCTGCCTGCTTCTGATGTCTCTCTCTCTCTGTGTCAAATAAATAAATAAAATCTTTTAAAAAAAAGAAAAAGAAAGGAACGGTGAGATCCTGTGCGGTGGGTCCAAGCAGAACAGTGCAAGCGCTTCTTTTTTCTTTTCTTTTTTCAAAGATTTTACTTATTGATTTGACAGTAAGCAGAGAGGCAGGCAGAGAGAGAGGAGGAAGCAGGCTCTCTGCTGAGTGGAGAGCCTGATGCGGGGCTCGATGCCAAGAACCTGGGCTCATGACCTGAGCCAAAGGCAAAGGCTTTAACCCACTGAGCCACCCAGGTGCCACAGTGCAAGTGTTTCTTAAGGAAGAAGTGTTTCTTGATGAACCACTAGGATCGTGAGGCTAAGCTTTTGGGTTATGGTAGATAGAAGATGAAAACCATTTTTCAACTTCGAGATAACATTTCCTCTCTCATTTCCTGGCATAATTATCTGCCATTAACAAGACGCATGACTGAACTTGGAACACACTGACTGGGATTCGCTGGGAGCAGAAGCTCCAAAAAGTCCTGTGAGGTCATTGTCCGTTCCTACCTAAAGCGCCCTGAGGCTCCAGAGTGGTCTTAGTCATTCTGGAGAGATTTAATAAGTGACCCGTCCAAGCTCCTTCTCTTTCCCTGTTTGTTTTCTATGGCAAAATGTGCAAGGATGATCACGTCTGCATATTGTACAGGCGGAGAGCCATGTGACTTGTGGTTTGCTGAACTTAACGGGTAGCTCTTTCCAATGTGTAATTCCCACCCTGCTCCTAGGAATATGCCCCGAGAGCAGATACGTAGATTTGTTGATGTGCGGACGTGAGACATCATCCTGTCTGTTGGGGCTGTGGTCTTGGTGGGCAGACGGGAAGCAGACCCGCTGAGTGGTGAGTTCTCAGACGGTAACTGGAAGGATTGATGTCATGTTCCAGTCCATATTTCACAATAACGCACTAAGCCTACCTCTCTGTCCTCTCAGAGCTGCACCATGTGCGCATGCCTAAAAAAGGAAAACTAAAAGCAGAACATGAAGAATATGTTCCATGATAAGCTTAAGAGGGAGGTGAAAAGTTTAAGCAAATGAAAAACAGAATCATTGTCAATGGTTGGACATTGTGATTCAACATACAAATGCACCCAGCCCTTAAGCAACTGTCCACTGTCTTTTGGGGGCAAAAGAAAATACGACAGGATATACTGTGGATGCTTAGCTGTCCCCCCCCCCAGCCCCAGCATGATAAAATGCAGGATTTTTACCAATTCTGACATGCTGAGACAGAGGTTTAATGACAATGAAGAGGGGACTCCTATCACAGGGACATGAAGCTGGTTTAAGCAGAAAAGGGGAAAAGACCGCATCATTTAGGCTCAACAACAAGGGAAGAGCCATTTAATTGGTTCCTAATGTTCCACAGGGCACTAGCCAGAGCTCTTAAAACCTAGTGGCTTGTTTTTATTTGTGAATAGATTGGACTTTTTTTTTTTTTTAATGGGTTTTCCATCTGTGTTAGCAGAATTCCAGTCAAGAAACTCCGATCCTGGCTCCTTTGATCTTGTGCTCACCTTCCAGAGCCTTAAAAAAAAGGTCTACTTTTTCCTTTATGTAAAAGTACTTCCAGCCAATATTTAATATGAAAGAGATGTTTATCAGACTTGGGATGGGCATACTGAAGCCCTGGGGTGGGGGGGTCGGGACTTTCTCTCCATCACTTCCCTGTCTTATACACATACTTTTCTCCTTTTCTCCCCCCCCCCCCCCCGCCTCCCCCCCCCCTCCCTTGACTGAGAGTTTCCGTTGTGAATCTGTTCAACAGAGGGGGGTATAGGTGTCAATCAAGTTATTATGAAAGTTAAGCGAGAAGAATAAGAATTAAAGGGAGAGTGCTGTGAAAAGGAGAATGTGCATTAATTCGACGGCAAAGACTCTGAGTGACGGCAGGCTGCGATTTTATAGAAAGCTGATAATTTCAGGACTGTGTTGGCCAGATCTTGATGTGAAGTCCAGACTGAGAGGCGGTGTTTGGAAGGTAATTCTCAGTGAGCGCTGCTGTGACTCCTCCTCCCCTTCCTATCTCTAGGAAAGCTGTCTCTAAGTGATTTAAATTCAGCAAATCAAATAGATCTCTTGGTGAACTTTTGCAACCCAAACAGAATTTGTTGTTTTAAAAACGTACTGAGGATGATAAAATGGATCTTTTTTCCAAGCGAGAGAACTTTTCTCATTCCTGGACACAAAGCCTACTCATCTAAGACAATTCTACAAACCAGTTAACTTACATAAAATTAGCATTTCTTATGCAGGGTAAACATGGGTATAGAGTTCCTGCTTCTCCCAACATTTAAAGCAAAACACTCAGTGAGAGAGAATATGCCTCCACTTTAAGGAAAAAGGATTTTTAATCAACATTAATGTGCCAAATAAGATGAATATTTGCTTAACAAAAAGAAGTCATTATTTGACAAAAAGATTACTATAAATTTCCTTTAAATTACTGAGTCTGGGAATACATATAGCTTAAACACACTTTTATTAGCCATCATTTAATTAACATGCAATTCTTCAGTAACCTTGACTGCAATAAAAAGCAATAAATTTCTAACCAGTTTTCTTTTAGCTTTTTGTGTTTAATAAAACAACAACCCCAGAAGGTCTGTATTACTCACTTCTGCAGGCAACAGGTTTTGAAGAGAATTTTTTCCTAGTAGACTAACACAGAACTCTAAAAGCCTATGGAAGAGTTAAGCCTTTTTCTAGAAGGCCCATCAGATGGAAACTTTCTTGAAAAATAATTAGTGAAATTCTGGTAAAGGATAAAGGAGGGCAGGACACTGTAGTCTCTTAAATATCTGTTTATCACACATTCCATATGATGGAGAAGAAACACTGGAGCCGTAGGTCAGCTGTTTAAATGTCTCTCCCCGAATCAAAGAGGGAGGGGGCTTTATGAATCCCAGCTGTGCTTACTTTCGAGTTTCCTGGCTCTTTACCATTCTGTAGTTTGGAGCCTACGTGTCCAAAGCTCAAGGGAGATTTCAGCCCAGCGGCTCTTGCCCAGCTTGGTTTCCTGTTCTCCCCTCCCCTCACCCCTTCTCCTCCCTTTCCCTCCCCTACTTCCTCCACCTCCCCTCCCCTTCCCGTCGCCTTCCCCCTTCTTGGTAAAGGGGATCAGATACTTGTAATGCTCAGCATATTGCCAGGATACACTTAAATGCCAGAGCAAAGCAGGGCAGGGTAGGAGAGAGAAACAGAGAGACGGAGGATGAGAAAGAAGGGGTGAGGAAAGAGTGGCAGGGAAGTGGGGAGACTGAAAACCAGAAACCCAGTGCACTGTGTTGAATTAAGTTCCAAAGAAGGAGGGAAGGAAGGGAGAAAGGAAGGAAAGACTCAAAAAATGAAGAGTTGAGCGGACCAAAGGCCTTTATATTTATATGTAAATATATGTAACCTAAGGGTTAGTATGCATCATCATCACCCAGAAAGCTTGTAAAATGAAGAATTCCAGGACTTGCTGACAGTTTCTGATTTGCCAGAGGCCCAGGAATCCACATCTTAACAAGATACACCTTTATAGCCATAATGTTGAATCGTAGCAAAAATGGTGAAGGGCAGTTCCTCTGAGGTATCCATCGAGGCCTGTAGATGTTGCTGGAAGACGGGCTGCGAGGGCCATGAAACCACAGAGGCAGAAAGAATGAACATTTCGGAGGGAACGGGGGAGCATGGGCAGGGAAGGCAATAATGGGTCGAACAGCAGTGACACTAACGGGATACCAGAGAGGGGGTTCGAAGATGGGGTGAGCAGTTA
This sequence comes from Mustela erminea, assembly GCF_009829155.1. Taxonomy (NCBI): domain Eukaryota; kingdom Metazoa; phylum Chordata; class Mammalia; order Carnivora; family Mustelidae; genus Mustela; species Mustela erminea. The sequence continues at coordinate 21,825,242 of NC_045625.1, forward strand.
CAGAGATTCTAGATTCTTTTTCACTTATGGCATCCAGATTTGCCTCTCTTTAGATGAAACACAGGATAGGAAAAGGAGAAGAAATAGAAGAGGACCAAGTTGCATCAATGAAATTAGCCGAAACTTGCAGCGGAGTTCCTAGAGGACGCGATCGGTCATTATGTCCCAACATTTCTCTTTGAGATACTTATCGCACAAGAAGGAAATCATGAGAAAGTACTGTCAGGAGTAAACGACTGTTTGAATTTATGCCCTTATTTCCAGAAGTTCTGCTGAGGTGCCTGCCTTTTGTGAGAGAGGAGGATGGAATTTTAAAGTCACTCAAAGGAGCGGCGCCTGGGTGGCTCAGTTAAGCCTCTGCCTGCAGCTCAGGTTCTGATTTCAGGGTCCTGGGATCGAGCCCTGCATCGGGCTCTCTGCTCAGCAGGGAGCCTACTTCTCTCTCTCTCTCTCTCTCTCCCTGCCTCTCTGCCTACTTGTGATCTCTCTCTGCCAAATAAATAAAATCTTTAATAGTAAAAAATTAAGTAACTCAAAGGAAATCGGATCCAGAGGAGCTGGGATCTAAAATTGCTGATAGAAAGATGACAGCCTGTTAGTCCCTGCCTAAGAAACGCCAGCTTCAAAACTTTAGATTTCAAGTGCCCAATTTAAAGGTTGAGAGTTCAAGATGGCGTTTGTGTTTGCCACCGGTGATTACAAAATTTCTGTGTATGGAGGAGTTGGAGGCATTTATAGTGTTGAATGGAAGCCCAAAGTTGGGTTTGCATAGCACTCTACGTAAGTTTGAGAAAGTCAATGTTCACCTCCAAGAATAAAGGAGGGATAGAGATTACTGGTGGTGGGGTGGGGTGGCTAAAGCCATCCCAGTCTCTTTTTTGCTGTGCCAATTACAAGGCTATTGCTTGCCGAAGCCCACTCACACGGGCCCTCACTAAAATATCTATAAAACCCCGAGAAAGTGAAAACATGAGTTGGAAGGAAGACGATAAACTCTTGCCTGCATTCTGGAGGGACTCAGTGGACTACACAGACCTTGAAATAACCTGTGGACATGCTTCCACCTGAAATGAAGCAAGGTGCCAAGTCCCCACCCCCACAGACTCTTGGTTTCAACAGTAGGCACTCACTGTTGAATCCACTCAGTGGCCTTGGGTCATACACATGAAGGCACATGGGAACATACGGTTCCCCTACGGGACACATCCGGGTGTGGGAAGCCATCTTCCTAGCCACCTTCCTGCACCAGCGCTGCGTGATAGCTCTCACACCTTGTTGAACATTGATTGAGCACCTAGGGAAGCGGTCCACCGGCTTCAGGCCCTCAGCTTCCACGATATCTTTCCTCCGTGTCTCTCACTGACCTCTACACTGGGAGGACTAAAGTGAAATCACTGGCGCCGAACCTCACCCCACCTCCTCTTTCTCTCCAAACTCCACTGCAAAAGGAAAGGATGTATTTTCACTCCTTCCTCTGTTGGCCTGGCCTTTGCTTCCTGAGTCCTCTCTGTGTGATCCTGGTAGTGGAACTCTGTGATCAACTTAGCAATCCTGTAAGTGAGAGCTCAAAGAATTTAGAAAATCCTTTTCTTCTTGAGCAAAACCATTTGACAGTCAGAAGCTGAACACTGAGTCTTGTTTCTCTTGCATTCCTGCTGCTAACAGTGCTCATTACCCCGACCGTCATCCAAATGGGATGGATGTTCAGAAAAGAGAAACCACATTAAAATACTTTCCATATTTCACACATTTTTACCCAGTTTATCATTTTTTTAAGTGTTGGCTTGTTTTTATTTGGAGGCTTTTTATTATTTATTTTTTTCAAAGATTTTATTTATTTATTTGACAGACAGAGATCATAAGCAGGCAGAGAGGCAGGCAGAGAGAGAGGAAGAGAAGTAGGCTTCCTGCTGAGCAGAGAGCCTATGAGGGGCTCCATCCCAGGACCCTGAGATCGTGACCTGAGCTGAAGGCAGAGGCTTCAACCCACTGAGCCACCCAGGTGCCCCTATTTGGAGACTTTTTAAATTGGCATGTAACCCCCTTATCAAATAAGGGGAGCAAAGTGCCATCTTGGGATGGTTGGGCTTCCCTTCTACATGGAGCCCTGACTCCCACCCCTTCCTGCCTCCCTTGTCTGTAGTTCCTCAGGTCTCTGTTCAAATGCCATCTTTACAAAAGGTCTTTCCTGACTATTCTATCTCAACTAAGTGCTCCCCTAAGAGCTCTGCAGTCACTTTTCTCTCATCTTTTCTATGGCTCTGATTGCTACTTGTTGGGTAGTTTGTTTATTGGTTGATTTTTTCTGTCTCCTCCCACTGGAATGTCAGCTCCTTGAGGGAGAGCTCTCTTTTGTTCACCTTTCAGTCCTCAAGGCCTAACGCGGGACTTGACTGCATTTATAAAAGATGCATTTTTTTCTGCCTTGACCTCACTTGGGGATGACTTATGAATGAAATTATAAACCATTTTTAAACTCCTAGAAGTAACTTTATGTAGTTATTTTGAAATCTTACACTATTGCCATCTGTCTTGTAATAGTTGCTTTTAGAATATTTTCATCTGTAAGTCCAATTGATTAGTACTTTCTTTTACCATACTGAAATCTCCCCATGTGTCTAATAATTTTTGCTTTGGATAGTTAATGCAATATTGTTTGAATACAATGTTTCATTGCTACATCTCTCGATAAATTGAACTGTTCAGATGACCCATCCATCTTAATCTCACTTAATTTTTTCCTTGAATATTACTTATTCTGACCTTAATAAAGTTAATGAGTTTTAAACTATCATTTGCATGGTATTTTCTCATTTTGCTTATTTCCAAACTTATATTTTCTTTTTGTTTTAGGTCTGCTTATTTTAAACAGCAGATAATGGTTGTTTTATTCAAACACTCAAACTTAAAAAAAAAATTTATAAATTTTTTTTCATCAATAACTATACCCATATGTGTTTTCTGATAATTTAGAAACAATTCTCAGACATTGTATTATTTTATATTTGAATACTTCAGTGTGTTATAAAAGAAAATAACCCTTTAAAACATACCACAATACTTTCATCACACCTAAAAATTAAAACTAGTTCCTTAATATCTCAATACCTAGTCACAGTACAAATTTACCAACTGTGTCATTTTTTTTTTTATTTTAAAGATTTTATTTATTTATTTGACAGAGAGAAATCACAAGCAGACTGACAGGCAGGCAGAGAGAGAGAGGGAAGCAGGCTCCCTGCTGAGCAGAGAGTCTGATGCGGGACTCGATCCCAGGACCCCGAGACCATGACCCGAGCCGAAGGCAGCGGCTTAACCCATTGAGCCACCCAGGCGCCCCCTGTGTCATTTTTTAAAACAAAACTTATTTGTTTGAGTCAGAATCCAACTAAGGTTCATACACCAAATAGTCAGTATGTCTCTGAAGTTCTGTTAAGTTTAGAGTTGTACCTCTACCCGTGTTTTTTTTTCTTACTACTATATCTTTTTAAGAAGATTTTATTTATTTATTTAAGAGAGAGAGAGAGAGAACAGGAGAGAAAGCAAGAGGGAGAGCATGAGTGGAGGGAGGGGCAGAGGGAGAGGAAGAAGCAGACTCCCTGCTGAGCAGGGGACTCAATCCCAGGATGTTGGACCATGACCTGAGCTGAAGGCAGGTACTCAACAGACCACCCAAGTGCTCTTACTATTGTATCTTATAATCAATTCCCCCAACTAAAACTTCCCCAAGCTGTCAAGAGAGAGCCTTTGGACTTGACCATGAATGGTATTCTTCACTGATTGCCTCCTACTTACTTGACATTTCTTGAGTTTCTTTAATATACTGGACTGAGTCAGGTGCCACAGGTTCTCTGTCCCTGCTGCTTCTGCTATGTTCACTGCTAATGGAAGTTTCACTAGATACTATGTATCATCAGTGAGAATCACATGTAGTGATTTATATAAACTCTCTGAAAATCCTCGCCTTTCCGTTATATCCTGGGGAGGGGGAAAAGGGTGCTAGTAATGGCTAAGGACCCTTGTGACATCTTTTATTATACCATGTAAGTCTGTCCCTACCTGTTAGTGTCTGTCTTTAGGAAGTGTGCACAGGAGTTTCTTTATTTTTAGTTGTCAACATGAGTTACCGTTTTTAAAATATATATATACATATATATTTTAAAAGATTTATTTGTTTTAGAGAGAGAGACTGTCTGAGCTGGGGGAGGGGCAGAGCGAGAGGGAGAGAGAGAATTTCAGGCAGGCTCGCCACTGAGCACCGAACCTGATGCAGGATTCAGTCCTAGGACCCTGAGATCATGACCTGAGCTGAAATCAAGAGTCAGACACTTAACTGACTGAGCCACCCAGCTGCCCCCAGAGTTTTTTTTGTAAAATTGGAAAAGTTTTACTCAACACTCTGTTGGATAGATATAGCATCCAGTCTCTATTTCTCTTCCATGTTCTTTATCTTCTCTATTAAGAAGTCCACTTCTTTGCTTTTTGCTGGGTATTAATAATGATAACTAACATTTAAGTATTTTATGTATCAGGCATTTAGAGTTTGCATGAATTACCTGGTTGAATCTTCATGGCTCCAATAAAAAGACATTCTTATTACCTCAAAGTGATACATGAGGAATAAATGCCTAGAAAAGTTAACAAAAACAGCACAAGACAAAGTAACTATAAAGGCAGTAGAGCTATGGATTGAACTCACAAGGGTCCCCTAACGGTGAAGTCCATGATCCCATCAAAACACTACCTTATGGTTACATGCTGTTCTAGCTAGGAGAGCGCAGCAGTGGATCTAACCCATTAATGTGATTTCCAGGAATGTCCATTCTGCCACTTGTTGGTTTTGCTTTAATTTATTTACTTTTGGCAATTATATTTTTTAAATCTATAAGAATTCATTCTTGCTCTTCACTTACTACTTTCTAGTACCACAAACAGTAGCCTGCTTTCATTTCATCTGTGCATCATCCTTCAAATCTCATTGAAAATGTCAATTAGAATGTTTCTTAAAAGTTCTAGTTAGTGTTCACCATTACTATTCTTAACTGAGGCCATTTTTTCCTGATTTTTCAAAAGAGAACCACTCTTCTCTTCAGTGTCAGATTCTTTCCTTTTATCTGGTTATTTTTCACTGTCCACTCATTATGAAGAGGGTTAGAATGATGAACAGTAGCCATCATGGGCTTTCTTTTTTATTTTTAAAGATTTTATTTATTTGACAGACAGATCACAAGTAGGCAGAGAGAGAGGAGGAAGCAGGCTCCCCGCTGAGCAGAGAGCCCGATGCGGGGCTCGATCCCAGGACCCTGGGATCATGACCTGAGCTGAAGGCAGAGGCTTTAGCCCACTGAGCCACCCAGGCGCCCCCATCATGGCTTTCTTAATGGTCTTGGTGGATCGTGTTTACTCTCCCTTGGCAGTTCTCTTCCCTCCCCTTCCATCCTTGGGTACGGTAGGTAAATGTAAGAATCCTGAATGAAGTTAATTGGCTGGGCTGGGCCAGAAAAGTTTCTTCTTTTCAAGATAGAAGCAGACCTGAAGAACAGCCTCAGAACTGCCCTTCTAGTGACTTCTTGAGAGCCAGAGTTCTATAGCGTTTACCCTACTACTTACCCCAAGAGAAGTTCAGGTTAAATGAGGGACATGGGGTATTGCAGGTATGCTTTCGACATCCTGCAGGTATGTCATACCTTCGTCATACGGAATGCAGGTATGCATTCGGCTCTCTGGTCACTGACTGGTCTTCAGCTTGCCTATTCATACAGCCTTTGCTCATGGGATCCCAGGGACACTGACATCTGGTTAGAAATGTAGTTGCTGCTGGAAGGCAGGAAGAGGTTTCCATGGTGACAGAGCACGACTGGGGTTTTACTGATATACTGAGCTATTCCCCCTCACCCTCTTGTAGATTTTTGGTGGAAACTTTATTTAGCAGAATTTAATTTTTTTAAAAAAAATTCGGGCATAGTTAACATACAGTATTATATTAGTTTCAGGTGTAGAATATGGCAATTCATCATTTCCATACATGGCCCAGTGCTTATCAAGGTAAGTATACTCTTAATCCCCTTCACCTATTTCACTCCTCCCCCAACCAGCTCTCCTCTGGTAACCCTCAGTTTGTTCTCTATAGTTAAGAGTCTGTGTTTTGGTTGTCTCTCTTTCTTTTACTTTTTTTTATTTCTTGAATTCCAAATAGGAGTGAAATCATGGTATTTGTCTTTCTCTGACTGACTTATTTTGCTTAGCGTTATACTTGGCAGCTCCATTCATGTTTTTGTAAATGACAAGATTTCATTCTTTTTTATGGCTGAGTAATATTCATATATATTACCATATCTTTACCCACTCATTTATCAAAGAACACAGGCTGCTTCCAAATTTTGTATTTTAAAGAATCTGCAATAAACATAGGGGCACATATATCTCTTCATAGTGGTGTTTTTGTATTCCTTGGGTAAATACCTAGTAGTGTGATTACTAGATCATAGGGTAGTTCTATTTTTAATTTTAGGGGGAAGCTCCATACTGTTTTCCACAGTGGCTGTACTGGTTTGCATTCTCAACAGTGTAAGAGGGTCCCTTTTTCTCCACGTCTTCACCAACACTTGGTGTTTCTTGAAATTTTGAAATTAGCTATTCTGACAGGTGTGAGGTGATATTCCATTGTGGTTTTGATGTGCGTTTCCCTGATGATGAGTGATGTCGAGCATCTTATATGTGTCTGTCGACCACCTGTATGTCTTCTTTGGAGAAATATTTGTTCATGTCTGTGCCCATTGTTAACTGGATTATTTGTTTTGTGTGTGTGTTAAGTTGTATAGGTTCTTTGTATATTTTAGTTACTAACACTTTATTGGCTATGTCTTTTGCAAATATCTTCTCCCATTCAGTAGGTTGTCTTTTCATTTAGCAGAACTTTTGGCCCTGCTCTACTTTAGAGGCCTGCCACACAGAATTGTCCATTTTACTTATTTGAGCTGTCCTCACCAAACAAAATCTGGAAATACACACCAGATTTGTCCACTCTGTATGAGCGGCTCAGGTTCAGTGGACTTTATATGCATTACTGTGGTACAATGACTAATCACAGTGCTTACCATTCCCATAGCCATGTCTAAGAAAAATGGTTCTGTCCTATTTTTATGTCCCACAAATGAAGGGAATAGGCAGGTATGTTTTACAGCATAGCCTCCCCTCTACCCCCCTACACTGCAGTTGTCAGGGAGGACAGAGGCTCTCTAACCCCCAAAATAGCCAGTCTTACAGGAAAGCATGGAACAAAAAGGTTTGTCCAGCTAGGGATTAGGGGGGCCAAAGGGATTCTCACTCTCAAGAATTCAAATGAAACAGAGTGAGAATCAGGCAGTGGCAGGAAGAACAGAAGGAAAAAAGGGTGTAGGGAGAGAAGTGTTGGGGTGCTTCGGGGAACACCGTCAACTTAAAGTTATAAAGAAGCTAAAAACTAAAATGTAAATAAAAGACTTACCATCAAGAGTGATGAATGCAGTTGGGAGTAGGAGAAGCAGGACAATAGAGGCGGGAAAAACTGAGTCACGTGAAAGGTGTGCTTTAAAGAATCTACAACCTGCTGCTCTCAGACATCCAGCTCCGTCTCCAGGAGACCTCTCACAGCCACAGAGTGTAGTCGGACTGAGGTATGGCTGGGCCAATCACACCCTCCGACTTTTGGGGAAAGATGACTGGGTTCTTAATCATCAAGTCACACACACTTCCAAAGGTGAGAAAATAGAAAAATGTCAGATATTTTATGGGAAAAAATTTTCTCAATTTTCTTCCCCCCACCCTCGTTGATGCACTTAAAATTATAGGGCAAGTTATGGTATTTTGATCTGAAATATTTGGGAGAATCATTAGCATCATCCTCCTGATGATTGAGAATGACACAGATACACCCCCTATAAAATCAAAGCAGTCGTGTCTAGAAATGAATCAAAACGAAGTTCTCATAGCTGAGGGGCTTCATTCTTCATATTTAAGCAGAGTTGTTTTTCTCAGTATTATTTGATAAAAGTTTCAGCTTTGTTGTTAGAGGACAAAGCAATATGGTGACAGCTGCAATAGTTTGTAAAGACTGAGGAGACACTGAAAGACCCTGGCCAGATGGAGTGTGATTTAGGGGACAGTATGAAATGCAAATTACCTGTTATGAAAAAGTAGAGGAGGAAATGGTGAAAGATTCAGAAATAGGAATATTAGAATAGGGGCTAAGCTGCTATATGTGTGTGTGTATATGTGTGTGACTTGAGGTATATGTGTGTGTGTATACAGATGCATATGTACATACACACACACATACACACAAAAGAGAGGTCCAAAATACAGGAGCGTAAATAATGGAAATTTGTTTCCCTGTCAAATAATAGTCTAGTGGTGAGTGGTCCTGGTTGGTGGTATAGCTCTCCTGTCTTCACTTAATCATTCCAAGACGTTGTTTCTTTCATCTTGTTGCTTCTCTGGTGTCTAGGGTGTTATCCTTGCTAATTGTTTGAAATTGAATCAAGTTAGATGATGGAAGACAAGCAATCTCCTTTTAAGCAAATGATGTAGAAATTGCACACTTTTCTCCCACTCATACTCTTCCATTTCCATTAGTGCGAACTAATCACATGATCATAACTGGCTACAAAGTTGGCTTGGAAGTGGGGACTCCAGCTGAACATCCGTAAACCCAGCTAAAATTCCACTTGTAGGGGACAAGAAAAGTAAGGGTTTCTGGTTGCCACCAGCAGTGTGCCACACCATACTAATCCCTTTACAGGGAATACATTTCGTGGAAAGCATGGAAACTCAGGTCAGTGCCTTTTCCTAAGGCACAAAGCACCCTTGTGGGTTATTGGCTAAAAGGCAAGTCCCTGAAATCTGCCACAGTAACACAAATGAAACCTTTTAGTTGCTACCTGTTGAAATTGTTTTCTTTTCAGCTTTATCCTCAAGGATTCTGTGTAAAGGTACAGAAAGTTTTCTTTGCCTTTCTATGAAGGGCAATCTAGACTCTCTCTTTTCATGCCCTGAAAGATTAGCTCTGCTCAGGGATATCCTTAAATCCCAATCTTTTTGTTTTTCTCCAGAGCCTTCTTCAAGTGCTCTATTGTTTCCCCTCACAAAGGAACACAAAGCAAATTCTCTCAGAAGGGGCCAGAGACTCTTAGTTCTTTTCCCCTGTCTGAACTCCTTGGGTAGCTCAAAGAGCTTAAATACAGATTGGAATGTATTGGCTTATGTAAGTTAAAAGTTCGAGGGACAGACCATCAGTACACCTTGATGCAGGGGTTCAAGTGATGTCTTCAGGATATTATCTCACTCCCTCTATGTCTCTATGCTACTTTTCTGAGTGTGGGCTTACGCCTTTGGAAGTTCTCATTCATGGTGGCCTCTGACATTTTAGGTATTCAGTTTCACCACTCCAATTATAGCAGGAAAAGAGAATATATTCCTTTCTCATCGGCTCAAGCAAAAGTACCCAAGGTTGTACATCATTGGCTCTGATAGGATCACTGTCTCCTCTTTGAACTGATCAGTGGGACTGTGGAATTGAATGCTTTCAATGGCCAGGACGACATGAGAGGAAAAGGTTAAGCCAACATGAAATAGTAGAAAGGAATATCAGGGTGTTGTCAGCAGAAGTGAGCATGGATGCAGGACAACAGATGTATGTTCTCTACGTCATCCGTTTGCCTGTGGACTTGACAAATCAGAACAAGTCTTAGGATGCCATTTAAATACTTGCCTGTGACTAAAGATTTTTTCTAAAGCCGTTTGAACTACTTGGTTTCTCTGAGTCATCCTCTTGCAGTGCCATCCTCCACATGTTTGTCATTATCATGTCCCCATGTCTTTTCACCTTGACCGCGGGCATATGCTTTCTCACTAGGACCTACTGATCGTAAGTCCTATCACAGTAATTGCTATTTTGCAATTGTAACTCCTTGTAGTTTTGATTTTATAGCCCGCTTCCATTTTCTGTAACTTCAGGCTGCACATCAGTTCTAATGCAAAGGAGTGGTTTTTTGTTTTTGTTTTTGTTTTAAATCATGACCCACCGTAACATAATGAAGGATGTCAAGACTAGAGCGTTCATAGCAAGAGTAATTTGTAAGGGATTTCTGGGGGAAAAAAACCTTTCTTTCTTTTAAAAGATTATTTATTTGACAGAGAGTGAGTGAGAGAACAGGAACAGGAGGATGAGCAAAGAGAGGGGGAGAAGCAGACTCCCTGCTGAGCAGAGAGCCCAATGCAGGGCTCTATCTGGGACCCTGCGATCATGACCTGACCTGAAGGCAGACTGAGTCACCCAGGCTCCCCACACTGCCTTTATTTTTTTAAGAGAATAATAGATCTCACCGAGATATAGTTTTGACGGATCCTATTGATAGATGATTATACATGCTGGCATATACTCTAAGGTTTGCAAAAAATAAGACATTTGCCACAATCATAGCAAGAGCCTGTTTACATTAATGAGGACGAAATAAGGAGCAGAGAATCTAGTTTTGTCACTGTTCTCTTGGAACAAATTAGATTAGCTACGATTTAAACAATGTAATGTTAGGGGAAGGCTCCATAGCTCAGGGGTTAGAGCACTGGTCTTGTAAACAATGTAATGTGGGGTGAGGTGGTTAAGAACACGGACTCAGACATTTTCCAACCCCCGCAAGGTTGACATCCGACATCTACCACTGCCTTTTTGACCTTAGGAAAGTTACTTCAATTGACTTTCCCCTAGTTTCTTCATCTGTAAAGTGGAGATAATAACAGTATTGACTTCGCAGAGTTGATGCGATGCTCATACGAGTTAACATGATAAAATGTATAGAATAGTTAAAACTGTAAAAGTAATATATGAACCATGCAAGTACACAGTAAGACTTTGTTTGCTAGTATTATTTAATTTTTTAAATGAAATTCACATATACCTATTCGAGGGACAAAGTGAGGGAAGCATTATTCAGTAGCACGTTCCTTGACGAGAACAACCAAAGCACAGAACCCACATTTTCTTTTTAAGAATCCTGCCTAAATTATCCACATCTGAGTAAGAAAGTGGGAATGACATACTAATGGAAAAACGGGCTAATAAGCCTCCCCTAGTTTCATATTCAAGGGGTGGAATAATTTATGGGAAAGCTCTCAAGGCTTCTAAATGCTACAATCAAATCACTATATGGAGAAAGCTACAAAATCAAATTCCAAACAATGAAAACATCAGTTTCTTAATGGAACAGTTCCAACCATCTGGCATTCATATGTTGTTTGCAGGGGTGGTTACTGTGCAGACATAATGACCCAATCCCACTTCTAGGCAAGAAGCTTTCATGAAAGAAGTTTACCCTGGCCATTTGTGGCTGGTTAATATTACCAGAATAGGTTTTTGGTGTTTTGTTTTTTTCAACTGTTCCACTGTTAATGTTTCAAATTCAGACTTCTTTTTTTTTTTTTTTTTTCCTTGAGAGAACACAAAAAGAAAGAGCCCCAAATATAAATGCAGAACACACGACGGTGGACAGATTTCAACATCTCGGAAATAAATTTTTCTTCAAGGCAATTTTAAAAAGAGGTGCCAAGTTACCTAGGCTGGATTCAGTCTTGATAATTGGTTATTTCTTCTAAACAAACTGAAATTAAATATTGGATAATTCTCTTACTATACCTTAAAAATTGATTTTGAATAAAACTGGAAACAAATTAATGACATTTCATTTTTACTTGAATGAACTGCCAATTTTGTTAGCATATTATTTTCCACTTTGCTTTGGACTTGACCTACAGTCAAAGGTTTGTTCATTTACTTAAACTAAATGAATCCAACAAGTATTTACTAAGCATTAGATACTGAGTTAGGCATACATATGTAATAGAGTGTAAAAAGACGAGTTTTTAAGAAATGAGAGCAGGTGAGTAAGGAGAAGGGCAGGTTGATATGAAATGTTAACAGCAAGAGTTTTTTTTTTTTTTAAGATAATTGAATAAGATGAAAAAAAAAGGAAGACAAGAAGAAGCTGTGCAAGAAAATTTAAAATTCAATGTAAATAAAATTTATATTAGAGTGATTAAAGAAAAAAAATATGGGGCACCTGGGTGGCTCAGTCGTTAAGCATCTGCCTTTGGCTCAGGTCACGATCCTGGGGTCCTGGGATTGAGCCCTACATTGGGCTCCCTGCGCAGCTGGAAGCCTGCTTTTCCCTCTCCCACTCCCCCTGCTTGTGTTCCCTATTTCTGTCTCTCTCTCTGTCAAATAAAGAAATATAATCTTAAAAAAAATAAAATAAAGAGAAAAATGCTATGGATCATAAGATCAATAGAGTGGATTTCACATGTTATAAGCTCTCCCAGGGAGAAAAAGCAAAGAGATAAAAATGAGAAGGGAGTAAGTAAATGGAGAATAGAGAACAAAGAACCAGTGTATGGGTATGGATAGAGCTGTTCCTGAAGGAGACAAAAAAAAAAAAAAAAAAGGAAGCAAAGGCACAATTAACTATGTAGTAGAAGAGAACTCTCCTGAGCCTATTTTATAAAGGTTTGCAAACCTATTTGTAAACTTATTACATAAAGACCATATTTGTAAATTTGAAGAGGTTTCTAGGTTACAATGTAGTTCTAGTTTTCGGAGAAAACAGAAAACATTCAGAGATATGCAGACTACAACACATACCTCCAATAAAGCCTTGTTGAGAAGTGTAAAAATTAGTCTAAGTGACTGAGCTATATACCAAGTTGAGAGCATTTAAAAACTACTATTAAAAGAAAAGAAAAAAAATAAATTAATGAAGCATTTAGCACCAGAAACTAAAGAGAATTACAGAATAAACCCAAAGAAATCAATAGGAAGGATTTCACTGTAAACAAAAAGTTAATGAGATACTCAGCAGAAAATGAATAGTGCTGATGAATAGATCCTAGATCTTTTTTTTGTGAAAAGTTAAAAAAAAACTTTAGCAAAGCAAATCATTAAAATATAAATTTTATATAGTTTTTATATATTTTATATAATTTATATATATAAATATAAAATATTATATTTGTATTTATATTTATATTATATTTTATATTATATATAAAATATAAAAAATATTAATTTACAGTACTAGGATAAACAAAGGGATAAACCCCCTAACAATTCCAGTTCAAGCAATTTCTAAAAACACAGTGACTATTACATGACCATTATTTAAAGATAAGTATAATCCAATTCTAAAAAGGCGGTGACTGTGGAGTATACTTGTTACAGGTTGCGTTCTCTGGGAAGTAGATGCTGTGGCTGAGTTGGGAGTGCAAAGTATTTATTGGGGAAAAGGAAAAGCTGGAGAAGCAGGATAAGACAAGGGGAGGCATCAGGCCATGACACAGAACCAGCAAAGTTTTTGCAGGCCTGATAGGATCTTGGGAACAAAGATAGTCCATTAGAGAAGTCCCACACTGGAACTTGTACCACCCCCTTGCTTAGTCATTGGCCATGGCCCACCAGGAGATGAGCCTACTCTTGGCTATCACTTCCCTCCTTTGTTTGCTGAAAGGATGTCCTAGGAAGAATGTGGCCTCACCTCAAAAGACACAGAGGACCCTGAAATTGCTAAAAGCCATGGATTATCTTTGCAGCTGATCAGTGAGTTCTTTCTTGAAGCAGATCTGAATGTCACGTCTTCACATGTGTGTACTTGCTCTACGTGGATCCACTTCCGGAGGCTTGTAGAGGTAGTAGCTCCTCCAGGGATCAGGTGGGCCTCTCTTCCTGAAGATAAACTAATAAGAAGGAGGGACCAACTGTTATCTTTATCACTGCGGTTTGTCTCAGGGCCACAGCTGGTACTTAGCTGCTCTCCCACTCTGCCATCCCTTGCCCCTTATACCTTCTAAATCTCCTCACCCTCAGGTAACATGTCTGCCAGTCTTGGTAAAACACCTCATAGTGGGACTTAAACCCTCATTCCTCTGGGCTCTGTGTCCTGGGTAACCATGTTCTTTTTTAGTTGCTGTGTTCATCTGTTCACAGCCACAACACCTTGTCTTCTGGTCTTGACACCCCAGGACCACACACTGCCCAAGCAGAAACCACAGCTTGTAGTTCACTGGGACTTCTGCTGTGAGACTTTTAGCCCTGGTAAGAGTATAGACCATCCACCTTGTAGATCCCAGAATTAAAGGGAGAGAAGACCAATGGGTCATGGACAGTGATGGTAGGGGTTCCTTCTTATGCCCTCTAATTTCAGGGACCTGTATATTTTTCCTGTTGATGATAAAGTATCACCTTAATAGGTCTCTGATCCAATGCATATATTGCATCCTGAAAGGAGTTCCCCATCCTTGAAAGGTCCTGCCTCCAAGTTGATACTTCAGCTGTGTTTTTTAGCAGCTTCTCCATCCCTCCACAGGAAGCTTCTGGGTGGGGCTTTATGTGATAAGACCACACGATGTATCTTCTTCACTGTAAACTAAGTGCCTTGGTTGAATATTGCATGTGATTCCATGCCTGTGGATCAGGCATTCCATAAGATCTGGATAGTGATGGTGACTGAGACCCTGATGCCAGGAACAGCAACACCATATGCAGAATAGATGTTTATTCCTGTGGAAATGAACCACAACCCTTCTAGCAGGGAAGAGGCTCAACCTAGTCAACTTGCCACTAAGTTGCCAGTTGGTCTTCTCAAGAAATGGTCTGTACTAGTTGCTCAGAGTCGGTCCTTGTTTACGTCCATACTTGGGCTTTGAGTAGGTCTCTGTAGCTGGCAGTTTGGATATTTAGAAGGAACATCCGAGAGGTCAGCTTTGGTAAGTGGGAGTCTTTAGCCTTCTTCTCTGCCATGGTGGCCACTTCATTCATGTGTCCATTGTGCTGTTGACAAAGGCTGGGTCAGCATTCCTACTTGTGGAGAAGTATAGAACTTCCACCTCTTCCCTCTCTTTTACCAGTCAGAAGAATTATGGAATGGGGAGGATCGTGTTCATTCAACTTCATCTTGGAATAGATTATGATACTGAATATAATTTACCCTTGCCAAAACCTATGCCAAATGGGTCAAGTCCAGGTTTTCTAGGTCTAAACTTCTATAAGTCAGTGCCAATCTCGCTCTGGGAAGTTATGGTTATTGTTGTTAACCTTTCAGAAACTTAAAGTCCCAGAAATGGGTTTTACAAATAACTTTTCATAGATGTTCTAGATCTTTCCTTGGAAATTAAAGATATCTTAACCTCATCAGCACATTCTATCAAGGCTCATTTGCTATTACTTCCTTCCTTCTGATCATACTACATCATCCCAGGAGTTTTAAAGTGTTTTGCCTTACTGTTTCAAACTTCTTAAGTCCGTCTCTATGGTGCAAATTAGCAGTGACTTCTGCGAAGTTACTTCTTGTCTGCATAGTAATCCTCCCAAGGTTGTGATCACATTGTATATAAGGTTTGTAATCTTTCCAAGGCGTCCACATGAGTTGGCCAAGTGTTATTGGCAATCATGGATAAGAACTCCAACCTTAATCAGTGTTATGCACTGAATTGTATCTCCCCCCAAATTTTTTTGAAGTACTAACCCACAGAATATTACTGTATTTGGAGATAGGGCCTTTAAAGAGGTAATTAAGGTAAAATGAGGTTCACATGAGTGGGTTCTTCCATTCATGTCCATTTTTTTAAAAAACCTTTGGAATTTATCCTGTCTCTGTTTTTGGCAGAGCATATGTTGGTGGAGCCATTCAGTGAAATGTAATCAGTGCTTATTTGAGCAGAGTTTGTGCAAAGATGTACCATCTCTAACTTGCCTACTTTTGGTGAGTGCCCACTCCAGAAGGCAGTACATCAGAATTTCTCCTTTTCTCAGATCAATCCACAGGTGTCATTGACCTGCTGAGATTGCAGTCAAAATGCATGTAAGTATATACATTAGTTAAGCCAAGTTAACCAATAGATCCCAAAATTTACTGGTTCAAAGAACAATAGATGTCTTTCTCAGGCAAAAGTCCAGAGAGAGTGCCCACATCAGTAGATAGGCTCTCGCTCATATGGACACTAAGGCCTCAGGACTTATGGCTGCCCATTGTCTTCAACCCATGGCTCCAAGGTTGGTGTGGGCATCATCATCCCAGTCAACCCAAAGGGACAAAGACCATAAGGAAGCACATGTGGGAGAATTTTATAGGTATTCCTAGACTAGGCAGAAGTCACTTACGTTCACATTCTGCTGGAGAGAACTCAGCTGTGTGGCCTCAAATACCTGTAAGAGTAGCTGGGAAATCAAGTCTGGCTGGTACCCAAGAAATCAAGAAAGGATATTATTGTAGTCAGAGGCCTCTGCTACAAGATATATACTCTACATTCATCTGTAGAGAAGTTTCACTGCTTTGATTAGGTTCTGAAAGGGGTCTATATCCAAATATGTTTCAGCCTCTTGTACTGCTCTTTTCATTTTGCTCTAGAATATATAGTATATATTATATACTCATATATATATATAATCATTGCAGGGCTTGAAGCAGACATCATATCAACTACCAGAACTCACAAGAATCCAGCATATTAGAGTCAGTTTTTTGTTTTTTTAAAGAGAAGGGAAGACTGTTTTTATGGTTTGTGCTTTTTGTACCTTGTGTAAGAAATTCTTCTGTACCCTGAAATGCTGAAGATCTTTTAAAAATCTGGAGGTGTTGCCTTGCTTTTAAAATCACTAAGAACTTACTTTTGTTACAGTGTGAGGTAGGGGGTCCCATCTTAAAAAATGTGAAGAGGGTGCTAATTATCTCAGCATCATCAACTAAACAGATCATCTTTGATTTACTAATTTGTGTTGACTTATCCATCATTTATATGAATGGTTGTTTCTGAACCTACTATTCTCTTTCATTAGATTATTGAATGACATAATAGACCCTGCAGGTCCTTGTGGTTCTGTTTCTGAACCTGCTTTTCTTGTTCATTAGTTATTTACCAGTCACTGCACCAACACCACGTTATTACAATATGAAGCTTTTGATATCTGAAGGGGAAGATTTTCTTCCCTACGCTACTTCAGAATTGTCTTGGTCATTCTTGGCCTCTTCCAATTCTACATGAATTCTGGAATCACTTTGTCAAAGTCTACGAAAGACCCTGTATTACAATTTGGAGTAGACTGGTTTGTGGTCATGGAGTCTTCTCATCTCTGAACATGATTCATCTCTACATTTATTTAAGCCTTTCTCTGTATTTCAATAAAGCTTTATACTTTTCTCCACAGGTATGCTACCTTTCTATGAATTTTTATTGAAGTTATAATAAATATTGGTTTCTATTATGAGTACAACCTTTAAGAATTTATCTTCTCTAATGGGCTGTAGTTTCTTTTATATTGACCTTTTATCCAACAATGTTGTTAAACTCTCTTATTTGTTCTATTACTTTATTAGATTTACTTGAATTTCTTAGCAGACAACCACATCATCTATAAATCATATTTTCTCATTTTCTGACCTTTATAGCTTCTCATTTCTGTGTGTGTGTATGTTATAGGCAAGGGGCTTCAGTACAACGTTGAGTAGAAATGGTAAAATGGTAAATCTGTCCTTGTGTTGCCGACTTTATTAGAAAAATGTTTAATGAATTAAAATTAAGAATAATGTTTCTAGAATTATGTTGTTGGTAGCAACACTTTATTGTGCTCATGAAATTCCTTCCTTTCCTAGTTTGCTAAGATAAAAAAAATAAATGAATGACAAATTATATTTTCTAATATTAAGTCATTGTTACATTATGATATTAATCTGATGAAGTATATTTTTATTTTTATTAAAGAACTTTTTTTTAAGATTTTATTTATTTGACAGAGATCACAAGTAGCCAGAGAGGCAGGCAGAGAGAAAGGAGGAAGCAGGCTCCCTGCTGAGCAGAGAGCCCTATGTGGGGCTCCATCCCAGTACCCTGGGATCATGACCTGAGCCAAAGGCAGAGGCCTTAACCCACTGAGCCACCCAGGCACCCTGAAGTATATTTTTAAAACCCATTGCTGAACTGGGTTTGGTAACATTGCATGTAGGAATAACATTTATTTAATGCCTTTTGAGATTTGGCCAATAATTTTCCTCTTTCCTTTTTTTTTTTTTTTTTTAAAGATTTTATTTATTTATTTATTTATTTGACAGAGAGAAAGATCACAAGTAGGCAGAGAGGCAGGCAGAGAGAGGGGGAAGCAGGCTCCCTGCTGAGCAGAGAGCCCAATTCAGGGCTCCATCCCAGGACCCTGAGATCATGACCTGAGCCGAAGGCAGAGGCTTTAACCCACTGAGCCACCCAGGCGCCCCTCCTTTTTTTTTTTTTTTCCTTTCTGATTTTGATATCAAGATTTTATTAGTTCGTAAAATCATCAAGATGCTTTTCATCTTTTTCTAATCTTTGAAACCATTTGAATAGAGATCATCTGTGATGATTTCATAAATCTTTCCCACTAAATCCTTGAGCTTTCTTGTAGGTAAATTTAGAATGCAAATTGAATTTATTTAATGGTTATAGATACATTCATGTTATAAATCTTTTGAATCAACTGGTTTTATAAATTTATATTTTGCTAAGAAGTATTTATTTTAGCTAAGTTTTTAATGTTCAGAAGGGATATAGGACTATACTATTCTTAGTATTAAAAAATTGTACTGGAACTATAATTATAATCTCATTCATAGTCTTTTTTTTTCTCCACTATCCATTTTACTAGCAATTTAGCTATTTTTGTTTGATTTTTGTTTTATGACCCTTTCTGTGGTTCCTTTGTATATAGGTGTCTTATTAACTCTAAAATTATACAGGTGACACATGTTTTTTGATCTTCATTTTCTTTTTTTTCCCCCTCCGTTTGTTTTCTATCAAAGCCTTTTCACTTGGCTAAGGAACATGATAGAAAGGGAATTGCTAGTCCTTGATCTGCTGCAGACGAGCTAGATTTTTTGGCCAGAAATGTGTGATGAGAAGCAGGTGAGCACAGAGGCACACCATTGAGGGTTTCCATTTCATTCCCCTCCCACATGAATGCTGTGCACACAACCCCAACTTCTCCTCCCCATTCCTGGAGTCTCCCTATGCTACTTCTACCCTCAAGAGCATTTTTAGAAAAACAAAACAAAACAACAACAACAAAAACAAAACTAAATTGGGCTGTCTCACCCACCTCTGCCGCTGGCCTTTTAAAATAGGTTTCCTCAGGAGAATGATTTCTTTCTGGCCAAAGGAAAAACACCAGAGCAGCACAAATGCCCCATTTAAAGAAGGAAGAAACCTATGCCCCAGAGGCACCTGAAGAACTTTCCCAGCAGGCTGTGTTCTCTCGGGATATTGTTTCACCGAAATATATTTTTTGCACCAGTCTCTACATTACCAGACCAGAGGGAAAGTTTCCAACAGATCTTTCTGTTGATAGTTTTGATTACTCTCGTTAGAAAATTTCAAAGATTTTTTGCCAGACGAAAGGGAACATGGGGAGGCCGGCCAAGAACTGGCAAGACCAGCAGTCCCTTTCTGAACGAATGATAGAGTCTAACGCAGTGACAGCCAATTTTTCCATCCTAAATGCTTCGTCGGTTTTAACTCTTGGACCCCTTATTAGCTAGATAACATTAGTAATCCAACGAAGTCTGTAGTATCCTTTGAGATAATAGTGTAAAGTGTACTTGAAATACTCTTCATTAAAATTCTCTTCATTTTGCTGAAAATATTTTTTTCTCACATTTGTCTGCACCAGCTGTCTTTGAGTCTTCGGCTCTGCTGAAGTCATTTGAAGAAACAGATCTAGAGAAACACGGCTTGGCAGAGGATAAGAGAAAAAGGTTAGAGCAGAAAGCGTTTGGATGACTATCCTGGAGAGAGAATGGCCTGAATGGCAAGAGGGCCACAGGCAGGTAAAAGCACTGAAGAAAGTGTATCACAGTATCCTTCCTCTCTATTGAAACATCAATGTTTCAATATTGAAAACATTCAATGTTTTAAGAAGACTGTTCAAATATATTACCTTACTTTGATAAAGACAACTCAGAATCCAGTAAAATAGACCATGCTGGTATTATTATCCCATTTTACAGAGGAGAAAACTGGCTTATTTGGAACACAGTACTAGTTTTGATGAATTAATCTCTGTGCTGAGCTGAATTCTGTTTTGGATTTCATTTTCTCACTCCCTTTTACACTGGGCATACAGCTTACATTTGATTTGAAAGTTACTGTTCTAAAGCTGGTTGCAGAGCAGTCTTTTTCAGACAGGTCTACACTTGTCAGAAAGACAAGTCTGTCCAGGCTGACCTTGACTTTTGCCCTCCATTTCATTTTAGGCCACAGTAGACCAAATAAAGAGGAAATAAAGTATTTTGCAGCAAATAACTTAGAACTCTTGAATACATATATGTCTTATGTGGATAGAACTCCCCATTGGATGTCAGGACAACAGAGTAGGCAGTTATATATTAAGGCAGTTAATATATAATCAAAACACAAGCAACAATATTCCTTAAGATGGTAAGGGAGAATCAGTATATTCAAAAGTATTCAAGGGCAGTGGTAAACAAGAAACTTATTTACACTTTGACTTATGAGGAGGGGCTAGACATTGAAATACTTGTTTAAATTAAATAATCTATAATGCTTATTGAATAAATTAGTATCATACTTTTACTATTTTAAATAAAATGTAGAGTATTCTTTTCACTAGATAGTAAAGTTTTGGCATTGAGAAACCTAGCGGTAAATAAGGAATGTGTAATCAGGAGAAATGAAAATTAGCTAAGTGTGGGGCATCTGGCTGGCGCAGTGGGTTAAGCCTCTGCCTTCGGCTCAGGTCATGATCTCAGGATCCTGGGATGGAGACCCAATGGGGCTCTCTGCTTGGCGGGGAGCCTGCTTCCTTCTCTCTCTCTCTCTGTCTGACTCTCTGCCTACTTGTGATCTCTGTCAAATAAATAAAATCTTTGGGAAAAAAAAGAAAATTAGCTAAGTGATTTTGAGTTGTGTAGAGCTATGGTTGAAAACAAAACCCTTTCAGCATATATTCTTCTCTTCTTAGCAATATATACATTGTATCATACTTAGACTTTATAGTGGATATGGTCCTATTTGTCCAATATATTTTTTGAGTGTAAGATCCATGCCTCTCATCATTTGAAATAAGAGTGTGTACATGCATTTCTATACTGTAATGAATATATTGGCACCATGCGTGTATTACCATTTCTAATTTTTCACATTCTAAGTGGATTATTGTAAAATAAACCGTAAATTGGTAGGAAAGGAGAGAAAGTGGAATGTATGGTTTTTTTAGAAAGGGGCGCTTGGCTGGCTCAGTCCCTATAGCCTGGGTCTCCACCTCTGGGTTGCAGGTTCAAGCCTCAAATGGTGTGTAGAGAGTTCTTTAAAAAAATATATAAATAAATACACACACTCACACACACACACGTATACACATATATACATATGTATACACACATATACACATTATACACATATATACATATGTATATATATACATATGTATACAGGTATACACATGTACACACATATATATGTATATACACACATATTTTTAAAGGAGAAGGATTTGAAAGATTATTTATTTTTTTAAAAATGTTTTTTTTATTTATTTGACAGAGAGAGATCACAAGCAGGCAGAGAGGCAGGCAGAGAGAGAGGAGGAAGCTGGCTCCCTGCTGAGCAGAGAGCCCGATGCGGGGCTCCATCCCCAGACCCTGGGATCATGACCTCAGACGAAGGCAGAGACTTTAACCCACTGAGCCACCCAGGCGCTCTTGAAAGATTATTTTTAAAAAAGAAACCGCTTTAGGTAGTAACTGACTAGCGGACAGGTCTTAGCCCTGCGCATCCTGTGAAAACCACAGGCCAGCACGGTCAAGTTCTAAGCAGTCGCGGGCAGGAGCGGGTCAGGTCCTAGTAGAAGCACACCTCACTTGTATCTAGAAAAGTTTGCATCCCTTCCGAGAAGTCTTCCCCTCTCCGCCCACTGCGGTTTAAAGGGGCCTCTCCTTTCGGAAAGCCGGAGATTACCGAGCGACTCCCACCAGTGCAGCCCCCCCCCCCCATCTCCGTTCTGCGTTTCTTCCTCCCACGCAGTTACCGTCCCGCTGAGTGAGTCCCCATGCCACACCGCTGTCCCGGTCTCTTATGTGTCCTTTCAGGCGAGAGAGCACTCAGCTCAGCTACTTTTGAGGCGTGGCGACTTGGGCAGCGGAGCGAGAGGCAGAGAAGTGCCCCAACTGCGGAAATCCTGAGAAGCCAAGGGTGGGCAGCGGGAGGTGGGTGGGGGGTGGCGCGGCTGGAAAGCCCCCGAGGCAGCGGGTGTTGACACAGGACCAGGGCGATCCCCTGGTGGCTGCCACCTTCCTCCCGATCCCCAGGCCTCAGTCCGGCGCCGCTCCCGCCCACACCTCCAGGTGTGCATTCCCCGCCCTTAATCACTCTCCTGCAACTGGTAGTTTGCACTGAAAGTTTGACTGGGAAAGCGGAAGAGAAGCGTGTAATCCCGGCTCCGGAGATCTAGGGGAGCCCCGTCCCACTTGCTGTGGTCTGCAGATCGAGTCAGCGGAAAACTCAGACACAGAAACGCGTGCACCTTTCTAGCCGAAAAGTCGACTCTCGGCTCTCTGCAGCCTCGAGTTACAGGCTGTGCCGGGAGAAACTCTGTGTCTTCTGCAAAGTTGAGAAGCTGAACTACGAGAGAGGCCCAGACTTCAGGGGTTTTGCGCGCCCAAGATGTTTTCCAGAGCTTTTCGAGGGGGAAGAGAAGAGCGACAAAATGAAAACGCGCGGTGCGAGGGAGCCCCCCCAGCCCAGCAAGCCGGCGGGCGCTGAGGTGAGCGCGGGAGGGGCGAGCATCCGAGCCGGCGGCCGCGGGTCTCCCCGACCGTGGGTCACTGGGGGCTGCGGAGGGGGCGGGGGTGAGACCGTAACGGGCGGCTTCGGCGCCCCTCCGCCCCCGCCCAGCGGCTGGTCCCCGGAGGTCGCCATGATGGGGGAGGGGGCGCGCCGAGGGTCGGGGCTCCGGGGGCGTCACTCCAGGTGACGGAGCGGGCCAGGGGGAGGGAGTCGGGGGTGCGGGAGTTGCTGACTGGTGCTACGTGGAGCCGGCAGAAAAGAAAGAAGGCGTTGGAAGAAAGGAGGCTGGCGCCCCCTCCCCCGCCGCCCCGGCCCGCGCGCCAAAGCGCGAGCAGGCGGCCCCAGCGGCGGCTGGCGCTCCCGGGGGCGCGACTGCTCGGTCCGCGGCGAAGCGCTGCCCGGATCTTGGGCGGCCTGGGCGCCGGCGCCGCGGAGCCCTCCCCGGCTTCCCCCGGGGGGGTGGGCGCAGGGGGCGGCCCCGTTCCGGGCGACGGCCGAGGGGGCGGGCGGAGGGCCGGGCGCCGGCCGGGGGGAGCGAGCGCGCCGCGGGGGACCAGCCCGGGGGGCCAGCGGCGGGCGCAGGTAAAGGGGCGGGCGCGGCGCGGGGCGGGGGACAGGGCGCGGAGCCAGTGGCCGCCGCGTCGCCTGCGCCGCCGCACGGCGCGCCCGGCTCGCACTGTCCCGGGGCAGACAGGCTTTGTGGCTGTGCGTGCGAGTGTGCGAGCGAGTGTAAGTGTGTGTGCGCGCGCGCGCGCGCTCGCCTGGGTCGCCTGTGGGTGGGCGTGCGCGCTTGCGAGCTGGCCTGCGGGAGGCGAGGCTCTCCTGGCCTCCGCCGCCAACCAGTTGACCGAGCCCCGGGAGGGAAGTTGCCGCAGCCGCCCGGGCCGCCGGCCCTTTCGTGCCACCCCCCGGCCAGGTCAGTGCGCCCCGGGGCCCGCGCTTGGTGCCGCGTTTGCGTCCCGGACCCGCCCAAGTGACACGTAGGTGGCCTCGAGTTACCTGGGTCTCGGTGGGAGCGCGAGAGGGAGCGCAGGGGGTGGAGGGCTCGAAATTACCCCAAAGCCGGGTCGGGGTGGACGTGGATCGCCGGGATACCCTGCGCCCCGCAGCGCGGAGCTCCCGCACCACTTGCTTCTCTCGGGCGACTCCTTAGTCTCTCTCCAGCTGCGGACTTGCAACTTAGTTTCTGTGCAGCCGCCTAACAAACACGCTCAGCAAGTAACTGGGAAATTGAAGGCAAGGGAGGGACCTGGCTTAGAGTTGGTGGTTTTGAAACCGACAGGCTCGTTTGGTTTGTGTAGGACTAGTTGGTTATGAATGGATTTAAATTTTATTCTTGTTTTTTTCTTTGCTGCCATTTGGCCTTTGGTGTGTGAGGCATGACGGCATCCAGGACTTGTTGCTGCCTTCGGTCTGGGGCCCGAGATTGTTGCTCTCTGTCGCTACTTCTCTTTCTTTTCTTGTTTGTTGAAATCTCTGGATTTTTCGTAAATGTGGGTTTTCAGAGAGTGCTCCCTTGTTAAAGTTGCACCGATTCCCATTGGCATAGGTGCACATTTGCAAACCTGAATATCGGAAACGTGTAACTGCCGTTATTAGGATAAAATCCTCTATTCCTTCAGGCTCTAACAGTCCGTGTTTTTCACTTATTTGCATAAGTGTTGTTTGCCCAGCGTAAGCATGACTGTGAAGCCAGAGGTCTGTGATTTAAAGCCTGCGATTCTGGTTAAAGGGAGACTGCACTGGGAAACCTTTTAAATTTTAAGAAGCGATTCCCTTGTCAAATAGAAGAGTGGGCCTGAAGGAAAGGGGTGTATACTGACGTTCTGATGGCTTGGAATGAGCTAAATTGCGTTCTGTCTGTCTGCCTGTCTGTCTCTCACACACACTGTACCATCTAGTTGTTTCTGTCCTCGGTTCTCTAAATCTGGTAGGAGTGAGCAAATTTGCCTCGAATGCAAAACTGTGAATAACGATTAGCACTGTTAAGTGTGTTATGTCTGTGTTTTACTTCACGCTGTTTAATTTGAGGATAAAGAAGCTGAATAGGGAAAGAGGTAGTGCTTAGGGGGAAGGGACCAGCCGAATGCAGGGCCAGGCGGGAAGAGTGGGTTGTCCTAATCCGAGCCTGTATGCTCACCACGTCCCCTAGTGGTACCACCTCAGCCAGTCAGGTCAGCTTTTCTTTCACCTCCTGGTACTCATCTGGAAAATGGATGGATTTAATGATCTTCGCTGTTCTTTCCAGCTCCCCCTAGTAATTAGAACCTGAAGCCTGGTTATCCTTTGCTGGAACAGTACGAAGAGAGTAAAGTGTGAATGGGTTATTCCAGAAGGGAAGTGAGAGGGCAACAGGATGAAAGGTAGAAAAACAAAACAAAACAAAACTGCTGTACGAGATGCCTGGAGGGGTGGGTAGGGGTAGAACCTTGACCTAGGGGGGTTGATTTTCCTCTGTTTTTTCTTTCCTCCTCCACAAGGGCATCAGTAATACTCCCCTACACCCCCTCAGACTTCCATTATTCTCTTACAGTGAGTGAACTTGTTCAGCCTTAAAAGTGATGTGATGTGAGGGTCGTCTCTGTCGTGGGAGCTGACCAGCTTCCCATTTGCCCCACAGCTGCCCAATGCCGTGGACACTCACTCGGTGGATCTCAGTATCCCTGTGAAAGACGGGGAAAAATACAGAGATGGGAAGGGCAGCTCTTTCAACAACTTGTGTTTGGAAACTTCTATTTTTATTTGAAGCTAATATTTACCAAACAGAAATTTCATTAAAAAAAATTATACCATAGATTTTTCAAGGCCTTATTGAATCTGCTCTGTTAGACTGGGAAATTCAAAGAAAGTGAAGCTCTCACTTGCTAATTTTTTTTGCTACATAATGACATTCAGTCTTTAAGTTTGTGATTTTTAGGGCCAAGAATCTTATTTCAAATGCTTAGTAAAGAAAGTTGCACTCTGGGCAGAATACACTGTATCATTTTCAGTGGGAATCTCCAAGTGTTCAACAAATAACAGTTAAAATTTAGTTTAAGGTCAAGATTTTAATGTCTGTGCTTAATGTGTGGCTGGTCTTTTTTTAGGGGTTCTTTTTTTTGTACCCATATGCATACACACTTGAGGAACATGATTTATTTTAAAAGTGAAGTGTGATGTAATAAAACTGGGAACATAAGCTCTTGGTTTAAAGTCTCCAAGTTTGCTCTGGCCTGGTTAACTCAGCATCATACTATTTGGTTTCTTGTTTTTACATATCCTGCCCCCTCCCTCCATCCCTTTTGTGTTATTACTTAAAATACCGCGTGGGGAACTATCATGGATGCCTTAGAAGGTTAGGAAAAAAGGAGAAGATTGTAATTGAATAAGCAGTTACTGAACTCCTCCTACAGAGAGAGACACAAAGATGCTAAAAAGGAGGCTTTAGAAGGAGCAGCAGTGCAGAGGGGAAACATGCAGCTAACATAGTAGCTGGCTTGCATAACTAGGTGGCAGCTGTAAGAACCCTTGGCATGCTCGGGAATGGAAAATGAACTTCTGACTCTGGGGAAATCTTCATAGAAGGGCCTTGAAGGATCCTTAAATGGATGCATCTCTTAAAAGATGAATGGTGGAGAATGAAGATATAGTTGGAGTCTGGGGTTATTGAAGGCTGGAAAGGGACCAGGCGGTAAATTAGCGGGGACCTTGGATGTTATTTTAAGAAGTTGTGCTATGTGGGGTTGGGAAGGACTAGGCATTAACCCCCAACATGCCAAAAGACAATGGTGACGCCTACTGGGGCCTCGTGAGAGGTGAAATGTGTGAAAGCACTGAACTTTGATTCCTTTACTTTTCATTGTAACTCATGGCTAGTGAATTTTCGGGCACTGCTGCCAGCTCATCCAGATTATATAAAAATGATAGAATAAATGATATGTAGTTTCTTCCTCCACAGTCCTCCCAAACCGATAGTGGTCTTTCGAGAAATTTCATTGAACAGGAATTAATGATGCTTGCGAGGCCTTTTGAGCGTGTGAGTTAAAATCACTCTCCAGGCCCAGAGCTGACCAAGAAAGCATTTTGTTTTGTTTAGGAAAGGGCCTGCTAGTTAATGCTAATTTAAACATGACTCTGATGGCAACCAGCATTCTTGACCCTGTTTATCTTATGCATAGTGTTTAACCACAGCGGTTGGATATTTGTTGTGCAGAAGAGAAAGAATTATTATTAGTTTTAAAATGGGGCTAATGGCCTAGTAAAGGGGAGGAGGAAAGGATCCAGGGAGGAGGTGGGAGAGAGCAATACTTTGGGGACTGCAGTGAGGGCTAGACCCAACCCTGAAAATCCTTTAAACGTAATTCCAATAGAAGTAGCTTCAGGGTAGAGATGAATACTTCTTTAAGGATCTCCTTTCCAGGGGCACCTGGGTGGCTCAGTGGTTAAGCCTCTGCCTTTGGCTCAGGTCAGGATCTCAGGGTCCTGGGATCGAGCCCCGCATCGGGCTCTCTGCTCAGTAGGGAGCTTGCTTCCCCTTCTCTCTCTCCGCCTGCCTCTCTGACTACTTGTGATCTCTGTAAAATTAAAAAAAAAAAAAAAGAATCTCCTTTCCAATAATTTTTTTCCCTCCTGTTTTATTTCCACCCTAAATCTCCAGAGCTATGGTGTCTAGTTCATAACCTCTCAGATAGGAAGAATCTCTTTGGGGCTGGTCTGTTTCTTCTCCCACAGTGCCTCCATGTCACAGGTAGGAGTGGGTGGCTTTTCAGCTGTAGGTCACAGGTGAGCTAGTCTGGCTAAGCCTTCTAATGCCTTGAATCTGGAGATGCTGGGGTACCCAAGAGCCTTAATAAAAAGAGATTAGGCGAGCTGTTTTTTACTATCTTCTGGAAACAATTTGAATGGAGGATCCTCCCACCAGTTTTATCTTTTACAAGGGAACCAGGCTTTGGCATGTTTAATTAGTTAACTTGAAGCAGCCCAGGGTTGTATACTCTGTTTCTTAGAAGGATACTTTGTTTTGTCAGTTTTTAGGGAGGGAAGTAAGAGAGGATGGTGGTGATTGTGATTTTATTTAAATGCCCTGACATTTTTTTCCTGCAGGTTAGTATGATTTCATAGTAGCATTGTTGTTACTGACTTACGGAGATGGGGCAAAGAAGATTGTCCTACCACTTTAATGTTAGCTCCTGTCACCTGATTGCCGCTATAGAAACATGAACCTTGAAGTTCATGTAAAATTCAAATTTCTTTCAGAAATGAAAGAGGACTATTGTACTGTGTGCATGGATTGAGGTTATAATTTTTTTTTTTTTTGTAGTACTACTTTTGAAAAAGTGCTAGAATGACAGGGCAGAATCTTAACTTTAGTGCTAAAACAAACATGTATAAGCTTGAATGAGCTAGAGCAGGCTGTGTTTGTTGTATTTAATATGGAGATAAGGGAAAAGAATTTCAAAACCAGCCCGGTTCTCTTAAAGAGAAAAAGAAAGTTTGACCCATAACACCTGGTCGTGGGTCTCTCTGGGGGTGGGATTTCCCAGGTTGAAACCGTTGAAGGGAATTTTGTTCATTACAGCCATCATTTTGTTCATAGGTGCCTATGCTTACGAGGGTGCTCCTGTGAACCACTTCTTTGTAGCAAGTTTCCCTTTATCCATTTCCTTAAATATCAAAACAATGGACTAGATTTGATTTCATGTAAATCTGTCCTCCTCGGTTTTCTTTGTCTGTTCAAGTGGTTCTCCTTGATCGGCCTGTAAACTGCCTTCATCCTAAAATTCTGCCCTAACAGAAGGATATTCCTGGCTCTTTGGAAGGAGAAATAATTCAGGGGCAGAGGAGACCAGTTCTCCCCAACTCCAGCAGCACTGAAGTGACTGCCTGCTGTGTAATAAGCATTGTGCTAGGTGGTCGGTGCTGGGAGTCCTCCAGGACTTACGGACATGTTAACAGATTCCGTGTAACAGGTGATTCAGTGCAGCAGTGGGAGGAGGGAGATGAGTGCCTGGCAGTATGGGAGCACCAAGCAGGGACACCTGACCTTCAAGGGCGTGGTGGTGGTCAGGGTCAGTGAAGGCTGCTGAAGGATCAGGATTTTGAAGGATGCTAGGAGAGAAATCAAGGAACCTAAAAGAGAAAAAAGGGATCAAGATAGAGGGAATCAAAAGGCTTTGTATTTGTAGCAAATAGATTTGCTTCTATTGCATTAAGTCAATGTTTCTCTCTTTTTACATCTGTAAAATGGGAATAAGACCTGCATTATCTGCTTGCTAGTTCTAGTTTTCATTTACTTGTTCCTTACTCTTTGATTTGTTCATTTATTTGTCCCATAGTCAGTGGATATTGGTTGCACACCTGCCATATACTGGGATACAGAAGAAAACAAGATGTGTAAGGTTCCTTTTCAGGGAGTTCTCATTCTGTTGTACTGTTTTAATGGAAATTCTTTTGAAATGTTTCACATACGGAGCACGATTGTGGAATTATTCTTGCATTTGAGTCGTGGTGGCTCCAGGTAAGTTAGCCTTTCCCTGGTAAACAGGAGAACACAGAGCCTGGTATTCTCATTGTCAACTTAGAAACCTGAATTTTTTCCTGAGATTTACCTGTTTGTGTCAGTTGTAGAGCCAGATGCAGCTGTGTCTTACCTGCAACCTTGACTTGCTTCCATCTCATTTTGGATATTTTTATTTTATTGTTTTAAAGATTTTATTCATTTGAGAGCGAGAAGGAGCGCAAGCATGAGCAAGAGGGGGGGCAGAGGGAGAAGCAGACTTCCACGTTGAGCAGGGAGCCTGACGCGGGGCTGGATCCCAGGACCCTGAGACTGTGACCTGCGCCAAAGGCAGAGGCTTAACAGAATGAGCCACCCAGGCGCTCTCATTTTAGATACCAATTTTGACCCAATGTGTGTTTAAGTTTCTATATTCAGTTTATGCTTTACTAGAATAATCCAAATCTAGTGTTCACTGGAGAGTCAGAGTTCTTTTGAGGCCACCCTATCTCTGGACTTTGCTGTTAATGCATTTCACTGGTTTCCATCCCAGAGGGAGTGAACACAGTAGAAAGGGTTCTAACCGGAAGAAGGTCACTGCATCCATTTATAAAAGGATGTGGATTTTGTAATGATCCAAGCAGTATAGATGTGTCTGAAGTAAACACAATAACCTCCCTCAGCCCCTTTAACCTTAAGCATGCGATGTACCTTCTTTGTCAACAGTGGGTCGCACGGCCTTCCACACTTGTGTTTCTGCTCGTGCAAATCTACAAACTTGTCGTGTGTGTAGATATTTCTATGTGTGCGTGCAGGTCTGTTTATAGATAGCCAGGTACCTGTGTGTCTGTGTGCACACGCTTGCCCCTGTCTCTGTTTGTCATGAAGGCTGCTGCCAGGGCTCAGATGCTCGAAGTCCCAGGAGCACGTGAGGCTTTCCTGAGCCGGCGCAGTCTGGTGTCACTACATGAGGCTTATTCTATCAGAGACGGACGTCTGGCTGTTAGGAACAGGGAGCAAGAAAACTATTTCCAGCTGCGTGACAACAGAGACAACAAATAGCATTGCAAAGAATGTCATTCTCACAAGACTCTGCTTCATCTGGGTGTCCGGTGAGGGGAGGAGGGGCCTTGGGGAGCACGACTCGGACATCTGCGAACCTTTTGTTAGGAGGAAAACAAGACGTTTGCTGTAGGCCCAGCGAGCATGGCCCCGGAGAAGATAGGTAGAGCTCCTTACCCGTGGCAGGTTTCGTGGTGCCGGTATTAAGTGAGCACCTTCTTCCAAGTCCGTAATCAGATGGCGTGGGTGGTGGGCTCTTGCTAATAAGGGAGACTCCTTGCAGAAACAGAATTGCCTTTTGTGAAGGAGCTGCTTTGCCATCTTGGGCTGTAATTTGTTGGAAGAGGGCTTATTGTCCCGTCAAGAAAATGAGGCATTCATTCTGTATTCAGTATTATATTGTAGTTCCATACAGAACTGCTTGCTGTCCTTGGCGTAGACACAGAGACCTAAAAGTTCAAAGGCTAGGGCAGGATAACTGACTTCCAAATTCAACAGAATCCGGTTCCCTTGTCACTTTCTCTGAGACCTAGTCAATTTAGCTTCGTGAGGCCGAAATCCTGGTCCTGGAGCACTTCCATGGTTAAGTCCTCATGCTTGGCTCAGAACACTAAAGTAAAAAATGATAATAATAATAATAAAAAAAATACATCCAGGAAGTATGGTCCCTGCTCTCAAGTAGCTCATAAAGATGGAGAACCATGAAAACAAATGCCCAAGATCAGGCGGACAACGATGAATACTTGAAACTGAGGTTTAAACCAAGTGCTGCCTGAGCGTCTGAGGATAGAGAGAAGAACTCTGCCTTGGAGGAGAGGGAGGATTTGCAGTAGAATTCTGGCCTCTGTGCACAGGCTGACTGAACAGCTCATTCCACATGGAAGCGTAGAAGGCCCAGGGAATGCGTGTGAGTGACTGGTTAGGGTTTGTGGCAGAATGATCGTTTGCTTTGTGTCAATCTTGCAGTGCCCACAGAATGGGGCAGAATCACTGGGGGCCAAAAAAAAAAAGGCTTGTTGAAGCTGTTAGCAGAGGGGACGTGATAGTATAAGAATTCTTCCAGTGAGGCATGTCGGTTTTAGGCAAAGATTTTCAGCTGGTAGCTGGAATTTGAGTTTGAAGCTTGGCTGAGAAGTCAGAGCCTGGCAGTATTGGGGAGAAATTGTTATATGTCAGAGTAGATGCCAGTGAAATTTATGGGATAAGCTGAAGAGCACTTTTAGAGTGAGAAGAGTGGTATATATACTCATGTTTTTTTCAATATACAAAATGTCCTCCCCCAGCTTTATTGAGGTATAATTGACAGAAAATGTGTATAATGTGATAATTGGATGTACACATACATTGTGAAAGGACTCTCACCCTCAATATTCTTGGTGTTTTTTTTAAAAAAATATTTTTATTTATTTATTTGACAGAGCAAGAGCGAGCAGAAGCAGGCAGAGCAGCAGGCAGAGAGAGAGGGAGAAACATGAGCAGGGAGCCTGATGCTGGGCTTGATCCCAGGACCCTGGGATCATGACCTGAGCCGAAGGCAGAGGCTTTAACCCACTGAGCCACCGAGGCACCCCATACTTGATGTTTGAACAAGGACAAGATGTATTTTGATTCTTCAGGATGTTTTTCTTTCTAGCAGGTGATTCAAATAGTCTTACAGGCTGTATCACACATTCCCTGGGCGCTCACTGCGGCTTCTCTTGATGAAGCAGTCCTGGGATCATACAGAGGAAGAAGTCCCAGCTCGATGTCCCTTTGGGTGCATGAAAGCTCCCAAAACAATTCATTTTGGCAGAGGAAAAGACAACTCTGAAACGAATCAGAACACCAGTGATAGTTTGGGTGCTAAGAGGAATTGCAAAATACAGTTTTAATTTACCGCGGGACTCAGAGCAATGAAAGTGCTATTACAGTTATTGCTACAATAGAAGACAAGCTGATAACCTCAGCGAAACTCTGGAAACTCCCCCTAGCCAAAAGACCAGATGTGGAAACCCCAACAGGTTTGTCGTGGGGATTTATAAAATCTGGTCAAGTACATGTAAGCTTCCATTGGCTGATTAAGGTAAAAATAGGATACAGTATAACTTTGCTATTTACTTGGTCAAGAAAAAAAAAACTTTTCTAATTAACAGTGTATTTCCATTTTGTGTCATTATTTTGGCATGGCTTCCATCATTCTTCTGTCTAGGCCGTTATGATTCTTTAAAATTACACTCCTGGGGCGCCTAGGTGGCTCCGTGGGTTACAGACTCTGCCTTCGGCTCAGGTTGTGATCCCAGGGTCCTGGGATCGAGCCCCACATCGGGCTCTCTGCTTGGTGGGGAGCCTGCTTCCCTCTTTCTCTCTCTGCCTATCTCTCTGCTTACGTGTGATCTCTGTCTGTCAAATCAATCAATCAATCAATCAATCAATCTTTAAAATTACACTTCTTTCCATTTGATAGTAAAAACAGTACGCGCTGCTTTTAGAATCTGGAAAGTACAGGAGCCTCAGCCATAGTGCTGTCCCTCAAGAATAACTCCCTCCTTCCATTTTGGGATCATTTCTTGCAGTTTTTCGAATATTTGATCTTCACAAAGAGTCGGTAGCGTCCCGTGTTGTGTCCTAAGTACACATGCCATTAAAATCATGTTTAATTTCCAGTAACAACCTGGTAGTCACAGTGTTTAATATGTAACATGTTTCATTATTTCCCATCTCTGCTTGCTTGGCTTCTTGGCCATCTTCAGGTGCTGGTGTTCCCAGAGCCCCAGCCGCCGCCTTAGCCGTCTCTGTGGGTAAGCAGTGGACTGTGGCTTCTGTTGGCAGCTCTCTGTTCCCTGGTGTCTGTATGCTTGCTCTCTCCATTTTCAGGTCTCCACTCAAATGCCACCTTCTTAGTGCAGCCTGCCCTAATGACTTCATTTAAAATTGTATGACCTTTCCCATTTATCGAACGCCTGATATTTTTTTTTTCCTCCCCTGTATTGTCTTTTGACTTCTTAAGTGAGGGAAAGTCGTTTTTAAAAATTTTTCTTTCTTACTGCTCTGTTCCCAATGCTTAGTACAGTGCCTGGCACATAGTAGACTTTCTGAAGAAAGTCTTTTGAACGGACATTTTTTAAATTAAAAATTAATATACTGAGCATGTTATATAGTCCATAACGTATGGTCTTGAGTGCTTGGGATTTACAGTCTAGGGAAGGAGGCAGCCTTGGACAAGTAACCCACAGTGTGATTGGAATGATTGAGAAAAGCAGGGTGTCCTGGAAGAGTATAGCAGGGAGACCAGCTTTGGGAGGGTGGGAAGAGGTTCTTGGAGAAAGTGGTGTTTATACTAAGGCTGGGAAGATGAGTCATGTGAAACTGCGAGGTGAAGGTGTGAAGAGAAGAGACCTTGATAGAGACAAGGAAGGGGTGATTTGATTGGAAAAAATTAGGAAAATAAGCAAAAAGTCTGAGCCTCACTTCTTGAGTTGAAATTAGGTCATTTGTTTTAAATGATGAAATTGTATAAGGGTGGGGATTGATCAGCTTTGGCTTGTTTGACAGATAGTACTTCATTTGCAGTGATTTTGCATTATCAGCAGTATTTTTGCTAATTTTGCCTGTCATTGAGGGAGGAGGAATTTTCAGTCTGAAAGTCGCAATATTTTTAACGGACCTAGCTTAAATTCTGTTTTGTGCTCAGAAAAACGCTGTGAAAATGTAAAACAATACAGGCGCAGTAAACATTCTTGCTAATACCTGACTTCATCAGGAATGCTACTGGTGGCTCAATATGACGTGGCCAATTATTGCTTTATTGTATGCATGTAAACTTTGGCATAAACGTCTTTTATCCTGTAACTAAATGAGTTTTGTACAGTTTCTGTTTCTGGTCAGCTGAGGGTTTTGTGATGCTTGGAAAATGCAGTATTTTCTCTATGTGACAAGTACAGATAGGTTTATTAATTCAGCCATTATAATATTATTCACATTTTCTATGCCCTGGTTCTGTACTAGAGTTGTCATAGACTGATAATGAGCCTTTAGTCTCTACACATGGGCTTTTGTCTATTTCTTTATAGCACTTTTTGTGTGTTAGCATAATATTCAATAATGATTCCTATTGGGCCTTTAAGAAGTGTTTATTAATAAAAAAATAATCCTCTGTGCATTTGGAACTACTACTTTTTTCCAAATACACAGAGGATTATTTTATATTAATATATTACCAATCTGCTTTTTGTCTTTGTCTGAAAAGACTTCACTCATCCTTTCTGATTTTAAACTTTCAGTGTCCTTTTATTTAATATATTTTTGCCTATGAACATTCAGTTGGATTTTGTTTTAACATACCTCTTACAAGAAATGTATGGTTTTTACGTTTATTGTTACAACCAACATGTTTGAACCTAACTCTTACCCTTAACTTTTTTTCTCTTTGTTATGAAAGATACCATGGCTTGAGTACGAAGTAGTAGCTTGTCTTTCCCCACCAATATTTAGTCATTTGGGCTTACATAAATTACATAATGTCTTTAAGCCTACAGACTTCTGTTTGTAAAGAAACAACACACAAATCCTGCATTAATAGTTTAAATATGTTTGGCATACTGAATGTGTTCGCTTTTATTATTTTCATTGTTGAGAGGTTGTCGTGTGAACTTGATAGTTGGTTGCTCCTGACCTACGAAAATGGCAGGTTTTGTGTGGTTCAATCTATTATTATGCTTTCTGCCTTTATTTTC
This sequence comes from Mustela erminea, assembly GCF_009829155.1. Lineage (NCBI taxonomy): Eukaryota > Metazoa > Chordata > Mammalia > Carnivora > Mustelidae > Mustela > Mustela erminea. The sequence goes on from NC_045625.1 coordinate 21,860,336, forward strand.
TCTTTCTGTGCATTGTTGGTTCAGTACATCTGTAGTATGTACTACATAGTGGCCATAGTAGTGGCCATAGTAGTGGCCAAGTCTAGTTTCCAGTTTTACAACTGGTTGCCTCCCTTTTCCAAATACATTCCTAAACCTGGGTTTCTCTGGTTCCAAAGTCAAAGAACTAAATTACGTTGATCCCACTTCCCTGCACAACAAAGAATTTAGTATGCCTTAATTATTCTTGCCTTCTTTTCCCTTTCCAATTTTCATTATACATTTATATGTAAATTTATATATGTTTTACCTACTAAATTGTAAGAATAGACTTCAGATTTTTGTCTTCTATTCTGTAATAAAATCTGCCACTGTATTTTGTATCTGCCTGTTTTGACCCTCGTTAGCTCTTGGGACCATTAGGCCCCTTGCTTTAGCTGGCTGGAAAGGTGTCTCCTGTTTAGTTGGGGAATGTCCTCATATTTATCTGGCCCATGGATAAATATTGCATTCTTCTGCATTCCTGAGTTAGACTCAGGATTTTCTCTATATTCATCAGAGCATCTGTCCTGTTGAAGTTCAGAAGATGCAGTGTGTATCTTTCAGATTTATGTGGTCTAAGAATGTGCTGCATATCTATCTTTCAAAGAGTATAGTGGAAATAATGACTTGATTTTTGGCTTCCCCTTCTTGTTCTAGTACTGTTGCCGATTTTTGGCATTTTGTGCACCTTCTTGAGCATTTTAATGGGAATTGGGAGGAGTTGTATTGGGATATCTGGTTTGGTGGCTTTCAACTTTTTTTTTTTTTTTAAACCATGTCCCAAGGTTAGCAATGGTTATATATGTGAATAAAACAAGTTTCATGCAGCTTAACTACAAACTCAAAACTGTAACACTTTTTGTTCCTGTATTTTCTATTATGGCCTGTTCATTTTCATTAAAAAGTGCTGGTCATAACTCAGAAATTTTGAAAACCATGATCTGGTCTTTTGCTGTCCTATGTGGAATTAGGGCCATTCACTATTCAACATGTCTTTATTATATACAATACCAGTTCCTGTGCTGGTAGCTGGGAATGAAGTGGTACATAAAGCAGTCATTATCACTGGAGGCATGAAGCATGGAGTCTAGTGGGAAGGGGTCACTCAAATACATGCTTACAAAATATGGTGAGTATTAGAAGGGAAAAAGAACAGGGAGTTTCAAAAGAGATTAAATGGGGAATCTTATCTGACTTTGGGGTGAATCAGGATTTCCCTGGAGAAGTGACATTTGATTAGATCTGCAGAGTGAGAAGGGGTTAACTCTGCAGGGCTGTGGTGGGTTGTGTGCACATGGGACTGTAGAGTCATGGAAGAATTGAGTAACAGAAGCGAAATAGAGCACTAGAAGTGAATGACGGATGGAAGGCGGGCCTTTTGGTCTGATGAGTTGGCAATTTTTTGTGATACTTAGTGGGCCTTCCTATTTGTGACTTTTCTTCCCCCACTTAATGAAATTCAGGTGGGAATAGAAAGGCTATTTTGGGGAGATAGGTGTAAGTATATGTTATAGCAATTTTGTGTGTTGCTAAAAACAGCTGGTATTTATTGAAGGCTTGCTCTGCATTAGGAACTGTATAAAGCCCTGCCTGGATACATAGGTGTAGTTTCGGTTGGATTAAAAAATACTTACATAGTGTTATTACCAATTTAGTAGGTATGCATAATCTGGAAGAAAGTTACACACTGAAATTAAGTTTTGGTAAGTGAGGACCACACGACTGCGTGAGTGTTTCATAACTTCTCAGTGGCTTTTTTTGTTTGTTTCCAAGAATGGAATTAGGAATTATTGCTGTGAAGATTTTTTTTTTCTCCATAGTAGGATTTTTAGGGTTTTCCCCTTACCTGTTCTAAATCTGTGTGAAGAGGTTTTTGTTTTTGTTTTTGTTTTAATATTTTAAATTGGAAATTAATAAGTTTGAAACTAAAAGAGACAGATGTGAGATCAGGAGTCAAGTGCCCGTATTGTCACCACTGCCGGTGGGGCCTTTGATTGTCCTCACACTTTCCAGGCCTTTATGTCCTTATCTTGAAACAGAGGCCTTGGTCAGACTGAGAAAGACAGGCACCTTGATTTCATGCAGAAGCAGAATCTAAAAAACAAATGGAAAAAAAGCAGAATTGGCCCTATAAATTCAGAGAACCAACTGGTGGTTGCCAGAGAGAAGGAGGTTGGGGGATGGGCAAAGTGAGTGAAGCGGTGGGTGGGGGTCAGGGTGGGGGGCAGTGGGAGATACGGGCTTCCAGTTAAGGAATGAGTAAGTCATGGGAATAAAAGGTCCAGCATAGGGAGTATAGTCAGTGATACTGGAATGGCGTTGTGTGGTGCCAGATGGTAGCTACCCTTGTGAGCAGAGCAGAACCTAGAGAGGAGTTGAATCACTGTGTCGTACACGTGAAACTAATGTAGCATTGTCTACTGGAATCGGTTTGCACTAATCATTCTTGTCATATTCTGTGACTCTGTACTTTTTATTTTCGACTTTGCTCTGGCTGTTTAATGTTCAAAGACCGGATGACCCCGTGCCATCAAGCTAATTTAGCCTGACAGGTTCCAGCTAAATGCAGAACTCTGGGTACTTACATCCTTACCTGTATTGTAAGGCCAGGCTCATAGGATGTCACAGTTAGTGCTTCTCTTGGCCACAGGGACGGGTGGGCAGAGATTAGGACTTTCCTGAGCAGATCCTTACGGCTTTACCATCCTGGTTTGCGGTTCGTGCATACCTGAAGTTAAATTTTTCTTTTTTTAACCTTTGAGAGTCTATGAAGGTGAAAAATCATTATCTTCCTTCAGTTTATTTTCTGAGTAGTTGCTTTGGGGGAAATGTGCAGTATCCAAGTCCCATTAAACAGTGAGTGAGGTTATTTCAAAGAGATTTAAAGGGCTAAGGAATCATGTAGAAGACTAATTCAGTTTTAATGACTATTTAATGACTATTCCAAGTTTAATTAAAGAATATTTGATAAAGAATGGGTCTTAGAGGAACAGAAGAAAAGTACTTGATGACTCGATTTTTCTTACACGCATATTAAATCAGTTGATTAAAGTGGAGTTTTTTGTAATTTCAAAGTTTTAAGTCATTATTTTACTTAGGAGTGCTTTATTTCACTTGTTCTTATTTTTGAGTAAAACGTACTTGAAAAAAAAAGACAAGACACATGGTTTTTCTGTTTGCGCTTTATCTAATTCCTCAATCATAATATTTATTCAAGAAGTTTGGGTAGCTGTGGGTATTTTAATGATTTTTTTTTTTCCATCTGCTCATATTCCTTTATTTGTTGTTGAATTATCTTCTCTTTAAGCTGAAACTATGGAAACCAGGCCAGGACCTCAGGGCTTCCTGATCTGGGACAAAGCAGGGGCAGGTCATGTAGGTGGTGTTTGGGATACAGGTTGGGCATAAATCCAGGCAGGTAGTAGGCACAGGTATTGCTTAAGGCTAGTACTAGAAATAAGTGAATCAGAAGGGTTTGGAGTCATGGAGTTAGGTTAAGTTCAAGGCAAACAAAGCCAGGAAGAGGCACAGGGTGTTCTCATGTACTACCTAGTGTTCTAAGGAAAGGCATTCTGGATAGCTCAAGGATTGAAGTTGTATAGGCAGAAATCTAAAGCTCCCTGGAGGAATTTTATCTTCAGATTTAGGAGCATCACTTGAACGTCTCTGCTTGTTCAAGGGAATGTCAACCCTCAAGCAGAGCTGCTTTGTCACCATGACCTTGGGAAATGGAATCTTGGCAACTCTTCAAGCATTTGGCCACCTCAAAGTGGAAGACCACAAATCACAAATTCTTATTTGCTCCAGGAATTAGGGACCTTGTTGAACACCTTCTCTAGGAGCAAGAATCAGCTCAGGTTTCATGTCTAAATATATATATATATTTTTAAATTTTTTATTTCTTTTCAGTGTAGCAGTATTCATTGTTTTTGCACCACACCCAGTGCTCCATGCAATCTGTGCCCTCTCTAATACCCACCACCTGGTTCTCCCAACCTCTCACCCCTCTGCCCCTTCAAAACCCTCAGATTGTTTTTCAGAGTCCATAGTCTCTCATGGTTCACCTCCCCTTCCAATTTCTAAATAAATAAATAAATAAATAAATAAATAATTTTACAGTAACTATAAACCAGACATTATGAAACCACTGCATTATGGCAATATTTAAATAAACAAACCCACTCATGTTTGCAGTTCCCTAATGTAGTATATTTTTCATTTAATCATGTTAATTTTATGGCCCATTTCCACTGTGGTCTATTTTATGGCCTACTTCTACCTAGAGTTAACAAATGTGTTTTTGTTTCTACTGACCAATTCTTTTTTAAAAAAGTTAATTTTTTTTAAAATTCAAGTGTAATATACAGTGTTATATTAGTTTCAGGGATACAACAAAATGATTGAACAATTCTCTGCATGACTCCTTGCTCATCACAATAAGTGTACTCTTAATCCGATTCACCTATTTCACCCATCCCCCCACCTACCTCCCCTCTGGTGACCATCAGTTCTCTATAATTACGAGTCTGGGTTTTTGTTTTCTTTTGTTTTGTTTTTGGTCTCTTTTTTGTTTGCTTGTTTTTTAGATTCCACATATGAGTGAAATCATGTGACCATCTGACTTATTTCACTTAGCATTATACCCTCTAGATCGATTCATGTTACAAATGGCAAGATTGCATTCTTTTTATGGCTGAGTGATACTGTGTGTGTGTGTGTGTGTGTGTGTGTGTGTGTGTGTGTGGTGTTTGTGTGTACACCATATCTTTATTCATTCATCTAGGTATGGACACTTGGGTTGCTTCCATATTGCGGCTATTGTAAATTACGCTGCAATGAACATAGAAAGCATCTATCTTTGAATCTGTGTTTTTGTTTTCTTTGAGGAAATGCACAGTAGAGTTACTGGATCATAGGGTTGTTCTGTTTTTAATTTTTTGAGGAACTTCATACGGTTTTCCACCAATTTGCATTCCCACCAACAGTGCATGAGGGTTCCTTTTTCTCCAGAGCCTTGCCAACACTATTTCTTGTGTTCTCAATTTTAGCCATCCAAACAGGTATGAGGTAATATTTCATTATACTTTTGATTTGCATTTCCCTCATGATGAGTGATGTTGAGCATCTTTTCATGTGACTGTTTCCCATCTTTATTCTTTGGGAAAATGTCTATTCATATCTTCTGCCTACTTTTAAAATTGGATTACTTGATTTTGGGGGTTTGAGTTGTAGAAGTTCTTTTTATAGTTTGGATACTAATCCTTTATCAGATATGTCATTTGTAAATATCTTCTCCCAGTCAGTAGATTGTCTTTTGTTTTGTTGATTGTTTCATTTTCCATGCAGAAGCTTTTTTATTTTGATTAAGTCTGATAGTTTAATTTTGCTTGTCTCCCTTGCCTCAGGAGACATAGCTAGAAAAATGGTTCTATGACTGATTTGGAAGAGATTACTGCCCATGTTTCTTTCTAGGAAATTTATGGTTTCAGGTCTCACATTTAGGTCTTTATTTTGAGTTTATTTTATGTATGCTATAAGAAGGTGGTCCATTTCATTTTTTGCATGTAGCTGTCCAGTTTTCCCAGTACCATTTGTTGAAGAGACTTTCTCCATTGTACATTCTTGCCTCCTTTGTTGTAGATTCATTGATCATATAAGCATATGTGGGCTTTTTTATTCTGTTGATCTATATGTCTGTTTTTGTGCCTTTACTGACCATTTTCTGTTTACTGTTAGATGTGGCCATATGGGCTGAATCATTATATTTTTTAATAGCCTAATAGTAATTCATTTGGATTAAGTTGTTAAACTGTTGTTCATTTGACCATTGTCCTATTTTTGGACATTTAGTTTTCTCATTTCTCATTTTCTCATTTCTCAATATAAAGAAGGTAAAAACAAGTTACAGTTATCACCTGGAGATAGCAATTGTCAACTTTATATGAGATATTTCCTTCTAATTTCTTGATACATTTTATAGGGTCAGTATCTTATTGAGTACAATGAATATCCTGTCCTTTGTATTAATAATATATCCTAATTAGAGGTGACCTTAATTCCAGCAGTAGCTCTACCTCTCACTTCAGTGAACACCTTTGTATGCATGGCTTTTTCTGCATTTCAGATGATTTTTTTTTTAAGATTTATTTTTTTAAGGCGAGATCGCGCATGCACATGGGAGGGGAACAGAGGAAAGGAGGGAGAGATGTGGACTCCATGCTGAGTGTGGAGCCCCATGAAGAGCTTGATTCCAAGACCCTGAGATCAGACCTGATCATTTAAACCAAGAGTCGGAGGCTTAACCAACTACACCATCCAGGTACCCCTTGAATAATTTCTTTAGAGCAGATTCCTAGTTAGGTCTCAAAAAGTAGAGATGATTTTTATGACTAGTGAGGAGAAATTATTAAATTGCTTCCCAAAACAATGATAACACTTCACAGTACTGCCAGCTGAATTTCAGAAAAATTTAAAGATTGAAACTTGTATAAATGTGGATTTGCAGAACTTGGATTTGCAAGCTTTAATAATAATCAGTCCTGGATGACACTGATCTGCCCTCACTAGTGGATATACTTCATCCCTTTGTGTTAATATTTTCACTACCCCACCGTTAGATATTCTAACAGAGAACATTTTCTTGAGGATTCTCTTGATCCTTTACCCTTTGAATATACAGATTTTAATATGCCATAACATATTTTGGGTTTAACTGCATTCACTGTATTAACTGATTGTGGAATATTCCTGGTTAGTAGGCTTCTACAGAAGAACTGGTTAACTACTAACAAATGGAACAAGTATTCTAAAAATGGATAGGAAATAACTAAAAATTATGTAGTGTTTATACCTGTACTTGTTTACTGTGTTTTCCTAAAGGTTGTCTCCATAATGCCTTCTAGATGCCATTGGTATTAAGGACAGAGGCCACTTTTATTCTTCTGAGGAAATGAAATGACCTTCCTTAAGAAGGAGGTGGTTTACCATTTCAGCCATAACTGGAAGTAATCACGCGATGTAATTCAATTTGGCAATAAATGATTGCTTATTAGACTCTGGAGCTACAAAATGAGTGAGAAGGGAGGCCTTGTCTTTAGAATACTGACAAACTGTAGAGGTGGGAGCTAACTGAAAATACTGTGTTGGTTCTTTGTACATTTTCCTCCTGAGGAAAAAGAAGTTTAATATGCACAGGAAGGAAATGCAGAGAGAGAAAGAGAGTGTGAATTTAAGCAAAGACCATGACGGAAGGTCCCCCTGAGGGGTCCTACCCACGTATTAGGAAAGAACTTGACATTTCACTCTTCTTCCTAGTAGTTGACACGAAGAGAGAAGACGATCAGCTCTATGATCCGGATAACCTGTGAGCATCAGGACTAAAGAGAGGACCCAACACTTCTTGGTCCTGGGAGGAGAGAAGGTTTTATCTAGGGTTCTCGAAACATTAGCTATGTTAGTATAATTAACAGTGTCTCCAAACACAGTCTTCATAATGAATGTAACAGTGGGGTTAAAAAAAATAATGTTGCTCAATATGGGTCAAGGGCATAATGCCAAAGCTTATCTCAGAAAAGCAGTTCTATGGGAGTCAAGGCAAGATAATTCAGACAGGTAGCGCTTTGCTGGTGTGGCTCTGTCCAAGCATAGGCCTTCCACATTCCTTGTGGAACAGTGGGCGCAGTACCTTTCAAGGTCTTGTCTGTGAATGTTACTTCTCACAAAATATTTTTGGTAAGTGTTGAGTAACAGTGAGTTCAACTCAACACTGCATCCTTTCCTTGTAATCGGCGAAGTGTGCATCTGTGTGCTTTAAGCATCTGTCCCACTGAGGGTAGAGTGAACGTGGACCAGTCTGTGAACCACAGGTAGGCTATGAAAATACCCACAGACGTATTTCTTAGCTTTTTCACCTCAAGAAGTAGAAGGAAGGAAAACGAAGGCCCTGACATTGTGTGCCTTTGGCTAAATGAACTTGGTTTCCTCTGCATTTTATTTGGTGCAGGGTTTTAAAAGGTAAGACGGTGAGCATCGTTATGATTGGTTCTAGTGCAAATGGTTTCTGTATCATCATGCACATTTAAGATATATTTTTGCTAGATACTTCATTGGTGTATGATCCCTGGTCCTGTAGGTGTTCATGTTGGTGCCACCAGCCAAATGGTCACCGTGTAATCTGAAGTATGTATAAGTTTCAGAGGCAGTAAAGAACAGGTAGCAATTAATCTGGGTGGGGAGGAGGTTCATAAAAGATTTCACTGAGAGGTGTGGTCTAGGCTGTGTGTGGTATGTAAACCAGAGAAGATATGTGAAAATAATGGCCCAGATTATTCAAGTGATGGGCAGTAGGGGGGAGCAGGAGGGGAAGGACAGAACTTAAAGGGGGTTCTTGCCTGACGCTTACTGATTTTTCACGATGGATGTGAAAGTTACGGAGCTTATTTGAGAGAATTAAAGACTTAGAAGAAGTACCACGAGAAATGGAAGAGAGCAGAGAGAAGTGACAGCACTAACGGCGCTGTTGTGGGCTCTGCTGAGATTAGAACACATCAGTTAGCAGTGACATCTTCATCTTGTTTTCTCCATGGGACCCCTGGAGGCTGTGAACGGGAACAGAACAGGCAGTTTGGAGTTTAATCCGAATTGGGGTTTGAAAGGGCAGAAAGGAGCCCGAGAGGTAGGAAGCTGGTATGTGGTAAGCTGAGGGGGTAGACTGTGGCCTTTTGATTGGACAGGGTGGGAAGCTGGGAACTTGACATCCAAGGGCAGATATATTGTATGTGAGTGAAAGCAGCTGTATGAATGTCTAGTTCCAGTTAGAAGGGGGATTTGGAAGTGTCACCGGGCGACTCTGAGTAATGAGGAGCTAAGCAGAGAGGTCAGACTATTGAATATGTTGAAATTGCCCTTGATAATGACTTGCTTGACGACTGAGTTGTTTGGAAGAGGGAGTGGACGGCCAAGGGATTTAACAGATAATCTTTAAGGTCCCTTCCAGTCTCATGATTTAACAGAATGTAATTTTAAGGGTCACTATTTTTTTTTCTTTCTCTTTGTTACTTTGGAATCGGAGCAATCTAGAAAGCAACCATAGGACAATTCCATTTTTATTGATCCCCTTGTAATTGTAAATGTTTGACAGATTATGGAATCCACTAACGCTTGGGTCATAGAGTCCACACAGGGTGAAGTAGTACATTGGTCAGAAAATGTCTCCACCAAACTGCCGGCTTCTGAGGCCTATCCTGGGCAGTTACAACAGAAAAGAGAGGAGCTGCTGAAATTCTTTTAAAGGTAACATTAATTGGATTCATCTTTTACCACGTGGTAAAAGATCATCGTTACTACACTTACCATTTCGGGTTTGGACTTTTCACCCCCTTTCTTGTGGATTTGTTGGTCCCGGGCATTTTCAGATTTAGTTCTGTGGTAGGATGCTTTGTCTGCAGTTTGCGTCTGTGTTTGGCAGGAGAGTGAAGTGTAGTTTGAAAAACGAGGACCCAGAACATCAGAAAGAATTGTGATGGGCACAGCTTGTGTTCAGGGTTAGGATTTCTCCTTGATATTTGAGGAAATGACTGATCCTCATCCCTGGATATAAAAGGGACCTTTGGATTTTGGTTCTAGTTGCAGCAAACGCAGACTTTGATTTTGAGTTTGCTTACCTGGGGGAAAATGCTTTCTAAATCGCATAAAGCTTCATTTGAAATCAAGAGTACTCGACAACGTTCTAAGAGTGAAACAACAGAACCTTCACAGAGCCATGGGCTGAAGCCAGCTAGTGTATCCCATACAGTCACAGGAATTCCCCTTCATGTTGCTTGGGATTTCCTCCCTTCTCTCCTGTTCTGGCAGCTTCCTCCACATTGAACAGTTTCTCAGCTTTTTACTGCTTACCTCCAAGGATCAAGTGTGGATAATTGCTTTAGGCTGTTTGCCCAAATTTAGCCCCATCTAATACTCAGCCCCTTTCCTCCTTCTCCTACTACCTCACAGACTGGCTGTTCTCCTTTTTAGGGACAAGCTTGGACTGGAGCTAAAAGAAGTGATTACTATTACTTGGTTCTAATCCCAGTTGAGCCATCAACTGAAAGCAGGTGAGATGGTACTGGTCATTTTGTTTCTGCCTTTGTGGACTGCCAGGAGTTGGAGGGAGAGGGCCAGGGAGACGTGTGTGTGGTAAGGCAACAGCAGTGTAGCCATCGTGGGATCCGCTGGTGCTCACCAGTTACATTGTGTCATAATCACCAGAGACTATATTTTAAAACTCAAAGTCCCAGGCCCTCTCACAGACATTCTGATTCATGCAACCTGGGAAGGATACAGGACTTTGCATTTTTAAGCAGACTTTATCGGCGGACCACATTTTCTTTGAGAAACAGCAGATTTCAGAACTTTAATTTTTATAATTCTCCGTTTCATAGTAGTAGCAGCTTCTGAAGTGGGGACGTTTGAAGCGGCTGTTACACCAATGTGTAGACTTTCTTTCATTGCAGTGTGTTCTCTGTACACCTCACATGTGAAAATTAACACATGTGCAAATGACAGGTTTGTTTCCCCATCTCTTGGCTTAGGTAGAACCATCCAGTAAGGGTGCTGTACTGTCAGGTATTTTAGCTGTCACCCTTTGAGAACTGCTGTGCTCTGAGCGGAGAGTGTGAAACGCATCGTGAGAAATGACAAAAAGAAAGAAACGGGTGACGTGACCGCTAGGTTCATCTGTCTGCTACACCTTCATGTGTTTGAAGGATGAGATTCAGTTTAACTACAGAAGAGCGGCTGGGTCCCGTGCGTGGGCTTCTCAGTCAGAATGACTTGAACTACATCTAAGAGAGAATTTCTAGGAAGCAACCTACTTGAGGATTTCATGGATGGCCTTGGAAAGTAGTGATCTTCCCATCATTGGAAGTTTCCTGCAGCTACTGGAGAATGTAGGCACAATTAAAGCATTGGATAAGAGGCAGAACTGGACTAGACATTTCCTTCCATTTGGGAGATGCTATTAATTTTATGAACAGCACACTTAGAAGTTTGAGGACACTATGTAAGAACTCAGAGCTAAAGAAGACTAGGTAAACTATAGTTGGTCGATTTGAGTATACATACATACACTTAGGCACATTAGTGATAAATGCCAGGCTAGTTTGGGGTTGTCTTTGAAGTTTATTATTTGCAGGTGTAGAAGCTCTTAGTTTTTCCTTGTAATGTTTCTGGAAGCAGAGTGCTCTCTTGAACTGTCTTTGATGATTCGATGTTTATACATCAGGTCTGCTGCGAATTTGGAAGGCACAGCAGAATCAGTCCTTTAGAGATCAGACGAAGACTGGATAGAATAAATTAAAAGTTTTGTTCTGAGACTTTGTATTCCTGTCCTTTGATTAGGGATCTGCTTGTAGAAAGGGGGAGTCATGACCTTTTGTGTAAACTCAACCAGGCAACGTGAGGTATTCCTCTCATTTGCTAATAATAATGCATATTTAAAGTCTCATCAAAGTATGTTGCCTATAGTTTGAATGTTGATTCCTGAATAAATAAGAGATTAAAATCTGGTTTTTAGGTTAAAGATACTCTATGCCAGCACACAAATCGTGCATCTAATGTGGATTTTGATGGCATTAAAGAGAAGTGGCAGCTGCCACGCATTATTAGCTATGCCCTTTTTCCTTAGTCACATTGGTTTTTCCTCCTTATGTTGAAAGGCCCTAGTCAATGTTGACTTTGCCCCTCTAAGTGCCAATAATTCTAAATTTTAATGTGTTTTAAGATAGGTGGTTTATTTCCTGTCTTATTTTCCTAGTTCTCTTGTTTGCACTGCTCTGATTCCCAGGACTCAAAAATGGGGGCCAGATGTATGTCAACATTGAGAAACCCTGACTGGCCCTCTTGTTCTCTCTCTCCCCTGATCTTAATGTAAGAAGGAAACTGTACCACCAGGGACAGCCACTGCTAGCATTCTGTTATTTCTGCCATCTGCAGATGGCTCATGAGATCTGCACTATTTTGGTTGTGGGCTTTAAAATTCTAACATTTAAAGACAACACTTTCTCATAACAGTGTAACCCTCTGAAAACATTGTATGTAAATGTGTGGATGTGCTGCATGTTTGTTCTCAATTTTGATAATTTTAAAATGGGGTTTTCTTACACAAAATTCTATCCAGAATTCTGAGACCAACTGGCTCACTTGTGTATTCATAGGCACATGTTAATTTTTTTCTGAATTTTGAAACAACAAATTGAAATGTGTAAAATGTAAACAATATTAACAATAAAAAAATGAATCTGTAAAATATAAAAATTATAGGTCATGTAGTAATAACATTCTTGTAAAGCCACTGTATATGTTTTAAAATACCACCTGTTTTCTTGTAAAGCCACTGTATATGTTTTAAAATACCACCTGTTTCTTTCTGTATTTATACATATAATTTATCTATATTTGTACCTATACTTGTGTGATTGTGGATTAGAAACTATAGGTAAAAATCATTCAAATTCTTATAAACTAGAAATATTGACTGTTGACATTTTGGTATGTTTTTTCATATACTCGAATACATATGTTCAGCATTGTTTTTAGAAGTTTAGGTAACTTGCTATAAAAATGATACATACATAATTCAGAATCCCTGGAAAAGATTAAAAAGCATAAACCAAAAATTGACAAATTTTTCCACTTAAAATAAGCATACACTAACAATTTTTAAAACCAGCTCTTCAAAGTACATACCTGTGTCTATAAACTGACACTTCTTATAAAAATGACCCTAGAGGGGCACCTGGGTGGCTCATTTGGTTAAGCCTCTGCCTTTGGCTCAGATTGTGATCTCAGGGTCCTGGGATTGAGCCCCATATTGGGCTCTCTGCTCAGTGGGGAGCCTGCTTCCCCTTCTCTCTCTGCCTGCCTCTCTGCCTACTTGTGATCTTCTGCCTGCCTCTCTGCCTACTTGTGATCTCTGCCTGCCAAATAAATAAATAAAAATTTTTAAAAAATGACCTTGGAGCACAATATACTGCCTTTTTTTAAATTTTAGGAACATATCAAATTTTTTTTTTTAAATTTTACTTATTAGAGAGCGCACAAGCAAGGGGGAGGGACAGAAAGAGAGGCAGACACTTAACTGACTGAGCCACCCAGCCGCCCATAAATGTTTTTATTTTATAGAATGTATTAAATAATTCCATTATCTGTAGATTTTGTAGGTCCAACTCTGTTTGTTATTCTTAATGATTCTTGTATGTGTTGGCTTACTTCCTCATGTGTTTTGCGATTTTCTTTTTTTTTAATTTTTAACGTGACCTCACATTTCTAGGAACTTTTTCTTTGGGAATTCTTCGAGAACTCAGAGTGAATCAGTTCAGAAAAATCTTGCATTTGCTTCTGCTAGATGCCTTGAAGGCACTTTGGGGTCCTGTTCGCTTCAGTTTAATGTTCAGCTTGAGATCTTTTGAGTGTCTACATGGATTGTGTGAATTCAAGCCTCCCCAGTATTAAGGGCATGTATCTGGATGCAAATTCGCAGGGGAGACTCTTTCCTGCTTATATTCAAGTCTGAGCCAGTTCTATTTCCTTACGTGCTTCCTATGTGATGAGGGTCAGTGTATCTTTGTGAGTGGGATGTCCCAGGTTTCTGCAGAGGTTTTTGACTTCCTACTTTTTACTTGCTTTCTGCCAGTGAAAGTCAAAATTAGCAGTCACCCAGGATTGGGGTGTACCTGGTTACTCGGTTCAGTGTTCTTTCACATTGACTGATTTCTTAACACATTTTGGCTTTCCAAGAGGTTCATTACTCTTTTGGCCAGCTTGACTAGGCATTTATGAAGGCAGGTGTAGGTGTATGTGTTTATGTGACGCATATGTATACAAATACTCAGCGGTTTTAGATGATTTTGTACTGGGAGTGTATTAAGGGTAATTTGTTCTTCGTATTCCTGGCAAGGAAGTCTAAAGTGGGACTTTTTAACTGTAGGACACGTGTTATCCTTCAAATATGTTTTTTACTTAAATAATCCCCTTCCTTGGGGCCTTAAGTTTACTTTCAGTTTCTCTGTTACAATGTTGTAATAGATGTCCTCATATAGTTGTCTTAGCATAGGCCACTGATTATTTCCCCAGGACAAATATCTTGAGGCAGAATTGCTAGGTCAAAGAGCATGCTTGTTTGGTTTTTGATAGATGTTGCTAGAGTCCTCCTGCAGGATCAGGATGATTGTTCAGTATTGAAACTTGTGATCACGGTATTTGAAAGTGCCATACTTAATTAAAACTGAGTGTTCTTTGACCATTTCTTTGAAAGGTGAATCATAACATTTTCTTATCCTTAATGAGGACCATTTGTATTTCTCTTGTAAATTTTCATTCATGTTTATCAATTGTTTTTCTCTTAGGATGGTCATTTATAGGTTTCTTTTTATTTGTCTAAACTGTATATCATACATAGTTCTTTTAAAACTTTTAAGATAGTAATGTGTTCATATGATGTAAAACACTTTCCAGTGTGCATTTCCTTTTTTTTTTTTTCTAATATAAAGAAGCTTTAAATGTTTAGTCACCTCTATCGATCTTGTATGGCTTTTGCTTTGGCATTATGCTAAAATAGCCTCCCCCTCTCTACAATTACATAAGTGTTCTACTGTGTTTTCTTTTAGGTCTGTTAAAGCTTTATTTTTCATAGAAACTGTATTTGTTCATGTGGTATAAAGATCTTATCACCTTAGACCACTGCAAATTTTTTTCATGTTGATTTGTCTTTGTTATTGCTTGGAGGTATGGGTTGGATAAAGCCAAATTATTTGGGAATGTTTTTCATGTTGAGGCTGTAACGTTTAGAAATAGAATTGGCTTAATATGGAATTTGTAATGCAGATGTTCATATGGACAATGGTGAACTCCAAATTCATGATGAACGAAGCAGGTGAGTATGTTAAGGAAGAAGGAATGAGCTAGGGATGTGTTAAAGAAGGAGGTTAGGTATAATGCTTAACCAGCATAGGGTCATCTTTCTACCAATTCGTGTGTGTTTTTTCTTTTGTCTTCCTAGTGACAGTTGGGAATGTGTGGGATTGACCAGGAAGGCTCTTGTATTATCAGGGGTTGCAGTGACTTGAGAAAGCTGAGAAGACTCTGTTACTGGCACGTTGTTTCTTGTGCGGTATGGCCTTTTGTGTATCGTGGGTGCTGAATAAGTGTTTGTTGTATGAATGAATGAATGAATGAATGAATGAGATCCACTGGCTAGGACATATAGTTAAGTAGTAGTTAAATACTTTGCGCTTTGGGGTAGACCAGTTCTTTAGTTCGTTCTTCATTTCTCATGGCTGGGTGTCCTTATTCATTTTTCCTTTAGTTGTTCCACAAGCCTTTATTGAGAACTGTGTGTCAGGTGCACTGGGCATTAGTATAACAAGATAATTATGGTGCTGATTATGTTCTCAAGGAGCACAAAGTCCAGCAGCTGTGTCATAAATAGTTTAGTGTGGTGGCTCTTATCTCTTGTGTGCAAGGTGCAGAGATGACGACATATATGAGGATACACAACTCTCTGCTGGCAGTGATATGTCTGTGTGTGGCTAAGGAGGAGACTGGAGACTGCTGGGATTTGGCGACAAAAGATAAAGAGGAGCTTACTTTGCGTTTCAGTCGTGGAAGAGGGCATTTTAATCCATGAAAATAGATGTGAAAAGGCTTGAAATAATACGGTGTGTTCTAGGAACATCAAGTAGTTCCGTTGGTAAATAATGGAAGACTTGCTCACGCATGAGGCAGAGGCCAGATTATGAGACGTCTTGTGGCGTACGGAGATGAATCTAAGTTTGTCTCTTCCGTCTCCGTTCTTAACAACTGAAAGGATTTCCACAGGCTTTTCAGGTAGATCTGAACCTACGATGGCAGGTTAAGATGGAGAAGGGCAGAGAAGTGCAGTAAGATTAGTGATAGAGATTCCTGCAATTGTCCTGGGAAGATGATCTGAACTAAGTGAGGGACACTGGGCAGCAGAGGAGAGAGAGTGGATTAGAATCTATTGGAAAGTGTTGTCAATAGGATTTAGGCATGTTCAAAGTAGGAAAATAATAAGTGGATTTGGAATATTTTAAAATGTGAGGTCCTTAAATTATATATAGGCCAGTTGAAGTGTGGGAGAATGTTCTAGAATGGGGATGTATAGTTAAGAACCATCAGCCTGCAAAAATCTGTGGGATCCATTGGTATGAATAAGTGGTCTAAGAAGAGGGAGCAGAAGGAGAATAGAAAAGAGCCAGACAGAGAACTCAGGGGTGCACCAACATTTCCAGATCAGCAGAGGAAGAGGATCTTGCAAAGATGGCTGAGAGAGAGCTGTCAGAAAGTTGGTTAAGAATCAAGGGAGTATGGTTCCATGAGTAGGGCCACTTTAAAAAGACAGTGACTGACAGTGTAAAATGCCACTAAAGGGTCAAGTAAGATGAAGACAGAGAAATGTCCTTATTTAGAGGAAAGTGATCTTTTCTCAAAATTTTGAGTTGGTGAGAGCAGAAGCCATGGTGCATCATTGAAGGATACAAAGGCAGTGAACACAATCTGTTATTTCAGTGTTCTTGGCCTTAAACAGAGAGGGTGGTGGAGGGAAGGAGCAAAGTGGGGGGTGGGGAGAGAGGAAGAAGTCGTAGCTGGGGTCAAGGGAGTTTTCTTCTGTTAAAAATGTGAATTATAGTATGTTTTTATTCTGAGGGCTGGGAATGGAGCAGAGAACAAAGCTGAAGGTACAAAAGAGAGAATAAGAGTGAAGCAAACTTGAGTTCATAGATATGGCCATTGAAGGACTAGGATGGGTGGGGAGAAATGTCTTACAGAGTCAGTGTTGGCCAAAACTGGTGACTATTACTATCATTGGAAGGTGAAGGTTTTCAAGTCATATGCTTTACATGTTTATGGGCACAAAGAACTGTGTCAGCTGTCTATTGAGTGTATGATAGAGCCTTGATTATGTCTTCATGGAGTGATGAATTGGCCATTTCCTCCTAAGTCTGACTTGTTGGGATAAACTTTATTGGAATCATTAATCGGATTGTGACACGACTAAAAGTATAAGGACACTGTATAAAAACCACAGTTGGCACAATGTTTACAGGTACCTGTAAATACATTGTTACTTTTGGATTATTGCTTAGCCCAATTCTGGTTTCCATTACAGTCTTGCTTCTGTGAGCCACAAGAACCTGAAGTACAATCAGAGGTGTTGGGAGATAATGAAGATTTGTGGCTCACATCTTGCCTTCATTCCCATAAAGACTGATTTAGTTTTCATTTGCGGGCTCCCAGACAGATGACTTCAGACGGATGGTGCTCTTGGAAGGGAAGGAAGCTCCCGGTCATACCATGTTGTACAGAAACCTGGGGGACTCTGCTCATTCTGTCATTGCTGCCACCACTTTGTAGTCACTGAATTCCAAATAATAGTGCACCTTCCTCCATCCCCCCAAAACAGAAGGAACTTGTCCTTTTAAGTAGGGAAACTCGACTAGGCTTTCTCAGAGATGCCTGCACTTTCAAAGGCACTTCCCACTAAGCAAATTTTATGTTAGGTTTCCCCGGAGGATGGGCGCTAGGGTGATTTGTGTGCCATCCTGCTTTTTGCACTTAGGCCAACCTTTCTCTGAATCAGCACTTGAGATGTGAGTGTGCACCTGTGAACACTCTTCTACCTTGGAGTATTCCAAGATTTCAAAATGGGCTCCTGATGACCTGCTTGGATTTCCAGAGTTTCTGATCTAGGCATGCAAATTCGCCTGGTCCTTATATTCTTCTTTTACTGACAATTTGAATTGCTTTGCCCTGTTACCCTTGGCAGGAAAAATCCTATGTGTATTTATGGTTTTAGATCCTCAGGTTTATTTACCTTCAATTAGGGATAAGAGGATACCCACCTACTGGCACAAAAACAGACACATAGACCAGTGGAACAGAGTAGAGAGCCCAGATATGTATGGACCCTCAACTTTATGGTCAAATAATCTTTGACAAAGCAGGAAAAAATAGTGGAAAAAGATGGTTTCTTCAATGAATGGTGCTGGGAAAATTGGGCAGGTATGTGTAGAAGAATGAAACTTGACCATTCTCTTACACCATTTCAAAGATAAACTTGAAATGGATAAAAGACTTCAACATGAGGCAGGAATCTAACAGAATCCTAGAGGAAAATATAGGCAGTAACCTCTTTGACACTGGCCACAGCAACTTCTTTCAAGATAGATCTCCAAAGGCAGAGGAAACAAAAGCAAAAATGAACTTTTGGGACTTCATCAAGATGAAAAGCTTCTGTACAGCAAAGGAGACAGTCAACAAAACAAAGAGACAACCCACGGAATGGAAGAAAATATTCACAAATGACAGTCCAGACAAAGGGCTGATATCCAAGATCTATAAAGAACTCCTCAAACTCAACACACACAAAACAGATAATCACATCAAAAAATGGGCAGAAGATACGAACAGACACTTCTCCAAAGAAGACATACAAATGGCTATCAGACACATGAAAAAATGTTCATCATAACTAACTGTTGGGGAGATTCAAATAAAAACCACATTGACGGGGCGCCTGAGTGGCTCAGTGGGTTAAAGCCTCTGCCTTCGGGCTCAGGTCATGATCTCAGGGTCCTGGGATTGAGCCCCATGTTGGGCTGTCTGTTCGGCAGGGAGCCTGCTTCCCTCTCTCTCTCTGCCTGCCTCTGCCTACTTGTGATCTCTGTCAGATAAATGAATAAAATCTTTAAAACAAACAAACAAAAAACTACATTGGGATACCACCTTACACCAGTTAGAATGGCCAAATTAACAAAATAGTAAACAACGTGTGTTGGAGAGGATGTGGAGAAAGGGGAACCCTCTTACACTATTGGTGGGAATGCAAGTTGGTGCAGTCACTTTTGAAAACAGTGTGGAGATTCCTTAAGAAATTAAAAATAGAGCTTCCCTATAACCCTGCAATTGCACTATTGGGTATTTATCCCAAAGATACAGATGAGAAGAAGGGCCATCTGTACCCCGATGTTCATAACAGCAATGGTCACAGTCGCCAAACTGTGGAAAGAACCAAGATGCCCTTGAACAGATGAATGGATAAGGAAGATGTGGCCCATATACACTATGGAGTATTATGCCTCCATCAGAAAGGATGAATACCCAACTTTTGTAGCAACATGGATGGGACTGGAGGAGATTATGCTGAGTGAAATAAGTCAAGCAGAGACAGTCAGTTATCATATGGTTTCATTTATTTGTGGAGCGTAAGGAATAGCATGGAGGACATTAGAAGATGGAGAAGAAAAGTGAGTTGGGGGAAATCGGAGGGGGAGACAAGCCATGAAAGACTGTGGACTCTGAGAAACAAACTGTGGGTTTTGGGGGGCGGGGTGGGGGAATGGATGAGCCTGGTGGTGGGTATTAAGGAGGGAATGTACTGCATGGAGCACTGGGTATGGTGCATAAACAATGAATTCTGGAACACTGAAAAGCAATTTAAAAAAATAAATAAAATTTAAAAAGGATGCCCACCTATTAAGCTCTCAGAAGCTGATAGATATTGACTTGCATTTATCCTCACTGTTCTCCCATTGATATTGTGTGACACTTCTCTCCATTTTAAAAGATCTTTCTGAAATATATTCTGGATTAACTTTGACACACAATGAATATTGTCTGGTAAAAATAAGTGTGTTTTGTCTTAAAATAGCTACAATACATACTCTAGTATTACAGTGATTTACTGTGGCGTGTGCAGTGTGGGGTGGCTTAAAAGTAAGATAAGAAGTTGATTGCTCAAGGGAATTTTACAAGGATAGCATAATAGAGGAATATATTCGAATATGTAATTAGAACCCTCTTCCTTTTAAGGGATTTACTTAGGACCGCTCTGTGTTTCCATGTATTTGACTTTAAAGTATGAAAAATTGGGAAACAGTGAACAGAAATCGTTAATCGGCTGTGATCTTATCATCACTGCCTTAATGCCTACTTGGTTGTAGCTAGATTTCATTCTGACTCCAGAAGGACAGAACTCTCTGAAAAACTACATTTTGTAGAAGAGAATTATCCCGCTTCTGTTTTAATTAGAAAGTAACAGAGCTTTTTTCCATTTCACAGTGTTTGTGGACAGCATGCCAGCATGTCCAATAGAAATTTCTGCAGTGATGGAAATGTTCTATTTTTGCACTGTTCGCGTATTACGCATGACCATCGTATTGGACAGTGCAGACCCTGACTTTGGACCAACCCCTGTTACTCGCTGTGTAGCTCTGCTGGTTTCAGAAGGCCTTTTCTTTTGGGCAGGCACAGCTCCACAGTGAGTGGGAGGGTGCTTGCTGGATTCCAGCCCTGCCCCTCCCACCTAGCCACGTGCTCTTGTGCAGTGAGCAAGTGGCACCATTGGCAAGGATGACCACCCCCCTCCCCCACCTCGCCACCGAAGCCCCGTACCTTGACTTCTGACCCAGGAGAAAACCCTGGCTCCATGCCCCAAAGAAGTCTCCCCACTTAGAGCTCGGCCCATTCTTTTTTTTTTTTTTTTTTTAAAGATTATTTATTTATTTATTTGTCATAGAGAGAGAAGCGAGAGCAAGCACAGGCAGACAGAGTGGCAGGCAGAGGAAGAGGGAGAAGCAGGCTCCCTGCCAAGCAAGGAGCCCGATGTGGGACTCGATCCCAGGATGCTGGGATCATGACCTGAGCCGAAGGCAGCCGCTTAACCAACTGAGCCACCCAGGCGTCCCAGAGCTCGGCCCATTCTTTACCGAGTTACAAATCTGTGCTAAGAGCCTCGGGTGTACAGACAGACCAACTGCATGTTAGAATTCTTCCTGTACCCAGATCTCTTTAGAACAGACTTGCATTCTCCCATATTCGGGAGGCCCTGGACCTGCCCGTGGATTCTTCCTTGTGCCTAGTGACTTAACCAAAAAAGTTCCTTGCACAGGATTTCCGAGGGTGATGGGAGAAAGGGGGAAATAATGGATTGCTACATGATTATTTCAGAAAGCAGAGCTGCGTCATACAGGGCTGTTCCCCGCTGTTTTCTTTGGTACCCACCCTTTATTCTGGAAAAGGACGTAGAGTGGAGGAGGTCTGAGCTTTCTTGCTTTTAATTGTTCTTTATCAACAAATGAAGCGTTACAGTGGACATTGACTGCTTTTAACTCAGCCCCACCTTCACTGTACTTCATAGATAATACACTGTACTTAGTAGATATCACTGCTGGGTATCATCATCATCATCATCAACATCATCATCATCATTTTTAAAGATTTTATTTGTTTGACAGAGAGAGACAGGGAACAAAGCAGGGGGAGTGGGAGAGGGAGAAGCAGGCTCCCGGCTGAGCAGGGAGTCCGAGGTAGGGATCGATCCCAGGATTCTGGGATACCAGGCTGAAGGCAGATGCCTAAGGACTGAGCCACCCAGGGGCCCCTATTACTATTATTAATGGCAGGCCGTTATTCTTGGTTTTGAGGCCATGGTGAGGTTTTGCTTGTCTTTTTAACCGGAAATTGGGTGGAGACGTATCAAGGAGTTGGGGCTGATGTCATCTTTATTCAGAAGTCCGTTTATGACCATTTGTGTGATTTATTGACTTAACCAAGGCTTTTGATCCTAATGAAATGGTTCTTGGGTTGAACTGATTGATCTCAAAGATTTTCGACTTGAGTATTTAAAAGGGTTATTATAGCCACCCTGAGAATCATGTAGTGTATAGGAATTATCTTTTAGACGGATTCAATTCCATTTCCAAGTGATCTAAAACCTATCTGTGTCCACATCCCTCTGCCTTCTTTTAAATTTATGACTAATAACTTAAACCTTTCTATGAACCGGCTATTTCCTTTATCGTGGTGTGATCTTGTGCTTCTGACCAGGAAATGAATTTAAAATGCCTCAGACGTGTTGGCTGGTCCTTTTCTTAAAGGAAACCTTGCTGTTGACTTTGTCCACATGAAAACTGTTGGTTTTGGCAAACACCTTTCACCGTTCAGATGGACAGCATTAAATCCCTTCATTCCATGGGTCAGTTTGTATAATGGTGTGCTGGGTACATTTTGCAGCTCTCTTATTCTTGTGGACTCACACTGGGATTGAGTCCTGCTCAAAATGACATGTTCTTAGCTTCAGTAAGTGTTTGTTCATGTCCATGATTTATAAAGGGCAGCACCTGAACTCAGATCTTTTCATCACTGACCCGTGGAGTTTAAATTAGTCTTTATTGAAGAATGCAAAGGCTCCTTCCTAAGAAAATTTCTGGAAATCCTCACAATTGAATAGGCAAAATTGCTCTCTGTTTGGATTACAGTGTTATTTCTTTTTAAAGAAAAGACCAAATTTGCTTTTTATTTCTTGTATCAAAAACACATGAGACTGGTTTTTATTCAACAGCCTTGAACACTTAGACTTTAGGCACTTAGCAGAGACCGCAGTCCTGAGTTGTCTACTTTCCAGTTGTATCAAAGGCCATTTGAGGGAAGTGATAGATTAAAGGAACAGTCTCATGAGTGGTTCTCAAAGTGTAGTCTCTGGTGCAGCCCCACCAGCATCACTTGAGAACTTGTTACTAAGTGCAAGATGGCTTACTGTACTAAGTACAGAATCAGAAACTCCGCAGGTCAGCACTCAGCTGTCTGGTGTTTGAACAAACCTTCCGATGAATTGTAGGGTATAGTTTGAGAACCACTAGTCTAATGCACTAGTTAACACATCTGGCTTTCAACCTAGGCTCACTTGGGGCACTCATTAAAATACACATTCCTGGTTCACATCCACACACAGTCTGATTCAGTGAGCCTCGCATAGGGCCCAGGAATCGGTGTTTTTTTTAATTTAATTTAATTTTTTTATTTTTTATTTTTTTTAAAGATTTTATTTATTTATTTGACAGAGAGAGATTACAGTAGGCAGAGAGGCAGGCAGAGAGAGAGAGGAGGAAGCAGGCTCCCTGCTGAGCAGAGAGCCCGATGCGGGACTCGATCCCAGGACCCTGAGATCATGACCCGAGCCGAAGGCAGCGGCCTAACCCACTTTGCCACCCAGGCGCCCCGGTGTTTTTAATATTGTGTGGCAAAGCCTGCTTTGGCAACCTCTGCTCTCACCTTGTGTCCTATTAGATCACTCAGTTGTATACACATGGACGATAATGCATTGTCCGTGTATAGATGTCTCTATAGAACTCTGATTTAAGATCATGGCTTGTAATGGAGGTTTCCTTAAGAAGGTGTTAAAACTACAGGTGACTGGATTCTGCTAAAGCAAAAGCCTCTGGTAGAGGTGAGGAGAGTTGTTCATTCTGGTGTGTGTTCTGGGTTTAAGAGTCTCAGCCCTATGAGAACTGTGGATTAAATTTTTTTTTTTTATTTATTAAGTTTTTAATTTTAATTCCAGTATAGATAACATACAGTCTTATGTTAGTTTGCGGTGTGAAGTATAGTGATTCGACAATGGTGGTCATCATGATAAATGTACTCTTTAAACCCCATCACCTATTTCCTCTATGCCTTACCCTACCTACCTCCCTACCTACCTCTGTAACCATCAGTTTGTTCTCTATAGTTAAGAGCCTGTTTCTTGGTTTGTCAATCTCTCTCTACCTTTTTTTCCCCTCATTTGTTTTGTTTCTTAAATTCCGCAGATGAGTGAGATCATATGGTATTTGTGTTTCTTTGATGGACTTTTTTCACTTAGCATAATACTGTCTAGCTCCATACATGATGACATGGCAAGATTTCACTCTTCTTTATGGCTAAATAATATTCCATTGTGTGTGTGTGTATGTGTGTGTGTGTGTGTGTGTGTGTGTACACATGCGGAACACACACACACACACCTTCTTTATCCATTCATCTGTCTAATGGACACTGGGCTGCTTCCATAATTTGGCTATTATGATGAATGCTGCTGTAAACAGAGAGGTACATGTATCCCTTGGAATTACTGTTTTTGTATTTGGGGGGTAAATACTCAGTAGTGTGATTGCTGGATTGACAGGTAGTTCTATTTTTAACTTTGTGAGGAATCTCCATGTCTTGTACAGTGGCTACACCAGTTTGCATTCCCACTAGCAGTGCAAGAGGGTTCCTTTATCTCCACATCCTCACCAACACTTGTGTCTTGTGTTTCTGATTTTAGCCATTCTTATTGGTGTGAGGTGGTATCTCATTGTAGTTTGGATTTGCATTTCCCTGATGATCAGTGATGTTGAGCATCTTTTCATGTGTCTGTGGGCCATCTGTATACCTTTGGAAAATGTCTGTCTGTGTCCTCTGCCCATTTTTAAATTACATTATTTGGGTTTTTTTTGGTGTTGAGTTGTGTAAGTTTTTTAAATAAGTAAGTTTTGGGTACTAACCCTTTATTGGATATGTCATTTGCAAATATCCTAATACCCATGGATTTTTGTCTTTTGCTTTCATTGAGGGTTGGTAGAGAAGAAATGGTGGCCATATTAATATTTCTTTCTGTTTTTTCCACATGAGGACTCTCACTTAGATTTAGTAGAACGTAGTCTCTCTCTCCTGATAGTTAATACGCAGCTCTTCATTTTCTCTTTTTGGTTTAGTTACCAGAGAGCTCGGTAACATTTTGCACTCAATTTAGAAATACCTATTTCAGGGCGCCTGGGTGGCTCAGTGGGTTAAGCCACTGCCTTCGGCTCAGGTCATGATCTCAGAGTCCTGGGATCGAGCCCCGCATGGGGCTCTCTGCTCAGCGGGGAGCCTGCTTTCTCCTCTCTCTCTGCCTGCCTCTTCTGCCTGCTTGTGATCTCCATCTGTCAAATAAATAAATAAAATCTTAAAAAAAAAAAAAAAGAAATACCTATTTCCCTTGTCCACTTTTATCCATGAGTCTTATTACCCCCAGCTTTATTGAGATATTATTGATCTATAACACTGAGTTTAAGATGCACAACATGATGATTTGTAGGTATATGTTGCAAAATGATTACAAAAAGTTTAGTTAACATAACCATTATCTCTTATAATTACCTTTTTTTTTTTTGGTGGTCATGACATTTAAGATCTATTCTCTTGATAACTTTCAAGTGTATAATACAGAATGTTAGTTATAGTCACCATGCTGTACGGAGTCCCAGAACTTACTCATTTTATCACTGGAATTTTGTAAACTTTGACCAACATTTCCCATTTCCTCCACTTTCTAGCCCCTGGCAACCACTGTCCTACTCACTATTTCTGTGACTTCGCTTTTTTAGATTTCACATACAGGTGAGGGCATACAATATTTGTCTTTCTCTGTCTGACTGACTTCACTTAGCATAATGCCCTCAGGGTCTATCAGTGTCACAAAAGGCAGGATTTCCCCCTTTTTATGGCTAAATAATATTTCATTATACATATCATATATACACCATCTTTCCTTTAGCTATTTATCTGTCCATGGGCAGTTAGGTTGTTTCCATGTCTTTTCTGTTGTTAATGTTGCAATAAAAATAGGAGTGAAGATACTCCTTTGAGATAATGATTTTATTTCCTTCAGTAATGAAGTCCAGAAGTATGACTGCTAGATCGTATGGTAGTTCTGACTGTCTGTAAACCTCCATTCTGTTTTCCACAGTGGCTGCACCAGTCTGCATTCCCAGCAAGAGGGCACAGGATTCCCTTTTGCCCACCACCTCAGCAACCCTTGTTATCTCTTTTTGATAACAACTATTCTTTTTTTTTTTTTTTAAAGATTTTATTTATTTAACAGACAGAGATCACAAGTAGGCAGAGAGACAGGCAGAGAGAGGAGGAAGCAGGCTCCCCACCGAGCAGAGAGCCCGATGCGGGGCTCGATCCCAGGACCCTGGGACCATGACCTGAGCTGAAGGCAGAGGCCTTAACCCACTGAGCCACCCAGGCGCTCCTGATAACAACTATTCTAACAGGTGTGAGGTGACATCTCATTGTGGTTTTGATTTGTATTTCCCTGATAATTAGTGATGTTATGAATCTTTTCATGGATCCATTGGCCATTTGTATGTCTTTGGAAAATGTCTATTCAAGAGCCTTGCCCATTTTTAAAATCCACA
This sequence comes from Mustela erminea, assembly GCF_009829155.1. Lineage (NCBI taxonomy): Eukaryota > Metazoa > Chordata > Mammalia > Carnivora > Mustelidae > Mustela > Mustela erminea. The sequence goes on from NC_045625.1 coordinate 21,886,402, forward strand.
ATTTTTTTTTTTCTTTTTGGCTATTGAGTTGTATGAATTCATTATCTATTTCAGATATTCATCCCTTATCAGTTAGGTGGTTTGTGTTTTTTTTTTTTCTCCCAGTCTGTAGATGTCTTTTCATGTTGTTGATTATTTCTTTTGCTGGGCAGAGAATATAGAGAATATAGTCCCTTTTAATTATTTTGGCTTTTGTTGTTTGTCTTTTGGTGTCATATTAAAAAAATCGTTGCCAAGGCCAATGTCGAGGACATTGTTATGTTTTCTTCTAGTAGTTTTATGGTTTTGGTTTTTTTTTTTTTTTTTTTAAAGATTTTATTTATTTATTTGACACAGAGAGATCACAAGTAGGCAGAGAGGCAGACAGAGAGAGAGAGAGAGAGAGAGAGGAGGAAGCAGGCTCCCTGCTGAGCAGAGAGCCCGATGCGGGACTCGATCCCAGGACCCTGAGATCATGACCTGAGCCGAAGGCAGCGGCTTAACCCACTGAGCCACCCAGGCGCCCTGGTTTTGGTTTTATACTTAAGTCTTTAATTCATTTTGAGTTAATTTTTCTGAGTAGAAGAAAAAGGGGTACAGTTTCATTCTTTTTTGCATGTGAATATCCAGTTTTGTCGGCACCATTGGTGAGAAAGATTGTCTTTTCCCCCATTGAGTATTCTTAGCTCCCTTGTCAAATATTAGTTGATCATATGTGTTACTATTATTTCTCAATCCTCAGTTCTGTTTCCGTTTCTTACGTTTTTTCTTTTCTAATTATGTTTGAGTAGCATTAGTTTTTGATGTAGTGTTCAACAATTCATTGGTTGCTTATAACCCCCAGTGCTGTGTGTGTGTGTTTAGGTCAATACCATATAGTTTTGATTATTATAGCTTGTGATAAAGTTTGAAATCAGGAATTGGGGTGCTTCTAGGTTTATTCCTTCTCAGGAACAATGGCTATTTGGGGTCTTTTGTAGTTCCATAAGAATTTTAGGATTTTTTTTTTCTATCACTATAAAAAATGCCATTGGAACATTGATAGAAAATGCTTTGAATTGATAGACAGCTTTTGGTAGTATGGACATTTTAACAATGTTCTTATTCATGAACACATATCTTCCATTTGTGTCTTCTATTTTTTCATCAGTCTCCTAATGTTCAGCATACAGCTCTTTATGCCTTCATCAAATAATTATTCTTAAACATTTTATTGTTTTTGACACATTCTAAATGGGACTGTTTTCTTTTTAATATAGTTGATTGTTAGTGTGAAGAAAGAAATGATTGTGTATTGATTTTATACCCTGCAACTTTATTGAATTTATTCTCTTTTTTTTGGTGGCGTCTTTGAGATTTTCTATTTATCAAATCCTGTCATCTGCAAAGAGAGACAACTTTTCTTCCTTTCTGATTTGGAAGCCTTTTATTTATTTATTTATTTGTTTGTTTGTTTATTTGCCTAATTGCTTTGGTTAGAACTTCCAATACTAAATATAGGAGCGGTGAGAGTGGCCATCTTTGCCTCATTCCTGATCTTAGTGGGAAAGCTTTTAACCTTTCAGTGTTGAACATGATGTTAGTTGTGAGTTTGTCATATGTGGCCTTTATTATTTTGAGATATGTTCCTTCTAGTTCCAATTTGTTGAGAGTTTTTTATTATGAACAGATGTCAAATTTTGTCAAATGCTTTTTTTGCATCTGTTGAGAAGATAACAGTATTTTAACCTTTTATTAACGTGGTTGTATCATACTTACTGATTTGCATATGTTGAGCCACACTTGCAGTGTTAAATCATACTTGTCATGCTGTATGATCCTTTTCATGTGCTATTGAATTTGGTTTGCTAAAATTTTGAGAATTTTTGCACTTTTATTTTTAAAGATTTTATTTATTATTTGACAGAGAGCACAAGCAGGAGGAGTGACAGGCAGAGGGAAAGGAAGAAGCAGGCTCCCCACTGAGCAGGGAGCCCATCATGGGGCTTGATCCTAGGACTCTGGGATCATGACCTGAGCCAAAGGCAGACGCTTAACCAGCTGAGCCATCCAGGCACCCTGTGCACCTGTGTTTATCAGGGATATTGGCTTATGTTTTCTTGTAGTATCTTTATCTGGCTTTTACATCAGGTTAATGTAGGCCTCATACAGTGGATTTGGGAGTATTCCTTCCTCTTCAGTTGTTTTGGGAAGCATTTGGAAAGGATTGGCATTAATTCTTCTTTACATGTTTGGTAGAACTCACCAGCAGAACTATCTAGGCCTGGCCTTTTTTGGTTGGGAGGTTTTTGATTAGTGTTTCCATCTTTGTATTTGTGTTTGATCTGCTCAGATCTTCTATTTCTTTATGATTCAGTCTTGGTAGGTTGTTTGTTTCTAGGAATATATCTGTTTTTTCTAGATTGTCCAGTTTGTTGGCATATAGTTGTTCGAACTCTTAACTCTTGTTCTTTTAAAACCTGTAAGCTGGCTGAAACTGGAGATGGATGGGGCCCAAAAACTATGTAAGTGGTATAATATCTGCCTTTGGCTTTGAAATAAGCTTATTTGGAGAACCTCTCCCAGCAGCGGGTCCCTGTCTCCTTTGTGTCTTCTTACATATATGATAGACGTACTACAGTTGTCAGTATACTGGTCGTGAAAGAGTTAATGTTTTCCATTACCAGGCACTGACCTAGGCAGTAGGGGAAATCTGGTTCATTTTGTTTCAAAATACACCATACCTCAAATAAGTACAAACAGCTGCAATGCAGGATTGGGGCCAAAAGAAATCAGTGTGGTGCTATGAACTCCAGCTGAGAGAAGTTCATGTAACATGGATTTGAGATCAGGCTCCAAAACGAAACCATCAGGCCCCAGCAGGAGAAGAGTCTTCCCTTGTCATCCTGGTCACCTCCACAGCCACCACTAAGACAGGGATGGCTCTTCAGAGAGGTGACTGGTTCCTGTTGCCTCTGGATCCCCTTCTGGGCTGTGGACTGAGCATACCACCTTCATTTGGAACCCCGTGCCACAGTAGTGCAGAGTGAAGAAATCTCGGAACACAGAGGATTTATAGATCTGTTGCCTGCTTATTTTATCTCCATGACTTGGCTTAAAACGCAACCACATGAACCCTGGCCTTACAGAACACTCCTTCCTTTTTTAAGCCCCAGGAAACCCTTGTTCAGGTAGAAACTCTGCCACTGAGTGTGGTTGGAGGGTTTTCTTTCTTCCAGATTTTTCAGGTAACATCCATCGAGCAAAACTTTTTTTTTTCTTTTTCTGATTCATTTTCTACCAGAATACCCTTTTTAATTTTATCATCATGCTTTCTCTTCTCTTGGGCTTAGCCATATAATATCTTTTCACACTGGCAAGATGTTTTTCTGTAGGACACTCTCCATTCTTTACATATTTGGATTTCCCCCTGTGATTTTTCTGGACAAGTAGGACAGCATTTTTCAGACTGATGACTAGATGGTCAGAAGCCTTTAAAGTGGTGTCTCACAGCTGTTTTTAGGTCTCCAGCTGGTTTTTAGGTCACGTCTCAGGCATAGGGGTTCTGCGGCTACTTGGTGGTTTTATTATCTCTGCAGTTTGTAAAAAGGCTTCACTATCTTCCCATTTTCTGCTGCTTTCCTGATAAACAGCTTCAACAATAATTTAAAAAGATAACCACTGTCACATTTAAAATCCTTTCATAAGAGGAAAACAAGACTTAGAATACCATTCACGCAAGTTCGGGAGGGGCCCTTTTTTTGTTTGCTTGTTTTCCTAGTTACTAAATCATGGCACACTGAGGAGAGTCCTCTAATTCCCTTTGCTCCACATTCCTAATTTCTTCAGCGGGGATGATAATGTTGTAAAATGTTACTCCTGAAATTGTTATATTAATGAACAAGGCCAGCCTTCCCTTACTGACCTTTCAAGTTGGCAAAAGCATGTTCGAGAATTCTCAGGAACCAATGGTATTTACATAGCCTCTGCCCAGCCAGGAACAATTCATGCTGTCCCCCAATCCTAGCGGTCTTCAGATTTCCCTCCATACTTACTGTTCTAAGGAAGTCTGTTTTAAGGACAGATCGCCAGGAGGGACCTCACTGAGAAACAGCGAGCAGGAAAGGAAATTAAATTAAGCGCCTCATTGTTCCCATTGTATTCAACAGGTATTATTTCTTTCCCTCCTCAAAACATTGGCCAGGATGTCTAGGTCTAGGTTTAGGATGGACGGGATTTTTTTCTTCTTTCTTTCTTTTCTTTCTTTCTTTCTTTCTTTTTTTTTTTTTTAAGGTAACTCATCTCCAGTTTAATTAGAGATTAGTAAAGGAAACGCGGTTTCTTATTTGGCTCTTGAACTTTGAAAAAAAATAAAACATTTATATTTCTGAATAGCACGTTGAGAGCCAAACAGCATCTGGAAGAGATTATTCTCACTGGTAGGCAGAAGAAGTTTCAAAATCCACCCTCTTCAAAGAACGTGGTACCTTGTCCCATGTCCCCCGTAGCCTGGAAACTGAAGACGTCTTGAGACCACATTGGTGGATCATCTGCCTTTTGCTTTGTTTTGTGTTGCATGGAAATGTATTTCTTTGGTGCCATAATACTTCTTTAGCTTTGAAACTCAAGCAAAACTTCATGGTGTGATGCTGCCTGCATTGTGCGCTGTGGTCCAGACTTTTCTCCTCTTTCAAAAGACCGATTTGACTTTTGGCAGCGCGCCTCTCATACACAGCCGTTTGTCTGAGACCTCTTTTCCTGTCTTCTCTACAGTCAGACGCATGTGTGTCTGGGGTAGTCATGTAATTTGTAACAGTAACTCGTAACCAGATTAAATTTTGTAAAATTCAATTTATTCTCGGGCCTGGGTATTCCTGTGTTAAACGGTGACACATGAACACTCCTTTCCAATTAAACACATTTTCTCTTGGATGGGGGGGGCTTCTGCCGCCCCTGCTTCTCCCCTCCTCATTCTCTCCTCTCCCTCCTCTTTCCGACTTGCAGAGAAGTTGCAAGTAGAGTACGAAAGTACGAAGGGACCTTTTAGCTCACTGAGTCAGTTAGAAGTGACTTGTTGAGGGGCACCTGGGTGGCTCAGTGGGTTAAGGCCTCTGCCTTCGGTTCAGGTCATGATCCCCACATTGGGCTCTCTGCTTGGCAGGGAGCCTGCTCCCCACCCCCCTGCCTGCCTCTCTGCCTACTTGTGATCTCTATCTGTCAAATAAATAAATAAAAAATCTTAAAAAAAAAAGTGACTTGTTGATATGATGTTGACACCCTCAAATACTATAGAATATATTTCCCATATACAAGGATGTTCTTCACATAGTCACAAAGCCACCATCCACATTAGGAGATGAGCATCTTTATTGTGTCTAATTTTCAGGTCGTCCTGCACTTTCCCCACCTTACCTCAATAATCTTTATAGCAAAGGATCCAGTCCAGAGTCTTGCATTGTATTCGTTTACGAGTCCAGAATCTTGCATTGTATTCGTTTACCATGTCTCTTGTCTTCTTTAACAGGGAACAGTTTCTCGGTGTTATTTCCCCCCTTTTGTGACCTGATCTTTTAAAAAATTATAGAACGCCTGGCGCAGTCAGAGGAGCCCATGACTCTTGATCTCAGGGTCGTGAGTTCGAGCCCCACATTGGATGTAGAGATTTACTTCAATAAGTAAAACTTAAAATTAAAGGTTATAGGAAAGTTATCTTGCAGAGCATCCTTCAGTTTGGGTTTGGCTCATGTTTCCTTTGGTTAAATTCAGATTTTGAAGCTTGTTCAGGAATATCACAGAAGTGAGACTTTGCTCTTCTCATCACATCCTCTCAGTGGCACACAGAGTCCGTTTGTTCCAATTTCTCGTTATACTTACTTCAAAGATTTGATGAAAGTCTTCCAGACTTCTCCACTGTAAAACTTCTGATTTCCCTTTGTAATGTATATGGGATTTTGTGGGAGAGTGTTTGGGTCTATGTAAATATCCCGTTTCTTGCCAAATTTTTATTTATTTATTTACATTACATTACATTTTTTAATTTATTTACATTAAAATCAACTCCTGGATTTCTATTTAAAAGGTTTTAAAGCTGTTACTGTCTTTTATTTTGAAGATTAAAAATTTTTATTTTAGGCCAAGACACTGCCCTTCAAACTAACTTCCCTGTTCTTTTAACATGTCCCCATGATTCTTTGAGTGCTTTCTGGCAAAACAAGATATTCTGAGTGATACCATGTACCATTTCAGGGCTTAGTAAATATGTATGTATTATCTTTGTACGTTTTTCCAAATTGCGGGCAGTGTATAGATACACAATTTCAATATAATTTAATTTTCATTGTATAAAAATTATACAAATTTTGATCATATAAAATTAAATTGTATGTAAACAGTTTTAGTAACTCAGTTTGGCAAGTCTTGTATCAGGTGTTTAGATTGTTTGTAAAGTTTGCCAGTCATACACAACAATGTATCAAGCATCCTTTTTTTTTTTTTTTTAAGATTTTATTTATTTATTTGACAGAGAGAGATCACAAGTAGGCAGAGAGGCAGACAGAGAGAGAGGAGGAAGCAGGCTCCCCGCTGAGCAGAGAGCCCAATGTGGGGCTCGATCCCAGGACCCTGAGATCATGACCTGAGCCGAAGGCAGCGGCTTAACCCACTGAGCCACCCAGGCGCCCCTATCAAGCATCCTTATAGCAAAATCTTTGCTTAGTATTAATTCTTTACCCAGTATGAATTCCTAGATGCCTTTGTTAACAGGCCCTTTGCTGTTACAAACTGTTACTCTGGGCTGAGTCACTGGTCTTATCACAGCTGTAGACTTCTGTATTCTGGCCAACTCTTTGGATACTTTGCCCCCCCCCCCCCATTTGCTCTCTTTTCTTCCCCTCTTCCCTTCTCCTTACCTCCATTAACGTGGATATGCATGTCCATATTCCTTCAGTTGTGGGCCATTTAGGAATTCTGACTTGAGAAATACGCGCTTGCTCTCAGGAGGAAATACCTTCCATCTCCTCCAGTGGCTGCTTTTGGCAGAGTCTAGCTTGGCCCCAGGCTTGGCTAGAGAGGTTGTCATTCTCCAGGTCTTGAAACTGAGGGACTGCAAATACTCCAGCACAGCTCAGAGGCTCCCTCCCTAAACATGCCTCCGTAAAATTTATCCATGCTCTGTGTCAGGGTACTTCTTTCCCGTAGATACAAGTCCTGAGTCCCATTGGTCTTTGCACTACTCTGGATCCCTGTGCAAATGGCTGAGGGTCATGGCATGAGACACTAAGAAGACCAAGAGCTTAGACATTGTGGGGCTTGGCAGTAGTGAGTCTGTCTCTCTTTCTCTTTTTTTTTAAATTTTTTTTTTTAAGATTTTATTTCTTTATTTGAGAAAGAGAGAGAGCGTGAGAGCATGAAGGAGAGAGGTCAGCGGGAGAAGCAGACTCCCCGCCGCGCAGGCAGCCCGATGTGGGACTCCATCCTGGGACTCGAGGATTATGACCCGAGCCGAAGGCAGTTGCTCAACCAACTGAGCCACCCAGGCGTCCCGAGTCTATCTCTTATCCAAAGAGATTCTCCCAGTCCTTTTAGTTGTATCCCTTCTCTCCCCCTTCGTGATGGAGCACACTCACTTGTTCATTGTTTTCTAACCCTGAAAGCTGTAACTCTAGCCCATTCCTGATCTACTCTTCCTAAAGTACAACCCCTCTCCCCCATTTTCTAAGCAATATAACACAGACTAGCTTGAGTTTGAGACGATAAACAGAGGATGGGCAACACATCTTTCCCTTTAGTAGTGACAGCTGGTCTGAGATTTTTCTGCCACTTGTGTTGTGACAATTCCTGGTTATTTTGAGACGTTTCAGGAGAGGCTCTCTCCCCGTCAAGAGCACTGTTCAAAAGCGAAAGCAGTGTGCCTGTCAGCGCACTCTTTGAAATCAGAACAGTGAGTTTCTTTAGATCATTTTGGGCCAGTTTCTAACATCTGTAGAATGCTGGACACTGAACAGATAAGATACATGTCAAAATGGGCGATGGTGGTACTTTCGTTTCTCCTTCTGCTGGCCGCGTGTATCCCTTCCTTGGAATGCGTCCGCTGAGTGCCATATGGAAAGAATGATAGACTTTTAGGCCAAGTGTAGAGTGAAAGGTCTGATTGAAAAGCTGGAGAAGCAAATGGAAAAACTGATCCTATATGTAGGAAAAGAAAAGATTTAAGAACACGAAACATTTTGTCTTCAGTAAATATATTGAAGCAAGGTCTTGGGCCTGTTACTTTGAAGAAGAGAGGAAAAGTTTCTGCCGCCACAGGTAGAGATGGTATTTTAAAACAAAACATGAGGAAACGATTCGGTTTCTTAAGTGCTTTTCTGATTTCTTTGTTCTGAGTCTGCATGGGAAGCAAATGGACCCTGAGAATGATCCCAGCTGGACCATTTGCTTCATTGGTTTTATGTGAAGCAGTGGTAAGGCTAGGAAATCGAGCTAAAAGAATGCACCATGGATCTTTAGTCAACCATTTATTCCTCCTTTTTTGGCTCTTTGAGCCTGAAATTCTCCTTTTATTGACGTTAGAAATAAAAGAGTATTGATTAACTCTCAAAAGGTGATGAATGTTTTCCTTTCTCTGGCAATTTTCTGAAAGTCTTTTTTAAAAATTTATTATTTAAAATTTATTTATTTATTTTGGAGAGAGTGAGCTGAGGAGAGCGGGTGCAGAGGGAGAGGGAAAGCAGACTCGTGCAGAGCCCGATGCGGGGCTCGATCTTACAACCCTGAGATCATGACCTGAACTGCCACCAAGAGTCTGATGCTTAACTGACTGAGCCACCCAGGTGCCCTGATGGAGTTTTTCTCTTAGTTCACTACATCTATATGCATTTTGGTTACATAGCTTTTAATAGTTACAATAACTGCATTTTTTGGTCCTGTTAGGATCCCAGGTATTCTGTGTTTACATTAAAAGTCTGCCTGTGCTCAGGCTCCCCTCAGCACCTTATTTTTATATATCACGTGACCAGTTGCATTATACCATTGAGTGGGTTTTTCAGGGAGAACTATATCCCAATTATATTTAATAAAAGTGCCTTGTTCTTGCTATTGCAAGTAGATGACAGTTTGGGTGAACATATACTTTTTTTTTTTTTTAAAGAAAAAAAATTTTTTTTTTGACAGCCAGATTTCACAAGTAGGCAGAGAGGCAGGCAGAGAGAGAGGGGGAAGCAGGCTCCCCGCTGAGCAGAGAGCCGGATACAGGGCTCCATCCCAGGACCCTGGGACCATGACCTGAGCGGAAGGCAGAGGCTTTAACCCACTGAGCCACCCAGGCGCCCTGAACATATACTTTTTGAGTCATTCTGTATTTCTGACAAAACCATGAAATTTGTTCCTGTCTTATCTGTTGTGGTCAGGATGATGGTGGCTATGTACAGCCCCTACCCACTGCCCCGCCTTGATGTTTATTTTAATGGGAATGCTTTAACCCTTGTGGTTCACTAACTAGACTTAGTGCTTCAGTTGTAGGTCATTTACCCCATAGTTTCCCTAGAAGGTGGTGAGCTCTCTGTTTTCCCCCTTTTAATTGTGGTAGCAGATACCTAAGATAAAATTCACTGTCTTACCTGTTTTCAGGTTTGAATACTGTTAGGTATGTTCCCATTGCTGGTCAGCAGATCTCCCGAACTCTTCATTTGGCCAAACTGAAACGCGGTACCCATGAAACAACAGCTCCCCATTTCCTTCTCCCCACAGCTGCTGCGGGCTACCCTTCTGCTTTCTGTCTCTGTGAATCTGACTGCTTTAGGTACCGTGTATGAGTGGAATCACGAAGGGTTTATCTTTTCGTTACTGGCTTACTTCGCTCAGCATAATGCCCTCAAGGTTTATCCGTGTTGTAATCTGGGTCAGCATTTTCTTCTTTAGAAGGCTTAGTGATATTCCCTCGTATTTACTACCACATCATTGCTCCATTCACTTGCTGATGGGCACTGGAGTTGTTTTTACTTTTTGGCTATTGTGAATAATGCTGGTTGGAACATGGGTATACAAATATCTCTGTTGAGACCCTGCTTTCTGTTCTTTTGGTGATAAATACAGAAGTGGAATTGCTGGGTCATATGATGATTCCATTCTTAACTTTTTGAGGAACCCCCATCCTGTTTTCGATAGGAGCTGAGCCATGTTACCGGTAGTACATAATACTACTACTGGTATTAGTATGTAGTGTACACATTAGTACATAGTACACAAGCAGTAAGATAAAGTTTTCGATTTCTTCACATCCCTGCCAATACTTATTTTCTGCTTTTTTGGTTAGCAACCGTTCTAACGGTGAGGTGCTATCTCATTGTGGTTTTGATGTGCATCTCCCTAACAATTGGTGATGTTGACTATCTTGTCATGGTGCTTTTTGGCCATCTGTATGTGGAGAAATGTTTGTTCAAGTCTTTTGTTCATTTTTTAAGTGTTTGATTTTATTGTTGAGTTGTAGCAGTTCTTTATATATTCTGGATATTAACTCTTTTTTAGATTTAGGATTTGCAAATATTTTCTTTGATTCCATGGACTGTATTTTTACTTTTGATTGTGTCATTTGCACAGAAGTTCTTAATTTTGATTTAATGCATCTTGTTTTTTTTTCTATTGTTGTTTGTGTTGTAGTAAGCTCTTTAAATTTTCTACATCTTTTAAGAAAAATGTGCGTGCATTTTTAAGTAACTAAAGTGCCATTTGTCCTCAGATCTACCAATTATTCTTATATTGACTCTCTTCTTTCTGTGCTCCATAGCCATACTGTCTAATCGGTCTAGTAAATTCTATTATTATAAGTACGTGTGGTTTTTCTCAAGCCCCTCTTCCATGGCATCCACTTGGTTTTCTGTTGTAATTCTTCTGCCTGTTGTAGTTTTAAATTTTTAGTGTCAGCAGTGAGACTATTTCTTCTTTTGCTTTTATTTTTTGCTGCATGTTTGTAACTTTAATTGTCAAGTAGCTGTTAGGAGACTTGCTTAAGAAAAGGAGCTCTTCTCTCGCTACCATTTTACCTTCACCGTAAACAGCATTTTCATTCATTTTAGTGGCTTTTTCAGTATTTTCATTGTATCTCTAAGATCTCTAAGATCTTTACTTGTACTTTTTGGTATATCAGTTTTGAATATTTCTAGCTGTCCCACGGGGAAGGTATCGCCATACACACATTCCCATCCTGTACCTCTTTGTCCTAATGCAGGTCATGATTTTGATTAGGGCCCTTCATTCCCGAGTGTTAATGCCATCGTGACCTTGTTCACGTTGATAGTGGAGCTGTCTAGAATTCTAGGAGTCCTTCTCCTCTTCTGCAAATCCTCCAAAGTTTTAATCTTTCTTTTTATGTTTGTGTTCTGTGTACTCATTCAGTCCTAAATTCTGTTAGTTCTAGAAGTCTGCTCTCGATGTATCCAGACGGACAGTTACTTTGCCAAAGCTGCTTTTTGAGTCCCATCACCTGTCAGTCAGGGATCGCATTTCTCAATGATGCCAGACACGCCTTTGCTTTTTCTCCTGTATTGAACTCCTGTGTCTGTATTACATGCCTTTTATTTTCTTATTTTCCTTCCCTGTTTTGCTGAAGAACATCCTCCAATACAATTGTAGGTTGTAAATGGCTTGCCTCATTGTCTTCTGGCTTCCAGGTTGCTGTTGAGAAGTCTAAAGACTATCTGATCCCTAATTCTTTGTTTATCTGCACCACCCACCCCCAATTTCTGATTGGCCATGGGATTTTTTTTCTATCTCTACCATTTAAAACATTTTTTTTAAAAGATTTTATTTATTTATTTGACAGAGAGAAATCACAAGTAGATGGAGAGGCAGGCAGAGAGAGAGAGAGAGAGGGAAGCAGGCTCCCTGCCGAGCAGAGAGCCCGATGCGGGACTCGATCCCAGGACCCTGAGATCATGACCTGAGCCGAAGGCAGTGGCTTAACCTACTGAGCCACCCAGGCGCCCCTACCATTTAAAAAATTTTTGTAATCATATGCTTAATGTGGACATTTTAAAATCAGTTGAATCGGGCAGGTAGGTACTCAGTGGATTCTAATAGTCAACAAATTTATGACTTTTCTGTTTTAGGAAATGTTTTGAGTTATGTGACCCTCCTCCTCCCATTTCCTTGTTTCTTTCATTCTGGAATTGCTTTTCTTGAGCTCTTGGATCTCCTGGACTATCCACTACCTTTTTCCTTCTTACCGTTCTATTTTCCTTTGCATTTTTGGCTCTACCTTTTGGGCAAGTTTCTTAAAACCTGATATTTCAGTCTTTCTACTGCATTTTGAATTAGCATTTGTTAAGTACCCTGTGTTTGTTTCAGTGGGTGCAATGTTATCTTTCTGGTGTTACTGTTGTTACATTTTCATCTGCTTAGAATCCAGAGAACATTAGTCCTTTGATGCTATAAGGCTGGCTCCCAATGCTGTTTTGCTCTGGTAGGGGGAATACATACCAAGAAAGACAACCTCTAGCTCTGACCTTCCTATCTCACATCTTGTTCAGGTTTGAGGTTCAGAGTATTTTTTTTCTACTTGGTTTCTGCCAGACTAAAAAGAGTTCCCTGTGGAAGGATACACAGATTTAAAGTCTGGCATTTTTTCCTACTTCATCTAAACGTCTTTATTTATAGGTAACGCTTTTCTAAAGCTTTAAACATTAATGTATTCTTTCCTGGTTGTAGCATGGATGGCGTCTTTCTTCCCCCCTTTCTGATTTTTCATTCATCTGTTATGTTTTGGGGATAGAAGCTTTGAAATCTTTACCCATGTAAGCCCCTCCCCCACCAAGCTCTGATTTATCTTCTCCTTCTGGAAAACCGTCTTTTACTTTATTTTTTTGTTTTCTGCTTTATCGACTGCCTTCATTCAAGTTCATAATTCAGATTTTTTTCTTTTTTCTTTTTGGTTAATGCAGACTCATTCTGACCTCAAGAGTTTAAAAGTTTTTTTCTTAACATAGTACCCCCATTCCTTAAGTAAATACTTGCTCTGATCCTAGAATCTTCCCTTCTCTTGAGCCATAATATTTTTCATTTGCCTGATGGATTTGGATTTTTCTCTGTTGCTTATCCATAGGGAGGGAAGTGTATGCATATTGAGTATCCGGTATTGCCCTGTATTCTTTCAAGAGACTGAAATGAGTCACTGTTGGACTCAAGTCCAGATAAAGGAAAATGGTTAGATTTATAGTACATTAATTTGCCAGTTAGAAATTCATCTTCCTGTGAGGCCTAGAGAAGGAGCCAGCATCAGCTGCAGAAGTAAACAAAGGGGAGTTTGCCTCAGAACCAAAGACTTTTTCTTTTAGGTATTTGGGGTGGCATTTAGTAAGGTCTTTGTCACTTGGCAAGCCCATGTCAGAGGCCAGTTGGTAGAGTTTTTCCCCACATGTTTTCTGGGGCAGTCATCATGGCCACATGTAAATCAGAAGTAAATACAGCCGGAGATGACTTGCTCAGTTGAAGCCAGGAACCCCATCTAAGGAGTGAGTGTATTGGGAAGGTGCTCCAGTGCCTCCTGGCTTCATTCCCTCCACCCCTTATCCCTCTGAACTAGGAGTATCATTATGAATCTGTTGGGGTCTCATTTGCTTATTTTCTGTCCATTCAGTGTGATTTCACATGAAGGCAATGTTGTTCCTTAGTCCTCCTGTCAGCCTCTCATGTTGATTCTTTCTAGAATATTTTTCTGAAAATTCAAGCAATAGCCGGGCTTCTAGGGCTGATTCAGGATATTTCCTGTTCTTAGAGTCAGTTGGTGATTTCTCTGGGAATGTGGCGCGGAGGAATGAGCCTGTGTAGCTTTCTTACTTAGGAATTGTATTTTGTACATCTGTTTTGAATCGGAGGGAGGGATAATGAGTTAATTCATACCCAATGACTATAGAGGAATAGATGAATGGGCCAGTAAATAAGTAAGTGACGGCTGATCTTCTGCAAGTGAAGGGCATGAGAAGTGGTTTGCGGTTTGGGGAAGAATGGTAGAGATCAGAAGAGATGCCTAGAATGGAGAATTAAGTGAAGTAGAGAAGGGGCGGGGGAGAGCAACAATAATGACCCAAGGGCAGCTGGGGTCAGTGGGGCCAACCCCCTTCACTCCGTGGCTCTCTGTAGCTGGGGCACAGTGTTCCAGCTCAAGTGAAGGGAGTGGAGAGCTGGATTGGTGTCCCGTTGGAAGAACTACAGGGCAGGCAACCAGATATTTGGAAGAGTTCAAAGAGGGATTAATTTCTTCAGAAAGTTGGTGTGATGCTATGGTTGGCGTTGCGAGGCTCTGGGACAGCAGGGGACTAGCACGTCACAGGGAGGTGGCTTACTTGGGTAGGGACTGAGTGTTAGTATTTAGGATGTCCTCTTCTCTTGTCTAGTTCCCCCATGATCTGTGCAGTTTGGTAAATAAGCTGGGAAGTACATAGCTTTTATAAATGTAGTTTTAGGACTTCACTCCCACAAGAGAGCTGATTTATACCCTTTGTGGTAGTATCGCTTAGCCCTCGTATTTTTGGAGTTAAGTGACCGTGTGCCATTTCATAAAGGGCTCCTGTCATGTCAGGATAAGTTCCACAGAAGCCTCACAACTCGATAGGTCTGAAATGCATTAGAGAAGGCAGTTAGCTTTCTGCCTTATTTTCTTGCTTGCTTCTTGAAAATAGGAGACTAAGAATCTGGGCTCTCTCTTACGTATCTCAAGGGTGTGTGACATAAATCAAAATTAGGAATGCCTCGTTGCCGTTTTCTACAAATGAGAGCAGCAGCCCAGGGTTCTCTGTTTCAGAGTTTGGGGAAGTTGGTTACTCTGCAGGGCCTCTGGCTTACATCCTGCTTTCTTCAGGACCATCTGAAATTTGTTCTTCAAGCCTAAGCACTTTCTGTCCTTAATTTATGTTCACATGAGTTGGGGAGGGGGACTAGTCTGTGGAAAGAGCATGGCCCTGGAGTGGGGCCTGGACAGGTGTCCTCTCCCTCGTGTCCGGGATGTATGGCTTTGGCTACCTGTGCTACACAAACTTTTACAGTCTCAGGGTCCTTGTCCGTGAAATGAGGTGACACCCTGTGCCTCAAACGGTATGCGGAATGAGTTTCTCAGTGCTCAGCATCTCCTAGGCTTTAGTTAAATCCCAGTGTCTTGCCTGCCCCCTTTGTTGGTTGGCAGTGATGCCACCAGGCATATTTGCCACATCCACTTCTATATCCTTTTCCCCACCACAGGCTAGCTGCTCTCTAGTCATCTTTCAGGCAATTCTCTGTACTCTCAATATTGAAAAATCTTTTAACGTCATATTGCTAAATGACTTAGCTTAGATATTGGACCCAAGCACGCAGTGTGTGAGTCTGTAAGAATAGAATCTCACTTGCCTGCTTATTTTGTTTCTTGGCTATATATACATCTGTCCACTCCACATATGATAGAGAAGACAATATGAATTATAAACACATGAGAAGGAAAGAGGAAAGTTTTTTTTTAAAAAGTAGGGATGGGCACAAAATGATGCCGGGAATAAGTTCAGTACAAAACAGTGCACCATGGGTGTCCTATAATTTTCTCAGTGGAGGTTTGGCGTTCAAGCCCAAAGGCACTCCCACTCCCCTGTACATACACCTTTCTCCCAGGCTGTTCATTTAGAGTCACAGTATGATGAACATTTTTTTTTCCTCTCCCCTAAAGCGAGGATTAAGGAGAACATTAGGGCACCTAAAGAATTTAGCGTTAAGTGTTGTATACCAAAATAGTTGGACAGCTTTACTCCTTACCTTTTAATAGCTGTAATCCCTATAACAGAGAAGACAAAGAAAGAGGAGCCATAGTTCTAAACAAAACCTAAAGCAATTGAAACTTTAGGATGAAGGGTAATATGCAAAGATGGGATAAAAGTCAGAACTTCAGGCTCATAGAACCTCGGTTATTTCTTGGGACACAGTTGTGAGATTTTGCGATTTGCCTGGCATCATCCAGCTGGTACAGAGTGGTGCCAGAGAATTCGGTATTCAGAAGGCTTGGATTAGATGTCCAGCTCAAGAGTTAAATCTTTACTTCTGCTATAATGGAAAGTATCATCTTCCAGTAGTTGAGAAGAGTTGAGTATCATCTTGCATGCTGGTGAAACGAGAAAGGATATTTCCAGACAAGAGCTCCCTGAGGTCAGGGGCTGCTCAGTTTGATTCGTTATGCCCCTGGTTCACTGTAGATGTTCAATAAATATCTTTTGAATAAAAGAAAGGGTACTGTTAGGTGGCCCGAAAACAACCTAAAAATGAGAACTTAGAAGGGAAGACTTTTCTTAAATTCTTAACAATGAAAACAGTTTCCCCACGGATCGAATTATAGTGTGGAAACAATCACTTCGGTCTTCAGACAGAACTGGGGCCACGCTTTACTGCAGAAAATTCAACATCTTTTTGAGTTTCCTTAATGAACATATTAGTAACAGAAGGTTTGTTACTGTTTTGTGCCTACCTAGCATCCTCTCTCCAAGGATGTCAAGAAGGCTGTAGAAATGTACTCTTCCCCACTCATGGGCAAGATGAATGAAGCCAGCAGTTGGAGTTCTTGATTCATTCTTGTAACTGACTCCTATCACTTTGGAATGTCTTCCCTTTCTTTAATTTTAGCGGTAACTCAGTTTCCTGAGGAAATGTGATCATGGAACATACTCACTGTCTTGTAATCCATACGAGACTGGGGTTCGATTGTGGCTCCAGTCCTGCTTCTGTCATTAATGAAATGTATGACCGTAGTGTCTTCTCCACACCTCAGTTTTCCATCTCCAAATGGGTATACTGGAACTGGATGGTCTTTAAGACACTCGGTGGTATTACTCTCTTTGCCCTTTGTATTTAAACTGGCAGTTACCGATCGTGGGTCCTTTGTTTTTGAATGATGGAGTGGTGTCTCCCTTGGGCCCACCGTCCCCAGCTTTATAGCTTGAAACGGCCTCCTCAAAACATCTAGCCAGCAAGGACAGCTGGATTCTGATTTCTGAAAATACATCAACCTGACATGATTTGGCTGAGTGGCATGGGAGTCCTGGCTCTGAGTTGTGCGATGCTGTCTTCTGGGTTCTTTCATTAAGCTTGGAGTTGGTATGTGGCACGGGGACTTTTGCTTCCTCTGGCCAG
This sequence comes from Mustela erminea, assembly GCF_009829155.1. Lineage (NCBI taxonomy): Eukaryota > Metazoa > Chordata > Mammalia > Carnivora > Mustelidae > Mustela > Mustela erminea. The sequence continues at coordinate 21,903,493 of NC_045625.1, forward strand.
TGGTACTTGACTTCCACGCCCTAGTCCTTTCAAGCTAACTGTGGATTTTCCTGCCCTTTTCCAGGTACACAGTTCCTCCTAGCATGACCGTGATCTGATCAACAGCTAACGTGACCTGACTCCTGTGTGTGGCACGGCTGTGCTGGGGGCTGGTCACTGCCCACAACTACGGAGCTGCCATGGCTGCTGCGTCCACTTCCAGCCCTCTAAATTCACAACCCCAGGTAAGTGATTCAACCTGGCGTAAGTCTGCACTAATCTTAATTGCACCAGATATTTAAATTGAGTTTCAGAAGGCGCATCTGACTCTAGGGATGGGATGAAACCTTGTCATGATCATTTAGTGGGCATTTGGATAACGGTGCTTTCGTGGGGGAGGTGCTGTTGAGTTCGAAACAGCTGGAACAATGAGCAAGTGATGACAGAGGACCAGCCTCCGTGCGGAGGGGTTTTCGTTTTCAGTGCTTTGAAGGTCTGTCTGTTCCTAGAGGCATCCCGGTCCAGACCGTTGAAGGCAAATCCTGCCGCTTTCCCTCTCTTGGCTTTTTTTAGGGTTTTAATGAAATAGCTCAGGCCAGATCCCCTCTTAGAAGTTTTCTGAATGCAGTCTCATTGTCTGCTTCCTCTAATTACTGTTTTGCCTTGACCTGTTCTAGGAGCTTTGCAAAGAAGAGGCCCCTCCCGAAACTTGTGAACCGTAGTCATGCGTTATTTTTCCTGTCCAGTGAACAGCAGTCACGTGGCAAGAACATTGCCTGCAGATGATTTTACAGTCTGATCTATTAGAGTAGTAATTGGACCTTTTCCGTTTTAACTGGCAGTGTGGTGTAGTGGGGAAACAGCCTTTGCGAGCGTTGGGCCGGAAGTCACATCCCGGTGGTTGGATGGCCTAGGTCACGCTGACCTCGCTCAGCTTCGACCTCTCCTCGTGCCACCAGACTTTGCGGGATGGTTCTCTGGATTAAGCGATAGCAGATAGGCGGAGCACGTAGCAGGGGCTCAACAGTTAGTTTCCCATCTGCTCTTCCTTCGTCTTCTGTCCCCTCCTTTTAGAGTGTGGCCTTCCCCATCTCATTTGTGATAATCATTTGTAAGCCAAGGTTAAGAAAAAAGTATACCTTTGAAAAAAGAACCATGTTGTTTGAAGTTTAAATCGTGGGGATACAGAATGTTTTTCCACACTTTTTTTTTTTTGGTTCTGTATCATTTTTCAGGCCCCTGGCTTCTGTAGGTCTTTCAAGTTAGGGATATGTGGAGGGAAGAGCCAAGACGCCGGAGGTGGAGGGTGGGGAGGGGGAGGAGAGCATTTTTACTTCATGCATATCTAAGTGATTTTTGTCTCTTCTAAAAAAAAAAGACCTTGGAATTTGTCATCTGGATAAAGTCCTCCTGTTATTTTTAAGATTTTAAAGCATTTGATATTTTCCAGAAAGTTTATTGTTACCACCATCATGTGTGTATTTCTCTTTCTGGTAAATGGATCTTGCTTTTCCAGCATTTCATTGACTTGGGCTGTTTGGTTTCCATTGCCCTCAGTCGGATTTTTAGTGCTGCAGAGACCTTGTAAGGGCGTAGTGAGACCGAGCACCCGTTCCCCAAGGTTGCCCTGTCAGAGTCCGCTGTGGCAGTCCCCGTGCAGCAGCCATTCTGAGCCTCTGGTGAAGTGAGGTAGGCCCTAGCTCCGGTTTTCTGGGCAAGGATTTCAGCCCCTCTGTTGCTTCCGTCAGCGTCTCCCAGAGGAGCATCTTATCCGCACGCCTCTTTGCTCTTACACAAGCTACTATCAGCTGGCAAGCCGGAGAAGTATTTCTTAGTGACTCATTTAATTAAAATGTTTAACACCACCCAAGGTAGAAAGATGTTGTATTGAATACAAACACTTGGGGAAAATATGGGCTCTTGTAAATCCTCTGTGGGAAGGTAAATTGGTGCAGTCACTCCGGAGAGTACTTTGATAGCATCTATTAAAATTCTTTCCCTTTCCATATACCCTCTTCCCATCTCAGTAACTGCATTAGAAAAACACATGTAGATGAGCCCAAGGAGATGTGCATTAAGGTATTTACTCACTGAAGCACTAGTTGAAGGCCAAGAAGTACAAAGCTTTCTGAATATACGATAGCAGAGCGACAATTCAGGCGTGCTGTTATGATTTAAGTACCATGAAGCAATTAGAAAAATGGTAAGTACATATCTCAACACAGTTCTGTCTCCCTAAGATACCTGACGGAGGAAAAAGAAAGTAAAATGCAGACTCATTCAGGAAGATATCATTCAAACCGTAAACCAAGATCGTATGTTTTTAGGGACGACTGTAGGATACATTAGTGTAAGCGCATAGTGAAAAGTCTAGAACACACATTGTCAGTGGGGGTGATGTTTTCCCCCAGAGTGCAAAAATTGGATCTTGGGAGACAGAAAAAGCCCTCCTAAAGTTTAACCCTACCTGATGACATCCTGTCCCTTAGTATTTAATTTCACTCATTGGGGAGAATTTAAATATAGTAAGTTTTCTTGTTGAGAATTACCAGTGGCGGGGGTGGGGGGGGGCAGCAAAAAGTCAAACCCTGGGGTAGATGTGCAAAGGCTCTCCCGTCCCACTGCCTGGGGTTTAAATCCTGGCTCAGCGTTTACTGCCTGAGCCTGTGGGGGTGGGAGAAAGGTTTCTGCCCTGTGAGGTGTTTCCTTACCTGCAAAATGCCCATAAAAATTACAGAGCCAGCTTCATAGGATTGTTTTAAGGATGAAATGAGATAATATGTCTGAAACGTAGAACAAAGTCTGGCACCGAGGACTCAGTACACTTTAGTTAACAGCGTTGAGCACACTCGCTGTGGGCAGGCCTGGGGAGTCCAAGAATAAATAAAAGAAACAAGGCTTTTGCCCTGCAGGGTTTAGAAATGTAGTGGGAAATGTGCAGACGGGGAAACAAAATATTAGAGACCAGTGTCACACGCGCTAGGATAGAAGTATGGGGACGTTAGGAGAAAAGTAAAGCAGCCAGGAAAGATCTGCAGGATCAGGGAAGGCTTCTGGAAGGAGGACCGCCAGGCTGGGAGCTGGTCTGTCCTTACTTGGACAAGGGAGGAGAAGGAGCACGTGTGAGTGTCGAATGTCCCAAGGGGAGAGCGAGAGCCCAGCATTTGGGGGGTCCGTTCAGGATAGCTGCCGTCTGCTGGGGTGTGAGGTGGTAAGCACAGATGTGCTCAAGCCAGCTCTGCCAGCTCCTGAGATCCAACTGTTAACATTTTCAGGAACCGTGCGAGCCAGCTGACTTCATGCTTGTAGCTTGCATTCAGCCCGGGTGGAGTCTTTAACCAGGGAAATTGGCAAACACAGTTCCTGACTCTTTTTTTTTTTTTTTTTTAAAGATTTTATTTATTTATTTGACACAGAGAAATCACAAGTAGACAGAGAGGCAGGCAGAGAGAGAGAGAGGAGGAAGCAGGCTCCCTGCTGAGCAGAGAGCCCAATGCGGGTCTCGATCCCAGGACCCTGAGATCATGACCTGAGCCGAAGGCAGCGGCTTAACCCACTGAGCCACCCAGGTGCCCCCACAGTTCCTGACTCTTAAGGGCCCATTGTTAGGTATTTATCAGCCTACTTCTGGTTGTAGAGGAGGGAGATGGGTTGTTACAAGGTTGGAGAAGATTCTTGCAGCGCCTCGCAAGCTATGTAGAAGAATTAAACATTAGTCTTGAAGCGTGTGTAGCTTTGGAGTCATGGGGCTGGCTTCAGACCCTGACTTTTGATAGTTCTATTGAACAAGTTCATTAATTGATCTCAATGAGGGTAGCAGGTCCTCTTATTCTTAGTATGTGCTGGGAACAAGCAGCCTCGGATTGTTGGAGGAACCCAAGTCCACCTGGAAGGAGTCAGCAGTAAACTATCAGCTTAGGTCCCAGGGAGAGGGAGCTTACACTCCTGGAGAGCTGCACGTCCCTGGGTCACTTTGTTCCCATGCCTTCTGATGATCTGTACATCTGTTCTTCACATGTAATTTGTGCAGTCAGATTTTAGTCCCAGGCTGACTTGCCCTCGCTCAGGAGTCTGTATGGATGTCTACTCTCCCAGATTTCTCCAGGTTCAGAGAAAGTGAAAGTAATTGAAATACACCATCTCCTCAGACAAGGCGAAATGAGCAGTTCCTTCCATCAGCCTAGCCTGGTATCGTCTGGCATATCCACTCGCATTCTTTTAGACTGAATTCAGGGACCTATGTAAAGATGAACCCACCTTCGAGTGTGAGAATCCTGACAATCCTTTTCTAAGGCAAAAAAAAACAATTGCAAAAAAAAAAAAAAAGCTTTTGGTTTTGTTTTCCTCTATTCATTTGGTAACAAAGAGCATTTTTCTAATCAAGGCTGCCTAATACTAGATATAAGCTAATTAATATGAACAAATAGCCTGTGATTGTTTCAAACAATAATAGGGAAGAAAGCTTTCTTTGTCACTTGGGCTGGGGTTGCTGTTTAGTTAGTGACAGATAGGCCTTGTGCTTTGAAGTGGGACAAGTTTGTATTCCCTGCTTTGCCCCTGACTAGACTGTGAGGTGGATTTTTGTTTTCTCCTGTTGAGAAAGCACCTTGTTCTTACGAAGCGAGATAAATACTGCCCCGAAACTGGGCTAGTAGCAGCAGGAAGACCATGTGTAGCTAAGATACTCCTGTGTTAGTCTAGGCCTTGATAAAGAGTTCCTTGCCCAATGAAACCTTTAGGGAAATGTTGGCAGACGGGAACACGTTCACCATTAGGTTAAATTAATGTGTTCATATCCTGCAGATATGAACTTGGGGTGGGGTAGGAAATAAAGTCTTGCCACTCTTAATGGCCGGTTTCTGTTTCTAGAATTCTGGTTAGCATTGCTTTAATTGAGTTGCATCCAATGACCGTGGGTAGAGGATGGATTCGAAGTTTTATTTTCCTTTTGATTGGAAAGCCTGAGTGGTTCACTACATGCAAGAACAGTTTGGCCTATCTCAAGCCCAGGATCGATGTGGATAATTTCAATGGTATTCCAATCCCGCTCCCTGGGATTCCAGTAAGAGAGGACTCTATTCTAACCGCATTTTACAAGGTACTTCATTCTGTCATTTGTGAAGTGGCTATCTTGGTTTTAAGCCTGGGAAACAAAGATATTTTGATCCCTCAAAGTGATTTCCTGCAGCTTTCTTTAAAGACATGAGTTTGGGTAAATAGGGACTAGTAGATACCCAGTGTTCTCATGGAACACAAGTAGGTCTCTACTTGTCTCTTGGAAGGCAGGCGTTTTTGAACATTACCCAATAGGTTCCTCTAACAAAATCCATCATATTTCCAAAATGTATGTTTTAGAGGTTTTATTTCTGATGTTAGAGACTGGATACTTTTGGATTAAAGCACTTGAATTCCATATTAAGTGGGTTGCATTTTTTGCCATTGAAAGAAAAGTTTTGAAACTAAAGTTTTTTAGGTTTTTAGAACCTTTTATGATGGCAGTTTTCAAATGTTCACAAAAACAAAAAAGAATAGTATAACGGGGGTGCCTGGGTGGCTCAGTGGGTTAAAGCCTCTGCCTTCGGCTCAGGTCATGATCTCAGAGTCCTGGGATCGAGCCCCACGTCGGCCTCTCTGCTCAGCGGGAAACTGCTTCCTCCTCTCTCTCTCTGCCTGCCTCTCTACCTACTTGTGATCTCTCTGTCAAATAAATAAAGTCTTAAAAAAAAAAAGTGTCTTTAAAAAAAAAAATGAGACATACACTGAAGGCTCCAAAGTAAAAGAATGATTGTAATTGTTAAATTTTTAGTCTCTAAGGGATCACAGACAGCTGGATAGGGCTTTTAGACTAAAATGTAAATAGTTGGAATTTGAAATATATTTCCAGTGCCACACAGTGAAGACATGGTGTGGTCTGGCTTCATCTAACATGGAATTGAGAAAAAAGAGTTCCAGAGCTGAGATACAGGTGAATTTTAGGTCAAATCCCATAGCTGTGGCATGTTTTTTTTTTTTTTTTTAAGATTTAATTTATTTATTTGACAGAGCTCACAAGTAGGCAGAGAGGCAGGCAGAGAGAGAGGAGGAAGCAGGCTCCCTACTGAGCAGACAGCCAGATGCGGGGATCGATCCCAGGACCCTGAGATCATGACCTGAGCCGAAGGCAGAGGCTTAACCCACTGAGCCACCCAGGTGCCCCGCTACGGCATGTTTTAATATAGGTATCTCTTATAGTTTTATTTCTTTTAATCTCTAAAATTCAAGTAATATGCACTGTGCTCCTAGGTTTAAATGGCAAAATATCTGTGAAGTCCTTTATCTGTTTAAATGGCAAAATATCTGTTAAGTACACTATCAGCCCCTTAGATACGTGACCTATATTATTTCCTTCCTTCCCCCCCTCCCTGTAATTATTCTGAGAATTCTTTACAGGGAGAAGGTGGTTACCTCTACAAATGGTCTGTGTGTATGATGTGCTTATGTAGTGTGCCAGAGATCCATCAGAGGAAAGCCAAGGTAGATAAACAGTACGGAAAACTCCAGCCTATTGCCAGGAACAAATGCATGCGTAGATAAACACTTAGATTTCCGACTTACTCTGTCTTGAGCCACATTTCTCTTAGAGGTGAAAACTTGTGCTTATATTGCAATTTAAATTCATCTCTGCTCTCTTTTGTGTTTATAAGCTCAGATAAAGCTTGAGAGGATATTTTATTTCAGAATATGAGGGCACATTTTCTTCCCCCTCCAAACCAACTTCCATAAAATAAAGGTGGGGGAAGAGGGATAGGGAGTTAATTCTCTCACGTGACAAAAAGTCGTGTGGCTTTAAAAAAAGGGTTTAATTTATTTATTTATTTGACAGAGAGTGAGAGAGAGAGAGGGAGATCACAAGTAGGCAGAGAGACAGGCGGAGAGAGAGAAGCAGGCTCCCTGCTGAGCAGAGAGCCTGATGCGGGACTCCATCCCAGGACCCTGAGATCATGACCCGAGCCGAAGGCAGAGGCTTAACCCACTGAGCCACCCAGGTACCCAGGATCATGTGATTTTTTTAAAAAAAGATTTTATGTATTTTTTTTTTTTTTTTAAGATTTTATTCATTTATTTGCCAGAGAGGGAGAGGGTGAGAGAGAGAGCACAAACAGGGGGAGCAGCAGGCAGAGGGAGAAGCAGGCTCCCTGCTGAATAGGGACCCCAATGCAGGACTCAATGCCAGGACCCCAGGATCTTGACCTGAGCTGAAGGCAGACACTTAACCAGCTGAGCCACCCAGGCATCCCTATTTATTTTCTTTAAGGAAACTCCACATCCAGCGTGGGCGTATACTCAACAATCCAAGAGTTGCATGCCGCAGGGACTGAACCAGCCGGGAGCCCCAAGGCCACGTGATTTTACTTAGAAAGGGACTCGGCAGTGATGATTAGGAAATGTTTAACAATTATATCCATTTTAGTAAGTTTTGAACTTTAATTCTATTATAGTTAACATATAGTGTTATATTAGTTTCAGGTGTATAATCTAATGTGCAATAGTGTACACTGTAGGGTCCAGTATAGTGATTCAACAGTTGTGTCCATTACTCAGTGCTCGTCTTGACAAGTGCACTCCTTCATCCCCATCATCAATTCCCCCATCCCCCCACCCGCCTCCCCTCTGGTGACCATCAGTTTGTTCTCTATTGTTAAGAGTCTGTTTCTTGGTGTGTGTGTGTGTGTCTCTCTTTTTTCTTTTGCTCCTTTTTTTTGTTTCTTAAATTCCACATATGAATGAAATCATACAGAATTTCTTTCTCTGAATTATTTCGCTTAGCGTAATACCCCCTCAGTCCGTCCACGTTGTTGCACATGGCAAGATTTCATTCCTTTTTATGGCCAAGTAATATTCCACACACGCCACATCTTATTTACATACACACACCACATCTTCTTTATCCATTCATCTATATGAGGGCACATTTTGACTCTTCTATTCATATAATGAAGATATCTGGGTACAAAGACCTTTCGTGTTTGCTGCTTTTTCTTTCCAATATTTTCTTTCTAATTAGTCTTGAATGATTAATGGAGCTACCTCTATAGCCTTCAAAAGGGATGTGTTTTTCTCACTCTTCCTGCCCATTCTGATGCTGTTTGCCTAGTTTCCTTTTCACCTGCCTAGGTTCTCCAACTATTTTTCTTTGAACTTTCACTGCAGCTTTTCCAGGAATAGACACTAAGGTGGGGCTGGGTCCTGCTGTGTTTCCCAGGGGAGGAGAGCGTAATAACAGAGTCCGGATTTCTGTCTTCAGAGAATCGTACCTTGCTATAAGAAGACTGTCATTGAAAGAATCAGCCTCCATCCCCTGTCTGTGATGATACTGCTATTTCATAATTGCACAGCATCCCTTAAGAACTGCCCTTCAGTTAAACTTATCCCACTTCATAAACGGTAATCCTAGGCAGGCACAGGCTGGGAAAGAAGTGTATTGTTACCTTCACCTTAGCATCTAAGACAGAAAGTTTGTGAAAGAGTCATGGAATAGATTGAGTTCTTGAAAGGTTAAGTTGGAAGTAAAGTGACTTTCAGGGATTCAGACCCACTTTGGAAGCAAGAACCTCCAGTCTCAGAGAAAGGAGGGATAGGACATGGTGGAACTAGGTAGCTTCCTGATGTCTCAATATTTGCACTTAGATGAACCCCCACCAGCCAGCATGGGTAAGTTTTGGAGGCTTAATTGAGGCCTGGAAAGAAGATCTGTTCATCCAGAATCGGCTTTGAGCCCCAACTCTAAGGGGTTTGCATACTCTAAAACTCTTGTCTAGCATGACCTTAATTGTAGTTGATTAGGTTACCGAAGGAATCTGGAAAAAACAGTGGAGGGCAGGACCCAGAAGAACCCCAGCCAGCCCTATGGCTTGTGTTCTGGGCTTATCTCTGACATGCTGGATGGAGTGGGTGACCAGTGGGAACTCAGGACTCCACAGTCACGGTCAGGCAAAGATCTTCCTACCTCTGTGAGACCCATCAAGGTGGAGACTCAGCTGCTCATCGGCCATTGTTTCATTCAGGATAAACTAGGATGACACTGAACTTGCAGATGGAAATTCAGTTCCTTGATAGTGGAGCAAGAAAAGGTGGAAGAAACAAGGAGGCATGATGGGGAATCTGTGAGGATTATGGATGTAGTTACACTGTGATGTTTAGCTTTTTCAGATGATGTATCAGGAATACATACTTATTCTTAGAACTTTTTTACATATTTTCCTTAAAATCATTAAAAAAACCAATAAAGTAGTGAATGCTACTGCTTTTGGATGCACGTTTTATTGCTTTCTGTATTACAGAAAAAGAAAGCAGACGAGCTCTGTAGGAATAAAAGAGTATATAAGTGTAGGTGGTAGAATACAAAGATTTAAATAGTAAATAATCTTATTTTTAAAAATTGAGCACCTGAAACTAATATTATTTATCAGTTATATCTCAATAATAAAAGAAACCACTGTTAGTTGAGAAAATTATCCAGACAAGCAACGTGTAAGTACGTGAAAAGTATTAAGCCCCTAAGAATAATAGTAAAATAGACGTAAGAGCTCTTTCAGATTACTTATCAAAGTTTCATAGACCTTCGAGAAGACTTGTATAGGTGCTGTGACAGATCATAAGACTCATTGATTTGATGTCAGTTCCCTGCAAATGCATTTTGTAGATTGAATGTGATCACAATAAAATACTAAATTTTTTTGGAAACCTCACGAGTTCTAACACTTGTATAAAAATAAAAAAGGTCAGGGGTGCCTGGGTGGCTCAGTGGTTTAAAGTCTCTGCCTTCAGCTCGGGTCATGATCCCGGGGTCCTGGGATCGAGCCCCGCATCAGGCTCTCTGCTTAGCGGGGAGCCTGCTGCTTCCTCTCTCTCTCTGCCTGCTTCTCTGCCTACTTGTGATCTCTGTCTGTCCAATAAATAAACAAAATCTTTAAAAAAATAAAATTTAAAAGGTCAAAAAAACCTGATAAAATCTTAAAGAAAAACTAGATGGGAAAAAGTGCTTTTCCAGATACCAGAATTTATAATAAAGTTAAAATGAATAAGGCAGTGAGGTATTTGTATGGGGATAGATAAAGCATCAGGAGAAATAGACACCAGTCCACACCCGTATCGCTGTAAAGAAAAAAACAAATTGGAACAAGATAATAAGGAAACATTCTACTGTTAGACTATGAAAAAGAGGGGCTAATGGAAAATAATTTTTCATTTGCTTCATGGGTGAGCGACATACTGTTTTCATCTGTGAGTTCAAGAACATTGTGTTTGGAGGTGGTCATTGATTTATGAATGTCAAGCTCTCTGGGTTACTGAATTCAAAAGTTTCCAGAGACGCGATCTCACAGAGACTGAGTAATAAGTACTCCATCTTTCAAAGTGGGTGGTGTTTTCCTCTCCATTTTTTTCAGTTGAGGAAACGGAGCACTGAGAGGGGAGTGGTATATAATTGGCACTTGAACTCCGGTTTCGCTGAGTCTAAGACCTAAGCTCCCAGCCGCTATGAATCTGTGGTGACGCCTCCCATTCCCCTTTCTGTCTCCCAGGAAATGGGCAATTGAAAGGGAAGTATCATCCCATATCCAGGTGTTATTCTTGAGTCACACTGTTGGGCTTGCTGCTACCCTTCCTTCTCATTCCTCCCGCGCCCTCTTTAATTGACAGTGCAACCCATTTGCTGTGACTCCAACTGCATTAACTGTGTGTGGGTTTTTTTTTTTTTTTAAGATTTTATTTATTTATTTGAAAGAGAATGAGAGAAAGAGCAGGAGAGTGGGGGAGGGGCAGAATGAAAAATCAGACTCCCCACTGAGCAGGGAGCCTGATGCGGGACTCGATCCAGGGACTCCAGGATTGTTACCGGAGGCAGTCAACCAACTGAGCCACCCAGGCACCCCGGTGTCGTTTTTATTGTTGTTGGTGTTGTTTTTAATATGTCAAGCCTACGGAAAAGTGTAGAGACTGTTAGAATACAGTGGTAGATCTGTTACCCAGCCTTGTAAAATTTAAACATTTTGGTGTAATCCCTTCAAAATCTTTGGGTCTTGAATAAATGAAACACATAATTACAGATAAAGTTGAAACCCCTTGTTGTCTTTGCTAGTTTAATGAACCTCCCTCTTGGCTCACGTCCGACATGGAGATTTGTCATCTCCCTGCGTGTGTTGGTGGATATATATACATACGTGGGAAAACACAAACGATATTTAGTATTTCTGCAAGAAATGCTTCCCAAGAATGGTGTGGTGCACCCACTGCTTTAGTCATCAGCATACATAAAGCTCTCTTTGTTCATTCTGACTGCTCCGTAGCATACCTCTCTGTCCAGATTATAACTTACCCGTTCTCCACTTGACGGATATTTATGTTGCTTCTGATATTTCAATGTGTTTATTTTATTTATCTAAGAGATTGGCAGAGAGAAAACAAGAAGAGAGGAAACACAAGCCAGGGGCAGGGAGAGGGAGAAGCAGGCTTCTCGTTGAGCAGGGAGCCTGATGTGGGGCTCAATCCCGGGGCCCTGGGATCATGACTTGAGCTGAAGGCAGACGCTTAACCCACTGAGCCACCCAGGCACCCTGATATTTCAATGTTAAAGAAGAGAGTAACAATGAAAAGTCGTGCGCATGCCTCCTTAGGCACATGTGTGAGTTTTTTCTAGGATTAGAATCTCTCAGTCACATGTAGGAACATGTCCAATTTGAGTGGCTCCTGCCATACTTTTTCAAAGCAGTTGTACTAAATTTTACTCCCACTGACAACTCCTGATGTTTTCACACATGTTAATTTTTGCCAGCCTGATGGACCTAAGTTGCATCTGACTGCACTTTGTATTTAACTTTTTCTGATTCCTTTTCCTGATTACCTTTTCATGTGATTATTGGCCATTAAGGTTTCCTCTTCTGTGAATTACCTCTTCTTAGCTCTGCCTGTTCTATTATTGGATTGTTTGCTTTTTACATTTCACTGTAAGTCTTTTTTGTGCACATTGCCAGAATTTCTTCTAGTCTTCGGCTTTTCTTTTTGCTAATTATAAGTTCTTTGCAGCATAGAAGTCTCGGGTTTCTAATTAGTCGTATTTTGTCAATGTTTTGGCCTTGTTTGGAAAAATCTGATTATGGGTTATAAACATATGTCTTGGTTTCTTCTAAAAGTTTTAGAGATTTATTATTTTTCACACATGTCTCTGTATTACCTGAAGTTGATTTCTGTGTGTGTGGCATAATCAATTTATTTAATTTTTTCATATAGAGGAACAGTTACACCATTTTCTCCATTGATGGGTAAAGCATGTCTCTTATGAAATTTCTGGCTCACTATTCCATTGGGCCATTCATGATTTTCTGTGACAATGTCTTAACTACTATGACTTTAAAAATGTGGTGCATCTTATAGGACAATTTGTCTTCCAAGTTACCTGGGTATTCTGATTCTTGTATACCTCCATGTCAGTGTTCAGGGAAACTGTCAAACACCATGATGAACCCTTTGGGATTTTTCATTTTATTGCACTGAATTAATATATTAATAGTGGGAATATTGACATCTTAAAATCTTTCTCTAGCCATAAAATATTTTCTCTGTTTAGGTTTACTTGTAAGTTTTGAATATTTAGACTTATTCTTAGGTACATTAGAGATTTTGTTCTTGTAAATGAGTTCTTAAAATAATGAAAAAAATACTTTTTCTGGTGTGTGTAGGAACACAGCTGATTCATGTGACTTGATGTTTAATCTAACAAATTGGCTAAGCCCTATTCATACAGTCATCTTTGCATTTTCTATGTAACTGATTATCTCATTTGTGAAAAACAATAAGTTTTTCTTTTCCAAGTCTGTTTGTTTTTTGTTCTTTGGCTATGACCACCAATACATGCTAAAAAAGTATTTGGTAATTTGTTTCATTTCTGTTTTTATTAATTTATTAATTAATTTATTTATTTTAAGAATTTATTTATTTGACAGAGAGAAAGATCACAAGTAGGCAGAGAGAGAGGAAGGGAAGCAGGCTCCCTGCTGAGCAGAGAGCCTGATGCGGGGCTCCATCCCAGGACCCTGGGATCATGACCTGAGCCGAAGGCAGAGGCTTTAACCCACTGAGCCACCCAGGCCCCCCCTCAGTTCTGTTTTTAAAGGGAATACTTCCATCAACACTGACAATTGCCATAGATCTCTTACCAAGCTAAAGAAGCTCCCTTCTAATTCTACATTGCCATATTATCATGAAAGGGCACTATAGTTTGCCAAATATATTCTTCTCGTGTCTGTTGAGATAATCATTGGCTTTTTCTCTTTCCTTGAATTTGTGTGGTGAATTGTATTATTAGATACTTAAATGTTAGATCATCTTTGCATTCTGGATTAAACCCTATTTATTCTTGAATTATAAAATTATAGTTGTATATTATATATGATATATAATTATATGTATGTTATCACTATAATATGTAAATGCATAAATGTCTAATATACATTAGGAATATATAATGTATTTAGAAGCTCTTATTTATATTCCTAAAAAATATTAACTAATAATTTCTTTTGCTCTTAGTTTCCTTGTTTGTTCTTGTAACAGTTATGCTGGCTTCATACAAAGATAGCCAAATAGACTTTGAAAATTTAGAACCAAAACAGGAGGGTGCCTGGGTGGCTTAGTCAGTTAAGCATCGACTCTTGGTTTCAGCTCAGGTCATGGTCTTGGGGTCATGAGATGGAACCCCATATTGGGCTCCACAGTCAGCGTGGAGTCTGCTTGGGACTATCTCTCCTCCTCCCTCCCCTCCCCCTGCTTGTGTGCTCTCTCTCTAAAATAAATAAATCTTGGGGCGCCTGGGTGGCTCAGTGGGTTAAAGCCTCTGCCTTCGGCTCGGGTCATGATCCCAGGGTCCTGGGATCGAGCCCCGCATCGGGCTCTCTGCTCAGCGGGGAGCCTGCTTCCTCCTCTCTCTCTGCCTGCTTCTCTGCCTGCTTGTGATCTCCGTCTGTCAAATGAATAAATAAAATCTTTAAATAAATAAATAAATAAATCTTAAAAAAGAAAAAAACCAGTAATATCAAGTAATTTTAGGTAGGTTTAAAAACAAATGGAAATAGAATGCTGAGCGGCAGTAACACACAGGATGGGAAGCAGAGGCATTGGGAGGAAAGCTTGCATCAGGGGAAGGAGATCACCTTTAGACTGGATGTCAGGTATGCATGTTAAATCTGATATTCTGATAATCTTTAATCTGCTATGCTTGGGGCTAATCCTGCTGTGGACTGTTTGCTGGTTCTCACATGTGGTATTCCTCGTGTGTCCTTATTCTTTTGGTGATGAGTTTGTCTTTGGTTTGGGGCTGCCCTCAGGTCTGGCCTTCCGGAGAGGTTCGCTGCTTGCTAGTGCCAGGCAAGTGTGCAGCAGGAGGAAGGGGGTGGGGATATCGCACACCTAGGACCAGGTTTGTGGTCATTGTCCTGTGACTTCACAAGACTTGGCAGGTAGTTAACTTCAGATCACAACTATATGTGATTTATAGGCTTGGGGTCATGACTCAGAAGGGAGACTTTTTATCTATTTCCTAGCCTGGAGCCTAAACTGAGACAGACAGACTTCCTTGTTTTCCCCAGTGCAAGTGGGTAGATACACACACACACACACACACACACACACACACCCCTGCACTCTTTTACTGATAAGGGATCTTCAAGCCTTCTAGCTTAGTGATTGTTCTTAGTTTTCGCTCACTGCCTCTGTCAAGGCTCAGGGCTCCTTTTTCCCCCAGTAATATTTAATGCCCTGTCTCCGTAATCTGACGGTGTGCTGCCAGGGCTGTCTGTCACCTTGGCTTATGGTTCCCTTTTAACTCAATAATGAATTGAAAAGAGTATTATATTTTCTCCATAACCTCTGAATCCTTTTAGTAATTAAAAAAAAAAAAATTCCTTCCTCTTAGGACCAACTCAGCATTTTCTTGTTGGAAATTTGATGAGTATAATGTTCTCCCACTTTATCTCTGCCCCTTGCAAGGGGCTGTAACAGATACAGAGTATTTTTACTGGGGTGCAATTTGTTTTCAATGGTTTTTCTTTACATAGATACAGCTCTTTTTATGTACATTGGTACTTTATAAGAAATAGCATTTTATGTACCTTTTCAGGTAAACTTTCAAAAATCTTATAGTTGGCCTATTCTGTACCTTTGGTAATAATTCTAGCTTCCAGGAGTGCAGGGGTGATTCATCAGTTAAGCATCTGGCTCATGATTTGGGCTTAGGTCATGATCTCAGGGTCACGTAGGGCTCTGCTCTGAACGTGGGCCCACGTAGGGGCTCTGCTCTGAACGTGGAACCTGCTTGAGATTATCTCCCTCACCATCTGCACCCCTGCCCCCCGCCACCAAATTATAGCTTTCAAACATTTTTTGTTCCTATCAGCATTGTTTTGTGGCCCATTTTCTAGTTCTAGTGGCAGATCCTTTCACTTTTTGGTTTCTAAGTTGAGGCTCTAAATTGGGTAAGAATTATTTTTCTTCATAAAGATGGCATTTAATTCTGTGCTCTTTTCTGATTCTTCCTTCCTCCCTCCCTCCCTCTCTTTCTTTCTTTCTTCTTTTTTTGCAAGGGGGAAGAAATGTGTAGAAGGCCTGATTATTTTAGATTGAGGAACTTGAATTTAGGGGACTTAGCCTTCATACCTTGCTTTGTAAATAAGAGAATCACCAATCTGGGCAGTTACGGGGCTTACTGAAGACGAGTTAGCTCTCCCCGGCATCAGAATCAGCGAGAAGCATTCACTCCATTGTTTTACTTTAGCAGAAATGGGAAACTAAGCTTGATTTATATCTTACGACTGGTCCTTTATCCAGTGTAGAGTGAAATCTCCCTTTTAGAATGTCAGTTGCATACACACTTTTTATCTAAATAGTTACTAAATCACAAAAGGTTAATTACCAGTCTGAGAGCTTGTGCCACGTGTTCTCTTTTCCACCTGGCTACAGGTGGAAATGACTACATTATTATCTTAAAAAATCACATTGTGTGGACTGTGAGGGGATGTGCAGCAGGCACCAGGGGGATCATTTTGGTACCCCTGTAAGCCCTAGTGCCGTGCAGTGCCCCACCCCTAGCTGGCATTCTCTAAATGTCTGTGAGTGTGCAGACAAGTCAGTGAGGTGCATAGTGAAGATGAACACCGTATGTGGCTCCTTAGCGTTCAGGCTTGGTGGAATTGTTATGACTTCTTTCGAGATCACATGATAGATAGGGTGAGGTAAACGTCTCAGATTGGGAACATCTGCTGTGCAGGGCAGCCAAGAGGCCTCCCTCCACGCCATCAGCCTGAGATGTAATTGGTGGACGTGAAAAGGGCATGAATGGGGACTTCTCTTTTTAGCATCAAGGACAATTTTTTCGGAATAAAATAATCCTGTTTTCTTTACATCTTTGTTCCTTGGGCAATGCAGAATTCTGCAACTTCTCTGATTACAGAGAAATTTCTGACTAGTGATTTGGATTTAGCACAATAAGCTTTTTTTTTTTTTTTTTAAAGATTTTTGTTTATTGGGGCACCTGGGTGGCTCAGTGGGTTAAGCCTCTGCCTTCGGCTCAGGTCATGATCTTAGGGTCCTGGGATCAAGCCCCGCATCGGGCTCTCTGCTCAGCAGTGAGCCTGCTTCCCCCTCTCTCTGCTTGCCTCTCTGCCTACTTGTGATCTCTCTCTCTCTCTGTCAAATGAATGAATAAAATCTTAAAAAAAAATCTTTTTTTTTTTTTAACTTATTTGACAGAAAGAGAGAGATCACAAGTAGGCAGAGAGGCAGGCAGAGAGAGAGGGGGAAGCAGGCTCCCCACTGAGCAGTGTGCCCAATACAGGGCTCAATCCCAGGACCCTGGGATCATGACCTGAGCTGAAGGCAGAGGCTTTAACCCACTGAGCCACCCAGGCGCCCCTAGCACAATAAGCTTTATAAAAGTGTTGAGTTCCATCTGATCATGTTTTTGTTTTCCCTAGATTTTTTACGAACGATATGATAATAATTCAATGAGGTGGTTTTTTAACGTTTTTGAAAATTACTGTTACGACTGAAATAGCACGTCTTGATTCTTGAGAAAGAAGAGAAAATGAACGTTTATATACTTCTCCTTCATTTCAGTGCATTGTAGTCCAGGCTCTTCTTGATAAAGTGATTCTAATTCCAGATTAAGTTATTTTTATAAGTACAGTGTCAAGCATTACTTTTGATATTTGCTTTAAGTTTTAGAACCACATGGAGAGCAGTGACTTAGGTACCTGTGTTCCCGGGGTTTTCAATGCTTGCTGCCACTGCTTTTGCTCTGTTGTGTTTTTTAGGCAGGAAATGTAGATGATGTTCTTTGTGACCTGCCACATTTCTGAAACTGTTGTATAATATCCTCATGTGGGAACATCAGTATAGTTGGTTGTGGAATTTATGGACCTCATTTTCTCTATTTAATGGAGATTTAGTTTGCTTGTGTTCTGTCCTTTGGAATTCTTCTGTCGCAGTAGCTTGGCAATACCCTATTTTGTCTCTCTTTCTCTAGGTATTTGATTTGTTAGCTTTTTGTTTATTTTTTTGTTTTTTCTTTTTATACATAAAGAATTTTTATCCTTACCCTTGAGATTGCAAAATCTAACCAAGTTATATCTAAATTCTGGTTGCTTTTAATTAACTCTGTTTTGTAATTTACACAAACGCAAACCAGTAATCTGAGGTCTTTCTTCTTAAGCAGTAACTTATGTTTCAAGCTATCTTACTCAGCTTTGTCCTGATCTTTCTCGGATTCATAGTAACTAGATGTTTCCCTCTGTATGCCTCCTTTCCTTTGACTCTTATCATCTCTGATCTTCTGAGTGCTGAGCGAATTTCTTCAATATGTCTTCAACTTGCCATTTCATGTTTTCTGGAATTTTCAACTTTGTTTCATTGTTTGAATTGCTGATTTTAATTCAGAAGTTGTTTTTCATCTTTGGTGGGCACAATAGTGGTTTTCAAAGATGTCCATTACTTAACCTCTGGAACCTGCAAATATTCTACTTTATTGGACAAGATGTGATTCAGTTAAGGATTTCAATATGGGGAGATGATCCTAGGTTATCTGGGTAGTCTAAGTGTAAGCACAAGGGTCCCTAAATGTGGAAAGGGGGAGTGGATGGGAAGGGTAGGCATTAGAATGATACAGTGTGAGGAAGACTTGATTGGCTGTTGCTGGCTTTCAGGGAAGGGGGGCCAAGAACCAAAGGATGTGGACAGTCTCTAGAAATTGGAAAAGACAAGAAAAAGTCACTGTACAACCTTTGGAAAGGAACACAGCTCTGCTAACACATTGATTTCGCCCAGTGAGAGACCCACTTTGGAATTCTGACCTCCAGGATTACAAAGTAATCAATTTGTATTTAAGCTGTGTGGTGATTTGTTACAGTAGCAGTAGGAAACTACAATCTCCATGTAGTTTTTACTGGTTTTTTTGTTTTGTTTTTTTTGTGTTCACCATGGCTTGTGCTCTTTTCAGTGCTAGTACCCTAACAAAGTACTTTGAGAATACAAATCAGTAATGTCCTATAACTTAATCTTTTTCTTTTAACCTTTCCTCCTCCCCCAGTAAATCTGCTCAAGGTGGGTATTTTCTATTCTTCAGAATGGTCCTCTCCTCTGAGGTTGCATTTTTGTCTTACTGTATTTAATTTTTTTTTTTCTGTTTGCTGTACTGTTATAAGCATGACTGCTTGAATGTATTATAGTCCAATCATAGTTGAGTTCGATTCTCCCTGAGCTTGATTTGGGTTTCTGCCTAAATCCCTTGGGTCCTCAAGAAGTAAGAAAGCTGGTTGACTCTACGCCGTTGGTGGCTTTGTCGGGGTCACCTTCACTTATACTCCAGACCTCCTTTTTGCAGATGAAAAGAGAGGAGATTTCATTCTTCTTTCAGTTCAGTCCTGTTACCCTCAATTCAGCTGACATTCCCTCTTTTTCTCAGGTATATTCTATCCTTACTATTCAATTCCAGGCATATTTTGTGCTGTCTTAATATTTAGCTTGCAATTTTTATGAAATGTAAAGTTCTTATTCAGAATTCTCTTGATACAGATAATAATAATTTAGCTCAGTTTTCTTATTTCACAGATGATAAAACTGGGGTTCAAACAGTCATGTAAGTTATGTCATTAAATGTGGTCTGGTGTTTACAAAGTTGGAACACTGTGAAATACTGTGTGCTTGGTGTTTGATTTAAAAATGGATTTGTCCAGAGAAAGTAAACGGTTATAGGGGCTAAAGGGAAGAGAGAGTTTTGCATTTCTAGTTAGAATTTATTTTTTTGTGTATTGTGTGTCCTTTGCAGAAAGGAAACTTGTAAACATTTCTGGAATTTATTAATGCAACCAACGTATTGTTAGCATCTAATCTAACAGTTGAATGCTGTACAACAATGAACAAGAAAGTTAGGATTTCTGCTCTCATAGGGTTTATGGCCTATTATGAGGAAGTGTTAATTGAGCAATTATTATACAGTGTGCTGAGTGTTAATGTGGGATAAATGCAGAGAACTGTAGCAGAAAACACCTTGCCTAGACTTGGGAATGTCTAGGGAAACTGACGGTTTCCTTTCTGCGTGAAGAATGAGAGCAAGGGAGCCAGGTGAAAACTGGGGGATGATTGTTCTAGGCCAGTGGGAGTCAAAGTGTGGTCTCTGGACCGGCAGCATCAGTATCACCTGGGGAACCACTTTATATCTGCCGAATCAGTAATTTTCAGGATCTGGCCAGCAATCTATGGTTTAGAAACCCTCCAAGTGATCTTGTTAGAGAAAACCACTGTTCTGAGAAGCAGAGATGAGGGAGAGCACATCCCATTATCTAGAGCTAAAGAAGAGGGCTGGAAGTCCTTAGCACTTTGGGTTGAGGCTGGAGGTCAGGTGTAGGAGTTCACAACACTGGGATGGAAGGTAGACCCCTTCCATTGTAACGGAAGAGGAAGAAAGGATGGATTCTTGAATAGGTGATTTTGTTTTTCATCAAAGAGAACAACAGTAGGTAAGCTTCAATTAGCCACTGTGGAGAAGAGGGAGAATAATGGGAAAATCAAGCCCCTTGTGCACCTGAAGTCTCCATTGAGGTGAGATGTCATGAATTTAGATCAGAAACAATCTGCCAGATATGTCAATTTTCTTGAACGTTTCTCAGAAGCCTTGGTATAGATGTGGAAATGACATCCAGTTGCATTCAGCCAAGACTGGTGTTACTTCAAGAGACTGGTCACGGAAGGGCAGTGAGGCAAGTAGGCTAAAGGAGAAAGGTCTCTTCTTCCTTATCTGAAGTTACAATAGTCAAGGTCTGAAAACTGAAGACTTTTTCATAATTCACTTAGTGGCAAAACCTCAGAATGAATTTATGTGAGGTTATTTATAACTTATTTATCTAATTTAATGTATATGTTAATATATTTTGCTATAGAAAATAATGTGTATGATTATGGAATGAGGCTTCAAATTTTGTTGGGGGATATTTTATTGTCTGAGGATTATCTACTGTGTAACTGTTCTTAAAACCAGAAAATAAATAATTGAGTTTTGAAGGATCTGACCTCAGAATCATCAAGGAGAGAATGTATTTCTGTCTTAGCAATAAAGAGGTTGAAATGGATACTATGAAATCTAAGCTGTATAGGGAAAGGGAGAAAATAGCGAGAGTATCCCGTGGGGAAGGTAGGATGCATAAGGAAATAGATGACTTCAAAGAATTGATGTATTGGGCATCAAATGAGAAAATTGGAAAAATGACAGGTGTGGTGAGTAATTAAAGTGTAAAATTTATTTCCAGAGGCAGATAGTTCCGAGTGGTTAC
Source organism: Mustela erminea (assembly GCF_009829155.1). NCBI lineage: Eukaryota > Metazoa > Chordata > Mammalia > Carnivora > Mustelidae > Mustela > Mustela erminea. Next base: position 21,924,324 of record NC_045625.1, read on the forward strand.
AAAGTTCAGGGTGTGACCATGGGAGTGGGCAGCTGAGTTATAATGAAATAGAAGGTTATTAGGGTTGGGGTCAAGAAACTGAAAGGCAAGAAAATTAGATGAAATAACCAGAGGACTGGCAAGATTTGGGGTAGAGTGGGACATGACAAACCAGGTTCTCAGATCTCGAATGAATGAGACTTTTTGGAAAGTAAACAAAATTATCAGGGTGTGTAAGACAAGGTCTTCACTCTTTTCTTGGGCCATGATCTCCTTAAGAGACAGCTTAAGGAGATCTCCTTATCAAACAGCTGATAAATAATGATACACATGGTAAGGGTAATGATAGAAACATGATCTAAAAGGTCTTAAAGTCTAAATGAGGAGAGACTAAATGTCTGGACAAGTCAGAATAGTAACCATTTAATAAGCATTTCGCACAGTGTTTATTAAAATTTATGCACACCCTATGGATATTCAGTATAACATTGGATCAAAAATAGTGGTTAAAACTGTCATATTTGCTAAGTCATTGGTTAAACATAAAAAGTTAGGATGTGACCTGTCTTTAAATAATTTCTGATTCTAGGAGTCTCAGACAAACTCAAGGCTTCAGGAAAATCACTATTGTACTTGATGTGTAATTTTCACATTTCTATTTTATGTTACTCTTTATTTTCTAATTTTAATCATTTTATTGACTACCTATATTATGTTATAAACTTGCTCAGTCCCTTTTGGATTCAAATGAGGATAATTAATAAATGAGTGTATTCTAATTGCTGAAAAATAAGAACACATAATAAAACATCCTTACTTCACATTTTAGAAAAACCTGAAGTACACTTCACTTTTTGTAGAGCAGCGTCAAAGTGTCAACTACAGTTTGGATTACATTGGAGGTTACATTAGGTAACATATTTTTTATGTCCTCCAAAGAGAAAAAAGTTCTCCAACGTCATAGATTGGTCGACAAATGCTATTCTGGGGATAAGGAGTCATGGGGGTAGACAGTGTTGACCACAGGAATGTCGAATAGCAAATGCTGGCTTTGGGCAGAGCAGCTTTGATGGATGGTGACCTCTCTGAAATGTTGGTACTGATGGGCCTTGAGGGGACTTGCATTACAAAGTGTTTGTCACAGATCGAACATACTATGTGAGAACAGAAATGCAGAATAATGGAGCAATAATACCCTATCTATAAACCAACTGTGTTTACAGATTCCCTAAATAACAGGTCAGTGTAGGTTTTACGACGGTAAATACTCCGGTTGCAATCTCTGCTCAATTTTCATCTGTCTCATGTATTTTAAGCAAGATTTCTGGGCCATGTGGCTTTTCTAGTAGACTTCAATGACCTGCAACCACTAAGCACAGACCTTGTCATTTATTCAATTCCAGCTGTCTTTAATCTTGAGGACACTAAGACACTGAAGAGCCTTGGGTTTTCAGCATAATAATAGAATGTTATGCAGGATCAGATTTTCAGATTCTTTGCCTTTGTATATGTGTGTGTGTAGGTTTTCTCTTTCTTTCTTTCTTTTTTTTTTTTTTTTTTTTTGCCACATTTACCATACTGTACATCTTTAAATTTGGATCTGTGGTTTCTTCTTTCTTTTTCATCTTCCTTTCTCTTTTAGTTCACAGCCATGAATGAACCACAGTGCTTCTACAATGAGTCCATTGCCTTCTTTTATAACCGGAGTGGAAAGTATCTCGCCACAGAATGGAACACGGTCAGCAAGCTGGTGATGGGACTTGGAATCACTGTCTGTATCTTCATCATGTTGGCCAACCTACTGGTCATGGTAGCAATCTATGTCAACCGCCGCTTCCATTTTCCTATTTATTACCTAATGGCCAATCTGGCTGCTGCAGACTTCTTTGCTGGGTTGGCTTATTTCTACCTAATGTTCAACACAGGACCCAACACTCGGAGACTGACTGTCAGCACGTGGCTCCTCCGCCAGGGCCTCATTGACACCAGCCTGACAGCATCTGTGGCCAACTTACTGGCTATTGCAATCGAGAGGCACATTACGGTTTTCCGCATGCAGCTCCACACCCGGATGAGCAACCGGCGGGTGGTGGTGGTGATTGTGGTCATCTGGACTATGGCCATTGTCATGGGCGCTATACCCAGTGTGGGCTGGAACTGCATCTGTGATATCGAAAATTGTTCCAACATGGCGCCCCTCTACAGTGACTCTTACTTAGTCTTCTGGGCCATTTTCAACTTGGTGACCTTTGTCGTCATGGTGGTTCTCTATGCGCATATCTTTGGCTATGTTCGCCAGAGGACTATGAGAATGTCTCGGCATAGTTCTGGACCCCGGCGGAATCGGGATACCATGATGAGTCTTCTGAAGACGGTGGTCATTGTGCTTGGTAAGTTTTGTCTTGACCGTTAACTTATTTTATAGAATATTATTGTCTTTATATAAAACCGTATTTATAATAGTGGTAGGCAAATGAACATACAGGAATTAAAAGGGGGGATGAGGCACTTTATAACAAATGTCTAGGATGAAGTCAGCACACAGCTCTTTCTACAGTTGCAGAATTGGTTTTGGGGAAATGTCTCAGTGATGCGCTGTAAGTGATACAATGTAAAAGAGGTCATTAATGAATTTAGCTATCAAGTATTGAAAATAACAGCTTTCAGAGGGTTTCCTTATAGCCCAAATCATGTTATTTTTTGCCTTGTGGTCTCTTTATTACAGATTTTCAGAAAGTAAGTGCTTTTATATAATATGAATATGCTTTCATATATAGTTGTTTTTCTGAGACTCTTTCTAAATAAGTTATCTTCCACATTCTGTAGTTGTAATTACAAATATGGCGGTAAACATGCTAAGGTTTTGTATAGATTTGCTGCACAAAATAGCACTCTGTTGACCATCTTAATGGAAACTTATGTTTTCATTAAGTTTCTGTTTTTAGTGGCGGAAAATTCATATTTCAAGGTGAAGAGGAAGATTTTATTTTCCATACACTCCGGTAACTTCTGCCTTTCACTGTTGTTTTTCTTAGATGTAAATGCATGGGAAGGATCAGGGGAATATATTTATTCATTTACGTACTCAGAAAATACTTCTGAGTACCTCATATGTTCCAGACCCTGTGCTGACTCCTGGCCATGTACCCAAGAAGAAAAACAGAGAACATTTCTTTTTGAGCTTAGAGTACCTGTTTTAAAAGTTCACCCAGTGAGGGGTGCCTGGGTGGTGCAGTAGGTTAAACATCTGACCTTTGGTTTCAGTTTGGGTCATCATTTCGGGGTGGCGAGATCGAACCCTGCATTGGGCTATATGCTCAGTGTGGAGTCTGTTTGGGACAGTCTCTCCCTCTCTGCATCCCCCCCACTCTTTTTCTCAAATAATAAATCTTTTTTTTTTTTTTTAAATAAAAAGTAGAAGTTCACCCAGTGAAAATTTCTTTAAATAATTACCCTCTTGAATTACACTTTTTCCACAGGCTACATTCAGATTAATGTTTGATCACCATTTGAAAATATCTAAACATCTTGAGCATTTCATCTTTTCCCGTGGAAATTCACTGGAAAGTTCCTGTAATGCTCGTTGCATCAGTTTGTAGAGCAGTGTTGAATGAGTGTAACTTGGATTGTGTGACTCCTTGGAAACTCTGGGACTCATATTAATCTGAGCCACTGGAGAAGGGAGCCCTAATTATGGCTAACTAAGCTAACATTCTTGTTAAGGCATCAGTCCCATCCATTTTGGTAAGGGCGAATGCATCCAGGAGTTCATACCTGAGTATCCTGCCTGTGGTCCTCTGGTAGACCTCCAAGAATAAAAACAAAACCTTGAAATGGCTGACACAACAGAATCCCTGTCTTAGTTTACCATGATTGTTATTTTTGTGTGAAATGAAATAACATGAGATGTTTTACTTCTGCGTCGACTGAAATAGTTGTTCATTTACTGATGTTCTGAATGTTGGTTGAAACTTTTCATATGGGTGTACTTTTTCTATTACTATCTTGAGTGCTGCTTATTGTTCACAGAAACACCAGTAAACAGTGACTGCTGAACTTGAACTATGAACCTACCAAGTTATTGTTTTAATTTTGCCCTTTATATAATGTGTAGCACCTTCTGGTGTGTAGTAAGTTTTCATGATTCATATAAAATTAACTGTGCTTCATTGGATCGTTTTACAGGTTAGATGAGAATTATTTTGAGGCTTTATGGGGCAATAGCTTTGGTGTAGATCCGCCCCTGAGTGCCTCTCCCACACCACCGTGCCAACCCCAAACATGAAAATAACAGGATTAATGTTGCCCTCTGAGGTTTAAACTAGTAGCCTCTGTGAAGATTGAATATGTGTAACTATCTCTGGAATGAATAACATTTTTTATAGGGGTGTGATGGAAGAAATTTTAGAACATGGAAAACTCCAATCAGGGTGATAGGTGAAGATATTTGGTGAAGCAAGATGTGTATGTGATTGTAATATGAGAAGGAGAAACTAAATGGACTATAGCCTTTTTTAGAAAAGCAGCATGAGTGGAAGAATGGGTGGGGTGAGGGAATGGGTGGTTGGAAAGCTTAGACTAGGGAATTCACAATCCTCAACAATTGGATGTTTGTCAAGGTGATGTCTAATTTATACAATGTGTTCTTCTGAATCCTGTGTAGTCATAATGATTGGATGGAAGACATGACTTGGTCTTATAGAAACAAATCTAGTCTACTCGAAGCTCTTCCCACTGTAAATTCATTTATTGATCATCAGGCTTTGTGGGTGCACATTTGGTTTTTAACATCTGCCTTTTCTGTCAGATTGTCAGCTTTGTGATGGCCAGCAGGGACTGTTATGACATGTTGCCCATTTGGTCCACATTACCTGTCATGGTATCTGGCACAAAGTAGATGCTTATTAAGTAACTGATGAATGAATGAACATGGTGCAAAGCCATCAAGGCTTCAGAACTGAGGAGCAGAGAGAGCCGTGGTGAATTCACTAAGCTAAGACCAATGTATTGAGCTGTGTGGCAGAAGATAGACCTAGGTACACTCCTGTCACGTTAGGTGTCTTCCAATCAAATACAACAGCTTAGGAGGTGACTGTGGGATGATGATTAAGGTTTAATTAATTTTGTTAGAAACCTTCAGTTTCCACTTTACCATGTCAGAATGTCCTCTGGGTTTCAGACCTGTTCAGTTCCCATGATCAACGAAAGATGTGTTGGTCAACGAGTCAGACTCCCAGGAGTCAACATAAAGTAAAGACATCTTTGAGATGTATCATGGCAATACCGGTAGCAATTTTTCAGCACAAGGTTGTACGTATGCTACTTTTGAGGACTGAGTCTTAATATTTTTCGTTGTCAAATACTTATGTACCATTAATCATGTGCCCAGCCCTTCTCTACCTGAGGAATTAGTATTTACCAAAAAACCAAATCAAACAAAAAAACAGCTCTACAGAATATAGGTGCCATTATCTATTTGTTACCTTCACCTTCCAGAGGTGAAACCTGAGGTATGGGGAGATGAGGTAACTTGCCGGGAGCCACACAGCTAGATAAGGACAGAGGCTAGAAAACATTTCAGGCAGTCTGGTTCCAGAGCCCATGTGGGGTTTTCCTGTCTTTTGTTTTTACCTCCATGCGATCCTGCCTCTATAATAAAAACAACTACTAGCACAGGCTGTATTTTGTTATAAAGTTCCAACAGCTCTGTGCTATTTAATGGAAACATCGTGATCCCATTCAGTGCTGTTGATACTGCCTAGCTGTCTGTGCCTTGTTTCCTCTGATGAAGAAATCTCGAAGGGAACATTCCTTTACTCCTCTTCCTTCTGCTAAAGATGCTCACGACAGTCATTTTGTCAGTCCGTTTCCACTGCTTGGTGATGGAGCACCAAGAACCAACTGTTGATTGTGAGAGAGTGTTTTGCTCAAGGTGTATTTCACTTAAGGATTCACGGTTCCAAGCAAAAAGCCATGTAACCCTTCCCCAGGCTTGAATTCTCCCTATTGACATTTTGCCAAGAATTCTGGAGTGTGTTCCTAGTTGAATCAGAGTGGCCATCAAGAAGTTCTTCCTTATTTGACCACAGTCTATCTTGAGTTGTTAAGTCCTTGCCTTTCTTGCCATATTCCTCGTGTTGACCTTTGTGTTGGTGATAATTAGGAAAGCAAAGAAGCAGGATTTGGAAGGAGAAGAATATTTACTGTATGGAGGTCTTGGCATCCTTCCCCAGGAGAGAGTAAGGGACATAAAAAAGCAAAATAAATCCAGGTGGGGCTTACCTCTTTGGGGAGCAGGGAGGAGTCATGGTTTTTTTCTAGTTTGATCTGCTCTGGTTGGAAATGATCATCACTGAAATGAAATTACTACCTTTTACCTGCATACCCTGTGCCAGGGTCAATACTTGGCACCAGTTTTCACGTGCCATATATAATCTTACCAAGGTGTTATGTCCCAATAATGGGTCCGTGATTAAAGGAGCGAGACTGATACAAAGCGAAGGTCAAGCAAAACTTTATTTCGCGCCAAGCATCAAGAATCTAACCGAATGTTCGGGGCCGCACCTCTTACAAGAGAGGGCGACCCTTCTCTGTTTCACAGTCTAGCTTTTAAGGGCAAAGGCCATATGGTCGGGCCTGGCCACGCACAGGTGGCCAATGAGATTGTAACACACACAGGCAACTCCACAGTGATGCTAGGTGACCAATTGAGACAATGTACCCTAGTAGACATTTGAACCAGCCTCTTACACCTTGATTGGGATTGGCGCCAAAAGGGCTCCCAAAGGGCGGGGCCCATACTCCTTGGTAACCAGGGAGACAGTATGCATGCCCCCCACTGATCGGATGTCTCCACCTGGCCTGACCCACCTTTGTATCAGGGCTGTGTTACCTGTAAATCCCCTGGGGGAAGGGGAGCAGGGACAGTTTCTAAATAGGTCCTTACACAAGGAAAGTCGTATTTCGCCTGTTTTATACTGAGGGAACAGAGTTAACAGAGTTATACTGAATCTAGCAGAGGTCTTGATGCTTGTGGAGGAAATGCCATTCTGTAGGATGGAGGCAGAGAAGGAAAGCAGTGGCAGGAGCAATGCTCCTTATCTTCCAGGCACTGAAGGAATCAGGTGTGATTAGCATATGGTGGGTGTGCTGAAGAGTTTTGACTGGAGAGTCAAAGCCTCCATAATACACCAAGGCATTTAGGCTTCTGGCTGTAGGCGATCAAAGGTGGTAAGGGGTTCCTGATAACACCAGTTCCCTGTAGGGGTTCCCATATAATTTATCATCCAAACGAGATGCCTTTGGTAGTGAAGACAGGCACTAATTGGTTGGGACTCAGGAGCAAACAGGCCTAAACCAAGTGTAGTCCATGCGGGTGTGTGGTCACTCTGCTTCTGGGTTCTGCTTTTTGTTTATAGTCTTTCCACTTTTTCTTTTGGCTTTTTAAATGCAGATTTCAACTCTGGTTTTGATCCATTGTATAGATGGTGAGGAAGAACTTCTGTTTTTTGTTTCTGCTTTGTTTTAAAGCAAGGATCTGTCCAGATTTGAATTTTAGAGCTGAAAGAGTCCTTATAAATTACAAATAGTACAAAAACCCCCCAAAAAAATTACACCGTCCAGCTCCTTCATCCTACAAAGAGAGAGACTGAAGCTCCCGGGCTAATTGAGAAATTTAGATCTGAGTTCTCTGGTGGCCCAAGCCAAGATCCAGGTTTGCTCACTTCCAGAAAGGTTCTGTTCTTACCGGGTATGTCTCCATGTTGTTCAGTCCCACCCATAATTTCCATCATTTTCTTCCTTGTGAACTTCAGCATGTATTTATGGGGCTAGACCGCCAGGATGGGAGTAAACATTGTGGCTGTAAAGGTACCTGGACCCACAGAAAGGGTCACCTTGAATTTGGCCTCATTATAACCACCTAGTAATCTCTGTAATGAAACTATGACAAACGTCCTTGGGAACTGAATTACTTGCACAGCAGGTAATTTTTATACATTATAGCATCCTGTCAGCTTTAATAACAGCAGTTGTATGAATTTCTCATTTATCTTAGTTTATTATCAAGTTTGTTTTACCCACGGGGAGTGTGTATGTGTGTGTGTGTTTTCCCAGTTAATATTCATCAAGGTAGATGCCTCTGGGATCTTTCCTGACTCTGCTGTTAACCATTTGGGTGATTCTGGGCAAGTTACTTTGTCTGTGCCTTAATTTCTCTGTACTTTCATCTGTAGGAGGAAGTTGGCTAATTTGATTTCCAAGATTACAGTTCTGCTTACCACCCTGTCAATAAAACGATAAGGACATAACTCTCGTGGGTCAACCATGCAGAATTCTCTAGTAGAAAACACAGAAATAGAAATGGAATAAGAGCAAGGGATGGTGATCTTTCTCCATATCCACTTCTTTAATAATTAGCTTTAGATATCTATACCCCATTAGAGGGAGGGGCACATTCATACAGGATAATCTCAAATGAATTGTTTTGCTTTACCCCCCTCCCCGCCCCCATAGAGAGCTCTGTGCCAGGAAGAGAAGGCTTCCCAGTTGGTCCCATTGCAAGAGGAAAGGAGTGGAACCTCTTATTCCCTGGCCGCTGGTGACCAGCCACACATCCTGTTGCTCTGCACACGAACTAGAGCCATCCTAAGTCTCCTCAGGTCCCTGTGGCATCCCTGTTAAGACCTCTTTGAGGTGGGACCTAAGAGAATATTCATGAGAGCCCTGATTGTCTGGCCAGCCACGCGGCTGGCTTGGCACCCTGGGTGTGGTCAGGAGGGACATCCTACAGAAGCGCCACAGGGCAGCCCAGACCCCAAATCCACGGCCCTGGTCAAAAGCAAAAACAACTTTGAAATACCAGTTCTTTATACCCTTTTGTTGCCCAACTCCATTCAAATATTTTTACTCAGAAGCAACTCTCAAATAGAAAGGAAAAACAAAAATACCGCACGAACCTAACAGAGTTTCTTTTGAGGTGTGGACGGAGCAGCCAGAACACGAAGCTCTTTCTTATTTTAGGCCTCATGCAGACTTCGTGTTCCTGGGGCTCCTGTCAGTCCCCCTGTGAGCGCTGCACAGACATTTGTCCTTATCAGGAAAGGTCCCAAGAGATGTAACAATTCCTTGAACGGTGCGTGGTGACCCCCGGGAATCCACTGTTGCTGAGGGCTTGAGCTAGGGGATTTGGAATAAGATAGGCCAGAGTGTAGAATTCGAGCTCTGACCCCTCTCTTACTGGTTTCGTAACCGTGAGTGCTTGGTTTAATCCCTCTGAACCTCAGTTTCAGAATTAATAGTGGGATCTTTCTCAAGTGATGAGGACCACTCGATGCGCTGCGCACACAAAGCAAAGGCAGCCAGGGTCCGGCTAATATAAAACCTGAGAGGTAGCAAAGCTCCTCCTTACCATTAGGTCTTGTCAGCACGTGCACCCTCGCCCTTCTGTCCTTTCGCCACACCCACAGGCCAGCAGACCACGGCCAGTGGATTTGGTGGTTGAGATAGTGCTTCCTTTCTGGGCCGCGGTGTAGGCGTCCTACTGTGTTTTAGCCGCTCTCGGCTCCAGTTATAGGCTGTACCTTTGGTTCAGACGGGCCTTTGCTTTTCCAGAGCTCTGTCTGAACTGCAGTGGTGTCTGCATCTTCTTGAGCCGCAGCTCGATGTACTCAAAGTCCTGTTAGCATCATAAGTAGTGGCAGTTTTGACTTGGTAATTCTCTGAAGATTAAATGGCATTAACCCTTAAAATGAATTTTGGAAAAAAAAAAAATAAAGAGGGCTTCTGAAACGGAACAGGCCACTCTGCCAGTATCTATCAGAAAAGGTCATCAGGGGCATCTGGGTGGTGCAGTGGGTTAAGTGTCCGTCTGACTCTTGGTTTCAGCTCAGGTTGTGAACTCAGGGCAGTGAGATGGAGCCTCACGTCGGGCCCCGTGCTCAGTACGGAGTCTGCGTAACGCTCTCTCCCCCTCTGCCCCTTCCCTGCCCTGCACCTCTCCCCACCGCCCTGCCCATGTGCTCTCTCTCAAATAAATAAATAAATCTTCAAAAAAAAAAAAAAGGGTCTTCAGTTCCTTCAAATGGACGTGCTGTTATTAGGGCACAGCTGGTAGCCCAGCTACCATGAAGGGCACCGGTTCTGTTTGCTTTGGACCTACAGTGAAGGACAGGTTTGGCGTAAATGGAAGACTAGCCAGAGAGGCTGGGGTCATGACACCTTATTGCCGTTCCCTATTCAGGCCCAGCTTGACAGTGTATCCAGGTAGGGTTACTTGAGCTGGGGCCTCATCGCTGTTCCTCTGGAAAGAAAAGGATAAAAGATACTTAACTCCTACTCTCTCACTGCTACTTCATCAGTCTCCTCGGAGTACCATTATGGACATTCCACGATGGCGGGGCTTTATTATTTCCCAGCACCTAGAACAGGGGCTAGCATTTAGCCAACTCTAGATATTTGTAGAATAAATCAGTGAAATATACTTTTTATTCCGGATGGAATTTTACAGGCTCCCCGGTAACAGTAGAAATATACCTGTCTGGCTTGAAATTCAGCATAACGTAATAATGAGTCTCATTCAGAGGAGTAGTTGTAAGGCAGTTCCATGTCCTGCCTGTCAAGGACATTTCTGGGGGCTACGTTCCAGAGTGAGCTTGTTAATAATAGTTTATTTTGTCAACAAACATGTATTGAATGTCTAATAGGTCCTCTGTTAAGGAGTAGGTCCTCTCTAAGGAGCAGGAATGCAAAGTTCAGTGAAAAGAGGGGCCTCTTCTCAAGGCACTCTCATTTTAGTACATCGGGATAGGCCATTTACGTTAAATGCAATATAGTGTGGTAAAAATAAAATATGCAAGGTGCTGTGAGAATGCTGTCTTTCCATTGGGGCGGTGAAAAGGAAAGACTTCGTGATGGTGATTCGGAATTACAGCTTAGATGGTACGTAAGAGTTTGCCATGTGAACCCCAGCAAAGAAATAATTTCAGTAAATACTCTTGGAACTCTGAATTGAATTAAATATTCAGTCACCTCCTTAGAGCGCAGTTAATGCGTCACTTAGATATGACAATAAGTCCTGCTAGGCTGGCAAATCTGCTGGAGGCGGGAGGGAAGGCTTGCATAATTTTAAGACAATATTGTGTGTATCGTTTTTTGCCCTCATTTTTGAACTGGTACAATACATCTTTTTTAAAATTGACCATAGTTAGCAGCTTCACATGCAGTTGTTTGTAAAGGAAAGGAATGGATTTCTACATGTGCAAATTAACATCCTGTGGGAAGTAAGAAGGGCTCTGTAGTGACATGTATGTTTCAGGGCCTGAAAGAGTATTGCCAGGAAATATGGACATCTACACTTCAACACACATATGTGTGTGGGAATTGCCAGATTTAGCAAATAAAAGCAATTTGGGGGGGACGTGCTAACAAAAGTACTCATTGTTGATCTGAAAGTTAGATGATACACTTTATCCTGCAACCCCAGTACACAGCGTTGAATGGGAAGGAATGCATTTTAGATGGCAATCAACTCTCTCTACAAAGATTTTTCTCTCTTACAGGTTTCCATATTATCCTGAGATCGATTTAAATACATGAATGGTTTCGCTTATTTAATACTTCTGATATGTATTTTGAGTTGTCTAGAAATAGAGGGACATATCTGGTTTAATAAAATCTTTTATCTGTGTCTCGGAAGTTATGTTGGCTTACGAGCATACTGTATACGACATCCATCCAGTTCAAAACTGAATTATTCTCTCCTTTTACATGTTCTTCATCATGCTCTTTGGGAAAAAAAAGTACTTTAACGAAAGTTTGTTTTTCCATAGGAACAAAGGATGTTTTTTCCCCCTAGTGTTTGTACCTTTGATATTTTTCTTCTTTGAGGTCTAAATTACAGCCTTATGCTGCTGAGAAGCGACTTTTTATTCATGTATTTTAGTGCAGATGATAGTGTCTAGACTGAGTGTGGTCATGGCTTTACTTAAACCCTGGCAGGGCTCCTCCGCCAATAGAGGAGTTACTGTGATGATCCAAAGCAAATAAGAAGTTCTAATAGGGTGACACAGCAATAACAGGGTCTTTTTTGAAGAAGTGGGATTTAATCTGGCATCGGGAGACTGGAAATTCATGGCTTCACCTATTTATCCTGCCCAAGCAGACCTTTGTTGACACAAAGAACACTGCATTTTAAGCAGGGTTTTCCATGAGTTCATTCTAAATGGGCATTTCTGCACTTCAAAAAGCTTCTCTTCATGCAACCAGAGTGAATTCATTTGCCCAAGTTATTTTCCTTTCTTTTAGGAGAGGGGAAGATACACTTAGGAGTCCAGGACCTGCCCAGCGAACTGATGAAGTGAAAAGCTGACAAGCTTTTGCGGCAGCCAGCAAGTGATTCACCATGTTAACGCTGCAGGGATTTGCTCCGCTAACCTAGCTGAGCACGTGGTAGCCTGGAAAGCTCCTTTGTAAATTGCCCCAGCCCCAAAGGAAAAGCCACCCTATAAATTGAGGAGCTGGAATTAGTGAGGTTCAGACAAAAAATGGGAGTCTGTATTTGGACGTTCTACAAAGTATGTATGTAATGATCCAGATACACAGAAGTTGTAGAGATGAGAAGCACCAGCTTTATTTAGTTTGGCAAATTCTATACTGTCTTGGTCAGGGGTCGGGGGGCCAGGAAAGAGGTTTTCATAAAAATAAATTATTCGCAGGGTGCCTGGGTGACTCAGTGGGTTAAGCCTCTGCCTTTGGCTCAGGTCATGATCTCAGGGTCCTGGGATCGAGCCCCACATCAGGCTCTCTGCTCAGCATCGAGCCTGCTTCCTCCTCTCTCTCTACCTGCCTCTCTGCCTACTTGTGATCTCTGTCTGTCAAATAAATAAATATAATCTTTAAAAAAATAAAATAAAATAAATTAGTCGCAAGGTACCATGCACATACTTTACCATATTTGCAAGTATCAATACATACAGCATTTTATTTAAAATGCAAGAGGATGCTGCGGAAACAAGATGCAAGCAATAAGTCTAGAACACAAGACTGCTATAATTCTGTAATGGAATGTCTTAGCATTGTAGTTCAATCTGATTTGGTTCTGTCACTTTTAACCTGATGCCTTATTTAAACTTAAAAGACATTAGAAGCAGGAGCCGAAAAAAATAGGAACAGAATTAGAAAATGCAGTCATTCATAGGTTGATCTGTCTATAGTACATTACATAGTAAGCAATATATTACAGTATAATACATGACCCACGTGTCGTCCCTCAGCAACCAGGCTTACAGCTTTAATAATAGTGTTGTAGTAGCTTTATTACTCTGTGACTTACTGAGGTATGGAGTACTTTGACCCATTGTTTGATGCAGACCTCAAGGACTGTCTTTATAAATATATGTATTTAAATCGGAGAAACATTTTTGTTGAGAAGGTATTTTCTGAAGTGTATATTGCTAGTCTTTTAATTACTTCAACAGTTTAACATATAGCACAATGAAAGCATTTCTAGTTTGGTACATTTTTCTTCAGATATAAAGTTCTGAAGTTTTTAGGAGAATCACATGTTTTTATATAGCTTATAAAATGACTTAATTTATCAGTTTTTTTAAACATATCAGGTTGTAACAAATTGTCTACCATTGTGAGTTCTCATTTTTCCTCCCACATTGATTTTTCCTTGACCTTACTTTATAGCTAAATTTTAAAAAAAATATTTGATTTGGAGGGGTTAATTAGTATTAAGTGTTATTGAGTGTGGTTGTTAGTTTTATTTTAAATTAAGTGTTGCTACCAATTTTAACATCTCCCAAGTCAATATTTATAGTTTTGTTTAAAAAAAAAAAAAAAGATAATGTTAACATTCAAGGGCTTACTAGATCAAGACTCATTACATCCTACTACTTTGCCCCAAATATATATAATAGAAAAATTTCAAGCAAGAATCTTAATCCCTGTGAATTTCAGTTCGCTCATCTGGCAAATGTGGATAATACATTTTTGTGAAGATCGTATATGATAGTGGTTGTGAAAGCTCTTTGTATAGGAAATGTCACATAAATGTAAGTTATGAATGTTTTTGCAGCTGCTACTTATAGAGCAGTGACCAAAAAAACGTTTGGAACACCAAGCAAGAAATGTGATGTAGAGAGTTTACAAAGCCATTAACCATGTTGTAACTTCCAATTTGCCTCTTACTTTGGGCAAAGCACTTAACCCTTGTGATAGTTTCTTCATCTGTACCATGAGGGGCTTCACTCTGTCGGTGTCTCTCCAGGTGTGCCTGGAGGACCACCAGCACGTGAATCACCTGGGCTGCTTGTTGAACAGGCTCAGTGCTGGGTCCTAGCCCAGACCTACGGGAGCAGATTCTCTGTGGCGGCATCAGGTCATCATAGTTGAGTCATGTAGACCTGGCATTAAACCTGTCCTTGCTCATTTCTAAAATCTATTTCTCAGGGGCACCTGGGTGGCTCCGTGCCTTCAGCTCAGGTCATGATCCCAGGGTCTTGGGATCGAGCCCCGTGTCGGGCTCCTTGCTCATCAGGGAGCCTGCTGCCCCTCTGCTTCTGCTTGTGCACGCTCTCCTGCTCTCTCTCAAATAAATAAATAAAATCTTGGGGAAAAAAATCTATTTCCGCCTCTCCTACTAAAAGAGACACATAATGAGTACCACTTACCCAATGAGTAAGACCGGTGATGGCCCCCACACTTGGGTGTTTGTGGACTTGCTTTGCCAGCCATGGAATGAAGAGAGAAAGTAATGGAGGTTGGAATTATGGAGAAAATGATATTACTAAGAGAAGGTGCTTGGCTCTTAAAAAGCTTCCTGTGAAGAAGATTGATATTTTTGCACTAAATAGACTTTACTCTCAAAATATTTGAATATCCATGCTAATTGTTAGCACCCAAGGAAAACTTGTCACCTTTAATTTAATGACTGAAAATGCAGCTAACTTACTGTACAGGTCCCTTGAGAAATCATGGCAAGTCTAAGATTTTTTTCAGGTAGACATGTAATTTTCTGTTCCAAGGAGAAAGTTTTTGTTACCTCTAAAGGGGAGATAAGGCAACCATGTTCTTTTGGGGGTGGGTAACCTGTTGCAGTTACGTGGGTCTGCATGGAGACCTTGACAGAGAAGGACAGAGCGATCATTTAGTTGTTCACAGGTTACAGGAATAGTTGTCCGTGCCACTATTCCTTTGTTTTCTTCAGCCTGGCATAAGGAACATGGGATTAGAATGGATATGCCCATGGGTTAAAAATCCCAGTTCAGCTGACCTATCAACTTTAAACTTGGGCAGTATTTTTAAACTTTCAGAGCTTCTTTTCCCTACGGGTGGGGAAGAGCATTACTTACCACTCTCTCCTCAAAAGGGGAGGTTATTTTGAAAATTTAAATGATGCATGTTAAGTGCTTATAATCCTGTCCGGCACCTGTTCGAGTGAACATGCTTTTCCCGTTGTTCTGCGTTCGTGAACGTTCCGCCTGCAACTGGCTGCAGTTAATCCTTTGAACTGTTTTCAAAGCATGGTCATTTCTTGGAGATATTTAGCCACTTTACAGGCCTCTGTTTTCACCGGTGGCACTTTTGCCCTGTCTTCCCATAGAAATGGAGCTGAGAGCCCTGTATGGGGATTCAGCCCATTAGTTCGTCCATGCACATCTATCCATGTAGAATCCTAGAAACTTGGTGTGGAATGAGACTTACAAGGATCATGGTATTTATACCTTCTTCTTCTTCTTCTTTTTAAGATTATTTATTTATTTATTTGACAGAGATCACAAGTAGGCAGAGAGAGAGAGAGAGAGAGAGGAGGAAGCAGGCTCCCCGACAAGCAGAGAGCCCGATCTGGGGCTCGATCCCACGACCCTGGGATCATGACCTGAGCGAAAGGCAGATGCTTAAACCACTGAGCCACCCAGGTGCCCCGTATTTATACCCTCTTACAAAGCCAGAAGAACATGTGGTCTTCTAGCCTCTGTTCAAACACCTTGGATGCATGGAGCACTCTTGTTTCTCTAGAGACCACAATGTCCTCAGCTATAGAGGGACTGGTACAGACACTGAGCCACAGTCTGGGAGGGAACCGTTTTCTGGGGCCACTCACCGGATCTAGTCACTGCCCCTGAGGGCCATAAAGAACACTGCAAGTATTTACTAACTAATTCAGTTCACATGGCCTCTATTGCCTTTTGGGTATTAGAATGACAAATACCAAAATGTATAATCCCTACTCACTTACCAGGATGACCCACCTACAAGGCCGGATGGGAGTAAGGTTGATGACAGGTAAGTTATGAAGGAGATTTGGCCCTGCCACCCTAAAGCCCCCGGTCTGGTAGGAAAGATTCCATATGTACATAGGTGATGATTGTAGAAGGCAGGCGGTCACAAAAATACCAACAAAGAAGTACAGATAAAGCTGTCTAAAAATGGAGATAAGGGAGAGAATCCTATCAGTAGTATAATCAGGAAAGCTTTATGTAAATGAGGTTTGGAGTGGTACAGCGTAGGTGATGAGGGAGGAATCAGATATTGCTGGACTGCATTTACCTTTAGATACTGAACACTTTTTTAATATTACGACTTTTTTCTTGACTACCAAGGTAACACATACTTGTCAGGAGGGAAAAAAGGGAAGATGAAGAAAATTAAAAAATTAAAATTAAGAAAATCTAAAATTCTAAACCCTTCAGAGAAAAAGCAAAATATTAAAATGAATACACTGTTTCTTTCCAGTCCTTTGTTTTAATGAATACTTTTCAACTGAGATTATACAGTACAGTTTTGTTGCACAATTAAAAAAAAAAATCCTGTGCTTGTTAATGCCCTTAAGTAATCTTTAAAAACATGAGTTTTCCTTTTATTATTGAAGTATAATTAACAGACAGTATTCTGTTATTTTTAGGTATCCCATATAGTGAGTCAGTGATTCATTACTCAGCACTCATCAACACAAGTGTCCTTTTAATCCCGCTTACCTACTTCACCCATCCCCTCACCCACCTCCCTTCTGGCAACAACCAGTTTGTTCTCTATTTTAAGAGTCTTTTTTTTTTGGTCCCCTTTTTTCTTTGTTCATTGTTTTGTTTCTTAAATTCCATGTATAAGTAAAATCATGGCATTTGTCTTTCTGATTTATTTCACTTAGTATCACGGCCCCTAGGTCCATCCACGTTGTTGCAAATGGCAAGATTCATTCTTTTTTATGGCTGAGTAATATTCCTCCGTGTGTGTGTGTGTTACACACACCACCTCTTTATCCATTCATCATCCATGGATGGACACTTGGGTTGCTTCCATAATTTGGCTATTATAAATAATGCTGCAGTAAACATAGGGGTGTATCTGGGGTTTTTTGTTGTTGTTGTTGTTGTTTCAAATTCGTGTTACCATTTTCTTTGGGTAAATACCCAGTAATGGAATTACCGGATCATAGGGCAGTTATGTTTTTAAATTTTTTGAGGAACCTCCATACTGTCTCCCACAGTGGCTGCACCAGTCTGCCTTTCCATCAACAGAGCACAAGGGTTCCTTTTCCTCCAGGTCCTCGCCAACACTTTGTTACTCCTTGTTTTTTTCATTTTAGCCATTCTGACAGATGGAAGGTGATAATATCTCATTGTGGATTTGATTTGCATTTCCCTGATGATCAGTGATGTTGAACATCTTTTCATGTGTCTGTGGGTCATCTGTATGAAAACATGAGTTTTCTACACAGACTTGAGACATTCCAAGTGATAGATCAGTGGGCATTTAAATTTCATATCTCTCTCTCTCTCTCTCTCTCTCTGCCGTGGTAAATAACACTGAGATATATATTACCTATTTTTTTTAAAGAGTTTATTTATTTATTTATTTGACACAGAGAGACAGAGTACAAGCAGAGGTTGTGGCTGGCAGAGGGAAATGGAGAAGCAGGCTCCCCGAAGACCAGGGAGTCCAGTGCAGGACTCAGGCCCAGGACCCTGGGATCATGACCTGAGCTGAAGGCAGATGCTCAACCGACTGAGCCACCCAGGGGCCCCAAGATAAATATTATCTAATGTGAATATTTACTCTCCTCACTGAGACTTTATGAATCTTGATTACTAGTGTTCTCCATAAAGTGTGTACCAATTTATACTCTTAACACAAAGAACTGAGAATATTTTGTTATATTCATGCCAGTATTTGGATGGAAGGCTTTTTTTTTTTTCTCTTAACAGTGCCATGTTGTAACCATTTATGTCCTTTTTATTAATGAGCACAGGCCTGGAAAAGAAATGGAAGCTTTTCCAGGATTGAGAAACTAAGAATTTAAAAAAAAAAAAAAAAAAAAAAAAAAAAGGGAATGCATGTAGTTCACTCCACTTAAATATCTGCACTACTTTGAAGTACGTTGTTCCGTGTAAGCATCTAACAAGTGTATTTATTTTTCTAGAAACCTATGGGCCTAACAACCAAACAGCATAGCACAGGGAAAACAGGGTTACCTCTGAAGTTCCAACTGCCTGGGTTTCAGTCCTGACCCTGCTACAGAGCAGTGTCGTCCTGGGCGGTGGGCTCAGTCACCCCATGCTTCCGTTCCTCTGTCTGGATAAGGAGAGGTGAAGCAGGAACAGAAAAGCCTCACATGAGTAAGACGGTTACATAAGATGCCAGGAATGTAGGTACTGGGTAAATACTATGACAAAAGGCATAACTTGGTATTTGTATAGAAAGATCATGCTGTTATGTTGAAACCTAAAGCCCCTGGATAGGTCCTCATTGTGGTGGGTCTTTATTCATTATATTGTGAGAAGCTGCAGAGCAGAAGGATCGGGACCCATTATGCTTTTGGGACTCAGTGAGACGGGTTTTCTGTGGACTGGGTGGGGCTTTCTTCTTAGGGATCTTGAAAGTCTCTGGAGACTGCTCAGCTCTGAGATTCCCCCACGCTGTCTGCCTGGATGACTTTAGTCCCCCATGCAGAGGTTCCCTCATTTCTCAGTGTCCTTATTTCTATCTTTTCACAGTGCTGAATAAATACATAAGAGTTTAATTTATTAAGCAGTTAAGTCAACTTAATAAGTATATACATTTCCTGGGTTGCTTGCATGGCTCAGTCTGTTACGTGGCTGACTCTTGGTTTTGGTTTGGATTGTGGGCTCAGGGTCCGGGGATCGAGCCCTGTGTCAGGCTCTGTGCTCAGCAGGGAGTCTGCTTGAGGTTCTCTCTCTCTCCCTCCCTCTGCCCCACCCTCCTACCCCCTTTCTCTCTCAGATAAATATATAAATCTTAAACAAACAAACAAACAAACCCAAGTACACAGCTCCTAATAAACTAGCAGCCATTTTGGAGCAACAGCAATAACAACAAAATAAATTGAGAGAAAGAAGATCATTTTAACCTAATTCTTAACAGCAGCGACTAAGGGCTGTATGCGTCCTTTCACCACTGTGCAACTTTTCCAAGTTGGGACTCGAATCAGATACCACCATCCTCCTTTCCTGTTCCACAGTGAGTTTCAGGCAACGTTTGATTTTTATTATAGCAGACAAGAACGCAAAAACATGTCACAGAAAGGAATTGAATGCCATCTAATGTTGAAACTGTGAACTACTTCAAGCTGTCAGTTTTCACACTTTCTGACAGATGTTGAGTGTCCCTGATGCCCTCAAACTTAAAATATCCAGCAGTGCTCTTTTTCAAATGAACTCTGGAACCCTACGGTGCCTTGGGGTACAGTTTGGGAACCAGGGCCCTACCGTATTTCTGTTTTCTGGTTTTACTTCAGCTTTGTTTTCTTCTGGCTAGTTGCCCCCTCCTGTTCTCTAGTTCCTGTTTTTATTTATTTCTTGGTTCTAGCTTCCTCATTTCCTTCCCCTTTGCATAGGGCCATTCTCTGTCTAGTCTGCCTTCAAGCGGCACTGGTCTGCGTGTGGTTGCTGCTGGACCTTCACAGCCCTTACTGCAGCCGTGGAGGTCCTGATATGGTTTGGTAGCTGGCCAAGGTCAGTCATGGGGCTCTAAATCTGAGAGGACTTTTTCAGTCCCGAACTCTGGGGAGCGTCCTTTCCACTGTAGGCTTCCTAAATGGTATGCCAGTGATGTGGCTTCTCTTCAGATGTCCGTCTGTGGCACTCTCCCACGGTGTGGGTGGACATGCCCTCCACACCAGACCTCCCAACTCTTCAGGAGCAGTCTTTGCTTCATAGCGACAGAGAGCTGCCCAGACCACATCTCACTGGCGGTGTTCTTGGACCGTCCACCCAGGAAATGTGTTTGAAACCATTGAGTGGTTACTTGTGGGCTCTGGATTAGACTGTTTGCTTTTGTGTCCTGGTTTACCACTTACTGTTCCATTTCCCGAAGCTCCATATTCCCCATCTACAAAATGGCCTTAATTCTCATGAGAATTCTCATGACAATCAGGTGAGAAAATTTAGAGCCATGCCTGACATTAATAAATCATTGAGGCACTGAATAAATGTTGACTGGTACTGATATATATTTTTTTCTGACAGTAACCATGAAATTTACTTCCAAATATTTCAAATTTTGTTAGGAATAACATAACCACTCATTTTTTAAATTTAGTGATTGTCTTTGCCAGGTTAAGGGCAAAAGCATCAATTATTAAACATGAAGAAACACTTTGCATTCTTGTAACATTTGGTTTATAGGAATTAAAGTATCTTCATAGACCTACGTAATCTCTGAAGATTCTCATGACGGGTGCCTGAGTGGCTCAGTTGGTTAAGTGTTTGACTCTTGGTTTCCGCTTAGGTCATGATCTCGGGGTTGTGGGATGGAGCCCTGGGTCAGGCACCCTGCTCAGTGGGGAGTCTGCTTCTCTCTCTCTCTCTCTTTTTCTTGCTCCCTTTAAAATAAATCTTAAAAAAATTCTTATAATACATATATACCTTATAGTTTCAGCAGCGCAAGTACTATTGTTCCCATTGCAGAGATGCTAAAACTGAGTCTCAAGAGATCATTTATTATTGCTGAAGATTATTCATTGTTTACGGTAGTCTGCGCTCTCACTCAGAATTTGTAATTTCAGAACGAGCACTCCAAATTTGCTGTGTTGCTTCCTTTTAATATTTCAAAAGTTAGAAATGGAAAATTGGCCATTTCTGCTGGGTCCAGTACATCTCAGTGTGCTACTGGTTTTAATTAGTGTATAGGAGTCATAGCAGTTTGAAGGAACATTGCCAATGCTTTGTTGCCTGAAATAATTTCAGAAGAGAAAATGCTTGGCCTTCTCACTGCATACCAAAAACATTGTATTCACCACACAAAAAAACATAATGCAAGGGGGCATTATGGGTGGCTCAGTCGGTTAAACGTCTGCCTTCAGCTCAGGTCATGATCTCAGGGTCCTGGGATTGAGCCCCGTGTGTCAGTCTCCCTGCTCAGTAGGGTTCCTGCTTCTCCCTTTCCCTCTTCTGCTCCCCCTGCTTGTGTTCTCTCCCTCTTTGTATCAAATAAATAAATAAAAATTTAAAAAATTTAATTTCAGTTTCTGATGAAGAGAAAATGCCCCGGAAAGAGGGACAAACTTTGTCCTCTCCCTGTCTTTCTTTTATTCCCAAATGTTCACATGCCTAACCCCTTCACCCGTGCTAGAGCCATTGCTGCCTAACCGCTGTTTGGGCACAGTGGCATGGAAATACATCATCAGGGTATAATTTTGTGCATAGCCAGGAGAACATGCTATTATGGAACCGAATCTCTGCTGGGTAGCCTGGTGGTAGACTGTGTTTTGATTTCAGTGTTAAAATGGAAGTAAAGCCCAGGCTGCTCCTCTCATGTCTGTCAGAAGCTTGCTGGGTCCATGCTTGTTTAGTGGGTTTCATGTCCAGATGGCAGGTGAGGGAGAAGAAATGGTCTTTTAGCGTCAGGCTCAAAGGCATTGACTTGGATGTGCTGAATCACTGTAATAATCTAAAAATGGAGCTTAATTCTCTGCTTGACTGACTAGGAAATCATGGAAGTCGTAGGATGGCCAGCCTAAGTGTTTCTTGGCCTACTGGAGGCAGGTTTCTTGGGAGCAGGTAAGCCCTGAATCCTCACAAGGATGCCATGCGGTGGTCTTCTAGATGTGGTGACGGCAGCTTTAGTGATATGAATAGTTAAGAGTCTGATGTCAGGGGACACCTGGGTGGCTCAGTTGGTTAAGCCACTGCCTTCTGCTGAGGTCATGATCCCCGGGTCCTGGGATCAAGCCCCACATCAGGCTCCTTGTTCAGTGGGGAGCCTGCTTCTCTCTCTGCCTCTGCCTGTCACTCTGCCTGCTTGTGCTCTCTCTCTTTCTCTCATAAATAAATAAATAAATAAAATCTTTTAAAAAAAGAGTCTAATGTCAGTCATGTCTTTATAGAGTGGTTTTAAAAAAGCATTAAAGCAACAAAGAAAGAATAGAAACTCCCGGGGTAAAAAGAGTCTGAAGTCTCCATTCCACTTGTTTTTGTTTGGCTAATACTATCAGCAATTCCCGTGCCAGCTGATTGTCTTGAGATGTGAGATTCATTTTCCTTACTGCGTAACAGATCGCCACAAGTTTGGTGGTAAAGCGCCCATTTATTATTAGTTCAGTTTCTGCAGGTCAGAATTCCAGGCCCTCCTTCGTGGGTTCTCTGCCCAGGGTCTCACCAGGCTGAAATGAGCTGTCGGGCTGGGCTCTGTTCTCCTCAGGAGGCTGGACTGGGGAGGATCTGCATCTGAGAGCCTCCCCGGTGCAGACAGAGCGTGTTTCACGGTCTGTAGCTTTCACAGCAGCTTGTTTCCTCAGAGGCAGCAAGGAGGAGAGTCTCTGCTGCTTCCAGTCTCGTCTCTGGTCTCTAGTTTTTTTTTTTTGAAAACAGTTGACTTGATCAATTCCAGCTGACCCAGGTTGATCTCCTTTTTGATTAAGTTTAATCACATCTGGAAAAATCCCTTCACCTCTGCCCTACAATAGAACCTAGTCCGGAGAGTGACTCCTCCAACCCAAATTGCCATATTCTGTTTGTTAGAAGCAGATTGTCGGCTCTTCCCACACACCAGGGGAGGGCGCTGTACCGGGGTCTGACTCATTGTGGGGGGTCCAATGAGGGAGCGTGTCCGCCATAGACCTGCCATGTGTTTCAACAGGATTATAGCTGGAAGAAAAATTTACTTTTGAAAAGTACCATTTTAAAAGGAATCCGTTATGGAGCGAAAGACTAAAGGGGATACTATGTATTTAAGTCCACATTTTTCAAAAAAAGTATTTGCACCTGAGCTATCTACCTTTCCCTAAAGAATGTGTCAATGAACACCTCCATCTTGGATTTTTCTTTCCCTTTGGCTGCTGGGAAATTACTCCTAGGGGGTTCCCTTGCCTCTTGATGCGTCCCTTCCCTTGTCCTTCTTCCTTCTTCTCTGTTTGTTTTTGAAATGTCACACCTCTCGCCTGACCGTTGTCTTTGTCCACTCACCTCAAGGATGGAAGTCATACACCCCGACCACCGACTTCCTGAGCACAGTGGTGCAGAAACACATAATCACAGCATAATTGTGACCCTGCCGCTAAGCCAGCAACTCTGTTGGGGTCAGGCTGTAATCTGAGCGTCTGCCGGAAGGCCTGTGGGGCACGGACCTTACGCGTGTTTGGATCTCGCTGTTAAAATAGGAATGAAAATTTACTTTCTCCTTCTTGGTCTGTAGGAGACACGCTGGTTTCATTCATGCTGGGTGGTTTTATGTTCTAATAGCAGTATTATATAAACAGTCCTACAGACGTGTGCAGGGTATGTGCCTGTGTTGGTTTATGCTTTGTGGAAAAAAAGAATTTAAGGCAGCTCAGAAAGAGGCATACAGTTCAGAGGACAAAAGTTGAACTAAAAATAAGCAAGGAAGAGAGAGGGAAGAATCAATGTCAGAAAGTGACATGGAGTGAGGTAAGGGTGTACTTCCTGGCAGTTCATGTGGATGTAAACACAAAAGGTCCATGATTTGGTGACCAAAGGTTAGATCAGGAGAAATAGCGCCTCTGAGTACTGAGCCCAAAGTAGACATTTCTCCTGGGGGTCTTCATCTGTGGTGGACACGTTGGCCCTGGTGTGGTGTGCTGGACAGCTTACGGTGTTCACATGCAGGGCCGTGTCCCATAGGTCATATCTTAGAACATTCTTCCATGAAGGCTGGTGGCCTGCTGCCAAAGTACGGTCAGTGAAAGCCTTTCTGTGGGGCTTGACTTTCTAATCTATCGGTTGACTCATTTGGAATGAAATGTAGCACAGTACTTCTTAGTCTCTTTCATACTTCCTGCCTTCCACACAGAAGTTTAAGACATTTTTAAAATTTTGCTTTTCATCCCTTGGAGTATGTTTTGAGGTGAATTTGGTTTATCTTCCAGCTGGAAAGTCATTACATTATTGAGAATGAACACATAGCCCTAGGTATTATATATCGTTTTCCAGCAACCATTAAGAAACTTTATTGTAGCTCGTGTAGAAGACTGAGGGGTGCAGCTTGCCATGCACATTATACCGTACTCCTTTTTAAAGTTTTTTCCCTTCAGATTCTATTTCTTGATAAAATCTGAACACTTTTTTTTTTTTTCCTAGTTAACTATAGTTTGATCGAAGTCAGTGGGATTTTCTGTTTATTTTTTTGGTGAGTTGTGTGTGTGGGAGGTGGTTGGTAATTAACATTTTCCAGAGAAACCTGAGAAGCTTCAAACGTCATCTGCCTCATTTGGAAACTGTTCTACCTCCATTGCAAAGAAAGGAAAGGGAGACCCCGTGGCCACGTCCAGGATCTCTGTGCAGAGCAAGGGACTGGGCCTTCTGGACTTCATGGTGCTGATTCCCAAGGGCTGCGTGTGATACTGATTTATTCCTGACTATCAAAGTAAACGCCACCTAGTATTGATGTTTTAAAATAAACAGAAATATCAGAGTAAGAATACCAAACTCATCCTGAATTTGACCGCCGCCATTTTGACATATGTCTATGCTGTGTATTTGTTCCTGTGGCAGTGTTAGCTTTGTGGCTTAGAGTGAGGACCTCTGAAGGCACTGAGATCCCTGCCCCGCCATTTGTTAACTGAAATGCCTGGAGAGGTTTCTGGAGCTCTCTGAACCTCAGTTTTCTCATTTGTAAAATAAAGATAGTGGGAGTGCCTTTCTCATAAGAAGGAGACCATGAGTTATTCTCACAAATGAGATTATTCTTGAAGCTTGATAGAAACACATTTATTAAAGACATTGTGTATATAATGATAAAACAGTTGAAAAGCTAGGGAGATACCTACACGAGAAAATAAGGGGAAATGTGATTAGAATTGAAAGAGCTAGACGTTTGTAAGTTCTTAGGTGTGGAGCTTGCTTTCCCCTGAGAAGAGGCAGTCTTTGAGATGATGGCATTTTCTGTGGGCAGGAACAAGGAAAAAAGCAATAGGGGAACTTCCTGGAGTCCTTCATCTCCTGCCAAAGATAAAGGACTTGATACTTGTCAGGTTTGGACACGTCTCACGAATACAGTCTAATAACTGCCAGGCTTCCTGGGGAGGAGTACTGCAGGCGTCAGACTGAAGGTCAGAGCCCTTTCCTCCATGTACGGTATCATACCTTTCCTCTCTGTCCTGCAGAATTGTCATGGTGATCTTCCTACTTGTTAATTCAGATGGGTCCCCCACTGCCTAAGAAGGAAAGCCTAAATCTCTTACCCTAATATTTTCATCCTTCTAGAATGATAGTCCAGTCTGTTCTGGAGACTGACGTCCCATTACCCCCTCCATTTACTGTCTTCCATCGAAAATGGGCTGTTGTTCGTTGGGCATATCGTGCGGTTATCTGCTGGTTTCTCCTGCTTATTCCATGGGCTTGTGATGTCTAAAGCTAAAAGTGGATATACTTACTTAAGATATATGGAAAAATACCTTTCATCACTACTTTTGCTAAACTTGACTCAGAGACTTAGAGAATGCGTTTGTGTGTGTGTTTGTGTGTGTTTGTGCACGTGTGTGTGTGTGTATGTGTTAAGTTGATGCTGATTTTCACTTCTCTTAGGACGAACCTTTCTGATTTGGCTCTCAGACCAACTTGGAACAGTGGTAAATGCTACTTGTACAAACTTGTGCTTAATGTGTGGGCTTCTCTGTATTTACCATATGACACGGTCTGGGGGAAATACCTTTGAGTCAGATAGTTTAACACTGTATTTCCACATTGATAGATAAGTAAGTAGCACCTTCTGTATACTGGATGAGTTTCTGGGTCTGGGAATACAGAGGTAAACCTGAATTTGCACACCGACTTCAGTTTGGGTGGTAGCTTGACGAGCCCATTGAAATCAACTTTACGTTCCTCATCTGGGAGGCAGGAAAGCCGATCCTACTTCCCACACTGCATTGAAGAATAAAGGCAAAATGTCTGCCACAAAGTCCTCATTTGGTGCTTGCTAACTGCCTTGCCTTATTTCTGTGCCAGACCTTCTGGGGGCTGAACATCTGACCTTGCCAAGTGTGAGCGGTTGCTCAGGCCAGCTTCACTTGTTGAGGCAGTCCCTGGAGAGGCAGGATGAGCTCCCTGTGCGCTGAAAGCAACCCTCTCTCCCCGGGAGGCTGGAGAGGGAAGGACAGATTCCAGGGGACATTGAGAATGGAATCTCTAACCCTTCTCTCTGGACAGTTTCTGAGTTGTGGGGGAAAAGCTAGGATGTGAAGATACTGTCTTCAGCAAGAGACATTAGGACTGTGTATCAATAGTTGGTTCACGTTTCTATAGTTGATGGAAACCTGAGGAGCTAAACATTAGCTCCATTGGTAAGATTTCAGAGCTCTCTGAATGAGGAACGTCTGAAAACAGTTCTATTGTGAAAGGAGAAGTTCATTCAATTTCGCCTCTTCTCTCTTTGCTTTTAAAAGTAAAAACAATTAAACGAGGACTCTGTTGTCAGCAAAAAGGCCTTTGACCTCTATTAATTCTCTCTTTTTTTTTGTAAACTCTCATGAAAAGACCAAAGTTTTCCTTTTTTTGAGGTTTTATACTCTGTCTCGGGATCCGGGATCAGACGTTTGCATCTAGGAAGACAAGAATTGCCTTCGAGGGAGGGAGCTTCTTGGCACTATCCCAGCTCCCAAGTTCAAGGTTCTGTGATAGGTTCTTCCACTCACTTTCATGAGGAGAGGGTCCCGGCACAGAATGCTAGCCTTATGAGTGGTCAAAAGCAGGGTGTGTTTGGAAAGAAGTTGTGTTTTCTTTCCATTGTCTTTGAAGTATTTTAAACCTGTGATTTAATGGTTTCATTTCTGTTTTGCTTTTGTGCTTTCTCTCTCCCTTCCATGGTCCACAGGGACCCTGGTTGCTTTTCATCCATCTCCCTGCTCTCTCGGGGTTCTCTGCCTTTGAGGTTTCCTTTAGACCGATGCCGCGGCTCTCTGGCCTTTCTGCTTTCTTGTCATCTCTTGTACAGGCACCTGGATCTTTTGGGTCTTACTGTTTCCTTCCGATCTCAACTGAGAAACAGGAAGTGTTAGGAGTAAGGGGATGGAACAAAAGCGCTCAGGATCGTAGACATAATCCACCCCTCTGGTGTCCGGTCCCTAGTTCTCCTGTCCCTTCTGAAATGGAAACAGAAAGCCCCATTGACCTTTTCCTGTGTGTGGAATGTGCACCCTCTCTTCCAGGGATGCTGGGCACGCCTTCCCTGTCCTTCAGCAAGGCACTTCCTCCCTCCCTGAGCTGCTGTCTCTGAGTTTAGGAGGCTTTTTGGGAAATTGTATTCAGGTCAGGGAGTTTCTGTTCCACAGAGGAAAAGGCATTTCTTCACCGTGTCTAGTTGACCTGACTTCTTAGTGAGACTCTCTGGCAGGAGAGAATGTTCTATTCAGTGCAGTTGGTTAAAATGTATTTATCTACTTGGGTCATTAGTGTACTTCATATTTCCCTCTGGGTTTCTTTCAAAGATATTATGTGATAAGGCATTAATTTATATAGGAGTAATCTACCTTAAGACTTTAATAATTGAAACTAAACTATTAAGGTAATTTAATAGTAAAGTCTAATAGGAAAAATGGTTTTTACTGTTAAATCATTGTATCATTTATAGTCGTGTCCTAAAATACAATAAAATAATAATTAAAGGATTTTAAAATAGCTTACTAAGAATTTCTTAAATATTTAAATGCTAAATATTTAAAATTAACAGTACTTTAATTCCTGGTTTAAATGGAAAATGTTCTTAAAATACGCTTAAGGAGAAAAAAATGGGAAAAACCCGCTGATCTGTTATTTCTCCAGAAACAAATAAGGGACCATTGAGATTTTAGAACAATTAAAATCCATTTAAATCCAGTAAATCAGAAATCTCAATTATTTGACTAGAAAGTCATTCTTCTCTCTATAGGTCCTGTTCTGCTCTAATCTCTGAATTACTATGTTAATTTCCTTCCACTGTAAAGATAAATTGGGAAATACTGAAAAAGAAAGAAAATAGTCATTGAACACCATATCAAAAACTAATGATGTACTCTACAGTGGCTAACTGAACATAATTTAAAAAAAGAGATTAATGTAAGTAGAAGTAGAATGGCTTGTCTAATCAGTCAAAAAAAAAAAAAAAAAGAAAGAAAGAGAGAAAATAGTCACTTGTGGTCCCATCCCGCAGACAATAATGTTCCCTTTTACCTGAGAAGGGCTTTCGTGGTCCTGACATGTGAATAACTGGAGAGAAGAAAGAGTAGATGAGGACGTGTCCTGCCAACGCTTAAAGATGTTGCCTTACTGGACGCGGATTTAGAAGAGTCTAGGGCCAATCAGATTCTTCTCCTTTTATGGATAATCTAATTTAGCCTCAGATCATCTGTTTTAGCCTATGCTCCTTTCCCTGGACTTAGTCTCTTCCAGCGAAGAGCCTTTTCCATGGGGAGCCTGGAACTTTACCCCTCCCCTTTCTTCAGTGCGAAAGTGGGTGAGAACCATCGATGCCTTGATGCCTGCCCGGTCTCTGATGAGTCGTTCTAGGCCGTTCTCCTCCCTTGTCTGTTGGTCGTAGTTTCTCTCTACCCTTCCTCCCCTCCCTTGATCGTTCGGTGAGTTACTCCCTGGGCAGTGTTGTTATGTGCGACATCATTACCATCAATTTCTTAAGATTTTAATCTCTTAGATAATAGGACTTAATTAGATTAGTATTCTTTTATTCACTTTGTCAGAGTGTTTTGATTAGTGCATTTTGAATATTTTCAAACACGTATTAGCTGTTGTGACTAGGTACCTATATTGTAGTAAAAGACACTATATGGGTATTTATAGAAGTCTTATTCTTAATTTTAATTTTTTAATTCTAAAATTATAAAAATCTAAAACTCTTTTTGCGTCAGTGAAAAATGTCCTCATATCGTCATTTTTAGAAACTTCCTTTATCCTTGAATTGGTCCTTAAAGTGATTCCAGTACCACTACAGAAACTTCCGTCTTAGATATATATAATTGATGTATCTTATATTCGTTACATTTTTGCTGACTATATTTATATGTTATACATAGAAAAGCATTTTAATTTAAACATTGTTGTCCTAGAAGAAAACTGTTTTTAAAGTACTTTGACAATAGGGTAACAGCTCTAAGAGTTGTGAGAATCACATCCAAGAAAAATGTTTAAATATGAAAAAGAAAATTTACCACAGAATGAGTGGAATGTGTGCTTTTATTAGATAATTTTTTGAGGTAAGCATTTTGGCATATACTGGGCTGGTATTAGGAAAAGAAAAGATAAGCTTGTGTTTCTACAACAGGCTAAAATTACAGAGATGATTTTTTTGTTTAGAGAGAGAGAGAGAAATAGGAGGAGGGACAGAGGGAAGAGGAGAGAGAGAAAACTAAGCAGTGATTAAACCCCAGATAACAGATGCTGACTACATCCAGAAGGCTAGCTCTGGACAGGAAGGAAGGGAAGTCCATTCCAGACCACTCACCCCTGCCCCCACTACCTAGCTCCTGGATTGCTTGTGTTCTCCTTTCTGATTATCTATTACCTTTACAATGGAAGGAAATAAACGTTATAATGATTCAGAGATTAGAGTAGCATAGGAACTACAAAGAGTAAAAGAATGCCTTGCTATTCAAAGAATATTTGAGATTTTGATTTATATGTATCTGTTTAATTGTTCTGAAATTTTCATAACAGAAAAAAAAGAGGAAAGGCTTATCCTTAAAACACACACACACACACACACGCACGCACACCACTTTTCTGATTTCAGGGAAGAGCTAAAATGAATTTTGAAGGAAGTTATACTACAGTGGATAAAGGCTAAACTCTTAATCTAGTCTGAATAATTCAGCCTCCCATCAATGGCCCCTTGTTTATCTGTTGGGAAATAACAAATCAGTGGGTTTTCCCCCATTTTTTTTCTTCTTAAGCATATTTTAAGAATATTTTCCATGCAAAAATCTTTTTTTGTTTTGATTTTCAGAGCACTTTTAGAGACATCTGAATCCTGAGAAATAATACAGGGTAAATGAGAAGAATGGAGATTCATAATTTATAATCAGATTTTATCACTGGACATGTCCCAGTTTGTCTGACAGACATACCTCTCCAGCCGCTATCTCTTTCAGAAATGTGGAAACTGAGGCCCAGTAAGTTCTGGTGATCTACATCCCCAGTTAGATTCAGATGGAGACCCATCCACTCCAGGACTTTTCTCTGAATGACATTATGCTTTTATATATGGGTAGGTATCTGGTGTGCAGAATCCCAAGTAGAAGTTCATGGCTTTTAAAATTGCATCTTGATTTATATGCAGTATTTTTGAGTGGATCTCTTTGTATTTGTCTCTTAACGATTGCTGTGGATATGCGTAATTGAACATGGTGTACTGATGTCAACATTTTACCACTTGGCAGTGTGGAAGCCTTACTTCCATTGAAGTGCCTTGACCTTCCCCACTTTGAAATATCATAGCTTTGAGTATCAGGTGATGGTAGAGTATTTGTTTCACCTATCTAATAGGTTTTGTAAAACTTAGGAGGAGGATTGTCTGTTTCTATTACAGGTAGTCTTAATGGGTCCCTCCCAACCCCACAAAGTATCCTAGTAAGACTTCTGGTCCAGACAAGAGACTATTTTCTCCCTGTAGCTCCCAGCTAAGTAACCTTCTTCTATCATTTCCTTTCTGTTTGAAAAAAAAAATTTTTTTTCAGCCATTCTTTCAAGGTAAGTCTGCTAGCAACAAATTCTTTTCCTTTTCCTTCTTCTGAGGATGTCTTTATTTTCCCCCCCTCATCCTAAAGGATAGTTCTGCTGGATATAGAATTGAAGGTTGCTTATTTTTTTTGTTTTTCCAGCAGTTGGAAAATGTGTGACTTTTTTTGGCCCCATAGTTTTAGATGGGAAATTTACTGTTTTGTGAACTGGTGCTTCCTTACTGATGAAGGGATCTTACCGATGTTGGATCTTAGTTGTCTCTGGTTGTCATCAACATTTTCTTCTAAAAAAAATTTATTTTTAATTAATTAATTAATTACATTTTTAAACGTTTAAAAAAAGATTTTATTTGACAGATCACAAGTAGGCAGAGAGAGAGAGGAGGAAGCAGGCTCCCTGCTGAGCAGAGAGCCCAATATGGGGCTCGATCCCAGGAACCTGGGATCATGACCTGAGCCAAAGGCAGAGGCTTTAACCCACTGAGCCACCCAGGCACCCCAATTAATTAAATTTTTAATTATGAAGTATCTTGGTGTGTGTTTCTTTGGGCTTGTTCTCTTTTAGTTTCTTGCAGTTTGGAAAGTTTAAACCATTGATTCTTCTAAAATTCTTTTACACTCTCTTTGTCCTGTCTTTTGGGACTCATGATACAGATGAATGTTGGATCTTACTGTCTCAGTTCCTGCCATTGTTTTTGTTTGGTCTATTTTCTCTCTTTTGTTCAAATTCATAGAGTCTGTTGATTATCACCTTCACTGATGACCTGTCCTCTGTCATTTCTACTATTGAACCCACTAAGCTTCTGCATGTTATCATGTATTAAAATAACTTCAGTTCAGTCCTTTTTTATAACTTCTAGTTTTTTGCTGTGATGTTTCTGTTTTTACAGTCCTAAAATAACTTGCAGTTGGATATCAAAGCATTTTTTGATGACTGCTTTGACAAGGATGTCAGTAATTCCAACATCTGATTCATCTCTGTGTTGGAGATGAATCCACTGATTATTCTTGATGAAGATTGATCAAGATGGATTGATGAAGAATCCATTGATTCTTTTCTCAATCACATAGCAATTTTCCTAGTTTTTTGTGTGATGGGTGATTTTTTTTTTTTTTCATTGTGTCTGGACATTTTGACTATTATATTAGAAGGCTTGTGGTCTTATATAAATCTTTGCTTTTACCAGGCAGCCATCCCATTTAGTTTTAGCATGGAGACCTTGTCCTAATTTTGTAGGCTGTTGCTTCCAGTTACATTTTCAGAGACTTTGTGGTGGTATTTGTTTATCTGGAGTTGCTAGACATCCCACTGGCCCTCTTCATTCCACCTGAGGAAATGGAGGCATTTTCCTGGGAAGGGCCTCCCAGTGCCTCTGGTGGGGGGTGAGGAGAGGCATTCTTTGGCTGCTGAGGACAGGCACACTTCCTGGCACCTATTTTCTGCAGTTCTTCCTTCCTCTCTCCTTCCTCTCTCCTCCCTCTGCCCCAACACTGCAGGGAGAGAGGGCACTTCCTGGTGAGGCCTCTTTTTTGTGGCAGTGTCCCCTTTGCTGGTACAGCCAGCTGCCTGCTGTCTCTCACATGGGAAGGGAGTCTGAGGCCTAGTGAGTAAGGAGAGTATTCTCCCCGGCCACTTACTGTCAGCGGAGCTTCTGAATCATCCCCATTGCCAGTGCTGCTGGTTAGCCTGGTGGTGTTGGTGGGACTCTGTATGATCCTAACTGGGCTGCCTTGTGTTGCTGGGTTGGGCATGTGGGAAATCTGGGCTTGGTTGGCCTTCTCCTGCTGGGTGGACATTGCAAGACCATTCAATCTTAGGGTCTTTAACCAGTTCACCTTCCTTTTTCTGCATTTCAGAACTTTCTGGTTTTGGTTTGATTTGTTTTGGGTTTTTTGGGTTGCCTCTTACGGTTTTCCCCCACGGTTTATATTTGTAGTTAGCTGGGAGCTACAGGGAGAAAGTAATCTATGCCATCTTACTGGGACCAAAAGTCTTATTAGGGGGCTTTGAGGGGTTGTGAGGGACCCTTTAAGACTTCCTGTGGGGAAAAAAATGAATTTAGTCAGTGGCTTCATTTCAACTAGAATAATCTATCTCTTTACATTTCTGCCTCTCCTAGTTCCCCGTAAGAAACCAGAACGCGATCTGTCCTCTCCCCAGCCACCTGCACTCTGTAATCACGCTGCCATCATAGGCTTCTATGAATGGAAGTTCTTGTACTTTCAAGAGTGTGGAGGAAGAGTTAAATTGAAGCCTCGGTTTCAGTTTGCCACTCTCTGTGGTGGGAAAGTGAGTCAGCAGATGCTGTGTCCTTAGGCCACCACTTCTTCCTCTGCCTTCCTCCTAATGGTCTCATGTCAACCTCAACAAGTGTAACTTCCCGAGCCTGGGAAAATGGGCCTTTGAAGACAATTCGTTCAGTCTTGTACATCACATTCAAGAAGGGAGGGACACTGAGTGTAAATGCCATTTGGCTTTGCTCATCACCACTCTTCCCTTTCAGAAGCAGTTGAGCGGAGGTAGGCTTTTACTTTAAACAGCAGTTTGTAGGAACAGATTGAAGAAAGGATTTGTATTTTTTGAATGATAATCACCTTAGTCACTAATTGTTCTGTAACTGAAGATGCCCTAGCCCTTGGCACATATGAGCAAAAATCTAAAAAATACAAAAAAGTTGCTGATGGACGTTTTGGATACAAGTTCACATAACCAAATACTCCTTTTCCTTTTAAGAGAGATAACAGAAAGTTTAGAGGTATTTAAAGAAGTAGGAAATATAACTGCTGTAATTCGAATGCATCCCTTTCAAATTCCTTTGTTGAGCCCCACCCCCCACGATGACGGTATTAGGAGGTGGGGTCGTCAGGAGGTGTTTGGGTCATGGGGGTGGAGCCCCCATCCATGAATGGGATTAGTGCCCTTATAAAAGAGACCTCACGGAGCTCTCTAGTCCCTCTCATCACATGAGGATGCAATGAGAAGTTGGCAGTCTGCATTCTGGAAGAGGGCTCTCACCAAAACCTGACCGTGCTGGTGTCCTGGTCTTGGACTTCCAGCCTCCCAAACCATGAGAAAGCTCTAAGAAATGCAGACTGCCAGGCTTCCCCCCAGACCTATTAAATGAGAATTTGTATTTTAGTAAGATTCCAGGTGACTCGTATGCGCATTTAAGTTTGAAAAGGGTCTACGTGACTTTGTTTCCTGTTTCAGCTCCTCCTTTGGGCCCCTTTTACTGCTTCCCTTTTAGTCACGTAAGTGCCTTTCTTTCCAACCTCAGTTTCTAGGCTCTTTAAGCCAGAACTGTGTCTTATTTCATCTCTGCATTCCAACCGCAAAGACACTTAACACATCGTTTTGCACAAAATAGCTGCTTGGTATTATTGTTTCTGGACTGGATTTTGTTGAACTAACTTCTGAACAATCAGTGTAGGTTGTTTTCCTTTTAACCAAAAAAACGGCTGTTTTCATCTTTTACTTTATAATTTAATTTGGGCATTTCCTAGAGTGTCAACTATGAAAAAATATATAACCTTTTCAAATATCTGAAAATTTCATAGTGAATTTAAGGTTCCTAGTGATTTCATGATGTGAAGGAGAGAATGCATATGTATGTATGTATGTATGTATGTATGTATGTTATAGTCAGATTTTTCTCTGTAACAATATGTAGCAAACCTTTTCATTCTTTTTTTTTTTTAAGAGGGTATGTGTGCACGTGAGGGGGTGGGAGGGAAGGGTAGAGGACAAGGGAGAGAGAATACCAAGCTGGCTCCACACTCAGTGCAAAGCCCAGTGTAGGGCTCAGTCTCAAAATCCTTAGCTCACGACCTGAGCCAAAATCAAGAGCTGGACGCCCAACAAACTGAGCCACCCGGGTGCCCCCTCTAAACCTTTTCATTCATAATATTAATTGCAGAGATCTCCAGAATCATCATTTGTTCTGATGGAATAATTTGTATTGCATTTTTTTAAATTGCCTGTTTGTCTGAGTCATCTAAGGGTTATCAGGTTTTTTGGTACAAATCAAAATCTGTTACTTTATATGACAGTTAAAACACCAAGGAATTGTTCTTGCTTTACACTAATGCAATGAAAACATTCCTAGGTTGTTTTGGAGTTAAGGTGACATACACCACAGAGAAGGCTGGATATTGTGAATATTATAGCTTATAGCATAAATAAGAATTAAGTTCTATAGAAAAGGGGAAAATCAAACTTCTAGTTTTATTAGCCTTAGACTATTCAGGCTGTAAGCGATCTTCCTTTTGCAAATAAGGATACTGAGGCCCAGAGAAGTAAGAATGGGGTGAAGGATGGGCCTTCTTTGGCTTATGTTTTATGGAAAGGGCTACAAGTTCTTCTAAATTTCATTATCTTTATCTTATAAATATGTGCAGTAAACCAGATGATCCTTGAGTACCTCATAACTTTAAAAAAATCTTAAGTCCAGCTCTCTTTATTTTAAATATTTGATTTAGTTATTTGACAGAGAGAGAGAGATCACAAGCAGGCAGAGAGGCAGGCAGAGAGAGAGGAGGAAGCAGGCTCCCTGCCTAGCAGAGAGCCCGATGCGGGACTCGATCCCAGGACCCTGAGTTCATGACCTGAGCCGAAATCAGAGGCCTAACCCACTGAGCCACCCAGGTGCCCCTGCCCCCGCTCTCTTCATTTTAAAAGTAACATTCTTTTTATAGCAT
Organism: Mustela erminea; assembly: GCF_009829155.1. NCBI lineage: Eukaryota > Metazoa > Chordata > Mammalia > Carnivora > Mustelidae > Mustela > Mustela erminea. Next base: position 21,960,142 of record NC_045625.1, read on the forward strand.
TATACTGCCTCTCTTGTGAGCTTTTTCTGTCTGCAGAGGGGTGGGATGAGGGAACAAGGAGTAAACAGGCAGAGGGGTGGAAGTCCTCAATATAGTATTGGTATTGAAGTTAGATTTAAACTCATGTTTCTTTGCACAGATAACCAATAAGAGAGAATTTTTACTTCCTGTATAGATGAATAAAAGTGCCAAATTATATTAATTTTCTGATGTCATAGTTCCACAATTGACAGCTACTGACAAAATTAAACACCTTTTTTTTTTTTTTTTTAAATTCCTGAAAGCATAACTAGCACTGGGAAGAATAATTTTGTCTGAAAATTTTTTTTTATATAAGTGAAATGTTGTTTTAGAACATTATTCCTGCTGAAGTAGGGCCATGGCTTTCACTGGATTCTTGAGGGGTTGATGTCACAGAAATGATTAAGAGCTATCCATCTTTTCAGCTTCTGAAATGTATGTCTGAAGGCCAGTGACCTGTGACTTGTGCAAGACTCTAAGTCTAATTAGTAGGATATCTTGAATCCCTGTTTCCCCATTAAATATTTTCTTCCCTTCCTTTAAAAATTCTATGATAATTTTATGTAATCTTTATGAAATAATCCCAATGTCTTCAAATTCAACGGTAGTGGTATAGAAACTATATCATTGTAAGTGTAGTGTGGGTATCTGCTTAGTTTAAAAATAAAATAAAATAAAATAATTTTAGTGAATACCCAGTTCTTTTTCTTTCTAGATATCCTCAGCGTTTCTGTCTCTCTGGAATTAATTCTCCAGGTGTCTTTTTCTTCTACCTTATGTCTTCTGATCCGCAAAGAAAGGTGTGATGGGGATGCTCTCAATTGAAGAACACAGGTGCCTCTAACAAACAAAGTGACATTCCATTCTCAAACAGTGTCTGATCTGTTTGCAATTCTGATCCTTGGGGGCTTTGCAAATACGCTAAGGGGGTTAAAGGATGGGAGGGCACGATGTAGGAAAAAATGTTTCTGCCTGACAAAAAAGTTGCATATTGATAGACAATTACTGGACCCAACCCCCAACTTCAAACCCATGTTTGAATGTATTATGTACTTCTTTAATACCCATATAGCACCTGACTCTAGAAGTCTTTGATCTACCAACCTCACTCTTAGTTTACTATTAAAATAATAGTTTCATCTTTCTGGAATGTTCTAGGATTATAATATTCCATCTTACTGTGCAATTCTTGCTGATCCTTTGCTTTGTTTTTAATGTAGGGCTACTTTCCACATGGTACTATGGAACACGATGGGGAATTTTTTTAAAAAACCCAAGACTTATGTACAAACGTGCAGAACTAAAGTTCACATCCTGAGATGCCTTTCTCATGTTCCATGAATGGGTTGTCCTTGGTGAGTTCAATCAGGCATTACAAAAGATACTGCGCAAAAATGCCTTTAAAAGGTATCATTGCCCCCCAACATTTTAGGTAGTTAAGCTCAACAGACCACCAAAGACTGGATGATACAGCAGGTGTCTGAAAAATAAAGGTTTCTTAACAGGAAGCCATCAGTAATATTTATGAAATATGGGAGGCCTGGAAGGTATCAGCACTGTTTTACATCTTAAGTGGTAACAAGCCTAATCACAAATGAGACAGGAGGGTCTTCATTAGCATCGTATCCCTGAATTAACTTGGGAAAGCGCATTTCTCTCTCCAGGGTAAACTGGAAGCATACATTTGACTAATCCTTCGGAGCTACAGATAGGCAAATGAATTGTATATTCCCTGACGGCAAGAAAAACGTCCAGCCCTTCTTGGCTTCATTTGGTTCAGTACTATTGCTGCTTTTTTTCTTAGGAAAATTATTTTTTATCTGTTTTTCTCCCCATTAGCCAAAACTAGCCTGTGCTGGAATTCCCTCAGCACACACCCTCTGCCTGCTGTTTCCGGAGGGCGGCTTCCCAGCCCACGGGAGAGGCTGGAGGACCTCCAAGGCCGAGCATCCCATGGCTTGTACTGCCCAATAAGTACCCTCCATCCCTTCCTAAACTGTAACCTGGGAGAAAATAGAAATGGGTGGCCGGTGTCCACTCCCTGAAGAAGTTCCTTCCCGGTCTTATCTGTTTTCCTCAGACAGCTCGGCTGGGTCAGACCCTGTCATTAGAAAAACAAGTCCCTCTCATCCAGTTTCCCAGTGAGGAATCTGGCCTCTGCCTTGGGCCTGGACTGGGGAAGGGGGCGTGTCTCAGTCCTGCCCTTCTTGGCTGTGGGCCCACGCTGCCAGGTAGCCAGGCCCCAGCGTCTGCTCCACAGAAACCTGGAGCAAGCTCCCCGGTAACTCCACTGGCCGGGCTGTGGGCAGCTGTGTCCCTGCACCTGAGCCCCCCAGAGCCAGGAATTCATCCTTTTTTAGAACTCTGCTTTAGCATAGCAAAACTGAGGTAACCCATTAGTGTTTAGCAATTGTTCTCCTCTGTCTGAGGCCCAATAAAATCAGGGTCCTTTCAACTTTTTACTAATTTTTCTCTTAGCTCCAATCCTTGTTCAAAGGAGATAGAGTCTAAAAGTAAGAAAGTAAAAGAAAATACTTAATTGACTTTCCACCTAAAGTAGGAAGAGGACTGGCCCTAAAATTTGAGAGCCCATCAAGAAACACTGGTGGACGCCTCCAGAACATTCTCAAACCAGGAGGAGGAAGGCGGTCTTGTGCTCCCTCTGTGGCTAGGGTGAAGTTAATGCCGCTCCCCACTTTGCTACTTCTAGGCCTGGAGAACCAATAATAGTTCACTCCAAAGACCTGTATTTCTTGGTGATTTATTCCTTGGGTTTTTCCTGAAGGAGGAGGAAAGAGGGAAAAAAATGAAGGGTGTCTGTCAGGTAGCCTGTTAGTCTAGAGATGGTCTCCCTCCTTCAGTCCTCATGCTAGTGCTGAAAGTACTTTCCCCATTTGACACAGAAGGAAATGAAGGCTCCACAGAACTGAAGAAGCTGTCCGATGTCCCACCCCTCGTAAGGGAAAAAACTGTGTGTGACTTCAGGCCTGTCTCTGTTGTCCATGCAAATATGAATATATACCCTTTAAGTCTTCCAAATCACACAGTCTGGGAGACTGAACAAAATGTTATCCTTAAGAAACCTCAATCTGTCTTCCTCCCCACAACTAGCTTCTTGAGTGCCATGGGAATAATGCCTGAATATTGTCACCTGTTCCTTAATGATTAAATATGCTCCTAGTTAAAAAACAAACAAACTGAAAATTACAAAAATATTGACATTAAAATTTAAAATCTACACTTCACCACCCTGAGCCTTCGAGGTAAGTGCTGGTAACAATTCAGTGTGTGTCTTTCTAGACTTTCTATAATGTGTATAGCGTACGTACGCATGTAAGTACCTATTGCGATTTTATAATGAATGGTGTGTGGTATAAACTTTACGGATGTGTAGTTTGCAAATCTTCCTATGTGGATAAAGACCTACGTGGAGAAGTGTTTGTCCATGTGCCCGCTGTTGAGTACCCCACTGATTTATAATATTGGTGGATGTTTAAATTTATGATTTTCTACCATCACAAGTATTGCTTCACTGAACATTCCGTATTCACAAATTTTATGTGCTGCTTCAAGTATTTCTGGATGATGTACATTGGACTTGGTAGCTAGAAGAGGACATTTTAAATTTAGACATTGCCAACTGGCCCTTCAAAAAGATGGTGCAGTGATTTTCTGTCAGCAGTATATGGGCATGCCCATTTATTGATGACTCATCCTATCATTAATAGGGTTTTAAATCTTCCCCAGTCGGCTAGCTGTTCTTTTTAAGATAAGAACATCCTATGTAACACTGAGGAGTTTTAGTTGTGAAGCCAGACGTGCTGGCTCACGTTTCATTCCTGGATCAGAAGACTCACCCACCGAGCCACTGGCCGTGCTGGACAGCTGGGGACCTCCCAGCTCGGAGCCAGTGCACTAAGGTGACTGGTGACATGGGCTACCTGCCAGCGGATGGGAAAGAGACTAAGGATGGTCAGTGTTCATCTTGGGCAGTCTGCTTCTTCATCTCAATCACTTTTCCTCCTTCCTGCCTCCCATCTTCCTCCCCTTTCCCCTTTATTGAAGGATAATTGACATATAACCATATTTTTAAAGCATATCATTTACATGTACTTGACAATAATCAACGTTTGATGTAGCATTCTAAAAACATTCTGTATATCTATGAGCTTATATATATGTGGGGGGTGGGTAAGCACATACGTATACAAACACACACACACACACACACACACACACACACAGAGTATAGACCTATTAATGTTATCTTAACCAACATGGTTGTTAACAAAAACTTCTAAAACATAACAATTAATGCCAACAGTCCTTTTTCTCTTAGCCACAGCAAAACTGCATCAAAGCATCGTCTGTTCTTGCAGTATCCAATTTCTCCATTCACTCTTGAATCCACTCCAGTCAGGCTTTCATTCTCAAGACACATCGAACTCTTATCAGAACTCCTTGGCGCTAAATCCTTTATTTTGGTTGCTTGCAGGCTTTCTGACTCCTCTCTCTGTCTCTCTTTCTCTCTCAAACATCCATTCTGTTCTCAAATTAGATAAGTTTGACCGTCACATACATCTGTGATCACCTTCCCAAGTTCAAAGCCATCATTGTGTCTAGTCTGGATTTCTACAAGAACCTTCAACTAGTCTCCTTGGCTTCCACATGCTCTCCCAGGCTCCAAATGCTGTCCCTCTCTAAGAGAGATTTTATTTAATTCACGGTCTTTTACACCCCTTCTAGAACCTTCTAAAACCTAAACTCAGTGAGAGATTTCTTTCTTTTTGATTCACTGTGGTATCCCCAGTACCTAGGAGAGTACCTGACATGTAATATTTTTTTAAAGCCAAGTAATTCAGCTCCTGACTATTACCAAGAACCTGTTGGTTTTTGCTCCTAAAGCTCTTTATGCCAGTTTATTATAAAATAGCATAACTAATTAAATATTACAGTATCGAATGAAAATGAGTACAACAAGATGATTCTGGGAAAATGAAGGTGGATATTTTATTAATATTTAATGAAAACAAGTTGCAAAAAGAAATTTAGATTTGCTGATGAGAACAACTCTAAGTCTAGAGAAAATAAAAAAAATTTTGCAAGATTTTTGTACTTACACTGCTTTACAAGAATTTTAAAGTTCTGACTCCACTTTGAAGGAGCCAACTTGGAAGTAATATGTGATGCTTTATTGGTGTGGCTTTGCATGAAAGATGATGCAGAACTCCAATTAGCAGACCCATATTCACATAGAGGGCCTTGGCTCGATATGAAAGGATTGGCAAATGAGAAAACAAATTGGTATTTTAAGTTCAAATAGAACGTTGAAGTATCATTTTAATAGATTCATGTTCTAAACATTTTTAAAATTTATTGATAGCTTCAGTTGGGGCTAATGATAGGACATCTGCTTTGTGTTTGTATTCGCACGTGCTTTTTCGATGCTGTTAAAGCATAACTGACAGCATATTGTACATATTTTTCTTTATCTGTTTGTTTTTTTTTTTCACTGAACAGTGTATCTTGGAGATCATTGGTATCAGGATGGAGTATCTTAATAACCAGTTGACTAGGATTCTACTTTATGAATACAGTATTATTTGTTTCTCTTCTCTAGTTGTGATTACCTCGACTATTTCCTATTTTTAAAAATAAATGATGCTGAGAAACAAGAGTTGGTGAGGTTGTGGAGAAAAAGAAACCCCCGTGTACTGTTGGTGGGAATGCAAACTGGTGCAACCACTGCAGTAAACAGTGTGGAGGTTCCTCAAAAAATTAAAAATACAATCACCATATAATCCAGTAGTTTCACTACTGGGTATTTACCCGAAGAATTTGAAAAGATATATGCACCTTATGTTTATTACAATAACATTTACAATAGCCAAATTTTGGAAGCAGCCCAAATGCTATCGGTTGATGAGTGGATGAGGAAGGTGTGGTGTGTATACAGACAGCTGAATATTACTTAGCCATGAAAGAGAATGAAATCTTGCCATTGGTAACAACCATGGATGGAACTAGAGGGTGTAATGCCAAGTGAAATAAGTCAGTCAGGGAAAGACAAATACAGTATGATTTCTCCCACAGGTGGAATTAAGAAACAAATGAACAAAGGAAAAAAACAAAACCACAAAAACAAAGACAAACTAAGAAATAGTCTTAACTATAGAGAACAAACTGATAGTTACCAGAGAGGAAGTAAGTGGGAGGTTGGGTGAAATAGGTGATGGGGATTAAGAAGACACTTACCATGATGAGCACTGAGTAATATAGAGAATTGTTGAATCGCTATATTGTACACCGGAAACTAATATAACACTGAATGCTAACCATACCGGAATTAAATAGTAATGCTGCAAAGAATTCCTTGCACAAGCGCAATTGTATTGTGTGTAAGTATATCTGTATGGCAGATTCCCAGAAGTGATACTGTTGCAGTTTATTTTGAAGGCTTTAGAACTGATAGGCTTTTGTTCAGGATTTATGTCTTAGAATTTGCCTTGTGATATTTAATCTTGTTTTGTTAGTTTTGAGCAATCAATATTTTGCTCGGAGCTTGTAGTTAAAATAATTGAAGTTCATGTAGAAAAATAATATTTATGATTTTAAGTCTGGAACTCTTTAGCCTAAATCCCCACCTCCCAATTGAATGGTTGCTTTTGTAACTTTCTTTTTTAAAACTTCAAAATTCTTGATAATGAGAGATCTCTTAGACATACAACTATCATATCCTAGTAGAACAGACTATATCTTTTTCCTATTCTGCCAAGAATCTGTGCTTTGTAAATATCAATCCAGAACATCTAACAACTGTAGGAGGGATAGCCATTATTGAAAAGAATTAGATTTACCATTTCTGTTGCTGTTCTTTTCATTATCTTTTAGCTATTAAAATGTATGTATACACATATATATTTATACACACATAATTCTATATAAACATTTTTAGGTTGCAATAATATTTCACAAAATTTGCTGAATTTGCTTTTGGGCTAAATTTTCCCCCTGTTTTGTTAGTAAGGAAATGAATAATAAATGGAATTTTCATTACATTTTTTTGTTCTTCAAGTTTGTCTCTTGAGTAATATATATCTTGCTGACCCATGCCAGTAGTTCATGAACTGTAAAGAATAAGATCCATAGGATGCTGTCATCAGCTACATTCTGTGAATATTTTTCAACCAGATTTTAATACTCATTTTTTAGACTTGCGTCATTTGGGGAGAATCTTAATTCATAGTGGAAAAATTAAATATATTGCAAAGCCTATTACAAATTCCTTATTTATGTTGCAAAACTGATTATAAATTCCATGTTTATGTTGAACTTTTGCTAGGGAAAGATTCCGGGGGGTAGATTTTATTTATCTTTGTAAAGGAATAAATATTATTCAAATTACCTTGGTAACAGCTGGACCGCAGTCATGCAATATGTTTAGTATCACTTTCTGAGTTAGTTGATGTCGGTCTGGAGTCGACAACATTGTCAGTGAGATTTAAGATTTATCATTTTTAAAATAAGGGGTGAAGTTTGCTTTTTAAAAAAATTTGCAATCAAAGGGCTTGGAAGGCAAAAGAGATACCACTATTCTGAAAATGGTGAATTATTTTCTATGTGAAGAATATGTTAAGTGGCATCCTTTTTGTTTGAGTCTCAGAGTTTACTGTGTGCAAAAGAAAATAAATCTCGTTTTTTTTTTTTTAAATACCCTAAAATGCAGTGATGGATGTGGATATGAATATATGACTCGTGTGTGTGTGTATTTATGTATGCATATATATGTATATGTATGTATATATATGCACACATGTAAATGTATATCTGTGCACACACATACACATTTGTGTTATATTATTACATTCATATCATGTGTGTGAGCATATATATAAATTGTATATATTTTTGCAATTTTATAATCTATCATTTGAGAATAGTAAGCACTTGCAAGAAAATGCTTTGGTGTAGGCATTTGGAGGAGCACTGTTTTTTGGTTATTAGTGGGTGGGGATGTTCTGGTGAGCCAGTCTTGTCCTCAGCTAGTTCACCCCAAGACACAGCTGGGTAGAAATCAGAAAACATGTTTAGGGAGGAAGGGGAGAGATGGTTATCCATTTTAACATAGTTTCATATGCATTGGTTTTGTTAAAATTAAATTCAAGCATTTCCTGTTTTGTATGCTTATAGAGACCTCAGGGGTCATATACTACTCTGGGAGATTATTAGCTACAGCTGGAAGTGGGGCATGGCTGTGGCTGTGTAAGGACATATAACTCATTGCGTCTTTCATTTACCAGTTGTCTCTTGAGTCCTTAGAATTTGGAGCTAACGAGTTAGCCAAGCTATTTCTGTCTTATTTGAACATTATTACAATCTTGTATTAACTGCTCATAGATAAGAACTTTCCCGGGAGTGCACTTCTCTCTGTGTGATTGTCTAATACAGCATTTTGCTTACCCGTTAGATGGGATCACTGGATATTTTAGGGATAGGACAAAGCTGGCTCTAATGGCAGTTGACTTCCCAGGGAAACCCCTGTTCGGGAAAGTCTCCTGCATCGTGAATACACACATTCCCTGAAGCATGATGTCCCTGCATGGATTTGCGTGTACTTCAGTATCTTACATTGAACCTGAAGTCCTCCAGAAAACACAAATAAATTATAGTTAATGTCCTCACCAGTTCCAGTGGATGTTGTATTGACCGAGCTAGGGTACATCCACTACATGAAAACACTAATTAGATAACAAAATAATGGTCCTCAAGATAAAAGATCTACTTCCCTTCCCCGTCACTAATCAACAGTCATTCCATGTTAATTTCATATGCAATCAGAAAAAAGGCACACGTTTAGAATAAAAAAAAAGCAACATTTTGAAAGTGCAAGATCACATACTGAAGGATCTCTAGACTTCAGGGCTCTAAGTGATTTTTAAAATTTCCTATTTGTAATTTCCTGCATTTTCCAAATTTTCTATAGGGGAAAAAAAGATGTAATAATTAAAGGAATTAGTTTCGTACCATTGTTTAGACATCAGTCACTGAAAGGAACACAGCTGATACAATATGCTGGGAAGAAAAATATAATTAATGAGAATTATCCTTATCCTCTCATAAATTATGAGTCTTCCTTGAGGTAAGCAAACTATTATAAATTATCAAGACATAAGTATATGAAAAAAATACAGCAATATAGGCATGACACTTGGAAAAGTGCTGCAAATATTCACTAATATTATGCATGGATACTGATTATGATAAGTGATTAGAAGTGTACTTTATATCCTATTTTTTAAATGATTTTTTAAAATATTTTATTTATTTATTTATTTGAGAGAGAGAGAGAGAGATCACAAGTAGGCAGAGAGGCAGGCAGAGAGAGAGGAGGAAGCAGGCTCCCCGCAGAGCAGAGAGCCTGATGTGACTGGAACCCAGGACCCTGGGATCATGACCTGAGCCGAAGGCAGCCACTCAACCGACTGAGCCACCCAGACATCCCTTGAAGTGTACTTCATATTCTATTAAAAAAAAAAAAAGTAAGATCCTGTATGCCAAGGCACAGAATATATTCTCTCTCCACACTCACTGAGAGCCAGAATGTGGGTATGAGACCTAATCACCACCTGTCAGAGCCCCAACATGGAACTTTGAATTCTGAGGGATTAGCACAAAGGTGTGTCTGGTGCATTAGTGACACTGCAGAATCCAGGATCTGATGGGACAGCATGATTCTACGGAACCATTCCTATAGCAGCAACATGGGTAATGCCGTGTCTCCCTTCATCACTGAGCCCAACACGTTTCTCCAGAACTCATGAGAGAATCTGATGTCCACTAGGATTGTTAGCAATAGATTTGCTTATGTTACAGTAACAAAGGCATATATGGTGAGACTTTTGCCTCTAAGGTCCACCTCATGCCCTTTGGAATGCATTGTAGCACCCATTTAAAGACCTTGCATCCTGTTGGTGTTAATGTTTCTTTCTTTTTTTTTTTTTTTTTAAAGATTTTATTTATTTATTTATTTGACAGACAGCGATCACAAGTAGGCAGAGAGGCAGGCAGAGAGAGAGGAGGAAGAAGACTCCCTGCTGAGCAGAGAGCCTGATGCGGGGCTCGATCCCAGGACCCTGAGATCATGACCTGAGCCGAAGGCAGAAGCTTCAACAAACTGAGCCACCCAGGCGCCCCTAATGTTTATTTTCTAAACCTTATGCAGTTACTTTATTACTCATTAATTTTCCTTGTTTCTGATATGTCTGTTGGGTGGTTACATGTGACTGATGTGTGACAGATATATTGAATGTCCACCACATGCCCGCCACTGTTCTAGACGCTGGAGATCCCGACACGACAGAAAGCGCAGTTACTCCCTTTACAAAGCTGACATTCTCACCGAAGGAAGATAGAAAATAAACATGTCAAATCAGTAAGAGAATTTAGGGTAAAGATAAACGATAGGAAGATGACAAAATATGGGAGAGTGTAGTAGGGAGGGTGTGCAGCTTCAGTTAGGATAACAGGGATTGCTTTTGAGGAAGTGATGCTTAATGGTAAGTAAGTAGTTGTGAAGATCTCCAGAAGGAGTGTTCCTTGGTGAAGGAACCACAAATGCAAAGGTCCTGAGACAGAAAAGAGCTTGGTGCATGTGATTAGAATCTAGTGAATGGGGGAGATGAGTGGAAAGAGATGATGTTGGAGAGACTGGCAGGGGCCAGTCCTATGGGGCGTTCCAGATCCCAGTAAGGATTTCAAGAAGAAAACCTTTGTAGGATTTTAAGCAAGCAAGTGATGTAATACGAATTGATTTATGCTTACGAAAGATCACTCTGGCCATTCTGTGCAAGCTTTGGGGAAGAAGCATTGAGGAAGAGGAATTGGTTAGGAGCCTGTCACAACAGGCAGATAAAAGGCATTGCTTACTCGGCTGGGGTTGTAGCCATGGAGAAGTGGTTTATGTCGTCGAGCACAGATGTGTTCTATGAGAGGGGAGGCTGGCCTGCAAACCACTTCAGCACGTGCTTTCCAGTGTCCAGTTGCAGGATGAGATTTACCGTCTCTTGTAGGATATGGAGCAGGTATGTGTATGGTACTCAACATTCGACGTGAAAGAGAGCGTCGTATGCCAAAGCGAAGCCGGGGTGGCATTCTCCTGTGTATCCGAAAGCCAGCATTGCCTTGCTAAAGACAGTACTAGCTGAAGCTTTTATCCAGGAATATTCAAAAGAAAACATAATGAGTATTCTGTTCTGCTTTGAAATCTCTATGTTATTGTTGTTTTTAAGGTTTTGTTGTTGTTTTGTTTTTTCAATGTAATGTAATCTCTATACCTGGTGGGGCTCAAACTCACAACCCAGAGAGCGAGTGGCATGGTCCACCAACTGAGCCAGCCAGGCACCCCCGAGGATCTGCATGTAGCTAATGTTCTTCCTTAAAGGATAAACATTGCTCTCAGGGGTGAAGGAAATGATGAGTACATCACATGATGCATGAAATCGTGCAACTTGAAACGTATGAAGCATTTACTCATGACCATGAAGAAGTACAAATGCATTACTTTTATCTTCTCCGTGTTCTCAGAAAAGGATCTTATAAATAATCTAGGTTACTCTTACAGAAAAAAACTTTAATTTCGGAAAGTCATTTACATCTCCACTGCAATGATCCCTTGACTGCTAGACCTAGGAATAAACTTTAACCCGTGGTTTATTATCTTATAATGTAGGCTCTTTTAAGATACATAGTTTAGATGATTTCCGAGCTAGCCAAATTGTTTATGTGTACCTCAGTAGCAGAAATCATAACAACTACAGAAATTGGACTGAATTCTGGGATACACAATTCAGTGGCAATGGAAGGAGTGTATGTATTTGAACACCTAAATTCCCCTTCAGCCTCTAACACTACCCGCCTCTGAGATTAGACTCGTTTCCTAGATCCTTTTGAGAAACAAGAAGAGTGAGGCCAGGGCAGAGGTTGACTTGAACACACCGCTGGTGTGGAATTGAGTTAACCTTGAGTCGTTTTAGATCTGCGGGATGTCTGGGGGTTTTGTTGTTGTTGTTGTTGTTTTTATAAAAACATAAATTTGCCAGCCAGCCTGGAAATGTTTTCTGGTTTTTCTTCATCAGAAATCTTGGGGTCCCTCCCTAGCAGTCTTCTCAACTGTCAAACACTTTCTTTCACTTTGGTCCTGATGTTCCATATGTAAGCAGAGTTTAACTCATTAGGGAAAAGCCACTCTAGAAAAAAAGACTCTAATTGTGAGACCAGATGGTAAGCATTACTGAGCTGATGAGGTTGTGTAGATTTGAAGGAAGGTGTGGTAACACGATCTTGATCTGCAGCTGTGACCCGTGGTTCCCAAACAGCCTCCTTCCTCTCTGCTTTTCACGTCTGCATTCCAGCACCTCTCCTTCCGTCTTCGTGGGCACGGGGGCCTCACGGATGGATTTGACAGATGCGGAAGGAAGGAAGGAAGCTTGTTCTAAGAAGAGCTACTTTCAGCTATTTTATTCTAACCCACGGCTATTTTTTTGAATAGCTCTCTCCCCGTGTTACTTGTGACATCGGCAAATAGTGCAGGATGTAGCCACTCTTGTTCAGCGTGCTAGGAGATGGTTTCCCAGAACTCAAGTTGCCATGAGCATATCATGTCCTTAAAATTCTGCGTTTGAAGCCTGGCAGGTGCCTCAGACTATGGTTGGGTAAACTCACGGTCATCCTCCCTGCTCTCCTCATCTCCCCTCAGAAAACCCCCATTAACCTTTTTTCCTGTGTTTTCCTCTTTCAGTGAAAGGTAGCAATGTTCTTCCTTTACCCCAGTGGAAAATCGAAGCATCGCACTTAGATTCTTTTTATCTTACCCATTTCATGCGTCCGTCTCCTAAATACTTTACTGATCCTTTCATACTCACCCCCAGTGCCACTGCCCTGATTCAGGCTTTCATTATTTCTCCTCTGGAATTTGGAAACATCCAATGTTTTTGTCTTTATTTTTATCCAGATTATTTTCTTCTCCTACTCTATGATAGTGTTCCGTATTCAGTGAGACACCGACTAGGAGGGCCAATGACATTAAAATCTCATGGAGGAGTATAGGTGAAGATCCTTCTTTCTTATAAGCTTTATGAGTTATTATAATGTGTGACTAGTCCTGAGAACTAGTGTGCCACACTGGAGAAATTTCGGATGTCTCAACCAGACACCCAAAGCCTTCATGACCTTGAACATCTTATCTTCTGCCACTTCTGCTTCTGAATTTATAGTAAATAACCATAAAGTATTTATGCTTCCTTTTACTTTCCTACTGTTGCATACGATTCCTTTTTACATTTTATGTAAAACGTAAAATGTAAATCTAAAATGTAATCTAAAACGTAAATCTAAAACGTTACGATACATTTTATGCCTTAATCTGTGGGAATATGTCCATCGGAAATGTTCTGGAAATGTACAAGCTACATAAAGCAGTGTCCCCACCAAGTACTCCATCATTTTATGTGCCATCTTGGTATAGGTATTGAGTTGACCCATGAGAACCTTCAGAATGATTTAGAGTTCCCATGCTTCTTTGCGTTCCCTCGCTCTCCCTTCTTACCTTGTTCTACTCAACTGCAAGGCCTTGGACTCTCTTACAGTTGAGGTGGTTTCTTCTTGGAGCTGCCAGATCGTCTACAGATCAAAACATGCTTCCACATTCTGCCCTTGGCAGAAATCTGCTCTGTTTCTGCTACACCAGGCATTGCTCATGCTGCCCACAGTGTGTGTAGGCAGTATAGTCACGTAGATACACAGTGTCCAGAGAGCTTTCACACGTTGTTTCTTAGCGTGATCCTCACTGCACCCTATGGAGTAGGCAGGGAGCTTTCACCTTTCCACTTCACTGATGAGGAAATGGAAGTCCTTTGGACTCTATTAACCTGCTCTTGGTGTGCCCTTGAGTCTCTACAGATTAGGTGTTGATAGGGTCCATAACCCAATGGAATTATGGTTGGCTGCTTATTACTAAAGGGGCCTGGGTGTAGTTTGTGTTTGTTTTTAGAAGCTTGGGGGTAAATCCTTAATTTAAGCAAACTTGGTTCCATAACATGCACTCACTCATTTATTTCATTTGTTTAAAGATTTTAGTTTTTAGTAATCTCTACACCCAATGTGGGGCTTGAACTCACCACCCCAAGATCGAGAGTCACACAGTCTACTGACTGAGTGAACCAGGAGCCCCACTGACTATTGTTTAGAAGCCTCAGCGCCTTGAGATTTTCTCCTTCAGTAGTCCATCTTCACTTTTGGTCAGTTTGGTCCTTGGCACCTTAGTGAAAGAGAAGAGAAGGGAGAAGAAGGGAAAACTGTATGATTGGATTCAGGTGTTGATTTCTGAGGCCTCTGCTGTGAGTCCCCCGAATTACTCTTTGAGTCTTGAAGAACCAAACAGTCTTAGGACTGTGTAGTTGGGCCTGATGACAGCACTAAAAAACAGTTCCTTTTGGTGAAGAAGGGACATGAGTCTGAGTTCCTCAGTGAAGTTCCTCAGTGATGTATTAGCTCCTGTGTCAGACTGGTGTTTCCCACTTCCTGTCTCTAATCTAACAAGTCTCCTTGCCTTTTTTTTTTTTTCCTTCTGGTCTGAAAGTAACACCCATGGGTTAGTTTCTGAGACTCTGGCTTTTATTGAAAAGATCTTGCTCCTTTTGAACTTAAAAATTGGAAGAAGTTACAAGCAACAAATGACCATATCTGAATTCTGTCACTTAAAGTCTGTGAGAATAAGGATGTTCCCTTCTGCTGCCTGGGAGGAGAAAAAGATCATTTTATTTCAAATAAATCTGTTGAGATGCATGTTGCTGGTATCTAATCAAGTTCTGAATTTGAGCTCAATTCGAGCTTTGATAAAAGAAAGGGAAAGGAAACTTACAAGAATGCTCTCCCATTCATGAAGGGCCTGCATGTTTTTAGTTTCTAAGTAAATGGAATAATGGGACCATGCATTTTCCATCCAAGCATTTTCCACCCTGAGAATAATTCCCTTCCTGGCTTCTCAATGAATAATGCATTATTTCTGAAACCCAAGAGGCATTCCTTTGATTTCCCTTTATGTTTAGCTTTCTGAGTGATTTTCAAGCAAGGAAATTCAAGGACTTGGAATGTAGGCTTTATTAACATTTTTACTTGAAGTTCAAATAGCTCCTTGGCTATTATCTCCTGATACTTGAAATATTTTTTTTTCCTCTCTGAGCAAAGTCTAAGGTATTGTATTTATTAGAAAATGAAGCACCTTGGACAGTCTTCAAAGTGAACAGCAGTTTAAAACCAAGACACATTTGTGTTTTCGAACAAAGAGCTTTATGGGGGTACTTCTCTCCTTTATTTTCATTTCCCTGCTGAATCAGTTCAAAAAAGAAAGCTTGCATTCAAAACCGAGCTGTTTGGAGACTAAATCTCTTGTGTTTACCTTTTACGAAACTCACTCCTTGAGGCCGGTCGGGATCCACGACCCCGTTCCAGCCTGGATCCACGTGGGCCACTGTCCTTTCCATCTGAAGATTCAGATGCATTTCGGGGGTCTTCCCTGTTCCTGTCTGCTCGCTATGGAGCCTGATGACCCGTGCAGGGTGATCTGTAATGGGTTGAAACGGGGCCCACTGGTTCTGTTGACCCATGTCCTCTTGGCTGAGGAACCCCAGCAGATCCCAGGGTAACACAGCAGTTGGTTTTGGTGCTGTTTCACAAATTCCATTTCCCCTGCGAGCCAGATTAGTGATTTGAGGAACAGAATCAGCTGAAATTAAGAATATAGTCTATATTTCCCTTCTTTCGACGGTTCTAGTAAAATCTTAACAATTCGGAATCGCTGGGAAGAAGAGAAAGTGGATCTAAATTAGTAAAACATCTAAAGCATGAAGTTTGGTGTAAACATTAAATTTTATTAAGTTCAGGAAGCAGGAATATCACCTAGTATTTTCTCAGCTCCGTCATCGCGTGATGGGGTAATGGTTTCTCTCTCATATGGTGGTGTACCGATGAAATGAATTAGTATTTTTAAAGTGTGCAGAACAGTACCTTTTAAGTGATTGCTGAATAAAAAATAAATATCCATCTTATTGTTGGAAATTTCTATTTCCAAATGGGCCCATGATACTGAGCAGATAATAACAGTATTATTGTTGTTACTGCTAAAATATATGCTTAACGATTACTTTCTTAGCACTCGTTTATGCCTTACAACAAACCTGATGAGGCAAATACGATCGTTTCTATTTACCACATCCAAAAACTGAGGTAAGAAAATTATTGTCCAAATTCACCCAGTTTTTTAAACAAGAAAGCAAGGATTTGAGTCCATTCAACTTGAACTCAGAAATTATGCCTTAAACTAAGTATTAAAGGACATTGGTCACAGGCTTACCTTTTGTCCCAAAACAGTGTCATACTACTCAAAACCCTACCGTCATAACTGTTGAGGTGGGTATCTCCTATCCGGTCCGTCATGTCTCAATTGCTTAGGGAACTCAGAGTTTTGCTTGAAGTAATCATTATCATCGTCTCATAAATACTCAATTTGAGCATCATAAGTACTCAAAATGATCCAAATCTCATCTGGATCAATGAGATACTATTAAATTATTTTAACATTAAAATTTTCTTCATTTTTTTTTTCCAGCAAAAGAGCATTTCCTTTCAGATGATGGTCTGGTGGCTTTGAATCTCAGTATTTCTTTTAATTTTATTTACTTACTGATTTTATTTATTTATTTGACAGATGGCAAGAGAGGGAACACAAGTTGGGGGGAGCAGAGGGAGAGGGAGAAAGAGGCTCCCCTCTGAGCAGGGAGCCCCAATGTGGGACTCGATCCCAGGATCCTGGGATCACGACCTGAGCCTAAGATAGATGCCTAATGGCTGAGCCACCTAGGATCTCAGTGTTTTTATATTGAACCAAGTTGCTTTGCTTTGTAATTATATATATATATATATATATATATATATATATATAATATATAATATTCTTCCTTTTAAAAATCTTCTCAAGGAGCACTCTCTCTTTCTGTAAAATAAATAAATAAAATCTCTTTAAAAACATTTTTTTAATGAGAAAATAAATAATAAATAAGAAAAATAAAAATCTTCTCAATCCCTGCCCTTTACAGGTGCCTTTATCATCTGTTGGACTCCTGGATTGGTCTTGTTACTTCTCGATGTGTGCTGTCCGCAGTGTGACGTCCTGGCCTATGAGAAGTTTTTCCTTCTGCTGGCCGAGTTCAACTCCGCCATGAACCCCATCATCTACTCCTACCGCGACAAGGAGATGAGCGCCACCTTCCGACAGATCCTCTGCTGCCAGCGCAGCGACAGTGCCAGTGGCCCCACGGAAGGCTCTGACCGCTCGGCTTCCTCCCTCAACCACACCATCTTGGCTGGCGTTCACAGCAATGACCACTCCGTGGTTTAGAAAGGCAACCAGGATGAGGAGCCAGCCATCACAGATGGAGGGATGAACAGCTCCCCCTCCCTCAGGGCCAGGGCCAGGTGGGGTGTGAGAGAGAGTGAGGAAAAATAAACTCTTGTACTTAAAACACTAACCAATGGCAGTATTCGTTCCTAGACCCAGCAAGACTTGCGGTATGCGGACAATTAGCTTACGGGACACCCTTCATCCCGATCCCCGTTCCTTTTGAAAAGTAGAAAGTGGAGATCTTGCAATGGAATTCATAAACAGACTCGGGAGTGCCCATTGAGACTACACTAACTAGACTTCTGACGATTTGGTGTGGTTTGGTGCAAGTCAGAATAAATGCTGACTAATTGAATCCACAATTTCATCTACATACAGGCTTCCCTTTTTTTATTCCAGAAGGATACATTTCATTTAATAAACATGTATACTTACCAGCATGCTTGCAATGGATAAGACTATAGGCGGTTTTTGAACTATTATAATTCCATTTTTTTCCTTCTGTAGGGAAACTGTAAATTAGAATGATTTTTTAGAAAGCATGCATGTAATGTATGTATGCAGTATGCCTTACTTAAAAAGATTAAAGAGTATTGATTTTAAATCTTCTAGGACCTAGAAGAACCTAGATGTCAAAGCCAATATTTGTTTAGGTTATGAAACAATGCTCTAATTCTAATATTACCTTCTTATCAAAGTGTCATAACACATGTAAAACAGGGAATGTAGGTTTATTACCAAAAGAAAATGTACTCTAAAAAAAAAGTCCTAGAAGTCGAAGCACAGTAATATTGTTCCCACATATTTATAATATTGAAGTACATTCTAATTATCAGTACATCAGAGGAATGTTTTAATAGCCTGTGTTTTTCTGTATTATAAAATAATACATAGTCATTGTAGAAAACTTGAAAAATACAGAAATGTGTAAAACAGAAAAAAATAATTACTGATAATATCACAACCCAGAAGTAACCACCATTAACAGCTTTTCCCTCGTGTATGCCTCTATGTATATTATATAACTTTTTATATAATTGGGATCATACATAAATGATTTTATAACCAGTTTTTTTCTCTTCCACTGCAGAGTTGCCACATTTTCCTACAGCATTAAAATTTTTACAAAAACAATTTTACTGGCTATATAATATTCCATTTAATGGATGCAACTCCATTTATTTAACCGTTCCCACACCGTTGACTCCTTAGGTCATTTCTAATTTTCACTACTATAAACAATGTTGCAAAAATTTTGTGTACATACAACTTTGTCCGTGTAATTGATTATTTACTTAGGACATACTCCCATGAAGGATTTTTTTTTTAAATGTGAAATGTCTTTTTATGCTCTTACCTTTTATAAAAAGGGATTTCCTGCTTTGCGCCACATGGGTGGCAGTTGAGAGGAAAGCCAGTTAAATTGCCTTTTTACAAAGGAAATGCAGTGGTCACTTTAGTTGAGAGTGACTTTTTTATATCACAAGATGGACTAGAAACAGTTGTTACAAATAACCATGACACCCTAATGAATGCCAAATTTCATTTGAGGAGCAATGCCAAATTTCGTTTGAGGAGCCAATGTCCAGCTCTTGGTGGCCACGCCCATATGTAGAAGTGAAGGTCACAGGAAGACATTAAACATGCTAAGTGAATAAAGGATCTTCGTAGTAAATGGCTTGGGACCCTCCTGTAGCAAATGGGTTGAGTTGCGTTGGTATGGGACTGGATACTGACTGTTCTTTAGGAATCACCGTGGTAGGTGATACCTGCTCAATGAATGGTCCAGATGAACTAGTTATTGCACCAGTTTGTTCGCAAAAGTAACCGGTAAAAGTCACAGTCATGAAGCAGGTGTGGGAAAGTCAGGAGTACGTTTAAGAGAAAGATGTCCAGAAGAATCACTTTGTCTAGGAGGGAAGAAGTCAGCGCGGTCAGCATTTGAGCAGAGGGCAGACTTGTAAGGCGCCCACCGTGAGAAGAACAGGGGGAACCAGTCAGCAGAAACGTGTTTGCACATTCTTTATACAAAATACAGAGCATGTTATGTTGGAAGTGATGAAATGAACTTGGACTTTCATGTGCATATATTCTGGATGATTTGAAATTAAAAACATACTAATTGGACCTTAATAAATTCATTTTCAGTCAGTGTTTGGCGGTGTGCGGTTGTGGTCAGTGCTGTTTCTTTTACCCCTGAGTCTTCCAGCCTGGGTTTCATGGTGCCTGCCTTCTGTGAACAACGTTTATTTCCCTGCCACCAGGGCTTCTGTACTCTTGAGGTGAAGCCACCATATGCTTCCCCAGCTCAGAACGGCGGCTTTTCAACATCAGGAAAAAGTCTTATTCTTAGCGTGACTTTCTTTTGGAAAAAGTGATTTAATGAAAACTTTCTGGTTGACCTGATGAAAAGCTCTCACTAGGAGTTTATAAAATGACAGTGCTCTTCATGTTTATTGGTTGTTTTTCTTTCTTTAAAGATATATTTATTTTAGGGGAGAAAGGGGGAGAGAATCTCAAGCAGTCTCCCTACTGAGTGCGGAGCCCCAGTCGATCTCATGACCCATGAGATCATGACTTGAGGGGAAACTGAGAGTCGGGTGCTTAATAGACTGAGCCACCCAGGTGCCCCTTCATGCTTATTAATTTTAATAACAAAAGTCACAGCTATCTTCCAGTTACATGCCAATCATATTTGTTTTGGTGTATTGCTAAGATGTTGGAAAAGATAACAAAATGTTTATTCAAGTGAATGTCTTAATGATTATTTGGAAGAGAATTCTGAATCTTTAAATTTAGGTGGATGTAAGATTGTTAGAAATCAGGTATTTTAGAACTCTTCTTCACCAATTAGCCACCTCTTAGATGTTTTCTTTTTTAAATTAGTGAAACCGTAATTTCCTACACTCAAAGCCTCAGTTGATACATGGTTTTCCCATTTTCTTTCCCAATTAACTCTTAGGTTCCACTCTCTGTCATCCTTCTAATTTACTCTGAGTCCCTCAACTTTGGAAGTATAATTTTGTGATAATGTTTTTAAGCCTTTTTTCTTTTCTTTTTTAAAGATTTTATTTGAGAGAGGGAGACAGAGCATGAGCCGGAGGGGGAGAGAGAGGGAGAAGCAGACTCCCCACTGAGCAGGACCCCGAGACCATGACTGAGTCAAAGGCAGATGCTTAACTGACTGAGCCATCCAGGTGCCTCTCTAGTCCTTTTTCTTAAAACTGGCTTGTGACTCTTGCTAGATTAAACTGTAAAAACATGCCTTTATCAGTTCCCTTCGTTACACCAAGGTAAGAACATTTCAATGCAAGACCTTTTTAAACAAATTATTTTTAGCACCAAATGAGCTTCACCAAACCCCAAGCCCTCAGAGGGAATAGGATTTGTATGTGAGTTGGGATGGGCTTGGATTCAGGCATGATCTGACAGAAGAAATGTGTGTAACTAAGAGCCGAATGGGTCCGCCATCTTCCAAAGCTGGGTGTGTTCATTCTATAACATTCACCTGTACCTTGATAATCCTCACATAAAATTCTCTAGTTCTCATAAATTTATAATGCTTATGTTTACCAATTATTTACTAATTTGTTTAATGATGTGGCATGTAAAGACCATTTTAAAATCTAAAGCTGAGATCAGCAAATTAAGACCCATTGGCCAAATCTATAGTTTTTGTGTGAACTTAGGATGAGCTTTACATTCTTAAATGATTGGGGTGTGAGGGAGGAATATTTTCCAGCACATGGAAATGATATGAAATTTCAGTGTCAATAGTTCCATTGGAATACAGTCACACCCACCAGTTTATTGTTTATGGCTGGTTTTGTACTACAATAGCGGAATTGAATAGTTGCAACAGAGATCATCCCTCAAAGTCTAAAATATTTACTATCTGACCCTTTACAGAAAAACTGTACCAACCCCTGCTTTAGAGAATTCCATTTTCACTCATGCTGTCCTCCTTGTTTGTGTATTGCTAATCGGAAGAGGAAGAAGTTGGGCATACCACAATCTCTTGAGCTCTAGACTACAGAAAAAACTATCAGTTGTGTTTTTTATATAAAACAATTTTTATTTTGAAACAATCTCAAAGTTTGCCAAGTTCACAGAACATTTCCTGGAACCATCTGGAAGTTGCCGACATGATGCCCCATCATTTTTGAATACTCTGTGATTCCTACAAACATTCTCTTTCACAACCTGAATACAATCATCAAAATCAGGCAATTAACACTGATAAACTACCATCTTATTCACAGCCCCATTCAAGCTTCATTCACCAGTTTTTCAGCTAAACGTCCCTTGCAGCAAAAGACTCCAGTCTAGGATCACTGATTACTTAGTTACCACATCTCTTGAGTCGTCTTTGATCTTGGAAAATCCCTGAGTCTTCCATTGACCTTCCTGACCTTGACATTTCAAGGTCATAGGTCAGTGATTTTGTAGAATGCCCCCGAATTTGGGTGCATTTAGTATATCTTTATGATTAGATTGATATTACTTTGGTAAGATAACACAAGTGCTGCTGTGGTTCTTCTCACTGCATCCCAGCAAGTAACACACGAGGCTGATTTGTTCCTTTCCTGGTGATGTCAGCTTCGATTACTTGATGACGATATTGCCTGCCAGATTTCTTCACTGTAAAGAAAACACTCTTTTTGCTTTTTTCTTTGTAATAATGGCATTTTGTAAGAAATACTCTATTCATCATGGAATTTTGGTGTCTAGTCTTAGCATCAATTGATACTTCTTGGATGAATGAATCATTACTCTGATGATTGCCAAGTGATGACTTTCTAATTCTTTTTTTTCCTGTTAATTTTTGGTTAGCTTTCTATTGTAAGAAAGTCTTGCCCTCTTCCATCTATGTATATGAGCATGGGCTCTTGGGTTCCAATTTTATTCAATTATAATGTTGCTAACATTTGAAAATTTTCTTTGGAGATGATTGTAGATTCATATGCAGTTGTAAGAATCATATGGAGAGATTCCTCTGTCCTTCACCCAGTTTTCCCCAATGGCAGTATCTTGCCAAACCATAGCCTAAAGCACAACCAGGTTATTGACATTGATAGAATGTATAGAGTAGTTCTTTTAGCACAAAGATCCCTCCTATTACACTTTGATAGCCACAGTCCTTTTCCTGACCCCCATCCTGGCTGAACACTAATCTGTTCTGCAATTCTTCAGATACATTTTAACTTTTTCATACTGAAGCTTCTAAAACTTCTTTATCACAATAGTTGCAAATTGGGGTTGATGCTTCCCCAGCGGTTGTGTGTGTGTGTGTCCTGAGTTTTATGATGATAAAAATTACACACACTTATAAATATTTCAAGGAATACAGGAGCGAATAAAGTAGAAAGTAAAAATCACTCCCAAAGGTTTGTAGCTAGACCACTGATCTCTGTTGCACACATTACCTAAGAATCCAGAGACCCTCACAAAGTGATCTTATATTTTATTTTATGGAATACTCTCAGTGTCTTTGCATTGACATCAGGGAAGCCAGAATGCATTTTGTTGTGGTATAATATTGTTTATAATTGGTTTGTATTTTATCTCTTGAACATTTCAAGAAATGTTCAAGAAAAGGAATCTGACTTGATACTCCCCACCTCACAGAGCACAATGCTAAGTAGTGCTTAAAACGCACTTGTTTAAATGAAGTAAAATGTGTGAACCACAAATAAAGGCACTCAAGACCAAGAAATGGCTCCTTGGTTCCATAAACCTGATGCAGGTTTTCCCTCATGTTTAAGAATCAGTTAAAATTAAGTAGGAACAAAGAAAAACCAAGGTCAAGGCTTTTGACTTAACATTTTGTCAATATGAGTTTGTACTTTCTGAGTGTGTCTTGTTTAACTTACCTTGATATGCTTTGGGAAGATTTTAATTTAGTACATGTTGGATTTGTAATGTGTTCTGCAGCGTACAGAAGACACTCATATAATTTGTATTTTGGTCTTTGCAAAGCCCCTGTTACATATGAGGAAAGTGGGTCTCAGAGGAAAAGTCGGGGACCTAATATTTGTGGTCTATAGAATTAATTAGAACATAGTTACATCTATTTTATATAGCAATCCATAATTCCTCATATGTCCTTATCTTGGCTTCCCAAATTATGAGTTCCATGAGAGGTACAATGTGTTGCATTATTTTAAATCCTTTAAAGAACTTGGCCCAGGAAAAGCGATAAAAGGTAACAGGTCATAAACAGGTGCATGATTCATTCTGTGGGGTGCTCATGCTTGTAGAGGCGTGCAGGTGAGACTGCATCCCAAACGAGATTATAAATTCTTTGAGAATGAGATCATCTTGTACTTTCTGCCTCCTTTTTATGATACAAATGATTGGAACAAAAATACAAGTTTGGTGCCATTTGCTTAATGGTTCTTGATTAAGAACTATAAAACCATAATTAGATGTGATAGTCATCATGATCTCATTCTTTATTTGTTCCCAAGAACTCTTTGAGAGCCCTCCCTATACTAGGTGTGTTTGGTACTGCTGTTCTTGAGATAGACACGGTCTTTAATGGAGCTTAGAATTTAGTAGGAATGAAGCAGAAAATATATTGAGCTATGAAGGAAACTCTGGCATGATAGAGTTCAAGGCAAATAAAAGAGATAGAGATGGCAGGGAGGGGGACTATTTTTGTAAGAATAGTCTAGGAAGGCTCCATCTTAGCCCAGGAACTGTCCCTTCGAAACGCTCCCCTTGGGCTGGAGTTGCACAAAGGTGTGACTCTGTTAATCTCCCGAACTTGCATCCATTCTGGTAACTAGTACACACCCAAACCACCCGTTAGAAAAAGGGCACACACACTTCTGGCCCAGGTAGATAGGAATTCCCAGCAAGGTGTGTAAATGCTTGGTGAGAGATTGCATGTCATTTTGGAAAGAAGAGCAAGTATAGACTGTGAGATTGAGGCTTAAAAGGCAGGGAGGCATGATTTCTGAGTGATTTAGAGAGTCATTTTATCTTGGTAATTATGGGGAATGGGTTAAAGTATTTAAGTAAAGGAGTGACACGGTCTGCTTTACATTTCAGAAGAAATTGAAGACGAGGAAGTCCAGAGGAAAAAGACAAGATCAGTGGCTCTCCCATTAGCTGGGATGACAGATGAAGGTGGTAATGGAGGTGCAGAGAGGGAGGTGGCTGGATTCTCGAGGACTTGGTGCCCGGAGCTTGTGTGGATAAGGTCAAAATCCAGGTGATGACCTTGGCCACTGGACAGATGGGGATGTGATGTGGTGAACTAAGGAACATAGATGAGGAGCAAATTTCCAGGAAAACGATAATGAGTAAAATTTGAGATATCCATGAGCTACCCAAGGAGAAGGATGCAGTAGCAAAGTAGTTACGTGATACACGGAGCCCAGGGTACCTCTCTGGACTGAAGATCCAGATGTAGAGTCCAAGGTCTTCTGCTGTGGTCCTGCCACATTCCTCCTCAAGCTGAGAAGCACAGAGCCTTTGATATGTTTAAGA
Source organism: Mustela erminea (assembly GCF_009829155.1). Lineage (NCBI taxonomy): Eukaryota > Metazoa > Chordata > Mammalia > Carnivora > Mustelidae > Mustela > Mustela erminea. The sequence goes on from NC_045625.1 coordinate 21,985,115, forward strand.
GTAGGGGAGAAATAAAAGAATAGAACTTAATATCTGAAACTATTATCCAGGAAGAAGCAGAGAGATTTCTTTGAAACAAAATGAGGTTAGCTGTCTGTGACATATTTGGGTTTTGTTTTTTTTTTTTTTTTAACTCAATAACAGAAATATCCAAGGTTGGTAAATATGTAGCCACCTTAATGTGTAATTGAAGTCGAGATTTTTAGAGCTCATCCATATTTTATTTTCCCCTCCTTCCAAGCCTCTAGGAAAACTATGTTGCTGCTTGGTGAGTCCATGTGACTAATTATGGCCGGAAGACTGAGTGCATGTGACAAATGTCATTTCTAGGCTGAGAAAGTAAAAGTTTTTGTGCTACTCTTCAGATCTCTTCCCTGAAAGCCAAGCACGGAGAGGTGAATATGAAAAGACTGAAGTCCCCACCAACCTGAGACCTTGATCCACAAGGCAGAGAAAATCCCTGCCAAGTCATACCGAATATACAGTATGATCAAGAAATAAACACTCTGCTCTGTTTATGGTGAGCCTTTGTGGCTCATTTGTTACTGCAGTGTAACCAACTTATGTTAACAAATAGTGTTACATTTTGAGGAATATTAAGATTCTAACCTTTTCTGGATCATAGGGAATGTTCATTAAAATTTTGAACTTTGGTGGAGAATACCAAAATGCATTCCAGAAAAAGGGTACCATTTTAAGAGTCCTACAGAATATACACAGGCAAAAACATGAATCTAGACACAGACTTTACACCCCCTCCCAAGAATCAACTCAAAATGGATCAGAGACTTTAATGTCAAATAGAAAACTCTAAAACTCCTAGAAGTTAGCATAGGAGTAAATCCAGATGATCTTGGCCGTGGAAACACCAAAGGGAGGATCCAGGAAAGAAATAACTGATAAACTAGACTTCATTAATATTAAAAACATCTGCTCTGTAAAAGACATAAGAGAATGAAAAAATAAGCCACAGACTAGGAGAAAATATTTGCAGAAGATACCTCTGTATTTATTTTAATACAAAAAACCTCTTAAAACTCAACAATAATCCATTTTAAAGCAGGGAAAGGACTTGAACTGGCACTTGGAGAACAAGTTCTAAGGATAGCACATAAGATATGAAAAGAGGCTCATCTTCCTCTATCATTAAGGAATTACACAGTAGAAGAAAAATGAGATACTACTATATACCCATTAGAATCATACGACAGACATCATATTCTGGTGAGGATGTGGAGTCGCAGGAACTCTCATGCATTGCTGGCAGGAACACGAAATGGTACAGCCACTTTGGAAGAAAAGTTTGTCTTAAACTTTAACTTAACTTAAAGCTTCAAGCTTTCTCACAAAACTAAACTTACTCTCAGCCTATGAGCCAGCAGTCACCCTCCTGGATACTCATCCAGAAACTGAAAACTTCTGTCTACGCAGAGACCTGCGTGTGGATGTTTATAGCTGAGATACCACTTTTTAGTGTTTTGTTGCTGTTGTTGTTTTTTTAGAAGCCTTGTTGTTCGAATGGTTCTTCGAAGCACCAACTTAGATCTTTCTGATCTCCAAGGAAAATATTTTACCCTTGAAAGCTGAGCTTCATTATTAGACCGTGTTCTCCTGACGCTGCCTTCTCTCTGTTTTACGCCGGAAGCTTGGCATCATTTGCCAGTTTTAGAAATTGACAGTTTCAAACAATTCTGGCTCCTTTATATTTAACAATCTTTTATTTAGTTCCTCTCTTGTTGTCTTTTACTATAAATGACAAAAGGAAGACAAACAAAACCGCCAACTCTCTACCTGGAAACCTCCTAATTAAACCACCCAGTTGATAGGTACGTGTTCTACTTTCTATGTTGTTGTGGGTGTCAGAGTTGCTAAATTTTCTGCTTCTATTTTAAAAGGATCCCTTCGGGGGTGCCTGGGTGGCTCAGTCACTTAAAGCATCTGCCTTCAGGGGCACCTGGGTGGCTCAGTGGGTTAAAGCCTCTGCTTTCGGCTCAGGTCATGATCTCAGGGTGCTGGGATCGAGCCCCGCATCGGGCTCTCTGCTCAGCCGGGAGCCTGCTTCCTCTTCTCTCTCTCTCTCTGCCTGCCTCTCTGCTTACTTGTGATCTCTGTCAAAAAAAAAAAAGCATCTGCCTTCAGCTCAGGTCATGATCCTGGTGTCCTGGGATTGAGTCCTGCATTGGGCTCCCAGCTCAGTGGGGAGCCTGCTTCCCCCTCTCCTTCTGCCCCTTCCCCCTGCTCATGCTTTCTCTCTCTCTCAAATAAATAAATAAAATTTTTAAAATTAAAAAAAAAATAAAGAGAGCCCTTTGCTAGTTTCCAAAACCTTTTTTTTTTTTTTCACTTTAAAGTCTTCACCGGCAGCAGCTTTAAAAGTCACATTTATGACACCAGCTTTGGAAATTTCACCTGGTCACTTCTTTGGTGTTACTGGAATGTGTTATTGAATCATTTCCTCAACTAGGGTCTTGTGCCCATTCTTTTGCTTTCCTATCTTTTCTTACTAGAATCTATCATCTAGTCCCGTCATTTTAAAAACATCTCTAAGTTGACAACTCTTAAACTTTTATCTGTGACTGCTGCTTGGGCTCTGGACTCCCTGTCTAAAGGGTTTTCAGGATATAAGAAAAAGAAAAGCCCTAATTTTTTTTCTCAGGTTCCTGTTAATCACAGCTGAATGTATGTCTAGTTATATATTCATGAGATCATATTACATTATCTCTACTTGGGTTTAACATTTCAGAACTAGGATCATAGTTCACCTTACCTTTTTTTTTTTTTTTAAATGATTTTATTTGTTTGTTTGTTTGTTTAATATAGAGAGACACAGTGAGAGAGGGGACAGAAGCAGGGGGAGTGGGAGAGAGAAAGAGAGAGACAGGCTTCCGTTGGGAGAGTAATGATTCTAAATGAGAAGAATATTGTGGGAGGCTTGACCTTGTCTAAGAGTGGGGATGAAGCCCCAAGCAAGGTTTCCCTGACAAAGTCGCTTTAAAATTCATAGCTGGGGGTACCTGGGTGGCTCAGTGGGTTAAAGCCTCTGCCTTCAGCTCAGGTCATGATCTCAGGGTCCTTGGATCAAGCCCCACATCGGGCTCTCTGCTCAGCGGGGAGCCTGCTTCCCCCTCTCCCTGCCTCTGCCTGCTTGTGATCTCTGTCTGTCAAATAAATCAATAAACTCTTTTAAAAATTAAAAAAATAAAATAAAATTCACAGCTGAGGACTGTAGACGTCTAGGTGAAGGAGAGCAGGAAAGGTTGATGGAAGAAGGTCACGCATGAAAGTTCTAAAGCATGCTCCGAAGTACCTGAAAGATTCCACACAGGGAGCGCGAAGAAAAAGGGAGCCACCGTGGGCTGGTTACTAGGAACTATGTCAGGTGGAACCCTGTCATTTGTGCTGAGTTTTTCTTTGGCATAAAGGCTAGCGAGCCACCCAAGGGTTTCAAGGCAGGGAGAGAAATGATGGGATGTGTTGACTGGAAAGCTTCCTGACTGGGTAAGGGCCTAGATGGGGGTATGCGTGCATGAAAGCAGGTCAGTGCACTGTGCTAATGTGAAAAATGGTGTTCACTTAGACTAGGTTGTTGGCAGTCAAGATGGACAGAAGTGGGAATATTTTCGATACATGTAAGAGAAAAAAGCAATCAAGATTTAGTAACGTGATGGAATGTCTGTGGTAAGGGGAAATGAAAAATAGAACTTGCTTTCCTCTGACTTAGCACTGCATGGTCATGGGGCCATTTTCTAAGACAGGAAAACTCAGAAGGAACAGATTCAGGGTGAGGGTAAGGAGAAGAATATGAGGTCATTGCACATGTGTTTGGTAGTGGCTCCCTCTGGGATATCTCCAAGGAGGTCCGTTTACTTCTGAAGCACGAGATTGAGTGTACGTTAATAAGTTCCTCTTATTAAAACATCACTTTTTCAGGTGATACTTGATATACTTCATACACTTATAATTGGCAACAATATTTAAAAAAATAATGATTGCTCTACCTGGTCTAGCAGAACTAGCAACTTTCGTTTTTAAAAAAGTACAAGTCTGGGGCATCTGGGTGGCTCAGTGGGTTAAAGCTTCTGCCTTTGGCTTGGGTCATGATCCCAGAGTCCTGGGATTGAGCCCCCTATTGGGCTCTCTGCTCAACAGGGAGCCTGCTTCCTCCTCTCTCTCTGCCTGCTTCTCTGCCTACTTGTGATCTCTGTCAAATAAATAAATAAAATCTTAAAAAAAAAAAAAAGTACAAGTCTGTTAAAAATTTAAAAGATACCACTTTTGTGTAAATTATATTCCCTTCTCACTATTACTCTATTGATATATCCTTTATTTCTTGATTAGCTTTGGGAGAGGTTGTTGTTAGTGTTTTCCAACCAATAGCTATTGGGTTGTGTTATTATTTCTCCTGCTACCTTCTTATGTTTTTTGAATTTAATTCTTGATTCTGTTTTTTGTTAATTTTCTTTGATAGCCTTGCCTTATTTTGTGACATGTGAGTTAAACACTCCATTCAGATACAAAACATTTTATATTTTAAATTTAAAAAAAATTTAAAGATTTATTTACTTGAGGGAGAGAGAAAGAGAGAATGAGTGGGGGGAGGGGCAGAGGAAGAGAGCGAGAATCTCAGGCAGACACTCCACTGAGAGTGGGCCCTATCTGGGCCTCCTTCTTTTGAGAGACCATGACCTGAGCTAAAATCAAGAGTGGGGGGCTCAACCAACTGAGCCCCCTCAGGTACCCATAGAATATTTCAAAGATGTGAATTTACCCTGAATCCTGAATTCAGTTTTCGACCTATGGAATTTACTTTAATTTTTAAATTTTAAGTTGATTTAACTTAATTTTTAGTTTTAATTCAATTTTAATTTTAATTTAAAAATTAATTTATCATATAGGGGCACCTGGAGGGCTCAGTCAGTTAAGTGGCCGACCCTTGATTTTGGCTCAGGTTATAATCTCGGGTCTGAGATCCAGCTCTGCGTCGGGCTCTGTGCTCAGTAGGGAGTCTACTTGAAGATTCTCTCTCTCTCTCTTTCTCCCTCTCTGCCCGCCCCCCCCCCGCTTGTTTGTGCTCCCTCTCTCTCTAAACTAAATAAATTTTAAAGATTAATTTATCATGTAAAATTGAAATTACCCTTGCACAGAGAGTAATAGAGAAAGGAATGACATATTTAGAGTATAGAATTATGCTGATAAGTGAGCATATTTTTAGTTTTGGAAGTACTATGGGAAATAATAATCAAGAAGTGCCCTAAGTGTTCACTGCATTAATTTATACACATTTATTGGAACAGAAATGGGATGATAAATTTCAAGTATCTTCTATATTAATGAGGCATCGGCCCCAAGGAAGCCATTTAATAGGAGGATTCCTCAGACTCACAATTTCGGGGAAGGCAAACCCAACCGAAGTCCAAAGTCATGGTCTCCACTGCAGATACTCTCTCTCCCTAATGCCCACAGCACAGATCTCAAGAACGAAGCAGAAGGGTCTGATGCAGTGGTTCTCAAGACTCCCCAGCCAATACCTACCTTTATGAACAATTTTCTGTTTAGAAATTATTATCATGAAATGAGATTCTTAGATAATGCAATCTACCTAACTCATAAATTTTTTAAAAATATCTTTGGAATTCTATAACTGATATAATAGAAAATGTAGGAAAGGAAATGAATTTACAATAAAATGATGTACAGAAAGGCACTACAGTAGAGAAAATAAGGTCGTCAGATGTTTGCACTAGTGCTGATGAATAAGTTTAGATTTTAGAGAAGCAAGACATTATTCAACCAAATACTGTAAACCCCACCAGCAATACAATCAGATTTAATTACATTAAACCCAGTGGCATATTATTTAAAGGTCAATGACATGATTAAGGCAAACTGGAAGCAGTGAACCTTCAGAGACTGCCCCGGGGTGTCCTGCACGGGCCAAAACTCACTCCTCCCAACTGTAGTTTGGCGCCTCCTGGTGGCAGTGGTCCTACTCCATCTCAATTCTGATAGGAAGAATTCCAGGTCTGTTCTCAGAGTTCCTTGAGCTGGGTTGCAACATTACTGGTTTCCTTATTAATTAATGAGCGAAACAACATCTTTGCCGTGTCTTCATTTTCTTTTTCTATGAAAGTCGTGATTTCATATTATAAAAAAAAAAAAAAACATTTAGCACTATTATCGCCTTAAAAACAAACAAGCAAACAAAAAAACAAAACCAAACCATGTTGTTTTGAACAAACACTGAAAAACCTGGTGTGTGGAAAGAGGCGGAGAGTCTGGAATGGAGAAGGGAGAATGCCCATGAGCTCGTGGCACAAGGGTGTGTCAGGAACCACAGACACCAGCAATGACTGTTGCGAACACATGAATGAAAGCAAGACAGGATCCTCTACGCCTGGGCAGAGCCTGAGGTCCAGTCCTCTGACCCCAGGTTCACAAGGACCCTGCAATCCTTGTGAATCTCAGAGATAGACCACACCTCCTCTGTCTCTTGAGGGCATATCCAGGAACTTCCTTCTATAGCCCAATGTTTCAAGGGAAAAGTTTCGCAGATAAAATAAAGGAAAAAATGGGATGAAGAGATTTCCCAGAGGAGACTGAGTTAAGCTTCAACAAACGGTTTTAAAATAATTTTCAAAGTCACCCTGCTTGACTGATACTGATTTTTTTCTATCACTGAATGGAACTAGGACCTCAAAAGATTGAATTCAGTTATAACGAAATAAAGTCACATCTTTATACTTCCAGGATGTAACTATAAATTTTAACCACATCATGTAAAAATTGGGTCATGGCAGCTTTTTTTGTTTTTTGCCCCTCATATTCGGGAACAACGTTCATATATATATATATATATATATATATATATATATATATATATATATATGTATCTTGACTTTTAAATTGCTATATGATACTCCACTGTGTTTGTCCTGTAATTAAAATAATGCTGGGTGAACATTGAAGTTTTTATAATTTTCCTTTAGAAAAAAAAAATGCTGAGATAAGAATCATGTATCTTTGTGCGCTTGTCTAATTACTTCCCTAAGATAAATTTCTAGAAGTGAAATTGCTGATACAACAACTGAATATTTGTGTTCCATTTTTGATACTGCTTCCTGGGTGTCCTTCAAGATTTCCAGTTACTAATCCATTTCCTTATAGTCTTCATCAATATTCCTACTGAACAATCTCTTGATTCTTAGCCAACTGGTATGTCTTTCTTTCTCTCTTTCAATTTTGATTTCTTTGTGTTTTTTTGGTGAAATTGAGAATTTTTTCATAAGCTTATTTTTCTGTAGGTACCTTTTTTAAAATTTTTTGTGAGTTATTGGTCATTTTAATTTGGAAGTTCTTTATTTGTTGTAATGGCCCTTTGTTTTTCTTATATATGATGAATGTTTTTCCTAGCTTTGAATACAATATATTTGGCCACATAAGTGTTTTTCATTTTCCCTTAATTTTATATTATTTTCATTTGTGTTTCCTGAATTTTATGACAAAATTAGAAATGCTTCATCGTCTTCCATTTTATAAATGATTATCTTTTATTCCATTTATTTTGTACTTCTATTTTTTTAGTGGTTAAGTATTCAACCTCATTGCAATTTGTTTTAAATGTGTGATAAGAAGTGGAGATGCACTTTTGTTTTTTCAAAGAAGAGAGCCAATTTTTTAAACACCAATTATGGAATTGTTTGTATACACACACACACACACACACACACACACACACACGTATATGTATATATATGATATATACAATCTGGGAGTTACAAATGTTTATGCATTTGGGGAAGGAGAAAGGGTAAGAAAGAGAAAACAAAGACTGTTGATCTTAACTCAGTTTAACAATTTATATTTGATAATTTAACATTAATTTTAATAATTTAATGTCTATGTTAATTATTACAATGGTAAATGTGTTTAAATACAATGTGGAAACTTACCCATACTATTTCTTTGTATCAGTATTCTTGTAAGTATTCTTACACATTTATTCTATTTATAATTTAGAATTAATGTGTCAGATTAAAAAAAAAAACTTGAAAAAGATGTGAATTTCTTGCTAGATGCACATCTGTATTTTCTTCCTAATAGAGTTTGTGGTGATATATTTAATTTAAAATAACTTACGCTCTGTGTAGGATTCAAGTCCATATGGTCTTTTCATAGTCTCTCGTTATGATTATTTTGGCCAAAGTACTTAGGGCTTCAACTGATATTGTTGAACATTTTTTTATTCACTTGGTAAAATAGAATTTTGTTTGTTTTTAAGATTTTTATTTACTTGACAGAGAGAAAGACAGCAAGAGAGGGAACACAAGCAGAGGGAGTGGGAGAGGGAGAAGCTGTCTTACCACTGAGCAGGGAGCCTAATGCTGGGCTCCATACTGACCTGAGCCCAAGGCAGACACTTAGAGACTGAGCCACTCAGGCGCCCCTTTTTGTTTGTTTAAATTGAGACTTCTCAGGATGTTAATGTTCCTAAACCTGCTGTTTTCTTCTTTGTGTTTTCAATCTTCCAATTCTCTATTATTTTGTTTTGGGCACAGAGCTTATCAACAGCAAAAAGCTTGATTTTACTCTGCTATTTATTCCATGGAGCCTTGTATGGTTGGGTTACTAAGTTTATTCTCTTTCTTCTCTTCATTAGGTTTTTGTGTATCCTTGTATTCTTTGTCCTAATTTTCCACCTTGAAATTATCTTTCAGTTTCTTCCAAGTTATACATTTAAAAATGTTGTCATCTCAGTGTCTGTGTCCTGTGCAGCACCTGGTTCTTGCAGAGTCTGCATCCTGGGCCACTGAGCTGCCCACCTGCAGATCTGAAATTTTTTTGTAAATCTGAATTTTGTAAATCTGAGATTTACAAAAAAGTATGTTTGGAAAAATAGGAGTGTTTGCTACTGGAGAGTGCAATTGGGTTGTGAATAGGATTTGAAACCAGGTGAGAAATTGTGATGATCCCAACCTCGGTATAGGTCTGAGAGTCTGTTACTGTACCAGCATCACAAGATACAACACTCTCGTATTGCCTTTAAAGATAAATTAATTGGGTGCCTGGGTGGCTCAGTGGGTTAAGCCTCTGCCTTTGGCTCAGGTCATAATCTCAGGGTCCTGGGATCGGGTCCCGTGTCGGGCTCTCTGCTTGGCAGGGAGCCTGCCTCCCTCTCTCTCTCTGCCTGCCTCTCTGCCTACTTGTGCACTTTCTTTGTCAAATAAATAAATAGAGTCTTAATTAGTTAAGTTAAAAATGTTTTTCAAGGATATTTTAACCTCTACCAATAAAGAATGTCCATGTGTATTTCCCTTTTTCAAGCTCAGAAATTTACCAGTTTTACTTCCTTCCTACCCTTTCCTCTAAAAACTCTTCATATATCTTTAAAAATCTGCATACTTGTTTTCAGATCCTTTCCTCATAATGCAATTTCTCTTTGAAGCCTCTTTCGTAACATATGCCAATAAGTCCTTAGATTGCTCTGCTATTATTTTGTTCATTAGAATTTTTATACCCTATCTTCCTCTTTCTTTACCTCTTTATGCTGAGTCATTTTCCATGTGGTCTCTGCGGATGTTTTTTTCTCTTCTAGAAAGCATACTTTGACTGCTTGTATGTGGGGGAACATGTTTCAGCTTTCCTCTCACATGAACATTTTTTGGCTCAGTTTATAGCTCTTGGGTAATAATCTTTTTCTTAAGAAATTTTTAACATTGCTCAATTGTCCTGTAGTGTTGAACGCTGCAGAAGTGATGAATGGTGCCAGTCTGGCCCATCATTGGAGTGCAGCATTTCATCTTGGAATTCAGAAATCACAAGTCTCTGTCTTGGTATCTTTCCCCTAAACATCTCTTGCACTCTTGAGAAGATCTAATATTTTCTAATGGTTGGAGGCAAAATTGGATATGTTTCCATTAGATCGAGCTCGTTGATTATGTTTTAACACCCGCTGTTATTTTGTTGTTTTGTTTTTCCTGTCAACCAGTGAGACCAACATCTTGAGATCTGCTTTGATGGCGTATTTGTCAACTTTTCCTTGGAGGATCTATGACTTTCTACTTCCTATATTTTGAGGCTATTTTATTAGGTGTTCTTAGGTTTAAAATTATTTTCCTAGTGAATTAAATCTCCCACCATAATGGAGTGGTCCTAGTTACCTCCAATAATGCTTTTTAACTTAAATGCCTTAACATTTGAATCAATGTAATTGAATGCTTCTTTAACTTTTCTCATTGGGACTCAGTGAGTCCTTGTGATGTAAACCTCAGTCAGCCCACAGAACACTTTTTCTTTTACCTTTTTTTTTTTTTTCATTTGCTCTCTAGTCTCCTTCTGGAAGACCTCATTATGAAGACGTAGGGTCATCTTCCTCTATTATTCATATTACGGACCATTCCTCTTATCATTTATATCAATGTCTTGTTTTGCTCCAAATGCTAGAGTAAGTCTCACTAAAATGAAAGGTCTATGAGAGCAGTGACCGGTTTGCCTCTTGTATCCCCAGTGTCTGGATATGAGTGAGAACAGTGGACAGAAGAGGGGCTTAGGTAAAATGTATTGAACAGGCAAGTGAATTCTTGGGGTGTTGTTCTAACTTGTTTTTAGTAGTCCAGTGTTCATTCTGCTACTTTTGGCTTCTATCATTTATTTTTAAGTTACATAAATCATCTTTTTTCCCCATAAGAACTCATTTTTGTTTTCTGACTGTAACTTTTCCCATAGCACCCTATATAAGTTTTATGCATCCTTATAGTCTATTAAATTACACAGAAAATACACACTGTGATTTTAAAAAATATTTTTTAATATTTTTAAAAAACATAAGTTGTATGCATCCTTATAGTCTATTAAATTGCACTGAAAATACACACTGATTTAAAAAAATATTTTTTAATATTTTTAAAAAACATAAGTTGTATGCATCCTTATAGTCTATTAAATTGCACTGAAAATAAACACTGATTTAAAAAAATATTTTTTAATATTTTTAAAAAACATAAGTTGTATGCATCCTTATAGTCTATTAAATTGCACTGAAAATACACACTGATTTTAAAAAATATTTTTAAAATATTTTTTAAAAATATTTTTTTCTGTGTTTGTTAACTCTGTTTTTCTAAGAAGGGGAGCTCAGTACTAAGCTATTGATCCTCTCCATTGCAAGTACCTCTCCATTGCAAGGTACTTTTGATCCTTTTTAAAATTTTTTAAATGTATTTTATCAGTGAAGAGTAAGCTTGGTCAGTATTGGAGCTCATCTGAGCCTTTTAGCAATTACATATGTCACTTTTTGGTGTCCCCAGTATGGCTTGACCTGACCAGTTACTGACTGGAGGAGACTGCAAACAAGCTTTTCTCTGGGTATGTGTAATGGTCGAAGATTCTAGAATTCATCCAGTGTGGATTTACAATCAGGTATCATTAAACATTAACTTCACTGCTACTCTGAAGACCTATGAATCTCATTACTGGTGAAGAAGAGGGTTAAGGAGGGAAAGAAGTCAACATTTAAAACTTTGGAGGCACAGGATTTCTTAATGAAGCTTAGAACTTTGGCAGGGATGGCGTGAGCCGACACCACCACTCCTAAAGACAGAGCACCTGGTGGAAGGGCGCCAGTGCGACTCACCGAGGCGGCCAAATTCTGACTCTGACTTGCATTTCTAATTCCTCTTGGAGAGGCTCTGCCCACACTTATACTCACTCCCCACTCTGGTCACTGACCCCCTAGGGTGTAGACTCCTGTTTAGCTTGAGGGGAAGAGGGCCATCTACTGGTGGTCTGCAACCAGGACGATTGTTACCAGAGCTAAGACTTCTATGTGGAACAGCTGGGACAGAGCTCCAGGTGTGATATCTGATTAAATACTCAATTGGTTGTGTTTGCTTCTCAGAAATTTCCCCAGCCAGGGGTGCCTGGGTGGCTCTGTAGGTTAAAGCATCTGACTTTGACTCAGGTCATGATCTCAGGGTCCTGGGCTCCAGCCCCGAGTGGGGCTCCCTGCTCAGTGGGGAGTCTGTGTCTCCCTCTGCCCCTCCCCCTCCCTCTCAAATAAATAATAAAATCTTTAAAAGAAGACCTTTGTCCATCTGTCAGAGTGAAGTTTAGTGAGAGGGTGGGCGTCTATGGTTGATGACTTGAAAGACATCCAAGGGTCCAAAGGTCCCTTCAAAAGGTCCCTTGGATGACAAAGGTGCATCCAAGACACCCAACAGAAGAGAGGAGGAAGTCTAGGCTGTAAATAAAAAGAGCTTCTGGGATCCCCACTTAACATAGGGGTGTGTGTGTGTGTGTGTTAGGGAGCTAATTTTGACCAGAGGGGAAGGGAGACGTGGTAAAAATGATTAATTCATGGAAGTCTTGTAGCATCCCACCTTCCCCATGAAAAAGCCCTTTTATCACTGCGGCTTTTGCTCTCTGAGGAGCACTGTTCTCTGTTCCTAGAAACAGTGGAAGGATACAGAAAGTTCTCACTGGGGACAGATGCATGAAGAGGGTAGAAGAGATCGGGGGGAAGAGATATAAACCTGATCTTCATGGTAAATCTGAGGGAAGACAAGGGTTTCAAATTGGGGTATCATCTACTGTTTTTTGAATTGCATGCTTAAGATTGATTTTTTTTTTAAATGATGATTTTTGGCTGTTCTGTGTGTCTTTGAATGCGACATCATGCCGAAGCATGGGTGCCCAAGACTGGTAAGGGTCACAGGCTTTCATCCTGCTGCCATACCCCTCTGAAGGCTGATTCTTAATCCAAAGTTCAGAATTCCAGCTTTTTCTTGAAATGGCTCTTCAGGCTTTAGCACATGAGCATCTGACTCTGATCTCTCTGCCTCTGTGGCAGGAAGAAACTGTATTAGCCTTTATTTCATAATGTCATATGTTTTTGCGATATCTTATTTTAAAAAAATTTTTATTTATTATTTATTTTTTGAGAGAGAGAGCATATGAGGAGGGTGGGAGGAAGCACAGAGGGAGAGGCAGACTCTGCCCTGAGCTAGGACCCTGATGCAAGACTCGATTCCAGGACCCCGAGATCAAGACCTGAGCCAAAGCCAGACACTTAACCTATTAAGCCACCCAGGTGCCCCTGTGCCATCTTATAAAAGAGATTGATTATGACAGAAAAACATATCTTCACTTGCTTCCTCCTCCCACCCCCTACCCTACATTCTGCTTTATGCTTGCAGGCAATGATGGGGATATTTGCACCAATATAGAAAATTCTTTTCAGAAATCTTCAACTTAATTCCAGCGGGGAGAGAGTCAAGGAAGGAGATAGTCACAAGTATCCAGAAAAAAATTCACCTCTTTCCTTGGGAAACACAACCTCAGAGGTTAAGGTCAAGCAGAGCAGGTGAGTTCATATGAATGAAAGCTGACAGCAGTTTTAACATCAAGCCCGTGAAGGGTTACTCCGAATGAGATTGGAACCAGCTGCTTTCACTCACACTCATTTAAAGCTAGAACAGGCTGGACAGTATGTTCAGCGGAGGAGGTCCAAGCAGAGGAGGTCTTAGGTTTGCAGAGGTCTCCAAATTTATCCTCTGAAGAAGAAATGAAAATGAGCCTTCTATTCTGTGTATAGAAACACTCAATAAACAAGCAGAATACCTCTGCTGATGAACTATTTCAAAGCCTTCAGCAAAAGATGAAGGTAATGTCCCATGTTTAATCCAGAAAACGAAGCTATATGACTGGCAACTATATGACTGGCATAGAATTGAAGTAAACAGTAATTTCTCAATTGTAATGTATTAGAAGGATGATAGTCTGTGTGGAGTCTAGAAACCTAGAGCCAAAGGGTGAGTCATTTATCTCCAGCCCAGTTTGGAGAAGGGGCTATGGAGACTGGAATGAGCCTTCTAGCCCTAGAGAGGTTTATCTCTCTGGGGAGACGCCGGGGAGGGTGGGGAGGCAGGGGTGGGGAGGTTGTTCTGGAGCAAGGTTCTGGTGCAGGGTTCACGGAGAAACCTTTCTTTTTCAATTTCCAGTTTTAATTTGTAGATATTATTTTATATGAGATCATTATTATCTTCATCATGAAGTTATATTTTTACACCAAGCACTTTAAAAAATGGAAACATTAAAAAAAAAAAATCACTCCATTTCACTTAACCTACCCACCATTTTCGGCATGTCTTTCCTTCCAGTCTTTTCTAGGAATGTGTATTATGAGACCAGTGTGCAAACAATTGTGTTTTCTGTTTTTCATTTAACATCCTATCAGAAGCATGTCCCACACACCTAAATCCCATACCTAATCATTGCTTGTAATATCTCCGTGCAAGTATCACAAGGCTTGTCTATATTTATGACGTGAGAAAATTCAAAACAAACTTTCTGGGCGACCACATGAAAAGTTTCCCAATAGATGGTGCTCATGCCAGCAGGAGTCTCAGTCAGTGCCTGGGGGCTGCATTAACTCTTAAAACAGGTCAGTGGTACCATGTTGTGACTGTGGGAACTGGGCACCCAACTTGCCTGTCTCCAGATTCACACAGGGATTTTCTGCTTGCCTTGTCTGTTTGCCAGTTTCAATGGTGAATTTGGACCACGGACCAGTCTTTTTGATTTTGGACCATGGCCTAAGACAGTGCCTTCAGATTTCTGCTCTCACAGTCCCATGTCTTACTAAATCTTTTGGAATATGAAACCCTCAACATGGCCCAATGCCCAGCATCCTTGCTGGTGATGAAGAAAAACTCAGCTGAAAGCCCTGGAAAAATAAAAGTATTTTTACTCAAAGTTTTTAAAGTGATTCCAGACTTCAAGAATGCTGGGCTCCTCAAATAACTTAGGTTAAAGTCAACTTGTTCATGGCAGAAAAACTTGTCTCTTCACATGGCGGTTATCTGTACATAAAGGTTCACATATATGCATAGGTATCAGTCTTGTAAAAGTCAAGGGTAAACTTGTTTTGGTTAGAGGATAACCTAAAGGAAAGAGCTCAGGTTTTATTTACTGGGGGGGGAATAGTGGTAGGCGGGGTATTCTTGCTACTGGGAAAGAAGCTATAAGAATGCATAGTTTTTCCCCTCTGACTGAAGTTTGTGATATGCTTAGTATTGTTAGTGGCAGGAACACATACCAGTCTTTGCTTTTCTCATTTGGGAGAGAAACTGGCTGGAAACATGTGAGGATGCAACAGGGGGAGGGTGGGTAGCAGAGAAGGGACAAATGAACCATATTGGCTGTATGACTGAGGGACAGCCTACTGCCTGAGAGGCAACCACAAAATCTCAGCGGTACAGAGCAATAAGCTTTTATCCCAGGGCTTGCGAGTCCTCTGAGGGTGAGCTGATCAAAGCTGGACTTGGTCAGGTCAGCTCCCTGGAGAACTTGTGCTCCGTGAATTTCTTATGTTCCTTCTGGGGCAGGCTCATGTGTTCTTCTCATGGTGATGTCAGACGTTTGCTTAAAGGGACTCGGAACCGGCACGTCATCATTGGTGCATCTGTGTTATGGGCCAAAGCAAGGTACAAGGCCAACCTCATCATTAAAGTGTGGGTAAGTGTACTCTGCTCATGATAAAGCCATGGCAAAAACCTAAATTCAGACAATGGTGAAGAACTGTGGCCACCAATGCCACCCGTTAAGCTGGGGATAAAGGAAGACTTCCTGTGAAAGGGACAGATAAACCAATCCGTGGAGGATGGAAGAAGAGTAAGCCTAGGGGTTTGGAATGACACGCCAACAGAAAGAAGGGAGGGTAGGGAGGCAAGGATACCAGGAGCAGCATGATGTGTTTGGGAAAAATAGAAGTAATTAATTGACGAATGGGAGAAGGTGATCGAAGATCAGGGTCTGCAGAGAGCATGAGGTCAGACCATGATGGGCCTTGTGTACAAAGCAAAGGAGCTTTAATAATTTGGGGACATGGAAAGCCATTTTAGAGGCTCAAATTTGCCTTTGACAAAGATCATTCTGGGAGACATGTGTAGGAAATATTGGCATGGTCTGGAACGATGCTGGGGAGATCAGTAGAGACAGTAAAGGGGCTGTTGAAGGGGTTGTCATAAGATCTTGAGTTAAAGCGATGGAGGTGGGCATAATGAGGGGGCAAAAGGTAGAATCCACAAAACTTGATGATCTAGTCGTTGGAGATCTGAAAAGAAGTCTTGCTCCTCAGAGAGTGATGCATGGACTGGTCGTGTCAAGTTCACAGGAGGAGCTCATTTTCTGACTCCGGTAGGGACAGCATAGACGTTTAGCTCGGGTTAGAGTCTGTTGCTCTTTGGTCTGTATGATCTGTTCCAGGGGAGATGGCTTGTCTGGAGTTCCAGGTCTCAGGATCAAGGTCTGGGACTTAATTCTAGATTTGGATGAGTCTACACAGGGAGAAGGATTTAAACCCAAATAAATGAAGTACCCAATCATTGAGTGCTGAAGTCAGATCCTAGAGGCAAGGAGTGAGCTCAAGAATAAGGAGAAGGACCATCTGCCTGCCAGGTAGGAGGAAACCTGGAAAGGTTGTGTTCTGAAAGACCAAGGAGGAAAGGTGATCAGTAGGGGCCAAAGCCATAGAGAGGTTAAGTGAGATTTTAATAAAAAAGGGAACCAGCAGGTTAAAGGTGACATTGATGTGGTTAATTTTCAGTGAATGATGGTTTGGTGCCTCAGCCAGGGTCACGCATAGTATTTAAGTGGGTCCTCTGGGATTCAGACCAGGGTTCTGCTCCAAGTCTGTTTTTCTCTGGGACCTCTCAGCTACTGATCAGTTTCTAAAGATAAATTAATGTATTGGGGCGCCTGGGTGGCTCAGTTGTTAAGCATCTGCCTTTGGCTCAGGTCATGATCCCAGGGTCCTGGAATCGAGCCCCACTTCGGGCTCCCTGCTCAGCAGGAAGCCTGCTTTCCCTCTCCATTCCCCTTGCTCACGTTCCTGCTCTCGCTGTCTCTCTCTGTCAAATAAATAAATAAAGTCTTTAAAAAAAGATAAATTAATATATTGATTTCTTAACCACCAGAGTCTTTGGGGGTGGGGAGTAAAGAAGCGTAAGTGAATGATGAATCAAAAGTATCTGGTCAATTTGTTAAGCTACAGCTCTTGGCTGTCCCGATGGCCCCTGGTTGAACAGATACACTTGGGCTCCTGGATATGCAAAACGGAGGATTCCCTTCAGCCTGGATCTCTGGTGGCTCCAGTCTGCGAGATGCTCCTTGACATCCCCACTATGTAATTTCCTCGTGACCACAAGGACATGAAAGGACTCTGGGGTTCTCTCTTTTTATTCCATACAACTCGAGTTTTTGACTACCTAGTCGGGGAAGGAGGGGATCCATAATGTTGGTCTGTAGCTTGTCCATTCTTCCTTTGCCTGAGTTCTTCCTTTTTCCATGTGGGCAATAAATCCCGTACGTAATAAAATGTCAGATCATGGTAACCTAAAGATCCATGAAAAATCATCTCCCTTTCCTTCCAGTTAAAATACTGACACACAAAAATAAACGATCTGTCCAACATGGTGGTTTCAAGTATTTTTCCAGGCGAAATAAGCGACGGAAAAGAATGTCAAGAATCTTAACGGGTATGCTTTCTTGGAAGGTGAAGCGAGACTTAATGATTTCCAGTTTATGGGGGCTGTGCTGCCTCCAAGATGGATTCGAGCTCTCCCCCACGCCCCCGGCCCCTCCCCCGCACCTTTATCTTGTTGTTTTATTGTTCACAGTCTTCATTCAATTTCTTAGATTACTGGAATGTTGTATTGCCGAAAATGATTTGAAGCGGATAGTATTTGCTTATGTATGTAATCTATTATAGAGAAATAAGCACTTTGCATTTTCTTTTTCAAGAGAAACCTTTGTTTTTTCTTTTTCTGACTTACTGCATTGGTTGAAAGATCCAGAATAAATTTAAGTTAAGATAGCAACAATGGACATGTTTTATTGTTATTTATGTATGTCCTCATTGCATCACTGTAACGTTTTAGAGCTATTGGAAATAGGTGTGTCTGCATCCTTCTAGGCATCCTTCTATACTCGTCTAGGGCTTTTTACTTCTGTCTTTTTGTTACTTTTTTCCCCCAAGAAATAGATATTGAATGTTATTGAGTGCTTTTTGACACATGATTTTTTTTTAAGATTTTATTTATTTATTTGACAGACAGAGATCACAAGTAGGCAGAGAGGCAGGCAGAGAGAGAGGAGGAAGCAGGCTCCCTGCCGAGCAAAGAGCCTGATGTGGGACTCGATCCCACGACCCTGAGATCATGACCTGAGCCGAAGGCAGAGGCTTTAACCCACTGAGCCACCCAGGCACCCCGAGCTTGGGTTTTCTAACACGGCTACTTCCACAGCTCAACCACCTCTCCGATGTGCCACTTTGGGCATCTTGCTTAACCTTTTATGTGTCTTATGTTCCCTGTGTAAAATGAAAATAATAATGGTATTTACCTCTCGGGGTGTTATAAAGAGTATCTTAATACCCTTAAAGCACTGAGAGCAGTGTCTGTGAGAGAGTAAGTTTGCTGTAAGCATTAACTTTTCTTTAAAATATTTGCTAGTAAATATTTTACTTAGAATTTAACAAATCTTTCTTCTAAATTGTATTTGTTCATTGTTCTGTTTTTTGTTTTGTCTTGTTTTTTTAAATAATCTTACAGGAAAGGAGATACTATGTTATTATTTATCCACTTAAGAAATGATAAGCAAGGGGTGCCTGGGTGGCTCAGTGGGTTAAAGCCTCTGCCTTCGGCTCAGGTTGTGATTCCAGGGTCCTGGGATAGAGCCCCGAGTCGGGCTCCCTGCTCTGCAGGGAGCCTGCATCCCCCCCCCCCCTCTCTGCCTGCTTCTCTGCCTACTTGTGATCTCTGTCAAATAAATAAATAAAATCTTAAAAAAAAAAAAAAGGAAATGATAAGCAAGAAAAAAGAAGATGAACCCACAATCCCATTGTTCTGAAATAGTCATTGATATCACTTTGGAATACTGTCTTTTGTTTCTCATTCATTCTTTCTCTGTCCCAGATGAATATGTGTACATAGGTGTTTTGTTATATTTTATAAATTAAATATGTATATTACATGTAATAGATCTATTAATGCATATGACACAATTTATAAGGATAATTCAAAAAATGTGATTATAATTTTAAATTAGTTTAAATACATAAATATATCTATATTGTGTTCTACTCTGTAATTTGGTTCTTTATATATAATTTATCTGAGGGTTATTTTGGTTTGTGCAAATTGATCTAAAGCACCTCCTTGCCTTGCATGTGCAGGAAAGCAGAAACCTGACGAAATAGTGTTTCTGATGTGATTTAGATTTTGTGACTTGAATGGAATTATGTGAGACTTGACTTTGCCAGTAAGTTGAACGGGGAGAAAGGTGGGGTATATGACATTCATTTCAGTGATACAGAAATTAGCAGAAGCAATATGTTTTTGGATCCAGCAACCATGGAAACGACTCAGCAATTTGGACCACCAATTTGGAATCATTCCTGGAAATATAGCCGATAACCTATCTTTTCCAGTCCTCTTAGTGATTCTGCAAACAATTTAGTACCGTGCAATAAATTCCTTTCCGCTTGAACTAGCTGGAAAAGATACTGTTTGTTTTTCTTTTAAAGTTTTTATTTATTTATTTATTTGACAGAGAGAGAGATCACAAGTAGGTAGAGAGGCAGGCAGAGAGAGAAGGAAGCGGGCTCCCTGCTGAGCGGAGAGCTCTATGCGGGACTCGATCTCAGGACTCTGAGATCATGACCTGAGCCGAAGGCAGCAGCTTAACCCACTGAGCCACCCAGGCGCCTGATACTGTTTTTTTGCGACTGAATGTGATAGATGTATAATGGTTCTAACTTAATTTTTTCCCAAATATAATTCATTAATTAATCCATTCTCTTCCCACTGATTTGAAATGTAACCTTTATCGTATGCCAAATACTCACATATTTTAGTCTGTTTTTGTTTTTTGGTTTTTTTCCCCCTGCTCTCCCTTCTCTACTGATCCGTGGATCAGCAGGATTCTGGGAGACCGAGGGCAGCGGGCAAGTCACATGTGTCTCTGTCCCACATTATTCTTTTTATTTAATTGAATTTTTTTTCTATTTATTCTACTGCAGTGCCACACTTTTTTGATTACTGCTTTAATATGTGTTTGGATAAGTGCCCCCTATTAATCCAACATTTTATAAACCTCATAGACTTTTTTCTCAGATGAATATTTTTGTCAAGTTCTAAACAAATCATCATTGAATTTTAATTGATTCAGGACATAACTTACATCGTATGATATTAAATAATCCCTTCTCAAAACATGTCTCTCCACTTAAACAGTCCTTATTTCCAGCTTTTTGTTGTTGCTGCTGCTTACATAGATCTTACAGATTTATTTTCATGACCATTCCCAGGAATTTTCTATTGCTTTTTATTGAAAGTGTCACAGTCTGCATTGTATATTTTAATTAGCTTTACCTGGAATGTATTGATTTGTATATGTTTATTTTTAACTACTTCCCTGAACACTTTCATGAATATATATATATATATAAAATTATGAATATATATATAACATTATATATATATATATATATAATTTTCAGTGACTCACAGGGTATCAGTCTTCTCTGTAAAATGATAGTGTTTCCTTCTTCCTAATATTTACACCACATCTTCTCTTATTGTGTCAGGTTATAATTAATACAGTATGGTGGGTGAGATATCCTTTTGAATGCTCATCTCCCTTATGGGTTGGGCAGTTTTCTTGAGACTCAGGGGTGGGTTCTGTGTTCCATTCCCCCTAGACGATGATGTGGCATACTCTCACCCACCCTTCTACTCTTCCTTCCAAGATTCCTTTGCTTAGCATGATCTTACTATCTCATAATTAGCCACAAATGATCTCATCATTTTCCAAATGGAAGATAGCACAAATTTATATCAATAGGAGCACTTGTTCTCTGCATCCAGAATCTTTTTCTGCCATCCATTCCTCTTATATTTCTGTGGTGAAGCCATCTTGTACAAAAGATGTTTCTGACTATGCCAGCCATTAGAATATAAGAGAGAATTTGTAAAGATTTGAAAGCATGGAAATTCCGGAGTTAATACCAGTGGAGAAAAACAGCACCCTGTTATTGTGTAAATGAATTCTTAAGAACTTGCTGGAGAGCATCTTGGCAATATTCTTCAAGATCTTTACAATGCACATACGCTAAGTTAATTCGAATTCTTTGGTTGCAAGCAACAGGAAGCAACTTGAATTGACTTACAAGACCCCCTCTCCCCGCCCCCCCTCACTTTTAAGACTACCAAATTATCACAGGCAATTCAAAGGCAGAGTTACCTTCGGACCCTAAAACTGGGTAAGAACCACACTACACAAGGTGTTAGGGACCCACATCTTGAGTCTCAGGTCTCCCCCCTCTGTGCTTCTCCACCTCTTATCCACGCTTGCTTGTTATTCATGTTTGTTCTTGGTGTGGGGTTTGGTTCTTGGAGAAACTGTGCATGGCTTCTGACACCTGCTATGCACTCCTCCAAATTCTGTGTCCTTGACCTTGAATGCACCTCTTTGCCCTGGGGTGTTTAAGTTTCCTTCTATGGCCACTAGGTCTTTGCGCTCTTAATGTT
This sequence comes from Mustela erminea, assembly GCF_009829155.1. Classification (NCBI taxonomy): domain Eukaryota; kingdom Metazoa; phylum Chordata; class Mammalia; order Carnivora; family Mustelidae; genus Mustela; species Mustela erminea. The sequence continues at coordinate 22,006,699 of NC_045625.1, forward strand.
AGACGTGTGTCTGTCCTCCACGTTCGCTCAACATTTACCTATTGCCATCCTGTCCATCTCCTTCTTGGTCTGACCTTGGTCTCAAGCTTTGCTCCAACTGACATAGTAATAAGCTATATCTGACATTGTATCACTAGGTAAAGTGCCTGAGCTACTGATTCAACATGGGGATAAGTGATTCTTACAACCTTTTTTTCCCCGATTACACATTGATTCTCAAAGTATATTTCTGGCTTTCTCTGTAAGTAGAGCAAGTGTGTAAGTGTGACAATAGAGATTTTGCACTAGTTTTGGTGTAGAGTTTACTTGAAAGAGAAATAGGACCTGTTCAGGCATCACTCTGGTTTGAGGCTGCCAGTTTCTGCCTGAAGATAGTAAGGACACAAGCCAGCTGACGCTCTCACTGCATCTTTTTTTGGCTTTTGATAATGAAGTGACTCAGCTTGGGAGTTTATAAAACACTGAGTCACCCAAACTATAGAATGAAGTGTAGTACTTTTTTGAAATAATCTTAGTCATCACTGACTACTCCATTCTCCTTTCTCTCCATATGCTTATCTATCATACATCTCCATCTTCGTTTCCAGTTCTAATTACTAAGTCATTGCTTAAACCCTGAACGTGGAATGATCACTACTACACTGGTCTTTTCCGGACACACCATGTCACATAGGATATATCATGTTAGTTACCTCTTGATTTTAGATGAATATGAAAATAATTTCACAAGTCAGAGTTTATAACGGACCAATAGTCCAAAGTTGAGTCTTTAAGGTAATTTCTGCTGTGGCTACATAGTTTGGTCACTTTTTTTTTTTTTTAATTACTTTGATTCTTCTTGAGTCCTTTTCACTATTATAAGACATAGGGATGCTGGAATTTTGTCAGCTCTATAATATTAATGGTTCTGGAGGGAAAAAAAAGCTATTTAAAAAATTCCTGAAGCTATAGTGGAAGAGGGTTTGGAGACTTTCTTGGCTTTAGGCAGGGAAAATAATATCTTTCAAGTTGGACGTTTCCTGAGACTTGCCCCCATTAATCAGAAAGCCTTTCTTCTATGGTTGCTTTCTATTTACAAATATTTAATAGGTTCTTGGCAGCAGGAGGTTCTAGGGTTAAGAGCTGTGTACTTGCAGCTCTTTTATCCCTTTCTGGGATAATGCTTCTGTTTTTCTATAAATGGAAACATTTCTTAATTAATGTTCAACTTATTTGTGGTTTTAATCCTCGTATCTGCATGGTCTGATGTCTTAAATGTTAACATGTATGGGGAAAACTATTTCTAAGAAACAAGACAGGATACTTAATACAATGATGATCTATTTTTACATATGCTAGAAACAACTGGGTATAACCATTTGAAGCCATTAAAACTGTTCTCATTCATTCTTGATAGATTTTCCAAAGGACTGTTCGCAGTTACTCTCATTTGTTCACGGAAAGGCAATTTAGAGAAATAAACCATTCCTTTCTTTAAAAATTGGCTCTGATTAACAGGCTTTCTTCTTTTTTCAACCAAACAAGTGAAGTTTTATAACGCCAATTAGTTTGGTTAGTAGTTAGCTTGCTGTCTGTGGTTAACAGATTATTTTGTATAGAAAATTAATTACTTCATTCTTTCAACTAGCATTCTTCTCCATAGCCTGAAAATTTAAATTTTTTTGTTTTTGTTTTTGTTTTGGTGAACTACCCAGTACACATTCTATTCTGATCTTCTCATATGTATTTCAATTGCTGGTTCCTATCCAAATGGGGAGTTCATTTAACTAAGTCCTGCCAGGGCCTTTTCTGTGGGATTCCCCCCGCCTTCCCATTTCTGGAGACTCCTATTTCTTCTGAATGTCCCTGTCTGGGAAAGATTATCTTGGCAAAGGAGGGGGACGTTGGGAAATAAGAGAGGGCAGCACTTAGTTGCCAAACAGAAGTAGTGCCTCACTGACTTCAGAGAAATGTGAGTGAGGTTGGTGGGAAGCTCAGAAGTCCCGCAGTTTTTCAGAAGTGTAAGTGATCTCATTCTTTTTCCTTAAATGACTTCAATCCCATGAAGCCAGAGGGAGGCAAGCACTTTTCACAGAGCCACGGATGCACAGAGAGGAGGTCCAACAATAGCAATGTATGATTTGGGGGCGACTTAAGTCGCTTGCTGGATTTGTCCAGTTTACAGGACCTTACTGTAGCACATCACGTGGTTGTCCTAACCAGCAGAGGGCTCTTCAAATGGTATGCACTGGGGGCCAGCCCAGTTGTTAAAAAATCAAAATGCTTCAAGGATCCTCTGGATCTTCCCTAAATATCCTAACTAAAGTGTTATTCATCTAGCAAGAGGGGAGGCCTTCTTTGGATGGTTACCTCCATAATCTACCAGTGCCTGGGCCGTATCAGTTGGTAAATATTTTAATGATCACTTCATATAACCAATCTTCTTTCTGATTTTTCATTCTACCAACTCATTCTTTTTTTCTTTGTTCATTTACTCAACAAATACTTACTGCTGTCCTGCTAAATGCAAGGCATTGTAGATGCCAGAGAAACACTAGTGAATATGACAGACGAGGTTCCTGATCTGGTAGCAGTTACTTCCAAGTAAAGAGAATACATAATCACTATGAATGCAAAGATGTAGATGAGATCCTTTAGTAATGTTGGGTGCCATGAAGCCAGTATAACTCCAGGAGATGCAGGAGTCCCACCCCTATCTGTGGTTTCCCTTTCAGTTTCAGTGACCATGTCAACCACGTCTGGGAAGCAGATGTACCTTCTTGTGACGAATTGTCAGATGGTCAACAGCAGCCCAACTCTATGTCACAACGCCGGGGTCACTCACCTCTCTTGGTCTCCACTCCTGGGCATGTTCTCTCCTGTCACCTAAGAAGGGTGAGTACAGCACAATAAGATATTTTGAATGAGAGAGAGACCACGTTCACATAACTTTTATTATAAGCTTATTGTTATAATTGTTCTATTTTATTATTAGCTGTTGTTGTTCATCTCTTCTGTGACTAATTTATAAATTCAACTTAGTCATAGGTACGTTTATGTAGGAAAAAACAGTATTTGTAGGGCTTGGCACCATCCCTGGTTCACCCATCCACTGGGGGTCTTGGAAGGTGTCCCCTGTGATAAGGGGGGACCGTTACAACTGCCAAGGAGGGGTTCCTTAGATGGAAGGGTTAGAGAAAGCTTTCCTGAGGGGGAGTATCAGCTGAGACTCAACTAGGCAATTTTGCTGATGTCTGCTGGGCTCTGTAGTATGTCTAAGAGCTGCCAACTGGGGCTCTACTCCATGTACATCTAGACTCCCGTCTTAGGCATTTCCATGGCAATGGCAGAAGTAGAAGAAAGGGAGCAATTTTTCCAGATTCTGCCACACTGACCAGTATCACTGGCTAAAGGAATTGGTGTGGACAAACCCAGAGACAAATAGGGGACGTACCACGATGTCAAATAGCAAGCGATGTGGATAAAGTCACCGGTGAAAAAATGGGGTCATGATGTGATCAACCATATATTCTTTTGTTAATTTTTCTCTTTAAGCCAAAATATTTATGTTTTTAAAAACTTGCTGTTTTTCAGGGCGCCTGGGTGGCTCAGTGGGTTGGGCCTCTGTCTTCGACTCGGGCTGTGGTCTCGGGGTCCTGGGATCGGCCCCCACGTCAGGCTCTCTGCTTGGTGGAGGGCCTGCTTCCCCCCTCTCTCTGCCTACTTCACTGCCTGCTTGTGATCTGTCTGTCAAATGAATGAATGAAATCTTAGAAACAAAAACAAAAAATCTTGCTGTTTTTCTCTCCATGGCTACAGCAACCTGTTCTTATATGTTGGTTTCAGTCTCTTCGTATCTTCTTAAACCACTTGGAGAATACTAATTGAAATATTTTTTTCTTAAATTTTCTTAGTTTTGTGAAATATGGCTTTTTTTTCCCCCCCTCACGAGTCATTATTTTTTCATAATATGTTCCTCTCGGTCCCTCTCATTGGTGCTGTGGTTCGTCTCAGATGTCTGCTGATGCTGAGATCTCTGTTCCCTTTTGTGAAGGATTGGGCTGATTAACAGAAGGGATAGCTGTGAGATTTTTCCAATCAGTCTTTCTTCCAGTTGACCTCTCCCCTGCATGGGAGAGCTGACTGCATGTTTGGTGTACTTGGCAGACTTCATTTTAGAGAATAAGAGCTAGCACATACCCAAATGAGGGTCATTTTACTCTGAGGTATCAGTATCCACATGGGCAGCCTTGATTCTATCCATGTCTAGATGGGGCTAATTTGAGAGAATAGGGGAGTCAGTGCCGGTGCCAGCCATCTTTCTGCGCGGCCAGGAGCCTGGGAAAGGAGTGAATGGCCGAGACGAACAGCTGCTGCCTTGGCAGAAAGAGACTTCTATTTTTCTGTCCCTTTCAACTCTTTATACCTGTTTCTTCCCAGCCAGCCTCTCAAGGGGTTAGCCAAGGGGAATGGCTTCTATCGTCACAGCAATTGTTCTCTTGTTTCTTGGGCTCTGTTATCTGTCAACATGATGCCGTCTGCTTTCCATCTTCCAGAAAGTTATCAAATCTGTTGTCTACTGAGGCCCTGGATAGTGAGACAAACACATGTGTTTCCTCTCCCATGTTGAACAGGAAGCCCATCTAAACATTTATAACCTCGCCGTAAGCCCTTTCCAGATGAAGAATTACTTAATTACTTAAATCCTCAAGTTAAACAATACCAGTCAATTGATTTATATTAACATTGTCCATTTTCTATCACTTATGTTACCTTATGGTTCAATTTTTCCTTTGTAACAAAAAAAGAGGATATTAATTTTAAGGATTTCTTTTCAAAAGTTACTAACCCTTCCAAGGACAGATTGACCAAAGCAGTTCCAGGCTCAATCTAATTTCAATTCAACAGTCTTTCCCTTAAAGCTGTTCTCTGGCTCTTAGAAACTTCTTTAATCTCTCTGGGAAAGACGCATTTAGCCATGAATAAGGATTATTTTGCAATCTCTCTGCTGGAAGAAAAATTCTCAAGTAAAGTAGACCCTTTTGCCCTCACCCTCTAACCCCCACCCCCACCCCCCAGCAAAGAAATTTCCTGGAGACACACTATTCTCAAGCCAAGGATTCTGCCCAAGAGATTCCGGGCTCACAATTACTTCAGGCAAATTGCCCACTGCGCACCCTGGTCGGCAGCCAGGGGTTATCCAACAGCGCAGACCTCTAGTTTAGTTACCCCCATCTTTGAGGTTTAAGGCTTAGGGAAGGTAATCAATTCTTTCAAACTCTTTGCCTTGACTTTGGTGGGAGACTTCTCCTTTTTTTCTGGCTTGGGGAAATGAGAAGAACATCCTGACTGCTTACAATATCACTGTAAATGGTTGTAACCATGATCGTAATCGTGTGCCTTTCTTTCCCCAGAACACTGGAACTTATCTCCGGCTGGAATTTTGTTTGACCCTTGAATCACGAAAGGCATAGAATTATAATTCCTTGAACTTGAATAGAAAACATATTAGCTTGTTTTGGAATTAACTTCAATGAACCAGTACATACAAATAGAAGAAAAGAACATGTATTAAACCAATTGGTCCTGTATATAAGTACATTATAATTGTAACAGTGTTGTGAACAATCTCACACCCTCAATATTTTCCAATATTTGAGCTATTTCAGTTTAACTCTTTTACTTCAATTGAGGGTTTTTGTTTTGTTTTTTGGTTTATGATAGGTATAAGGTAGAAACTCTAGGATGAGGCCAAATAGCTTTATGCCATGGTCTCTGATCATATACACTAGTATGTAGCCAGCCACATAAGCCTCAGTGATCACCAGTGCAAGAGACACAGACAAGCTTGCTTCTGTAGGGATCAGCAAAGATCCAAGGGCACTGTGCATAACCTTGGACCCTATTTTTTAATATTCATGAGGCCAGAATCTTTTGCCATTTACCCAGATCCCATCCTGAAAAAAGACAGAGGATGAATGAATCCATCTGAGAACCAGAGAATTTCATACGAAGTGATGGAGTTCCTAAAGAACTATTTAAATAATGTTAGGGAACAAGTTTACTGCGGTCAACTAAAACATAGATATCCTCTCTAGGCAGCAGGTGGGAATATATGAAGAAGCAGTAAGAAAGCTTGCATTTTCTCTGTACTGTGGTGTGAATAAATCTGTGACTCTAATAGTATATGTATTTAATGACCTGTTTCTCCAGACTGAGATGCAAATGTGTTTACATTTCTTATTTTTCCAATTACTAATTCAAACACCCACAAATTCTTCCTCCTGAATTCTCTCCTCCTATATTGTCCAAGGAAGGACTCAGTCAGGGGGGACCAGCTCTGCCTTAGCAATCCAGAGAAGAGAGGGGACTGGATGAATCGGTCCATCAGACCTACTGTTGGAACTGTTGCTGTCGGACAGTCTGTTTCTCCTTGTCCCCTATTGCCGTGATGTCTTTGCTAGTCTGAACCCATCCCTGCGCTTTGGCAAGGGTTTAGACTGACAAACCTCTGCATGGATCACCGGTCTGGGGGTGCGTTCCACTCCCCCCTCAGGCTGTATAGAACTAGCCTCCTCTCCCATACTTCGTACACTGAGCTCCAGTACCATCCCATGCCTCCTCTTTCTTCTGGTCAGTGTTTCTGTGAAGCTTTGCTGTTCTTCGTTGGCAGAACTTGGTCAGACCATCACAATCCATTCTGACCAGTTCTCCAACTTTGGATCTCAGCATCAGGAGCTGAGTTTCCTCCAGAAAACCATTGGCTTCCTGAAAATTAGTCTGTCCTGCCTCCATGCTATATTATTAAGGTGTCCCTGGGGAAAGCAAACTCCATCTAGTGGCAAGAGGTTCCCCTTTGCCCTTCAGCCATGAAATGTCTAAGCCCAGCTCCTCAGGGGTTATCTCCTGTTTCTGCTGTTTGAAATTCATCTCAAGAAAAGAGGCACATATACAATGATTTTTTTTATAGTGCTGTTTAAAATATGCAAATAATCCAAAAGGTATAACTATTCAAATACTGATTACATGATGGTTTATTGGAATATTACTTCTTACCTTTTTTTTTTTTTTTTTTGCTTCTGGAAAACTTAGAGCTACTTAAGATAGTTTTTCCCTCTGGATTTTGTTCCCAGTTTTAAGGGTTTTGGTTCCTTTGCCACAGAGGCTTTTGCAGTAGCCCTTGATTAACCCCCAGCAGAGAGCTGTGCCTACCAGAACAGTCCACTCTGGTGCAGAGGGAATCAGGACAGGGGCTGTGCCAGTGCTGAAATTCTAGGGTACCTAATACCTGGAACATGGTTTATAAGGAGCTATACAGGCCTAAGTAGGCATGTCTCTGTGGCTCCTTGGGACCTCTCACCGCATGAGGAGGGTCATTGCTAGAGAAGGACCAGAGTGAGGCCCTCTTAACTATGGGGCCTATGTTAGGGCCCCCTTCTGCCCAGGTCTATGGTTGGTACCGGTCTGTGCTGTGGATTTTTCATAATGAGCGAGACTTCCTGGTGCCTGTCGATGGATTACATTGTTTAGTGCCAAGCTTGGAATTTTCCTAGCTGAGCAAGTCCTTTTGAGATGTTTGTGAAATATTATCAAATAGGCTTTTTTTTTTTTTTTTAATTCCCCCAAATCAGTTTTGAAAACTTCCTCAAGTGTGAGCAAAGATGTGAAATCCTTGACAAGGGGAAGAGTTATGGTTTACCGAACTTCAACTGGGATACTTTCCCTTTCTCATTTCTGGCACGTTGGCATAGACCTCCAGGAAAATTTTTCTAGAGCTACGGGAAAAACTTGATTTCTTAAGTGCTGAGAAACCAGGTTTCATCCATGATAGAAATCAGGACATACTGTTGTTTGTAAATGGTAAGGAGGATAGAAAATTGTCTTCTCACTTCTTCTCTTTCCTCTTTCCTTGTCTCAGGAATAAGAGACAAGGAAACTCAGCCTTTGTGACACTCTGAGGACTCCAAAAGCCTGGGAAAATGTGCCACCCCCCAGACTAGGAATCAGGAGTAACTTATAAAGATTGAATGAATGAGCTAAATGTGTGCTGTTAGTGTTACAGAGAAAAAAGGTGGAACCAGGGAATTTTCATCTCAGTTTTTTTGATAGTCAGCTAAGCTTGAATTTGGAGAGTCTGTCTTCCCCCTGAAATTCAGTTATTGCTTCAATGAAAAAGGAAAGCAGGGTCTGAGACCAACCGATACAACTGATGTTGTTACCAGGATTTATACTCTGCCGGTAGTACTAAGGGAGCTGGTCACCATAAAAGTCTAACGTGTCATGGTCCTTTAATGACAGGATGGCATCCACAAAAATAAACCCTATAATAAGGGATATTTCCAAGTTAAAAAATTCAGAAAGCCAACAAACTCAGATGTTGAACTCAAGAGAGTGATTTCAGCACCCCATTTAACCCTTTAACGCCTTCCCCCTCTTCCATATTTTAATTGAGTCAGTTGAAAAAAAGTCCGGTGAGAGGGAACATCGTTTTAGCAATGGAAACTAGAGAAGGGTATCATCTACAAGTCAGAGACCTGGAAGATTTTTTTTTGTAAGATAGGAGCAGGTGAATTTGGATTGATGGCCCCTGATGGAAGACTGTTTAAGAAGCAGTTAAAAAAGATCTTCATCTCTTTTAATTCAGAATGACAGAGCTGAAGAAGACAGTGGTTAGCCAATGCTTTAAGGCTCCACTCAGGTCCCATTTCCTTCCCAGACCCAGAAACTCGTCCTCCAGCTGCAACCCAACACCCTTCTCTGGGGGACTGTCCTCCAGTGACAGGAGCTGTCTCATATGGTGTTGCTGGAAAGGTCACCTTCTATGGTTCCTCCCTCTCTGCCCCTGTCCTAGGCTGGCTTCTAGCCAAAGGCTGACCGAAGCACAGGCCTACCAGCTCAGTCTCCTTTGCTTCTGGGTAGGACAACCTCAGTGGTATAATCTGTGCTCAAGAGCTCCCAGTGAGGTCAAGAGGAGCCACACGTCAGCTGAAAACACCCCTTTGCCCAACTCCTCTGTTGCCCAATCCTGCTTTCCTCCCTCCCTCAGTATTTCCCCCTGAGAACCCTCCCTCAACAAATCACCTGCACAGGATTCCTCAGCTGAGACATGGCTTCTAGGAAACCTGACTTAAAACAGCGAAGTAAGAGTGCATTCTTTACGGAGGAGCTCCTGGGGCTCGGATCACTCCCTGAGAGCAACAAGGACCCCATCACTTGGGGTAGGCAGAGTATTGATAGCCCTTGGTATGGGTAGCCATGGAATGACTAATACAGTTATTTGTGGTGAGCAGGTGGAAGTAAGTACACTAGTCTGTGCAATGTCCTGGCCTCATAGCACTCATTTATATTTGGAATGCTCTTGCTTAATTCTTTATTTTCATGATTTTGTTTGTTTTCTGCTAGAATGAAAAATCCACCACATCCTAGACCGTGTCCATCTTCTTCACTCAGGTTTTCCCAGTATCTACAGCAGTGCCTAGCATTTAATACCTATTAAGTGACTATTGGTTAAATGAATGAGCAGAAGTTTCATAAATGGGTCGGAAGAAGGAATGACTGAAGAGGAGATTGGTTATTAGGTGTGAGGGTTAAAATATTTACTGATATGGCCCAGGCCCCAACAATCAAAAGAATCACCATCCATAGGGTGTGGAGCCCCATCTTGCCAGCTGATAACGTATTAGTTAGTAGATCTAGGGAATTTGTCTCTGGTTAGCTTCTCAAGTGTTTAGCCAAGAAAAATGGTTTCTACGTCCTCCATATCATTCTGCGGTTTCCTGTGTTCTATGTTCTGTCAGCATGATTCCATCTACATTCTACCTTCCAGAAATGTATCAAAACCTACAGTCCACTGAGGCCCCGGGTGGTGAGGGAAACACAAGTGCTCCCCCTCCCATCTTGAACTGGAAGCTCATTGAAACATTTAAAATTCCACCATCATAACACTTACTGTAATTATTACTATGTTAGGACTCAAGTCCGCCATGTTATTTGTTGCTTTCTGTTTGTTCTGGTTTTCTGTTTCTCTTGTTTTCTTTTTCCTGACCCCTCTCACTGAACAATTTCCAAAATTCCATTTTGATTTTCCTATAATGATCTTAAGTATGTCTTTCTGTATACTTTTTTTTTTTCTGGCTTCTCTAGGTATGATGTTATATTTATGCAACTTGGAGTCTGTTAACTTAACCTCCCCTCTTTATAATAGAATTGCCTTAAAAACTTCCTTGACATAGGTTTAGAACCCAGTGGGGTTGAAGGTCTTAGCTCCCACCTGGACTCAGCCTTTTCTGACACCACTTGGGCAGGATGGTGTTGCTTCATTATGACCTGGTGAAGATGGACATTCAGGCCCCCACTTGGCTTTTGTTGGCCTGGGTGGGGGTGAGGTCAGTTTTCCTGCAGTGTTTAAATGTTTTCTGCTTTGCTATGGTGCCCTTTTCCTAGTCCTTTGACTAAAGAGAGCAACTTAGGGCTTTTATTTTATTTTATTTTATTTTATTTTTTTAAAGATTTTATTTATTTATTTGACAGAGAGAGATCACAAGTAGGCAGAGAGGCAGGCAGAGAGAGAGAGAGAGGAGGAAGCAGGCTCCCCGCCGAGCAGAGAGCCCAATGCGGGACTCGATCCCAGGACCCTGAGATCATGACCTGAGCCGAAGGCAGCAGCTTAACCCACTGAGCCACCCAGGTGCCCTATTTTATTGTTTTTTAAATGTCCATTGGTGTTTCTGGGTTGTCAGCTTTTTAAGCTTCAAGTCTGAGATATTTGAAGCAAAAAGGAAATCTAGAGAAGTCACCATGTGTCATTCCTTGGGTCTATCTTCTTCTTACCCAATCTGCCTTTTCTTCTTTCCTTTTAATCTCCTTATATTTGTTTTATACGTGACATTCATGAGCTTTAGTTGTATTTAGTGGGAGGTGTGGGGAAAAGCACATCTACTCTATCTTCCTGGAAGTGGAAGTTTGCTGTATAGATTTTTATAACCTTTCGATGTTGACTCAAATAAATGTATTACCTACTAAAGATAATTAAATAAAAATACAATAATGCAATGGAAACAGTGGAAAGTAGGTTGGATTCTTGAGATAAGAATGTAATGCTTTAGCAAATCAATTAAGACACTTATCCTGTCTCAAAGGGAAATGATACAAAATTAATTCAGTGATAGTAAAGATAAGGAATATGAAGGCCATCTCAGAACATGCATTCTTAGAGGGATTCCAAAAAACTAGAACTGAACAGACAAAGGACAATCAGTAGGAAAGAAATTTTGGAACACACTTGATAGTACACAAAATGACAACAACAACAAAAAAGATTTTAAGGATATGAAAAAAATCCATGATGTTTCTAGGAATTAAAAAAAAAAATCAAAGTAAAGCAAGACCACAAATTTTCTCCCTTATCAGGTTAAATATTAAAATTTGATGGTGGGGCAGCTGGGTGGCTCAGTGGGTTAAAGCCTCTGCCTTCAGCTCAGGTCATGATCCCGGGGTCCTGGGATTGAGCCCTGCATCGGGTTCTCTGCTCAGCGGGGAGTCTGCTTCCTCCTCTCTCTCGGCCTTTCTCTCTGCCTACTTCTGATCTCTGTCAAATAAATAAATATAATCTTTTAAAAAAATTTTGACGGTATTCCCAGTTGGCTAGATTATGAGAAATGGGTAATTTCACACGTTGCTCTTGGTTGTATGAACTGTTGCAAGGTATCTGGAGGGTAATTTTACAACATCCATTAAAATTCTTTAAAATGGGGGAGCCTGGGTAGCTCAGTGGGTTAAGCCACTGCCTTCGGCTCAGGTCATGATCTCAGGGTCCTAGGATCGAGTCCCGCATCTGGCTCTCTGCTCAGCAGGTAGCCTGCTTCTCTCTCTCTCTCTCTGCCTGCCTCTCCATCTACTTGTGATCTCTGTCTGTCAAATAAATAAATAAATAAAATCTTTAAAAAAAAATAGAATTCCTGGGGCGCCTGGGTGGCTCAGTTGGTTGGACGACTGCCTTCGGCTCAGGTCATGATCCCGGAGTCCCGGGATCGAGTCCCGCATCGGGCTCCCAGCTCCGCGGGGAGTCTGCTTCTCCCTCTGACCTTCTCCTTGCTCATGCTCTCTCTCACTGTCTCTCTCTCAAATAAATAAATAAATAAATAAATAATCTTTAAAAAAAATAGAATTCCTTAAAATGTTTATTGAGTCTGATCCAATTTTTTCAGTTCTATTACTGTATCCTTAGGAAATAGGGAATAGAGGTGAGCAATGATTTAGCTATAGGATGGTTCATGGCAACTTTCTATATAACAGCAAAAATTAGACACAATTGTATATCAAAAACCCTTGGAAGGATTTCCTGTGCATCAGGCACTTCCTAAGCTTTGTCCACATATTAACCCATTTAATCCTTCCAACAACCTATGAATAAAGTGTTATTATCATTCTCATTTTATAAATGAGGACAATTGAAGCCCAGAGGGATTTAGTCAGTTGCTGGGATTTGAGTCAGTGCCTGGGTCCATGCTTTCCACCACTCTATCTGCTGTCTGTCTAGATAACACTTATGTCCCATGTATATAATGGTTTGTTATACAGCCATTTAAATAATGTTTCAAATGTTTATATTTGAATTATAAAAATATGGTCCAAATTGATTAATAATGGAACACTAGCAAGTTACTAAATAACTAGGCAATCTTGGGGAAAAAAAATATATATGGATAGTTTTTATTTTTTTTTAAGACCTATTTATTTTAGAGAGAGAGGTTGAGAGAGCAGGAGGGGCAGAGGGAGAGGGAGAGAGAATCTCAAGGAGACTCCACGATGAGCACAGAACCCAGTGTGGGGCTTGATCTCATGACCCTGAGATCAAGATTTGAGCCAAAACCAAGAGTCAGTTGCTCAACTGACTGCACCACCCAGGCGCCTCTATAAAGTGTAGATTTTTAAAGTGCAGCATCTAAGTGTAAAGGTTCATGTCAGAGGATGAAGGATCTTTCCCTGAGGGCTTTGGACTCCTCTTGCTGACTATGCTGAAGATGCAATGATTTACCTCGTAATGAGAAGTTCTGAGCAAGTGCCAGATAAATTCACATTTGCTGCAATAAGAGGTCTTTCATAAGAAAAATGAATTTTGGGGGTGTCTGGGTGGCTCAGTTGTTAAGCATCTGCTTTCGGCTCAGGTCATGATCCCAGGGTCCTGGGGTTGAGCCCCGCATTGGGCTCCCTGCTCAGCAGGAAGCCTGCTTCTCCCTCTCACATTCTTCCTGCTTGTGTTTCCTTTCTCAGTCTCTCTCTCTCTCTCTGTCAAATAAATAAATAAAATCTTAAAAAAAAAAGAAAAGGAAAAAGAAAAAGAAAAACTGAATTTTCTCCAAATTTCTCTAACATTGGATGAATAGATGCATATTTCCTTCCAAAATTGTCATAAGTATTTTAATATTTAAATTATGTTTTCATAAAGCTTTGCAAAACTGATCTCATCATTGGAAACTGGGTTTGTCAGCCATAGAAACTGAGATAAGTATGTTTTCCTTAAAATATTAGAGGCTTATTATTAAAGATTATCTTAAAAATTGTGACTCCTCAAGCATTTCCTGGTCTTTGCCTTCTTAGAAACTGAGTTTACTTGTGGTTCTTTTTTCTCTCAGTGTCATTCCTCTGTAGGTCTTTCTTGCTTCTTCTGTGGTTTTATTCCTCACCGCCCATCCCTTCTGAGAGGCTTTGGGGAATAGACTGAAATCGGGGTGATTCTTTTTTTAGGCTGCCATAAACAAAGCGATCTGAACAGAGTAATATGGGACAGAATGATCTTCAGTGTTCTGGGAAGGTGACTTCAACAAATAATGATAAAATGAGTGACTTCAATGAATAAAGACAAAATGAATGAATATACGACATTTAATGGACTCTCTTTAGCTCCTTAAATGTAATACAGCTCAATAATAATTTTAAAAAACACAACAGGTAGTAAAAATAGGGTTGACCTTAAATCGTGTATTTGGTCCATACTTGTGTCAAGAATCAACTGAAATAGGAAAGAGCCTCATACTAACCACCATGGTGCCACCATTGTGAAAAAAAAAGAGAGTAATGTCATGCCAACACTCTAATTTTAATCACAGCTCTAAATAGTTAAGAGCACACCCAGCAAATGATAGTGTATATCTAAGTCCGGGGTTTTTTGTGGTTAACATTCTCTCCAACATAACCTTAGATAGTACAGGTGGTTCCCTCTCTTCAGGGCACAATTCTAAATATGGCGTATCCTTTCCAGAGGCTGTGGTTTGAGAGAAGAGTAATGATGGTAACTTGTGTAATTGCAGGTATGATGACGAAGCTTATAAAAAAGAAAAAAAACAACTTGGCCTTTGTGAATCTCTTAGGAGTTTTTAATTAGGAGGGACTCACTAAGGAAGACAAGTAAAGCTTTAGAAGTCATGTAATTCTTTTCCTTCACCTTTATTTTGCTTTATACCGAGATGACATGATCTTTTAGAAGGCAAGGCAAACATCTAGGTGTGTATTTTTTTGTTTGTAATTATATAATATTCTGAAATAACATACTGAAAACTACTTGTTTCTACGGTGATTTGTACCAAAGTTAAGGTTCGTAAGTGCATGCATCTTGGCGACAGCGCTACTTAAATAAATCTGAAACAAAGAAAAGAAGAGTCACCCGAAATACATTTGCAGTAAAGAGGTGAATGCACAAGGACAAGCAAACCCTCCCCCCAGGAAGGTAGACTGTGGCTAAACAGGGGATGTGAGTAAGGCATCAGAGTAACAGACCATGTTGAAAAGGAAACATGCACACCAGTGCTGCAAATCAGGAATGGGTTACAGATACATGCAAGAAATGGTGAATTTCTGCCAGCTGTAATGGCCGAGGATATTGGATGTTATTAAACCAGGCCAGATCTGCCCTCTTGAGAATGAGTATCTAAGTCCACAACACTGGGAGACTAAGTGTGCACTCCTCCCTAACATGAAAGGCTGTACAGAGGTTTTCAGCTTTGCTCCTAGATCAGGCCCAGAAATAGAGCAGAGAGGAAGAGGAGGAAACTTTAAGGCTCATTTATAACAGGTAGTTAGAAATGTGAGTATGAAGCTTGGGAGAGAGCATAGAGTTAAAGACAAAAATTTCAGCATGTTGTGGTATTTATAGCCTTGCATGAGATGGCTGGATAAGATCACTAGGGGAGAACAGAGGTAAGAGAGAGATGCTGCTCCGGGATCAGGCTGTGGCATGTTCCAATATCCAGAGGCTGGGAGAAGAGGGAGGAAAGAAAAATCCAACGAAGAAGATTAAGGAGGAGCGGGTAATTTCTGGGCTATTAAAATGATTCCAGAAAGGCTTCTTGATCAAAATGGTAGAACTGAGCCCTTTCCTTTCATCCATAGATTTCACTGATGTGATAGTCAATGTATATGAATAAGAATATATCTGCACACAAGCTGAAACCAATCTAGATGCCATCACTTGGACAAATATTTGGGAGCCAGGAAGGTACCCAATATTCTTATTCGTAAATAACACAGGCATAGGAAACCATAAACCACAGCCTGCAGGACACTTGAGCCAGCTGTCAGAGGAGGTGGGAAGTGATTTCACCAGAAGAGAGGCTCCAGATTTTGAGTCAGCAGATACAGAGGGCAGGGATGGGTGGTGGGTTGTCAATCAGGGTGGTGAGCAAGAGGCTTCGCCACCAGCTGGAGCCCCATGAAGTGCTCTCTGAATCAGTTGGAAGATTGCCTGGAAGAGGCCCTTGGTGTGAGTTGTGAATCTAGGTAGAGAGGCAGAGTAGAATGTGGTAATAATCTTAGACTCTCACAGGGGATTGAAGAGGTGAAGGAAAAAACAGCTTTTTCCAAAAGTGAATTTACACTGAAGTATCCTATCCTCAGAGTAGAGACTTTTCATCACTTTGGCAACTGTGGGAGCTCTAACTCAGCCTGCCTATGCCTTCCCCATGAACCATATACTCAGATCCCACAGGTAGCCAGCCCATTAAACAGAGACCTGCTGGATCAACAGACCATCAAATCTGCAGAAGAAGCCTCCTCCTGGTACCAAAGTGAATCAGAACAACTCTTCATTTGTCATTTTGTGTGTTAAATCAAAGATCACCAGACATTTGTGGAAAGCAAAACCATGAGAGAGGAGAGGCAGAAGAAAGGAAGAAAAAAGTAATGTAAAGGACAGAAGTGTACATAAAAACTCTGTGACATTTTACATGATATTTTATCCATAAAATGAGAATTAATGGATATTAAAATACACTATAAAATTGAAATAATTGAATATCACTTCTTTTGGCAACACATATTTACATCATCATATTATTGTGGATATTGTTCCTTTTTTTCATGATAAGAATCAACCTATTGTCAACACTCAAATCTTAATTTGTTGCAGAACCAAATGCAGATATTATGGACCCTGACTGCACAGAGAGAGCTGTACAGGTGACAGCCTGCAGGGGACGAGGGAAAAAGTTGTGGAAATGTGGGAGTTTTAACTGTATCTTCCATAGTCCAGAAGCAGTGGTATATCTCTAAGTGTATCATTTAAAGTATAATAATAAACAATATAACTGCTAATAAGTTAACATATCTCAGAAACTTAAGAGAAGTTAAAGTGTTCTGAACTGCCCATCTTTTATGAAGGGAGCTATTACATACCTGTTCTAGTTGATTGATCCAGAAAGAATATTTGTTAGAAAGTAAGTGTATTTATTAGAGTTGCAGTGATAATCATTAGAAGACTGAAACCAGAAATGGGTAAAGTGGTTTGTCTTAGGCTAGGCCTAGAGATGAATCAGAAGAGGGGCTCTTTTATTTTTTATTTGTACCCTTTTAGGAATATTTAAAAAAAATAGGTCTGTGTATTGATTGCTATTATTGATAAGTAACCATTATTTTAAAATAAACCAACCAGGATAGAGGAAGAAACTCCTAAGTTTTAGAAAGTATTGTAATGCTGATAGCAAATTCTAACAAAGAAGAAAATTATAAGCTTTTAATCTTATGAGCTTATAAATGCTGATGCAAATAAATGTTAACAAAATAGGTTTGGTAGTTCATTAAAAGATTGATGTGACACATCCAAAGAGAGTTTATTCCCAGAACATAAGGATATTCCAACATTTGGAAATCAGTTCATACATTTCTACTTACTGACAGATTAATGAAGGAAAAACCCACAATCGTCTCAATAGATTGAAAATTCAACATTCTTTCCTGATTAATAAATTCTTATACTAAAAGACAAATAGAAAGATATATTATCGATGTGATAAAAGGTTGAATCATGTATGACAAAATTTAACTCCTTAATATATAAAGTGCTTTTACAAAGCAACAAGAAAAAGATACACCCAGTAGAAAAATAATAGAAGATAAATCACAGAGTAAATCAATTGTCCCCAAAACATTAAAAAAATTCAACCTTATCGCATTTAAAGAAATGTAAGCATAAGCTGCAAAATAAAAATTTTAAGCTATTATATTTGTAACCATTATAATTCTCAATACTGGAGAATTTAAAAGAAACTCACTTTTTCATCTAGTTGAAAGATGTATATGTTGATGACATAATTCTGGAAGATAATTTGTCAATATATTAAAAAGCATTGGAAGTGTATATATATGTATCCTTTGATCTAGAAATTACATTTCTAGAAGTTATATCTAAAGATATAAAGATAGATATTCGCAAAACTTAGCAATATGATTAATAATCAAAATATATTTATAATGAAAAATAAAAATTAATGTCTAATAATGGAATATGATAGAATATTGTTCAACCACCGAAAGTGAGGTTGTATATGAATACTTGTTGATATGGAAGATGTTTATGATATATTCAGTGAAAAAACAAAATGCAAAATAATATTAACAGTATGATCTTGTTTTCATTTAAAATAATTCTCTATAGCTAGTAGCTAGCTATCGAGCTATCATTTATCTATTTATCTACCTACTTATGAATCTATCTGAAAAAAAGCTGGGACAGTATTTATCATGATGTTAATGTTAGTTACCACTGGTTGGTATTTTTTCATTTTCTCTATTGTACATTGTGTATTATTGGATATTATTGTTTATTTTTTCTTTTCAAAAAATTAACAAGTATTGCTTTTGCAATATAGTAAATACTATTGTAAGGTAAAAGCACGTATATATTTTTTCTTTTGTTTAAACTATGACAAAGTTCTAATACTCTTTTTATAAAATGACTCTTACAAATCAATTAGAAAAATGAACAACACAGCAGAAAAATGGGCTCTAGTTGATTCCCAAGATAAAAACTATAAATGACCTAAGAACAAGAAAAATTCAACTTCCCTAGTAATTTAAAAAATAAAATCAAAATGAGGTAATCTTTTCTATCACCAAATAGACAAGTCTTCTAAAAAATAGAGGATTAATTCTCTGTGACAGCAAATGTTTAGGGCTGTGAGATCACTTGTACAACGCAGATGGGAACAATATTTCTAGAGAATATGATAATACATAACAAAAGTCTCAATATTGTGCATGCCATTTGGCCCAGACATCCCCTTTCTCAGAATTTCCATAAAGAGATAATTATGGACATGTACAAATAAGGATGACCATTACAATATTGTTTATAATAGTGAAAATTAGAAAAAAGACTCAAATGTTCAAAAATAACTAAAGTATGGTATATCCATAAATAAGAATATTATTCAGAAATTAAATTGGACTTTTAGAAAAACAGTTAATTACATGGAACAGTTTATAATATACAGCAAAGTGGAAAGAAGTTCTTTTTCTGCTTCATCACAAACCAGGGAATGTGTTTTTATCGGTACCACCTACAACTGCCTGGTGCTCTTGTCACATCTGATTCTCAGCCACTTAAGATGGCTTGTTGGTGCCTGTTCCAACACTTGGTAACAATGGTACTGTGTCTCTCTCTCGTCTCTCCTTATAAATTTATGCCGTGATTTTCCATCGTAAAATGGGAAAGATCTACATTTAACAAAGAAAACAGTACTGGTAAGTAATGGGTCTGTGTTTCAGAGAGCACGGAGTATATAATCTTAAATAACTTGAAAATGTACTTAGAACTAATGAAAAAATAAACATGCCATTTCTTTGAACCTTTGATTAAATCAACAATGCCAAAATGCACTTTTTTTAATTCAAGACTTGGAGAGGAAATTAATAATATAAGGGGTATAGTGTGTGCTTTGAAACTGCATGTAAATTACAGATCCCTCTCCAGAATAATCAAGATTCAGTAGTTGTTCCCTCTACAATCATGGGAAGCACCACAGTATGGTGATGGAGAGGTCAGCCTCTTTTGGTCCTACACTAGGCTGTTGCTCTATGTGCCTGGGTCAGTTATGCAATCTCTCTTTGCCTGTTTCCTTACCTAAAAATGGGCATAACGATAGTACTGAAATTGCAGGGATAGGATACAATTAAAGATAATATATTTAGAGGCCTTAGAATATATATGGTAACCATTCAGTAACTGCTAGCTGAGAGTATTATTTTTTTATGACTACCATTATTAGGTCCTTATTAGGGGATTTCTGCTTATTTTAGTTTTCAGTTACTTTAAGTATTTAATAAAATTGAATGGTTTCCGTAACATTTACTTGCTTACTCATCTACTCACTGTATTTCCCAATATCTTTATGATTTGTTTGCTTTGGAATCTTAAATATCAGAGCCTAAAAATACACAGACAGAGAAATCCACGAGGCTATAAAAGCCAAGAAGAGACAGGAAAGTAAGGGCAGTGATTCAGCAGAACGGATGGAAACAGAAAAGAGCTTAAAGTGGCACGTGATAGAACCAGGTTATGGACATCTGGTTGTGAGGGGCAACATGACTCCTGCAGCACAAGTCACACGCTGGGTACTAAGTACCTGCCCTGACCCTGATTTTCTGTGGGCTGGCTTTTTTGGTTGGCTTGACTTCCATGTCTTTTATAATAAAACTTTCTCAGCTGAGGAAACCCGAAGACCGCTTTGAAGTGTGGAGAGTACCTATGACATACAGGTGTGAACCAAGTCAAGGATGCTGTGGATATTTACACGAAAGGTCCACAAGAAAAGCTGGGCCTCTCCAGCTTTTCTGCTTTACTGGCCTCTTGGCCTTTTGTTTAGGACACAGGCTGCGATCTTATTCTTCAACTAGGCCTTTGAATGACTGTCTTAATTTTGGACTTACAATCCTAACTTTGATCCAAAGCACCTCTCTGGGTCTCTGTCCTGAATTCTGACTTCTCTGTTGATGAATCAGAACTCGGAATAAGCATGTCCTCATGTTGTTCTAGCCATGGAATCCAGCTGGCACTGAAATGGAAGGAAGGTTGTGATAGAGTCTGAGTAATGGGCAGTTGGATTGAAAGGCAAGGGATATGAGCAGGAGGGTTTTGGGAAGTAAAACTGATAGACTGTTAGGGGTGAAGAAGAGGGCAAAGTCCAGGGTAATTTCTACGTTTTTGTATTGCTTGCCTGGAGGGGCTTTGGGCAAGAAATGGCAGGTTTTCCAGCAAAGAGGATAAGTTGTTGCATAGAGGCAGATTTGGAGATTTCAGGTGGCTTCTTCCAGCAGATGGTTGAAAATCTACTTTTAAGAATTCAGACCATTTCTCCATTGTCCTAACTACCAATTAGTTTGAATTAGTAAGTTGGTCTGCAGTAGATATGGTTATTTTCTTGTCCGCGTTTATATGCTTTTCAGGAAAATTTGGGCTCATATCATTTCCTAAATAAATTCATATTATTCAAGTTGAGCTTAGAAAAAGATGTTATCATGTGGAAGTCTTCTGAAAAATCTGTGTACCAGGGATCTGAGTTCCAGAGGTGTTTGGTTTTGTTTTGTTTGTTTTAACCATAAAAATGTTACAGGATTGGGTTAATAGTCCTGCAGAAAGTTGATAAATAACACTACATTAATTCTACTGCCTATGGAATTGGTTTCTGTCAGGAAAAAAAAAAATGTCAGAATGCCCCAAAACATCAAGTTTTAAATAACTCAGAGCCACAAGACCATCTTGTGACATCTCGTAAACTTGGTTTAAGAGATTTAATAGACTGTGGCAATAAATTAATGAATATCAAATTTGAAATGTGTAGCTTCACAAGCAGAAGAAAATGCTATTACTTTGCAGAAGTTATATACATATCAGTCTACAGTGTTACTTTAAAAGTTATTATGTCTGTCAGGGTATTTGTTGCATATATGAGGTTAAAAAAAAAAAAAAAACAAGTTAAATAACCAAAAGGACAGAAAGTCATGGAAAGTGAAAGAAAGAAAGTGAAGGAAAGATACCAATAAAAATTTCAAAGAAAAACGTAAATTAATGAGACCCAAAAGTTTTTTCAGAAAAACTGTAGGAATAAAATAAGCAGATGGTATTTATGACGAGGGCCACAAAAGAAAAACTTCCACAGGAGAAGCAACACAAAGACAGAAAAAGAAATTTAAAAAATCACAGTAAGAACACAGCCTTACTGATTTATCATTTTATTCCTTAGAAGCCCTCTCTCAATAAAGTATACCACAACTCTGTAGAATACAAACAGATATAAAATTACTCATAAATGTGAGAAAGAAATTCAATAAGGAAAAAAACCCCAAAACACCAGCACCCATCTTCGGGTGGGGAGACAATGTTTTTTCCTTCTCAGTTTTCCGTACTTGACCTAAGTGTCTTCCAGGAAGAGACACTACTTCCATAATGGACGGGAATTAACTCTGTTCAAAATGAAGCCCTGCATCACATCTCGTATTAAAATTTAATGCAGCAGAGTCTAAGTCTGCCGCCAGCTAACTCAGGGACCGAAGAGGACGCCACTGCCTCCCCGCACACCACGCTCCAGGTTGCCTCCGCGGGGTGGACTGGGCATGCGTCGGTCTCCCGCGTGAGTTCTGCGCAGGCTCGATTCTGGCCGGGACACAGACTGCGCATGCTCCCGGGGTCCGTCAGCCTTGCTTCCCAGCTGGAGACGGGGCTGCGATGCCAGGGGCTCCCACAGTGTCATAGCGGGCAAGGGAGCGTTGCCCTGGGCAGGCGTCGGCTCTCAAATGCTCACCGTCCCCTCCGCCCTCTCGCACATTCGCTGCAGGATGCGGTGAATGCTGGGGAAGCTGGGCCTGTCGGCGGGCAGCTTGCTCCAGCACAGGCGCATCAGGTTGTACAGCTCCAGGGGGCAGTCCTCGGGGCAGGCGAGGATGTGGCCGTCGCGCACGTAGTAGATGACCTCCTCGTGCGCCATGCCGTAGTACGGCTGCAGGCCGTACGAGAAGATCTCCCACAGCACCACGCCGTAGGCCCACACGTCCGACTCGGTGGTGTAGCGGTTGTAGAAGATGGACTCGGGGGGCATCCAGCGGATGGGGATGGCGTCATTTTCATTGGCTTTGTAGTAGTCCGCCGAGTAGATGTTCCTGGACAGGCCGAAGTCGGCGATTTTCACCACCATGTTCTCGCCCACCAGGCAGTTCCGGGTAGCCAGGTCCCGGTGCACAAACTTGCGCTCGGAGAGGTAAGCCATGCCGGCGGCCACCTGCCTGGCGATGCAGAGCTGCTCGGCGCAGGAGAGGGGCGGCGGGGCAGGGCTGGATGCCTGGGCCCCCCCGGACAGGTCGCCGTGGCTGAGGCTGCACCGGCTGTGCGGGGACATGCTGCGGAGGAACTCATTGAGGTCACCGTAGGCCATGTATTCGAAGAGCAGGCACATGGGTTTCCCGACCGCACACACACCTGCAACCAAAATCACGCGCCTTGTTATGTGGGGTGTCTACCGTGGCTCTCCACGAGGAGCGCTCCGACAGCCAGTGACCAAGGTTGGAAAATAAGGGGCCCTGGCCTTCTGTGGACATCATCACAGCCCAACCCTGACCCTATCTGTCTGTTCACACATCTCCTATTTTCCTTTTAAGGTTCGGCTTATCTGTCACTCCTGCTAGAATGCCTCGGCTCCCAGCCCTACTGATCAGATTTTCCTTCTCTTGGCTTAGGGCCTGCCGTCCCATGACAATCATCTGTTTGAGGCTTCTCTTCCAAATTTGTTTGAGGTTTCTCTTCCAACCTGTTAGCACTTTGAAAGCAGAAATCATGTCTTACTCTTTTAAATCCCACACACCTGCCGGGTATCTGGCACAGCAAGTGCTCAATAGGCATTTGGTGAGTGAATTTAGGAATGGATGCTTGTGTTGATCGTGTGATGTTCTATGTTTCTTCTACTTCTTTGAAGAAGGTTGGTTAGGAAGATGTATGAACTTTGGAAAGGATGACAAAAACAATGGCAAAAATCTTAGGTGAAGTACTCAGTGAAACATTTCAAAATTTAGGTTTTACAGTGTTTATTCTAGAAAGAAAAAAAAAATGTGCATATAGAGCCTCAGATTTAGTGCCAGGAGGACATTTGCAAATTTTAAATTCTTGCTATATTTGAGAGGGAAATGGGACACCCTAAAATATTAAATCATTTGGGTTTCACAACTTCATATCACTGTAAAAATAGATTATGAAATCTGGGATTCTTCTTTCAGACAAAAATTAGAAGTCTCTGTTCAAAAAGGAAGAGAAGTAATGAATACCATTATCTTGGATTTTTTATTTGGGGGCTGGTTTTTAATTCTAGGGATTTAGCAATCAGTATATTTATAGATTCTAGAGAGACAAGTTAAGAAATGATAACATTTTTATGAGCAATTTAAAAAAACAATTTTTTGACCTTTGGTTATTTAATATAATGTTCCATTCCATGGTGCAAAAAATACTATATAGGAAGGAACAGAGATGTCCCTCTGATGAAGAAGTAACGGAAAAGGCACAAGTGTAGGATGAAGGGGGAAAACTTGGAAAGACTCCGTTTTGCAATAAATGCAAATAATTTCAATAAATGCAATACATTTCTTCTTTTCTATTTTCATACCTAAGAGTTTCACAATGTTAGGGTTATCGAATTCTGCCATGAGGGCTGCCTCCCTCTGAAAGTCTGCTTGCATGTCTGCTGAGGCTTCTTCTTTGAGCATCTTCACTGCCACCATTGTGAAAGGTTCATAGGGAAGTAAGCCCGGAGCCCTGAGAGATACATTTATATAGGAAGAGATCAACTATCAGGAACATATACATATTAACATTCATCTACACACATTCATATATATTCCTTCCACTTTTGCAGCCTTTCCCAGAGCTACAGAATAAAAAAAAAAAGATGGCAAGAGTAGATTGTACTTAAACCTTTTTGATGCCAGTTAATAAAAATCACTGGGACTGTTTTCAACACAGGTTGTTTGAAAATGCATTATTTGTAAATGTCAGGAAATCTGAAGTACACAGATCCAACGAGATTGTTATTACCGCCCTAAACCCTTGATCTCTGGCCAGAATCTAAATTCCTGGATGACAGGGACCATGGCTTACTCATCTTTGTATCCTTTTGAAACCTAAAGTGGTGCCTTGCATATTTTTGGTTCTCCATGAGTATATGTGTGAGATTTTCATTAATCATGTAACCTCCATAGGAGGGCTACTGTGAGTGACAGTAAGGTTGTGTCCTGCCCAAGAACACCAGGACAGAATGACAATTGGTGATTAAAACCAAGTCAACATTCCATGGCCCAGCTGTGTGTCTGTGAGCCATATCCATGGAGAAAGGGCATTTCCTTCCAGTTCACACAGAGGCAATAAATGGACTAGCCTTGGCTCTTATACATACTCCTTCCTTGAGCTCATTGTTTTCTGGCATTTTTACATTATTTTTCCTCTTTTCTGCTTTGCCATTCTATGGACATCTATTTAATATCTACACATGTCAGGCTCTGAATTCTTTTTTTTTTTTTTTTAAGATTTTATTTATTTATTTGACAGAGATCACAAGCAGGCGGAGAGGCAGGCAGAGAGAGAGGAAGGGAAGCAGTCTCCCTGCTGAGCAGAGAGCCCGAAGCGGGACTCGATCCCAGGACCCTGAGATCATGACCTGAGCCGAAGGCAGCGGCTTAACCCACTGAGCTACCCAGGTGCCCCAGGCTCTGAATTCTTAACTGGAAATACTAGGTCAAAGTAAATTTTAAATAAAGTGGAGAAAATAGCAATAGAAAATGGAAGAGAAGTAAAATTTACTGTCACTAAAAACAATGCAAGAAATTATGATTAAAACGTACCATAAAATTATTTTATGACAAGGAAATAAAATTAAACTTTGCTAATAGCTCATAATTTGAACACTACATAAATGAAGATTCTTTCCTACCCAGCACTGTTTTTCAGCAGAGAAGAAAAACTATTGAGATTCAAAGTACAGTACTCAGTAAAATGAGGTTAACGATGTGAAGAATTATTTGATAATAAATATTGCACATGCAACCTAGGCATCAAGGTAGTGGTCTGGTAACTTTTTAGACACAACATATTTCCGTGGCAAGATTTTTCACATGGGTAACTTTACCTTGCTTGAAAGACCCTTCCAAATGCTCCCTCTCCAATATCTCTCACGTATTCAATGTTATTCCTTGGGTATTCCAGGCTGAGCAATTTGGGATTCAGAAGGAGGGGCATCCTCTGGTACATGGGGTTGGGATGAAGTCTGTCTAGCAGAAGCTCAGAAGGAAGTGTAGTGAGGGTTACTGCTGCCGATTCTCTGCAAGTAAGACAGGGAAGACCAGTGATAAACTCAGGATCAGGTGAGATCTTTGTACTCGGGCTTAGGTTTTTAAAGAGATACGATGTTAGGAGGAAACAAAACAAATTATACTAAGGCAGCGGAAGATCCTTCAGTTTTAAAGCAAGAAATACTTTCTTTTGTCTGGGAGTCAGAAGGTACCTTTCCTTAGGAATTTTGTCACTATCCAATCTGGTGTGGCAGTGGGCCTAGGGGGTAGGGGCAGATAGGGAGCAGGAATGGCCATATTCTTCCAAATTATTGTTTAGATCCTATCTGCTGTGAAAAATTAACCTTAGGACATGTGATCCTATGCAAAAAGTTACTGATATTTTCAAAGATCATGGTGGGGTGCTTCATCTTAAAGCAAGGCAGTGGATGTCATAAAGAGATGCAGTGTTATATATATTCCTCCTCCTGCCCCCAATTCCAATATTCAGTTTGTAGGTTTTAAAACATTACTACATGTGGTTAGCTTACATTAGAATCTCACCTTTTCTTGTTTTTCCATTGTTTTCGTCGTCGGCAGCAATAAAGAGTAGTCACAGTAAGAAACACAAATATGGCAAAGCTGGACATGATGGAGATTATTACAGTCATGGAGTATGTAGGTGAGACAGAGAACGAGGAAGAGGAAGAGGAAGGCAAGTCTGGAATGTCCACGCTTGGCTTTGAGGACGTCATGGGTGGGAATGCTGTAAGTAAACAAAATTCTTTTCATTCATTCTTAAACTTTTAAGAAGCAGTCTTTGCATTCAAGCAATCTTCACTAAATTCAAGCAAATTTAGTAAACTAAATTTAATTTTAAGAGTGGTTTCGTGGATTAGGTTCTCCCTGGTTATATATTTCTAAAGGCCAAGCGTAAAAATCCAGAGATCCAGCTGTAAGTCAGTCCCGCTTACAGAATCACAGAATTTTAAAGATGAGACCCGAGAAAGGAACCAATTTTTCCAAGACAAATGCAGATCCTGGGCTAGTGCTCCTTAAATTGCATCATGTCGTTTATGACCTGACAACAATTATGGAGCTAATTAAGTTATTAAATGAAATAATTTCATGAAATTGTGGTCAGGATCATCTAAAGCTGAGCTTTTGTTACATTTACTGTTTTACAAACAAAACAAAAATAATAGAAGAAGATGAAGAGTGGAAATACAAGGACACAAATGGGAAGTGAGTTCATCCAGAAATTGAGCTCCTGTCAAACTTTTATTAAAAAGGTCCATGCAAATATGAAGACAAGGCAAAATCTGCATTACTCTGGAAACCAAATGATGTCATGTTTGTATCACTCTGTAGAGTGCAAAGTCCTCTGTGTATCTATTAAAACAACCCTATTAATTTATATTTTATATTCTTTTAATTGAGTAAAGACAAAAACATGGGTACAGAGTATCTTTTTTTTTTTTTTTCAGAGTATCTTAATAATATAATTGACAAGAATGTTCTAATAGCAAACAGTGTACTTCGTACCCGACATGGAGAGAATAAACCCTATTTTCAAATATTTGCGGAATACTGACAGACATGATCTTTGGTCAAGCCACAAAAGTAAATCTCAGATTTCAAAAGCAGAAATTATGTGGATTTATTCTTTGACTAAAATGCAATTAACAATAGACTAAGTAAAATCCATTAGGACATCTAAAAAAAAAATTCAGTAACTTTTCACTCAAAGAGTAAAAAGTAGCCATAGTGACAGGTTCAAAAATAGCTTCCTGATAGGGCATATGAGCTTTGGCCAAAGGGAAGTTCGGTGGTAAACTCATAGAGTTATCTTTCTCCATTAGATCAAAAGGATGAAATTGAATGAGCTAGACATTTAACTCAAGACTTGGAAAAAGAAACAAAAACTACAGAGAACAGAGAAAAGTAGCTGATAAAGTAACAACCATGTACAAGCAGAAATAAATAAGTTAGAATACACATACCACAAATGCTAGAATTTAAAAAGAGGTCAATAGTTGGTCTTACATTTATAAAGTAGTCTATCAGTGGAATTTTAATTTTTAAAAGACAAGAAAGGCACAAACATACGAAATTAGGAGTGGTAAAGGAGTTATTACAGTAGATTGAAATAAAAATGCAGTAACACATAATTATGTAGTTACATTTTTTAAATCTTTAGAAAAATGATAGGACCATATTACTGAATTTGAAAAATCAGAAAATCTGAAGTTAGTCATACCCAGGAAATTTAAAAGTCATTATAGAATTAAGGATACATTCTTTTGGTCTTGGAAGAGATTAAATTTCCAGATTTTATAAAATGTTCCAATAAGAGAAAAATCTATAAAATTATTTTAGAAAGTTATAAATACTAACATCACAGCCTGGCAATGTTAGAAGTTATAAATACTAACATCACAGCCTGGCAATGTTAGCACAAGGGAAAAGTGCATACATAGATTAAGGAACATAGATTTTAAAAAATCCTAAATGAAATGTTAGCAATTGGCTGCAATATAGGAAATGAATGTGTTTGATATAAGGAAATATACTAATATAGCACATCCCAAAGTCAAAAGAAAGCTTTTATTACAGTAGATGCCTAAAGCTGTTTGAAATAGGACACTTAATAAAAGTGATGACAAGTAGCCAGAGATTACAAGGGGTGCCCATTGGATGACTTTTAATGTAGGAGTGGAGACAGTTTTTATGGCCTGAGCACCAATGGCTAGCAACTGGTTTTAGAGCCTGTGGAGATCCAAGTTTGGTCATTGCTGTGGCAGGAAGACCATCAGCTCAGGCACGGAAACTGGAAGACTAGCTCAGCAGTGCATTTGTGCAAGAACAGTGACAGTATTTCTCATCAGGTATCACGGCCGTGGTGGACTTTGACTTCCTAGATTCCTTTATGATCGGCTTGAAAGCCAAATTGACTTTCTTTGAACTGAGTCTTATGAAGGCTTTTTTTTTTTTTTAAATTAATCCAAGATGTGTGGGGAGGGGGACTTAAATTGGAAAGCTAGACTTCCTGCTAATAATAAGTAGGAGCAAGCATTGAAAGACAGGAAGAGGCGACTATTTTTGTATCTGGATTTTACAGAGCGGTTCAAACCATGTTTAACACATGAGGGAATGTAATGTAATTTGCAAAATTGGTTGTGTAGTCTCATTAGTAAATATTAGGATAATTTTTTATGAAAAATATTAGACATGGGGCGCCTCGATGGCTCAGCAAGTTAAGTGCCCGATTCTTGATTTCCCCTCAGGTTATGATCTTGGCGTTGTGAGATAGAGCCCCACATTGGGCTCCATGCTCAGCAGGAGGTCTGCTTCAGATTCTCTCTCCTTTTCCCTTTGCCCCCTACCAAAATAAATAAATAAATCTTTAAAAAAATATGTCAGACATAGAGATTAATCCATGAAGACTTAGTAAGATTTATTTTCAAAATGCAGAAGTTGGCATTGTTTGAGTAATAATTTTGCTTCATTGATTTAATTATATCTTCCTTTCTGGATAGTTCTGTTATTCCTTGTTTATTACTTCTGATGTATTTGTTGTGGCCTTCCCTAGTGACCGATTATCTCTTTGGATCCAAATTATCAATCTGGGTCCCCTTCTTTTTGTCTTTTTCTTCTCTCACTGATTTTATCACATCAAGAGAATTTTTATTCACTCATTCATCCATACGTTAATGTATTCACTAAGTTAACATTGATGTTGGGTATCCAGAATACTGTGGTGGACCTGACAAATCTTTGTGTTCAAGTATTTAGCTGGGGAACAATTGGTAAATTGATAATTATAATAGAATGTAAGAAGTCTTATAAAACTTACAAGCTTCTGAACATCCAGGGGCAGTTCAGCTCCAGGTCTAGATACACTAGGTAGGTTTTCTAAAATCAATAATTTTAAATTAAGTGTAAAGGTCGACTAGGGAATGCCCAGTTGAAGGAGTATGTGTGGGGTGGAGCAGGAGGAAAAGGGGGGCAGGGAGGGAGGAGGAAGTATTCCACAAAGAAGGAATAGCGTATCTCAGGGTCCAAACCAAGCAGTTGTGGTGCTTTCCTAAAAGTGCACCTAAAAGTTTCCTTGTGTGTAGATAAGGCTGCAGAGATCAGGTCTGGGTCATAAAAAGCCTTGCATGCCAAGGTAAGTAGTTTGGACTTTGCCCTGCAGTAAGTGGGGAGAACCGTGGCGGGACTAGCATCAGTGGAGTAGCGTGATCAGCTTTTTGCTTTAGAAAGATCATCTGCCTGCCTGCAGCCTGAACTGTCCAGAGTTGGAAAGAGATGTTCAGTAACACACCATTATAGAGGATTTCCACCAGGCAGGTAATAAGGATAAAGAAAAACATCTCCAAGTTTCTTTCTAAACAGAAGCAGCAAATTGCTTATAGGAAAAAGTAACCAGACTCCTATCAGACGACTGATCGTTTTCAAAACGAGAAGCTAGAAAAGAGTGAAATCACATCTGTAGATTACTGACGGAAGAGAAATGTCGCTCAAGAATGTGTCCAGCTGATACAGCTTTCGGCTCTTCAGGTGAGAGAAAGCTAATCTGAAGATCAGTTGGGAGGCGGAGACTGTCCCCCACAAACCCATCTGAGGAAAAACAGAGTGCGTACAGCTCTGCTGAATTCAGGAATATTGAAATGCCTGCCAAAGAGGCAAAGTAAATAGTACAAAGACATTACAAGTTCAAAAACATACTTCATCTCAGCAAAAAGAAAAATTATAGAAATGAAAACTACTGAAATTCTACTGTGTGTGTTCAAGCAAAAAAATAAAACAAAAACAAAAAACCATTCCATCACCCTTCAAAGTGCACTGGTAAGAAATATTTGAGGGCTTTATACACTCCATAAAATATGGGACACTCTATCTAGTTAGGATGTCTTCTTTGCTTAGCCGTCAACCTACCATAAAGGCCGGAGCCGATTTCTTCAATAATAATTGCATTTAATCAGGGAGCACGGTTTTAGATGTTCCCCATGACGTGGCCAAGTGAAATGATCCACTGATGACATTTGCAGTTCATTTTCTTACAGGTACCAAAGACTTCATTAAACTAGGTTTTTAAGAATAGGGAATTGATTTATTGTAACTAATTTATGCTGTTCACAACTTTTTAGAATCAGTATATGAGGCAGAAATACGGATTTTGTGTGTGTGTTCGTATTTAGTCTAGGACTGAAGGTAAGTACCTTCCATACAGTGGAATGAATGCCTGGGTGGATGAATGAGTAAACAATCAAGGGATAATGAAGACCAAAGTCACCAGTTAAAGGTCCAATCAAACTGAACTTTAGCTGCTCGTATGACAAAGAATCGAAACATTTCTTTTTCATTCCTTCTGTTTGGAAATAACAATTTGACAGGCTTCCAGAGTAATAGATTTTTAGGGTTTCATGCTGCTGTTGTCTATTAACACCGAGCCGTTCAAGTGGGACCTGTAGCATTCTTTCTTTTAATACCCTAAGTCTCAGTCCTTGAAGGAGGCTGGAAAAATCAAGGCCTGGCTCTTAGCCAGGTGCAGAGGCAGTCAGGCCCCGAAGATAGATCACAGGAAATTATTATGATTTAAACCTTAGATCACTCAAATCAGTGGAAGTTAATTGACATGAAAACTTTTCTAGTTTCATTCTGAAGATTTCTGCATTCTGGTAGGTTAAAGCATCCTCAGATACAACTTTGTGTCTAGGACATCTCTTTCCAAGCAACCTTCTTGAATTCTTCCCTAGGGATTTTGAGGCACCCAGTTTTAAAACTGTTCGGTTTGACCCTGTAAACTTTATGCTAGAAAGTAGCTGTCTTAACACCCATCTTCCAAAAGAAAGATCTGTTGTCACAAATGAGGATCATGAATTGACTCAAAGAACAAATAAATATTTGTTTTCATCTGTAAATAATTAGATGTTATGAAAATCAAAAATGTAAAATCAAAAGGTGATATTTTCAGTTTGGCTTATTTTGTAGCCATAGAAAGGATCAAGCAAGTTACAACCTTGGGGTAGGGGATATTATTTGTATCATTTAGTAAATACAGTGCTCTTCATGGCCTAATTAGGAGCTGTAAGCTGAGATTTCTGATGATCTTCCTTCCTGTTTTACACCAGTAAGCTTAGCAAAAAAAAACCTTTGAGGGGGCCGTACATTCTGTTCTCTAAGTATGAGTGTAAATACGCATGCACGAATCCAATTACATACACATAAAGGTTCAAGGGCACAAACAAAATTACTTACTTGTTAAGTTTTCCTTTTTATAATCTGAGGGGGAAAGGATAAAAATTTGTTTTAAATGAGCATCCAGATAACCTCACATATTCTGTGAGTGAGTGCTAAGAAATGTGAGTTCTCTTTCAGTTTTTCGATATACAACTGGAAAGCATTCTTTGCATTCGAATGAGAAAGGATTGTGTCATTGAAATTAAACCAGCTGTTAGGGCTAACAACATCGTTCCTTCCACATGAAGTTCATTAAACAACATGCAGAGATTCAGCTTTGTTTTGTGAGATCAGCATTTTCAGCCATGTGGCTTATTTTTGCATGCTTAGAAATCTGCTTTGCTGGCTCAGAAGGGGTACTTTATTCTTTTATTCCACTCATCTGACACAATATGAGATTTCTTAGCCTTTTCTCTGCACATTCCAAAAAATGTTACAAGCTCTCGTTCTGAAATAAGATCTTAAGCAGCAGTTAAAAGTGCTTCTTAATTTCTTTTCGAACAAATGAAATTAAACCCCAGTGCTAACTTGGGTAATTAGAATAGACAGCAGGATTCTGTAATTAAGTATCTAAAAAGGGCAGAACTCAAAAAATACATTAGAAATGCCTAGAAATATTGGGAGATTTAAGTTCACAGCTTAGCTTCTTCAAAATAATAGATTTGTCTTAAACTCTAAAGTCTTGAGAGAGCTCTGTTACCTAAATATGGCAGTCTGGTGCAGGCCGTGGGGTCCCAGTGCATGCTGGGAAGCTTGTAGCAATCTGGCATGGAGAGCGGGTGCATCCCAGATCTGTAGAGTCCTCTGTGAGTCTTTTCTTCCATTGCCTGCCATTCTTTTGCACAGAAGAGCTCCTTTACTGCCAGGCAGTATTCTCTAAAATATTTTATGGAGAACAAAACTTGATGAATCATAGCATGTCAAGGCCAAATTTGTGGCAGAGCCTAGATTCCATATTTTTAAAACGTCATCACTGTTCTTGCAAAAGTGTTTTTGAGAGGTTCCTTTTATTGTAAATAATTGGAGACTTTATGAGGATAGCATATAATCCCTGAGATGAAACGCTGTCTTGCTCTGTTTTGAAAGTGTAGTTAATTCTCCTGGGGGAAAAGAATTGTGAAGTTCAGAAGGTAACAGATGAGGAATCCCTAATATGCATTCTCTCAAATTCATGTGAGAATAAATACAAAGGGACAGAAACAAGGTACATCGAGTATTAAAAATCTGCATAATAAAAGTCATAGGTCATTGTCAGTCAGTTTCAAGCCTGAGAGATTTTCCTGTTATCTCAGGGCTAATGGGCAGGGACTGAGGAGCACAGTTGGCACCTCTGCATATTTTGTGCACCAAAAGGGAAGAGCATCGCCCTCCTGTTGGGTTACTGGAGGGTATGTGAGTCCTTAACCACCCTAGCTTTGGGGAGAAGCTGCCTCCTAGCCCGTGGCTGTGTGCGCGTCTGTCTGAGAAGGCCAGAGTAATTTAATCTATTTAAATATAAAATGTTACGTTCATCCATGTGTTTTATTACAAATGAAGAGGCTGAAGAAAGACTAGTTGGACTAATTAGAATTTTGTGCATGATATTTGTTTATCCTATAGAAAATAGGACAGATGACATAGAAAAAAACCTGGTTAACTCCAAATTAAAATATTTGGGATTAAAAATAAAAGGAAATTAAAGAATATTAAAGAAATTAGAGATAATAGCAGTGTTGCTCATTCAGAATCTAAAGGATTCAGAGAGGAGGAAATTGTGTGTGTGTGTGTGTGTGTGTGTGTGTGTGTGTGCGCGCATACATATGCATTGGGACATATATATGTCAAACAGTGGTGTCGTTTTAAAAACACTCATGCCTACACTGCCACTTTTCTGGGCAGCCACCTGTCAATATGGGCCAACTGAACATGTGTGGAATGAAAGGGCCGTGCATATGAATGTGATGGGATACAATGTGGTCATAAGAACAACAATAGGATTTAGAATTCTTGAGGTGTCTGTAATGGAAGGGAGAGCAGTGGGGCTTTCAAGGCTTCCGAGAACTTGAAGAAGCAGAGGAGTATTGCTTAGCTTGCTTCTTCTTATGCCTGGGTCCCACCCTTGGGTCACACAAACACAACTTTCTACATTCCTACAGCACTCTTAGACTGTACAAAAATAATATGGGGCAGGTGAAAAAAATTCTGTGGTCCACATTATGTGGAGGAAGCAAATAACACTGGGAAGTTATTTTTTTATCTTAAGCAGAACACATGAGAAAAATTTTTGTTTGTCTTGCTTTGTTTTCATTGACGTGTATTAAAGACGACCTCTATAGAAGAGTTTTTCATGGGGAAAAAAAAAATCAGGATGAAATGTAAAATAGCTGAAAACGAAGTTAACTTGAACATAGTAGCAACTGAAGAAAGTAAAGACCACAAAGAAGTGAAAGGGACACCAAAGAACTTAAAACTGTCATTAAAAACTGTAAAGAAATGGCACTGCAAGACACTGGACAAATAACAGGAAAACTTGACAAGTCTGAACTGAATGCAGACAGAAAAAAGGAAGAGTGAAAATACGTGAGGAGACAGCTGAGGGGAAAGAGCCGGCAAGAAATCCAGCATACAGATAATGTTTCCCCATAAGAAAATTAGAGTACGTAAGAAATAGAAAATACTCAAAGATATACTAAAAGAAAGTATTTTTTAGGACAAAAATGATGTAAGCCTGTTAATTAAGGTACATTATTCATTATTTTTGCATTCCTGAAAGGAAAGAAAATAATGAAAATAATTACTCCCAGATGAATTTTACAAATCTTTTGAATCTAAGAGATGAAAAAATAGTCCTCCCACGATTTGGCAAGATAAAATATTCCCTCTAAAGGAACAAAATTCAGGATTGCCTGATATGTTCTTCATTACAGCACAGCCAAAAAACAATTAGAGTGCATAAGATTTTCAGGAAATTTAAATGTAACAGAAGACTTAAATAGAAACACACACATACTCATAAGATAATGGTAAAAAGTTTTTTAACATGTAATCTGAAAAAATACTTACTCCAGCTGAACAAGAGATGAATAAAAATAGAGAATTTAAGAAAAAGATTTTCTATGATATGAATGACAGTGAGCATCAGGAATAAGTCACAGCGCTACACCAGGTGCTTGTATATATGATTATGTAATCAAGTATAAAAGCTAAAAGTAATGGTCTAAAAATTGATCATTGGCAGATAAAACACAGTTGATAATACTAACCTGGTTTATAATTCCAGATAAAATTTTCAAAGACGAAGTGTGGAGTATTCAGTAAAATTATGCTTAACTTAATTAGGCCTACCCTCAACACCCTATTTTTTTTTTTTAATTTTTAAAAATATTTTTTTAAACATATAATGGATCATTAGCCCCAGGAGTTCAGGTCTGTGAATCACCAGGTTTACACAGTTCACAGCACTCTCCACAGCACATAACCCTCCCCAACGTCCATAACCCCACCACCCTCTCCCTACCCCCTTCCCCCTGGCTACCCTCAGTTTGTTTTGTGAGATTAAGAGTCTCTTATGGTTTGTCTCTCTCCTGATCCCATCTTGGTTCATTTATTCTTTTCCTACCCCCCAAACCCCTCATGTTGCATCTCCACTTCCTCATATCAGGGAGATCATATGATAGTTGTCTTTCTCCAATTGACTTATTTCACTAATCTAATACCCTCTAGTTCCATCCACATCATCGAAAATGGCAAGATTTCATTTATTTTGATAATACCTATTTTTAAAATCAAAACTTTATCTACCATCCTTGGCACCCTGATCTCCCCTAACCTGGTGCTCATTTTTTCTCTTCCCATGATTCAAAACACCTCCTAAGGTAATATATAAGTTACTTATTTATTGTGTCTCTTGCTCATTATCTTCTCCTACTAGAATGTAAGTCCCACAAACAAATGCCCTAGAATAGTGCTGAGAGACCAGTAGAAGCTCAATAAATATTTGTCAAAGAAATTCTTTTTCATTCATGGAAAGTTGGGCAAAGTGTTTAATTACTATTTATGATTAGAAAAGCATGAGTAGATGTGGAATTTAAGAAATAAAACAGGTGAACATATGGGGGGTGAAAATAGGGAAACAAATCATAAGACTCGTAAAGATAGAGAACAAACTGAGGGTTGATGGAGGGAGGTGGGGGGGATGATTTCAGTGGCTGATGGGGGTTAAGGACGGCACTTGTAATGAGGAGCCCTGAGTGTTGTGTGTAGGTGATGAATCACTGAATTCTACTCTGAAACAAAACAAAACAAAACAAAAAAGTAAAGGAAACTGTGAGTAATGGTTTTAAAGAATGCTTTTAAAAATCTCACAAATAACTAGAAGTAATTAGAAATGCAAAATGGTTGAAGACTTTTGAACCACTTGGAAGGATAAACAAAAGCTCTAAGGAAAGGAATTTTTTTAAAGTATGCTATAATCGACTTAAAGATTTAGGAGATGATTATGCTATTCTAATAAATTTGAAATCTCATTGAAAGGGATTTTTTTTAATCCAAAAAAACCAAAAAAGGTAAATTATTCTCAAAAAGAACATGTATGGCTCTTGCATGGAAGCTAGCCTAGGACATGTTGAAAGTTACTCAATAAATTTATTTTGTGCTAGCATATAAAGATACAACTCAATTTTAATTCTGATTGTTCCCCAAGAGATACTTAGATGTTATGTCTGATGAAAATATAATTATCTTGGATGAAGGAACAGCAAGTTATATTCATCTTAAAACTTCTTCAAACCCTCAATATTTGCAGTGAGTTGAGGAATAGAGCATTCTATTTTAATGACCTCAAGGCGCTATGATTATTTCAATATATAAATAGTTTCTGGTTTTATCAAAACAGAGGTGGAAATGTGCTGTGTTGGTGTGTTTTCTTCAGAAGAAAACAGTGTCTACCCAGTTTCTAACACATACCATGAGGACGTTTTATCCTTTAATCCTCTCTGTTTTGCCGATGAGGAAACTGAAGGTTAGCCAAGATTACATGTATCTAGAAAGCAGTACAAACAGTGCTTCAACTTTGTTCTACTTGGCCCAAAAGCCAGTTTGATCCCGGTCTTTCCTACATATGAAGTAAATAAAGCAAGATAATTCTATCAAACATGGATTTGTGAATTTCCATGTTTAAAGAGTATGGGTGTTTTAAAGAAGTAACTGTTTATTAACCCCTCCACCATGAGAAGGAATGTTAGTATTTAAATTAGAACACTGGGTGGAATGTATTTAAAGATAATACACATATTATAGAAAGTAATATTCTGAAATGGTCACCAAGAACTCATATTCATCAGCAAATAGTGCTGAAACATTTGAAATGGACCTTTCTTTTCCTTCTCTAGTGTAGCTCACTAATGAGGTCTAGGTTTGCGGGTTTTGTTTTTGTTTTTTTTTTTATTTCACAGCTAGAACTACTTATAAATATGATGATGTGAACAATAACAAGTAAAATAGAGTATTATACCTTTTATGACACTTTCTAGAAGTTCAGAGCCCTTGTATTTTAGGATGTCATCAGTGATTTACATGGCAGGACTATTGTCCAATTAATTACGTCTGTTTTGGATGAAAGCTGCCTTTTCATAGCACAGGACAGCTTTTTTTGAAAACTCTTCAGTTTGCATTCAACAGAATCCTCCCACTTTTTTCTTTCTTTTTTTTTTTTTTTTTAACTTTTACCTGCAAACGGGTATAGGATTAGGCACTGCTCTGGGGTTGCAGCCTTGGAAGATGTGGCTGCACAGCAAAGCCTCAGCAGCGTGTCGGCAAAACGGGCTCACGGCTCTCAGTTCATTCCAGGCGGTGTGAACCAGCAGTTCTTGGGCCTCCTCAGGGTCTGCGTAGGAGTTGTTGAAGAAAACCAGAGCGTCTTTGGCCAGGACAGCATCACACACCTCCCCTCTGTACTGGGCGCAGTAGCCTTTGTTATCTTTCTGAAGTTTACTGAAAGAAGACATGAACGTTCTCCATCACATGCTATTCCTTAGCATTCTGTCTGGGTAGTTTATTATTATTTATTTTTTAATTTTTATTTTTTAAAATATTTTTGAAGATTTTATTTATTTATTTGACAGAGAGGCAGGCAGAGAGAGAGGTGGAAGCAGGCTCCCTGCTCAGCAGAGAGCCCGGATCCCAGGACCCTGGCATCATGACCTGAGCCGAAGGCAGAGGCTTTAACCCACTGAGCCACCCAGGCACCCCTATTATTTTGTAAATTTCCACCTCTGCATCACCTCAGTAGAAGATTAGACTAGTAACTTAACCAGATTGTTTTGTCTGAATACCGGTTCCCTTCCCAGCGATTATTCTGTCACCTCCGGCTGCTCCAGATGGTTATGATGAGGATCACATGTGATAATGGGTGTAGAAAGCTTTGGGAACTATCAAGGACTGAATAGATTTGGGTCGTTTTATTATTTTACATTATAAATAGAATTTAAGTACTCTTGGTTAAGGTACTTCCTATGCTTCTTAAAAATGGAGCTGATTTCAGCAAGTAAAGTGCATCTAAAAAACACACCCATCGTGACATTTAACAGATGATTGAGCATAACAGTTGTGGTGACCCAGCTTCATGAACATAGTTTATGTATTATGATAGTGAAGTCCCTGAACTTTATGGAACACATTCATCTTTGTGACACCTCCTGTACCCAGAGTCTCTCACTCATACATCTTCCCAGCATTTCATTAAAGACTTAAAAAGAAAGCCATATAGGGAGGAGGAATTTGGGATCAGGGTCTCAAAGGAGCTAAACAGATCTTCAGCTTTGCTCTTTCTTCATCACATGACTTGGGGAGAGTCATCTGGTCACTCAGAGCCCCGAGGGCCTATTCTGTTGAGTGATGTAAGCAATTATTCTGAACTCAGATCGTGTGTTAATGGGTAATATATGAGGAAAAAACTTAAATTGTATAGTGCTTGCACAAAAATAAGATTGAAAACTTCTCTGGCATAACAACTGAAGAGAGTAAGAGGGAGAATGGAAAAATACTGCTGGTACTTTCTGCACATACCCACTGCCCCCTAATGGAATGCTTGCAATTATAATAATAACTCCTATGCTCACCTGACAAGTATTTATTGAGCACTTATTATGTGTATACACTGACATATTCTCAACATATTCTTATGCTTTCCATCAGATCTATGTTGTTAACAATGAGAAAAAACGAAGTTGTATTATCATTTGGATTTGTACAATTATTGAAATTCCATATTTCGTTATCTTTATATGAACAATTTTAAGGTAAGAGAATTAAATTGGCATTTGTGAGAAATTCTCAAGTTGTTAAGAGACCCCATTGGAATCTGAACAATTGTTAAGCTGAATTAGAAACCATGGCTGCCAAGTGTTCAGAGCAAATTTATTGAATAGCATACAGCTCATTCAGGTAAAACGAACTTCCAAGAAACACCATACTTTGAAATTATGTTTCATACTATAGGATCTTCCTCTGATTCAGACTTGCCTTTACTAATTAGCCAATGCAAATTTTATTACATTACTTGTAGTTTGTAGTTCCTTTTAAAAATGAAGGCCTTGAATTAGAAACCAAAGATGTCATGAAAACTTGGGCCAGGAAAGTTTCAGCAAAAACCCAGAGAAATAGCTTATGTCCCAGTCTTGTAGGGAATCCTGGTCTGTGATAACACTAAGAAAGTTCAAGAAAGGCAAGGATGCTGTACTTCAAGAAACGGAAGAATAATACCTAATAATCAGAAGTGCTTCAAACTGGTTTACTTAATGGTCTCACATATTAATATAACATCTTGGTATGTAGGGGGATAGATAAAAGCAGGTGGGATTCTTTTCCTTTAACACAAGAATTTGGTCATGGAAAGTTAAATATTCCCCAAGTACCTCTGAGCTGAGGATTGTTCATCCAGGTTCTGCTGTCACATGTTAACCACTGTCTGACTCTGTCTTTATTTTATTTTTCCATAAGTATTTTTTAAATTAAAAAACATTCATGATTTTTCCTTTAGTTATACAAGCAAAAAAAAAAAAAAGAAAGAAAGAAAGAAAGAAAAAAGAAAATCCCAGAAAAGGTGCACAAAAGAAAAATTAATAAAAATGCCTCAAAAATAAGGATTATTGACAATTAATAATCTATCTCTCTCTGTGTATGTTTGCTGCCTTTCTTAATAAATGACCTAGAAAAATATTTGGAACAACCTCCATTGGCCTGATAATACTGGATCCTCATTTATTTATTAGCTATATAATGTAAAGGAAAAAAAAAAATAACAGACCAAAGAAAAGCAGTATAGGTTTTGAATAGAAATGTGATATTGGTTTATAATTTTGGTTCTTCTTTCTGCCAGCTTGCAGAGAAGTAGCCTTTTGTGAGAAGTGGAAACCCTTTGCATGGTGGGAAAAGACATGAAATATAAAGAATATGGTTCTTATTAATTTTCTGTGCCTCTGTGATGTTCTTAGGAGCATTAAAGACTTAGCTTCGGAAGTGTATCCATGCTAAGATCAGCTCTACAAGATAAAGGATTTATCTATGTATTACATATACACACATGCATAACATATATATATATATGCATACACATGTACATACATCTATAGAGACTGCCCAGTTACACTTTCAGAGTTTAAACA
Source organism: Mustela erminea (assembly GCF_009829155.1). Classification (NCBI taxonomy): domain Eukaryota; kingdom Metazoa; phylum Chordata; class Mammalia; order Carnivora; family Mustelidae; genus Mustela; species Mustela erminea. The sequence continues at coordinate 22,047,141 of NC_045625.1, forward strand.
ACTCCCTTTTCCTCTTATCTTTTGTAGAGTCGTAAACCTCTAGTTTTTCATAGTATCAAATTTCAGAGGCAAGACATGGAAGTGTATGGGGCCATGGTCCCTCATCCTCCTAACCCTATCACTTAAAAAAATTTAAAAGAAGCTCACAGCAAAAACTGGGGGACAAGATGAATGCAAAGAATTTCCACTGGTGTCCTCTGCTATCTTTTTGCAAGTGAACGGTTCAACTACAGTTGGGTTCCCCTGCTCCCAGCTCTTGGAACTGCCAGTGTGGAGTAGCACCAGAAGCAGCTGGTCCTGTTGGTCCTTCGAACAGTGGGGCAGAGGTCACGGGGATCTGTTCACAGAATGCTGGTTATTTTGGAATGGGCTGCCAGACAGGCTCCAAAAATGCTCGTTCATATTGCACGTGGAGCCAGCCCTTCTCTTGCCTCCTGACGAATGAAATCTGGCTGACTTCCCTTTCTGTAAAGTGTTTCTTTTTAGCAGCAATGACGGATATATGATCTCAAGTCCCGCCTTTAACTTAGAGCACTCTCCTTGGTCAAATTGAATATTTAAAGGATCCTCCCTTCACTTTTTACTCTTAACTTCTCTCTGCTTCAACAGGTGTGAACCACACCCAGTAGGGCATTTTTCTCTGTGATCTCGCAGTTTCTAAGAGGGAGGCCTCTATTTCCTTTGAACACATAGTACTTTGTTCAGGGACATATCCAGACGGCCATCTGGGGCTGGTTTGGGTTAAAGCAATCCCATGTATCCCATGGAAACTTGCATGGGTTTTCCCGCCCTCCTTAGCGGTGGCACCCCAGAGAGCTCTACCTGTCCCCTGGCACAGTACTTCCTCCTCACCCATGGTTTTGCTTTCCCTGGTTTCAGTCACCCTCGGTCAACCACAGTCCAGAGGCAGATGCTGCTCCTCCCAACACACCGTGGGAAGGTCACAGGTAGCCTCCCACTAGGTCATAACACCTGCGACTCACCTCGCTTCGTCTCATCTCGTAAGCATGTTTTCATCTCACATCACCACAAGAGGGGTGAGTACAGTACGATATTTTGAGAGACCACATTCACAACTCTTATTACAGCATATCGCTATACTAGTTCTACTGTATTATTACTGCTGTTAATCTCTTCCTATGCCTAATTTATAAATTAAACTTTATCATAGGTATATACAGGAAAGAACCCATAGTATTTGTAGGGTTCAGTACTATCCATGGTTTCAGGCATCCACTGGGGGTCTTGGAACATACCACCTGTGGATAAGGGAGAACTACTCTAGAGGTAGATCTTTCCTTACAGAGCAACGCCTTCAGCAACTGTGCTTCCCCAGTAAGTGTGAGGGGGGCATTCTATACCACTTCCAATCCTCAAAGCAAACTGGGATTGCTTTTATTCTTTCCATACCTACTGTCTTTGTATCTCATTCATTCTCTAAGTCAGGGGTCAGCACATGCAACCCACAGGTCACATTCTGCCCTCTGCCTGTCTTTATACTGCCTGTGAGCTAAGAATGATGTTCACATTTTTAAGTGATTGAAAAAAATCAGAAGTGGAAATTGTATGGCATTCAGATTTCCATGTCTGTAAGTAACATTTTCTTAAAACAGAGCCACGTTCGGCCATTTCTGAGCTGTCTGTGGCTGCTTTTGCTCCATAGTAACAGAGCTGAGCAGTTCCAACAGAGCCTGCATGTCCACAGAGCCAAATATATTTAGTATCCGGCCCTTTGCAGGAAAAGGGTTTGCCAACCCCTGCTCTAAGGCATAGATCAAATGTCATTTTTCTGAAATACCAAACCCAGTGTCCTCAAGGACATGGTTTCCTCTGTGAAACACCTCTTGTAGTTCTTCTAAAATTAGTACCAAGTTTTAATGTAAAAGATGCAAAAAATGATGTAAAGAAAGCATTTTTAAGTTTAAAAAATTTTAAAATTATATTAGCCAAATATATAAACACTGTATTTATTTTATATATTTGTATATCAGTTATAATCAGTTTATATGTAAGTATAATATATACAGTGTTATATATAATGTATAGTATGTACACATACTATATAGTTATATATACAGTATATTTGAATTATTCTGTAAATGTATTTTTGCATCCTGCATTTTTATTTAGCATGATTATAATAAGCATGATAAATAATATAAGAATTAATAATATAATTAAACATTTGCCTGTGCTGTTATATTTTTCAAAAATATGGTTTTTAATCTCACCAATTTCCCTTAATGGTAGATATCGACATTGCTCATAAATTTCATTAATAATACAGTGTTTTCAATTTTGTTTTGTTCATACACTTACTTCCTTAACATAGATTACTAAAACTGGATTTATCCAATCAACAGATACAGCCATCTAAGGCTCCTGATAAAAACTGCCAAATGCTCTTTAGAAAGGTTATAGCAGTTTTCTCTCTACCAGTGGTTTAAGATTGACTGTGTTATCACAAGTGAAAAACAGTATGGAATTTTAAAAATTTTATTGATACTAATAGGTTTTTGGTTTTTCATTTGCATTTACTTTCATTTGAATGATCTATTTCTGTCCTGGAGTCCTTGGAATTTGTCCATGCTTCCATGATTATGTTTTGTGTGTGTGCGTACATGTACACCCAGTCAAAAGTAAATTACTTGGGGGCAGTGAATGCATACAACTTGTTTTGTTTTTCCGCTTTCCAATATAGTGCCAGAAATAGAGTAAGTGGTTTAAAAATGCATTGGAAGGACAGGAGTGCTGAATGGCATGTAAAGCAAAGACGGCATCTCTTTTCTTGTCAGCCTGCATTTTAATTTAACTTTTACCACATTTATATTGTATATCTGTTCAGAAGATATTCAGTTTCACTGTACAGTCCTTGAGGACAGTACTGTCTCTTAAACTGTAATAGGTGGGGTGCGTGGGTGGCTCAGTCAATTAAATGTCTGCCTTCAGCTTAGGTCATGATCCCAGGGTTCTGGGATCGAGTCCTGCATCGGGCCCTCTGCTCAATGGGGATTCTAATTTTTTCCTCTACCCCCTCCCCAAAGCTTGTGATCGATCACTGTCTCTCAAATAAAAAAATCTTAACTATGACAAGTGAACGAATGCATCAAAGCTACATGAATTGGCACAAGATCAAGAACTAACCAAACTTTCTTATGCAATGAATTATTTTATTCCATGGAATTAGAATCAGTGGTTGGAGTTCTAGGTGCTGCTCAGTTACCATGCTATCTGGGTTAGTATAGTAGTTATCAAATCTAAGTTCTCGAGTCTGTGTACCTGAGCTCAGATTGAGAGTTTATAGTTTGGTCTATCTAGTGCATCACGTGTCTCATATGAAAAGATACGGGTGATAATAGGTCTTGCTCCATAAAATCACTGAAATATTAATATGAGAAAAGTGGTGATCATAAATGTACCACAAACTTAGCTGCTGTTATCATTGTTACAATTACTAAATGATCATTTTGAATCTTGGTTTTGTTACCTACAAGATTAGATAAAAAGTTATAATGCTTCATAGAGTTTTTAGGAAAGTCAGTTTTACTGAAAACAAAACACTGTACATTGCAAAATGTTATATTACAAGGTGACACTTTCTTATCTACAAGATAAAGCTATGAGGGAGAATTGGGGAGTCTGTTCTGGGTTTAGTTTCCAAGCCTATCATTTACCGTTTGTGTAAGTCACTGGAACTCTCCATTTCAAAGAAACTCTCTTAGTTTCTTTTCTGTGCAATAGGGATAATAATAGTACCTGTTTCCTATGGATGTCCTGAGGATAAATTAAATAATGCATGTAAAGCTCTTGTTTAGCAGTGTCTGATACACAGTAAGTATTTAATAGATGTGACTTATCTTCATCTTCATTATCATCGCATAAGAGTATTAAAAGTTTTAGAAATTAGAAAGTTCCTGAAAGATCACTGTACTCAGCAAATAGCAATAAAGGGCAGGTCAAATAAAAAACACCACAACAAAACATGGATGTCACAACTGCTATCTTACCTCCATTCTATGAACAGGAAAGGAAGTTCCCACCGGAAGTCACATTAAAGAGGAAAAGAAACAAAAGTTAGTACATTCGAATCTTAAGATGTGCAAGAGATAGCTTTGATACCGCTAATGCCTATTTCTGCAAAGTTTTCTTTGATTAGGAAGCCAGACACTGCATTAACAGGCTGACTTGGAGGATATTAATAAGAGAAGACTGAGAGTCTCCGGGAACTGTGTTCTTTTCAGGGTGGGTCCACCACCGACATCATCAGCCCAGGCAGTGTGTCAGAGCTCCCAGTTCCCCTCCACTGGCCACCAAGAGACTTCATATCGTGGAAAGAGCCAAAAGATGAGAAACCAGCCTACAGAAAGCACTTATAGGACCCAAGCTGCAAGACAGTTCTGCCGTTGTGCAGAGAGGAAAGATGAAAGGAGACATCAAGAAATTCTTCTAGAGAAAATGGCCTATACTTTGGAGGGGTTAAGGCAGCCTCTGATAGGAGCCCAAGGTTATGTATCTGAGAGAGCCCTCAGTTTAAGATGTAAAAGGATGATTCGAGATCCTGAAGATGTGCCAGTGCCAAAGAGAACCCAGCTGTAGTATTTGGGAGGAAATAATAAGCTAAGTAGGCTTCTATTTCAAGGATGAGTAGGGAAGGAAAAATGAAACTAATTCAGGAGTGCCTGGGTGTGTCAAGAATAGTCAGAGAATCAGAAGTTTTCCATGTGTTTGTGACAGAAATTCCTCCAGTCACATTTTCTCTTGGAAGGTGGGGAGCAGGGGAAGGGTCCAAGAAGGTTTATAATTATAAACAAAGTGCTTTGATCTCAAACTAGATATTTTTTAAGATTCCAAAAATTGCCAGCCGTCCTCAATAAGTGTAGTATCCTTGAAATTATCTGGAAAAGCCAGTAAAACTCTGGCTGTCTTCTGACACACGTAGTGACTTTAATATGGGAGAGCTGCCTGATTGTAAGTTGGGGAGGGTTTGTGCTATGGTGAGGGGGGAAAAAAAAGAACGCTTGCCTCTTCTGCCTCCCTGCAAAACAGCTGAGAGCGATTAGAGTGGCTACTGGCTGTTACGCATTTATTCTTTTCCCTTTTCATTTCAAACAAAAACAAACACCTTTAATTAATTTGAAACCAGATAAAGCCACCGTGAAACACCCGTGGTCAGCGTCTGTTCTGTTGGTCAGAGCACTCGCCCTATCCCGGCTGAAGCACTGGGTGGTAAAGCTGGTCGTGTGCTGAGGCCTTTCCACACATGAGGTGTCTCATAACCGGGAAGAGCATGGCGGGGGACGTGGAGTATGACTCTCAGGCAGGAGAGAGTCTGTGGAACGGGGTAGTACATTTCAATTAGCTATATCGATGGTGAAAATATAATTCAAACTTCTATTTTTTTTTTTTTTTTGGTAGTAATGTGAACTATCAATGCTCATAGAGCATATAATTATGTGGCCCATTGGAGGGGTGGGGAACACCAATACTACTACATCAGACCCCGCCCTACGCCCATTTTTGGTTAGGTTTCGTGTATTCATTTGAGTTTTAAATTCAGTGACTGGAAGCCCCAGATCCTGAGGTCAGTCCAGAGAAGGAGCGTTGCAGATAGAGGGGGTGGGAGTGTTGGTGGAGTGAGGGGTGACATGTTGGAACACAGACTCATTCCTGTACTCTCAGACTGGATAAGAATAGATGGAACGCTGAACCTCAGTCTTCCAGGAAGGACCTATTAATGCCACTGAGCATGCGAAATACAAACTTTTCCTCTACTGAATCCCTTTGTCTTTTCTTTTCATTCATTCATTCATTCTTTTTTTTTTTTTTTTTTGGCCAGCTTTCCTGAGATATAATTATGATATTGTGTAAATTTAAGGTATACAATTATATATACACTTATATAATGCAAAATGATGACTGCCTTAGCATTAGCTAACAACTCCATCATGTCTCATAATTATCATTTCTTTTTTGTGGTGAGGACATTGAACATCTATTCTCATAGCAACTTTCAAATATATAATATGGCATTATTAACTATAATTATCATATGGACAAAGATACCCAGAATTTATTCATCTTATAACTGGAGGTTAGTACCCTTTGACCAACATCTCTCCATTTCCCCCACCGCTCAGCACAGGGTAACTGCCACTGTACTCTGTGTTTCTATGAGTTAGACTTTTCAGATTCCACACATAAGTGATATCGTATGTATCTGTCTTCCCTCTGATTTATTTCACTTACCATAATGCCCTCAAGTTTAATCCATGTCCCAAATGGCCAGATTTCCTTCTTTATCATTGTTGAATAGTATCACATTATATGTATATATATGTATATGAGACACTGTAAGATACACAATGCGGTATTTTATATATATCACATCTTCTTTATCAGTTTGTTTGTTGACAGAGGCTTAGATTGTTTCCATATCTTGTAACTAGTATCTACTGTTTCCATATATTATGAATAATGCTGCAACAAACATGAGGGTGCAGATACCTCTTCGATATCCCGTTTTCATTTCCTTTGGATAAATAAATATCCAGAAGTAGAATTCCTGGATCATATGGCTCTTCTATTTTTAATTTCTTGAGGATCTTCCATTCTGTTTTCCATAGTGGCTGAACCAATTTACATTCCCACCAACAGTGTGCAAGGGTTTCCTTTTCTCCGCATCCATGCCAACGCTTACTAACTCGTATCTTTTTTTTTTTTTTTTGATAGTCATCCAAACAGTTATAAGGTAATATCTCATGTGGTTTTGATTTGCGTTTCCCTGATGATTAGTGAGGTTGAGCACCTTTTCATGTCCTGTTGGCCATCTGTGTGTGTTTAGAAAAATGTCTGTTCAGATCCTCTGCTCATTCAAAAAAAAAAAAAAATTGGATTGTCTTTTTGCTATTGAGTTGTATGAGCTGTTTATATATTTTATATTAATCCCTTCTCAGATATGCATTTGAGAATATTTTCTCCCATTTCATAGGAAACTTTTTCATTTTGTGGATGGTTTCCTTTGCTGTGCAGTAGCTTTTTAGTTTAATGTGATCCCATTTGTTTGTTTTTGTTTTTGTGGCTTGTGCTTTTGGTGCATATCCAAAAAATCTTCACAAAGACTGATATCAAGCTTATTGCTTATGTTTTCTTCTAGGAGTTTTACGGTTTCAGGTCTTATGTTTAGGATTTTAATCAATTTTGAGTTGTTTTTTGTGTATGGTATAAGATAGGAGGAGTCCAGTTCCATTCTTTTGTATGGTTACCCCGTTTTCTCAGGACCATTTACTGAAAAGACTGTTCTTTCCCCATTGTGTATCCTTGGTTTCTTTGCTGTAAATTAATTGACCATATATATGTGAGTTTATTTTTGGGCTCTTGATTCAGTTCCATTGGTCTATGAATCTGTTTTTATGACAATTCTGTACTTTGTAGTATGGTTTAAAGTCAGGAAGTGTGACGCCTCCAGCTTTATTCTTCATCCTCAGGATGGCTTTGGTTGTTCACAATCTTTTGTGGTCTCGTACGAACTTTAGGATTGTTTATTCTATTTCTGTGAAAAATGCCATGGGACTATTAATCGGTATTGCATTGAATCTGTAGCTTGCTTTGAGTGATGTGGGAATTTTAACAATACTAATTCTGATCCTTGAAACAGGATATCTTTTCATTTATTTGTGTCTTTAGTTTCTTTCATAAAATCTTTTAGTTTTCAACATATAGATCTTTTACCTTCTCAGTGAAACTTATTCCGAAGTATTTTATTGTTTGATGCTATTATAAATGGGATTTTTTTTATTTCTTTCTCAGATGTTTTGTTGTTAGTGTATGAAAACACAACTGATTTCTGTGTGTTGATTTTGTATGCTGCAACTTTGCTGGATTTGTTGATTAATTCCGATGATTTTTTTTTTTTTTTGTAGAATCTTGAGGATTTTCTATATATAAGATCATATCATCTGCAAACAGACAATTTTACTCTTCCTTTTCAGTTTGGATGCCTTTTATTTCTTTTAATTGCCTAATTGCTCTGTCCAGGACTTCCTGTTCTGTGTTGAATAGGAGTGATGAGCGTAAGCACCCTTGTCTTATTCCTGATCTTAAAGGAAAAGTTTTCAACCTTTCGCTTTTGAGTATGATGTGGGCTGTGGGTTTGTCATATGTGGCCTTTATTGTATTCCTTCTATCCCCAGGTTGTTGAGCATTTTTATCATGAAAAGACATTACATTTTTGCAAATGCTTTTGTCCTGCTATTGAGATGATCACATGATTTTTCATCTTTTATTCTATTAATGTGGTGTATCGCATTTATTTATTTGTGCATGTTGAACCGTCCTTGCATCCCAGAGATCAATCCCACTTGATCATGGTAAATGCTCTATTTTAATGTGGTGTTGAATTTGGTTTGCTAATATTTTCTTGAGAATGTTTACATCTGTATTCATCAGGGAAAGTGGTCTGTAGTTTTCTTTTCTTGTAATATCCTTATCTGGCTTTGGAACTGGGGTAATGCTGGCCTCATAAGATGAGTTTGAGAGTATTACCCCTATTCAGGTTTTGGAAGAGGATGAGAAGAATTGGTGTTAATTCTTCTTTTAGATGTTTGGTAGAATTAGTACCGGTGCCTCTTTGGGTGCCATCTGGCTCTTCCAGAATTACGCTCATTACAGGCATCATATACTGTCTTGTTGGTCTCTGTCACAGAGCCGAGGGTTCTAATGACAAAGAGAAGGCACCTGGCCAAATACCCAGTATCCTGGTGATTTTAAATTGCAACTTGAGCCTTTCAGGGTTGTGGCTGGAAGGAAATGCAGCTTCCTGGTTCATAGGGAGAGGTTCCAAAATTTTCCTGACTCCTTTTGATGACTAACGGCAAATGTAAATGAGTCAGAAAAGTATATCACATTTCTCAAACAGTGCATGAGGATTTGGGCCTACACATGGAAGAGTTTGGGGAAAATGAAGGCTGTTCTTTATTTTTTGTTTTCCTTCAAACACTAGAAATATCATTAGACATAATCCTAAGCGCTAGACCAGATTTTTCTATTTCCAGTTTTCCTGCTGGGATGAGTAAATAAACAGATGGAGTAAAGGCTTCAAAGTGAAACACAGAGAATGTGACAAAGAAGGCTGTTGACTACAGAACACTAGGGGAGGATGCGGATGGCTGAAATGAGAGAAGGGAGAGTTTGGGGTCAGGAAGCATTCCCAGAATGTCAGGAGCACCGTGTCTGACTCAAAACTCTGGACTTCTGAGGCCATCAGAGGCCATCAGAGGCCAGAGAAGAGAGGGTCTGAAAGGAGGAATGGAGAAAACAGATGCCATATCCAAGCTCTGGGAGGTCTGGGGAGCATAAGCTCGTGCTTCTTTAAAATGATTCTGAATTAAGTGGCTCCATGGATCTTGTTTTCACCAGTGTGGCCTCACTTTCCTAGAATATTGCCTCAGGGAGCCCTTTAGGGTCAGGAGGCGATTTCCTTATTGATGGTACTGGAAGCGTTGTGAGGCATCTAGCAGACATAATGGAAAAGAAAGGGTCAAGGAGAAGAGAAAATGGCAGATGCCTCCTGGTGTTCAAAAGTCTTACTCCACTGCACTCATGAGACACCCTCATTAGATCTGCCTGGGGAAATTTTTAGGAAGTGTAGGGGGAGCTTCAGGCCTCATAGTCCATGAGCTCCAACAGGAAAAACTGATCAGGGGGTGAACAAAAGGATCTTGTAGCTTTTTATGAATTAGCTCCTTAAAGGAGTCTCTCTTCATTCATCTTAGTAACATTTTTTTTTTTTCCATGTGCAGAAGGATTCACATTTATTGGTTCACATACATCACCTAACACTTGTTAAATAGGCCTTGCCAGGCCCATTAGCTAAAGTCAAGTCACTGCTGGTTCCAGCCTAACTGACCATTGCCCTTACTCCTCATCTGTGCGGCAGGAGATTTCAAGTCCTCTCTGCTGCTGTATACCAGTCCATGAATTGCTTCTACCGTTTTTTTCCCTCATACAAACACTAGTACTGTTCTCCCCCAAGCTACCATTGCTGATGCCCTCCATCTTCACTCTGGTCTTTTCTCAGCATTGATGCCTAAGACCACTTCTCCCCTCATCTTGAGGCACTGCCTTTCTATGCTGCTTGCCATAACTTAAGGTTCTTTTTACCACCAGAAGATACTGTTACTCTTTTAGCTTTACTGCCTTCTCTGTTGGTATATTCCATTTATTAATGGCATTGGATTGGGCTCTCATCGGATATGGATCTGATGAGATCGATCGGATCAGCTAGTTGGATCAGCTAGGTCAGGGGTAAAGAGGTAATGTTGCTGTATCCAGTACGGTGGCAGTCATGCTCTGTAGTCATTTCAGCATCTTAAAGATCATGTCCATGCAGTGAATCTGCCTTGGTGTGATGTAGATATACCTATTATATTAGATTCTCCTTTATTGTCATAGCACTGCCTTCATGCTCTTCTTTGTACTTACGACGGTAGCCCCTGAAGTTGCCACGATAAAGGGGGAGTCTCTCCAGCTTGGTATGTTATGGAAAGAAGGAAGGTAGAGGAATTAAGAATTTGGATACAGGGCGCCTGGGTGGCTCAGTGGGTTAAGCCTCTGCCTTTGGCTCAGGTCATGATCTCAGGGTCCTGGGATCGGGTCCCACATCGAGCTTGTTACTTGGCGGGGAGCCTGCTTCCTCCTCTCTCTCTCTCTCTCTCCCTGCCTTTCTGCCTACTTGTAATCTCTCTCTGTCAAATAAATAAATAAAATCTTAAAAAAAAAAAAGAATTTGGATACATTTTATAGATTGCTTTCTCTGGACCAAAATCCTAAAAGAGAGGTATAAATTAAGGAAAAAGCTGAAGCAGAGTGACTTTCCCTGAGTTCTTATTTGGATCTCTAGAAGCAAGGAACCTTATAGGCATCCCTTACTGTGACATGGAATGGCCACATTAGTCTAAAAATGGTAGCATGACATGATTGGGTAAACAGCAGAATTGGGTCAATAGGCCTGAATCTCCTGGATTCTGTATAACAAATGGATTATGCATAACATGAAAGTGATCCAGAAGTTACTTCAGGCCCCATGAGGGATAAGGAAGGAGCTGAATTGGAATTCAGCAGGCATGCCTTTGCAGGGAGAGACAGGGTGACCAAGTCGCAGAGGTTGCAAAGTAGACTCCAGAGAGGATCTTGATGAAGGATGTGACAGAGATGGAGAGGACTGTGCTGTTATAGGAGGAGACTCAAAGGTGCTGAGCCAGCCAGGGGTGTCCTCTGGGTCCTAACAAAGCCAAGAGTTGAGATCACAGATTCTCCAGCTGTAGACTTTGCCAGAGGATGGGGTAGGGGTTTGTTCCAGAGGTCACCACTGCAGGTTTCCAAGTCCCTTTTCTCTGGCTATCTAGGGGAGAGGGGAGGAAGGGGAGGAAGAGCCCTGGCAGGGAATCAGTATGTGAGTAACTGAATAATTACCTAAAATTAAATGCTCTTAAGATTAGCAACATTATTTTTTCTCTTCCACCCTGAGGACGTGTAGGTTAAACTAGATTAAAATCGGTTTATTTTCTTGGATATGAGTATTCACATGTAAATGTTTCTCTCTCTCTTTCTCTACACACACACATTACATAAATAGATGGATGGAGGGATGGATAGGTATTGCAAAAGGTATTTATTTAACATTGGTTCCTGATGAAATATCAAATAAAACATAAGATAGAGAGACTAGAATAATTCCAGGTTATTCAAAGCATTAAAAATTTAATTTTTTTCATCTCTGGGACCTCCTCATGTTCTTGTTATTTTATTTTGTTTTATTTATTATTATTTGTCCTATACACCTTCCTCAAACTCTCACATCTCGTACACGGCTACGTTCTAGCACATTCAAATCCTATCCTTTTTTTTTTTTTTAAGACGGGGGGAAAAGGCAGAGGGAGGAGGAAAAGAGAGACTCTAAGCAGGTTCTACACCCAGTGCGGAGGCTGACACAGGGCTTGGACCCACAACCCCAAGATCATGGCCTGAGCCAAAATCAAGAGTTGGACACTTAACCAACAGAGCCACCCAGGTGCCTCTCAAGTGCTATCGTTTCTACCCTGATAGGTGTCCTAAATCTCTCTCCTTCTCTCTGCCCTAATCGCTGTAGTTGTTGTTCAGACCTTTGTTACTTTTAGCCTCCTGACTGCATGCCGTGCCTCCCAGTCTTTTACACCCAACATCTGTTAATTTGATAATAGATATATCTGAGTGTATCACTTGTCTCCTCTAAAATAATTAGATGATTTTCCACTGATTGAAGAATACATCCAGCCTACTCAGGCTGTTCACCCGACATTTCAAAACTTTCTTCCCGTTCTTTATCTCACTTCCAGTCTCCATCATGCTCTGAGCTTGCTAGCCAACTGCTTTCTTTGTCTGTGCTTCTGCAGTAGAACATAGCCCGTGCCATAATGTATATGGCTGGCTGACTTCCTTTCTAGATTGAGAGGCCCTGGAAGGTAGGGACTCCATTGCTAACTATCCCATTTGTTACTTAAGTTTGCATCCTTTATTCTACCTAATGATGGCTTGAATCTAGTATTTAATAAATGCATGCAAAAGTATTTTATCAACAAGGTGCTATGTAAACAATAATTGTTTTATTATTTGTTCAATTGAGTTGAATTCACTGTTGGAATTCTCAACCATTCTCTAGGAGAGAATTTCCCATCAGTGGAAATTCTAGAATAATTGATATGATATCTCAAGGTACTAAAAGCAGATATATCTCTGGAGAAGAAGACAGAAGGGATCCTTCATTTTAGAATCTTCTCTTTCCTTAATAGGCATGCGCTAGAAGGCCAGCCTTATCCAGTGTTCCCTATATATATATATCTGTGGTCTCTATTCAATCTTATATTAAAATCACAAACATTACCAGGAATTTCCCCATCATGGAAGATCAAAGAAGTGGCATGGTATTAAGACATAGCGGGGATCTGGGGAGCTGGCCCTGGGCACAGTTTCTACCAGTGCTTGCCTCACATGTGAGGCCAAGCAACTCTGCTGACCCTTGGGCAGGAGACACATTATGAGTGTAACATGCCTGGCATTTCCTGATACAGGGATTATTTCCATCTCTAGGAATTCCACAAATGTTCTCAGAAGGCTTTGGGGGCATTTACATTTTAAAAATAAACCTTTATAACTCAACACAAATATCCTAGAAATCTGTATGTCAGCTCTTTTCCTTGAAAACACCTGTAAGTCCTGCTATCACTTTCCTGAAACAGGAAAGGGAAAGACCACAAAGTAGATCAAATGCTCCTAAGTAAAAAAGCCCTCAAGAAAAAGCCTTGCAGAAATTGGCACAACCATGTGAAGTATCTGCCAAGTTACTCTTTGAGAGCTTGGGTAGTGTGATTAGCTCCATGAAAGAAAAAAAGAGAGAGGAGGAGGAAAGAGAGAGAGGAAAGAAGGAAATGAAAAAACAGATTAAAAAAAAAAAAGAAAGGAAGGAGGAAGGTAAAAAAGGGATGAAAGGGAGGGGGAGAAAAGAAATAGAGAGAAATAAACTTTTGGAACCTGCTGCCCATCACGTGGACAGGTATTGGAGGATTTTGTTTTGGAGGCAGTAAATCGCCTAAGATCAATTATGTAGATCAACCTCTGGAATGTCCCCAAGGAGGAAGAAATCACCCAAAGAGGACTGGAGTAAAAATAAAAGAAAAAAGATTTCCCGCCAAATGAGATGTGGAATAGTGCCACCTCCCCCTTCTCCTGGAGCAGTGCGATTGTGGAAATCCATCCTACCTGCTATGCTGATGGTGGCTGCAGCCTTTGCAGTGCTGAATCTCTCTCCATGCTTATTGGTAGCTATGCATGTGAAGAGTCCTGGCTTAGTGATAAACAGCTGCAGTCTTGAGTCAATCACTCGGTCTTTTACACTTTCTTGAATGGACCCAGAAGAAACCTGGTGGAGTCAAGGAGAAAAAAATGGATAAAATTAGGTCAAGGATTTCCTAATATGCTGCATCAGTTGACTCGAAAGAGAAAGTACCAAAATGATGATCAAAGGGCACATGGTAGATTAGAAAAATAGCCGAAAACTTTTTCTTCCCTATGCCCATGACCTTGCAATGTAGCTTTGCAGCTTTTCCCCCAAGGGATATCATCTCTCTGTATGCTTTGAATCTAAACTGGCCTTGTACTTGTTTTAGAAAATCAGAAACAGACTTGTAAAAGTCTTGCACATTGTGGCTTACTTTCTTGTTGCTCTTGGAACCTGTGGCCTCCTGTGACCAACCCAGAGCTAGCCCAGTAGAGGAGGAGGAACACATGGCCCAGTTAGCCTTGTTACCCCAGCTGGGAGCCAAGAACAACCACCAGATACACAAGTGAGGCCATTCTAGATCGACTAGCCCCCGGTCAATGTGCCGGTCACAGGAACTAGATCAGCCAGGATCACGAAATCATGGTCCAAATCAGCAAAACCACCCAGACAACCCACAGACTTGTGAGCATTATGAAATGGTTAACTCGTGTTCAGTTCCCCACAAATGCACACCAGATGGATGGACGGTTATGAAGAAAAATGGTTGTAAAGCCAATTCTGTTTCCGAGGCATGACCTACATCATGCCATACCATTTAAATCAGAAAATAAAATGTCTTTAAAGAGCCAGGATATATCAATGCAATATTAGCACCCAACTGGTAGGTCAATTTATGTAAGTGGTTGTTAGTCACCATCCTTTCAGCTCTAGGGGGAAGACAGCTGCCCAGCACTTTCTGTGAGGTTGCAGAGTTAGAATTCCTACTCTAGTTACAATAATTATTTAATTGTCACTGTATGAGGAGAAAATGCCAGTTTGAGGGAAATTTGAATGGAATGACTAAGGAATCAGGCCATGATTCACCTTGACCTTATCTCAGAGGGGTGGCCTTGAAAGAGCTCTCCATCCCATGGTAGGGAACGAGGCTGGAAATAAGCAATTTGGAGCCAGTTATTTTGCTCTTTTGCCTGTTTTCACAGTTAGACTAACAAGGGGAGGGGAAGCCCTGTGGTGAAACCAGCTTGCTTCTTTCTGCTGCCAGGTGGCTGGCTGGTCGTGGATCCAAACACTCTTTGTAGTGATTAAGCATGAAGTTCTTCCAGTGAGCTTCTTTGCCTTTTTATTCCTTCTCTGCACTACTGGTTTCAGTCCTTATGATAAAAACTTCATGTGAGCATCAATTTAAGTCAGATGAAGTACGATGGTGGTTTCCCCAGATAAACAGCCTGGACTTCATGAGCAATTGACAAGGCAAAGAGAAAAATTTCTTTAAGAGACATACACTCAGTTGGGAATTCAGATAGAATGCGTCATTATCGTATTTATCAGAAGCGCAGCCTCTTACGGATTTGAATCTCCAAGTTAGCTAGAAAAGGCAGAACAATTTGAGATACAATTTTGTTCTCTCTCGAATTTTAACCACCAAGCAACAAAGGAGAAAAAAGCTAAAGGCCTCAAACCTCTGTGCTCAGTCAACACACTTCATGCTATTGGGATATCTTTATAAATATAACCCCTTTCCAGTTCATAGAAGTGAAATCTGTAGAACAATCACCTTCCCCCTTTGCAAGGTTAATCCCTCCTTCAGGAAGTAGGTCAGCATAATGCCTAGGACACAATTGGGGAATGAATCATCCCCAAGGTTGAAGAAACCAGCACTATTTTCATGTTCACACCTAAGAAAGTCATTCCTACACTCCTCCTCAAGGTCACTGAGACACTCTTGGTAGGGAGAGGATGAGTTTTAAACCCGCTAACCTCTCTTCTCCTAGACTCCACCAAGCTATTGAAATAGTTCAGCAAAGAGACCAACAAGTGACAAGGCTCATTGCTCAATTGTGATGTGGCTCCTAGATGCTTTTCCTCCTGTTTCCAGAGGCCTTGCTTGATTCGGTTTGTGACTCATGCACAGCAGGCCTTGTTAGTCATAGTTTGAATTTGTTTTTCTTTCTTCATGGATCATCCTGACCAACAGTTTAGTATTTTTTGATGACCTAAAAATAAAAACAACCCTTTGCTCTCCATTTTGATCTTCTTGCCCCTCAGGTTCAGATTATTACTGAGTTTTGACCAAGATATGCCCAGGCAAAACTGAGTGCTTAATTGAGGTGACTGTGTCTGGTATTTACAGTAAATATGTAATTTCCTGCAGGTCACTCAGCCATACTGACCTGAAGGAGCTGGATAAGCAGCTCTCTATTCTGTATGTGGGTTCTCTTTTTGAGAGCATGACCTGACAAGGAGGCAGTTAGGAACCTCTATCATAAATAGGAGTACTTATTTGCACTTGAGATATGTATATAAGAGCTTTTTGAAAGTGGCAAACTAGTATTGACCTGTGGAATATTTTTAAATGCCGCTAATACATTAATAATGCTGGTTTGAGGGAATCTGTTCACAGTTATGGGTAATCTTATACTTCATCGCGACTTGACCTGGCAGAGGAAGACCTCGGATGGCTTTGTCTTGTACATAGTTCCAGCTTGCTGAGAATACCTCATGGAGCTAGCTGTAGGGTATGACCCAGAAGGGTCCATGTTTTGGGAGATATAATAATAGGATTGTTTTAAATGTCTGTTTATGCATCATAGAAAAAGGGATACCAGACTGAGAAAAATTTCCATATTGTTTCTGGTCAACATTACTATAAATAGTGACCTCTTTTAATCTGGATGCTCTAGTATTCCACATAATATATCCCAGCTGATACACATAATTATTTTAATTTACAGAGCTAGTAGGATGACTCCAAAGTTCATGGACTTTGAAGCAAAAATACTACTTTTTAAAATATATGTGTAAATAAAGGTGAGCCGCTCTTTAAGAAAATTCAGAAACAGTCTTCAGTATAGATAATTTGGTTGTTTATTTTTATAAAACTCTTTTAACATTAAGATGACTCAACTTTTAAAATATTTTAGCAACTGTATTTATTGGAAGAACAAAAGAGACGTGTAATTTTTTGACATTTTTCATTTGAATGCCAAAATAATGGAGATATGATCAGTATAACTTGAAATAAATCTGGTTATCAAAATACAAGCTTATTTTCTTTTAGAAAAGTAAGCTGTGTTCTGTCCACATGAAACTACTACTTCTAGTGTTGTAAAACCAAAAGGAATATTACTGCTCGCTTTGAAGTTCCTCTAAGACTACACATTTTCATGAAAAATGAATGACATTTCTGTAGGAAGAAAGCAAAATAATTTTTGATCACTTTGGGGCATATAGCTAGCCTTTCTCTTGTTCTGAGTGCTCGAGGTTTAGGTTACTGATATTTTCACAGAGCCAGGGAGGAAAGGAGCTGTCATATCCTCTAGAGGACCCATTGTTCTTAGTAGTGCCTTAGTGAAGTGCCGCGGCTCAAACTGTCTTACTCTGTGCCCGTGAGCTCCCAGCTCTGCGTTCGTGTTTGTTCAGTCCACCCCAAATTACACCAGGGCTGTGGGCTCTTCCCTGTTCTCAGGAGGCTCTTCTGGTTTGCAATGCCCAAGCTTGCCTCCATTTCCTGAGATTTGTGTCAGCACGAGCACTATCCTCTCGGTTTCTAGTTGGCCCTGGGCAGTAGCTTCATGACCGAAAGCTGGCTGTAAGAGCAACCTTCTCCCTGACCATAAGAACCACAGATGTACTTTTGCTTTCTTCCTGGAAAAAAGTCACTATCAGTTCATTTTATTCTTGCCTTAGAATCTGAGGCAGTGGTCTATTTTGCTTCCTGCTTTTGGTGAATCACATCTTGAATGATTAAGTTGGGGTCTCAATAAGACTGAAACTAATTCGAACCATCTGGCTTTTTTATTATTCCCGAACTCTGACAGAGGCTAATCCTGTATCTTCTAGTTCTAAACTCATATGAGCCTTTGGAAACACTGATTTTTTTTTTTTTTTTTTTTTTTTTTTTTTTTTTTTGGTAAGCATATGTCTTTCCATTTTCTTATTCCTGTTTTCACAGAGGAAGTCAAATAAGTAGAGTCCTATCATCAGTCCACCAGCTTTCTTAGGACATATCTTTACACTACCTTGAGAGGCCAAAGACAACAACAACAGCTTCCACAGAAGAGCCACAAAACAGATCGCCAAATAAGATCTGAATTTTAAATGACATTTTAAATTTAATTAGAGAGCTTAAAGAAGAACAGGAACTACAAGTTCCTTGACTGTAACTTAACAACATTCGAGACCCATACCCCTGATGTCATATTAGGGATCATCTTCTCCAGCCACCTGATACCTCTGTCATTACAAACATGGGAAAATCAGTGTCTCAGAGGCAAGTCTACTTCCCTACAATGAACATGCGTGGAAGAGGACCATTTCCAACCTAGGTCTGCTGACCCTTCACCTCTTCTTATTTATTGTCCCTCAAGCAGTAAGCTCATAAAGTGACATTTGTTCACTGTCTCTATTTTGAAGAGATGCATGGTAGGCACTTAGATGCATGGTAGACACACAAATTATGAGAAAATAAATTTGTTCAAGTATCAGAAAAAAAACCTTCAGCATAAACAATAGTGAAAAATAATAAATAATAAAAATAACAAAATAATAATAAATGATAAAAAATGGAATAAATAATAAATGAAAAAAATAATTAAAAAAAATGAATTTAAGCCCCCAAGAGGCTGCTATTGCAGGATGACCCTCTTCAGTAGTTGAGGTAGCCTAAGAATTTGGCATCTTTTACCTGGTACACAACATTCACCAGAATTTCACACAGGGATGTGCTTTGTTTCCCACACACTTCTCTCCCCACCCTTCTTCCCTTCCCATTTCTAGCATCCTCCAGCTCTTCACCTTCCTCACCTGCTTTTCTTCTCTTTCTTTTTTTCTCCTCATTTAGAACACTCCTTTGACTTTAAAATTCTGCTGTTAATATACTGTGAGGCAACAACATATGGACACTGCAACCAAGATCCTAAAAAGCTGGAGAGAGACTATCCCAGAGGACATGAAAAATACAAATAGCCAAGAACCCTTTGGATGACTCATCAAGGTTTAAGTTGTTTAGCTGTAGTGAGAACCATCCTCACCCAACCCAAGGGACTGGTTCAGAAAGCATCCCCTCTCCTTAAGGTATGAAGGACCACCTGAAGGGCTGACATATGTCCCCTGCTGTGTAGTAAAGGGTTAACTGTAAAGTGGACTTGAGGTGCTCAAACTCTGCACGTTTGAAAGAAAGAACTGGCCTTTGACTTGCTTCTAAGAGATAATCTCTCATCCCTTGGAAAATCCTGCCTCATAAGAGTGTCTTTGTATATCTGAGACCATGAGCCATGCCAGATAGTTTATGTTACAGTGCAAATTATGGTGAATAGCTCTTTTTGTTCAGCAGGGACTCTAGGCTATACTGTATCAGTTTGACCTTTGGAAAGGTTGGAGACTAGCTAAGGTCATTCCTGTGAACCCTCTATGCTTTTGTAACTGATCCTTGGGAAAAACTCTGGACACCATGGCTGGGTGAGCTTTCTGAGTACAAGACATCATACATGTTGCCATCATTGCTGGAGAATTAGGTGCTCTCCATGGGACTCCACAGGGAGAGAACAACTGATTACCCACTGTTGAGTTAGTCTATATCCTTTCGCTGTAATAAAATATGACCATAAGGATAATGGCTTTTCTGAGTTCTTCGAGACCTTCTAGTGAGTCATCAAACTTGAGGGTTGTCTAGGGGACCCTGACACACCTGCAGTTTGTTGACACAGCAGAGATGTATCTGATACACACCTGTAAAATCTGAAAGGAGAGCAGGCTGCCTAGTAGCTCCAATGGAAGAAGCAAAGAAGGGGTAGCTCTGCTCAGTGGTCTGGATCTAAGAGTTTATGGATATACAGGTTCTATAGAAGACCTGGATTGGAGTTATTTTCAGTCTTCCCCCAAAGATCTCTTTGGGGCATGGATGGGACGCCAACAGAAAGGCTTCCCATCAACTAACAAATTGGGGGCTAAGAGGGAGATGGCTGCCCTGAGGAAAATGAGTCACTGAGGTCATCTTGAATATCCCTTGATTTCTCAAGAATCTTGAATGTGTCCGTGATGGAAAGAGTTGTCTTAAGTACTTGTCAGGCACAGTGATGGAAAGCCAACCTAAAAGAGTGTCGGTTAAATTAGAACTTTTCCACTTCAGTTACTGCTCTTCACTTCTTCCAACCCCAAACCTGTAGGAGTCTTAAATAGCAGTTAGGAAGTGGGGGAAGAGTGAATGAGTGAGGGTGAGAGAAGCAGCTAACCGTGGGACTTGTGGAAGGCAGGTGGATGCATGTAGTCGTCTTAAGAAAGGGAACCTAGCTCGTCTATAGAGTGTGCAAGTGTGGTGAGTTTGAGCCCTGCATTGGGTGGAGAGATAACTTAAAAATAAATTCTTAAAAAAAAGAAAAGAAAAGAAAAGAAAGGTCCCATCTGTGAATTGCCTTTGGAAACTCTGGTTATTACTTAGGGTTAGGCCCTCAGAATTACTAAATTGGGATAGTGTTAGTGATGTAAGATCACCTAAAAGAACTGAAACAGTCAGAGAGCCTGCTTGGGGTAGGCGCCAATGGTGAGAAAAGAACCTGCCCTTCTGAAGAGACTTAACAAGAAACAGAAGATACTAAATGAGGTTGTATTACATTACAAGTCATGCCTACTTAGCATCTGAGTCACAAAGATGATCTCAGCCCACATGTTTAGCTCTCCTTTTTCTACCTGAAATCCCAAAAGATAAATCAAACCTAAAATTAGGAAAAAGTAAATTTCTAGAAAGGTAGAAGGGTATCATAATTAAAGGGGCAGAAATTTTCAGCAATTCCTGGAAGATACAAAGAGATGTGGCTGAGTTGATAGAAAAATTAATATCAATCAAGTCGCTGAAACCTTGAATTTCCCTGAGAGAAGAATGGATAAATTGTCCCTATAGAGTCATGGAAAATTCCAGAGTTCAGATAACAAGGCTTATAAGTAGGAGCAGATTTTGAGAGAGTTAAAAAAGTAGCAGAAGAATGTTATGAATTGTTATGTGTACATACAGCACTAGACTGAGACATCTGTCCATGGGCTAGAGCCTCTGAATAAGATTTTCTTTAGTGGGTTCTTGTGGGGGACATTTATGGTAGGCAGTAGAGCCTGAGAAAAAGTTGACAGGTTACATAGGACTCCCTCTGTCCATCCACAAAAATGTGTAGAGCATCAAGATTAGAAAGATCATAGTTTTAAAGTAAATTTATTTAAGAGGTCGGATGAACTTCTGTTACAACTACCTTCTTCCTGATCTTTATGCTCTGCATAGAAAAAAGTGTAGAGAAGAGAGAAGCAATTATTAAGAATTTAATAGAGGAAAGTGGCCCTGTGTTTAAGAGAGATTTGCATCTCAAGTTCCTCCCTTTGAGTGCTGTATCATAGGAAAGTACATCAATTTGCCAGTTGATTATGTAGGCCTGGCATAATATTGTTAACAAAACCTGGGGATGATAGCCCCCCAAACTGGACTATTCCCATTTTTGAAAATAGATGCAATAATCATAAAGAAAACTGCAAAGTGAAACAACACAAAAAAAGGAGCAACGTTTTTAAAGAATGAAAAGGAAACTTTCCAATTTAAAATGAAAACTTGTATGTTAAAATAATTAATGACCAGGCATTTTATAGAATTTAACATATGTTTATTTTAAAAAACATTTTGTTAAGATTAAAATAAACATCTTTAACCTCATAAAGAGTATCAGAAACTAGGGATCAAATGCAAACCAAACAGACAAGTGGTTGAAGTCTATAAAAAATAATTATGATAACCCATGAAAGATTCTTATTTCAGATACTGGTTAGCTGGGTTATCAAACCAACTCTCACAAAATTAAAATTCTCACAAAAATTAAAATTCTGGAAAAATATTTCTACCAGGTATAACAAATATAGAAGATTTATTCTCCCTAAGACATTTTTCCAATCGAGAAAAATTTGTTTCCTTTGAGGAGTGAGCAGACAGAAATCAAAACTCAGGTTCCCTAAAGATGAGAAGTTGTAAGAGGTACAACAAATCAAAATCTCAAAGAATCAGCTGTCAGAGAGTTATCAGTGTGAACTACAAGTGAAATAGTCCACACAGAATTGCAGACTGTGCTACAATTATCTGGGATGACCAAGGAGTGTCACACCTTGAACTAGGTTTAAGATGGTCCAAAATAAGCAGTTGCCTCTGGTCCTTGGCAAAAATAAACAAAAATTCTTTATGAGAGAAGTACCTTTATCTAGATCTCCAATTAATCCCTGACCTTTTTTTCCCTGCAAAACAGTGAATAGCAGGTAGTCAAAGATAACAAGGCATACAAGGAAACAAAGCACAATGAACAAGAGTCAGTAGGAAAACAGATAACAGAAGGAGACCTAACATGGCATCCCATCTCACTCAAATAAAAGCTGAAGTTGTTTCAGTGCTTTGCATAAGCTAGTATGATCCATAACTCCTGAACTCACTCCTTCTTTCCTTTTTGCTCACTCACCACTGGTCACACTGACCTTCTTGCTATTCCTCTGCCATGCCTTGTGTGACTTTCTCTTAGAGACTTTCCTCAGTTTTCTTCCCATAGTTATTTACACACCCTCCTCCTCAGCTCCTTCAGATCTTAGCTCAAATGTCTTCACTTAAATGGGGCTTTCTTGACCACTCTATTGAGAATGGAATCTTTCTTGTAAGGTTTCACATTCTGTCTCATTTCCTTGCTTTATTTTTGTCCAGTATTTGACACTGTCTGCATAGAATATTTTCCTATTTTATTTTATTGTTTGTCTTTCCCCATCATAATGTAAGCTCTTCAAGAGCAGGGAACTTCACTTGTTTTGCTTTTGAAAATAATACTTTATTTTTTTATTAGTTTCAGAGGTAGAATTTAGTGATTCATCAGTTGCATATAACACCCAGTGCTCGTTACCTCAAATGCCCTCCTTAATGCCCATCCCCCAGTAACCCCATCCCCCACCCACCTCTTTCCAGAAATCCTCAGTTTGTTTCCTAGAGTTCACTGTCTCTTATGGTTTGCCTCCCTCTCCACTTTCCTCTTATTTTTCAATCCCTTCCCCTATATTCATCTGTTTTGTTTCTTAAATTCCACATATGAGTGAAGTCATATGGTATTTGTCTTTCTCTGACTGACTTATTTCACTTATTTTGTTCGCTCTTATACCCGTAATGCGTACCTAGAATAGTGCCTGATACCCAGGAGATAATCAGTAGATGTTTGTAGAATGAGTAAATGAATGTTTATACGTAAAGTGCTTAGAAGAGAGCCTGGCACATAGTAACCACTTAATGTATGATGGTTATTATTATCAGTATAAAAAGTGAAAGAATGTTGAATTGATAGGGATTCTAATTCTGAATTGGTTTTCATCAAAGTAGCCTCCAGCTCCAGTGAACTAATTCTTAAGCTGGTGAGGTTTGTGTGAATTATTTACCTGTATGGGAAGGAATTATGACCTCTCTTCCCTTTTATACAAGAGCAATTGATTTTCTACTCTTCTGTTACGATACAAAGAAAGAAGCAAACCCACGGAGCTCAGTTTCGAGGGAAGTGACTTCTAGGACAAAAATCCTAGAAGGCTTTGAAAAATTGAGGTACAGGTGGGACCAATGACAGAGGTCAAGGTACTGTCACAAATATGTGGTCTATCCTGAAATTCCTCTCCAGTGAGTCTTCCCCCAGACAAGTCCCCATACAGGTGGCACTCACAGCATTTCCGTTTTCAATCCAGGTGATGGTGGGGACAGGGATGCCTGTTGCTGTACAGCGCAGGGTCACAAAGGAGCCAAATGTGACATTGTGGGATTCAGGAGCCCGCAGGATTCTGGCAAAAACTGTTAGGAAAACAGAAGTGGTGAGTGACTCCTATAGCGAATGCTCAAGCTGGAGTGATCTTTTATTTATTTATTTTAAAGATTTTATTCGTTTATTTGACACAAAGAAAGAAAGAACACAGGCAGGGGCAACAGCAGAGGGAGAGAGAGAAGCAGACTCCCAGCTGAGCAGGGAGCCCAGTGTGGGGCTCCATTCCAGGACTCTGGGATCATAACCTGAGCCAGATGCTTAATGACTGAGCCAACCAAGTGCCCCTGGAGTGGTCTTTTAAAAAATGCAAATCAAATTGTGTTCTCTTGTGTAAATTCCTTCCACGTTCCTTCTGTATTAAGTATAATACCAAATGCCATGCCCTGGCTTCTAAGCCATTTATTCTAGAACCCTGTGTTTCTCACCACTCTAGGACAGTCTAACTTCATTCCTTCCTTAGGAGCTTGTCCATGCTTTCCCTCAGCCTATTAGACTCCTCTCCCAGATCTTTATGTGGCATGTTCCTTTTATCATCCTCTCTCTGGTTAAGTGGCATTTCCTCAGAAGAGCCTTCCTTGACCACCCAATAGAAGGTATAACCTGCCCCCCATTCCCTTTTCATCATTGTGTTTTATTGTCTTTATAGACCTTACCACTATCTGAAGTTATTCTATTGTCTACCTCTCCCACACCCCCGTTATTATAAGTTTTTGGCAACCAAAAACCAAGCCTGTTTTGTTCAGTACCTAGAAGGAGTGCCTGACCAAAGTAATAGTATTTAATTGAATTAAGGAAATAATTAATGCTTTTTATCTTCAACTGTATCATAGTGGGAGGACAGAAAATATTTGTCAAGCTTTTGAGAGAATGAGATGAGCCCATTGGGCCAAAAAGAAAAATATTTTAGGCCCAGCGTAAGCAGGAGAATAGGTAACTAATATTTTGAGACTGAATCCCTACTGATTAACTGAGAGAAAGTTCAGGGAAGATATGATGTGACAATTGAAATCTTTTTGCAGTTTCTAATTTTAGATTTGTAGGTACAGATTAATTCAACTTCCCGTTTTTGATATTGAGGACTCTAAGAGATGGAGTCTAGCAGAGCATGTCAGAAATACAGAGTTGGGCACAAAAGCCAGAAGAAAAGCAAAGCAAAGAAGGGTCCATCTTTAAGGCAACAGGTGGTTAAAAAAAATACACCAAATGTTTAAAATACAACTGAATCTGCCCCCCCAAAACAATCTGAGCCTGCTTTTAAAAAGTCCTGTGGTCTAATTACCAACCTACAAAAGAACAGAGGTTAAGGAACAGATTAAACAATGTTACAGGGATGCAGTTCATTCCAATCCAGAATGTAGACAGTTTCAATAGGGCAGATTATTTAGTTTTCTGAATAAATAACTTGTATGGGGGTGGGAGGAGGGAATTACTGTAGAGTTATAAAGACTTAGAGGCATAACCCCAAATGAAAAGTGTGCATCTTGTTTGGATTCTTATTCAACGGATCAGATGTAGGAAGATATTTTGAGGTA
Source organism: Mustela erminea (assembly GCF_009829155.1). Lineage (NCBI taxonomy): Eukaryota > Metazoa > Chordata > Mammalia > Carnivora > Mustelidae > Mustela > Mustela erminea. Next base: position 22,072,502 of record NC_045625.1, read on the forward strand.
ACTGGTTAAAATTGCACAGTCCTGGTAGTAAATGGTATAAGAAATTAGTGCTAATTGGAGACAGGTGGTATAATGAACATGGTAATGTGATTATATTGTTTTTTTTTTTTTTAAATCCTTCACTAATGTATATATTGGTTGATTGAACTCATGTCTGGGATTTGCTTTAAAAGAAACCAGCAGCAAGAACATAGTAATAGAATTTAGGAAACAAAGTTGGTAGACTCTTGATCATTGTTGTTGGAGGGTCATGGGAATGTGGAAGTTCACTATAGTACTATATCTACTTTTTTGTGAGATTGAAAATTTTTTAATAACATTTTGAAAAATTGCTGTGGAGCCTAACCCAACAGCTCCAGAAAACATGTGGTGAGACACACACTTCTTCCACTTCTTCTAGCATCAAGTTTTAGAAAGCCCCAAAACTGAAGAAAAGTAAGGCTCTGAGGAGGAAAATTTGGCAGAGACATTGGTCCTAAGAGCCTCAGAAATATCTACAACAGCCTTTTTAAAAAAAAAAAATTAAAGATTATATTTATTTGTTTGTCAGAGATTGAGAGAGAGAGAATACAAAAGGGGGAGCGGCAGAGGGAGAAGCAGGCTTCCCGCTGAGCAGGGAGCCCTTTGCGGGCTTGATCCCAGGACTGCGGGATCAGGGTTGAAGGCAGACACTCCACTAACTGAGGCAGCCGGGTGTCCCCCTACAACTGTTTTAGATCAAAATTCTATGAGGAATGACACCAAGTTGAAATAGAATGTTGGAAAACTTTCCCTAGCAGGTGATGCATACAGCCTGAGAAATTTCATAGCAGAGCGAGTGGCGGTAGCCGCAGTGGTCAGCAGGCTTGCCTCCGAGAGTGAGTGGCCCTGTGTGGTCTCATAGGGCACCATGCTAAGAGGTGCTCATACTTGGCTCAACGGTCTGCTGTCCTTCTCTTGAAGTTACTCTTGATTTTTTTTTTTAAAGATTTTATTTATTTATTTGACAGAGAGAGATCACAAGTAGGCAGAGAGGCAGGCAGAGAGAGAGAGAGGAGGAAGAAGACTCCCCGCTGAGCAGAGAGCCCGATGCGGGACTCGATCCCAGGACCCTGAGATCATGACCCGAGCTGAAGGCAGTGGCCCAACCCACTGAGCCACCCAGGCGCCCTTACTCGTGATTTTTGAACTAAAATCACCTGGCCTACAAATTATGGAGCCAGTCCTGCTAGTCAGGGATAAAAATGCCACCTTAAAGAGGGAGTGAAGCCTGTCCCTCGACTGAAGTTCCAGAAAAGCTGGGCTCCAAGGTGAAATAGGAAATAAAAAGTCACGTAATGAATGAGTCTGAAGGAAGTGTCAATCAAGACTAAGTGACTGAGGCTCTCCTCCCTGGAAATTCTGAATTTCTCCAGCAGACCAGCCAGTGAGGAGGCAGTGCACACTTTTTCCAGATTTACCAGAGTGACACATGGTGACCCATCTGACTCCCTGATGGGAGATTTCTCCCAACTCAGTCTAAGCTCACAGGTTGTGCACTCTTGACAACTGACAGAGACTGACTGCTCTCAGGTATTTTCTCCTTTTCTAATGTTTTCTGGCAACAGTGATGGAGATCTCGGTTGCACAACATAGCTGAGTCCACTTTCATGATTTGGTTGAAAGAACTTTTTGGGGTTGGGACTATACTTATATGTCCTACATTTTTTGAGTGTGGGGCTACTGTACTCATCATCTTATGGGTCCCATTGCCTCTCAGAATCTGAAAAAAGCAGGATCTTTTAGAGATTGGGAGTAGGATTATTTCAGTCCCATAGGTACTGGAAAAGTGTAGCCAGCAGCTGCTGTAGAGAACTCTGTACCCTTGAACATGAATGACAGCCTTCTGGCTAAAGTGAAGAAGACTAAGAAACTGGAGAAGATTCAAATCTAGACACTGTTTCTGCTTTAATTTATAGAGGCAAGAGTTTTCATTTGGGGACTGTAAATTCTTCCTAGAAATGCAGTAATAAGGGAGGATTTATTTTGTTCTGATGTACAGCTTCCCCCCCCCTTTTGGCTAGCATTATATTATTTAGAATATCATTTGGACTCACTGCAGAACTTTTGATGATCTGCATTGCACAACACAGCTATGCATAATGGGAGATGGTAAATAAAATAGATGCAACCTGGCCTTGCAGTGAATTTGTCCAATATATTGCTCTGTCCCATATCAGAACCTTCTGGGGCTGGTGGGGTGGTGTCCAGTGGGGCACAGGATGGTACATGAAGGAGCAGTATTGGCATTTGCAGTGGCTTCCTGAAGGTGTGACTGTGCTAATGAACTTCTGGTCTCCTCCAAAAGGCCAGATAGACCTTTGGCTGAGCCACGGTTTGATTGTATGGTGAGAAAAACACCTTTTGAAAAAACGACTTTGTGTTTTTGAGTTGCTGCCGTGGCATTTTATGGTATGATAACCCTACCACATCCAGAGTCTAGACATTTAGTTAAGGACTTGAGTTTAAGATGTCCATTGTAAGCTCCCACTTTGCTTTTCTTGGGCAACTTTTAAAATAACCACTTAGAGTGAGGCCTGAGAAAAGTTAGAATCCTGCATCCCGATCTCCTATAAGTATAGGTTATTGCTACCCCACTTTTTTTTTTTTTAAAGATTTTATTCATTTATTTGACACAGAGAGATCACAAAATAGGTAGAGAGGCAGGCAGAGAGAGGGGAAGGGAAGCAGGCTCCCAGCCGAGCAAAGAGCCTGGATGTGGGGAGCCCGATACGGGGAGCCTGATGCAGAGCTCGATCCCGGGGATCATGACCGGAGCCGAAAGCAGAGGCTTTAATCCACTGAGCCACCCAGGCACCCCCCCCCCCCCTTGCTACCTGACTCTTTGTCCCCTTCTCTGTGACTCGGTCAGAGGACTTCCCTTCCCTGGGCTCACTGCATACTCCCCAGACCCTGGCTTCTGGGATTTGTAAATAATACATCTTGTGATTCTGTTTCCTTTGTGAGGGTGTGTTGAAATTACGCCTTCAATCACAATGAACCCATGGGTTTCACTTCCCCAGAGTGGGAGCTGGGATGCTGAGGGAGCTCCTTACCAAGCCCGTGTGACCCTCATTCACCGGGTCACAGTCTGCATGCTCTTCGTTCAGTACACCAGACCCAGCTTCTCCACACACATGGTTAAGTCCAGTGGGTGAAGAGGGGAAAAGGCCAGGAATAAAAGGGGAACTGTTTTCTGCATACCCCATTCTTGCCAGAAGATAAAATAGGAACTTGCCCCCTTTTTTCAGTATTAAAAGATGGCTTCCACCCTTCCTGCTAATTTCCCTCTGACCCCAAAGAAGGTCACAGATGTCTCCTTATCAAAATGTTTCTCAACACATTCCCTTACCCTTGTTTGTGGTTCTTCATAGCACTTATCACCATGTCATAGTAATCAGTTTGTTTGTTGGCTTTCTCCTCCTCTGAAATGTAAGCATCACAAGGGCAGAGATTGCTTTGTTCATTAACACGGGCTAATTGATAGGTGGGGAGACAGAGCCTTGCATGGTACATAGCAGGCATTCAATAAATATTTGTTGAATGAGTGAAGGGATCAATGAACTGAATGAATGAGTGACTGTTCTGATGAGTGAGACGGGACAAAGGGACTTGTGTATGTTATGAGTATCTCAGCCCTCTTGGGGCCATCATTCTCCCAGCTACCCTCATACAACAAGGGTATGGGGTTCTCCATCCTTCAACTTGGGGTGGAAGGTTAAGGAGTGGGGAGGGGCTTAGGAGGATAAGAAAACAGATGTTAGTCTAATTCTTAGATGAAAAAGTAGAAAGGTTTATTTTCCAATCCAGTTTTATCAGCAATAAAACTGGTATTTTTATACCCATCTGCGTTTGTTACCAGTTCCAAGCAGAAGAGTTGAAGGAGGGATGACAGAATTTCCACCATATTATCAAAGATGGAAAACAGTAAGGCCATTTGCAATTAAAAATAAATGCCAGACTAACCTCCGTGGATAAAAATACACTGGTAATAATTACGTAGATGTAATTCAGTAATAAAGTCCCATTACTTTGCTGGTAGCCCCAAACTGAAAATGCAGTCCAGGTCATCAGTTTTAAAAGTAATGTGGTATACTTCATATCAAGTAAAATGTTCATTGAATATCTCTATCGTGCATTTTATTAGCATCTGAAACAGCATAAAAGTGTTTTTGTTACATAAACGAGTTAATAGACGGGGTACGACATTACTTAGTAATTTGGAAAACATTTATGACTGTTTTGGTACGGATTTTTAAAGAAAAAACAGGATGCAACTCTTTCTATAGTCTTATCCATTATTCTCCAGTTCCTGTGGGCAAGCAAATTATTGTTCATCTGCATCATGGGAAATAGACATGGGCAATCTATTTACCCTTGGGTTTTCTCTCATGATATTTGTTCATGAGTTTTGGGCTCTAATTTCTCTTGGGTAAATTTACAGCGCTAACTGCAGGTTGAGAATCAATCATACTTTCAAAATTGGGCTTAAGCAGCCAGTGATTCCACAGTCCTTTATAACATAATTATATTATGTTCTTATTCTCACCCATCCCTCTCTCCTTCCCTCTCTCTTTCCATTTTCCAAAGCCCTTTCAGATACATCATAAATCTTACTACTGATTGTCATTTTAAGGGATAATTTGAATTTGTGGTAAGGAGGTGGAGCTATTATTCAGTCTGAAATTGCAGTGGTGGTGCAATGGAGGAGCGCCTAGGGCAGAGAATCCCAATTAAGTCCGGAAAGGAACAAGCCGTTTGGCTGTAGATGAGTTTCCTCTCCTTTCTTAAGGAAGTAGGACGAGAGGAATACTTCAAGTCCCTTATAAATTCTTTCTTTCTTTCTTTTATTTTAAAGATTTTATTTATTTATTTGAGAGAGAGACAGTGAGAGAGAGCACGAGCAAGGAGGAGGTCAGAGGGCGAAGCAGACTTCCCGTGGAGCTGGGAGCCTGATGCAGGACTTGATCCCGGGACCCTGGGACCATGACCCGAGCCGAAGGTAGTCGTCCAACCAACTGAGCCACCCAGGTGTCCCATAAATTCTCTTTCTGAGTATTATTTCAAAGGACACAATGAGCTCACGTGGATTTTATTTTCTCTCATTTTTTCCTTTCTTTGTTTTATTCTAGTGTCCCTTAAAGAGGATTTTGTTTTGGTTTGGTTTTGTTTTTTAGGTTTATTCAGTAATAAAGTCCCATTACTTTAGAATCAAGTACTTGATTACTAAACAGGTTACTTGATTCTAAACAGCAATGACAGAGTTGAAGTGAAAGCAAATAAAAACAAAAAGAATCACGCAGGAGCAGGTGAAATGATTTTATCTAAATTTGGTCATAAGCAACCTGATGTTTAGAAAGAGAAAACGACCTCAAATACCTTATTGGGATGCTCAGATAAGGAGGGGCTATTTCGAAGACTACCAGCCTAAGGTTTCTTCCTAGTGCCAAAATGCCAAAATATGAGAACCTGTGAGTCTTATCCAAAAAACATAAAAGGTTATGTTAGAACGGCACAAAGTTTGGATCTTAATCAGGATGGAAGGTGCTTTCTTGGAAGAAAAACTCTTTTTCTACAAAGTAGGGTTCCCCCACCAAAAATTTGATTTCCAACTACTTTCTTCAAACATATTCCACTAAATATATGTATGTATCTGTGGGCAATTAAAATTAATTTAAATTTGATTGATTTGGTTTGGTTTGAAGCAGTTACATCAGACTTGTCTTCTTGGAGTAGTAATAATTAAAACCTAAGCTGGCATCTTTTTTTTTTTTTTTAAAGGTTTTATTTATTTGATAGAGGTCACAAGCAGGCAGAGAGGCAGGCAGGGAGAGAGGGAGAAGCAGACTCACTGCTGAGCAGAAAGCCTGATGTGGGGCTTGATCCCAGGACCCTGGGATCATGACCTGAGCCAAAGGCAGAGGCTTTAACCCACTGAGCCACCCAGGCACCTTCTAAGCTGGCATCTTAACACTTTTACGTTCCTCCAAAAATTGTAACACCCCCTCATCCCCCTCCCCCCCATAAAAAAAAGGCTTTCAATCAAAAGGTACCTTTCTCTTCCAATCTGTGTGAGATTTATATTCTCATGCTGATTATGTCATTTTGTTTGCATTTTCAGGTTACTTAATAAAAGTAAATGGTCAATGAATACATTATAAAGTAAAGCAACCCATCTAATAACACTTGGTCAAATGCTCACAACATTCCCCACACATCATGTGTTATTTCCTAAAAAAAATAACGGCACTTAGAGTTGTTTATAAGGTCAGCAAAACCAAACAATTGAATAGAACCAGACATTTAAAAGAAGCAGGGCAAAAAGAAAAAAAAAATACCTTTAGTGTCTTGTTCGGGTTCACTTTCTTCTATTAATAGAAATAAGACAAAACAAAAACACACAATAAACACACAAACAAAAACAACACATCATGAAAAGGGAAAAATCTTTGACCACAGAAACATCAGTTGTGCAACAAGATTAATTAGAATCTGCTTGTTTCTTATTTCAATAAGAAACAAATGCAATCAAGGGAAACTGCTGACCTTTACAAGCAAACTATTAAATGACATAAAATTTCAAATTACTACTTTTAGTTGGGCAGTACTACACAGAAAATAAACTACAGCATACCCAACAACATAGCTCATTCATGCATTTTTATTTTAATGCTGACAATTACCCTTTCTTTCAAGGCAACAGACTGCCTACTATTCTGATAAATTGTGTTTTCCCTTTGTTAGCGTGGCTTCTCCTTTTACAAGGCCCTGCTGTGAAGTCAGTGAGCTTGAATCTGGGATCTCAACTATCATTTCTATGGCAATAGACTCATGTTGTGGTAAACAGAGGATTAGGGGGTTTCTGCAGAACAGAGCCTACCACCAACAGAGATTCTCTCCTCCATACCCACTCCCGGAGGCTGCTCGAGAGCAGGGAGGAGCAAACCCTGATCTTGTAGGAAACTACCAGTGAAGCAAGCTCCAAAGTAAAATGTAAAAATGTCTACACTGGGTGGGTATGCAGAACTGAGAATTTGTAATTTTTTTTAAATCCCAGAAAAGAGACAAATTAGTAGTTCCAAAATGTTTAATATGATAACTATATCAGAGGTAGATCACACATAGAGCTCTGTTTTTCTTCCCTGAAAGTTTGTGTCCATGTAGGCCTTTCTTCTTCAAATTTGTAACAAGCCAACAAACGCTGTAGTGTTTGCTTATAAGTATAAAATATCAATGCTATTGTTAAGGACCTTGAATGCTAAGAATGTATTTGCATAGCTAGTCATAGGTTCTGGGTATGTGCACACACTATCCCTTTGCATTGATATTACTCAGCCCATTTTCCAGACAAGGAATCTGAGACTCAGAGCTTTGCTGTATGTTCAGAGCCAGAAACGCCACAATCCAGTTTTCATACATAATTCCCTGTTCTAACGGGCTTCATAGTAAGAAACCCTCATTGTTGTGCTTAATACTCAATCCCCTTAAATGTAAGCAAACTTACAATTTCCCCTTTTAAATTTTATTGTGATTGAACATTCCTGCCTCCATCAACCACGTCAGTGGTACCTTCCTCTTTCATTTTTTTCAAGGTCAAAGACAACTTAAAAGTTGTTAAATTGAGTACATCTATGGTAACAAGGAGAGTTAGAAACTTTCTGTCAAATGTACCTAAACAAAGAAAATTACTTATTTTTTTTAACAACAACCCCAAGATTGCCTGGTATTTGATACTAGTTTTTTTCATGCTGAAAACCGATCTTGTGGATATTTGAAACTGTAGAGATCCCTGGTTTCTAACACAGATATTAATTAGGAAAAATAAATGAAGGTCCGTGTTTGGGCCAGATTAGCCCTGAAAAATTGCATTTGAATGCCTTTGGGCTAAGCATGTTTTCCTAGTTCCTCAACACAAATGTGCTTATTTCCAAATCTTACTGTTTTTGTTTTTCACCAGCCAAGGAACTATCTATGAGTAGCTGAGATGGGTTTGGGACTCCTTGGGAATATGAAGTGTCTTCATTCCCTGGCAGCTATTATCTCCAAAAATTTTTTCCACTAAAGTTCAAAGTCCTCAGTAAATTTTGAGAATCTTACTTGCTCATCATTTTTGTTTTTCCTTCCCTCACACACTACTCTTTTTTGAGTTCTGGAGCAAGTGCAGGTACATTCTCAGTCTCCTTTCAATTTTGCTTAATTTTGCTTTGATCTTTTACTGGACTGTACCTGAGAGCATACTATGAACACCATGCTGACTTGCCTCTGCTATCCCTTTGTACTTACTGCTGTTATGACTGTTCATCTTGCTTGATTTGTTTGGAATTGGGAGCAGTGTGAAGTTTTGAAAGAATGCACCCATTTCCTCCCCGTGGATCCTCAAAACCAACTCAAGAGAGGAAAGATTGTCTACCATTTACCATTTTTCTAAGAGGAGGCCTAAAAGTTAGACCAGAAATTATATTTTCATATAGAGACTCTCAACATTTCTTTCTAGGCATAAGTGCAGATAAACAGCTCTATACGGCTGTATTTATATGTGCTTATATATTTATACAAGTACGGATCGCATTCACACGCATGCACGCACAATTGGTATTATTTTAAATTAGAGAAAACGATGCAAGAATAATCTACAAAACCTATTTAAGCTTGAGTACACTCATTCGGTGTTAGGAGATTGTTGGTTATTTCGAGGTCAGGTTATAGGCCTAGTTTTTCCATGTATCCTGCTTGCTTAGCCTATGATCCCTCTTGACCTCTGAGTTCAGAGTTCAGTAGATAAAACCTACTGTTTTACCATCTATCAATTTTTAAATACTTGGCTTCATGGTCTTTATTCCCATTTAACTGTTTTATGTATAATGCATCAGTGTTGTCTTCCAAACTGATGTGTAATCTCCATTGGGGGGTGGAGGCAGGGAATAGCATAGCACACTTTACCTTCATTATGGTTTCTTCTCCCCCTAAAGTTTAGCACAGTCTCTTGTAGAAGAGAAGAAAATACTTAAACAAGGAGCTGGGTAGTGATACATTTTCCTTTTCAACTTTCTTGAAATTGTTCAAGAAGACATTTAGAATGGAGAATCAGAGACTTCTTTTATTGGAATAATTGCAGATATAATCAACATCTGAGTTAAACAGTATATCCATCATTTTTTTGAATACTTGGATTTATGGGGAACTTAGTACTATCATAGCAACCCATTTAAAATACTGTTAAAAAAAGGAATATATTCTAAAACAAATGAAAATCAGTCTCTTTATAATTACCACCCACAAGACTTAGTTTCTGTTCCTATCCACTGGAACAACAACAACAACAACAATCCATCAAATATTACTAGCGCCAGGTCACCATGTTGATTGCTTACTTTTGAACTTTCTTATCTTACCTACTTATCTTAATTTACCCCCAGAACTAAAACTAACACACACATAGAGAGCCTCACAAATTCAAAGAATAGTAAGACTCTTTCTAATATTCTACTTCTGTGACTATAAATTTACATATGTTTTTATTTGTATTTATATAAAAGTGCAGTTAGGTCAAATCCCATTGAAAATCATGAATCAGGGCGGCCGAGGGGACGTGGGCAGGGATGGGGACGTGCAGCTGGGATGCCGGGGGATGGACGCGGGTGGCGGGCGAGGGGAGGGAGCGGCGGGAGGACGCTCGGGTGGTCAGGTGTGCGGCAGGGCTGGCGCCTGGCTGGGTTGACCCCAGCTCTCTGGGTCGGCCTCCCCTTAGGACTCGGAATGTAAGCCCTCCAGTTCCCTTCCTTTGTTACCACAGGCTGGTCAGGAAAATCATTTGTTCATTATACAACAGTGGTTTAAACAAAACAAGAAGCCTTACTGATTCCTTCAAGTGATTTTTGGGCACTAGGAGAAGGGGACTTTGTGAGAATTGGTGGAGTTAGAACATCAAGAAATTCTGAGGCTGTAAATCAGGAATGAACTAGGTCCCTGGGTGGAGTATAGTGGTACAAGCCTTTCTCAAGAAACAAGAAAGGTCTCAGGTACACAACCTAACCCTACACCTAAAGGAGCTGGAGAAAGAACAAGAAAGAAACCCTAAGCCCAGCAGAAGAAGAGAAATCATAAAGATCAGAGCAGAAATCAATGAAATAGAAACCAAAAAACCAGTAGAACAAATCAACGAAACTAGGAGCTGGTTCTTTGAAAGAATTAATAAAATTGATAAACCCCTGGCCAGACTTATCAAAAAGAAAAGAGAAAGGACCCAAATAAATAAAATCATGAATGAAAGAGGAGAGATCACAACTAACACCAAAGAAATACAAACTATTATAAGAACATACTATGAGCAACTCTACGCCAACAAATTTGACAATCTGGAAGAAATGGATGCATTCCTAGAAACATATAAACTACCACAACTGAACCAGGAAGAAATAGAAAGCCTGAACAGACCCATAACCAGTAAGGAGATTGAAACAGTCATTAAAAATCTCCAAACAAACAAAAGCCCAGGGCCGGACGGCTTCCCTGGGGAATTCTACCAAACATTTAAAGAAGAACTAATTCCTATTCTCCTGAAACTGTTCCAAAAAATAGAAATGGAAGGAAAACTTCCAAACTCATTTTATGAGGCCAGCATCACCTTGATCCCAAAACCAGACAAGGATCCCATCAAAAAAGAGAGCTATAGACCAATATCCTTGATGAACACAGATGCGAAAATTCTCACCAAAATACTAGCCAATAGGATTCAACAGTACATTAAAAGGATTATTCACCACGACCAAGTGGGATTTATTCCGGGGCTGCAAGGTTGGTTCAACATCCGCAAATCAGTCAATGTGATATATAACACATCAATAAAAGAAAGAACAAGAACCATAGGATACTCTCAATAGATGCTGAAAAAGCATTTGACAAAGTACAGCATCCCTTCCTGATGAAAACTCTTCCAAGTGTAGGGATAGAGGGCACATACCTCAATATCATCAAAGCCATCTATGAAAAACTCACCACAAATATCATTCTCAATGGAGAAAAACTGAAAGCTTTTCCGCTAAGGTCAGGAACATGGCAGGGATGTCCATTATCACCACTGCTATTCAACATAGTACTAGAAGTCTTAGCCTCAGCAATCAGACAACAAAAGGAAATTAAAGGCATCCAAATCGGCAAAGAAGAAGTCAAATTATCACTCTTCGCAGATGATATGATACTATATGTGGAAAATCCAAAAGACTCCACTCCAAAACTGCTAGAACTTGTACGGGAGTTTAGTAAAGTGTCAGGATATAAAATCAATGCACAGAAATCAGTTGCATTTCTCTACACCAACAACAAGACAGAAGAAAGAGAAATTAAGGAGTCACTCCCATTTACAATTGCACCCCAAACCATAATATACCTAGGAATAAACCTAACCAAAGAGGCTAAGAATCTATACTCAGAAAACTATAAAGTACTCATGAAAGAAATTGAGGAAGACACAAAGAAATGGAAAAATGTTCCATGCTCCTGGATTGGAAGAATAAATATTGTGAAAATGTCTATGCTACCTAAAGCAATCTACATATTTAATGCCATCAAAGTACCATCCATCTTTTTCAAAGAAATGGAACAAATAATTCTAAAATTTATATGGAACCAGAAAAGACCTCGAATAGCCAAAGGGATATTGAAAAAGAAAGCCAAAGTTGGTGGCATCACAATTCCGGACTTCAAGCTCTATTACAAAGCTGTCATCATCAAGACAGCATGGTACTGGCACAAAAACAGACACATAGATCAATGGAACAGAATAGAGAGCCCAGAAATAGACCCTCAACTCTATGGTCAACTAATCTTCGACAAAGCAGGAAAGAATATCCAATGGAAAAAAGACAGCCTCTTCAATAAATGGTGTTGGGAAAATTGGACAGCCACATGCAGAAAAATGAAATTGGACCATTTCCTTACACCACACACAAAAATAGACTCAAAATGGATGAAGGACCTCAATGTGCGAAAGGAATCCTTCAAAATCCTTGAGGAGAACACAGGCAGCAACCTCTTCGACCTCAGCCACAGCATCTTCCTAGGAACATCGCCAAAGGCAAGGGAAGCAAGGGCAAAAATGAACTATTGGGATTTCATCAAGATCAAAAGCTTTTGCACAGCAAAGGAAACAGTTAACAAAACCAAAAGACAACTGACAGAATGGGAGAAGATATTTGCAAACGACATATCAGATAAAGGGCAAGTTTCCAAAATCTATAAAGAACTTAGCAAACTCAACACCCAAAGAACAAATAATCCAATCAAGAAATGGGCAGAGGACATGAACAGACATTTCTGCAAAGAAGACATCCAGATGGCCAACAGACACATGAAAAAGTGCTCCACATCAGTCGGCATCAGGGAAATACAAATCAAAACCACAATGAGATACTACCTCACACCAGTCAGAATGGCTAAAATCAACAAGTCAGGAAATGACAGATGCTGGCGAGGATGTGGAGAAAGGGGAACCCTCCTACACTGTTGGTGGGAATGCAAGCTGGTGCAACCACTCTGGAAAACAGCATGGAGGTTCCTCAAAATGTTGAAAATAGAACTGCCCTGTGACCCAGCACTTGCACTACTGGGTATTTACCCTAAAGATACAAACGTAGTGATCCGAAGGGGCACGTGCACCTGAATGTTTATAGCAGCAATGTCCACAATAGCCAAACTATGGAAAGAACCTAGATGTCCATCAACAGATGAATGGATCAAGAAGATGTGGTATATATACACAATGGAATACTATGCAGCCATCAAAAGAAATGGAATCTTGCCATTTGCAACAACATGGATGGAACTAGAGCATATCATGCTTAGCGAAATAAGTCAGTTGGAGAAAGACAACTATCATATGATCTCCCTGATATGAGGAAGTGGTGATGCAACATGGGGCTTAAGTGGGTAGGAGAAGAATGAATGAAACAAAATGGGATTGGGAGGGAGACAAACGGTAAGTGACTCTTAATCTCACAAAACAAACTGAGGGTTGCTGGGGAGAGGGGTTTGGGAGAAGGGGGGTGGGGTTATGGACATTGGGGAGGGTATGTGCTTTGGTGAGTGCTGTGAAGTGTGTAAACCTTGCAATTCACAGACCTGTACCCCTGGGGATAAAAATATATGTTTATAAAAAATTAAAAATTTAAGGAAAAAAAATGAAAATCATGAATATCCAACACCTGTTTTTATACTTGCTCTTCAGTTTTGAACACGTGTGTGTATGTGAATATGATTTGATTTTAAGAAAGATAAATTAAGTTTTTCCTATTCGATTCACTGTATTAGTTGATTGGAGAAGAAATTTGAAGGGAAATGTATTATATAGGAAGAGGGAAAGCCCTCAAGATTCCCTGGCAGAAAAGATCACATATGTCACATAGACCTTGTGGAAAGAAAGAAAGAGACCAGAAGAATACACAGGCAGAACTGTGGGACGCGTCCTATCCCTTAAGACTGCAAGGATGATGAGACCCAAGAAGGTAACAGGAATCTGGCCACCTAGACCAAAATCTCAATAGAGGCGGCCTTTGGATATTCTTGCTCTTTGTAGGTTGGCATTGTTTATAATTTTTTTCATTGACAAAAGCTTCAAGAAATCTCTGATCATCTGGTACTGTCAGGACACCATTCTAGGACTTTTTCATTTTTCAATAAAATTATTTGCACCAAGCAGTTAATAAATTGACATACACAGCTAGAAAGTACTGGAGGCTAATTTTGAAGTCAAGTCTTTTAGCTCTTCCTTTCTTTTGTTTATTATTTTTTTTCCAGAGCTATTTGTAGCTCATGTTTATCTTCCTGACTGATGAAAGTTATTTTTCCATCTGTCTTTAAAGAAAGAAGTTGTATTTTATTTTTAAATTTCAACCTGCCTTAGGGAGCTATGTTCCAGATATTGATCGTGTTGAGTACCCTTTTTGTGGATGTTAAAAGCATGTACTTAAATCCATTCCTCGCTTATCTGAGAAGAGCAATCATTCCGTAGAAAGAGAAGTCCATTGTTGAGACCTTATTAAAACATGGATGCTAATCAATACTAGATTATTTGAATCCATTCTTAAATAGACTGCATTTGTCTCACCTAGCACTGTATTTTAAGAATTATTGCATTGGCGATTCCTAGTAGAAGACAAGCACCTCAGACAGCAAAAAGGGTCATTTTAGTTATTTTACCTTTTACTTAAAAAAATTGGCTCAGGGGACTGTTGAAAATTAATCATATTAAGGCTCCGTGGCACTCTGTTTCTGGATTGATTCTTCTTTTCTTTTCCAGTCATTAAAAGAACATGTGACAATAATAATAATAAACCCGAGTAAATACCTGCATTTTCTTTGCTGACTTCTTGGTAGCTAAAGCAAAGATACCCGACCCTGGTGTGCCGCCACTGTTTACATTTCTGTTTCCTTTGAAGCAGAGCAATGCGTAAGGTTTATCCACTGTGGCTCTGTCTCTGAGGGAGTCAGAATGCAGGCTCCTTTGGAAAACATGCACGGCCCCCTCACAAACAGCCTTCCTTTGCATCTTCAAAGTAAGGCTGGCCTGGCTCTGTGACATCACGATTCTCTCAAGTGGCTTGGGCTGGAAACATTTCTGTGGCCTTTGAGATAATAACATTTTCCCAGCTTGTAAATATGGATGGTGAATCATGACCATGAGCAAGAAGTGTTTATCAAGTAAATCAGGTAAGAGCCACACGAAGTTAACTTGTTCTTAGTTTAGTTAGTCCTAGATGGAGGTGGGAGCCACTAATAAGAATATTTTGGCTCAAACGTTCTGAAAAGGTATTAGAACTTTAACCATAAGGCAAGGAAGATGTTGGACTTCAGTTGTGATTCAAGTTTTCCATTCTTTAAAAAAGTGTATATTCTGGGTTTCATGGAAAGAGATGCTAAGTTGCTTAATTGCCAGGACAGAAGACTTTCTTGGTTTCTCCTTTTTAAGGGTTTAATTTTAGAGTGACAGAAGAGTTGCAAAGATAGTATAGAAGGTTTCCAGTAATTTTCACCCATCCTCTAATATTAACATCTTACCATGTTAATGTACCATAAATAACCATGGTACATTTATCAAAATCTTAGTTCACTTTTAAATCATATTTTTGACCTAATCTCATGAAAAGGAAGGTACTTGAGCTCTGACAGCAATTAAAGTAGGTAAAATTTAGTAAGAACAAGATTTTCTTAAATTTTAAAATAATAATAATAATAATTATTATTATTATTTTAGCTCACTAGAAGTTTTAACTGGGAAAAGAAACAGGAGCTATAACCTTAAGCTTAAGTGACACCATGATATCCTGGTTGTCTAAAGAGGCTTGGCTTGGGAACATTTCTGTGGTTTTTGAGATGGAGTTCCAGATGTCCAAATAGGACCACAGCCTCTAAACTGTAGGTCCCCATGCTGAAGAGATGACATTTGAAAACCATGTCTAAGAAAGGACACACATGTTATAATCTCGGTGTTAGTCTGTAAGTCAAATTACGGTTTTTATGGCTCCCCAGTAGATACTGTCTCATACTCTCTAGTCTGTCTGTTACTCCCTGACTCAGCAGCACCCTGTGCTCTCATGATAAATCTGCTTCTCCCCAACCCCATCACTGTGATAGGATCTGTACCATGAGCTGCTGTTCATCAATCAAAGCCTTGATGGACCTCACTTCTCTGAAGCTTTCCCTGACCTCCCACCATCTTCCCTGCCCTGTACTTCTATCACTGCAAATGGTTGAACTTTAATTTTTGTAATTACTTACTTACATGCTCATCTTCCTCACTAAATTTGAAAACTTTTCCAGAAGTGAGCCATTTTTTTAATCTCTGTATCCTTAGAAATAATCTCATTCCAAGAAATATAGTAGTGAATAGGTTTAAAGCTTATTCTAACTTTTATCGTATGAATTACGGATAAGATTTTTCCTTAAATTTTAACCTTTGTTTGGAATAAAGACATTCCAAGTAGAAATCCTCAAGTCAGTACTTCTCAATTTGTGGTAATGGACTACTTGGGTAAGGTTCATTTGGGAAATTGTTAGAGGGCCCTAACACAGACCTATTAGATCTGAATCTCTGGGGAATGCATCCTTGAGCTATAACTTCCCATAAGATTTGCACAGGCTTTTGACGTGCATTGAAGTTTGAGAACTACTACCTTGGAGGAAGAGTTGTATTCGTCCATCAATTTTGTTATTTTCCATTTCTTTCCATAGAGGTTTTGAAGTGAATATAATTAATGATGTGACAGTAAAGTCAACGAAATAACGAACACATTAGTATCAGGGCAAAGGAGACTTCTGGTCGGTTTAGTGTAACAGATACTACGACGTGGATTCCGAGATACGTGCCAGGTGGCACAAAAAACAAAGTAAAAATAACTTACAGCATTCTCACTATAAGGAGGGAAACAAAAGTTCACTTTCTCAGGAGAGGCCTTTCCTCCCTCACCCAGGCACTTAATTTTTAAAGCAATATTTTACTTAATATTTACCTTAAAGTAGTGAATGATGGAATGATCGATATTTTCAACATGATTTTTTGGCAAACTGCTATTTCTGTAGTGAGTTAAATATGTGGTAAGCCCAGGGTGTGCACTAAGGTTGCTTTGATTTTCCTACTGAGGATGCTATGTTTTTTGTACAGGTTGACTCTAAACAGCCCGTTTCCCCTTTGCCAGTAAAGGCACATCTTCATATAGCTTCTTAGATAAGCTTTCTCTGATAAAAGATCCCAGTAGGGCCAAACCAAAGTTATAATCTCTAACAAGTACCAAGCATTCCAGTGTAAAACATTGCTGCTTGAAGGTAGATTTATGCTCTTTGGAAACCAGAGGAGCAGTTGGTAATGTTGACATTCTATTTATGAAATCTGAGAGACCTAACCAGCAATATTCTCTGGGTAGAATGTAAACATAAACAACAGGCAGCAAGACCACCAACAGCCAATCCAGAAGCCCCCATGTAGACACAGCATATATGCTACCTTAGTCCATTTTAAGAATCCTATGCTGTAAGTAATATGGCCCCCATTTCCCAAATGAGGAAGTAGACTTGCAAAGGTTGAGTAAATCATCCAGCCTCATGTAACTAGAAGTGGCAGAGTCAAGATTAGCACCAGATCTGTCTGATGCTAAAACATCTGAGCACTCCTTATTCTGGTCTATGAAACAAACACAGAGAAAGGGAGAACTCAAGAGTCGGGTAACTGGAAGATATCCTGGCCTCAGAACCAAGATGTCTGAGGTCCTTGCTAACTTGGAGAAAGTACTGATTTTTCTAGTCCCAGGTTTCCTGATCTGTGGAACGGGGGATGGAATTACCACTTCAGACTGAAAACCTATGAATACTCTTCTAATGGAACCAAAGTTAAAAATCAACTCTCTTTTAAAGAAAAAGATAGGTTTTTGTTTTGTTTTGTTTTGCCATTGAACTTGATTGCTTCTACCTCAAAGATAAAGATGATACATGGATGAAAGAGGTATGATTATCTCCACAAGTGTTTTTTAAAATCATCACTTCTGTTCCACAGAAGTTACATTAGTCCAAGAACTAACACTGATAACTATTACCTGAGCAAGGGCTCTGTACAGTCTTGTAAGAGCTTTAAATATGTTATCTTAGTTTATCCTTTTTACAACATATGAGATACAAAGTATCTCAGAAACTGAGGCGCAAAGAGACTAAGGAAACTACCTGACATTCCCCAAGTGTTGGGGCCAGATTCTGAATTCAGGAGTTTACTCTAGACTCCGGAGCCCATATACATTAGCCAGTACATTAAGTTCCCTCTAAAAATCATGCCTTGAGGCAAAAATGAACTATTGGGACTTCATCAAGATCAAAAGCTTTTACACAGCAAAGGAAACAGTTAACAAAACCAAAAGACAACTGACAGAATGGGAGAAGATATTTGCAACTACATATCAGATAAAGGGCTAGTATCCAAAATCTCTAAAGAGTTTATCAAACTCAACACCCAAAGAACAAATAATCCAATCAAGAAATGGACAGAGGACATGAACAGACATTTCTGCAAAGAAGACATCCAGATGGCCAACAGACACATGAAAAAGTGCTCCACATCAGTCGGCATCAGGGAAATACAAATCAAAACCACAATGAGATACTACCTCACACCAGTCAGAATGGCTAAAATCAACAAGTCAGGAAATGACAGATGCTGGCGAGGATGCAGAGAAAGGGGAACCCTCCTACACTGTTGGTGGGAATGCAGGCTGGTGCAGTCACTCTGGAAAACAGCATGGAGGTTCCTCAAAAAGTTGGAAATAGAGCTACCCTATAACCCAGTAATTGCACTACTGGGTATTTACCATAAGATACAAACGTAGTGATCCGAAGGGGCACGTGCACCTGAATGTTTATAGCAGCAATGTCCACAATAGCCAAACTATGGAAAGAACCTAGATGTCCATCAACAGATGAATGGATAAAGAAGATGTGGTATATATATATACAATGGAATACTATGCAGCCATCAAAAGAAATGAAATCTTACCATTTGTGATGACGTGGATGGAACTAGAGGGTATTATGCTTAGTGAAATAAGTCAGTTGGAGAAAGACAACTATCATATGATCTCCCTGATATGAGGAAGTGGAGATGCAATGAAGGGGTTTGGGGGGGTAGGAAAAAAATAAATGAAACAAGATGGGATTGGGAGGGAGACAAACCATAAGAGACTCTTAATCTCACAAAATAAACTGAAGGTTGCTGGGGGGAGGGGCTTGGAAGAGGGTGGTGGGGTTATGGACATTGGAGAGGGTGTGTGCTATGGTGAGTGCTGTGAAGTGTGTAAACGTGGCAATTCACAGACCTGTACCCCTGGGGCTAATAATACATTATATGTTTATAAAAAAATAAATTATTAAAAAAAATTGTGCCTTGACTAGTTTATCATTCATGGAAATGAATATACTAATTACAATTTGAAGGTCATATATTTGATTCCTGAGGGAAATAACTTAAGTAATAGTATTTGAATTCCATATTGCCATTGAGTTCTAATAGCTTTCTATTATATCTTTCCAGGATTCAAAGTTGTTACATTTTGAAATTAAGGCCAGT
Organism: Mustela erminea; assembly: GCF_009829155.1. Classification (NCBI taxonomy): domain Eukaryota; kingdom Metazoa; phylum Chordata; class Mammalia; order Carnivora; family Mustelidae; genus Mustela; species Mustela erminea. The sequence goes on from NC_045625.1 coordinate 22,091,616, forward strand.
AGAGACATGGCCTTCTCTGTCTTGCATGGTGTGAGATGAGTCTCTGTTGCGTAAATCAGCGCATTAAAGAGAAATAATGTTTCCTTTTTTGCCTATGTATGTTTGAAACTGTGCAGCTCATTTTGATACCTAAAAAAGGAAAATCAGAGTTTACTCTGATTAGACTATGTGTATTTCAGGTTGCAGTAACTTTTCATTTTCAAATAATGTAACATCCATGGTATATTAAACAATTTAAGACAAATCTTTGAGGCACATTTTTTTTCTTCAAACCTGCAGTTAAAGAGGGCCTGTTTTTTTCACTTGTTGTAGTATCTGTTCAGTGCTATAATTATTATATAACTTTTTCTTCAGTGACAAGTCTTCAACTAAAGGATTGCTATACCATTGTTTCTCGAAAGCACTATGGGACTTTTTAGTTGGGAATGCAACGTTATAGCCCCTTAAGTGGAAATCAGTGGCTAGAACTCTTCTTTTAGAGCATGCACCTTATTAATCATGCAGGTTTAATATTGTCCGTGATAACCCCCAGGGATATCAAAAACTTACGCCTTTTTCTTTGGTTTGGTTTTTAGATACACAGTGTACTCATGACAGCAAATCAAACCTGTTAGTGGCATCAAGCAAGTGGAATTGATGCCGGGAACAGGACCACCGCAAATTTTATTAAAACTGCAAATCACTGAGAGCACAGCACACATTGGGGTTTAAATACCTCTCTCTGTGGCATTTGTCATATTAAGAGCTGCAGCATAAACAAAGGAAAAAGCAAATCAAATGTTGTGTCCACATTGCATGATTGCTTCCACTCTTCTGGATGCAATAAGGAAAGCTGATCTCTAGGAAAGAAGGCAGCTGGAAGTCTAACATTTTTGAAGACAATGCTGGTCTCCTCTAGTTCGATCTATTGACATTTGCCTCTGGGACATCATGTGTGTGTATGCATGTTTATATGTATGTGTGTATATATACACATGTATATGTATATATACATATATATGTTTATACGCATATATACAAATCTGTATATATATACAGATAATACAGATCTGTATATATGTATATATAAGGTATATGTAAAATGATTTAGTTTTATTTTTTGAGATTCTCTTGTAGTCTGATATACTGCATATATCTGCAAGAAATCTTCCCCAAGAAACCTTTGATAGACGATGTCAACCCTAAGGATACATGAGAAAGCCTTTCAGACTGCACAGAAACAGACGGTCAGTACTCCAAAGCCTTGACAGGTGATCGGGGCTCCTGCACTGAGGCCACTTACATTCGCTTGGTGGCTCACCTTCCCTCCTCGCTCCCCAAAGTGCCTCTCTCAAGTGTTGAGACAGGGTTTTGCTTTTTGAGATCTCCAGCAAATGAGGTATTGTCTAAACACCTGGGAAGCCTACAATAACCCTCGACCTCAGAGGATTCTGTTCTTAGTCTTGGTCTGCTTCAAGGGCTCCCATCTGCAGCTTTGTACTGGTGCTAAGCCACCTCTCCCCACTGCTGATTGCTGACAGAGAACCCTCCCTTGGTTCCGGCTCCTCTTCTGCCCAGTCTTTTCCTTCATGGCTTTAAACCTCCAAGAGTAAACAAGGTAATAATAGAAAATGCAATTGACTGGGAGTCCAGTACGTTCCAACATACATCTATTTTTAATAGAGTCTCAAGTATTCTGCACTTAATCAGTTTGTATACACAAAGCAGAATTTATCTGAATGTGAAATTCACAGAAAGTAATAAAATCGACACTCAGCTCCAGTGAAATAAACCATTTCATAACAGTTAAGTCAAAGTATATAAGGGAATCATGTAAGAATCTAGGGAAATACAAGAAAATTAGATATTTGTAATTTTTTAAGTGGATCTTTTTCAATGATTAAAAAACTCAACAATGACTTCTTTGCTAAAAAAATTATATTATATTAAAAGTGTTTAATTTCTGTGGTGTAGTGTTTATTCAACATGATTTTTTAAAGACAGAATAGCCCTCTGGTCAAAAGCAGGAAAGTGAAAATCACAATCTTGCATTTTAGAGGTCATCCAAAGCCTCCATGATGCAATCTCTCCTTAAAAACTTCGGCCCTGCCATCCAAATCATCCCATTCCATTGCCACTTCCTGTGCCACTGAGTGTCTGTCTTCCTGGCCTTTAGAGTACTTAGAGAAAACTGATTCAGTAGGGATACAAAACAGAGACAGCATGGATCATTCTTTGGATACCCACCATACCTAAAGTGGGACATGAGGCAGATTGGAGAAACTCTCTTGATTCAGAATTTCTTCTGTAGGGCACTGAAAAGTGTCTTTGTCTCTGTTTTCAACCTAACAAAACTAATAGCAAATATAATTGGTGCTAGTGAGGGGTGGGGGGTTACATTGGATCATGCCACTGAAAATGCTGTTTTCATCTCTGTGGGGAACTGATTGAAAGAAATGATCTGAAGAGGAAGGAATAGTTCGAGTTAAATATAAGGAGATCTTTATGAGCTGATATGATTGATTTATTTTTGCTTTATCCTTATATCTTCATTCTTGTATTTGGAGGATGATCTCAGCTTGAGGACAGAAACCACAAACCAAGTGTGATTGTCTTTAAGACTGGTAAGAAAAACCTGAATTTCAGAGATATTAAAATGCACAACAAAGAAAACAAATATTAGCCAGTGGTGATTGTAAGGAGCTAGCATCTCTGAGATTCACCCTAGCCATGGTAAAATATTTAAAAATGAACATCTTAGAATGTATTGAATGTGATATGGACATTTCTCTTGCCCTCATCACATCCTGCCATGAAACCTGTCCTAAAGGCCATTGTCACAGAGGTACATGGGACAGGGGTTAAACTTTCCAAAGGAAGAGCCTCCACTGTTATGAGATGGACCACTCTTTTCTGCATTTCCGGTGACTATGGAATTTGGGAAATGATAGATACTTCTGCACCCGTATTAAATCAGCATACCTGTATAGTTCTCACCTAGCGGTAGTGCTTCACTTTAACATGGGAACTTCCTTTGTTTACTTTGAGTCAATAACACCCAACCACCTGGAGAAAATGCTCACTGAGAAATCAGAACCCAAACTGAATTTTAGTGTTGGAGCCTCCAAGCCACTATGGAATCACAGATTCCACGTCTGCCCATAAGTAAGAAAAAAGAGTCAAAGGGCGGGGGAGAACCCACTCGTAGGTGCTGCCCTCTGAACTCCTTCACTTCTCCTCCATCCAGGTGACTCCCTTCCTCTTGCCTCAAACTTACTGTCTGTATGGACTGATTCCCCCAAGGTAATGGCATGTTTCATGTTCTTTTCATCAGGACCTCACCCTCCACCCCAGTTCTTCAGCCAGTGCCCAGGTGTTGTGAATATCTAATCAACATAGGAACCAATTGCCTTTGATAAAACTTTTCCCATCCCTTAGTTTGGTCTAGAGCAGAATGGAGCAGAACTGCAAACTCATAACAGAAACCAATAACATCAAACCAGTAACAGAAAGGTTGATGTCACTTTGTCAAAATCGTATAAGGTTTGGGAGAAATGAATTTTTTCCAAAACTTGAATACATGTATTAATTCTTCCTCTTTATAAAAATCTAAAAAGTAGGGGCACCTGGGTGGCTCAGTGGGTTAAAGGCTCTGCCTTTAGCTCAGGTCATGATCCCAGGTTTTGGGATTGAGTCCCACATTCGGCTCTCTGCTCAGCAGGGAGCCTGCTTTCTCCTCTCTCTCTCTCTCCCTGCCTCTCTGCCTACTTGTGATCTCTGCTGGTCAAATAAATAAATAAAAACTTTTTTAAAAAATCTAAAAAGTATAAAGAACTGTGTAAAGTGTATGACAAGACTTTTACCTACTATGTAATTCTCCATGCAGAGATGGTGACTATTAACAGCTTATTAGTTCATACATTCTAATATAGAATATATAAAACGTACTTTTCTTCAACTTTTTCACTTATGAACACATTAAAATTTCTAACGAGTTAATATTTCTAATGAGATAGAACAGAACCTTGCACATTGCACTATATAAGTACTTATTAAATAATTATAAATACAGCAAATAATTGTATAATGTTTGCTGTGTGCCTGTATTAATTCATGTGATCATTGCAACAACCTAAGAGGTAGGGGCTATTTTTTTTTTTACCCCATCTTAGAGATGAGGAAGCTGAGGCTCACTGATAGAAAACAGACCCAAATCATATATTTTACCCACATAGATGGTAGGTAATTGTAGAAGTGTATAGCTTGATCTCATTCTTAATAGCTGCCTGGAATTTTTTCACATATTTTTGTCAGTTTCCTATTGATGCAAATTTATTTTATTTTTTGCAAATTTAAATTCTTTAAAAATTTTTACTGTTGTAAATAACTATGATAATCTTTTTTTTAGCTTTGTGATAATCTTGAACATATATATATAATTCCTCTAGATAAATGATCAGAATTAAATTATTGAAGCACATGTGTACACATTTTAAAGTTTGATTTTTATTAAGAATGAAGAATAACACCTCCACTAGACTGTACCAAATAATAAGAATAGTTGAAAGTGTTGGTTTCTTTATTGCTGTCATCCTAATTGTTGTCCTTTATAAGTAATCTGTTTTTTCTTCAATAATTTAAGATCACCTCTTTGTCTTTGGTGTTTATTATGTTGAATCTGGGTCTGAAACTATTAGCGTATCTGCTCTTTGGTTTTACTGGTTGGGATTCATTGTGTTTCTCGCACTTGAAGATTTAAAGTTTTCAATAATTTTAGCTAGTACTTAGTCATTAAGCTTCTAAGTATAGCCTCATATTTTCTCTCTTCTCTTCTGTAATGCATATCCATAACTATTTCTTTAATTCAGTTTTATCTTTTCCATCTCTCTGCACTGCATTCTGAATTCTGAAGAGGTGACTTCTAATGTGTGCGTTCTCTTTATCTCTAAAACAGCATCATTCATCCATTGAATTTTAATTATGATTATGTTTTGCATCTGTTAAAATTATTTAATTCTTTATCAGAACTGCTTTTCTTCTTCTTATGTATTTTTCTTTCTCCTTTTGTGTCTTTAATTAGTTTACACATATTTATTTTCAAGCCTCACATTGGGTTAGCTGAATTTCCTGGGGTTTTGATCCCTTTGTATATTGGGTCAGCAAACTCTCACTTAAGGCAGTTTCCTGTGGGTGCTATAATTTTGCATTGTGAACTCATCCTTAGTGTGGCTTTATATGAAAATCCTATATAATTTGGGGAAGGTATTTTTTAAAGCTTTTTTGTTGTTAAATTTTTGGTTTGGGACCAATATTTATGTTAATTTCTCTAGCTTGGCAGCACCAGCCTGTGCTGGCAGTATGAATTCACTGTCAAACCTAGAGGGGATATAGTCCTAAGCACTGAATATAGATTTATTTATAAGAAAACTTGTTTTTTTTCTTTCTCACACCTAGAATTCAGGTAGAAAAACAAGCCTCTGCGTTGTCTTTATATACCATCGGATGGACTTTTTCTGGTCCATCTTTGCACTTCTATGATTCTGAGCTTTATAGAAGGTTCTCAGGGCTAACATTCCTTCACAGGAGCCCAAGATCTTGTCTCCTATCCCCTTAAGGGTCTTAAATATTCTAGGTTATAGAGATGGACACCTGCGCCTTTACCTTCAGGACAATGTAGAGCCAGCTCATGAGCTTTCTGCTGTTTTTTCAATTTCTAGTTATTCCTGGTCGCTGGAGATATAATTATATCCTGCGGGTTGTATGACTAACCCAGCAATTCTGGGTGTTTGTAATAGGAAGATATTCATGGTATCTTGTCTGTTATATTGCCGATGCTGTAAGTGTTTAAGCTTACGTTTGTATATTTGGTGTGAAAAGATGCCATGATTAATTCCTTCAACCATTCTCTTGCAATAATTGTTAAATCCTTTGCCCTTTTTTCCTTCCTGGCAAACTCCAGTGCCTGTATCTTGCCTTTGGATTTGCCATTCTACTTTTTCTGAACGTCTTCTACTTTTTCTGCAGTGAGGCACATTGATGTCACTCCATATTCACAGTCCCATTCTCTACTAAAACTTTCATGTTATGTAGGAATCCTAGTTACCCTTGTGAGTCATCTCTCCCATTCCCAATAGCTATTTTAAAACATTTCCACTCTCCTCAGCTCTCCACCTCCCTTTACAGAAGTATTTTCAGAAGATAAACTTACTTTCTACTTCCTAAAGGAAATAGGAACCAACAGAGCTTTCTCAAATGCCATCTACCAAACTCATTAACTTGTTTATACTGGAATATACCCCCTTTCTCCTTCCTATTACAAGGAAGGAAGTTCCTTCTTCCTAAGTACAGTGATCAAATAATTTATCATCGAAGCCTGGATACTTTTGAAGGTACAGGGAGGACTCTATTAATAATTATTCCAGGACAACAGGTGTAAATCAGAACTGTCCTGGGCAAACTGGGACAAGTGGTCTCCCTCCATATAGGGCTTATCACTCTACTTGTCCCCTGAATACACTGTTTTTGCCTTCTCAAGGCATATTCCCTTGAATATTCTACCTCTCTCCTTTATATATAAATGTCCTTTTCTCTGAGACACTTCTCATTCATATTTTAAAATTTTCACATTTAAAAATTTTTAACATTTTAATCTTTTTTTTTTTAATTTTCTTTTAAAAAAGAAATCTTGCAAAACACCATTACTTATGTACCATATATACCTCTAGCTACTGCTCACTTTTTTGGCTTTTCCGTTTCAGTACCAAATTTATTGAAAAATTTGTTGATATCCACTGTCTCCTTTTTTCAGCTCCTGTTCTCCATCATTTATAGAATCTTGGCTTTTTCTCTCACCCCTGTTCTGACACTACTCTTGGCAATGTTACATATGAATATCTATTCCTTAATAGAACACATAGTATTTAGCTTTACTCAGTCTCTTAGACACCTCTGTGAGTTAGATGTCCTCTCTGTTCCTTAGTTTCTTAAATGATGCAATGATAGGACCTTCCTCACTGAATGTTAGTGAGGATTCAATAAAATAATCCACATAAGCATTTAGCATTTAAAATGTTAGCCATCCAAGTGCCTTCTTAGCACAGTAGGCAGCGCGTCAGTCTCATAAAATGTTAGCCATCCCATTGCTCATCCTTTTGGAAATACTTCCATGTTTGGCTATGCTTGAATTAGATGGTTCATTAGTAATTTTATATGTCACTGTTTGAACTTTTTAAGATAAGACAGAAAATTAGGATATGTTCATGTTGTCATTCCAGAGATCCAGTAGCCTAAGACTGGCGATCTAGAAAGGGAGCTTAACTTTTGTGTTGAAGGCTATTTCATGTTTGTTACAGTGGTTAAGATTTAGTGAAAACACTCTCCCAAATCCACAGTTGGTATACTTCTCCTTATCAGAAACTGACAAGGGCAAACAGCTTTTCCATGGCATGACCATGGTCAGTACATGTAACCCGGCATTGAATGACATCATGGAGTTCTCATTCTAATTTGCTCAAAATAATTCTCAGAGTTACTGACACAATGCGTAACAAATGGTCACCTGCCTCACTCACTATGGCCCAGCTGTATCCTCAGCCCTCATTATTGCCCAGTTAGTAGGTCTTTACAGACATTCAGGGTCATACCAGTTGCTTTTCATTTGTTTTTTCACCTGTTCTGAATTGTTGGTTAAATTGGCCCTTCCTTTAAATAGATCATGTCTGCACTGTATCTTTTGGAAATGTCTTAACTATTTCTTTAAGTGGAAGCCAACCTTTCAAAACCTCAAGAGAAACTACACAGACTTGCTATAATTCTCTAACAGTAATGATTATAACTGATGCCATTTATTAAATGTTTATTATGTACCAGAAACTGTGCTCAGCATGTCACAAATTTTCACATATATTGGCTGCTTTAACAGGGACTAAAATGGAGTAGAAATAGATGTGTGCTAAAAGGATCATCTTACCTACTGTTAGAGTAACTTTAAATGGTATTGTGTGCTCTCAATACTAGCGAGATTAATATAACCTCTGTGTATATTAACTATTAAGGCAATGAGCATGACCATGTAAGTGTTAAGAAGAAAGAAGACAGTATTCAGTTTTACTGATATGTGTGATGCAAAATTAAATGTCAAAGCAGGACCAAACTGTGTAATTGGACTCCAAGTAATTGTGATTTGTGTTCATTTTCTGTAGGTCACTGTTGAAGCAAATATTTTTAATATCTATGATGATACTGACCTAAACTATTAACATTTACTGTTACAATAGGGAGGGCTTATATTTAATATCTTGAAGAGGAAAATCTTTGTGACACTTTATACAAATTGATAACATTCACTTTGTATTATGCCACGTACATCTCAAGGAAACACTGAGTCTAAGCAGATAGTGTCCAAATATGTGATTGAGCATGTTTGTATATTTATTTTTCACTGAATAAGTTGTATCAAGTGGTTATTGCATACTGAGCTTTAAATACCATTGCTAATGTTGAAGATAACTAAATTACAGCAACTATGCCGAAAATATCTTTTTTTTTTACATCTGACAGCCATTATCCCATCAACCTCATTCTTTTCTATGAGGAGTTAATGGAGATTCTATGAGCAATCGAAGCAATGATGTAATAAAGATGTTACCTCAATTAGAAACAAATGTGGGAAATGAGATTCTTAGTGCTGTCAGAGGAAGGGCTCCCTAGGAAATAAAAATAATCTAAAAGAATCTAATAGAAAACTGTATGATTGAAAAGGAAGAGATGTGGGTTTACGTGAATAGGATGGAATCAAAGTAAGTAGGGGAAACTCCCAGGGTCTCTCCCAAATGAACTATAATATGGTCCAGTGTGAGAAAGTCCAAGTACTTTATCAGTCAGATAAGAGAAAAGTAGAAAAATAGGTGATTCCTTTAGTCAAAATTTATTGGGTGTTTACAAAGGGCCAGGCACTCTGTTAGCTACTATCAACACCACCTCCCTGAATACTCATAGCAAATTCCACTTTTCAGTTGAGAACACAGGGAGCCAGAGAGATTAATTCTACAGCATAGAACAGGAAGAGCTGGGAAGAGTGTTGTACTTAGTTTGCTCACTGGGCACAGGCATGCTGGTAGTTTCTATATTTAAGCAAAATGTGATGTGATTTGAGGTCAAGAAGGATCTGACAATCATGGGTAGAACACCTAACCCTATCTGGATTCTGGTTTCTCAGTGAAGACCTTTACAACTAGTTGCTGAATTGGTTGATTTTAAGAGAACATTTTAAATAAATGACAAATATTTTGACAATATAACTCACGGAACTAAAAATAGTTTTCGTTATACATTTTGAGCCAGTATTTTATTTTTCTCAACCCTTTGTGACAGAATACAACCTAAAAAAAGTCACTTTTTTTTTGTTAATCTTTTTAAAGTCATGTCTATATGCTGATAAAGATAAAATGAGGGTTTTCAAATTTATAAGCAAGGGAGAATTGTCTGAGTCAAATAGAAGTTCTGAACTGGTGTCTTGCTGTATTAGTATTTTAGTGAATTTAATCTGTTTTGGTCAAAATTACCAGGGATTGTGGGCAATGGATGGAATATGACCCAGGGCACACTTCTTTCTCTTTTCAGTTTTTCTTTTCCAAGTTTTGACCTTATGCTTTAGTATCTGGAACAGCGGAGGGAACTGATCTACCCACACATCTGCCGCTGCAAGCTAATGTCCAGCCTTCACAGTAGAACGTGAGGCCCTTCTAATAGCCCCATAACGGGAAGGAATGCAACTCCTTACCCTCAACTTCCAGCTTCACCAATTTGGAATATGCCGTCCCGAGGCTGTTTTTTGCCACACATCGATAATGTCCTGCATCTTCCTTTTGCACATTGTGAATCCTTAAACTCCCAGATTCAAGAACTGCAATGCGGGAATTTTCCTGCCAGGGATAGGGACATGAATTTTAAAACGTCCATGGCTTTATCAAGATATCATTTGCCTTACTTCATCAGGTCATCATCATTGCTGCTTTTATCAAAAAATAGCATTTGGAATTATATAGATTATCACAACTTTATTTGTTTTATTTTAAATAATACAAAGCTAATCGATGTTGTACCTCATTTTAGTTAATTGACATATATCAACACCTACATATTCTCTGTGGAATATTCTGAGCATAAGATGAAAAACCTCACTGCATTCACAGTTAGTAGGTGACAATGATGATGCAGTGTAATCACTTACCAGTAAATGTCGTTATGAGATGCAAAAGCAATACAAAATAAGCATGTATTTAATAGACTTTTAATCTGACTGCTCTGTGACGGAGGCATTTGTCCGGGAGTTTGTTCACTGGTCTTGATGATGTTTGTGCTCTAACTTCATTCCAGCGGTTCTCATCCCTTTCCTTCCAAACCTCCTTTCTCATTCTCCTTCCAGAAACTGTTGGGTCTAAGACCTGGATTTTAGTTTAATTTTTGTTTTTATCTCCTGTGTCTCAAAGATTCAATGTCAAAAACTAAATTGATTAAACTAACCGACCAGTCAACAAAGAAATACTCTAGCTTTGCCTTTGCTCTGCTTCTTTGGCCATCCCTGTAAAGAACTACTGGTTCCCATCTTTTTTGCCCTAGCCGACCCCAACGGGAATGACTTAAAGTTGGTGGTTATGGGAAGAGGACTATTTAAGTTTGGTTAAACTGTTATATAAGGGAACATTTTTATACCAGGAATTTGTAATCATGTAACTGACTTTGCAAAGAATTGTTGTGTTTGAAAACAAGTTGTATAGACGTGTATTCATAATAATCACTTACCCTGAGAGCACTGTCCCCCTTAATCCATGACACTGATGGTTTGGGATTGCCCATTGTAGTACATGGAAGAACTGCCTTTAATCCTTCTATTATTTTTACATTTATGGGAGGACGAGTTATTTTCGGCTCTAAAGGGAAACAAAAATTCAAAATCAGAAAGACAATACGCATGCATTAAACTTTCTCCTTTCTAGTTAAGTCTAAATATCCACTTTAAGAATAATTTATTACATTACAGGATTTACCAAATGCTGAGACAGGTTTTGAGTGGATATAAAATAGGAATCATTTTTCAAAGTTTCAGTTATCTTGGTTTTATTCATATCTTATTTGAAAAACACAAATTCAGGAAGCATATTAGGAGTTTGAAATTGTAGTATTCTTCACTTTAAAAGGTAGCTAATGAAAAGTTGATTAAAATGAACTGTCACCATAACAATTCAACATTATTTAATTCATACCAATAGACACAAAAGCATTTGAAGAGATGATTTTGATCTATTTTTTGCCTAATTCTGAGTTACACTTTCCCTTTCCTTTTAGTCTCACTTTGACTCTTAAATTTGTTGATTAAGCAATAGATACATTTATCCTCTAGAACTAGACGTTATTATATTTATAATTGGAAAAATTCTGTCATACAATTTAGAGTAACTGTACTCTGTGAAGCAGACTTTTGTAATTTACTGTTCTGTGAACCGGTTTTAAATTAATTCTGTCAGAAGAAATAGTTTATGCCAGCTACTGTTTATTCTCCAATAGTAAGCTTTTAGAAGAAGTTATTAAATCTAATGTATAGAAGAATTGACAAGTTCAGGAAGCCAATTATTTTACTATTTGAAACATTCATAAATAATGAAAACTACATTTATTTCCTTAGGAATATCATGTTACAGAGACCTGTGTTTGCAGGAGAGGCTACTGAGAAATGGATTTATTTTATTTCCTTCAGGTCCTGGGCTAAAATCAGTGTGTTACTTTGATGGATAAAAGCATGAAATAAGGACTTTTTCCTCCTATTTTAATTGTGCATGTGGGGGCTGGTGGGGGTTGGAAGTGATTTTTGCAAAGACTGCATGGTCTATTGATGTTTAATCTAGGCATTTATTGCCATTTAGAGTTGGTATGATCTTGGATTATGGCAAAATTACAAGATAGGCTTGAAGCAGGTTATGGTTTGTCTCTTTGCCTGCTATCTACAGTACACAACTCTCCTCATCAACAACAGTGGACACCTACATTTAGATGATGGCCAGGCACCTCAGTTGTGAGTTGGGTTGTCATATGGCTGCTGGCAAAAGTTTAGCTTAAGAATTGATATTCCTGTGACCTAGGCCAAGAAGGTGTTATCCATTCCTTCCCTTGGGTTCCTTAAACTGATCCCTATGCCTTAAGTATATAACTTAAGCAGATAACCTTTGTTTAAAGCAAATGACTACTATCTTCTCAGTGAAATAGATGTCTTGGTCATCTGTTGGGTAAGAGGTGAGGAGAACTGTTGTGGAACTTGAATATAAAGTGAACTGAGAATGCGATAGGCATTGATATTCAGTCGTGGATTCCCCACTGTAAGGGAACGTTCTTCCGGTGGAGCCATGAGCACTGGCTCATCTGAGCTCCTCATCATGTTAAAATGGGATGCTGGAAGCATCATGTTATGCTAGCATGGAACCCTTAGTTGACAGACCACAAGGATCTTGAGAGGAGGGAGCTCTGAGAGAGATCGTAGGGTAGCTGGAGTAGTGATGGAGGCCAGGGTCTTAGGAGTCTCAGGAAGGTCTCTACTAAAGCAGTGTGGGAGCATTCCAAAATGTTAGCAACTGGGCTGGCCAAACCTGTGTATACCCACATGACTGGGTGAGCTTTCCTAAGGAGAAGGTGGAAAAAAGAATAGAAGATTTAGGATAGATCCAAAACAAGGAACATTTACAGCCAGAGAGAATATGAGAAATGTGAGAAATATGAGAATATGAGAAAGGAAAGGTAGCTCCACAAAACAGTGAAATACGTAAATGTGCTCTGTCTTCAGAATCAAGCCTTCATTATTTAGCAAAGGAAAACATGCTTGTTTCCTTACTTGATTTCCTTACTGCCCTCCATGCTGAAAGAAAGCTTTCTTGTGAGTTCACCCCTACCCACTTACAGAACCCCCACACCAGTTTCCACACAATGTCTAACTAGTCCCTCTTACATACCTATTCTAATGATTCTAGGACTTCATTTATAAGTATGATCAAACATAAAATATTAATAGGTGTTTGAGAAAAAACATGAACATGGAAAAAAAGAACCAAAAGGAAACCCAAACTTATGAAGAAAACAGAAATAAAGCAAAATGAATATATATATTTTTACATATATATATATATTTTAAGGGAAGAATATATATATTTTTAAAATGCATTAGTTGGGGCACCTGAGTGACTCAGTTGATTAAGCATCTACCTTCAGCTCAGGTCATAATCTCAGGGTCCTGGGATTGAGCCCCATAGTGGGCTCCAAGCTCATTGCGGAGGCTGCTTCTCCCTTTCCCTCTGTCTTTCCCCTCTGCTGATGCTCTTTCTGTTTCTCAAATAAAGTAAAATCTTTAAAAAAATAATAAAAATGAACTAATTAGTGATACCCTTACAGAGACTTGAGCAAGTATTGCATCATATAACATACAGAATTTGCTCTGAAAAAAAAAAGGAGCAGAGAAGTAATTCCTAGAAATGTAAATTAGGGGTTTTTAAGATCAAAGTAGTCAGTATAAGGGCAGAATAGTAGAATGGTCATATTGAAGACCCGAGTTCATGATGTGGAAGGAAAAGTTAAATCTCCAAGAAGATAGAATATCAAGATAGCCATGTAGAAACTATGAAGAGAAAATATTGGAGGCAAGAAAAATGGAAAAAGAAAGAGATCTAATATTTGTTAATTAAAAGTTTAAGAGTAAGAAGATAAAAGTTTAAGAATGAGATAAAATGAAGGGAAGAAAAATAGGAAAAAGTATATATCATTTTGGAAAACAACAACAACAACAAACCTTTGGTTTTAGATTCAAAACTAAGTAGATTCAAAACCTAAAACTAAGTAGAAATAATTAAAGAAAACACATCTAACATATTCTTGTGAATTTTGGAAGTTTATGAATTCTAGATTTGAAGAGAAAATGCTAAACTTTTTAAGAAAGATAAACACTAGACTTACCTATAGGAATTAGAAAACGATTCTCAGCTGCAGCATGGAATGTTATACGACAGCGAATAATTGTTTAATAAAAGCTAATTTTTAATTATTATTTTTTTTATTTGACACAGAGAGAGGAAGGTCACAAGTAGGCAGAGGACAGGCAGAGAGAGAGAGAGGGAAGCAGGCTCCCTGCTGAGCAGAGAGCCCAATGTGGGGCTCAATCCCAGGACCCTGAGATCATGACCCATGCCAAAGGCAGAGGCTCAACCCACTGAGCCACTCAAGCGCTCCAGGAAAGGGCTTTTTTAAACTCTTGTCTGTACAGAGACAAGTTATTATCCAGGAGTAAAGACAAAGCAAAGACTTCTAGCAATGCAATGATTCAGAAAATATTCTCAGATTTTATATGATCACATGCTCACACTTTGAAAAGAAGCAGCAAATGACTTCCTTCAGCAAAAAACAATGACCACAAAGTAGAAATGTAAAAGATAAAAGAAATAGTGATGACAATCAGGGATAATAACAAAACTTGCAGTAAACTTCCCCGGGTGGAACTGGACCCCGCTGAGTTGTATGGCACCCATATGCTGATGTGATTTTTCGCATCAGCAGCATGGTGTCTAGAGAAGAAAATAAGGGTTATTTTATGACAAGGTGGACAACTGCAAACAGCTAGGGCTTCCAGCATGGAAGGTCATGAGATCTGTGGGTGCTGGTAAGATGCTAGAACACCAGGTAGGAGAGAAAGTCAAGTAGAGAGAGAACTGAGGAAGTCCCGATTGGGGGTCAGTGGAAGAGAGAACAGAGGAGTCCAGGGCAGGAGAAGGTGAGCACGCCGGTGATGGCTGTGTAGTGGGAGTAAGGGAGCGAGAGAGCTGGACTCTGTTCTTAGCTGGGAAAGAGACGGAGTTTGTGCCTTCTCTGTGGAGGCACATCATGAGTCTGGGAAAGTGTTTTCTCCATGGGACAGAGCTAGAGATAGAAGTGTTTATGTTCAGAGTGTGACATACTGGAGCTTATGATTTTAAATACAGACCATTTCCTGGGGGTGACAAGGTCATCGATGGGGTTAGCTGATGCAAAGTTAAGGCAAATATCACTGGACTCGTGGAGGTCAGGAGCTGTAAGGATGAGATGGCTAGAGGCTGTTCCAGGGTTGTTCAGATCCCTTAGGATGGTGGTAGGAGTAGAGATGGATAGAAAGATAATGAGTCTGGAATTGAAGTCTTTGGTGGATGTTGGGGGGTGTGCAGGGGAGTGTCTAGAAGTGAGGAGATAACTTGAGTAGATGTACAAGAGAGAGTGGTCAGAATGGAGAGGAAAGATTTTGCACAGCAGTAATGGCTTGAAAGGGGGCTAGGGGTCCTTGCTAGCCTCACAGACAGAAAAGTGGGGTAAAAGAAACAGTTCCAGTGAAGGAGAAAAGCCACTCAAGTTTGAAAAGTCATCCAAGAAAATCAAACTTAAAACAAGGCAGAGGGTGGAAGTGTCTGCGAAGAGCTTAGAGATAAAACGTGCATCTTCTTGTAATGCACCTGTTTTAAAGATACAGGGAGAAGATTTTTAGAGGGAGGTTTCCTGATGGCGGAAGGCAGGATGGAGCAAACAATGTGTTGTGGATGGGCGAGAAAACAGGAGAGTGGAGCACTAAGGGGTTCCCTGCAGTTGACAAAAATACAAGGTGTAGAAATCACTGCCTCAAGGTTGCATTTTGATCTTGAACTTGGCTGGCTGCTGAGCCTCCAGGTGTGCGGGGTGACGGGGGTGGGGGCGGTTTACTGCCTTCTCTGGGGTGTACCACATCAGCTTTAACCTCACAAGCAGAGGCTCCCACTCACTCATCTTCACTTGCAGAGCCCCGCAGCTCTCCGCGGCGCCCCCCACGCCGTTGTTGGCTGTGCAGCAGTAGATGCCATCATCACTGTCTTCCACGCTCAGGATGGTGAGGAGCTGCCCGTTCTCGCGAATGCTGTACCGGGTGTCAAAGAGCCTGGGGGTCAGAGACAGCAATGGCGGGTTACGACCTCCTGTGTGATGGTTTTCAGCTGTCATTCACCGATCAAAACAGATGACTTGTCAATGGAGGAAGCAGATTAATAGCAAAAGGAAAGTTGAATGAGTTCTGAATAATAGGATAACCTTAGTTGCTAATATAAAGTTAGCAATGCATTCTAATCTTCCCTACGCTCCAATAATCAAAGCTCCCAGGAGTCCCTCCAGCACGCTTTCAAAGGGTGACGCCTATTGATAAGACCAAACATAAAGTTTACTTTATTCAGGAAAGTATACTACCTAGATATAGGAGTTTTCTCCCCATAATGACTGGAAGGTAACAGCCAGGGAATGAACACACACATGTAAATGTGACCAGTGGGAAGAATGTAGTATTTATAGAAGTAACTAACAATTAACTGGGCATTCATTTATTAAACAAAATTTGTTGAGTGCCTGACAGTGCGAAGCACAGTTCTAGTTCCTTGGAATATATAAGGAAGCAAAACAGCTTCAAACTGTAAAAACCGATGTTTTACATACATTACCTCATTAAATTACATGCTGTTTGTTGAGAAGGGAATTAGGGAAACAGAAAAATGTGAGAGGAAGCAACAGCATAAAAGTGGGTTTTATGACCAAATAAAGATTCTCTATGCAAAATATATACATTAGGCAGGAAAATGCCCCCCCATCCACGTCTTAATCCCCAAGACTGGTGAATATGTTACCTTACATGGCAAAAGGGATTTTACAGATACCAAAGGTCTTAAAATAGAGTATCATGGCTTGTATAGATTGGTAATCATGATGGTCCTTGGAAGGTGGTAGAGGGAAGCCAAAGACTGAGAGGAAATGGGACAGTGGTGGTGGAGGGCTGAGGGGTAGAATTGTTGGCTTTCAAAGTGAAGGGAGGGGCCAAGGAAGGCCGGTAGCCCTCTGGGAGCTTGGAAAGGCAAGAAATCAGATTCTTCTCTGGGGCCACCAGGAAGAATGGGGCTCTGTCAGCACCTGGATTTTAGCCCAGCGAGACCAATCTCAGACTTCTGACTCCCAGAACTGTAAGATAATGAATCTATATTATTTTAGGCCGCTAAGTTTTGGGTCATTTATTACAGTAGAAATAGGGGACTAATGTGAAAACAAAAAATGGGAAAGGAAATGGATTCTTGATGTTCTAATCTCAGTGGGTGACTACCATCATTTTCTGATCCTGAAGAGGAACCAAAAGACATACAGTAGATTTTGGTCTAATGTGACTAAGGATAATATAATCACTGGGTAGTTCACTAGCTCACAGCAAATAATTGTGCAGGCCATGACATTCCATCTCGTGATTTTGTTGATTTTTTTGTTTTGTTATCTGTAAATGTTCATGGAAAAATATGAACATCGGAATATTTTACAGATATACCTGGTGGACCCAGAGTCTAGGCTCTCCATGAAATATAAAGTGTTCAAGATTTATAAGCTGTTGCATCATTATTGCTTAATTAGAGTAAATTGCTTGTGGATTGTGAGGAACTCTCAAGTATTTATAATTTTTTAAAGTACTTTTTTTAGAACAGTTTTAGATTTATGGAAAAATTGAAAAAATAGTACTTTCTGTATACCTCCCGCATGAGTCTCCTCTGCTGTAAACATCTTTGATTAATGTGGGATATTTGTTACAATTAATGGACCAATATTGATACAGTATTAACCAGATACTATAAGTCTTAGTTTATTCAGGCTTGTTCAGTTTTTACCTAATGTCTTGTCTGTTCCATGATCTCATCCAGGACACTATATTACATTTATTTGTCACATCTCCTTAGACTCTTTTTGACTGCAACAGTTTCCAAGACTTTCCTTGTTTTTGATGATCTTGACTGTTTTGAGGAGTACTTGTCAAGTATTTTGTAGGGTGCCCCCTCCTAGACTTTGCCTTGTGTTTTTATCATGATAAAACTGGGTTTGTGGCTTTTGGGAGGAATACTGAAAAAGCAGAGTGCCACATCCCACCATAACAAGGGTATGCTATCAATGTCATTTCTCGCTGTTGGTATTAAACTTGATCACCTGGCTGAGGTAGTGCTTGTCAGGTTTCTTCTGTATCCAGATATTCATTATTCCTCAAGGGACACGCAAATAGATTTTCAAAATGTAGTTTCTTCCTATTTCACAGATCCTTTGACTAACAGCTAACTATTCAAAACTATAGCTCCATTTACTTCTTATTTATTTGTAATATTTTTGCCTTATAATAAAGGGAAGATTCAAATGTATTAAGTGATTTTATTAAAATCTATTAAGTGATGCTATTACAAGCCAAGATAGCATGAGCTTTTATTTATATATATAAAAATAAATATATAATAAATATTGTAATACTGATTATCTCTGTATAATTTACAAAAACTCTTTTATTGCCCATTTCTTCATCTCCATATAATGCCGAGAGATAAACATATGAGAGGATCGTAGGGCTATATTTTTCAAAGCTATTTAATGATGCAGGCATCAAACTTCCTTCCCAGACAAGTTGGAGGGCTGTGGTGGGGAGAGTAGTCTTTCAAGATCGACCTTTGAATACTGAATGTTGACTGTCTAACAGCTATTATAATTTCAAAGTAGGAAAGGGTATAAATATGTCAAGATATATGCAGCAGCTGTAATGGAATACAGAGCTCTCTAACTTCCATGATAACTTCACGGGTTCTTTTATGACCACTGTGATTCACAATCCATGTTTACAATGAAGTTTTTCTGTATTATTTGAAGACATTATTTTATTTATTTTACTATAGGAGACAAAGACATGAATAACAGATAAAAACTCATGAAAATATGGAGCATATAAATTTTAAAACTAATAGCTTAGGCGATATTGGCACAATGACTCATGTGAGAGGGAGGCAGGAGAGTGACTTGTGAAACACAGGGAGAACAGATAAGATGAGTATAAGCCATAAAAAATAGCAACCTGCCCAAGATTGACAGAATAAATAGAAAATGTGATGGAACAAAGAGTAGAAAGGGATGGAAAGACAAGTTTATAATCATGCCACCTCTCGACGGACAGCTCTATCACCCCTAAATCACCCACCCATCGGTGACATAAAATGTGGTCCCTTGGGACACCCAGGTGGCTCAGTCAGTTGGGCATCTGATTCTTGATTTCAACTCTGGTCATGATCTTGGGGTTGTGAGATTGATCGCCATATCAGGCTCGGAGCACTGGGCATGGAGACTGCTTTAGATTCTCTCTCTTCCTCTGCCCCTCCCTGCCTGTTCTCTCTCTCTCAAAAAATAAATATGTGGTCCTTTTATGGTCCTGTGCTCTCTACCCAAGGAACACCCTTAAAATCCATTGCTGTTCAGCAGGCTCATTGGCAAGCTAGAGTCATGGCCAGGTGTGGTAGCGCCTCTTCAACACAGCAAGGGTATGTTAGTAGCTTCAGGCACCTTCCACCTGTGGGCTCAGCCTCCATGTTGGTCCTTGTAAGAATACTGCAGTGGGGAAGTGTGAGGCACATCAGAGACTAGACATAGAAACACTGAGTGAACCAAGGTTTCTAAGTACATTAACTTATCCCATTTCTTTCCCCTTGTCTCCATCTATATATTTTAAATGGATTTGATCAACTGTATTTCAGGCCTCTTACTTTGAGCCTTCCTATTCTAGGACTTTGGGAATAGCTTGCCTGGGAGACAACCTGAAGGGGACCAGAGCACAGGGTAATTTTGCACATTACAACATGTATCACAGAAGGAAACATTAACTTTCATTAGGGTTTAGTGCAAGTAAAGACATAATTTTTCTTGATGCAGGTTCATGGACCTCCATCTAGGGATACCAGAGTAAGCACACTGGCCCTAGTGGAAACTTATTTTGCCTGCCGAGAAGCCTGGGAAGTGTTTCTGATCAGGTAACTATTGCAAATGAGGAAAAGATAGCATGACCTTTTCATGTCAAGTGGGAATTTTATTTGTTGGAGAGGCTGCCTCACTATATATCAATATATCTATATCTATCTATCTATCTATCTATCTATCTATATTTTCTGACTTTCAATAAAGATTTTATTTATTTACTTGACAGAGATTACAAACAGGCAGAGAGACAGGCAGAGAGAGGGGAGGGAAGCAGGCTCCCTACTGAGCAGAGAGCCCGATGCGGGACTCAATCCCAGGACTCTGGGATCATGACCTGAGCCAAAGGAAGAGTCTTTAATGCACTGAGCCACCCAGGCACCCCTAATTTTCTGACTTTCAAAAGAAAAAGTTACGGTGACCCAGAGGTCAGGTTCCTAGACAGCATACTTTACTTTATTGGGGTAGTAGAAGTAGAGGTGATAAGTCTGGTCCATATTAATTCCCTAGCATGTCCTGCAACATGTGCTCTGTGCCCCCAGACCTAGGATGTCATGGTGTTTCTTAATGGGGTCCTGGAAATAGCCCAGATGTCCGCAAGTCATTGAAATCTCTGTTTTGCTTTGGGCAAGTCTCTCTCTCTTTTTTTTAATTAAATTTATTTATTTTCAGCATAACAGTATTCATTATTTTTTCACCACACCCAGTGCTCCATGCAATCTTGGGCAAGTCTCTTAACCTCACTGATGTTCAGATCTTACATTTATATAAATGAGGACATTTGCATTTTTCAAATTCTAGAATGTGAGCTTTTATACTACCAAGAGTTTTGATTCCATTTATGACATTTAAATTGCAAGGCAGCAGTGGGCATTCTTATCAGAAAAAGGGCAGAATACGTACTTAATGAGAATTTTATTTCTGGTCCAGGAAATTTCAGGCTGGGGATAGGATTCCACTGCACACATGAAAGTAGCCACTTCTTCAACTAAGGCATCCACTGTTTCCAGAGGAGTAGTGATGACAGGAGCTACAAGGGGAGGAGACAACAGATGAGAACATTCTAGAATGCTGTTTACTAATCCTCTGTGAGCAGTCAGAGGGAACCACATACCTAAATGAGAATTGTATTTCCCCATAGCAGAAAGTTGCCAAAAGGAAGATCTTATGTAGAGAATTTTGTTTCTATTTCATACTGGCATTTGGGGATCAAAAGAGAAGGCTCTCAGGAGAATAGAACAGAATTTATTTTATATAAGTAGAGGCAGATCCAGGTTTTGTGAAGCCCAAAGTTACGTAATTTGGGTATTCAACCTTGAGGAAAATAATATAAAACTATACATCCAAAATATCTGTGGCCACCCAACATAAATCAACTTGAAGGGGAGTGTGGCTGAAGGGAATCAGAATGGAAAGAGATCTTAACAGTTGTTTAAAAACAACTTTTTCCCCAAATTTCATAGTAATATATGTTCATATGAACACATTGCTAGAGCCCACTGAGGGTTTTAGAAGGGGGCTCCTGCAAACAAAAGACTTTGAAGCTCAAGCTTCACCAGATTTACAAAGAATTCAGATCTGCTTGTGAGTAGATTAGAAAAAGACTCGATATATAAAAAGACAAAAAACCCAAATAAAAAATGGGCAAAGATTTGAATAGAAATTTTTTCAAAGAACTTGTATAAATTTCATTTGTGTTGGAGACACAAGCACATGTAAGGAAAGATGCTTGATATCATTAGCTGTTAAAGAAATGCAAACCAAAACCACAGATAGATACCACTTCATATCCACAACAAATTTTGGCGAGGAGGAGGAAAAATTAGAACCCTTTTGCATTGCTAGTGGGAATGTAAAATGGTGCAGCTGCTGTGGAAAACAGTGTGCTGGTTCCTCAGAAAATTAAGCCTAGGATTACCATATGACGCAGCAGTTCCCCTTCTGGTATATACCCAGAAGTAGTGAAAGCAGGGACTCCGACATTCAGACAACTGTGTTCATAGCAGTGTTATTCACAGTAGCTAAAAGGGGGCAGCAAACCAAGTGTCTACCAGCAGATTAACCGGTCAACAAAATGGGTATATCCATACAATGAATTATTATTTGACAATAAAAAGGAATGAAGTACTAATAAACACCACAACATGGGTGAATCTTGGGAACAGCAAGCTAAGTGAACGAAGCCAGACATATTGTATAATTCCGTTTACATGAAATGTCCAGATGGGCCATTCTGTAGTCAGAAGATATGTTAGCGACTGCCTAGGCCCGGGGGAGAGGATGGAGGGATTAAGGAGTGATGATCGGTCGCTAAAAGACAGTGTGTGAAAATGTTCTGAGCTTGATTTTGATGGTAAATGAACGACTCTGTGAATTGTGTACTTTAAATGGCTAAGGCGTGTGGTATGTGAGTTAGATCCCAAAGCTATTATTCATGTTTTTGTTGTTGTGTTTTGTTGTTGTTTTGTTTGTGTGTGTATGTGCCTCTGTGTGTGCCTGTGTGTTTGTATATGTGTGTGTTCCACAGAATGACAACAGGGGGAGAGGCTCTGTTACGGTGCTATGGTCCTTTCTCTCCTCCTGTCTCCCTGTGAAATGAGAGTCACCTGGATTACAAGAGTTAGGAAGACGAAGAAGTTAAAAACGATGAGAGCAGGTTGGGAGTGAGACGTGCCCCCTCTTTACTGCTTAAGGAAACCTATGGATTGGCCAAAGCAAACAGGGTGGGGGCCTGGGCATCTCAAGGGCTAAATGGTGTGGCGAAGTGCCCACACCTGTTTTTGGGTGCGTCTGGAAATCTACCCCGTTGCATAATCGTATTTAAGATAATTATCATCATTACTACTTTGATGTCATTATTATTATTTATCAGAGATTTATTTACTGTTTTCCATGTAGCAAACACCAGGTTCACTAGAAGCAAAAAGATGTATAAAACCTATCTTTGCCACAATCTAGATAATGAGGATGGATAGACCCATAAAATAGTTATCATAGTCAGTTATGCCTGTTCTCCTAGCAAAATTATTAATAGTACTCCCTGCACTCACAGAGTGCCCGACTTTGGACAGTAAATTATGTGGTCATTTTAGTTAAAATGCAAGGTACACACGACAGCCAAATAAGTGGTGTGAACAGTATTTTAGCTGCAGGACAGAGGGTGACAGCCTCATGAAACAAACTGGCACATTGGCCGTAAAACGTACATACACTATCTCAGCGAACCTTCTTTTTAAAGTAAACTCAGAGACGAACTCATGGGCCGAGAATGAGGGAACACAGAGCTTGTGAGTGTCCCACTAGGCTCCCATCATCCTCCTTAATGTTGTTCTTTTCTTAAGATCCAGTGTAAGCAACATCTTCTCCCAATTTCTCAGACTTGCTAGACAGAGCCAAATGCCGTTTCCCTTAACCTTAGGTCATCCTGCAAATGTCACTCTAATAGCACTTGTCACACAGATGTGATTAAAACGATCTTTTTATGTCTTTGTCCCATACTCGGTTATAAAAACCTTGAGCTTTGGGGCCAGGGACCGGTCTTAGACCTTTTCCTATCCCCAGGGTTAGCACATTGACTGATGTGGTGTTTAAATTAACTGTATTTCTGAGACCTTTATATAAAAGGCCTTTTTTTTAAAGGTGGAAAGAGAATAGCTGAAATAAGAGAGCAGAATTTTTAGGTGAAATGGCATCTTTCATACCTGGGCAGGAAGATTCCCATGGATGAAGTAAGCTATCAACTGTATAGTAATACAGATACTAAGATATAAAAACAGTAAATATTATTAAGTTTGTGGGATGTAAATAATGAAGAATTCACCCCAAGGTGAATCGATCATATTGAATGCTTTCATTGTTTATTTTTAAAATTTTTTAAATTTAAATTCGATTAGCCAACTTAAATTATTAGTTTTTGATGTAGTGTTCAGTGATTCATCAGTTGCGTATAACACCCAGTGCTCATCCGATCACGTGCCCTCCTTAATGCCCACCCCCAGTTGCCCCATCCCTCCACTGAAGTCATTCTCTAAAAGGAAAGAGTATATACAGGGGCGCCTGGCTGGCTCAGTTGTTAAGTGTCTGCCTTTGGCTCAGGTTCCCAGGATCGAGCCCTGCTTTGGGCTCCCTGCTCAACAGGAAGCCTGCTTCTCTCTCTCCCACTCCCCCTGCTTGTGTTCACTCTCTTGCTGTGTCTCTCTCTGTCAAATAAATAAATAAAATCTTAAAAAAAAAAAAAAAAAGGAAAGACCATTGAGCAGCCAGACGGTGAGAGGGGCTGGCACAGGGCTCGAGTTCAGATCCCTGCTCCGTCACTCCCTGTCCACCCGTCACTCAGCGAGTGCCTCGGTGTCTTCGGCTGTAGCTGGAGGGCATAATAAAACCACCACAAAGGCTTGTCTGGAGGAGTCATTAAATGAGTTTATGAGAAGCATTTAAAATTGTCCTTTGCATGTAGGGAACACTGTGTGTTATTTGGTAATTTAGAAACATAAACCTGAACAGTGCAGTGGTTCTCTGGGTCTCTGGATGACTTGCAAATTTACCATGAATAATTACATCTGGGATTCTATCCCAAGGAAAGAATCTCAAGATGGAAAGGGATATAGATGCCTTTCACTTTCACTGTATGAAACAGATTAATTGTACTAAATTGTACGAATCATGTTGAAGTTAAAATTTCGGCACCCAGTTCTGCCTTCTAGCTGTGGTACTGGCTTGCTAGACAGAGCCAAGCACTAATTTTTCCAGAATTTTGTGAGACAGTTGTTAAATACAGCCATTGTCAAAAACCAAATTATATAAATTTAGGTGACAGAGGGTCACTTGCTACACTTGTGGCGGGCAGAGCATAGCGTTTAGAGAAGTTGAATCACTCTGTTGTACACCTCAAACTAATGTTAACCTTGTGTGTTAAGTCAGGTTAACAAATTAAAATAAAAAAATTATAATTAAATAAATCATGTCAAAAACAAAGCAATAATACTCAAAATGGATCGCTTCCTAGTTATTTTACTACAATGTACTATTATCTGTTCTCTTGAAGTAATTTACATTCAATGTATCTGTACAGTAGAAATAGTATGTAAAGGCATGCTACGGCACATCTCTTCCCAATTCAGTATTCGTCGTTTGCTTGAAATCGACTGTGGGCAGAGCATTTACACTACAGAAATCAACGAATGCAACAAATGAGGGTCTTTTTTTTTTTTTTTTGTCTCAGGCAGCTATTAAACACGTATCAGTGACGCTTGTCTAAACAGGATATTATTTACAGTCACTACAAAGAGCATTTTAATATAGAATATGCTCGTGCATTTGTGTTAAGTAGAAATGGCAGGTAGCAGAATTGTATAAACAGTTTTTTATGATGCATAGAAAAAATGGAACAAAATATACCATTGCATTAACAGTCTTGGAAGTTGGGATGATTTTTTTCTATTTCAAGATTTTCTGTATTTTGTATTTTCAAAATGATTCTTCATGGCCATGTGTTGTAAGAAAATAGATTGATTCGTTAGTTTCTTCTCACTTGATATTTCCAAAGTGACAGAAGTAATAGACGTACTATTAATATTTTTACAAACTGTGGAGATCAGTTAAGATCAAGGAAATAAATGTTACAGTGTCTTGACATTCACGGAGATATACGTGAGGTGTTAGGAAGAACTTTTATTGGAGTAACGCCTTCCCATCGTGTACAGTGGCCTGGCAGTCTTCGGTCATGTTTAACTCTATTTTTAATAATTTTAGCATCCAGAATTAAGAACCTACCATGGGCTATGAATTAGACTTTTCATTCATTATCTCATTTATCACAACAAACATAACAGTCGATACTATTATTATCCTCATTTGCAGATGAGGAATGGAGGCTAAGGATGGCTAAGTAACTTGTCTAAACATGACGAAAGTAGGAAGTGATAGAACTGACCTTCAAGGCGAAGCCTGGTTTAAAGTTCCTGTCTTTTAACTCTAAGCTATTTCACGTCATCAGCATAATACTACCCACTCACAGAGAGAAAAATAAGATTTACATTAATATCAACTTGCAGAGACAGGATCGAGTTGGTTAAGTTCACTTTGCCCATCTTTCAAAATTATCCAAACAAATCCACTTTCAAATCGTTGCGGACAAAATCACATCATCGTATTTAGTGATATTTGTTGACTCAGCAGACTGTCTCCTGTTTACTTTCGTTCTCTTATCCAACTTTCATCTCAGCCGGAGTCTGTTGAAACTAGAGCACTATTTCCTCGCTCAATCCAAGGACCGCATGAATAACAAATACATGAAAATGAGCACAACACTTTCCTGTACCCAAAGAGTAGCTTAACTTGAATCCTTGCTGCTTGATGAGAAGGACGTGACATTACCCTTTTATGGGCTCCATCACATGGCCATTGGCATGCCAGCTTCTGATTGAATAGTTGCTGATTAACAGGACTAAATGACTGAGTAAACCAAGAAGCCAGGTGTGCTTGCTCCTTTCTGTTTTTAGTAAATTAGAGCTCACATTTGGGATATATTCATGTTTTTTTTTCCCTGACATCATGAATACAGTATTGTTTTTTCAGTATGAGAAAACACTTTGTGCTGGAATATTTTCAGATTCCCCAAAGAAAGAGGATATTCAGTATTGCTCATCATTTGGCTTATCTTAGAAACTGACACATTTATTCTACTGGTGTTATAATAAAATGCAAGTTATTTTTTATGATGATGCCTTTGGAGTTTATAAACTTCATCGATAATCTCAGTCACTTACTATTGTGGTATCATTCATTCTTTGTCACGGCACACACTTTTTGGTCCTTGCCTTCAGGAATGGTATTGGGCACAGGCTGGTAGGAGTTCTGGCCCAGCTTGTTAGAATGTCTGAAATTGCCTGTCCTGGGAGAATTCATTTGGGTTAAGATGTGGTCTCATAGAGATCCATCTAAAATGTGTATGTTACCCAAGAATGAACATGTTGCCAATTGTTGACAGTCCTTAGCATAGTATATAACACTATAGGTTGAACACTAGTATGCACATCTTCATTTTACGAGGGAATAGAGGCTCTCAGAGACTATGTGCTCTCCCTAAAGACCCATGGAAAGACATTGGAGACCAGGAAAAGGAACTTGATCTTAATGTTCTCCTCCAAGCCTTAAATGTCCTCACTTCACCGCCTTTGTTATTCAGCCTAGACTGCATGGTGTGTTGCCATATAATCTCAGCTCCCTTACTCTCTAGTCCTTTAGCGGCAGTGACCCTGGGGAGCACCAACCTTGAACTAATCCAACCAGCTGTCCTTGGGGCTCCTATGTGCATACAGTATAGTTAGATGAAGGGAGACCGTGGTGTAGGTCAAGGCCACGACAAAGGCTCAGTCCCCAAGCCCAGTTGGGTCCTGAGCATGCTGCATGGAGTTCTTCTGCATTCTCTGGTCTGCTCCTTCACTCACTTTCCTGAATGGGGCCACATTCTTCGGGCCCCATTGTCTCCCCTTACTTGTCCCTTTCTCCCATGACCTTAAGTCCTAATTTATTGAGAAGTTGCCTACTATTCTGGAAATGTGGCAGAAATCTTGATATTTCTGCTCCTTCTTTCTGTTAAGGCCAATAATATTTAAAGCAACTGTGTTTCCCCAGACACGTAATGAGTTGCTCTTTCAATGCACGTCAGTATTCATGCAGGACTTGGTGTCCTGGATTTCAATGACAGCTGTGCCTGCTCTGACTTAGTCATATGTTGAATCTGTGAATCCTATCTTTGTATACATATGATTTAAGAGAGGAGGTTACTCAAATATATCTGAAGATAAACCACTTAGACTCGAAACTTCTAGGTATTGGAGTAAATGGGGTAATTTAAAAAGTGGAGTTTGGACAGGAGTTCTTTGTGCATATTAAACAAACTTAGTGCTGCTTACATGAACTCCTATACTCCTACAGACTTTAAATCCCTCCATATACTTAATATTCCCCAATAAAGCACTAAATATTATTGAAGTATGTGGTTAAGGCGAGTATGCAATGAAACACGGGTTACTTTCATACACAGCGGTTTGTATATTTCTCTTGTGGGTTACGATATTGAGTTCATCATTGAAAGTATCACTAGTCGGAATGATTCAGAGCAAGTGAATTTTCCCCCTTGTCTTTGAACACTGGGAATCTCAACTAAAATTAAAATAATAAACTATTAATTCTACAAAGTCTGTTATTAATTTTGTTGAGGAAATGGTATATGGACAGTTTGAAAAAATCCACTAAATACTCTCGCACTATTTAAAAATCTGTCAGTCTATTTTTTAACACATTATTGTGATTCATTCATGATAAAGGGCTTAGCACAAAGGTATTCATTTAAAAAAAACCCTCTTTTTATTCTCTGTCAAGAATAGAGAAAGTAACTGAGATAGTTTGTGTGGAACATCCTTATTACTCTTTGTAGTATTAAAATAATAGCATATTTTTGTGGGCTTTGTGCCAGTGTATTTCATGAACACATTTAAAATTTTAAGGACTGTGTTTTTATGATAGTTTATTCTCAGAGCACGTACATGTAGTTAATGAATACTTATTCTACTAGGCCTGGTATTTTTGGCTAGGGTTGGTGTTAAGTTCATACTACTTTAAATTTTACCATATATAAGTAAATAAGTTATAAACAAATAAATTATTAAACAAAGTTGAATTAACAATCTGACCACTTTATTTAAAAGCCAGGATGTTTGGCTTTGTTATCTTTATGTCACCCTATTTTGAATTTTTCAAAATAGAGATAGTGTGCATTTGAATTAAGGGCTTTACCTATAAAGTCTGGAAACTATAAATCATTTCTTTCTGGAATCTAGATTAGGGGTTGTTTATATAGAGAGGTAGCTTTTTTTAATGTACCCAATCTTGACATGAATCATCAAAATCAATTATTTTGCTCCTTATGATACTGAATTTTAGTAAATTTTAGCATTTAGCCATGTCATTTTTATGTAACTTTGTGGTTTCTAATAGCACAAATAAAACTTAGCACAGTCTGTAAGTGTGAACATTCAGGTGCTACCTTACCGGACATCCGTTGTATGGTCAGGAAGTATTAAAATAATCTGAAGCCAATGTTAAGTCTTTCTGTCTATTATTAGCTGTTTGAAAAGATCCAGATTCTTCCTTATCTAGAGATACCCTGAAGTATTAGTTGGCGATTCAATGTTTAAATACATCTAAAGATACCTTTATGCTTATGTAAGATAGAAAAGGAAAACAAAACAACATAAATCTATGAAATCAGATTGTTTATGAGGAAAGTTGTGTCTCATTAGCAGTCTTGTCCTTGTGGCTCCTGAAATTCTAGTGAACTGAAAAATGTAAAGCTACGTTTCCCATCTACATATAGATACTATACCTTCACTTATCTATACAATACAAACGTTTTCAATTCTTTGGGAAAGTAACATAGAGGGAAAATAATTAATTCAAGAGTATCAGAAAACACAAAACTCTTTTTACTCGAATACATTTAATTTGAAAACTCTTTAACTGATATCATTCAATCTTAATCGTGTCTTTAAAGAAAAATTTCAAAGAAGCCCCCAGTCACTTTGCAAATCACGTATTTTCCTGTCTTTCTTCCTGATTTGAAATACACTAGTCTCAGTTTCATAATACACTGGCCAGAAACCATATCACTGTGGACATTCTTGCTACTGCAACAGGTGTCTGTCAGTTTCTTAAGTTGCTTTCCTTTCCCTGAGGTGGTGTTATTTCCGGTACATTCCAAAGGCTCTGAAAAAAAACTTTCACAGTTCTAGCCAAGCCAAACCATGCCTTCAACCTCAAAGTTATTGAGAACTCATTGTCTTCAGGCCCTTATTATATAGGCAAATGGGTGGGTCTTTCTCTAATTCCAATTTTTAAGGAACTAAAATATTTACTAAGATTTTTGAAAAACCGAAACCGAAAATGGAAAGGATTTTTGTTCAGAAGCAAACACTCTGGACATCTGGGAGTAGGGTTGATTATATTCCCGGCAAACCTAATGGGAAAATGTTTTCATCCTCCATTTAGACCACCCTGAAGTTTGACACACACATAAACAAAACGGACCTTGATAACTTGCAGTCTACCTGCTGATGTTTCCCTACAAGCGAGCGTTCCGCATGCACTATGTGGCTAAGCTTTTATTGCAGAGCTTAAGTGGGGGAGGGATGCCTGTAGAAATGAGACCATCAATCAACCACTTATTTATACAGTTTTCTCCCTCTCCATCCATCGCACCCCTACTTTACCAAGCAACACCCAAGCCCACCATCACAGTCGTCGGTCGTGATCAGAGCACGCACACATATACACACATACACTCTAGAACTGTGACAAGGCAACACAAAGACAAGATTCCTGAAACAAACCTTTTGGAAGTTTCTCAGTCCCGCTGAAGGCAACCAAAGTAAGAATATGTACGAGTGGAATGTTGACGAGCTCTCTCATGATTAATCCAGGCTCACGCAGGAGAAAGTTCCTTCTGGACAATGCAAGGAAAATGCCCCCACAGTTTACATTTTAAAGCATAGTTGGTTACAAAAGGGTCGTCTGCTAATGACTGTTTGTGTCAGCAGCTCCACAGGCTCTAAGTATAATCAGGAATTCTCAGACTTGGCTGTAGTGATGGACACGGCCAGCTGGTGAGTATCCACTTAGGCCAGTAATGCAAGTGTAGTGCTGGAGGAACAAGGGAAAGAAAATCCCTTTAGAATCCCTTTTAAGACAGTGGCAGAAGGACAATACTAGATGCCTTTGCAACTGTCACTGTCTTCCCTGAGGTAGAGTTTCCTGATATGATTCAGTTCACCACCTCTCTGCCTCACACCAGAACCTGGGGTGTATCATTTGGGCTCCTCCCCATCTCTTACGCCACCTCCTACTTCCTGCCCGTTACCAGTTCCTACAGATGGCACAGACTCCATATTCCTGGATTTCTTCCCCTCCATTGACTCTGACTAGTACAACAGTATCCCGAACTCCTCTCCAGATGTTCACCTCCTCTGAATGACAGTGTCTTGTCTATTCTCACCTGTGTCTTATTATCCTCTAATCTGTTCTCAGATGGACTCTCCCACTCCAGAACCTTCCATGGCTTCTCACCACATGAAAACCTATTCAGGCTCTCTCTGATGACAAAGGAGGCCTTGCTGGACTTGCCCGTCTTGCTAGCCTCATCTGTTATAATCCAAGCCTCTGTTCTAATATTTAGCAACCTGTCGTAAGTTCCCTCCATGAGTTGCTCATGCTGTTCTGTCTGCTTGGAGTGCTTTCCTCTTCTCTGCCCCCAGTTAACATCTCAGCTTGATCATCTTCCCTCCTGGGAGCCATGCCAGACCCAAAGTCTCAGATCTTCCCAAAGTTGCATTGGGTTTGGCTTCTCTGGGCATGCACTTATCTATGTCTGTAGATCTGTAGATCTCCGTCTCTGTGTCTATATTTGCACATCTCTATCATTGTACTTACCCCACTGCTTTAAGGTGTTTTGCCTTATGTTGCTGTACCCTCATTCTGTGGCTTCATGAGTCCATGGAGTTGGCTGCTCTTGGCTGTTAGCCAGTCACACTCCTTGCAGCAAGGTTTCCTGAGTTGCACCTCCACAGCTTCCAAAGCATTCTACTGTGTGAATTGCCTTTTCCCACGGAACAGTCTGTCTTGGAGACTTTACCATGCTAACACATACCACGCAACCTATTATGTCTGTTGACAGCATGGTCATCTCATGTAAGGATATATGATGGTGATTTACTCTCCGGCAGTATACAAGAGACCCCATCTCCCCACACTCTGGTCAACATCTGCCTTTGAATTTTTATATTTGAGAGAGTAAAAGTGGTATTTCATTGTTTTAATTTATACTATTTCACTGAATACTGTTGGTAATGAGAATTTTTCATTGTTTTTATTGTTATTCATTTTCCTCTTCGGCTTTTGTCTGTATTCTTCTTTGGTTATTTTTCTTTTTCTTATTTATAGGAATTTTAATGTATGCCCACTGTAGAAAATTTAGGTCATTGGTCTGTTACATAAATTGCAAATATTTTCCATGTAGAACACCTCTACGACCTAACCATAGTGATTGATTCAGAAACTGGCTTATAGCTCATACTGGCCAGTTCAAGGTCTTATATTTTCCTGGGCCTTTTGTAATAAGTGCTTCCTTCTTAGATCAGCACCTATGATGACCAGGTAAGCCAGGGCTATTGGAAGCTTTTATGCTCCATGAAGAAGAAATAATGTGCAAAGCCAGATCTATCTACTGGACTTCATTGTTGTTTAAATTAATAAATTCACCCTTCGGGGGGCTTGACTCATATAAGTTTGAGTCCTTAAACTGCAACCAAAGTAATTCTCATATAATTTTAATAGAAGAGGTAGAGGTTTGGTGAGGTTTCTGTTGAGAATATCCTATGAATGCTATATATTTTTCATGGGAAATTTGGATGTTAGTAAGATGAGTACATATTTCATGTGCAGTTTAGGAATCAGCAGGATGAACAGTGTGGCTGCCTGTCATTTCCATAAATAATACCAGGGAAAGTGCAGGGTTCTAGAAATTTGGTTGACTCTAGATTTGTGAGTTAAATCGGTACTGGCCATCAGTGAAAGAAGTCCAAGGTGATCCCTCCAGGGGCCCTCTTTCTTCAGATATCCAGGAAGAGGATTTGAGAAGGAGCACCCCTCCTCCTCTTTCCCTTATGGTATAGACCGAGCAGTGATGGCACCTGTTTTGAATCCAGTAGGAACTGCACTCTCTAGACCAGTCATTCCAGGAAATTATCTCCAGCTTCAAATTCCACCACAACCTACATCTTAAGGCGAACACAGTACCCTGCAGTGCTAAGGGGTACTACTCTGTTGAGGGAGAATTCAGGCTTGAATTTGAGGGAGAGTGCTGGTTTGAAATGAACCAGCCGTCGGCTGGGGGATGCCCACTGCAGTGGATTCCAAAGCAGAGCAGCCAGAGGCTGCCCCAGCTATACTCCTTGCAGCAGTTTCTGGTAACCCTGGTACAAAATGGCCTTCCATCCTACCATGCCAGCAGATCTATTTCTTACACTAGTAGGCTCATTCAGCCACAGAGGGTGAGGCCGGGTGCCACTCTTTAACGGCTTCTTTGGGCATGAGGAGAGTACATGGGGCCGATGGCCAGTCTTCCTTTTAATAAAATACAGTTGGCTGCCAATGAAGCTTGCCTCGCCACCTCTGCTGTCTTTGCTTCTTCATCTCAGAAGCTGGCCAAAACTCCTGGGAAGGAGGCTCAAAGAGCAAGTAGCACCATTTTGAGCCGCATCTTGAACTACATACTGGCATTCAGCTGTACAGCAGCTCATGAGACAAGCCCGGTTCCTGCCAGAGTCAGCCCATCACCACGTTAGTGCTTCTGGTCCGCACCAGGCTCTCATACATCTGGTGAAGAAGCTTGGCAAAGAGCCCCTTCTAATGATCGCAAAGGGCAATGACCTAATTGTCTGCCTGACTGGTCAGCAGACGGCTGGGTTGTAAATGCCACATGGATTGCCCTTTCCAAAAAACTCCTGGGAAGTCAAAGAGAGTGTGGGGTTGTATTTTTTAAAATGGATGGATCTCCCATGAACTGTTAGGATAATGATTAGAGGTGCATCAGGAGACCTACGTCTTATAAAATTGGAAAGGACTCTTGAAAGAAAATGTTTGTTCAATGAATTAATGCATTATCCTGAATACCTACTGGATATGGGACATTCAGTAACAGGCAGTGGAGCTTAATGTCTGGTGAAGGAATGAATAATAAAAATTACATAACTGGGGCACCTGGGTGGCTCAGTGGGTTAAAGCCTCTGCCTTTAGCTCGGGCCATGATCCCAGGGTCCTGGGATCGAGCCCCGCATCGGGCTCTCTGCTCAGCGGGGAGCCTGCTTCCCTTTCTCTCTCTCTCTCTGCCTGCCTCTCTGCCTACTTGTGATCTCTGTCTGTCAAATAAATAAATAAAAATCTTTTTAAAAAATTACATAACTAATTAAATTGTAATTTGGAGAGATACACTATATTGTAAAATTATATAAAAACTGAGCCTGAAAAAAAAAAGAGGCTGGCCTAGTCAGAGAAGCATGAGAAGGAAGAAATGCTTCTCTGAGGAGGTGCCACTGAGGCTCGGCTCTGTAGAATGACTAAACGTCAGACAGCCCAGTTCGGGAGGTGGGGGGTGGATTATTACAAGCAGTGGGAGAAGAATGGCCTGGGATATGGAGGACCATGGTGCTATGACAGAAATGAAAAAAGTCAGTTTGTTGGGAGCGCAGGAAGTAAGGGCGATAGCTGCAGAGACAGGTAGGGGATGTCAGTCAGGGTCTTTGTCTTAGTAAGAGCTTCATTCTAAGAGCAGTGAAACACCGTGGGAATGTGGACTGCGGTAGAAGCTACAGCAGTGAAGCAGATGGACCGAGGGGAGCACGTGGAAGGAAAGGAAGCCCTAGAGCTGAGCCATGCAACGTTCCAACCTTTCAAAGTCAGCGAAAGATAAGGAGCGAGAAAAGAGATTAACACCAGGCAGCTAGGTGGGTAGCCCTGAGCGTAGGATCTTGTAGTAGATGGTGATGAGAAAGGGATGGGGATAAGCAGATGCATTTGTATGTGGGAATGGCAAACAGTTTACTGAGCCCTCATCTGATGACTTCTGTCATCTCTGTGATGTGGCCTTAAGGCGAGGTTGAAGAAGATTTGAGACACTTATTTTGGAACATAAGAGAGGGCACAGTTGAGGTTGTCACTGAAGTTTTGCGGTCATACACCCTGTTGCGATTTTTTTTTCTCCAGCACTTCTCAGCTTCACAACTGACAGATGTTGAATGGTTAGGTTTATTTTGGGGGTCGGGGGGACGAAAGTACATTTGTTAGTGATACATTAATCCAGGGAAGCAGCATTCTAGAAGAGAGAAGGAAATGTGATGCGAGGGTGCAAAGTGGATGTATTGAGAATAGACACAGTCAGTAAACAGGTGATGATACTGGCAGCACAAAGAAGGTAGGAACATGGACAAGAGAAGGAGCAAAAGCTGGAAAGCAAGAGATTGAGGGGTGTAAGTAGCTTTAAACCAGTTCAGGGGTTCATCTTGGGAACTCAGCCCTTGACCTGTGGCCATTTTGTTTATGGGCAGTTAAGTTCATTTCTCAGAGTGGACACCAGCTCTGAGGCCCCTGTTAACTACACACGAGGGACATTGAGTGGAGGGAGAGGAAAGGGTAGATTATAGACAAGTACAGAAAGGATAAAGTCAAAATGAATACCAGATTTCCAACTCGAAAAATTGAGTGGAGATGGGGTGCTGGAGTGTGGAGACCTGGAGAACTCACGGCTGGGTGCGTAGGCAAGGCAGTGGGGGAGGCGGAAGAAACATTGAGTGAACCTAGATAGTGGAGTTGAAGCGTATGCTGGTAGGAACTTCCAAAAGGAAAAAAAAAAAAAAAAAAGCTTTCTACTAAAATTGTCAATTTATGTCCCATAAAATTTATAAATCTCTATCTTAGGCTTTTGTCTGGGTCCCAAAATGAAATCAATAACCTCCTCAAGTAGAATAAAGGGTGTGAGGTGTTGAGGAGCCACAAGAATTGGTGTGGAGACAGTGAACCTCTAACAGGTGCTCTTTGCCGTCTCTAGGCCCGAGGGTCAAAATGGCAGAAAACCACTTATTCCAACCCAGAGACAGGGGTGACTGTGTTGAAGAAGAGCTTCCTGTTGGGAACTGAGATCTTTGGTTAAGGGATTTGGCCAGTCCATGGGAATGCTTTTGATTTCTGGCAGATTCTCACCATTGGCCAAACCCAATAGGAAACTAGAGGGCAAGGAAGCCCATTGGTAGAGGTCACAGAAGTCAGTTTCCACAGGCATAGCACAGGGAACAAGTAGAGCTAGAGAATAAATGGAAGGATATCCCAGCTGGTCTCTTTAAAGGGTTCCAGCTTTTCCCAGAGCACAAGTCAAACTCCAGAAAGAGAGTATGCCAGTGTTCCCATTTGTCTGCAACAATAACCTTTTCAGTCAGCATGCCACACTTTAACCCACTTCTCTACTTGCTCCCAAAGACTTGACTACACTACTTCTCTGTGGTATTACCTCTGGCCCCTCTGAGGTACATCTTCGGTATTCCAGTGTGTTACAGGGGCTTTTCCAGAATATGGATCTAATTGTCTGGATTTTCTGTACTGTGGGACAAAATTATTCTCCAAGACGACCTCTAACTTACTGATCACATCCATGATCTCAGCACTTCTTCCTGATTCATCCAGCCCCACTGTCTGTCTGAAACCCCACCGGAAAACTCCAAGATGGCTATAGTTCAAAGATGTGAAGTTCATACATATGGCTTAAATAATGCTGAGGGAAGAAGCCCTCCACCAGCCTCCCCGGGATGCCGCTGCCATCGGCTGTTCAGACCTTTAATGCTGCTGCCAGAGATATTTTTTACTTTTAAAATTTATGCACCACATGCCTATTAGAATGGCCAGAATCTGTAACATTGGTGAGGATGTGAAGCAGTAGGACCCCACAGCCGTTGCTGGTGGGAATGCAAAATGATTCAGCCATTTTGGAAGACAGTTTGCCGGCATCTTCCAAAACTAAGCCTACTCCTGCCATAGGATCCAACAATTGTGCTTCTTGGTATTGATCCAAGGAGTTGAAAACATGTTCACACAAAAACCAGTTCACAGACATTTATAGCAGCTTTATTCGTAGTTGCCAAAACTTAGAAGCAACCAAGCTGTTCTTCAGTGGGTGAGCAGATAAAATACCTGTGGCGTGTCCAGACAACGGACACTTGTCCAGTGCTAAAAAGAAACGAGCTATCGCACCATGAAATGACATGGAGGAATGTTAAATGCATATCACTAAGTGAAAGAAGCCAATCTGGAAAGGCTGCGTGCTCTCTGATTGCAACTGTATGGCATTCTAGAAAAGGCAAAACTATGGAGACAGTAGAAAGATCAGTGGTTTCTGGGGGCAGAAGGAGGGGAGGGAAAGGGACGAGCAGGCAGAGCACAGATGGTTTTTAGGGCAGGGAAAATATTCTCTATCATCTAATAATGATGGATACGTGTCATTATGTTTTTTTTTTTTTTTAAACACACTAAGGATACGATACCAAGAGTGGACCCTAAGGTAAGGTTTGGACTTTGGGTGGTTATGATGGGTCAGTTTAAGTTCATCCTTGCCAAAAAATGTACTAGCCTGGTCAGTGATGTTGATCATGGAGGAGGTAAGTGCGTGTAGGGGCAGGTAGACTATGGGCACTCTCTGGCCTTCTTCTCAATATTGTGAACCTAAAATTGCTCTAAAAAATAAAGGCTTAAAAAAAGAATGTGTAGCTTTGGGTACTACCTAAGTCAGTCCATGTAGCCAGTTAGTCCATGAGGCATTGTTATTGCTCATTGAAAAATAAAAGAATATATGAAAAGAGTCAAGTACAGTGATATTATCCAATTCATGTCTTGGTTAGAGTTTTAATATGTAAAAAATTATGACAGCTACAGATGTTGTTTTATGACCAGGTACAAATCACAAAAACATCTCAGTGAGGAAGGCATTATCCTCTATCGGGAATTTGTTTTGGTTTTGGCTTTTAACTCAGTATTTGAACCTCTTCTTTTATTTGCGTGTTGAAATTTGGTAGGAGGCAGGTCCCAGGTCTGCCTCTATAAGCCAAGAAAAATGAGTACTTGCTCTCGTGAACCCCGATAGCTAGATATGGATGAGCGACCTAAGCTCAGACAATGAGACGCCTTTGCTGGGACTTTGAATTTGGAGCAGATGACACAAAGGAGGTAGCTGGAATTCATTCCGGTGGTGGTGGCATCAAGTGTTCGGTGGCAGTGGTGCCAAGAGTAGCCCGCAGTCGTGGCAGAGCCTCAGCAGTATCCAGTGTCCGGTGATGGTGGTGCCAGCGGCTGTGCCCAGTGTCCAGCAGCGGAGCTGTGTCACCCTGACCAGGCTGTTCCTCTGTTGAGATCTTGGCTGTGGGGCTTGCCACCTGACTGACTGCCTTGGTTCCTGCCTGGCTCTCCAGTGTTCCCAAGTACTCCATAAGCTACCTGGCATCCTTCCAAAACATTTCTTTTCTCCCAAGTTAAGCCTTTTTCTCGAGTTATAAGACATATGCCCATATACATACACACACACACACGCTTTCTTGCAGGAGATACATATACATCTAAAATAGGAGTAAGTGAGTAAATTTATAAATTTTACGTACATATATATTCCATGGAAAACACCTTTGATATGACACAAAACTGGGAAGTCCTATAAGGATGAGTCCATTTGGCCGCATAATGTTTAAATATCTGCCTGGGAAAACAGAATACCATTTGTATAGGCCATGCCTCCATTTTGGCTTCCTAGCACTCTTGTTGAGCTAGAATCTATCTGGAAACCAACATGCCTCCAGATACTTGGACCCAGTTCCAAGCACCTATCTGTGCTTGTATCTTTGGGAATGTTGGAGCATATGTGCTTTTTCTTACTGGTGAGTTCTAGGAAAACAAGTACTTCAGAGTAGTGACTGGCTATCAACAGGCTATTACTGGCTACATACAAGTTGCATATAAATTCAGAACTTTTTCCACTTGACATGGCTCTAAGTTGACTTGTAACATATGATTCTCAGTGTTCAAGTGCCCTCAGGGATAAGATAGCATGAGAAAAGCACTACCTCAATACAGCTGTGGTGGTCTCCACTGTTCACTTCCCGACCATCCCAGCATTGTATGAAAGAGGCATGTTATTATGGAGAGTGGTGGGAAGACAGCTTAGGGAAGGTACTATAGTTTCAGAGTTGGTGAAATTCCAACTTTTTCCCAAGGTTCTCAAGACCTAGAGTCTAGATTTCTACTGACCGAAGAGTCTGTTTGAATTTAAATGAATCCAAGATCCTAGTACCTGGGGGAATTGGTCCTTAGTCCCTGTAACATCTGTATGTCCAGTGCTAAACTCATCACCTCCCATAAAATCTGAGAATTCCTTTATCTTTTGTTTCAGGGAATATCACCATCTTCTGCTCAGCTTCTTAAGCCGCTAAGCTGTGAGTCATCCTTAACACCCTTCTTTTTCCTTAACCCTGTATTTATCTGAGTCCCATCAAGTTTACATTGTTTCTGAATTGTCCGTTCCTCATCTGCTCCCACAGCTCACTTTTTGCTCTCACTCATTTACCGTCTGTTTACTATGGCAGCAGGGAGTGGGTCTTCCTGCCAATCAGATCTCTCCACTAATGTGAGAGAGCTCCTTCTATAAA
Organism: Mustela erminea; assembly: GCF_009829155.1. Classification (NCBI taxonomy): domain Eukaryota; kingdom Metazoa; phylum Chordata; class Mammalia; order Carnivora; family Mustelidae; genus Mustela; species Mustela erminea. The sequence continues at coordinate 22,130,708 of NC_045625.1, forward strand.
TAAATTTGGCTATGTCATTCTCCTGCTTGGGATGTTTTATGACTTCCTGCTGCTTTTGGGGGTAACCTCCACGCTCCCTCGTGTGGCAATCCCCGGTTGCCCTCTCCTTCCTCATCCTGCCTTCCTCACGCTCTTTGTCTGAGGAGTCACTCTAGTCCCCTGAAATCACCGCCACGTCCTTTCTGATCTCCCTGCTTCTTCGCATGATTTCCTGTCTCCTGGATTGTTACTCCCCTGTTTACTCTGAGCCGGTCCTGGCTTGTCCTCTCAAGATTCCTCCTGGTTCTTGCTTCCCTGAAAAGTTTCTCTGATGGCCTGGTCCAAGTTGGATGTCCGTGCTGTCATCAGGGAGCTCACACTCTGTGCTCTCCTTTTTCTTAATGCACAGCATGCTGTTATGGTAGAATTCTTAACCTGCTCTTGCCTCTGAGTCTCCACAAGAAGGTGAACCTGTTGAAGGCTGATTTTTGTGTCCTTTATGTCTGTGATTCCTGTGCCTAGCAGAGTACTCAACATTGCAGCCCTTGGTACCTATTTTATGATGAGGGAGGGAATAATAATAACCACATCCTCCTTTCTCCCTAAGAATTTAGGCCTTGCTAGTGGATTCTCTTGATAGGGAAGGGAAGCATTAAAGAGATTTCCTTGGCTTATTCTCTTAGGGCTCCCCCTTACCCCCACCTTTCCTTTTGGTAGTATATGGAGTAGTACGTCAGGCAGAACCACATTTTGCAGCTTGGGGAAATGATTGTTTGGAGGCGCACTGAATGCTGGAGGGATGGCAGAGCTGGAGTTGTGGAGAGCTGCTTTGTGAAGACTATGTTTCGGTAGAGAAGAAAGGTTATCTGTGTTACTTACCCGGCTAAATTAGAGGGGGAACGGTGAGCAGGAATTCAGAATATACAGAATACAGAAATACAGTATACAGAAATAGAGTGTCTTTGATTGGATTGGATTTGGCCCCTCCGTAGCCTTTCTCACTTGGGAACCTGAAGGTGGTAAGCAAATGTCCTTCCTTGGTTCCCCTTATGATAAAACTGGCACCTGAATGCCCTGCAACTTCCCCTTCGCCTCCTCTTTACCGCTTCCCTTCATCACAAACATCATCTGGAGTTTCCCGAGGTATCGTGAGGAGACACAAAAGACAAAACCATTGTGTAAGCTCCTACCAGGATGACAGAGCCAGCCTTCTTTCTCACTGCCTGTCTCCTCTCCGCTTCTTCATTATAATTGGAGTATTCCAGACTCCTACCACAGATTCCTCAAATATGTTAGACTTGCTTTTAGGTAGGGCACCGGGAGATCCCCTCCAAAGGAAACATCCTGTCTTAGGAGCTTCATTTCTCGGTTTAGTCCCAGCACTGTTTATATATTCTGACCCAGGCTGGGAGATGCACAATTCAGTTCAGTTCAGCAGGTCATGGCTAGGCGCTAGGCCAGGCCCTGGAGTCCAAAGGAAACATCGGCAACTGCTTCCAGTAGGCCATGTGGTGGTGTAAGGAGAGAAGCTCTTGGCAAGGTTCAGAGCACAGCAGAAGGGTCAGAGCAGCCCTCAGGGAGCCTGCCCTGGCAGTGGGGCAGGCAGCCTCCAAGATGGCCGCCAGCAGCAGAATCCTTTTTCTTTTGAGTGTGGTCTGGAGTTCACGACTCACTTCTGATGATCAGAACACAGCAGAGGCGATGATGGGTCATTTTCGAGATGAGGTTCTAATAAGATTGCTGCCTCTATCAGGGCTTTCAGAACAACAGGACTTGGCAAAGCAGAAGGGGGAACAGAAGTGTTGTTGAGGATTTTGGAGAGAGTACCTGGGTGCATGTGGTGCCCTGTCATAAGATGCTAAAGATCGGATTAAAAACCAGTTTAGGGAGGGCAGTGTTCTTAATCGTGATTTCCGATTTGGATGTTGGGAAGTCACGTGACCTCCAAATAAAAATGCCTGCTAGGTAGGACAGACGTAGCTGAGCAGCTCAGAATACCAGTGGGGGAGCTTTCAGCACATGGATGTTGTTTAATCATGAGCCAGCACGGAAGGTCACGGGCGAGTTCAGACGGAGCAAAAGCGAGGGCCCGGGATTGAGCTCCTAGTCATGTCGGCTTTAAGAGACTGTATTGAGGAAGAAGAGCAAGTTAATCAGGCAGAAGAGAGTGAGAAACAACTGTTAGAGAAGCTGGAGGAGGTCTGGGCCTGTACATGGTTGGGGGAAAGAGACGGATGTTCCTTAAGAAGATTGGAAGGGGAGGTGAACCATGAGAGACTACGGACTCTGAAAAACACTCTGAGGGTTTTGAAGGGGCGGGGGGGGGGGGTTGGGGAACCAGGTGGTGGGCATTAGAGAGGGCACGGATTGCATGGAGCACTGGGTGTGGTGCAAAAACAATGAATACTGCTACGCTGAAAATAAATTAAAAAAAAAAAAAAAAAAAAGACGGGAGCGCTCCACTTGTCGGAGGCTGCTGAGAGGACAAGGGAGTTCAGGGATGGGAGCGCCCTCTGATCTGGCGATAGGCTGGTTGCTGGGGACCTGGGCAGGAGGAATTTACTTCAAATTGCAGAGTGAAAGGCTAAGACTGCAGGCGATATTTTGTCTTAGGACATCTAGGCATGTATGAAATTTCAGTTCAACTTAATTTGATTCATGGAATCCTCATTTTGGAAATCTGAAGCAGAATGTATTTGGACTGTTAACACCACATTTAAAGTAGCTTTGCAAATTGCTTCCCAAAACTAGCCCCCTTTTTGGCCATGTGATTAAACGATCAGAAAATGAATGCAGTCAAGTTGTCCTTCACCTATCCTAGCGATAATTGCTGGTCACACACACAGATTATGACGGTGTTTCTTTATATTCTTGAATTCAGCCATCTTGAATAGATTCAGATGCTAGATGCATCTTCTCCCATCTTCTGTAGAAATGCAGTACTCTTGAATTGACTCTGCTAGGTAAATAAAGGCTCAGAAAGTGTGTACTAATGTCAACACTGCGTGGAAAGGAATTTTCCAGTTTTGAAAACTATACTACCTCAGGGAAAGAGAAGCCTTCATTTAGCCCCTCAGCCACTCAGCAGCTCAGTGGCACAAAATAACGCTAGGAAAATTACACTGCACACTGAGTAAGTATGACGTGGTCAATTTATTCATAGTCTATTTTTGCAGTGATCTCTCTGAGCTATGCCAGGATTAATAAATGTGGTTTATGCATAACCATGATGCTCTCAGGAGACTTAATTTAATAAAAATATAAACCCACAGATAAGTCTTATTTTTGTAATGTTCTGGTAATTACAGGATTAGGGTAGGCAAACCAACAGGGCTTCTGGCTCTTTCTCAAAGCCTGGCTGTGTGGCCTCTGGACCAGACTTAGGGGTTGCTTTAGGTTAGCCCGGGCAAGGGGCTGGACTGAACTGTGCTGATGAGGGACAGTCCTAGAGATTTTGAGCTGTGAGTTACACACGCCTTTCTACAGGATTAAAATGTGTACTCAAGAAGACATCTTCTATCTTCCTGAGCAAAATTAGATTTTTGAGATTTTCTTGGGCATTTACAATAGTATAATAAGACAGTTTTGATTGTGTCTCTCTGGATTAGGAAATATTTGGGAACTGCAATAAACTGATGTGATTTTTAGGCACTCTCTGTTCTCTGACATTTTCTTCTGAGAAATCTTTTTCTGATTACTTCAGCCATTCACTTTCAAAAAGTAATAGGAAAACAGTCGTAAAATGCTGAGAATAAAAACAACAGCCAAGCACTTTAGGGTCAAGCCCAGACTTAGAAAACAAACATCATTGTCATGTTTGTGCATTTATATCCCAATTTATTTCATATTAAATATATAGGAAATATATGTTAAATAAAATTTGAAGCACACAACACATTGTTTCTTGTACATTTCTACCATCATTGATTATTACAACTTTAATTGTTAATGTACCGATACACTATTGTCTGTGTAAACATTCACCTGTTTTAGTTATTTCCAACTTTTACCTATTAGGAATACAATGTCAGCATCTCATTCATTCTATTTCACATGATGCTCTAATTGTGGATTATTATATCTAATTCAGATCATTATAGAAATGGAATTACTGAGTCAATGTGTGTGAGTACTTAGGGGGCCCTGGGTGTGTATTTTCAAATTTCCTTCCAGATATTTTCCCCTATGTGCAGTCTGTCACGGCTTTCTCATTTCTGAGCTCTTCATGGTTATTTGATGGTTAAAAAAGATATCTTGTGTTATTTTATTGTTAGTGTGAAGTGTAACCTTATGCGATATCTGTTATTTGTCATTAATACTTCTTCTCTTGTAAATTATATGAATTTGTTTCTAGTTTATTTTTTCTGTAGGATGTTTGTCTGTTTCTTATTTAATTTACAAAATATTTATGCATTAAGAACTTTAACTGTTAAACACACTGCTAAATTTTCCCTCATTTGTTCAGTTTGCTTTTTTATGACTAAAAAACAAGATTTTAATTTTTATAAATCCTAATCTATCAGATTTTTCTTATAACTTCTTTCCCACTTCCATTTTTTAAAAATTATTTTTATTAACATATAATGTATTATTTGCCCCAGGGGTACAGGTCTGTGAATCACTAGGCTTACACACTTCACAGCACTCACCATGGCACATACACTCCCCAATGTCCATAACCCACCACCCTCTCCCAACCCTCCACCCCCCAGCAACCCTGAGTTTGTTTTGTGAGATTAAGAGTCTCTTATAGTTTGTCTCCTTCCCGATCCCATCTTGTTTCATTTTTTCCTTCCCTACCCCCAAACCCCCTGCTCTGCCTCTCAACTTACTCATATCAGAGAAATCATATGATAATTGTCTTTCTCTGATTGACTTATTTCACTCAGCATAATACCCTCTAGTTCCATCCACGTCATTGCAAATCCACCTCTGTTTTATGGTCATAAAAGCTCTCTGGATCCCAAGAAAAGATTACATCTATGTTCTCTTCTAGACTGTCTAGGAGTTGATTATTTTTATAATGAATTTTTTAGTCAGAATTACTATATCATAGAAAGTAGAAATATGGCATTCTTTCCTAAAGCATCAATTGTTCTACCACTATTTCTTGAATAATCTTTTATTCATCCCATTTATCTGAAATTCTATCTTTTTAGAATATTCTGTCCTCCAGGACAATACTAAGGTAGGCCAGGGAAAGGGAAAAGGAATTACTCTGAGCGACAACTAAGATGACTGCTTAGAGTGGAATATTAAAACATATTCTGGAGTCATGTTGGAGCAGACTGTCATGCCATGATTGACTACTGATTTCTCCCATGACACACAAATGGGAGGGTAATATCAAATATTCTGTATATTTGTACATTGGGTTGCATTAATATATGTTTCTTCTTGACCCCCTGTTATACACTGTAGCTTAATACATCAAATTATATAGCCCCAATATACATAAAGGAAATATGTATAGAATTGCTAGGAGATTTTGGCAAATCTATAGCCGCTGGAGAGGATTTTAACATATTGATAGTCCAATTGGAAAGTGGTAGGTTTTCCCCCAGCCTTACTGAGGTTTATTTGACAAAATTTTAAGATATTTTGATGATTCGATTTATATATATATAAATATATATTAATTCATATTCATACAAATATATATGAATTGAATCATTTATATATATAAATTTATATTTATATATTATATAATATATATTTATATGTAAATATATATATTGAATCATCAAAATATCTTAAAATAATTATATAATATATTTATATATAAATATATATATAGTGAAATGATTCCAACAATCAAGCTAAATAGTACATTCATCAGCTCACATAGTTACTTTTTTTTGGTGAAAATGTATAAGATCTGTGGTCTTAGTAAATCTAAGGTATAGTATACAGTGTTATTAAGTGCAGTCACTGTGGTGTATATTAGGTCTTCAGAACCTATTCATCGTATAACTGGAAGTTTGTATCCTTTTACCAACCTCTCCTCATTTCCACCACCTTACAGTTTCCCAGACAAACACTGGTCTATTCTTAGTTTCTTTGAGTGTGACTTTTTTTTTTTTTTTTTTAGATCCTGCATAGAAGTTATACTGTACCATAATGTGTGGCTTATCTCGTTTTGCGTAATGTCTTCCAGGTTCATCCATGTTGTCACGAATGGATTTCCTTCTTTTTTTTTTTAAGACTGAATAATGTTCCACTGTACGTATATGCCACATTTTCTTTACCCACCCATCCATTAATGGATACTTAGGTGGTTTCTTTATCTTGGGTATTATGAGTAGTGCTGCCGTGGATATGGGAGTTCAGATGTCTATTTCATAATGATTTTGTTTTCTTTGAATAAATACCAAAAGGTGGAATTGTTGGCTTCTAAGTTCTGTTTCTAATTTCTTGAGGAACTTCCATACTGTTTTTCATAATGGTTCTATCAGTCCATGTTCCCACCAAAAGCATTCAAGCTTTTCCTTTTCTCCACATCTTTCCCAACACTTGTCATCTCTTGGATTTTTTATGATAACCATTCTAATAGGTGTGAGGTGGTGTTTGGTTGTGCTTTTGATTTGCATTTCCCTGATGATTAGTGATATTGAGTACCTTTTAATGTACCTGCTGGCCATTTGTATGTCTTCTTCAGAAAAATGATATTCAGCCCCTAGCCCATTTTTTAATTGGATTGTTTGTTTTTGCTATTGAGTTGTATGAGTTCCTCATATACTTTGGATATCAGTCCCTAATCAGATATATGATTTGTGGTTATTTTCTCCTATCCCATAGATTGCTTTTTCATTTTGTTGATGGTTTCCTTTGCTGTGCAGAAGCTTTTTAATTTAATATAGTCCCACTTTTTTATTTTTCCTTTTGCTGTCTTTGCTTTTTGGTGTCATATCCAAACAATTATTGCCAAGACTGATGTCAAAGAGCTGTTCTGCTGTGTTCTCTTTTAGGAGTTTTATAATTTCAGGTCTTATGTTTAAGTCTTAAATCCATTTCGAGTTGATTTTTGTGTATGGTATAAGATAGGGGTCCAATTTCATTCTTTTGCATATGGATATCCTGTTTTCCCAACAACATTTATTAAAGTGCTATCTTTTCTCTGTTGTGTATTCATAGTGCCTTTATGGAAAATTAGTTGAACTAATATGCATGGATTTATTTCTGAGTTCCCTATTCTGTTCCATTGATCTCTGTTTGGCACATATTAGGCACTCAATAAAAACATGTTCAACAAATGAACCAGGGGCTAAGATTCTAACAACCATGCCAGTTTTGCCTGACAACGTTATAATATGTGATTGTTAAATATGTTGCTTTGCCCCATGATATTTTTAAGTAAAGCCTTTAAAACCAAATAAGACAAATACAACGATGATTACCTCTTGTTACAGAATTATGAATATTTATTTTGTCCTTTTCTACTTTCTAAATGCTATAATGAATATTGTTATCCACAATGTATTGTTACGAGTATAACCCTCCCAAGAACTTGGAAAAAAGAGTAAAATACACCTGCCATTAGAGTTAAGTTCTGAGGTTCATGCATAATGGGTCAGTACACAGACACAAAACAGCATGAAAGAAGATAAAGTGGCTTCCAGACTGTAAGGGCTTGGGTAAAACCTGTTTGAATACATTCCATCCTTAATGGAAGTCATCAGAAAGATAGTTGCTAAACCATGGAAACATGAATACATATCTTCAAAGATTCATATGCATTCTATCCATCCCAATAACATCCCAAGGAAACTGAGTTTTAGCAATCAAGTTTCAATTTCTCTTAGAATTATCCTTTGTAAGACAATATTAAGAGCTAACTCTGCTTGAGTGCTCACTCTGTGCCAGTTACTGTTCCAGGTGCTTTATATTTATTAATTTATTTAATCCTCACTAGAATGCTGGGAGGCAGGCCCTTTCACTTTTCCCATTTTATAAAGAATCCTGTTTGGTAACTTGCTTACACTCACGTAGTTACTAAAGAGGCAGAGGCAGGATTTCTGAATCTAGCACCTGTGCCCTTCGCCATTACCCTGCGTACCTTCTGGGTGAGCTTTTCTCATTTGTTCATGTAACAAGTGTGTCCTGAATGCTTGCAGATAGATGTGCCAGGCACTTGGCCAGCACCGAGAAGCCAGCAGGACTCCAAACACACGTGGTTCCTGCTCTCCTAGAGCTTACAGTCTAGAGGCAGACGGACCTTAGATAAGAATCTAAGCATTGAGGGAAGTGCTATAAAGAGAAATTATGGAGTGCTCTGGAGTGTCCGGTGGGGACCCTTAGACAAGAAGACCAAAAAAGGTGTCTCTAAGAAAGTGATAATTGAGCTGAGATTAGATGGATTAGTAGAAGTTAGTGAAGAATGGGGAGAGAATGTACCAGGCTTCGGGACGAGTTTGGCAGAGTGTTTCTAATCCCTTCAACAGGACCTCAGAGGGAGATGGACACATCGAGCTCTCAGTGCCATTAAAAATAGATTTCTCTGTGTCCCCTTGTCCTGACTTTATGTTCATTAAACAATCTTATTATACTTTGGCTTCACACATGCTTTCATAATAACAAGATAATGCAATGATTGTGCAGAGTTGTAGTATTTTTGTTATTAGGAGAGTCCCTTCTCCTCCCAAATTAATAAAGCCACATTTATATCAATCTCCAGTACATTATCTCCTTCCCGAATTTATCAACCTCAGGCTCTAGGCTTTCACAGCAGAACACCAGATCCTCCGATGGAATGACCTGGAGTCCAGCTTGAGTTCCCCAGCAACTCCAACCTGCCTTTCCTTTGACAACCTGCTAAGATCCAGTCTTTCTCGTCCATGAAGTTTCATTTATATGCGCTACTCAGTAAAAGTAGAGAGAGATGAATGGTAAGGGAAAAAATAAAAAAAGACTAGATTTAGCAAGCACATTCCGTGATTGTTCTGATTAGTTTTACTGAAAAGAAAGTCCATCTGGGAAAGCATCTGTATGAAATCATGTTTGAATATTGAGGGAGTAAAACAGACACCATCTTGTCTTAGCAGTCATGTGCTGAGTGAGTAATGCTGGTATTCTTTTATGAGATTGTTGCAGTATAAGACTGTAGTAAACGGTACTAGTAAGTGTTTCCCCACTACAAGCATGGAAACGAGACTTACTCATAATATTTATTTCTTCTCCAGAGTGCCTTTGCAGACCTGAAACATCTGAACTAACAAAAGGCCTCCAATTTATAATATAACACAGCTGCTCTGAGGATTGCGTGCGTGCATATGTGTGTGTGCAGTGGGAGGGGATTTCCTTGTATTTATTCATTTATGTGCCCTCTGGAGAAGGGGCAAGTTTAGTCCAACTGGAATTCTAAGTGTCTTTTACTGGGCATTTGTTAGATGTAAAAAGTTGGCTCATGTCTAAAGGATCCTCCAGGCAGTGTGCAGCTGAGAGCCATAAAACTCAAGACTGTATATCGTTTGGGAGCTGTGGCACTAATGGGTGGCATTTTCACAGTGAACAATTCATTTTTCTACCAGTGCAGAATAGTGCAGGTATTATAAAGAACTGGGGTTGTATAGAAGCTACTATCAAAAGTATGTTTTATAATTATTTGCTATTAATAACTACTTACAATCACTAAATTAACCCTTAACACATGCACTGTGCTTTTAACAGAACATAAACAAAAATGGTTATCAGTTCCAAAAATCCAGCTCTTTCTTTATTCTTCCCATTTGTCCTTTTATATTGGCCGAACAAAGGATGAGCGATCTTTATGTTACCAATGTAGAAACTCTCTAGAGGTTCTAAGGAAACCTTTCTTCCTGACTCTTCTCTTTTCCAAACCTGTTCATTCATTTAACCAACTGAATTTGACCCTGGGAATAAAGGGACGAGCCCTGTCTATCAGGGAGCTCACAGTCTGGCTGCGGAGGTGGGTGAATACATCAAAAATTAAAATAGCATGGATAAGTGCAAGAGAGGCCTGTTTAGAGCACTCTGGGGGGCACTCTAGGCACTTATGGGGGGATCCAGCAATGGGGAGGGCAGTCTGAGGTGACAACCCCCCTCCCAGAAGGTAGCGTTTGAGCTGAGCAGTTGTTAGCTAGGCAGGAATTAACCTCTCCAAGAGGTGGGGATATGAGAGAAATGTGCTGTTTCCCTTCTTGCCTAATTCATTTTTGCCTCCTACCTTTCTGTCAATGGTGAAAGAGAGAAAGAGACAAGAATTCAAAGGAGGAGGTTAAAAAAAAATACATAAAAAAAGAAGATTGCAGGTCACATTGCCATCTGTGGGACAAGTTGGCTACTTGACAACAGATGTCTAGCATTTCCCTTCCCAGTAACTAGTGGAATCAACCAAGAAATGGAGAAACAATTGCATTCATATAAGAAACTAGCAAGGGTGCCGTCCAAATGCTAGAATTTCTGTCATTAAAGGGCACATGAGACCTGTTTAAAGAAGATTAATCAGGATTGACTTGCAAATCATTTGCCTTAGAGATTAGAGCCTTCTGAACATCAAGAAGGCATTGCCCTAGAAATTAGAGCTTTGCAAAAATTAAGAATTATAAACATATGTTAATTTATATGGTCCAAGGCTTGAGTTGGAAATGGACCATCAGATCCTAGGAAAACCCTCCTCCTAGAAGGACTTTGGCAGTGGCTGCTTAGAGACTTTGATGGTGTCATTGTTAGAGGGGAGTCCAACAGGGTTCAAGAGTAACCATCCTGAGAGTTCTGAACCAAGAAAGGCTTTGTCAAGTCACTGGCTGCTAACAATGGCAACATTGGAAAACTTTTGCCAAGACTCAGGCCACTAACTGTTCAGAGTGCTAAATTAGGAGCAGGCAGAAGTGGGGAATAGTTTCCGGTAAGTGACATGACTTATGCATGGATTTCCATAGCTGAGGCCGCACCAGGAGTGAGATCCAGACATACAGGATGAGGTATTTGATATGTAACTTTGGAGAGACACAGATGAGAAACCCCAGAAATGAGATTTACCTGCCAGGACTGCCCGCTACCTCAGATCCCTCTGCATTCTTAGTTGATCCCAAACTCCATTTAGGCTACTGTATCAAGGAGCTGGAGCTCAGCCTTACTTGGGGGAAATCCAAGAGGGTCCATCCAAGCACCCAGTTTCTTGGAGGTATACCAGATGCTTATCAAAAGAATAAATAAACAGAAGATATTTCTCTCACCAAAAGTAGAAAAAACAAAACAAAACCAAAACCAGACCTTAAGAAATATCCTTTTCAAAACAAAGTATTGCAGAAAGAGAAAGAGGTTTTTATTATAAGTAACAATTTTATTATGTAAGTAACAAATATTCACAATGTTTAAATTTTAGGTATAGAACTACATTGTTGATATATTTATGTGTGTATGTGGGAGGTGCTATTTTTTCTTTTTTCTTTCTTCCTTTTTTTTTTCTCTGCTCCCCAACATGTAGACTTTCTCCCTTCCTACTCTTCAGGACTTACTAAGGAGTCAAGGCCCTCCTTACATTAAAGAAGTCCAAGCTTTCAGTTTCTTGACCCTTGCCCCCAGAGCAGGTGGGCACACGCACAGGACCAGCCAATCAGATGCTCCAAACCAGGAACTTGAGTCTTGAGTGAGTCAGATAGGAGCCAATGGTAATTTAGAATGTTGTTCACCGGCAGGGGACATGGAGGCAGCAGAGTCCAGCCATAAGTGCTTGCCAAGATGTCTGCAGAGCCCAGTGACTCCTCGGCCCTTGCTTTGACATAGTGCCTCCCGCCTAGTTTTTTTCGATTTTTATCCCCTTTTCACTGTTGGTTCGCCAGCCTTCCTGTTGATTCTGTGAGCTTCATGATACTCTTCCTGTAATTCTTTTTCCCCCTAAGTTAGGCAGAGGTGGTAGTCATTGGTGGTATTCATCTAATACAACAGATCAGGATTTTTTTTTTTAAGTCTTGCCGGATAAAGAGATAATTTTGCATGCTCTTGTGGGCATTTAGAGTTTTCACAGATATAAAATGTGAAGACTTCTTGTCATAACCCATGAAGGTTTAGTGCTGGGATTCCCCCCAAGGTTGTGTCCTACTGGTTGGTGTTCAGCCACACTGCTTTGTTCATGCCTGTTCCGAATGATGTCTGGCTACCCCAAAACAGATAACCTAGATCACAGGTCATCTGTTTTCCCAACATACTCCTTAGTATCAGCCACATTCTGCATTCTTAGTTGATGCTATATTCCTCTTACCTGATCAAAACCCCTAGTTTTGTTTTGTTTTTGTTTTTGTTTTTTATTATCATGACTTAAATGGTAGGCCCTCTGGTATACCTTACAGCTCAATCAGGTTAAAAATGTGACCAAATTAATGGTTAGGGACAAGCAGGTCCAAATTCTCTTTTTGAATATCAGCCAATCATACCTCTCCCACATGGGTGTCATAATAGCTTTAGCAAGACCTTCTTATGGCTCAGAGATATGCCTGATTTATGATTTCTTGATAGCACTTAACATTTTACTTGGATTTAGAGATAACTCTAGACACATCAATCAAGCAAGCTGTTCGCAAATCTTTCTTCTCAGCTGTTACTGGTGCCAGATTGTCTAACAAATAGAGGCACAAACAGATGTAATTTGTGACTGGTGGTGACCATTCTCTGTCATGCAACAGGCCAGCTGGTAGCACAATCCACAATACAGTCCCCGGCCTAGCTCACAGACGCCTTTTACACATGGACAGTGCTTAATATCATACTTATAAAATAATAAAAGCTGTTGTAAGAAATGGGTTTAAACATTTGCTTACAAACTTGATAGCTGCAAAATAGTATTTTAGGTTATGTTGTAGATTATAACATGTATTCACATAATCAGATATGCAAAGTAGAATTTTCCTTACATGATTAAAAAATAGGTATATATTGCATGTTAACTATACTTCAATAAAAAAATGTAGTTGTGGTAATTGAAAAATAGAACTTTAGCAAAAGAATCAACAGGGTATGTAATTGATAGAGACATGATAGTACTAATATGTGGGTGAAGACATGCATATATATACATATATATTCACATTTGCATAAATACATATGTATACATACACACATAAGTAGGTGGTATATGATAAAATTATAGCAATTTTGTGAAAAAAAGGAAATTTATTTATTTATATTTTTTTAGAGAGAGAGAGAGAGAGCACGCACACATGCATGAGCAGGGGGGAGGGGCAGAGGCAAAGGGAGAAGCAGACTCCCTGCTGAGCAGGGAGTCCCACATACGTCTTGGTCCTAGCCAGGATGCTGGGATCATGATGAGCTAAAGGCAGCGGCTGAACTGCTTGGAGACACCCACGCACCCAAAAAGGAAAATTTAAAAAGTTGTGCCAGGGTGTTTTCTTAATTATTTAGGAAAGAAATCTTCACTTCTCATCCTGTACAAAGGCTAATTTTACATGAATTTAAATAACAAAAAGCCAAACTGCGTATTAGTTGGATGAAAATATAGATAAATTCTGAATGATCTTAGCATAGGAAAAGATTTTCTAAGGACAAAAGCAATCTAAGGATAAAAAAAAAGCAGCAATAAATTTGACTTCACAGAAATTAAAATATTTTGTATTATAAGAAGCATATCGAGAAGAAAACACCAAATTATTGAAATGCAAATTGTCCAGTAAATATTACCTCTCTACTCTGCCCAACTTCTGCACCTATTGAAGAATAAAAGAGGTCATCAGTCAAAAGGGGCCCAAATACCATCTTTTTGTTATTATTAAGCTGGTGTTGGAGAATGTTGGCAGACAGTGATTGGCAGTGTACTAGTATAAAGTCCCTGTATTAGGCAGGTATACCCACTCACTCACAGACAACCTTCCATCAACCTAGACCTTTACATAAAGGGCCTGCCCCGCCCCCCCATCAAACTTACAACATAAAGGAGTAGAACAGAACTCGTTCCTTTTGTCTCACTGAGGAGGAAGTTTCCTCCAAAACTCATCAGCGGGATCATGTGTGAGGCGAACATGATAACTACTACACTACGGAAACCATCAACGGGATCATGATGCTTCTTTTCCTTCAGAAGAGTGATAACAAGGTCAGAAAATAGCTAGGAACCGTATGCAAATAGAGTTCACACATAGACACAGGAATGAGGTAGAACCATTCTCTCCCTGAGAGAAATCAAGGGTAAATGTTTGTCAGTGACATTGCAACTGATTACTAAATATAGTGCATAAAAAGCTTATGTCAACTATATAAGATAAGAAGAAAGTTCCCACAGGTGATTCAACAAAAGACAGTAAAAATTCGGGGCGCTTGGGTGGCTCAGTGGGTTAAAGCCTCTGCCTTTGGCTCAGGTCACGATCCCAGGAACTTGGGATCGAGCTCCATCCATATCGAGCTTCATATCGGGCTCTCTGCTCAGCAGGGAGCCTGCTTCCCCATCTCTCTCTGCTTGCCTCTCTGCCTACTTGTGATCTCTGTCTGTCAAATAAATAAATAAAATCTTAAAAAAAAAAAAGACATTAAAAATTCATAGGCTTTTCTCTCTCTGGGATGGTTGTGGAAATAAAACCACAAATTCAGATATTTTTGTCATGTGGGTTTGGATCCTGGCCGCCTTACCTTGGGGGAATAATTTAACCTCTGTTTCCTCATCTCTAAAATAGTATAATAATAATATCTACCTTGTATGGATGTTTTGATAAGGAAATATACCTATCCCGTGTTTGAAGATTTTAAATTATTCCTGAAAACCATCATTAAGTGAATGACCATTATTTTAAAAAATCAATTAATTTCAATGGGAATATTTTATTCCAATTTAGGCAGTTCCCTAAGTACTGAGTACAGAAGAAACACATCCTTCTTTATAGCATTTATATTATGGAATTTAGACCTTAATAATTCATAATATGTGTTATGCGGCAAGGCTACCATTTGAAGGAAACCATTGAAAAAATGTAGAAAACATTTAGCAGTACAATATATATATATATTTTTTTGACAGAGAGAGATCACAAGTAGGCAGAGAGGCAGGCAGAGAGAGAGAGGAGGAAGCAGGCTCCCTGCTGAGCAGAGAGCCGGATGTGGGACTCGATCCCAGGACCCTGAGATCATGACCTGAGCCGAAGGCAGCGGCTTAACCCACTGAGCCACCCAGGCGCCCTAGCAGTACAATATTTAGGGCTACTGAAAGATCAAACTTTTCAACCACTTTAGAAGTATCTATTGATTGATATATTACTAACGTACTAATTGATACATTAAAAAGTATACTAAGTATAATTTGAGATTAAAGAGACAGAAAAAACTGAAATAGGGCAAATAACTTTTTTTTGAACCAAAATGCAAAATCCACACCGAAAATGTTAATTATGAACTTTAATGCATCAAATAATATAATGGTAAATAAGTAAAGGAAAAAAAATCCAGTAGATTACAGAAAATTTTAGCATCTGTTTTTCATGAGAAACCAAGTGGTCAAAAGATAAATGATAGTATGTAGAGGATTTGAGAAATATAACAGGATTGTAAATTTTGAATTCTATAGCATGCAAGCATAGACTAACTCTTTTTGTAGCCCCTGAGGACATTTATTAAAATTAATCCTAAAATAACACCCAAAGAATTATTCAATAAACTTTAAAAATGAGATATATATTATTTTTGAAGTAAAAGAATGTTCTTCTACATTATTCTTGGGTTAATGGCACTGGGATATTTAGGATGATCTTTTTAAAAAATATTTTGTTTATTTATTTATTTATTTATTAGAGAGAGAGAGAGAGCGGGACAGTGAGCAAGGGAATACAAACAGAGGGAGTGGGAGAGGGAGAAGCAGGCTTCCCACAGAGCAGGGAGCCCGATTTGGGGCTCGATATGGGGCTCAATCCCAGGACCCTGGGATCATGACCTGAGCTGAAGGTAGATGCTTAATGACTGAGCTACCCAAGTGCCCTATTTAGGATAAACTTAATGGCAGTCATAACCTTAATATGTCAAGAGTGCTTATAAAATAAGTAGAGAAATCATGAATTATTCTGTTTTTCAAAAAGAGTAAAAGACATAAATTCGATGAAATTCACAAAAAACAAGTAGGTCATAAGCCTATAAAATGTTTGAAAATATTTAATCAAAGACAGAACTTTTTAAAAGTTATGCTTTGTGGGGCACATGGGTGGCTCAGTGGGTTAAGCCTCTGCCTTCTGCTCAGGTCATGATCTCAAGGTTCTGGGATCGAGCCCCGCATCGGGCTCTCTGCTCGGCGGGGAGCCTGCTTCCTCCTCTCTCTCTGCCTGCCTGTCTGCCTACTTGTGATCTCTATCTGTCAAATAAATAAATAAATAAAATCTTAAAAAAAAAAAAGTTATGCTTTGTACTTATTTTGAAGCAAATGATATTTTAACATACAGTGTATATAAACCAAAGGGAGAAAAGAGTGTAAATTAGTATTTCCTTTCTTGGGACCAATTTAAAAATAATAAATTAGTATTTCCTTTCTTGGGGCCAATTTAAAAATAATACTTTAAAAATATAGTTATTTTTAAAACAGAAGTTCTCCTTCTAGGAATTGGTCTTGTGGAGGCAGTTAAGTTATGTGACCTTGTAAGTAAGGAATTAGGCACTAGGATGTCCATGACAGTGTTATTTATGAGAATAAGAAATTGGAAATAACCCAAATTTCAGATGTGTTATTGGTTAACTAAATCATGATACAGTTACAGCCACAAAAAATTTTGTTGTTGAAATATGACATGGTAATGTTTATAATATATGACTCATTTAAAAAACCTGCTTACTAAACTCTTGTAGGATATATTCCATTTTTATTAAAATATATGAATATAAAACATGGCTATGCACTGAATTGTTCATAGTGACTTTAACTGTATATGGATGATATTAAATTTCTTCCATCTGCTTAACTTTATTTCTCATTATTCTGCAAGACACATATGTGACGAAAAAATAGTGTCTGTTAATAGTTTTAAGAAGTCATGTCTCCAGTTTTAAATGCATCTAGAAATTCATTCTTCAAGTTAGCAGTGCCATCTGCTGATCATGTTGGGAGTGTTCCCTCGAACAACAAAAAATTTGAGAACATAGGAAAGTCAATAATTATCAGAATCAAACATTGTAACATATTTAAGAAAAAAGAGGAATGTATAAGAAGAAATCTTGTGACATTCACTTAGTTTAACTTACGTCTGATACCATTAAAATGGTTTTCAAAATCTGAAATATGGACTCTAATATTCTCTTTTCCCTTTGTTTTACATTGTAGCTCTATCATCTTGAATTTATAGCCTCCCCTTTCATAGAAATTATCCAAGAGAATATGAATTCTAGCCAAATATAGCTGTTAACGAGCAAATTGTAATGAATTCCAAGGGTCAAGTTGAAGTCATAAATAGGAAAATGAATCAGGTCAGAAGTTCAGGTAAAGATAAACAAGAAACAAATAAGGAAAAATTGTTTAGGACAATGGTAGTGAAAAAGAATGTGTCGATGGACCTCTTTTATATGAAGGAGTATCTGTCACAGAGATAAGTCCAATAGCCAATAGGAAACAAAGAAGAAATATACAGCCTACATTTTCCTAATTTGTCCAAAAGGATTTAATAAAAGATTTGTCAAATATATTCACACTTCTGGATTGTATCTACAGTAATCCCCAACTCTATCCATCCTGTCAAAAAAAAAAAAAAAAAAGAGGAGTCCAGATAATATGGGTTTTTACAGCAAACCCATGTTCAACTAATGCTTCATCTTAGCAGTTACACACTATCTTTTCAATAACCATTCTATAACACTATTGAGGCACAAAATCAAAATTGTTATAATTATATTAATCCATCTTTCATGTTGAGAAAACTTCAACAGTATTTGCCCACTTGGGATGTCTATGCAACTGTCCCATGTCCCCTTGATATCTCAGAGACGCTTGGTAGTGATTCTGGTGTCGCAAAAGAAATTGCTCTTTGAGCAGAAGCCTGAACTTCAACATGTCTTTTGCTGAAAAGCATCTCGTGCAGCTTTGTGGGATGTTTTTGCTTAAAAAAAAAAAAAAAACAAAAAACATTATTTTCAAAGTTACTTTTAATCAAGTTGATGACAGTATATTAAAAATATAAATATATTAAATTTTAAATATATTAAAATCCACCACTTAAAATTGGTGGCATCTGGAGAGCCCAAAGCAAAGGCAGTGGTGTAAATTCCAATCTCCCAACATAGCGTCTTTAAAAAAAAAATCAGAATAATAAGGACAAATAAAACTATGCAAAACTTTTGTAGTAGAGGTCCAAAGTTTAAATTATGTGTAAAATTAGAAAAATACAAACAAAAGACCAGTGAACTCATACTCCTGACAGAAGTAATTTGAGAGCAATAGCAGCCCATTCAAAACTGCATGAGAGAGAAAGGGAACTGTCAGTGGACCCAAGATAGATCTAAAAATCACTTTGAGGGAAAGAAAATCAACCCTAAGTGTAAAAATACTGTAGAGGAGTAGTGACCTTGTTAAATGGGCTTAAAAATGTACAGAGGACATAAAGAAGCAATTGGAAAAGAGTAAATCTTGAGGGGGAGATAAGGCTTAAAAAGATGAGAGAGACTTGTCTTGGAAAATTCACAGTGAATGAAAAAAAGAAGCAAAAGAGGGAAATTTAAGATCCTGGAAGACAAAAGGAAATAAAAATGTCAAAAAGCACACATTTTTCTTTACTCCCTACAGAAAAACAAGCACCATCTCGAAAGAAATTACACTTTGTTATATTGACAGAAGAAGGTGTTTTTGAATTAAGAATCTCATAAGGGGCACCTGGCCCTTGAGGAACTGTTCCTCAAACAAAAGAAAAGCAAAGCAGAAGGAAACTATAACACAATATTCCAAGTGGAATTAGATATGCTGAAACCAGCATTTGGGAATTAAAGCAAAACAGAACAGAACAGAACAGATTGGATCAAAAATCCAAGAAACAAAAATAGGAAGAAATAAAATGGGAATTGATCAAACTGGAGCAGGGGAATCATATAAAAAATAAAGACTAAATTATGAAGAACCCAAGGAAGAAAAGATATGAGTGAACATTTAATAAAGTACAATGAATGACAGTAAGAAAACAACAATGGAAATGAAAAATAGAGATTTTTTTTTTAAATGCCAAAGGAAAGGGACTAAGATGGTATTCAATCACAGAAGAACTAGCTTAAGTATAATTGCAGTTTCAGAAGGAGGAAAAATTAAACAATATAACAGAACTAATAGTTAAAAGTATAATCTGATAGACTTTCTGGAAACAAACCAGACCTATATTTACATACGGAAAGGGCCCACCAGATAGAAGGAAAAATTGACCCACCACAATAAATATGGTGATATACCCTATTAGACTTATGAGTCTTAAAGTAGTATAGTTTAAAAATGAGGAAAAAGATTCTCAAGGCCACCAGTTTAAAAAAAAATCAAATAAGTTATAAGAACAAGATTATTAAACCAGCGTCAAATTTCTTAGAGAAACATAAATAAAGCAAGGCATCAGTTGGCAGCATTTTCAAACAGCTCCAAGAAAGGAGGTGTGAACCAAGAATTATGTAAAGGCAAGTTGTCTTTCATCTATTAGTGCTAATATGCTAGAGAGCAGGACATTCTATACTCAACAGCCTTTCTTAAGAAATCTACTAGAGCAAGAGCTTCTTCTAACCAAAGATATGACTGCTGAAACTTCAACCAAAAAAAGGCTAATGGCACACATTTAATATATTCGGTTGTAGATCTAAGTAAGACCAAAACAAAAACGTGGACAAGGATGTTAGAAGAATATGTTGTATGCTATATATTAGAATTTATTCTTTGATGAGTGTAAACAATGCAACTAAAATATGAGAGGAGAAGGGACAGCCAAAGAGGAAGGTAGAATAATTTTGTTCTTCTTTTAATATAGGGAATAGGGGAGAGTAAATGGATATCAGAAAAACTAATAAAATACTGAGTAAAAGGTTAAAGAAGAAAGAGAGGACTAAAGGCATTTAAAAGGAGTAAGAAGAAGGGTAACACTAGAACTTTCTAAATAGCAAAAGAGATTTTAAAAGGTAAAAGGGTGAAGAAAAGATACAATATATAGAAAAAGAACTCAACAAATGTATATTGTAATTATAAAATGATATGATAGACTTGAGATAACAAACACCAAACTGATAATAAGATCTCAAGGAAGGGACATCTGGGTGGCTCACTTGGTTAAGCGTCTGCTTTCAGCTCAGGTCATGATCCTAGGGTTCTGGGATCAAGTCCCTCATCAGGCTCCTTGTTCAGCTTGGAGTCTGCTTCTTCCTCTGCCTGTTCCTCACCCTGCTTGTGCACTCTCTCTGACAAATAAATAAGTAAAATCTAAAAGAGAAAAAAGATCTCAAGGATATATAAAGCTTTAAACTCTGGTTTAAGCCTCCTTAAGTGCATGTGGCAATTACAAAAATTGACCATAGATCATGTCATGAGGAAAATAGCAGTGAGGATCATAAAGTAGAAATATTCTGCATTATCTATCACAAAGCCAAAAAATAAACATTACAACAGAAGTCCAACTGAAAATTTGAAAGCGTTCTGTTCAACTCTTGTCTAATAGATGGTGAGGGAATACAAACTGAAATTACAGAATTTTTGAAAACTCATGATAATGAAAACACTATGTATCAGAATCTGTTGGATATATTTAAAGTACTGTTCAGAGGCAACTTCATAGACTTAAATTTTTATGAATAAAAATGAAAGAATGAAAATAAATGAATCAAATTTCCAGATCAAAATACAAGGGCGGGGGAGACAAACAGAATAATAAAGATAAATAATGCAAACCAAAGAAAGAAATAAGCAAGGAAGTAGTAAAAATAAAATCAGGAATTGTTGAGGTTTAGAAGAGAAAACAGTAGATCTAATTCATAAATAAAATCCCCATTTTGTAGCAAGATAAAATAGACAAAATTCTACTAATTTAATCAAGAAAAAAAGTTTAAAAATACACAATGAGAAATTGAGTAGAAACAAATTGAAGCAGAAAGCATTTAAAAATCACAAGGGACTGCTTTATAGATGTCGATACAAATAAAATTTTAAAGCCTTGAGAAAATAGATAATTCCTTAAGAAAACTATATTTGATTCCTAGGGCTGCCATAACTAAGTACGACAAATTGGTGTTTTAAAACAAATTCTCATTGTGTTCTTGGTTCACCTTTTTTACAACAAGAATGAAAAGCATACCAGAGTCCAGTCCTTTCCTTTAGTTTTGTGTGTAAGTCCTTAAGGAAAAATGTCTTCTTAATTTATTATTTTACGCTTGCAAACCAAGCTTGATGTCTTTGCTTTTCAAGTGCAGTGTGTTTCCACTTATGAGTTTCCCCCTTACTCAATAATGCCCACTGGTCAATGAAATTATCTTAATGTTCTAATCTCAATATATTCTGCTAGTAATGGATTGGAACAGATGGAATAGAGATGGTATTATAATGTGTTTGGCTTTATTGCATTACAATATAATTTTTAAAAATATTTAGGAAATTATATGAAATATGTGCTAAAACTTAGAGGCGCAACTGGAGTAGGTTAAAAGCCTCCTGAAGCAATAATGAGAGTTGGGATAGATCTTGGTTACAGAGTCAGATAATGACAACTGTGACACAGATAAAGTCACTGTGGGTAGGTTAGAGTATGTTCCTTCAGTCATTATGTTTGCATATACACAACACATAAACACACAATACATGCATGTACCTTCATTTCTAAAAATGGGGAAAGTATTTTTTAATAATTATTACTTTGCTCTTATTTTTATTTTATTTTTTTTAAGATTTTATTTATTTATTTGACAGATCACAAGTAGGCAGAGAGGCAGGCAGAGAGAGAGAGAGAGAGGAGGAAGCAGGCGCTCTGCTGAACAGAGAGCCTGATGCGGGACTCGATCCCAGGACCCTAATTAGGATCATGACTTGAGCCGAAGGCAGAGGCTTAACCCACTGAGCCACCCAGGCACCCCTGTTTTTATTTTTTAACTGCCACAATGTTGTATAATTTTTAACTTTTATTTGGTATTTCATGGACTTACAACAAGCCAAATGAATATTTTAAAGAAACAATATTAATTCCTTAAAAATACACACAATTTTAATTCTTAATATTATTTACATTTTGTGATTATTGAGTTTGTATCATACATCTCTTATTGGACTTTTAGCTTATTTTTAAAAATGCTTCAGTATTATAAAATAAGGCTTTTGTGAGAGAATTATTCTCTTTAAGATTAGTTGTAAAAATAGATGTTTTTTTGGTAATATTCCCAGTATTTTAATTGAAAACAAGTCACAAAATTACTGTGAAGTAAAGAAGCACAAAACGATACATTTGCTAAATAGATCCAGGAGCTTATGAAAACATCAATGCAATACACAAAATTCTCATAAGGAATAAGGAAAAAATAAGGATAAGGAATAAAGGATAAGGGAAACACAAATACTTGTTTATGAAGGCTAATACCTTACACTTTCATACCACCAAAAAGGAAAAAATTGCTTGAGTAAGAAAGTAAGAGACAAATAAAATAAATAAAATAAGAGTATAATTCAGAAAGACTGCAGATGAGAAAGACAGAAGTAATCAGCTCACATGGAGGTGTGGTGGCCGCCGATGAGCAAGGAATCAAGAGACTCCTTGCTCTACACTAGAAGGAATTCCAGAAAAACTACAATAACAGGGGAAAATAGGCATTAAAAAGTCACATAGGGGTGCCTGGGTGGCTCAGTCAGCCAAGTGTCTGACTCTTAACTTTGGCTCAGGTCATGGTCTCAGGGTCCTGGAATTGAGCCCCATGTTGGGCTCTGGCTCAGTGGGGATTCTGCTTGGGATTCTCTCTCTACCTCTGCCACACCCCACTCACACTCTCTTGTTCCGTCTCTCTCTAAAATAAATAATCATTTTTAAAAGTCATGGAGATGATTGTCTAAAATGGCAGGATGAGGCCTGAAGTGCAGGATATCTCAGAATAGATCATAGCCAATGTTAAAAAAAAAAAAAAGAGAGAGATTCTGGAAACTAGGTTTCCTCCAGCCACTGCAACGACCAAATGAACTCAGGGTATAAATAACTCTCACAGACGAGGGCAATACCAAAATATAGTCCCTAGTGTTCGCCAGTGGCAGCACTGATATTTGCTGATGGTATTTGCTGCCGAGTTAACATTTTTCTCTAGTACTACACTTAGATGATCTGTAAGTTTAGAATTCCGGGCAGCTCATTAAGATGTACCACTGATGGGAACTTTCATGTCTAACGGCCCATGACAATACCATCAGCCCTTAACAAGGGTCCAGAGCTATTTCTAATAAAGGAGTTGCAATTATTATTATTACTATCACCACAGTTCCTTTTTTCTTTTAAGGGTTTATTTATGTATTCGAGAGAGAGAGAGAGAGTACGAGCCAAGGGAGAGGCAGAATAGGAGGGAGAGGGAGGAGCAGACACCCTGCTGAGTACGGAGCTGGGGCTTAATCCAAGGACCCTGAGATCATCACCTGAGCCAAAGTCAGACACTTAACTGACTGAGCCCCTTAGGCACCCCTCACCACAATTTCTTACTAGAAGTTTGTGGTGACACAAATGAAAAAATCCCTATGAAATGTGAATATAAACATACTGTTTATTGACACCATCTGTTGCGATTGCTTCAGTTTGACTTTTTGCAGGTGGAAGGACACAG
This sequence comes from Mustela erminea, assembly GCF_009829155.1. Taxonomy (NCBI): domain Eukaryota; kingdom Metazoa; phylum Chordata; class Mammalia; order Carnivora; family Mustelidae; genus Mustela; species Mustela erminea. The sequence continues at coordinate 22,154,408 of NC_045625.1, forward strand.
ATAATGCATTTGGCCTTGACCTACCAAGGTTCTATCACAGAGGTTGAATACAAAATTCTGCCCAAAAGGAATACCAAGCCCCCAAATCTGAGCACTCATACTCCTTCCTCTCAAATAAGGGTCTGGGAATGGAAGGCGCTTGATTTTAAGCACATGAGCCACTGGAGGGCAGCAGAGACACAATTTTAACACCAAGGTCATTTACCATTCATTGACCAATCAATGGATTTATTCTTTTAACACATAAGGAATGACTACTAGGTGCAAGGCATTCACCTTTAATTATGACCAAGGTCATATGTAAACTATTTCATTAATTATTTCTATTGTGAAAGAACATTTAACAGACATTTCTATCTAAATCCCCGCTGTGTCTAGTACAGACTGAAATCTTACAGATTTTTGCATAATACAATTGAGAATCATAAAATTGTAGAATTTTAAAGATAGTATGAAACTTACAGAACACCCATACTTACTAATTTCTCTCCTGAACCATGTTACTATCTTTTCTGGTCATTCCTGTGTGTTAAATGTTTGTTGGTTTTCTTTTGACCTTTTGGTCAAACTTTAGGAAAATAGAGAGGAGTGAAAATGAAAATAAAATGCAGCCATAGGTAACTTTCATTAATGTTTGATCTAATTCCTCCCGGTCAAATATATGTAGATGTATGTTTATTTAATTTTCAGATTTGATCTTGGGATCTATAGATATCGCTTAAAATGATGCTGTAAAACGGGGATGCAATATCCATATCAATAAATTTAAAGAGAAAATACCAATGACATAAAACTTTTTCAGAAGGTCAGTATTTTTAAGGCATCTGGGTGGCTCATTGGGTTAAAGCCTCTGCCTTCGGCTCAGGTCATGATTCCAGGGTCCTGGGATCCAGTTCAGAATCGGGCTCTCTGCTCAGCATGGAGCCTGCTTCCTCCTCTCTCTCTTCCTGCCTCTCTGCCTACTTATTATCTCTGTCTGTCAAATAAATAAATAAAATCTTAAAAAAAAAAAAGTTCAGTATTTTTTATGTTACACTGTGCGGACCCAAACAATTTATCCAGATGGAGTTCTCATCTCTCTACTATTTCTCTAGAGCAGTTCATTTTACTTTCTACCTTGATTTAAAAAAAAAAAAAAAAAGATTTAAGTTGATTTTGGAGATGCCTTGTATTTTGATCCATCATAAAACATAAAGCAAGAAGAAGCCACTTAATATTCTCAGTAGGAAAGATCGGACATTATTGATTTTAGGATGAATCATTTTCCTGAACTAAATAATGAAAATAATATGAATAACTAAAATGTATGAGGTGGGGAAAAGAGAAGATGCTTAACTATGTGCATTTACCATCAGATGTCTGAATTCATGCAGTCAAATAGTGAGGCTAAGGATAATTTTTCTTATCTCACACGCTTGTCATTATAAAATGACCTTACCAAGATGAATGGGAAGAAAGCATAGTTCAACTTTCAACTTACTCATTTAGCAAATTATTATCCTAAGATGTGCCAAGGCTGTATTTCACATCATGAGGTTTTCAGAGCAAACCAAGTGTAGTGCCTGTTCTTGAGGGGTATACAGTCTAGCAGGAGTGAGACAAGGAAATCACTTGCTGTGATACAGTGTAAGGCCCGGAGTGGTGTATGGTGTGTGATAAGTTCACCTTTGCCTGTAGCTCAGGAGCAAAGCATTTGACTGCCTAAGAGGCTCACCTGCCCATGCTTTAGTCCTTGAAGTTTAGCCAAAGAGATGTTTAGGCTAGAAACTAAAGGTCATGGGGAAAGAGTCAGACAAGGTCGGGGAGGAAGAGCATTTGGCCAGGGAAACAGCATGCAAAGGCCTGTTGGTGAATGGTTAGTAATTCATTATCAGCAAGGGAGGCGAGGTAAGCTAAGAGGCAAACGGTAAAGGTCTTTGTAAACCATTATTAAGGAGTTTGAACTTTATCATGCAACTTAATTTTAACTTTACAAAGTGAATTCTAGGGGTGCCTGGGTGGCTCAGTGGGTTAAGCCTCTGCCTTCAGCTCAGGTCATGATCTCAGGGTCCTGGGATCAAGCCCTGCATCGGGCTCTCTGCTCAGCAGGGAGCCTGCTTCTCCCTCTCCCTCTCCCTGCCTCTCTGCGTACTTGTAATCTCTCTCTCTCTCTCTCTGTCAAATAAATAAATAAAATCTTTGAAAAAAAAAGTAAATTCTGGCTCACATGTGGAAAATGGATTCAGGTAGAAAATACCGGAGGATGGAGGTCCAAATTACATCTACAAGATGATGAATACATTTTATTATAATTAAAAGAAAATCATTGATTCGTTCCAAAAACTAATATAGAATCTAGACCTAGCAGGAGTTTGATGTATATTTAATAGTGACTGAAGGGATGAATAGATCTGTAAACAATTTAACATCCATACTTAGTCTTCCTTAGGAAGACAACTGGCCTATTCTTACTCTGTCTACAACAATGTCAATATCACTATCCTAATGCCACTTTTTTATATTTCTAAATCAATATCACTGACTCGGAGTTGCACACATTGAAAAAGTCAGCTGCCTAATCCTCTACTACCACTGTCAAGAATTGGAAAAGTTTTATTTTTTTAAAAAAGATTAATTTATTTCTTTCAGAGAGAGAGAGAGGGCCCAAGGGGTCCTGGGGTGGGGGGTGGGAGGCAGAGGGAGAGAGAGAATCTCAAGCCGACTCCCTAGTGACCCATCCCATGACCCAGAAACCATGACCTGAGCCAGAGTCAAGAGTCAGTTGCTTAACTGACTGGACCACCTAGGTGCCTTGAAAAAGTCTGATTTTTCTCTAAGAGTATGCTTCCGTTTCATAGAGGAAGAATCTACTTCCTTTGTTGGATTTCTTTTACTGGTGTTACTGCTCTAGTCTATCAGCTTCCCTTGGGGAGTTTATTTTGGCAGTCTAGTCATTTGTTCAGTGTTTATCCATAAAATGGACAAGACTAGATGAAAATTCACCCCATTTTATAGTTCCAATTAAAAAATGAGACCTGCATCTCCAAAAGGCATATTATTGCACAGATCATACATACAGCCCATAACATATTGTTCCCTCAGGTACTAGTTAGCTTTAGGGTCAGAGGGAAAATCAGAAGGGAAATGTCTGATTATAACAAAATATTCGTGTAGCACTGTGTTTCTTGGGTAACAAACATCCTCTTTGTCTGCTGTTTGTTAAGAAACAAGCTAGGAGGAATGGAAATTCTTTTTCCAATTTATTTTCTTTAAGAAACTTTTTGATGGAATAATTTCAAAACTGCCGTGCCTGGGAATAACATTTTTTAAGCATGGCAAAGTATTATAGGAGCAGATGGTGCTGAAGGACTTCTTAAATATGAGAGAAAATTACATCCAAACAAAATACAGTAAGTCAAGGAGACACTTGAGTTATCTATAGCTATTAGTATTTTAATTTGATCATTTGGTATCTGTGATGTTCCTTGGAACTGCTTAAATATATTTCAAATTTGTCTTTTGAATTGCAAGTTAATTGTAATTTGTTGTCAGAAAAATAGAAAGGAAAACAAACTGAGTAAGAGCATTCCTTCAGGAATTTTTAAAGATGCAAAAAATAGTTTTCACATATAGTCATGAAAGGCACATGATATTTCCAAGACCCATATGGTTTGAGTAGAAATATTAATATTTTCTAAGCCAAAAAGAAAAAAATTAAGTGGATGGAATAGTTTGCCTTTTATGCTTAAATTCATTCAAAGGTATTCCATCATTTTAATCACACGAAAATATATTTGAAAGAGCATTCAAACAATTGCAACTGCCTCCAACCCCCACCCTCCTGGGGTAAGTGAATGTTATTCTTCCTATTTGCATATGCAGAAAGTAGAAATTAACTATTCATGGATCAGTGAATATAGGTGATTCTCAGTTTCACAAGGATAAATTAATGCAGGTGATAATTGTGAGAAACATCAGAAGTTAATTCTGTATGGGTGAATGGTGGGAGGGAAGTGGACGATTTAGGAGGTAGGATTGTTGAAGATAATAACTTTGTTTTGGACATGTGGAGTTTGAGATGCCCACAGAAAACTGGATGGTTGATCCAAGTTGTTAATGATTTAACAAGTCGAGAGTTTGGAAAAAGGTCTGGGCTGGAAATGGAACTTTGCATGTCATGAATATCTGAAAATGGATGAGGCCACTCAAGGATAATGTGTAGAGTATGATAATATGAGGCCAAAACGCGAGTATGCATCAGAAAAGCTTTTAAGTGGTGGGAGGAGAGGGCAGAGGCTAAAAGCCTGTCAAGAGAAAGCAGATGATCACAGGATGAGCAGTTTCTATCACCTACTGACATTAATGGCAAATATTTACCAAGTAAAGTCAAGCATGACAGTCTTTACAGAAATGGTGTTCTTTTCTTGACAACCTTGCAGTGAACACGTTGAAGTGGAATGTTCTAGCTAATTTCATGTTTAGCATGAATCCAAGATGAATGAAAAGGAAAACAAGGTATGCAAGTATAGAGCATAGAATCAGGTTCAGTTTATATTCCAGGGAGCAAGTTCTTGAGGAAAGCCAAAGCTAGAAAGGAAACCAAATGACAATATTGGGAGCTACGCGGTGGAAATGACAGTTCTGGTCAGAATGGCGTATTCAAGAGCTAGCAGCTCCTAGTTTACCTTGTCCAGAGTTCACATGAAAATATTGACAAAAATCAGGAGATGATGACAATCCAAAACAACAAACAGTGAAAATGAATATTAACAAACTCTTAGAACCCAGAAGAAGGGATGCATGGGTGGCTCAGTCAGTTAAGTGTCTGCCTTTGGCTTGGTCATGATCCCAGGGTCCTGGGATCGAGTCCCACGTTGGGCTCCTGGCTCAACAGGGAGCCTGCTCCTCCCTCTGCCTGCTGTTCCCTCTGCTTGTGCTCTCTTTCTCTATCTTACACAAATAAATAAAATCTTAAAAAAAAAAAAAAAGAACTGGGAAGAAATTTTCAGTAATTCCTGGGCCAACAAAGGTTGATTTATTTTAAAAAATGAATAGTGCTCTATATAATTTTCACTTTGTGGAACGGAGCTGCTCCTGGCACACAATGGTCTGTGGGATCACTAGTTACTACTGGAAGCCTCAACTTCTTCATTAGTAAACCTTACTTACTAGGATTTCTGTGGATTAAAGGAGCTAATGCAGACTAATTGCTTATCAGAGAGCTTGGTACAAAGGAATTAATAAATAGTCAGTAGTTCTTAAATGGATCTTACCCCAAGTTGCCAAAAATTATTGATTAAAAACAGGAAAGAAGGAGCATTCAAAATAACAAATGTTGACAGTAGAGGTTGACCGCCTGTTGCCAGAATCTGGGAGGAATGTTCTCTAATCACTAGCTTGAGTGAAACCCCATTTATGAAACAAGTGGGTTTTTTTCTGCTTCTTCACCTTGTGAAACAAAACTATTTATTACCATCATCACCAACGTATAGAACTTCCTCTATGCCAAGTACTGTGTGACGTGTGTGTTCACTTGGGCTCTAAGCATCCCCGTCCCTCAGCCCTGGTCAGGGCATCTGGAATCTATGGAATCACATGCAAATTACGAATTTTTCTGGAGAGAGGATCTATAGCTTTCGTAAGCTTCTCAAACTGTTGTGTGCCTTCCTCCTGCCCCCATAGACTAAGAAACAGTGTCAAGTAGAACCTTCTCATTTTACTGAGAGCCCAAATGGGCTGTCACCCCATCAGGTCTTGTTTACTTGTATTGATCACCCAGAGCCTCTATACCCTCAATCATGAGCTTTCAGACTGGTGAGAATGATCCTAATTTTGCAAGGGAGAAATATACATATTACTGATTTTATTTTTACTAAAATCTGCCTAATGTCTTATTCCTGGATTTTGTTTTGTTTTGTTTTGTTTTGTTTTTAAAGATTTTATTTATTTATTTGACAAAGAGAGATCACAAGTAGGCAGAGAGGCAGGCAGAGAGAGAGGAAGGGAAGCAGGCCCCCTGCTGAGCAGAGAGCCCAATGCGGGACTTGATCCTATGACCCCGAGATCATGACCTGAGCCGAAGGCAGCGGCTTAACCCACTGAGCCACCCAGGCGCCCCATTATTCCTGTTTTGAAAGATGGTTTTATCACAATCTTTATCATTTTCTAATAGATCTCTTGCCATTTTTATATTGGCCACTTCCTCTAAAATCTAGAATCTTGAGTCTAAAAGGTTCAGTTATCACACTACAATGCCATTCTATTTGGTTATTTGCTTATTTCTCAGAATTTGGAAGTCACACATTCACATGTTTCCAAAAAAGCCAGCAGTTCCTTAAACTGAAGCCATTGCTTTAAAATGTGTATGAGAAGGTCACAAAAGGAACCAAATGTTCTCTCTCCACCCTATTATGAGACCTTCACTATCCAAAAAATAGAAAGCACTTAACGAAATTCAGGGATTGATTTGTCATTTACGTAAAACTGGATAAACACTTGCAGAGTAGGAGTGTAAGAACTGTTGAGCCTGCTAACTTCAAGCCTAGAAAATAAAAAATATGAGAGCTGAAACTGAATTCTAAAATTGTAATATTAGAACTCTTTTGTGAAAATGGCCTCCAAATAATTACTTATTCAAAAGTCCGGTGGTTCCAATTCTTACTCTATAGGCACTTTTCAGGCACTGATTTTTAAAAACTACCACAAGGCTTACATTTTTAAAAAAGATTTATTTATGTATTTGAGAGAGAGGGAGAGAGAGAAAGAGTGGCGGAGGGAGAGAATGGTCAGGCAGAGTCCCCATGGAGCCTGACTCCGGGCTCGAGCCCACCCCCTATGAGATCATCTGAGTTGAAACCAAGAGTTGGACACTTAGCCAATTGAGCTACCCAGGAGCCCAAGTACAGAATGTATTCTTATGTAACTAGGGCGCTTCCCTAACTTATAAATGCCAGTTTTCCACTGGACCCCCAAAGGATGTCTATCTTTGGCCACTCCGTGAGAGGCCATGAAACTTTGATTTGTGCTCTGAAGAATCCTGGAAAATACAAATCTGTATCTGCCTTTGCTCCAATTTGCAACCCAGTGCTCTGTCTTTGGGACAAAAAATCCTTTAGTAGATATTTAGGCACAGGTCAAAATAAATGGAAGACTTATGATGCTACCCAGCTTGTAAGGTCCTACCCAGGTGCTCAGCTAGACATAATAATTGATGAAGGAGAAGATAACCAGTTCCTTCCAGATGGACAGTCACTACTTGGTAACTTCATAGCTGCCTGCACAGAAAAGAAAGTCCCTGTTGTTTTTAGGTTTAAGAGGGTTATGATGATAGCTACAGCTTCACTGAAACCTTTATTCCTGATCACATCAGAGATCATTCAAAATACCCAAATGCATGAAGAACTTAAGAGAATTTCTTCAGGACTACAAAAAAAAAATGTAATAAACAGAATTGCAGGGAAAAGGGATTTTAAACTGTTGGATTTCATAGTGCTACAAATTCATCACCCATAGTTGAATCACTTTCTGAATAAACATATAAAACCTGAAAAAAGTAATTTTGAATTTCTCATCCTATGACTTTAAGCATTTTTTCATAATTTTCAAAGGTCATGAAATTTTTCTCATATATCTGTGTGATGATATTGAAATTACAGTTAAAAATTTGCTTCAAAATGGTGTTTTGGTACTAAAATTTTTTTTCTCACTATTTCACAAAATCGTATTTATTTCATGAATGTCCTGCTCTAATAGTTAATTTCCTGTGCTCTAATCTTTTGCTGTATAAAGTATGGTCTGTGGATCAGCAGCATTAGTATCTCCTGAAAGCTTATTAGAAATGCAGAAATTCTACTCCAATCCCACACAGACTGAAGTAGACCTGCCTTTTACAGGAATCCTCTGCACCTGAAGGTGATTCGTATGCACTTGAAAGCAGTGGTTCTCACACCAGTCAGAAGAGCTAAAATTAATCAGTCAGGAAATGACAGATGTTGGCAAGGATGTGGAGAAAGGGGAACCCTCCTGTACCATTGGTGGGAATGCAAGCTGGTGCAGCCACTCTGGAAAACAGCATGGAGGTTCCTCAAAAAGTTGAAGATAGAGCTACCCTACGACCCAGCAGTTGCACTACTGGATATTTACCCCAAAGATACAAATATAGTGATCCGAAGAGGCACGTGTACCCCAATGTTTATAGCTGCAATGTCCACAATAGCCAAACTATGAAAAGAGCCTAGATGCCTAGATGTCCATCAATTAATGAATGGATAAAGAAGTTGTGGTGTACACACACACACACACACACACACACACACACAGGAATATTATGCAGCCTTCAAAACCCCTGAAATCTTGCCATTTGCAACAACATGGATGGAACTAGAGGGTATTATGCTAAACGAAATGAGTCAATCAGAGAGAGACAATTATCATATGATCTCCCTGATTTGAGGAATTTGAGAAACAAGACGAGGATCATAGGGGAAGGGAAGGAAAAATGAAACAAGATAAAACCAGAGAGGGAGACAAAACTTAAGAGACTCTTGGTCTCAGGAAACCAACAGGGTTGCTGGGGTGGGGTGGGTGAGGGATGGGGTGATGGACATTGGGGAGGGTATGTGCTATGGTGAGTGCTGTGAATTGTGTAAGACTGATGAATCATAGACCTGTACCTCCGAAAAAAAATAATACGTTGCATGTTAATTTAAAAAAAAAAAAAAGGAAGAGAGAAAGTGGTTCTCACTGTATGACCTCTGGGACAACAGCTTCTGCTGGGAATTTATTAGGAATGGAAATCCTCAGGCCCCATTCAAACCTACTGAATCAGCAACTCTAGCAATCTGTATTATCAGACTCCTGGTGATGGTTCTCATGATAAATGAGAACTGCACGGTAAAGTCATTCTGTTGCACAATAGAGTCACCTGGGGAACTTTGAAAAATTTTAATGCCCAGGTTGCAACTCACACAAGTTAAATCAGTCTTTGTGACTGAGACCCAGGTATTAGTGTTTTTAAAAAGTCCTCAGGCATTTGGGGCACCTAGGTTGCTTAGTCACTTGGTTGTCTGATTCTTATTTTCAGTTGAGGTCTCCATTTCATGGGTTGTGAGATCAAGCCCTGCATGAGGCCCCACACACAGCAGGCAGTCTGCTTGAGATTCTCAGCCCCTCCCCCTGTGCACATTCTCTCTCTAAAATAAATAAATCTTTTTAAAAGAATTCAAAAAATTCCTCAGACATTCAAATCTGAAAATCTGTGTTTTAAAGGAGAATGACTATACAAATTCATTTTTTGATTAATCCAACTAGCTATAGTTCTTAGAATAGCCATGAATTATTTGATGAAATGTGTTCTAGCAGAAAATAATTGACTGGCATTTTGATCTGTTGCAAAAGAGTTTTGCCTTTTTTTTTTTATTCTCCATTCATTCATTCTGCACTCTGTTTTTCTTCACTTGACCTGCTGTAAATCCTCTGGTGGCACTGGTGCCACAAATATGGAAAACATTTCCAAGTGAAAATCAAGCCCTAAATTTAATACTCCTAGGGATTTAGAAAAGGAAACAAGAGAACAAAAGAGGGAAATACCTGTTTAAGTAAGGGGTAGAGCATAAAGAGGTAATTTTGTGTAAGAGGGATGGTAGGCAGTGCCTGCTAGCTGTTGAAAGACAGAAAGGAGGGAGCAGGAGTTATATTTTCTTAGAGAAGCACATACCATGGATTTTGGTTACAAAAAAAATTAAAAAGGCAAGGCAGGGGCTCAGCTCAGAGAGGTGTTGGTGCCAGCATTCAGGTGTTTCTGCAAAGTTGGGGATCACTTCAATGAGAAACTGGTAGTCAACATGTAACTAAGAGAAATCCAGTTTGGGAGACACCATAAAGACCATGTCCTCTTGATCTTAAATCATAGGGAAGATCCTGGATGGCAGTCAGAATTCCCAGGAAGTGTGGGAGAGGAATGAGGCCCAGTTCTAGTGGTTTAAAGAAATTCGTATTAATTATGGGGGCGGCTTTTGGGAAGTTCAAACATTATAACTTTTTGGCTTCATTAGTGAATCTATTACAAACTCCATTGCTCTTGTGTTCTCTCAAAATATTGCCAGGAATATAACTTGTCATACCTGTCAAGGGAGTGGCAAATGCTGCCTGAGAATATATATTTGTCCAGTATTAGTATTAGTTGGGGGACACAACTCCAGAATTATAAGAAATTAGTAAAAATCTACTTAATCATTTGTCAGAGATGAGAATTGTGTTTTTGAATATGTATTTCCCATCTTATTATAAACTCACACAAACTACCTGGGAAGTTGACAAGAGAGGAGGAACCCTAGAAGTTAATCCATAAACCAGAATCTACAGGCATAAATTGTATAAATTAGAAGGAAGAGCTATAGCAGATGTCCTTTTAGCATCCTAACCTTATCACGATTATTTGAGCAAGGAGCCTTCAACACTGAGAACTCTGTTGATTCTTCAAAGCAGGAAGTAAAGCTCATGAGACAAGCCGCATGCTACTGATAACAGGTTGATTTGGAAAGTAGTGTGGCTAGATGAAGAAAGGCTCTTGACTGAGATCTTGGCCATGTACAGAGTAGCAGGAAAGTGCTTTGATTCTTCCTGAGTGAACACCAATACCAAGTGCACACGTTGCTGCTGAGAAAGTTTGGGCACCAGATAGTAAGGAGACGGACTCAAGCTAATCAGACACTCTTCAAAAAATTTTCCATAGAAGCCTAGGTTGTCTTTTCTGAAGATTATATCAATTCTCTCAACAAAAATCGTGAGGGCGTAGGGATAGGGAGGGGGTGGTGAAGAGATGAAATTAGAAGTTTATAAGGAAAAGGGGCAACCAGAGAATCAGTGGCCAAAATTTGGAACTAATCTCTGTTGGTAGCTGGAGGGTGGAGATGGGAAGTCAGCCTGACACTGGAGAAATAGCACCTGGGAGCAGGGAATTGTCCCGAGTAACACCTGGAGAGTTTTCTGAGATGAATGAATGCCTTCCAGTCACCAAACATTTGGTTTAGAGTGGCTTCTGGTAGTTGATAGTTTTCAGGAAATTCATCCATCTCATCTAAGTTGTTGAATTTATGTGTTTAGGGTTGTTTGTAGTATTCTCTTACTGTCCTTGTAGTATCTGTGAGATCTGTAGTGTTATCTCCCCTTTGATGTTGGTAATTTGTATATTTTTTCTCCATGTTTTGTCTGGCTGGAGTTTTATTAGAGATCTACTCTTTGGTTTAATTGGTTTTCTTTGATTTTCCTGTTTTCTACTCCATATATATCTCTTCAGATATTTAGAGAATACACTCCGTTAGTAATGTATGTACTATTTCCTTCCTTCTGCTTATTCTGGTTTAATTTGTTCTTCTTCACTAGTTTCTTAATGTGAGGTTAGATAACCAACTTGAAATTTTCTTTTCTTTTTTTTAATATAAGCATTTAATTTTGCAAATTTCCCTGTGAGTACTGATTTACCCATATTCCATAAATTAGGATAGGTTGCATTTTCATTTCCTTTCAGTTAAAAATATTTTCTAATTTCTCTTGAGATTTTTCTCTTGGCTCATTGGTTGTTTAATTTCTAAATGTCTTGGAATTTTCCAGATGTCTTTCTGTTATTGATTTCTTTTTTAATTCCATTTATAATGAGCACATACTTTGTATGACTTCAATTCTTATAAATTGATTAAGACTTTTTAATGGCCTAGAATATGATCTATTGTGGTGACTATTCTATGAATATTTTAAAATAATGCATATTCTGCTATTGTTGGATGAAGTGTTCTATAAATGGCAATTAGTGTTAAGTCTCCTATGTCTTTGCTGATTTTTCCATTTGGTTTTTCTATTGATTACTGACTGTAGCTATCTCCAACTGTATTTGTTAATTTGTCCACTTCCTCTTTTAGATCTCTCAGCTTTTGCTTCATGAAGTTTGATGCCTATTGTTAGCAGCACACATACTTAGGATTATTATGTCTTGGAGAATTGATCCTTTTATTAGTATTTAATAATTAACTTAATGTCCTTTGTTATACTGATAATATATCCTTGTTCTAAAGTCTGCTCTGTCTGATGTTAATATGGCTACTGTAGTATTCTTTTGATTGGTATTTTCATAATATATCTTTTATGTTCCTTTTACTTTTATTAATCTGTGTTTATATATAAAGTAGATTTCCTGTCATCAACATATAGCTGAGTCTGCTTTAAAATCTAATCTGCCAGTCTCTGTTTTTAATTGGAACACATAGAAATGTAGAAGCCTTATATCCACATAAGTCCCTTTATGTTATAGTTGTTTTTTTTTTTTTTAAAGATTTTATTTATTTATCAGAGAGAGAGAGGGAGAGAGAGTGAGGACAGGCAGACAGAATGGCAGGCAGAGGCAGAGGGAGAAGCGGGCTCCCTGCTGAGCAAGGAGCCCGATGTGGGACTCGATCCCAGGATGCTGGGATCATGACCTGAGCCTAAGGCAGCTGCTTAACCAACTGAGCCATCCAGGCGTCCTATATGTTATAGTTTTAATATACATTCACATACTCACATTGAAAGCCTCTCCAGACAATTAATTTTATACTTTTTGCATTTGACGATTATATTTAAAGGACTCAAAAGGGAGAAAATAATCTATTATATTTACTTTTATATTTATCATTTCTGTCACTCTTTACTTCTGTAGTTCCAAGTTTCCCTCTGGTATTTTTCTTCAACTTTAAGAGCTTCCTTTAATATTTCTTTTAGAGCTGGTCTGCTAGTTCCTAGTTCTTCTAGTTTCTTGTCAGCTGAAAAGCTGTGTGTGTGTATATATATATATATATATATATATATATATATATATATTTCAGTCAATTTCTTCTTTTTTTTCTGAGACTCCAGTGACATGAATATTAGAACTTTGATATTGTCCCACAGGTAATTGTACCTGTGTTCTTTTTTTTTTCCCCCAAATCTTTTTGACTGTCCTTCAAACTGGATCATATTTACCTATTTTCAAGTTCACTAACTATTTCCTCTGTCATCCCCTTTAGCCACTAATCTTTTAAAATTTTAGATAATGTATTTTTTTTAGTTTTTAAATCTCTACCTGGTTCATTTTTACAGTTTCTTTGCTCAAGAATTCTACTTGTCATGCATTTTAAGAATATTCACCTTTCTATGGAAGAAATGCCTCTATGTAGGTAGAATGTCATCTCTGCATGCAACAGTAAAACTTTAGAAAAAAAAGATAAAAGGGAAAAACAATTTGAACACAAAGTGTCTGTGAGAGAAATACCTCTATGTCGGTGAAGTGTTATCTCTACATGCAACAGGAAAAAGAAAGAAAAGGAAAAAAAGAAAAAAAAAACCAGTTTGAACAGAAATGTTGTTTAGAAGAAATGCCTCTATGTAGGTGAAATGTTATCTCTGCATGCAATAGTAAAAATAAAGAAAAAAGAAAAGAAAAATAGGAAAAAAAAAAGTTTGAAGAATATTCACTTTTACCTTAGGGAGCATGTGTATAATAATAGCTCTTTTAACATCTTTGTCTGATACCAAACATCTAGGCCATCTTGGGGTTTGAATTTGTTAACTGTCTTTCCTTCAAAAGTGATCAGATCTTTCTTTTTCTCTGAAGTAATTTTGGGGTATATTCTGGATATTTGGGGTATTATATTGTGAAATTCTGGAGATGCCAATCATTGTTATGTTATGTTATGCTATGCTGTGTTATGTTATGTTATGTTAGCACACAATCAATCCAGTTAGGTTTAGACCACACGTTCTCTCTCTCTTTCTGTGGGTGGTGATTCTGATGTAAGCTTAGTTTTCAAACACTTTCCTGTGTTGCGTGGGTCTGCTCCATACATGCACTGTGGAGAGTTAGTTAGGGCTATGGGTAGTGGTTTATATTGTTGCTCAGTTCTCAAAGCTGTTCTTCTTTGTGTCTGTTCATGCACTTGGAGCTCATGAATGACAACTTATATCTGTTCATACATAGAATTAGGGAATCTTCCTCTAGCTCTCTACTCCCTGGAATTTCCCCTATACTCTCTATCTCTTACAATAAAAAGCCAGAATTTCTTTGAGAGTTTTATCCCCCCACTCTGTATAGAGACTGTGCTACCAGGGCTGCCCTCAAAATGAAGTAGCAAGAGAAAGGGGAGAAAAAAAAATGTTGATTCCCTCCATACACTTTGGACCACAGGAGCTCTTTTCTTTGTTCTTAGAGCCAAAGACATGAGCTTTCTCTATAAATTTTGGGTACCCAAATTGCTGCTGCTATGTCTAATTACCCTAAGATTTGGTGGCTTTCCCTGACAAGTGATTAGTATCTGACATTTCCATAGTTCAGAATTTCAGGTGTTGCTAAGCTGGGTTTTCTGGCTCAGAGAATCTCACAAGGTAGCAGTCATGATGCTGCCCAGGGCTGCAGTTATCTCAAGTCTTGACAGTGGAAGGGTCAGCTTTGGAACATACAGCTGTTGACAGGCTTCAGAAGTTCCACTTTGAAGCTTACCACGTGACAGTAGACAGGCTGCTGGTCCTTGTTGGCTGTTGGCCAGAGACATGAGTTCCTTGCCATGTGGACTTCTCTATAGGGCATCTCATGACACAGCAGCTGGCTTTTTTCAGAACAAGAGAGGGAGAGGTGAAAGAGAGTGAAAAAATGGAAAATAGAGTCTTCTGAAACCTAATCTTGACAGTGACATCCCAACACTTTGTCATATTTTATTTGTTGGAAGTAAGTCATTATGTCCAACCCACATTCAAAGGGAAAGAATTACAAAATGCCATGGGATATCAGGAGGCCGAGGTCATTAGGGGCCATGGGGGGCCATTTCAGAAGTTGACTCCACACTTTCTTCAACTAAATGCCTAGTGTGCATGATTTTAAAGAGCATATTGTATCTTCAGACCTTTTCCATATACCATGGAAGAATATAAAATACTGGCACATGTTTGGTTTTCTTTCTTTCCTGGCAAACTTAGATTCCATCTGGGTTCAATAGACATTAAGGATGTTGAAAAATGCAAGACAGATCTAGAAAGAGCCAAGGATATGGAAAATAAATGTGGGTATGCTTGGTGCATCATTTTAATGCTAGAATCGTTTCCTAGTCTGAATATTGTTAGGCAAATGAAGTATAAGAAACATCTGGCTAGAAGAAAACAAGGCACAGATTAACAGGATGAACAGAAGTTAGTGGAGTATGTTATTTCATTTTAAACTCTTCAAGTTTGCAAACACTGTAAGTCTGAGATCAAATCACATTCCATAAGGGATAAATTAAGCTACTGAAATTGGTCCTTTATCAAGTAGTGAAATAAGAGAGAAGTTCCCATTTTTTTTCAGACTTTACATCAGCTTAAGACCCACTGAGTACATTAAAGCTCTTTGAAGGCTTAGAATCCTTAGTTATGAGGCTGGCAAGTTGAAGAATATGTACAAGATCCTTCAAAGTGATAGATTTGCTTCTAATACTGAATGACCGAGTATATTTTCTGAAGAGGTCCACAATAATAATTTTCATTCCACATGATTTTCTGCAGTGTTGAACTCACTGCTTCCCAGTCAAGAGGTAGAGTCTCTTTCTCCACTTCCTTAAGATTAGATAGACTTTCTGTCTGCTTGACCATTAGAGTATGGCTGAAGTGATGGCATGCCATCTCCAGTCATCACTCTTAACAGGCCCAGTGGTTCTGCTTCTTGCCTGCTGAAGCTGCGAGCCACCATGTCAAAAGTCTGGGCTTTTCTTTTGGAAAGAGAACTACATGGAAATGCACTGAGTTTCACACTTGTGAGTGGGGAAGCCATCTTGGATGTCCTGGTCGGTTGAAGCTCTAGGCAACTGCAGCCACAGCCTCTGTGTAATTGGAATCCCATGAGAGCTGAATGAGACCCAGTCAACTGATCCCAATTAACCAACAGAATCTTAAAAGTTAATAGTAATTGTTTTAAGTCATTAAGTTTTAGAGTGGTTATACTCCATAGATCATCAGAAACCGCTATGTATACAAAGCCAGAATTTGAAAAAAAACATTTTTATATTAGATATAGAGACCTCGGGAGGTTTACAATATTGAATTTACTTAACCATAGGTTACCACTGATACATATTTTATAATATCTGTATTCTTGGTTCTCAAATTTGAAGGTTTCCCAGGTGTAATCTGAAAATTGCCCCTCTGCCTGGAGGGCAGCGAGAGATAAAAGAAAGAGGCAGACCACTCCAGACTGATAGATGGCAGGTTTAATAAAGTGAGGGAATTTATATAGGAGACTTGTCAGCTAAAATATCAGTAGACCTCCATACCCACCTACAGAACCTTACGTTTATTTAGAGGATTTAACTAGGTTTAGTCATACATACCATCCAGATGGTCTCAACAACACATTGTTCTCTCAAGGCTGCCTCCTTGAATATGCTTCCTGCTGTGGGAATGGTGGCCAGAAGATACATTCCAAGGGCAGGGGATGTGGTAGGCAGCCTCCAGTTGCCTGGGTCCGGCTCAAGGTCAACCAACAGTCACATCCTCTATACGATCTCCTCAGCACTATCTGGATGTGAATACCAAGGTATATTCTGTAGCTTAAAATATAATGAATGAAATAACCACCCGTAGCAATTGTTCTACCTTAAAATAAGCATTATTACATTTTTATGTTTCCTTGCATCATTTTCTACGTGTATTTTCTTCATTCACATTACACAAGTGTGTGTGTTTGCCTCCCCACCTCCCAATTTAGCAGGATGTATTGAGCATTTTTAGAGCCCTGAACTTTTTTGAGAACATACAAGCATACTAATTGTAAATTTTCTCTGTATGCATCAAATATGCTTTATCTAATCATTCTCAAATTATTTTATGTTAAGATTATTGCCAATATTCCCAATATGTCACTTTTGTAATTAGTACTAGAAATTCCAGCCTCGTACATAAATGTGTACTCATTTCTGATTATCTGCTTTGAGAGGATGCTTTGTTAAAGAATATGATCATTATAATTTTTTTAAAAATCGTATTATTGAATCAGGCCTCCAAGGATAACCATGTATAACAGCCCCACTTTCATCAAACTTTAGGGATGGCTGATAGATTCCATCTGGAGTACCAGCATCAATTAATTAGTGGTGGTGACCTGGCACTCCTTTATGAGGAGGACTGGAAGACCACATGTGGTCCCAGCAGCAAAGAACGCTAAGATAAATTAGTGATGTTTAACTTCGATGAGGGATGGAAGAATAGAAACACATGTGCTTTGTGTCTGCTACTCAGCCTTCGCCAGTCTGGGGCTGAATATATATTCAGTAATTCTTGCCAACGTGAAATGCAAAGAAAAAAGTTTCTTGTTTTAATTATGATGCCTAGTTCCACAATTAAAAATGTGGCTGAATGGTTTTTCATATGCTTGGTATCCATCTGAACATATTCCTTGGTGAATTGCTTTTCCATTATCCTTTGTCCATATTTTCAGTTGTCTTGCTAATGTAGACTGACAAGGGTGCTTTATATGTAAGGATAATAAGATTTTTTTCTGCCATTTTCTATCTGTCTTTTTTCTTCTAATTTGTTTAATAATATTTTATGATGAATAAAAGTGTTAATTGCTATGTGGTCAAATAAATCAATGTTCTCTACATGAACATTAGAAATGTTCATCTCTATATTCTTCTGTCTTATTTATGATTTAACTTATATTTATTTCTTAAGTCTGTCAGAAATCTAATATCCTTTTAAGGCATATTGAAGAGAGGCAGTCTAAAAGAGGGGATTAAAAAAGACTAAGGAAATATCAAGTAAATTGAAAGTAGTGATATTGATAATAATAATTACTATTATTATTATAATAAACCTGAGGTGCCATCCAAACATAATGAAGTTCAAAGTAAATGTGGTAAATGAACAAAGGCTAATTTTATGTTGTTAAAGTTACCTTGCTAATGAGTATATCTTTATTCACAGAGAATATATAACCATTCTGAACATTCATGCATAAAACTTAATATATCACAAAAATATAAAGCAAAGCTAAAAATGTAAGTATAAATTGTCAAAAAAATGACTGTACCAGAATTTAACACACTTTCAGTCTTGAACAGATGGGATAGATTAAAGTGAATAAGGATATAGAGCATTTAGATAATGTGTACAGTAAAACTGTTTTATAAGAGAAGAATTTATATCTTACAACTAAAAATGTCTCAAAACCTAATGACATATATTAGGTCATAGAAGATTTCAATAGGAAAAGACTTGTTGTATGCCCTCGGTGAAATAAACCTGGAAATTAATTTTAAAATACATTAACAAAATGTACAAACAAATACTTGGAATTAAAATTATAAAAATAAATATTAAAATAAATCACCCACTTCAATAATTTCTGGACCAAAGAGGAAAAAAAGTCCAATTATAGGGTGTTTAGAGAATAATCATGCACTACACATAAGATTTAGCTGAAACTAGACTGCGTGGGAAATGATACCTCTAAGAGCTCTATTTAAAAAGAAGAATAAATAAAAATAAACAAAGGATTCAAGTCAAGGAACTACAGAAGAAATTGTTCAGGGTAAAAGCATAAGTTAATGTATCAGAAAACAAAAAGTCCAAGTTTGGGGTCTCTAAAAAGCACAATCAGTAAAAATGTTCATGCAAGTAATCAAGAGAAAAGTAAAATGAGCCATATATAATATTGCAAAGAAACTAAATGACACCATATATGTAGAAGAGAATACAATAATTGGAAACGTATGCTACTTAAATCTCTGTTA
The DNA here is from genome assembly GCF_009829155.1 of Mustela erminea. NCBI lineage: Eukaryota > Metazoa > Chordata > Mammalia > Carnivora > Mustelidae > Mustela > Mustela erminea. Next base: position 22,173,151 of record NC_045625.1, read on the forward strand.
ATAAATTTTTAAATTTACATTTGAATTAAGGACAATTTCCTAAGAAAATGTTAATGACTAAAACTTTCTTAAGAAAAGATATAAACTTTAAATGAACACATAACCTTGGAAGAGTAATGGAGGAAAATAAAGTTGTTATTCAAGCTAAAAAGTAATGTTTCCAGTTCTGTGCAAGATGGAATAAGTTTACTCCACCCAGTTTCTTCCCCTGAATACAGCTATACAGTCAGTCTGTACAGGAGCATGGGGCCACTATTTGAGGACTCAGAAAAGTTAGTAGTAGCAGGGGACTTGGGGAAGGAGGTCAGAATTCAAAGTGCCAGCAATGAGTTTACCATTTTTTTCCCCTCCAGGATTCCCCAGGTGGAATGCAACAGTCTGAAACCCCGAAGTAGACAGGCATTGGTGCAGAGACAGAGTGTTTTTCCCCTCTGCTTTCATGCTTCCCAAACCTCAGGCAATCTCGTGGTGGCTGCAGTGACTTCAGCGGCTGCAGTGCAAACAGAAATTGCAGGGGCCAAACCCTGGAGGAGATTCTCTCTCTCAACAGAGCTGAAAATCCAGGAGGATGTGGGGAACCTTTCTGTCCTCCTGCCATTTGGCCCAAATTCAGATGTAGTCCCAGAAGGGTACAGGAGAGTAGGATAAATAAATTATCAGTTTTTTGGGCAGAGGACTGAAGAGGGGAGCCCCAGAAATTGGGAATATAAATGGGCAGTCATGGGAAGCAAAGGGCTTGGGTCTTCTAGGCTGCTTATGCATGGACTTGATCTTCATGAGTAACTGAATGCTACACAGGTTCCAGACTGACCACTGGGGAGCTCACACTAGCAGAAAGTCTAATAGCATTGCAAAAACTTTGAAATCTGAACTAACATTGGAACTAGCACACATAAAAGTCTGGTTGGATCTTGTGGCCTGAAATTTCTAAGGTTAACTGCCAACTAAAATGAAAACATCAACACTTTCTAAGGGATTTAAACAAGATCCAGAATCACATAACATATTTAAAATATTCAGGATATAATTAAAAATCACTCACCATATAGGGCTGTGAAATGTGTAAACCTGGTGATTCACAGACCTGTATCCCTGGGGCTAATAATACATTATATTTTTATAAAAAAAATTTAAAAAATGTACTCACCATATAAAAAAAGACATCACAACTTGTGTGGAGGATAATGGTAGATATTAGGACTATGTAATTGGAATTATATCACAAGGACTTTAAAGAAGGTATACAGATATCTCAAAATTATAAACACTCTTGAGACAAATGGAAAAATAGATTACTCCAGCAAATAGAAGATATTAAGAAGAATCAAATGAAAATATGAGAACTGAAATATACACGAACTGAAATTTAAAATTTCCTAAATGGGCCCAATAGTAGACTCAAGGCAATAGAGAAAGGGGGAGGACTATCAATCTATAATTATACATAATTTTATAATTATGTATGTGAGTAAATCTATATCTATTGATCTACTATATATCTATATTTATAGAACTTTATACAATCTGTATCTATAAATATAGTATACATCTTCAACAAAGTAGCCTTCAGGAATTAGGATGAAATAAACACATTTTCAGATCAAAGATAACTAAGATTTGTGCCAGCAGATCTGCTCTACAAAAATTCAGAGCAGAAGTTCTTCAGGCAGCAGGAACCCACAATTTCAGTAATGAAGAAGCAGTAAGATGTTCAACATCACTAACCATTTGGTAATGCAAATTAAAGCCATGATGAGATACCATTACATACTTATTTGAATGGTGATATATATACAATAGAGATCCTCCCCCCTGCCTCCTCGCCCCGTAATACACGCAGTACCAAATGCTGGAAGGGATGCATAGCCACTAGAACTCTCACACATTTCTGTTTCTATCACAAATGAGAAATGGTATGTGTACCACTCTGAAAACATTTGGGCAGTTTCTTATAACATTAAATATGATCTAGTAATCCCATCCTTGAGTATTTAGCCTAAATAAATGAAATCTTAAGTTTACACAAAAACCTGTATACAAACTCAGAAGAATCTCAAAGTTATTATGCTAGGTGAAAAAAACAACAGTCTCCAAAAAATACATGCTGTATGATTCATTTATATGATCCTCAAAAAGATAAAACTATAGTATTATAAAACAGAGAAGTGGGTTGCCTGGGGGTTAAGAGTAAGGAGAGGGCATAACTACAGAGAGAATTTTTTGGAGTGAGTGGACCTGTTCTATATACTGATTTTGGTTGTAGTTATGTGAATCTATTACAGGTGTCTGAATCCATGAAACTGTACACAGAAGAAGTCAGTTTTACTGTATGATAATCTTAAAAATAAAATTTATAAAGTAACCATAGTTAAAGCTGCCTCCAAATGACAGTGGTAGCGGTATACTTTGTCAGTAGGAAATTAGTTATCCTTACTGATTCTTTTGTATTTCACACACTGGTAGAAAAAAGAAAAGAGATAAGAAAGAACATGCCTTTTTTTTAAGACTTTTGCCATCATTATTATTTGTTATTAGCACAGCAAACTCTAGAATTATGCTGGAAATCACAGAGTTTGGTTCAAGCCTTGACCTTGAGTGTAGTATTTAGAAACAAAGATGATAGTATTTTATTTTTTACAGATTGAAGATAATGAAAGATGATCACATTAAGCCACTACTTCTGAGGGGACACAGGGCTGGTGGATCTAAAGAGTCCTTCAATGCATGTCCTTCTGGAAGAAATAACATCTCCCATGCACCTTTGAAAAGCTGGTTCACAAATTCAAGGATATAGGCAATGTGTGGGGCACACTTCTTTGTGGATGACTGTTTCTGAAGAAGTAAAAGAGATGGTCACTGTGAGCCTAATGGCCAGCCTGAAGAAAGTCAGCCTACAGACCATTCTAGAAGCTTGGGGTGCTTAGCAGTACCACATGTAAGATTCTCCATGCATGTGCCTTTTGCCAGTTCAAGATGCAAATCCTGCAAAGTTTAGCCAAGGACAACCCCAATTGTTGTTTGGAAATGTGCTCCTGATGCTCGGATCTCCTGGATAAGAACACCTGCTTTTCCCAAGATTGTTTTGAGACCAAGGTACTTTTCATTTGAACAGGAAGGCCAACGAACAGTAGATGCCTCATTGGGTCAGGAGACAATCAAGACAACTTCCACTGGACTTCAGCCACCCAAACACAAGGCAAGGGTGATGGTGTGATGTGACCTGTGCAAAACATGTGTCTTGGGACCATTTTCTTTGAAGCTACATGTCTGAAGAGATGAATTTCATCATGTCAAATGACCAGTCAGTGCCTGCACATGACAGACTTGGGGCAGGGTGACTGGAGCGGTTCCAGCAGGCCAGCACACTACCACAAGGGACTCGTTGGAGAGTCTCCAGAACTGTGTTGGCTGATGGCATTGTGTGGAGTAGACTACCAGATCAGAACTCCTTTTGAGGCCTTCCTCTGGGGTTTGTCAAAGGCTTAGGTTTATCCTGCAGAAATCAGATACTAAATTATCTGAGGGCAAACAAATGAGAGATTGACACAAATGATAACTTCGTGGGCCGCCTCACTGCAAGATTGCATTGCTACCAAAGCACAGCACACTGAACCTGCTATGCATTGAAAGGTAATAGCAGTAAACCATTTATATTTTTTGATTCTGTGGGCACCTTTATAAGTTCTATTACTTTACTATAAAAATGGTGTGACTGTGATATTTATTTCAGAATTTATGGCAGGCTCAAATGAGATGAAACATAAAATAACGTGCGTTTACATTTTTTTTTTCAATCTGTATCTCCTGTTTTAACCAGATTTGCAACATTTATTTACAGATACGGTGTTTCAATTGTTTGCAGTGTCTACTGCTAGGACTTTTCTATCCTAAACTCCATCTTCAGGTAATTCTACTCAAACAAACATACAAGGTAGTTTATTTTTCGAGCCTCTGTATGTGGGAGACTATCTTTGTTAAACACCCAATAAAAAGATACTCTTCTAGAATACAGTCACAAGGGGGCATCTTCCTCCAGTCATTACTGCCTGTCCTATGATTAGCTAACACTGTTACAAATTTTTAAAACAAGACACTATTCCCAGGACACATGGAATCTGAAAAAAATTCCTGCTCTACTTCCATTTACTTGACTTAATGCCTGATGTCACAGAAGGATCTTTGCCAGTATAACTCTGCTCTCTTTTTTGGTCCCCACTCCATGTTTCCCCAAACACACATGTGTCCTATCTTCTTACAGCACCTGCTTCAACGTGCAAAGATGGTTGCACTGAAGGGTGGGTGCCCACTAGCACAGGTCTCAGTAGATAGACATGGATGGAAATTCAGTCTTTCATTGATCAAACAGTGGTACTCTGAGATAGCACACAGGTGGTGAGAAAAATATAATGCCTTCCCCATTCCTGACTGTATTAACACAATCCCCCCCCACCATGGGAGTCTTTATTTCATAGAATGACATGAGGGTAATGTTTTTCCCCTCAGTTTAGCTCTAGTTTCCATTTCAGTACCTTTTGGTGGCTTCTTTTTCTCAGTTTCTGGGTATCATGAAAGTTAATTATTTTCTGAGTCTGTTATCTATTGTGGGTTAAACCAGGGTTTCTGAAACTTGTTGCAATGGCCATATTGGTCTGAATGATTCTTTGTTGCGGAGGTTCTCTGATGCTTTCTAGGATGTTTAGTTGCATTTCTGGCCTGTACATGAGACACTGGTAACACTGCCCTCTCCCCAAATATTTTCAAGTTTTGCCCATTGTTCCCTGCGAAGTCAACCCCCATTAAGAACCATGGCTTTAGACTAGAGAGTATAAACACTAGAGAGCTCTGCAGAGTAGTGTCAAGATTGGAACTGCAGTCTTTTTTTTTTTTTTTTAAAGATTTTATTTATTTATTTGACAGGCAGAGATCACAAGTAGGCAGAGAGGCAGGCAGAGAGAGAGAGAGGCGGAAAGAGGCTCCCTGCTGAGCAGAGAGCAGAGAGCCCGATGTGGGCCTTGATCCCAGGCCTGATCCCTTTAACCCACTGAGCCACCCAGGCGCCCTGAAACTGCAGTCTTAATAATATTCTCTATGTCCCCATCTTACCATGAGGATGATGAACATAATCCTGACTGTTCAGCCTGTTGCAGGTACACAATGACATGTTGGCATAGGTACTCACCCAGAGGGCATGTGTTGGAATTATCCAGGAAGCTTTAAATGTGCCTAGACCCATGCCAAACACCTCAAAATATCGCTGCTTTGAAAATAAGGCATTTACTGGAACAGTTGATAGTTAATGTTATTTAATGTGGTCATAAAGAAGTACATGTATTACTATATGACATATTTAGTTTTTGTTGTTTTTATTTTTCTTTTTTGAGAGAGAGAGAGGGCATGTGTGCATGAATAGGGAGGGGTGTGGAGGAGGAACAGAGGGAGAGGGAGAGAGAGAGAGAATCATAACCAGGATCCACACCCAGCGCAGAGCCCCACACCGGACTGATCTCACGACCCTGAGATCACTACCTGAGCCAGATGCTTAACTGACTGACCTACCCAGGTGCCCCTATGACACATTTATTTTTTAACAATATTTTAATAACTATATTTTGATTTAATCCAGTGTTTTTTAATGCAAAGAAAGACAAAGATTCCAGGATGGGCTGGGATGAAAAAGGTAGAAAAGAGGACTATAACCTAATCCCTATGGGTGATTAATTAGAACTCTTGTTAGAACCAGACACTATTACATAATTTACCACAGTTATATGTAAATAGAGTAGGCATCAGGTATATTTACTGTCCCAAACCAACGATCAGAAAACGCTTGCAGAAACTGATTTATAACTTTCTCCTGTAGGAATGTCCTAAATTTTAGGGTAGGCTAAACTTTCTAGGCTTTTATCATTCCTTTGCTTTTCTTCCCCCTTCCCCTGTCCTTTGCATTGTGAACTCAACTGTCTTCTCATTGTCATGTGACTCAATTTGGTAATTATTTGCTCTATTCGTCAAATATTTTTAGCTTTCTGCTTCCTGGGAATATGGTGGGATTGTTTCCTTATTCCCGTTGGATTAGAGATGGCCATAAAACTTTCTTTGGCCAATGAAATGAAGCAAAAGTGATGTGTGTCCCTTTTGGGACAACTTTAGGAGCCCATGAGCAATTCATAATGTTCTCCTTTTTTCTGCCACTACACTGAGGTAAAGCAAAGCATGTGTTGAAAGATAGCTTCTGGCTACAGGTTTGGGTTTATTAGTCGGGATCAAGTTCAGCAGAATGTGACAGAAAAGTCAATATCAAAGTAGGTAGATGAGAAATCTGAGGTGAGTATGGTGGTTCTGCTGTACCAAGTCTGCAGGAAGTCAGGCTCCTTCCAGATTGTTACTCACCCATTGCTAGAATGAGACCATTGTTCTCATGGTCCAAGATGGCTACTAGAGTTCTGCCACTGTAATCATGTTCCAGGTAGAAAGATGGATTAGGGGATGAAAGGAAGAGACAACAAATAAAAAATAGCAGCTATCTTTTAAAGAGATCTTCTAGAAACTGCCATGCAAAGCAATATATATGTCCAGAACCTAGTCACATGGCCACATCCAGTTGCAAGGATAGCTGGGATATGTAGTCTTTATTTCAATACCATATGCCTAGCTAAAACTCAGGAGCTCTATTACTTGAAGGAGGTGATACCAGATATGGTGGGTAGGTGACTGGGAGTCTCTGCCACAGTCTCTGAGTATATGAGCTCAGTTAGGACAATTATGATGGCCCATCCCTTCAATCACAGAGCGGGCTTAGGGATGGGCATATAACCTCTGCCTGCTCTTGTGGAGTCCTTCTTTAAGGTCATGGTGAGTGTTGCTTTGATAACATTTTAAACTTAAAGGAAAGAGTCTTTCCTTCTCAGATCATAAATCTGAAGACAGAGACCAAATCTAACATGCAAAGAGAAGCATAAGGGAGAGAAAAATGGAAGACCTAGGTAATTCTTGATTTCCTTTCCAAATCCTTTTGAGACCAGCTCCACCCCTGCCCTTTCCCCAGTTTAGTTATGCGAGCCAAGAAATCCCCTTTTGTTTAAATGAGGAGAAGTTGGGTGCCCAATGCTTGCAACCAAAGAGCCCTAGTGGAATTGTCTACCCCCCTGGAGTTTTGTGGAGAACACATGAGCTAGTACACATTGTAGTTGCCATGGTGCCTGGCACATCCGAGTCCCGAAATGTTAGCTCTTGATGATATGTTTGAAATAACACAGAGTAGATAAAATTTGGAAGAACTCTCTCTCTCTCCAGCTCAAATGAAGTCTTGCTTATTTCCCAGGAGGATTTAGACCTTTCTCCTTCTTGCTGCCCCTTCTCCATTCCTGCAGTCATTTTACTGCTTTGTAAAGGTTTCCAAATTACATTCTCTTCTGATATCCTTTGAACTTCTGGAGGACTGGAGCTGAGTCTTAGTCAACTATAAAACCTCAGTATCTAACATTCTGACACATGATAGGTGGTCAATAAATACTGTTAGAAAAATGAGAGTTTGAAGAATGTTCATGATTAAAGGTGGCGATGATAGAATCAGCATTTATAGAAGACATATTATATTCTAAGCCCTGTCCTAAGAACTTTAGGTTTTTGTGATTAAGTCCTCACAGTCACCCTACCAGACTTATTATTACTCTGTTTCACAGATAAGCAAACTGATGTCAAGGGCATACAACTAGTGAATGGTAGAGCTGAGGTTTCACCTCAGGCAAACTGATTCCAGAACCTTAGCATTTCAACCAATACACTATGATACCTCTCAGTGAAGGAATTCCATTAAATATAGATGGAATTAAATCATCTGATACTAGAGATAGAGGAACTTGAAGATCATTGAATTTCATCATGAAATAGATGCAGAAACTGATGCCAAGGTTTGGAAGTAACTTGGTTTAGATGGTTTCGAAACTGCAGGGGCCTTTCTTCACAAGCCTCCTGACTTGTAGCTGGAATATTTTAACCGAGGTCCCTGCCTCTAATGCAAAGTATGCTTTTACTTTTAGGATCTTGCTTTGGAAAAACCACACCAAGGTGGCAACCTGTGTTTCACAGTAGCTATGTGCCAGGTACCACTCAACGTCAAGGAAATAGACCTTGGCTGTTGAAACAGACCACAGACACATGAGAGTGTACTGGCAGTAAAGGAACACTACTCATTCTTCAGATTCCAACAGGTTCTTAGAGAAGGTTTCCCTGACCTCTTCAAGGTCAAGTCTGTCTACAGAGATCTCCTTCCTAGCACTTACATTGAGGGCCATAATTATATATATCCTTTGTGGACTATCTGGCTAATGGTCACCTCACTTGTTACCCAGTAAGTTCCCTGGAGACAAGATCTCCATGGCCGTTTTTGTCTCTCCTTATATTCCTGGTGTCCTAGCACATAATAGGTGCTCAAAGGTATTTGTTGAATGAATGAATGAACAAACGAGTGAATAAGTAAATTCATGGACGAAGCAGCAGGACAGATTATGCCCATGGATGCGTAGGGGTAGATGTAGTCCCTACATGGTGTGGTCCGAGGGGGCGAGTCTACACACCTACACACACCACGGACCAGAAATCCCCACCAGCAAAGTCAAATAAACATCTCTTTGGTGAGGGCTGTGGGGCACCGGCGGGGAGGGAAAAGAGACACAAAAGGTGAGCAAGCAGTTTTCAAAGGATGCTTTCAACCCGCTGGCCAGTCCGTGTGTGTTTTCCTCTACAAAGTGTTTCCAATTACTGTGGCACTCTCGGTATCTGGATCCATCTCCAGTGAATTCCTCTGCAGCTCCTGCCAGACATATGGGATCAATCAGGGCTTCGGCGCTGGTGCGCTTGCTGCGGGAATGTTGACAGCCTGACAGACGCGGGGTTCTGGTGTCATGGAATCTCCGAGTCTTTGGCCTGAGCCCGGGAGGAGAATGAGAGGGGGAGGAGAGAGATAGAGGCAGAGATAGAGGAAGGAGAGAGGCGAGGGGAGCGGGAGAGACAGAGAGAGGAGGAAGAGAGCGGGAGAAGGAGGGACGCGGGAGATTTTTCTTGACTGCCCCCTTTCCTTCAAACATTTTATAGGCTTCGGAGAGAGAGGGAGGAGGCGAGAGGGAAGGAAAAAGGCGAGAGCGCGAGGGGTAGAGAGCGCGCGCCGTTCCCCGCGAGCCCCGGAGCCGCGGGAGTCCGCCGGTGTCCCCAGGCTGGGATAAGAGGGCGCCGAGGCTCCCGCCGCCGCCCAGCGCCCGCGCCGCGCACGCCCCTCCGCGAGCCGGGCGGCCGAGCGTCCCTCCGCGCCGGGGCCGACGCCTGCGCTCCGGCCCGGCCGCTCCGTCTCCGGCGCGATGTGGCCGCGCCTGGCCTTTTGTTGCTGGGGTCTGGCTCTCGTTTCGGGCTGGGCGACCTTTCAGCAGATGTCCCCGTCGCGCAACTTCAGCTTCCGCCTCTTCCCCGAGACCGCGCCCGGAGCCCCCGGGCGGCTACCCGCGCTGCCCGCGCCCGCCGAGGACGCGGCGGAGAGCAAAGTGGAGCGGCTGGGCCAGGCGTTCCGGCGGCGCGTGCGGCGGCTGCGGGAGCTCAGCGAGCGCCTGGAGCTCGTCTTCCTGGTGGACGAGTCGTCCAGCGTGGGCCAAGCCAACTTCCTCAGCGAGCTCAAGTTCGTCCGCAAGCTGCTCTCCGACTTCCCCGTGGTGTCCACGGCCACGCGCGTGGCCATCGTGACCTTCTCGTCCAAGAACAACGTGGTGCCGCGCGTCGATTACATCTCCCACAGCCGCGCGCACCAGCACAAGTGCGCGCTGCTCAGCCGCGAGATCCCGGCCATCACCTACCGCGGCGGCGGCACCTACACCAAGGGCGCCTTCCAGCAAGCCGCGGTAAGGCGCCCGCCCCTCCGGGCTCCGGCCCTCGCCCCCACCCGGCCCTGCCCCTCCTTTGCTGCAGGCTCACCTCCAACCCGGGGCTCACCCTCCCGCAAGCCGCAGCTTCCCCACGTCAAGTCCCAGTGCACAGAATCAGAGTCCTGCCTACCTTCCTGTTGTTGAGAGGGGGTCCCGGCGGGTCGTGGGTTTTAAACGCTTAGTGAGATGGCAGGCTCCTCAGAGGGGTCTTTTTTGAGGGCCCTCTTAGGAAGGGGTCCTTAACATGCGGTTCACGTTCGCACTTGCAGGGAAAGATCATGTCCAAGCTGGAACAGGTGAGTGTGGGTGTGTTATGAAGTGTCTCTAAAGGTAAGAGGTAGAGCGACCTGAATAGTTCCTCGATTCCTTTTTGTGTTATTTTAAGTTTTTGATACTCATTTCACCGCATGCTAAGCGTCTTACCTTTACTCTGAGACCTTTATAGGATTTTTAGCATCTGGAAGAGGAAGTCAATTATAGAGGATGGACTTTTATGTAATTTAACTTTTTCTGATTAACCAAGTAATGCATATTCAGTTGAAGAAAATTTGGAACGTACAGAAATGTCTGACACATACCAGCAAGCCAGTATTTATGGAATGAAAGAAACAGAAAGAGGGAAAAGGGGGGGATTATAACCCCATAATCCTTAAAAAAGACCCCACTGTTTATATATTGTTGAACAGTCGCCCAGTCTGCTTGTGCGTACTTTTCACCACAGTGGTGTCTTGCTTGCATTTTTCATTTGTTAAACCAAAAATGATCTATACTAGTCTATTATAGTCTACAGTAGCTGCATACTATTCCATTGAGTACATACACCGTCATTTATTTTACTTGTCACCTATTATTGGACATTTAGGGGTTTTGTTAACAAAATTGTGGTAAACACAAATATTTTTATGCCCTTTTGATTACTTACTTAGGAAGGTTCCTGACTTCAGAATATGAACACTTGTAAGCTTCTCAATACGTACTTATCCAATTCTCTCCTGGAGGGTTGTGTAAATTTACATTCCCACCAGCAGAGTATCACAGCAGTAAATTTGCCATATGGTCACCAATAACATGTACTATTATTTTAAATATCTTTGCCAACTTCATCGTTGAATAGAGGTATCATCTCAGCAAATTCACATTTTTAGTTTTATTGAGGATGAACATTTTCCAGTACATTTACTGGGCATTGTATTTTTCCTTTGATCATTACCTGGTCATAATTTTTGTCCATTTTGCACTGACAATACATGTTAGTTTTTTTTTTTTCCCTTAATGATTTGTAAAAGCTCTTTATATAGTAACAGTGGTAACTCCTATTTGTATATACTGCAAATGTTTTTCCAGTTCACTCCCTTCTACTTTTGTTTATTGCAGTGTTGTTAGATGGATGATGTAACTTTTTATATATTCAGATCTATTAAACATTGTCCTTAAGATCCCATATTTTCTTGCATTCCTAGAATGGCCTTTTCATTTCCCAAATTGGAGAAATCGTTTTCCATTTAACAGTATAATCCGTCTGGAACTTATTTTAGTGTATGGTATGGCAGAAATACCCAGTTTTATTTTTTAGTAAGTAGTTAATAAGTTGTCCTAGTATCATTTGCTTGAAAGCTATCCATCCTTTTCCAATTTAATTGAATGCTACTTTTATCCTCCACTAAATGCTTATGTGTATTTGATCTTCTGACTTTCTGTTAATTTGCCTTATCTATTTATTATTATTTAGCTTTGCAAAAGTGATTGAATTATTATAACATTACAATATATTTAAATATCTGGCAGTGCAAATTCTCCTTTTTTCTTATCCCTTTGAAATCAATTCTTATGCACTTCTTACTTACTATGGATTTTTAATTCATTTTCACGTATTTCAAATGAAAGCAACCAGGATTTTGATTTCAATACAGAAAATATTGAATTAAGTTGTAGATTACTTATTATTATTACTATTATTATAAAATAGTTCCCTCCAAGTCAAAAATATGGTATGTCCATATATAACCGGTTCTTCTTATATCATTCAATAAGCTTGTAGATTTCTAATAATTAAGTCCTGCATACAGTTCCAAATTTAGACCGAACTATATTCTATTCAGTATTGCTACAGTAATAGCACCTTTTCAAATTCAATTGTAAATGATTATTCTTGTTCTACAGAAACATTGTTGATTTTCTGACTATATCTTCTGTATCTGGATTCTTGCTGAAGTCTCTTTGGTTCATTTTTTTTTTCTTTTTAAATACATTTTATTTTACTGATAATAAATGGTTTATAGAAAATGAAATAATCAGGGGCGCCTGGGTGGCTCAGTGGTTTGGGCTGCTGCCTTCGGCTCGGGTCATGATCTCAGGGTCCTGGGATCGAGCCCCGCATCGGGCTCTCTGCTCCGCAGGAAGCCTGCTTCTCTCTCTCTCTGCCTGCCTCTCTGCCTACTTGTGATCTCTGTCTGTCAAATAAATAAATAAAATCTTTAAAAAAAAAAAAGAAAAGAAAATGAAATAATCAGACAAATTTCCTATAAATACACTGTACTATTGTGATACACACCTTTCTTGACTTTTTTCAGTTCTTTAAATAATAGGTATTTTGTTGTTGTTGTCCATGCATAAGCAGTGTTTTCCCAAAACAGATTATATCGTACATTCTGTTTTGTAAGTTGACTTTCTGTTCCACCATATTTTCAGTCTGCTTTCCATAATAAGAAATATACTTTTACTTTATCATTTTTCATAGTCACATAGTATTCTGTCATAGAATATGCCTTTATTTTTACCATGTGAATACCTATTATTATATATTTTTAGGCCATTATAAACAATATTGTGTGACTAAAGTTTTGTTCATATCTTTAATAATTTCCTTAATGCAAATTTCTGAAGTGGCAGCTATTGATAAATCAAAGAGTATGCCCATTTTTTAGGCATGTGCCAAGTTGTCCTGAATAAAATTGGTACCAAATTGTACTCCTATGTGAAGTACCTGGACCAGTCCTTAGGAAGCAGCCAACACAGGTTTAGTATCATTTGAACACCACCCCCTTGTCCCACTTTATATGTGAAAGAGTCCCATTTTGAATTGCATTTCCTTATTAGGGAGTCTGAACACTTTTTTCATATATTATTGGACTTATATAGCTCTGCTTTTTTGGATATCCATTAAAATATTTGGGGGTTATTATCCATTTTTTATTTGAGGGTGGTTCTTTTTCTTTTTGATTTGCAAATGCTCTTTGCATCTTGATGGTATTAACCTTCCCACTGCTAAGTATGAAGAAAGTTGTTTTTCTTGGTATTTTACTTGCATTCTAAATTTCTTCATGGTGATAACCTCTATCATTTTATCAACTGATTGAATTTATTTTTCTTTTCATTTATGCTTTTTTTCATTTCCTGTGAAGTTTGAAAAGCTTTTGCCTCTAGGAGATGAAGTAACTCCTTAAAGATGCTCTCCTTTTACTGAATGGTTTCACAGGCAGGGTTCAGTTTTGCAAATCCAGTTCTCTGTTGGCCCCCACTCCTCCAAGTACTCATGAAGTCCTAGGGCTGGCCTTTTTCCTGATGTCACCACCCACTCCATCTGAGAAGAACCCTGCTGCATCAGGGAAAAACTTGCCATATACACACTCCTCTGTTTGGATTGGCCAGGTTTGCCTGGGGCCTCTGAGTACGTTGATCCAAAACAGTTAAATGGGTAATGAATCGAGTACACACTGCTCACTTCAAGACCTACTCTGTCTTCAGCCTTCTCCTTCCAAATACTACATCCTGTCTTGGAAAGGGAAATTGCCAACAAGGTTCCCAGTGCTGTTCTTCAGTCTGGATCCGTTTGTAATCTAACAAGCCGAGACTTCTCAAAAGTTGGTGTTCACTGACCTTCCCTTTGATTTTATTTTTCTTTTCTCATTTGGATTATGTGAAGGTGCAGGAGAGGGTCAGAAACCTGGAAAGTTAATGCATCTTTACTGTAACTTTTCTAAACCGCTGATGAGTATTGTTAGGTATAATTAAAATATGATATTAGGAGAAAATCAATAGAAGAAGAGTGATGTTTAAAAATGATATTAGTGGAGGGGCGCCTGGGTGGCTCAGTGGGTTACAGCCTCTGCCTTCGGCTCAGATCATGGTCCCAGGGTCCTGGGATCGAGCCCTGCTCGATCGGGCTCTCTGCTCCTTGGGGAGCCTGCTTCCTCCTCTCTCTCTGCCTGCATCTCTGCCTACTTGTGATCTCTGTCTGTCAAATAAATAAGTAAATAGAATCTTTAAAAAAAAAAATGACATTAGTGGAAGTTCGAATATGGGTTTCTGCATGAGGATGAGACAAGCCTGTTTCACTCCAGAATTAGTTTGAAAATTGTAGTTCGGGTTTGGATATGAAACTCAATACATTTCATCAGGGAAATGAGACACTTCATCAGATTCCCGTGTGTGTGCAGAATGGTATTATTGGAACAGACTGTGTGTGTGACTTGGGAAAGTGAATATCACAGGGATATTTTTGAGGTTGTTAATGACTTTCCCAAGAAAAATTAGTTTTTCAAACCTTTTCCACTTGAAACTGAATGTCCACCCAACTATACACAGACATAAACACAGACAGACAGATACATAATGCACAATAACATAAACATAGATACATATTCGCAAGTCCATGGCTGTCCCTAACAGTCCACACACCTGACTCCTCTTATGTAAAAATCCCAAGATGTAAAATTTCCTTTACCAGCATGAGATTTGCTGTTAGCTTTCAGTATATTACACTTTATTTCAATGGATAAACTGCAGTGTAGGCCTTTTCTTTTTAGACATTATCCCCCCAGCACTCATCAAATAGGGCAAGGACTAAAGCAGTGCATCTACAGGTAGCACAGGTCCTTGCAGAAACACAGTCAATAGAACGGGAGGAAGATTTAGCACCTTGAACTTAATTACATGAAAACCTTTTGTTTTGTAAAACAAACAAAAAGCTCGTTAGATTCTCCTTTCCAAGGAATGACTTTTTCATAGTGACCTTTCTTCCTCATTTTTCTCTCTGCCATGTATTTATAAATTGCCTTTCCTAACCTGCATCTTTTGGATGGGCCATGCTATGAATGCAAGGCTCTCCACCTCTTCAGCATTTCCAGTTTGTAATAAAAGCCGAGCCCCTCATTCCTACTTCACGTTCACTAAATATCTATTAAACAAACAGCATGAAGCTTCCTTTGGAAAAAATTTCTGCTTTTCTCCAACGTTCCAGAGTTCCAGAAATATGATCCTCTGGTGGGGAATGTGCTGTCTCACAAAAAAATTTGAGCTTTAGATGGCCAGAAGACTAGGAAGAGATGGGCAGCAGCTATCTTCCTAGCTCTGGGGAAAGAGCATCTCTGTGATATGTCCACACTTGTACACATTCACACCTTTACCAGGAGGCAAGTCTGCTCTCTCAGCCTTATGGCAGGAAAGGATCTGTTGTTGAGTTTTCTAATGAAATCTGGAGATGTGTGAGATGCCACTAGATTAAAACCCTGATCAATAAAGTTAGAGCCATTTTGTTTTCATACAGTAGACCAAAAATAGCTTTTGTACATTTTCCAGCAGGCTTTCTGCTGGTCCAAATCCTGAAGGAACAGGGAGGTTTGAGCTTTCCTTCTAGAGGAAAAGGTTGAGGGGGAGTCATACAATCTGCAGTGGATTCAGCTGATGCAAACTCAAAGAGCATGATTTAGATGTCAAGAGTTGCTCACTGATGCAGAGGCTAAGTTGTTTCAATACTGAAAAGATGCGCTTCTAGACGTCCCTCTGGAAAAGGCCTCTTTTTTGTGCTGCTGAAACTTTTTTTTTTTTTAATTTTTTTAAAATTTTTATCCCCAGGGGTACAGGTCTGTGAATCACCAGGTTTACACACTTCACAGCACTCACCAAATGTGCTGCTGAAACTTTTAAACAATTCTCCTATCACCTTGGTCTTATACAGGAGCTTGTTTCATTATCCCAGCCAAACCTTAGAAATGCGAATGAATGAAGAAATTGAATGAGTCCTCAGTGCATGAAGTAGAATAATAAGAATGATAATATAATAAGAAGAAGAAGCAGATGTACACCTGCTGCTTCTGTCATCGTTGTTGGCTGCCAGGAATATGCTGTGTTTGGTTGAACTGTATCATGAGAACTCTTGGGCAAAGACTTGAATGCCTAGACACAGAGAGAGGATGGGCTGTTCTGTCCTATTTCACCTCTGTGGTCGAAGGATAGGAAAGTTTCTCCCATCCCCTACCTCTTGCCATGTTGTCCTGGTATAAATGTGCTCAGAGAGGATATCTCTTCATAGTGGCCACCAAATTATTCAGTGTGTCCGTTCTTGAGCAGATATGCCTTTAATTTGTAAAGAGATTTATAACTTTACAGTGCTTTCATTTAAAGATTTTAAAGAATCTGTTCTGAAGATTCGAGCTTTATAGGAACAGCATCAGATTCTGGAAGAAGTTAGGCAACTAAATGCTAGTCACAAAACTAAGTAAATGCCACGGACAGAGTCAGTCCAGTCTTCTGACTTGTCATCTTGTCTTTTTCTCCTCTGCCTGCCACTTCTCAGCCTCACCTACCTTTGACCATGTTACCTCCAGGTCTTGAGTTATATCAAAAACTAAGGAGAAGTAGAAGATTCCATTTCTAGAGCTATAGAAGTGTTATATTAAGACATAAAGCCAAGCACTAACCCAGAAGACATAAACCACAGTTTTCAGGCCTTTTCATTCAATGGATACTTTTCAGTTGGACATATGTATAGATTTGCACATTTGTGTGTGTTTACATATATACAATATATTTTATTTTTTCCCACCCCAAACCCTCCCATGCAATATATTTTATAATATTAGCAGATACTTTAAAATCAGAAGATAGCAGTTTAAAAAAAATTTAACTTTTTTGTCTTCCCCTTGACAAATTGGAATACATTGCAACTCTGGGTGTGGTTTGTCTCCACTCATGAGAGTTCCCACCTGGCTCATGGAGTCTCCTTTCATGGTCCTAATTGCTATTCTGTAGTGTGATATAGACCAATCATTGGCAGAGCCTGAATGGTATAATCCCTTCCAGTTTATCTTCTGAGCTTCCTTTTTAAACGGTGAATTATCTAGGAGTAGGTTTAGCTGGATGTAATTGGAAAATCTAAAGTACCACTGGCTTAAACACAAAAAACATTTATTTATGTCTCAAATTGTTTTGGAAATTGTTAGAGGGGCGCCTGGGTGGTTTGGTCAGTTATGGGTCTGCCTTTGGCCCAGGTTACGATCCTGGGGTCCTGGGATCGAGTCCCACATCGGGCTCCCTGCTCAGTGGAGAGCCTGCTTCTCCCTCTACCTGCTGCTCCCCCTGCTTGTGCACGTTCTTTCTCTCTCTTTCCTTGACAAATAAATTAAAATCTTTTTTTTTTTTTAAAGAAAATTGTTAGAAAATTCTAACAGGGCGGGTCTGTGATGTCTTCAGGGGTCTGGAGTCTCTCCTTTCAGTTCTCTGCTCCACCATCTTCAGGTCACCCCAGTGACCCAGCGGTCGAAGATGGCTGTTGGAGCTTCTACCCATCAGGGGCTTATGCCAGACCCCAGGGAGGAGGACAGGGCAAAGACAGTCACATCATTCTTTCAGGAGACTCTGTGGCTATCCACACAATACTTCCATGTAGATCTCATTTGGGACAACTTGGGTTCATGCCCATCCTTGAAGAGGGAGGAGAGGACGGATGCCGAGGAGGTAATGAGCAGGCTTTGCCATTCCAGTGTTCAGAAGAGCCTGTGTCTAACCAGGGACATTTTGGAAATCCTACTTTATTTCTTCCTCAAATGGCACTGGCCCACCTCAGCTCAAGATGGAAGACTTGGCCCTTCCCTAACTGAAACATCTTCACCCTTGTGCTTGGTTATACTTCTTTTAATAAAAACTGCCAACGTTCCAGAGCAATTCATTTAAATTTTGCCAACAAAAAACTACTTATGTTCATTTCCCAGGAGCCAGAAGCTTCTAAATAGTATGGCATCTGCTCCCAAATAAAATATTATACTAAAAGTGACGGGGGGGAGATGCACACTATAAAATAAAAATCAATATTTTTTACCATTAATTTAGTAAACCCAAGTTAATGTTTCACAGGAAACATGGTGCTTCTTTGGCTTTTCTAGAATAAGCTGTCCAGTTAAGAGACCTCTACATTACACGGAATTTCCTGTCTGGTATTGTGTCTGCCTTTCCCTGATTTTTGAGACTGTTCTCTAAAGCTCCCAGGCCATGTGAAGAATGGGTTTCTGGCATAGACTCTGCTTATATACAGTAACCTGCTCTGGTTTGGAGGCCAGCTGTGGGTAGGGAGAACTCGGCGAGAGCTGATGGTGTATGTTGGATGTTGTTACAGTGCTCTGCTTGAAGTGAATGACAGTGGTCAGAAGGTAAAATATGCAACACATTAGTAGATGTATTTACTTATCAATCTTCATAAAAATATTCTTAAAGTATGCATCTTCTTTGCTATCTGTCCTCCTCATGAGGTCATTCAAGCAGTTGCTGTTTTATTTGTGTAAAGACTTAAGAAGTAAAGATTTTTCAAATTCAGAGCATATATTTCTTTCAGAGCTCTAGGAATCATGAAAGCTCTCCACCTGAGGACAAATTCTCATTACTATATACATTGCAGTGGTGCTAGCTACCTTGTTTCTAGATGTGAATAGACAGAATCCAAAATTAAGGAAAAACGAACTTCCTACAATATTAGTAGAGAAAAACATTTTAAAGATCATTTACTAAGTAAAGCAAGTTTACTTAGTAAATTGACTCACTGAATAAGTAGAATCCAAGTTGGATATTTTTCCAGTTGTAAGTTGCTGCTAGAATAAACAAAATATATTTTGAGATACACACATTGGATGCACTATTTCCTTTATTCCTGCTGAACCCCTCCTAATAGACTTCATTGTGTGATGCCCATCCTGCCGTACCTGGTTTTAGGTTATATTGGCTGCTAATCCAAAATGTAGGTTTTTTTTTTGTTTTTTTGTTTTTTTGTTTTTTTGGTTTTTTTTACAAAATTTCAAAGATGGTATTTTAAATGTATATTCATGTACGTGGTTAAAATACATACATTTTATTTTCTTCAGATATGAACCTCTTCAAATTTTCATTAGCTCTGCCTCTAAACTCAAGTGCATCCATACTTCCTTACATGTATTAGAGCAAGGTCTCTGCCCTCAGCCAAGGAAGACCTTCCCCCAGGTCTTTCCCCTTCTTTCTTATGTCTTCAAGCTCTTCCTTTCAAGGTAGAACATTCATAATACATCTATATATTTTAAAACTTGGTAGCTTGTTTCCAGAGCAATATGATAAATTGTCAATATGTTAATAGAGTTGTAAAAAACAAATCTGAAAACTAAGTAATTACAAATCAAAGAATTTCTTGTAAAATGCTAACTTAAGACATGCTCAAAGATTCTGTAAAAGGATATTCATCCCAGCATTGCTTGAGTAGGAAAAATTTAGAAACAATCTGGCTATGGTTTGGGAGGGCTTAGTAAATTGTACCTTCCTTCACCTCTCCTGAATTCTAGATCAATTAAATTATAATTCAGCATAAAAGACAGGTGGAGAATCGCACATGGCCTTGTCTCCTGCTCATGGAGAATATGACTTTGGTGCACAGCTTCCTAATACTAAATCTTGAAATTAAATGGACTTCCCTCCCCAGGAACAGACAGTTCTGGGCACATGGGAGCTTGCCTTTGTAAAATCGAGAGCGCTCTTTCCCATCAGCGAAAGGCTGAAGAGAAGGGGAGAAGGAGTGACTGGGGAACCCTCTTCTCCAGGAGGGTAACTTGTGGCTGACACTCCACACAGAAACTAGAGCAATAACCACCAAGTTCCAACAACTCAAGACGATTTTAAAAAATACTGTATCTACACAGGAATGTATTATAGTCAATTAAATCATATTTTTAAAAAGATTTTATTTATTTATTTGACAGACAGAGATCACAAGTAGGCAGAGAGGCAGGCAGTGAGAGGAGGAAGCAGGCTCCCTGCCGAGCAGAGAGCCCGATGTAGGGCTCGATCCCAGGACCCTGAGATCATGACCTGAGCCGAAGGCAGAGGCTTTAACCCACTGAGCCACCCAGGTACCCCTTAAATCATATTTTTAAAAACTATTTAATGACAGAATAAATCAGCATATTACATGAGCTGAAACTTTCTGTGGGTGTTCATCATCAGTTTATAAAACTGTATATATAACATAGGTCCAATTTCATTAGATATACACACTCAGAAAAAACTGTGAAGAAAAATGTTTAAATCTTAACAGGAGTTATCTAGTATATTTACCTATTTAAATACATCCATTTCTACTGTCTTTGAAAAAGTATTTACAGTGAACACGCACTGCGTAGTAGGAAGTAAAACATCCCTGTCCACCTGAGCACAGGTGATTGGAGACCTAACTTTAGGGTATCTGAAGGCATAGCCAGAAGTGATTGGGTTCAAGTATGAGCCTCCTTTTATGTTTCAGCTTTTATCTTAAATATTCAGGAGAATATTGTGTTCTATTTTCCAATATGGGAATTTAAAAAATAAAATGACATTTTAGGAGCACCTGGGTGGGTTAGTCAGTTAGGTGTCCAACTCTTGATTCTGGCTCAGGTCATGATTTCAGGGTCTTGAGCTTGAGCCCAGTGTGGGGCTCTTTGCTCAGTGGGAAGTGGGCTTGAGATGCTCTCTCTCCCTACCCCTCCCTCAAATAAGTAAATCTTTAAAAAAAAAATGAAATAATACTTTCACTTATTATCAAGAAATTGAAATGATAGAATTCTAGTCTTTTCTTTATCAGAGAGATGCTGAATGCTGTAGCATTGAGTCTCTTAGGGCTAGAGAGTCATACTGGTTTGAAAGTGGCGCTGACCTTTCAGATCCTGTCACTCACTCCAGCTGTCCTTCTCTTCTGTCCTGGTGCCACACTGGATCTTGAGAATCCAGACTCACATACAACTCTGCACACAGACGATAGTGGGTTTTGTTTTGTTTTGGTTTGGTTTTTGGTTTTTTTCCCCACTACTTGGCAAGCTAGTCAATCATTGAGGAGAGGAGCCTGGACAGCTGGCCATGACGTGACGCAGAGCAGGGTGTCGAGGCTGCAGATGGTGGACGAAACGGACTCCATCACCTGGCTGAGAGGTCAGGAGAATGTGGCCCTCCTTTGTCTTGTCACACACCAAGAGGGATGCTGACCCACTGCCCTGTCAGTGTCTTTCACTCTTGCTGGTAATCCTCATCAAAGAACATTCTCAAGGAAGGAGGACGCTAACCCTTTAATGTTATCACATGTAAATGAAATGATTGCCTCAAAGGACCCATTTTCCTCAATTAATTCTCTAACTCTCTAGCTTCATTTTTTATTGTGGTTCTTTTTTTTTTTTTGGTCCTGTGCAGTAAAAGAGAATCTGTTTGCCTGCTGTTGTTGATGGAGAAAGTTCAGGCACATTCAGATGTGTTGTTTGATGGTGAGTTTTGATCCTGGCATTTCTTTCAACTTGGCTCACACATTTTGACCTACACCAGCTGAGTCATATTTGCAAGCCTTGTCATTTTAATCCTATTTTACGGGCTTTACCTTTCCAAATGAATCTGAAATTCACTTTGAAAGAAATTAAGCAAGTTTTGTTTATGTTTTTCACATTACTCTTTCTCGCCAAGATTGCTCTCTTTTTAGTCACGATTTCCTTCAAAATATGCACACTTGGCTTTTAAATGTTGCTCAGAAGTAATGATTTCAGGCAGTTCTTGTTGGAATCTTCTAGCAATCAAGACACCAAAGTTTAGGCTTTTTGTATCTGGTTGGTAGTAAAAATCTGTATTTTAAATACTCATCTGCAACAGGATGTTATGTGGAACTCACTGTTGTCCCAGATTTGGCAGGATCCGTGGCTTACCCTAAAGAACACTGATCATTCCACATTTTGAAGAGAGCCACCAGTAATTGGGACTGATACATTCGCTCAGAGTTCACAGCCTGCAGAACAGACCCCACAAAATCAATTCCACCTCACCTCCTGCCCAGGACCCAACTCTAGTCTATACCAGGAGAGAATTTAGGAGCAAGAGGTAAACAGAGACAGAACCACAGCAGGCATTGAGATCCTGGGGGAGAGCAGTGTTCATTCTGAAAGCAGATCTCTCTGTCCCTCACATAGTGTTTTCCTATCAGCAACTCAGCAAAGAGATGAGCATTTTATATACTGGTTGGAAATTTACTTGGGCAGAAGCTTTCATTTGTCTCTCTGCCTATTTCATGGAGAAGAAGCGAGCCAGAGACGTGGCCAGTGTCTCCGTTTTGGATTCACCAGCAGCAGAACCTGAGATGAGGATTCGGGAGCAATTTGCTTCTTTGGGAGATGATCCTAGTCTACTTTGAGGATGCGAGACAGGGAAGGGAACCAACAACAGAAAAGATAACTAGTGCTGAGCCTCACGGGGTGGCCGGTGTAGATTTCAAGCTTTAGAATGACCACAACTGAGAGGGATCTGTGGCATTTCTAGACCTGTTCTCATCTGTCACTGTTGGGAGGGGTCCCATGGAGGGCACCAATTCTCTGTGACTGTCACCTCCCCTGCAAGTGGGCAAAGTGGTCTCCAGGCACCAAAGCAAGCCCTCTGACGAAGAGTTACAGATGCTAGTGGTTGGAAGTGTGGGATGTGACAGCAGGGACATATGGACAGGCTCTGCTGTTGCAGGAAAGAAGGGGCCTCAGGAATGGCCTGCCCTATAGGCACATTATAAAGTCAAGAGGTGTAACTTTTCCATGTATGGAGGAGAACCACGGAAAGGAGCTGAATTAAGTGACTTGGTTGCCCACGAAGCAAGACAACTCCGGTAGTCAGAAGTTATGTAGACTCCTAGAAAGTGGGATCTGAGGAAAGGGGAGGAATTCTCTAAAGAGCACACATGGGCCGTCATCTGCTGGTCTACAGACCCATAAAGCACCAGTGGCTTTTTCTTTATTTTGTTTCACTTTCTGCTCTTTCGAAATTTCTGTTATCTCCTATGGTTTCAAGGCATAAGACCTACTATCAATTTAGTAGGCAGAGGTTGTCAAGGCCTAGCAACAGAGAACTTTGCAGGGGTTTGCCGAGTAATCACTAATCACCTATTTAACATGTTTCCAAAATGTGGAGAAATACTGTAGGAACGTAGCTGATTAAATAAGGAAATGATAGGGAAACAAGGGACGTAATTCCATCAGAGCACCTGTTGTGGAGGTGATGCCTGTCTCCCCTACATTTGATGACGACAGATATCATATCTTGTTGGATTTTACATATGCCCCGGGGTAGAAAATGATATTCATTATAACTTCGGAGTTCTGGAAAAGACATATCTTTGGCTATTTAGCATTTTGAATTTTAGTATATCAAGGAGAATATTGTGCGAACGAGGATGGTTATGACATCTTCTCAAAGGACTGTTGAGGGGACGCTTGACTTCTCAAATGATGGATTTTAATAATTTTAGCCAGTTCACTCTTCAGATCACTTTCCCAAGGAAGCAATCCAAAGTGAGTAGACTCTCAGGCAGGTGTGACTCCCTACCTTTTTTCGCCTAAATCTGGTCAAGGGGGCCAACCCCACAACACTTCTGTGGAGAACTCCATGCACTGAGCTCGGAAGGGCATCTACAGGCATCCGAACTGTGAACTCGCATCCCTTCTCCGTATCACTGTCCACACTGCCCTTTTCAGTGTCATCTTCGTAGCAGCAAAGGTCAAGCTCTTTTTCTGTTCCTCTGCCCAGGGCATTATCCCCTCCTTCCTGGCTCTGGTGGGATCGTGTGGTCATTGACTAGAGAGTCATAATTTTCCCCAACCCCCTGACCTATCTTCTCAGTCTCCACAAATAGGATTATTTGTTTTCATTCACAGCTTTGAACAAAATGTTGGCTCCATTGTCTGGTTTATCTGCTTGACAGACATAATTCCAGCAACACGCTAGCAATTTCTTTTACTAATCATGGTAATGGTGATGAGTAATTACTGCTCGTCAGGAACCGCTCTAAGCCCTTTTCCCCATATGAATTCATTAAATCCTCCCAACAGCAAACTCTACCCCAGGTGGTTAGTATTATTATCCCTTAAGTACAGAGGAGGAAACCGGGACACAGAGGACATAAGTGACTTGACCAAAGTTATGCTGCTGGTAAGTCAAGGTACCGAAATCCCCACATGGGCCGTCTGAGCCAGGGTCTAAATCCTTAACCACTGGGGAGGACTACCCCCTGTTCTGTTGTTGAAGATCTGCTAGGTGCGGGTCCTCTGGTACACACCCATCACTGAAGTTCATTGCAAAACGTGAGGCAGAAGGGGCAGCTGCGATGGGGACTTGGTCTGTGGATGACCAAGCAGGCGGCCACCTGGAGCACATGCGGGACCAGGAGGACTGAACATTTGGAGACTGTCATTTGAATGGACACTCTATAAACCCCTGCTAGTCCCAAGTGGTCGCCCTTTTCTCCCACCCCCTGGACCCCCATGCAGCCCAGCCTCTTATATGCCTCTTTTGTACAATATACTTTCATTGGCTTGCGTCTCCCATCTCATGTGCTTTCACAGCTACAACTACCAGCCATTGCAGAGATCCCTAGGCCATGGTTTGCAGCACCTCTACCTCTGGCCTCTTCCCATTCCTATATTCTTAGGTTTCTCTAATCCATAATAGGTCCTCAACCTCACACTCTTGATTGAAGTACAAATATGACTCAACAGAAGTCATTTTCCTCGTCCTAGGTACATCTAGTCCTTCTTTCAAATTATCGTATAGCCTAAACTTTATAAATTTATATGCCAAATCTCCGTACAAAACTTGGTCTTCCAGCTAAATTCAGTTTATCTTAAATCTGGGATACACAATGTTCCCGTGCATCATAATATTCCTTTTTTTTTTTTTTTTCCCATGCACCATCCCATTTCACAAAAGAAAAACAAAATCTCCTTATGACTCTTTTAGTAGTTTCTTCAGGTAAAAAGAATCCTCACTTTAGCAATTAGCTCCATAATTACCAATGGTTGGAAAAGTCTTTCTTTAAATACCTTTGGTAATGAACTAGATTTCTTTATGTATCCAGTGCATATTTAGGGAACACTGACACTGTAAGGGTAAGCATGTAATTAAATTATAAGAATTAGTTAATCCGCCAGACTATATTATTCTCAAAGCAATTTTAAAAGCCAACATTTTTGAAAAATTACATATATAAATATTGTTAGAGTCACTGATGGATGATATAACTTTTTACATATAATAAGTTTTCTAATTTATTTAACGTCAGATCATTTGGGGTTTAATTTCAGGGTTTTTTATTTTAACACATGAAGCACAGAATCTTCTGCTCTAGAATGGTAATTGATGTTATTTATACAAGCCAAAATACAAAACAAAACAAACATAAAAAGAAAAACAAAACAAAGTGTCATTTATTTGGAACGCTAATAAATATCACAATTAAATGTGTTTTTTGATAAATTTAGGATAACTATAAAAAACAAAATACACAGTAGGTTCATGAACTTAAAATCTCCTCTCAACCTCCACCCCCTTTGAATTTCCGTGTGTCTGTATATTTGTGTGGCTTTTTTAAAAGGCGAGGTTGTTCCTGAAGCCCAAATATTTGCAGTATAATGGTTAGATTATCTGTGTCCTTTATATTATCTAAGCTCCTGATAAATTTTTCTTTCATAGATACTATTAATATACCTAATAAGAAGACATCGTTTCTTCCCTGACAGTTTTGAATTGTAAGATTTTTCTACTTTCTGAGGAAAAATTTTACAATTGAATTCTCCCCAAAATCTACACTGTTTCCTGGCATTTGATGTTTTTCTGGAAGGACAGTTTGCTCTGATAAATTTTCAAAACTCTTTTTCTACTGGATAAGTCCAAGTGTAGCATTCAATTCTTTCCTTTCTTTGTAGCTCGTTTCTTCTACAGTCTGTGTCAATCAAAAATCATTTTCACAGAGAACCACATCCATCTTCAGTCCTTTGCCCACCTAGAGAGGCTGCCCCTCTCTGTTTGGATCGAGAGTGGCAATTTAGAGGTTGAAGTGGATCATTTATATTTTTTCTCTTGGAAATTTGGAGTAGGACAAAAAAATGACCCGAGGGGGTAGATTTTTTTTTTTCCTGCCAGTAGGTGGGCAATATAAAGTTAAGACTATGCACAGAGAACCAGAGGCATCCCATCAATGTAAGGAGTGAACAAAGATGGGTTGATAGAAACTGAGACAAGAAACAGCATGGCCCCAGAAGGAAACAGATGGATGGAAGATCAGAGGGAGTAGCCATTGGTTCCTGCAGCTTGGTTGTTCCTGGTTCCAGTCCCTCTTTAAAAAAACAAAACAAAAAACAAAAAAAAAACTGTATTATTTTAGAGAGAGAGCCCATGAGTGGGAGGGGCGGAGGGAGAGAGGATCTCACACAGACTCCAGGCTGAGCACTGAGCCCCACCAGGGTCTCCATCTCGTACGTTTAAGATCACAACCTGACCTGAGCTGAAACCAAGAGTTGGATGATTAACCAGCTGTGCCACTCAGGCGCCCCCTGGTTCCAGTCCCCTTTGAGGCTCAGTTCTTCTCCTTGCTCTTGGGTTTGGAGAGATATTCCTGTATATTTCCAATAAATTTCCCACTTTGTTTAAGCTAACAAAGTGGATATCCAATTTTTATTGGCAACGAAGTATGTTTAAAACATCTTTCCTAAAAAAATTTTTATCTTGAAACTGTGAAAATACCTTTGAGGGTAACCCTTTACTAACTTCCATTTACAAGTATTTCTCTAAAAACAATTTTTGCTTCTTTTCCTTATTATGAAAGTAATACACCCATTAATTAGTTTTACATAAAATAGGAAAATATAATAACTTATAGTTTTGACTCGGACTCTTGTTATGTATATGTGTAAATACATATAGAGTTATATGTAGATCTGTAGTAAAGTTGCAGTCTATAATTTTTAATTTAATTATTTTATTTTAATGAAAAATTTCCCATACTATGAAATTCTCCTAAAATTACCTTTCAAGTATATTTTGTCATGTAGATCTACCACAGTTAAATTTTTAAGTATTACTGGTCAGCTTTTACTACAAAATTCTGCAATTAAAATATTCTGGTGCATCACTCTCAACATCTCCCAGTATTTCCTTTCAATTGGATTCTTTTTTTGAAACATGAATAATTTTTTTGTTACACTTTGATCTCACCCTTGCCTCATTAGATTAGCTAGACTTCTCACATAGAGGTGATGGGGCATTTTTGTCTTCTTCCTGAGTTTAATGAGACTGTTTCAAATATGATTTTTGCCCATTGGTTTATAATAACTGTGTTATTAAGTAAGTGCTGCTGTTTGTTTTCGCCTCAGTCATTGGTAAAATCATAAACCGATTTCCAAACATCATTTGAGATCATCTTAATTTTTCCTTTACCCTCCTAATGTGAGGCACAGGAAAAAGTTCCATCACATCTTTGACTGTAAGTGCTCTTACTTGGTCATATTGCACAGGCATTTAACATGTCAACTGAAATCACTTTATACATTTATTCATAACAAAACTAACAGTCAAGTTGAATATGATGTTGCTATCTTGTAGCAAATTAACAATTCACTTAAAAATGGTATGTCATTTAGCCCTTTTTCATTTGTATTCAGATTCTGATGTCTTTATGCTCTCCAGATTTTCTTTATTCCTTGTGTGTCTGTCGAATGAGTAGTGGAATTCAGCGTTATTAGAAGTTTGTTTATTCTTTTGCCTATTTATTCTGTTGTTTTTTACAGTCTGAAGTTAATCTACTACCCATCAACTCCTGTGCACACCATTTCCCAATTTGATGTACTGCCCCTGTGGGTTCATTTGAAAGTGATTTGTGTCCATGTTTAATAACAAAAGCATGTATGTGGGTGGAAAAACTCTGTGACCATAAATCTGAGATTAAGTTCTTTTTTGACCCTCTGGTTCTTCTGTGATTTAGCTAGACTATAACAAATAGCCTAAATGTTATTTGAGCCAAGTTTTTTTTTTTAGTACTAGAATTTCAGTCTGTGAAGGCTCAGTAAATACTTAAAATAAATGAGACATATTAGATACCTAAATATGATTTATTTTGTATTACAATATAAACAGGAAAACTTAGTTACTGCAGAATATTCTTCCCAGATAGACTTCTGTCATTATTTTAGCTTTGGCTTATTTGTTTTTAGTTAATGGTTCTATTGTATCATCAAATAGCATAAGTAAAAACCCTAGCATAGTATCTCATATAAAATAGAGGCTCTATTTGAATTTGGTGAAATAAGTTTAAATGTAGTATTTATAAGAGTTTTCATTTCACAATTGCAGAAAAGGATTTACTGTAACAACAGTGTTTGGCTTAGAACTTATTCTGCATGTTGAATATTAAGGCATATGTTTATTGATTCTTTCATCCACTGGTTTCATAGTAATTTTTTGATCATCAGTTGGGTGAAAATAAAATAGTTAATTCTTGCCTTAGAGTATCTTACGTTTAGCTTGGGGATATAGCCAGATAAGTTAACTATAATTATGATGGGCTAAGTGTAATGGAATGTTGAGGGAACACTGAGTTGGATTTAATATGCACCGCAGAAGAATTTGGGAGAATTTCAAAGATAAGGTGAACTTTAATCTGGATTTTGAAAGGCTATTAAAAGTAGAGGTAAACATGTTAGGAGATGGGACAGATTTAAGAACTTCCAGGTATAGCAAACATAAGGAAAGAATGGTATGTTCCGAAACCTTCCAATAGATCCCTGCGATGAGAAGACAGTGTGAGAGATAGTTCGGAGAAGTAGGCAGGAGATGGGGTGTGGTGGAGATGTGGCTGGAAGTATAGGACTGATTAGTCTAAGGACATGTAAAGAAATTTACACTTTATAGATAGAGGGAAAATAATGGAAGTTTTAAAACATGATTGGATTAGTATTTCAGAAAAATAGCCTTAAGGGTAGGTCAGAAAATGAATTCAAAGAAGAGCAACCTCACCTGGAGACCTTAAAGTAACTCTTGCTTTTCAATCATCCAGACAGAAGTACTGAACTGAGGGTAGAACAATAGGATTTCAAGGTATGTAGATAATTCAGAAGTGAAAGGTATAGGTCTGGATAGATGACTGTAGATGACAGATCAGAAAGGAGGCGTCCTAATCGCTCCTAGATGCAGACTTGGACAGTGGGATAGATGATGGTGCTACATTTGATGTATGTTGAATAAAGGAGAAAGGAACCCTTCTTTGTGCATGGAGAGGACATGTTGAGTTTGAGATTCCTGTGGAACATTCAGGCAGAAAGGTCCACTGGACCAATGGGACTTCACCTTGCGAGTTAAAGAGTTTGATTTGATGTAGATTTAGGAGTCATTATCTATAGGTAAGACTCCCAAGTTCTGAGTTCATATGACATTTCTCAGGGAAAGAATAGAGAGGAGAAAGTAAAAATTTAGAAATGATACAAAACTACAAAATAGAAGTTGATATAACTCTCTGAATACAACCAGGAGATAGTCAGCATTTTGATGTGTATACTGTCAGCCATACAAATACATATATGTCCACACATGCAGTCCAGGCACACATACATGTGCACTAATATAAAATCATCATATTGGGTTACCTACTTTAAAAATGTATTATTATGCAATAGTATTATTTTAATGATATTTCATGATTGCCCTGTAATTTCCTTAAACAGTACCTATTGTTTGAATTTTATACTGTTTCCGTTTCTTTATATTGCAGATTATTCTGGGATACACATCTTTTTAATTTTTTCCCCTGTGTATCCATGGTTATTTCCTGAAGATAATTTTAGATGAAGAGTTTTAGTTCAAATTGTGTGAAATTTTTAAAACTTGTCACTTTGTCACTGTACCCCAAATATTACGAGTCCATGTGGCATCCCCAGTAGATACAGCTGTTTCCTCATAAATTTTACAAAATTTTAATTAAAAAGATCTTTGGCTATTTGAGAAGTGAAAAAAATAGTATTATTGTTATTTAACTCACATTATTCTGATTTAGTGAAATTAAATGTTTTTCCCATTTTTCTGACAAATAGAATTTTTTTTTTTTGGTCTATTTTCTTTGGTCAAAACACTCACCTATATTTCTGTTATTTTTCTCTATTTTTCCTTAGAAATGTGTGAAAGATTTTTATAAAGAGCTCAATACTTTATTTGGTAGCCTTGATGAATGCATTTTCCAGTTCCTTATTTTCTAATATTGATTGTTTGAGAAGGGGCAGAAACTTTAAGAAGTGTAATATTTATTTTGTTTTTGTGTCTTGTTGCCTTGGCTGGAAATATCCAAAGGATTTTTAAATAATAGTGAAAATATTAAGAATTGCGGATTTACTTCCCATCTGCATCAGAAATTTGCAAGTTTTTCACAATTAAGCATGATTTACATTGTTGCTTTGAGATAGAAAATCTGTTTTATTAATAAGGCATCTCATTCTTAATTTTTTATTAATTAAAATAAGCAGAAATAAATTTTATTAAATAACTTTTAGCATCTTAGATTATTGTTTTATTTGGGACAATTATTGTGTTGTATTACAACAAAAGGTTTACTGATTTTTTTTTTTAAGATTTTATTTATTTATTTGACAGAAAGAGAGAGATCACAAGTAGGCAGAGAGGCAGGCAGAGAGAGAGGAGGAAGCAGGCTCCCCGCCGAGCAGAGAGCCCGATGTGGGGCTCAATCCCAGGACCCTGGGATCATGACCTGAGCTGAAGGCAGAGAGGCTTAACCCACTGAGCCACCCAGGTGCCCCAAGGGTTACTGATTTTAACCAATTTTTGCGTTTGAGTAATAAGCCTTATTAAACATAGGACAAAGATTCTTTGAATATTATTTGAATTTGATTTGGAAGCATTTATTTGGAATTGTGTTTCTATGGTTATAAGTGAGACAAGTCAGCAGCTTTGTATGCTAAAGTTTGTACTAAATTGTTCGAATTTCTGACATTTTATCTCACTACCACCAATGTGGATTTCTAAGTCTTTCCTTGTATTTTGGGTTTCCTTCATAATTTTTTTATAAAATCCCTCTGTACCTACACTTGTCCGTTTTCTTCTTAGCCTGTTCTCTTTCTATAGCTTTCTGTTCTTGTCCTCATAGAGGCTGTGACTTTCTAAGTCCTTGTGATACAAACACCATTGCACTGTGCTTATTTTCTTCCTATCTTGATATTAAGTTGTGTGTTCTTCTAAATCTTCAAGTTGTTTTTTGCAGATCTTGGGTTGACAAGAGTATTCTGATGGGCCTGTTCTTGGATTTTGGTAATTTTTTCTCCTGGGATGAGGATCTATCTATTCTGCCTTGCGCTCTCCTATAGAACCCCTCTATCCAGGGGCTTCTTTGAAAAGCTTCTGCCAAGTAAAATAAAGCTAGGATGTAAGCTACAGAGAGAATACAGGAATTCACTATGAAAGATAGAACGAAATCCTAGAAAGCGTTTGTCCCATGCCTGTAAGTAAGTAAAACAGTGAAATGAGGATGAGACCCGAGGGGATAAACAATAGACCAACGTGGGAACAAACCATGTGCCAGAGAAAGAAGTCTTGTCACAAGAAAAATAAAATGCAATGCCAGGATTAACTCTTAATTAGAAGCACAAAGGAAGAGACTCAAGAGTATATAAACTGCAAACAGGGGTGGGGGGGTGGCTGCAAGGGCAAGGGCGAGTGGGGGTGGGGGGGATAGGGAAGAAAAGCTTCAGACATTTCCACCAAACTCAGAAGGAAGGAAGATGAGATAAACATGAAGAAAAAGGAGAGAATATTCAAAGTCCAGAAAATAATGAACCAATAGACAAAGAACTTGTTTCCCCCAGAAAGTACAGAACCGTGAACATTGCTTGAACTGAAGAATATTTGAGTACCCAAATTAAAAATATTTACTGAGTAACAGATGCAGCTTGGTGAAATCTTAGAATTTGAAGGATAAGGGAAGTATTACAAGTAGCTTCTGGTGTCTTGTTTGTACTTAACATTTCCTAACAAGGAAAAAAATATGTGTGGAAAACAAGTTGAAACACTGAAAATATTTACTCATTGCTGGCCCCCTGGAGGAGAGGGGCTCTGATAATAGTCACAGTAGATACTAACTTAAAGAAACAACTTCTTTCAAGGATGACTTAGGAGCTTCTCCAGTTAGCATCCTTAGGCACGTGGGGCCGTGGCAGATAACCACAGGGTTGTGCCGCAGATAGATAGTAGTCTTTCTACACGTATTTTAATTAATGGAGCCCCAGGGCAAATATGGTCCCCACGCCAGATTTGTTGTGACTTCTCTTCTCCTTTCAAGACCATTTTTCAAAGCAGTTCCCTTGTGGCCTGACTTGGGGGTAGGGGTGGGGTTGCAGTCTTGTGTAATGGTGATGGATCTCGGGTGTTAGAACAATGTTACACAACCCTGCATTTTTATCATTCTAATGACTTTTGCTGGACAAGGGGAGCTTACTTGCCTGCCAGATATTTATACCAGCTAATCAGAGGCTTGATACAATACAGATGGTGATAACCTTTTGCCTTACGATGTCCACGTTGCCTGTTTTTCTTAGGCAGCAGAAGGTTTGCCTCATTCAATATTCTGGACCAGAAAGTTCTATTTCTTGCAATGCCTTACAAGGGTAGCAGATGATGTAAACTATTTCAGGAACCCTGAAAGGAGAGTCAAGTGCCAGGCCTCTACCACATTCCACAAACATTACCACAGATCTATTTACTTCTTAGGTCTGTGGGATGAAAATGTTTTTATTGAATTATGTTTTAATTCAAGTATGATGAAGCACAAAGATTGGGGGAAGGGGGTAAAATATTTTCAGTAAATCATCCACTCCTCCTCTGTCTTTTAGAGTGCATTCCAAACCCAGATCTTGTGTAATTCTTCACTTGGACTAGTAGTCCTGCTATTCTTCTGACTATTTTAAGCTTAATATATTGTCTTGCCAACAGATATAATGGTTCCGGTAAACACTTACCAATTCCCTGCAAGAAGAGAAGAAAAATGGAATCCCAGCTTAATGTAATTTGCACGGAATGAGTAGTACAGCAGGAAAGCTCCGCAAAAATCCCTAAATCCTAACCTGAATGTTAAGGAATATCATTGACGTGAGCTACAATTAATATAAAATAGTATTTGTGCAGTAGGACAGTAAACACACAAGAAGAAAACCTCATCTTTTTTTGTACCAAACTGTACAAAATGAAATACGTTTGTGCACACGAATATTCTGTACAATTCTGCTGCTCCCTCAAGACCAACTCTTTTTCAACTGTCTTCAGAGTATCCTAGAGTTTGTCCACTCACTCCCTCATTAATTCATTTATCAAATAAATATTTACAAATGCATACTCTGTGCCAGACAAGTCCAGAATACCACGCTGAAGAAGTCAGTTTGCTTTTTTCCTTCCTTCTACTTCCATCCAAATTCTCCCTTTCTTAGAGTCTTGCATAGAGTTTCCTTCCACGGTCTTGTGGAAGAGAGAGTAATCAAAAGGAGCAAAATCCTATGGGAGTGTTTGTGGAGGGTAGGTTGTGATTCAGAGTGGAAGAGCCCAGAAAGAGAGTTTATCACATGGTAAAGAGCAAGGCCAGTGTAAACACAGTTGCCCCGTCTTGTTGGAGTCCGAGAACTAGGAGCTGCCCTTGGAAGCCTGAAGTATATCTCTAAAGACAAACTAATACCTCACTTCATGATGCCCATCACAAATGATTGGATTCCGCCCCCCCCCAGAGGTGGTCCTGAATGAAAAAATCATGTGTGTGTGTGTGTGTGTCTATCTCTGTCCTTTCCAATTATTATTTATATCGATAGGGCTTTTCCCCCTGCATTTGTACTAACTGAAAATATAAATGTTCATACACATTTCAATGTAAATGCATATGATAAAAGGTAAATATGTATGATGCATTGAAATTCCCTTCAATTGTTACTGTTCTTGACACTCGGATTGCCATTTATTTGGCCAGGAGGAGCTCGTTCATGCTGGTTTCTGATTCTCTTTGGTCCTTAGCGGTAGTAGGCTTTTGAGAGCGGGAGGTAAAGTGTTTGAATACTTCTCAAATTGCTGACTTTCCAGATGTTTTCCAGAGTCATTTTTAGTTTCCTTTAATTGTCTTTAAGTTCAGGTTTAGCGGCTTTATCTAATTAGCTCACAAACAGTAATAAAGTTTGGTAAGAGTTATTAGAGTCAGTCACTCGAATTCTCTACTAATGAAGACATGGATCATATAATCTGAGACAATCTGGAGCTTTTAACTTCGTCCACCCCTTAAATGAATTTTATTTTATTTTTTTAAATCTCATCATCTCCTTTTAATTTTAACAAAACCTAGGATATATACTTGTCGTTCTTCCTAACTACCTTCTGAATATACTTGAATTACTGCTAAATAGACACTGAATTCTTTCTAAGAACTTGTCAGAAAATATACCCTGGCACTTCTTCACCTTTCCAACCCATTTCTGATGGAAAGCAGCAACAGCAAATTCCATTACGATACCTGATTCACCACTGGACTCCTTGTGCTTTTTGCAGTTTATGTTATAAAGCATCATGATGTGACAATAAATAGATGTCTTTAATAAAAAGGTTTCATTTTCCCCTTCTGTCTATAGAGAAGGGATAGCAGATTATAAAGCATAACTCACTTGTCCTAAAATAGTAAAGCCCAAGTGTCAGATTGAATAAATCTGTATTTTCTCAGAAAGATAGGACAGCATCAAAAATGGCTGATTTTTTGCTAATACCGGGTGGTCCACAAAAGATGAAGGATTGAGTGAATTCTGGAGGAGTTTTGGAGGAGCAGTGGAAAAACAAACATGGGAAGTAGGTTGGCCATTATTAACTCCGGAAAAGTCATTTTCTGTTAAATTTTCTTCTGATTAGACTTGATATATGATCATGAGGTGGTTCAGCTAAGTAGGTAGATGGGCAGCTAGATGGATATACTTGGAAATAGATACATAGGACTCACATTTTGCTCATTTGTCGAGAGCCTGAAAATTCATAAAAATAACATAACAATAAATGATAATAATATGAATAAAATTTCATTCCATAAGCATTTGCTGCTCTTCATTAACAAGGTGCGCAAAGGTGATGAGGATGCTGTCACTGATGACAATGATACATTTTAAGTGCTTTTAGGGTTTTTTGTGGGTCATTGAGAAGGTCATCGTAGGCGCTGGTCTGTGTCTTTTTCTGTTTTACTCTCATTGATCAGGGTTTGTTCTCACTCTCATGACATGCTAATGATCTTCACAAACGCTGTTCTGTATAAGAGGGGAAACACATAGTAGGCTGACACAATGCAGACTTATACTAACTTCCTTTATTTCATTACAGCAAATTCTTCGTCACTCTAGAGAAAACTCAACAAAAGTTATATTCCTCATTACCGACGGATATTCCAATGGGGGAGATCCCAGGCCAGTTGCAGCATCTCTGCGAGATTTTGGAGTGGAGATCTTCACGTTTGGCATATGGCAAGGGAACATTCGAGAACTGAATGACATGGCTTCCACCCCAAAGGAGGAGCACTGCTACCTGCTCCACAGTTTTGAAGAATTTGAGGCTTTAGCTCGCCGGGCATTGCACGAAGGTGAGGCAAACCCAGTGGCATGACATGATGATTTTAATGGGGGTTCCTTCTCTCCTACTGCTTGAAGCTTGTTGGAGGGTAACAGCAAACCCTGTAAAGTCTTCCCTGAGCATGGTGCCCGTGTGTCCTTGGTGTATTGGGAGATGTGCTGAACTTCATAAATAGACGTGACAGTCTGACTCGCAACAAGAGTGTTTGTTTTGCTTTATTTGTTTTGTAACAGCCACGATGGTTTTCACTAGACTCTCCATATGCTCCCACCTGGAACTGTTAGAATCAATGGAATGAATTTAGGTGTGTTTTGAGGCCACACACAGAGCAGGAAGCCTTGACTTAGATCTATTTATAGTCATCTGGAAGAATGAAGTAAACGTGCAGAGACAGATATAGTGAATCTCACCAGAGTGTTTCCAGAAATACACATGAAGATAAAGGGACAATAAATACTTAACACATACTTCTTGACCTGGTGGTCTGAAGACTCGTGTGCTTATGCATATGTTGAAGAGCATTACCCCAACAAGTAATGAAGTCAGTAAACCTATTCATTAGAGTTTGCTCTACACCATTTGTAAGGGTGTTTAGTTGTGTGGTGTAGGTTACATGGACTTCCAGGCGTCATATGGGCATGTGTCTTGGTAAGCCCCCCAGGAAAGTAAAATTGGGAAGGATTGACAGGAAATCCAGCCTCAGACCAAAACCATGCAGCGAGTTAGGCTTGATCCTTGTAAGTATCCATGTGAAAGATTTAGGTTCATGGGCAAATCATGGCCATGTGAGGTTTCAGGCAATTAGTGAATTCGTAAGAAGGAGATCAGCCCTATCATAGTTCCAAGAGAAGTGTTTAAGAGCAGGATCTCAGACTAGCTATGGATACAGCAAAAAATTTAAGTCACCTACTTGTGGAGTGGCTTTTGGCAAATTCTTTAGCTTTTACCCTCTTTAAGTTTCTTGTTAATTGAATAGCATATGAGAGTAGTACCTCCTCTATAGGAGTGTCGCAAGGCTTAAATGGATTAGTGCATATATAAAGTGATTAGAAAAGTTACTGAGGGCTTATTATCCACAGGCCTCATTAACCATCCTCTACTATTCTTACCATAGGCAATTTATTTAACATCTACAAGCCTCACTTCCTCTGCTTTTAAAATGGAGATATTATAATGCATACCATATGGTTTTGTCAAGAGGATTAAATAAAATATTTAAATATTATTAAGTGTAGTGTTATCACATGGCAGAAATTCAGTATCTGTGGGGCTTCCTTTATTTCTCCTTTTCTCAGGGAAAAGTGGTATGTTGAGTGGGAAGGCCAGGTGGCTGTTACTAGCTGGGATTCTGAAATCATGGGTGTTACCCGCTATGTTCTACAAGACTGATTTCCAGTCCTACCATCCTTCTGCTTGTAGGATTGGAGCCTTATAGAACCCTAATGCCAAGTTGACCCAGAAGCTGAGTTGGGACAGAGTGTTCTTTTGGTTACAGTATTGCAACAGAGTTTTAAAAGGCATCACTTTTATTACAATAAGCAAATATCTAGAATGCATAATTCTCTGATCAGGTTTCCAGATTTGGTAAGGGAAGATCCTCTTCCTATTGCAAAGACATGATCAACTCAAAGGAAATGATCCTCATATTCCCTGCCTTTAAGTCCTCTGAAGCTACTTTCAATTTGGATGGATCCACTTTTGGTCTCAAGACCATCCATGTTTCTGGCCATATCAGTAGACCTGGGTTACAGAATAATAGCTTTCCCCATGCGTAACATGTATACTTACCTCTCTCAGACCTGGATGCCAGTGTACCAGTGTTGGTAGCTAGATCTTTCTTGGTCCTACATTACTCTACTGCCAGACAATCCTGTGGCCCAGTGCCTCAGAGCTAAGTGTGCACGTTGCAGACCTTTACCCATACCACAGTCTCGTAGATGGAGCTTTAATTGGGTACCTGATTATACCAGCCTCTTTTCCTTGTGGCTGGAATCCTCTCTTTACTTTGCCCCTGGTGTATAGTTCAGACTCTTAAGACATAGACACAGATGTTGCATAAATGAGGCCATCACCAGTCTTCTTTCCGGGTGTTCTGTTGCAGTGCATGTGTCTTGCTCGGACTCACACATTTGAATTCCTGTGAGGGGCCCATCACTCTATCTGGGCCCAGCACCCGCCCAGGGATTTGGACTAAGACTTCTGAACTTCTTCAGCAGAGTGAACAAAACTTATTATTTGCCTGATTCCAGGCCATCCATTCTGGATCGATATTCAACCATACCCTGCCCTGTTAAGTCACTTTCTGAACAACCCTGCCTGAGTTACTGATTTCCCAGCATGCCTCACTTCAGAACATGGCTGACGTCATCAGTATGATCTCATATAAAACATGAGAAGTTACTTAACACTGAGAAAGAAGCCATCTCCTGGTTCTATTATTAAGTTTGTGTGGTGCTGTTAAGTCTTCATCCAATAACTATAGAAGTGATGATAATCTGTTCTTAAGCCATTAACTCATAATCCAAACCCTTATGCAGCGGTCAAGCCATTAACTCATAATCCAAACCCTTATGCAGCGGTCAAGATTATAATTTTATTTATCTTTTTGAAAAAGGGTTTTGGAAATCTAGTTACTGCTGCCTGACCTCATATTGTGGCAGTGGAACACTGCTAGTGTGGAAGCCAGGAGAGTGACCTGGGGAACCGACTATATTACTTCCTGCTGCATCTGGAGATTCCTCCCCGAAGGGCTTAATTCCTGCCTGACCCCGTGTGGCCTTGAGAGCTTACGAGGAGGTCCCAGCCTGAAGTGACTGCACTGGCTGAAACAAAGTCCCAGCCTGTGGTCGTGGGCAGGACACACTTACATATTTGGGTGGGAGGGGTGGGCCGTTGGGAATTGGACGGATATGAAAAGCTATTTTCTCCAATTTGCACCTCAGTTTTCACAACTGGAGAATGTACCATTGAGCTGCTAATTTGTTTTTTATTACCCTGTGTCATCAACAGATCTGCCTTCTGGGAGTTTTATTCAAGAGGATATGTCCCATTGCTCGTATCTGTGTGAAGCTGGCCAGGAGTGCTGTGACCGCATGGCGAGCTGCAAATGTGGGACACACACGGGTCAGTTTGAGTGCATCTGTGAGAAGGGCTATTATGGGAAAGGTCTGCAGTATGAATGCACAGGTGAG
This sequence comes from Mustela erminea, assembly GCF_009829155.1. Lineage (NCBI taxonomy): Eukaryota > Metazoa > Chordata > Mammalia > Carnivora > Mustelidae > Mustela > Mustela erminea. Next base: position 22,211,927 of record NC_045625.1, read on the forward strand.
TTTACAGTTTGGGTGTAATTGTATCAGTTATCTGTTGTGTAAAAAAAGCTCTCCGATCTCAGTGGCTTAACACATTTATTTGTTGGTTGGTTGGTTGGTTGATGTATGTGTGCGTGTACTTATTATTGTTCATGAATCTTTGGGTCAGTTGGGCAGCTTCTTTAGTCTCAGCTGTGCCAACTCAAACCGTGTCATTAGCTAGGAGTTGGGTAGGCTGCCTCGCTGATCTTAGCTGGGTTTTTCTACCTATTTGGGGATCAGCTGGCTGGAACCTGGTCTACGACCACTTTGTCTATGACACGAGATTAGTCTTTAGGGGGCCTCTCAGATGCTATCAGGCTATCCTGGGCTTGTTTACAAGGTGGTGACTGAAGTCCCAAAGGGGGAAAGGAAGTTTGCAAGGCCTCATAAAGCCTTGATGTTCCTAGATTTGGGAAAGGAAGATTTGGGGTCTTCTGTTATAATCGATCAATAACCAGATCCGTCCTATAGCCACCTAAGCCAAAATATGCCTTAGTCTCTGTAGGAGACTGAGGCTAGTGGGATTCTGGTTCTCAGGCAAGAATGTGTGGGATTGCCACAAAAAAATGCAACATTTGTTTGATGACCTTTCAGCTCCTCACAAGCCTCCGCAAAGGGACATCAGAAAGCTTACTTCAAGTGACATCACTTCACAGTAGAATTTACCACATCAACATTGTCAAGTTACCTGCTCTAGATTTCCTCACAAGAGGATCTTTATATTTCTAATATTTTATTAGCAAGGCCAAGAAGAGCAATTTAGGACTCCGGTGTTTTACATTATATTTTAGGAAATACTTCTAAGTAATATTCTCCTAATCTTTAGAAGTGGTATAGGGCTTTCTGTGATACCATTTTGTTTGTTCTGTTTTACCTAAAAGGCAGCATTGCTATTTGGGAAGAATGTAATTCTCATGGAAATGAACAGCCACCAGGAAAAATTTAGGAGCAGTTGGTTTACTTTACACTGTACCATGTGGTCTTTCGCTGCCTGTTTCATATGAACATTATTTTATTCTGACATTTGGAAGGTAGGTAGGCCTGCTCAACAGCACAGAAAGGAGTCTCTTCCCTGTCTACGTGACCTGCGGTCTCTCTTTCCTGTTTTCTCCTTCTAGGACATTTCCTTTTGTGTTCTTCTTTTATTCTCCTTTATTCCCGTTGCCCCTCAGTTCCCCTCCTTTAATTTCTCCTTCCTCCCCTGGCCCTGGTCCCAGCGGGCAGACACATACTTCCTAGGTCCAAGCGTCCGTGCTCACCCAGCAAATCACTCCTTTCTTGGCTCTGCTCCTACCCCACCCAGCAGGAATTCTCATTTGAGCAGAAGAAAGGGGAAAGAAATCAGCCCAACTGCCTCTGAGTTGGCAAAATGCCTCCCCTGGAATCTTCCCACACTTTCATCAACAGCCCAGCTTGGCACCCTCCCCAACACCCCCTCCTTTCCCCTCCTCCCACCCTAGCCCACCAGACACAGGCAGAAGCTCTCATTTTCTTTGCTGCATGCTGTAGTCAGCAAGTCTGCTTTCCGTGTGGTCGTAGACTGATCCCTGCCTTGCCAACAAGCCACTGCCGGGTGGCTGCCCGACAGCCTCAGCCACGCTGGGCTGTAGCTCCCCCTGCTCCCCAGCCCTCTAATCTCACACCCCAAGGGATAAGTGGCAGGGAGATGGGGGCAGTTCACAAACCCACTACCCCTGAAGTAGCTGTGGCGGCTCCTGGTCATACATTCCAGGCTGAGAGGCACAGCGGTCTATAATATATGTGAGGTTGGGTGGGCCTGGCAGCAGAGCCCCAGAGAGGGGACAGGAGTCCTTTTGCAGCTGGCTCTTGCCAAGAACACCAAGCACAAAAGGATTCATTTATCCACCCCTTCTCCTAAATGAGTAAGCCTCAGCTTACCACTTCGTTTCATGCAGATTTAAATGAGATATAGTTGCATCCATACACACATTCACATTGTCACCTTTAGTATTTATTGCTAAAGGTTAGGAAAGGCATGCTGGAACCTCAAGGTGTGTGCTGTGATTTGTATACTTGTAGGAGACTGCACCCATCACTGGCTTCTCCTACATGCTAAGAATTAAGAGAAAAGAAATTAATTACATCTTTCCTATGGCGTGAAGGACTCATTCATTACCAAACTCTTTAAGAAAGGCAAAAAGAAATATCAGCTCTAAGTCATCCAGTACCAAAAACCTAGAAGCCATGAGCCCCTTTTAAAATCTATTCCATTGACAAATGTTATCGAGCGTGTTTTTCAGGTCAGGCCCTGTGCTAGGCACCAGGCAGGGATTTGACAGTGAGCAGGCAGACATGGTCCTCACCTGCTGGGAACCTACAGTCTGCACACACAAGTCAGTCTGTAACCACAAGCCTTGATGTGTGCTATTGAGTAGAAAGGCCCGTGCTCTAAGGAAGGAACTGTAGGGAAGACTCTACTAAGATCATCCGTCTAAGATCTGAAGGTGCCTTGATGAGAGCTGTTTTCTCGCTCCTGGAGAGGATGTTAACCTTTTGCTCTGAAGAACTGGAATTCTGAGTATTTTTCCTCAGTGTAGAAACAGTGCCCTTCAGAACCAAATCATTCCTCTCTAGAGCCAGAAGAACCCTTAGAGCTTATCTACATGAAATCCCTCATTCAACAAGAGGAAATTGAGGTCTTAGGAAAGATGCATACTTTTCTTAAGACAGCATGTCTGTCATCAGCGGGACCCCAAAAGGGACCCAGGACACTTTTCTCCAAGTTCTGTGTTATTTCAAGATATCACACTACTTATTTTGTATTTTTGAGAATAGCTTATATACATCGCTTTTCAGAGATCATAGACACTGAACTGTGCGCAGAGTGTTTAAAAACACAGGAAGATCTGGCTCAAATTCAATCTCTGCCAATGATAAGCTTTGGACTCTTAGTTTTTTCTGAGACTTGGTTTCTTCTGTAAAATGTGCTTAATAATGGTGTATATAGATAGATATACCTAGGTACAGATTTATGTATGCACATACATATATATCTTTGTATATAGAAATCATAGATATGTGTGTATACATATATATATATATATTTTGCAAGTGTATATATATTTAGCTTGTGAGAATTACTTAGACTGCTTAGGATAGTATCTGGCACATCGATTCTTAATCAGTGGTACTTTTATTATTAACCATTATTGTGAGATGATTTACATACTATTATGAGAAAGTTAAGGAATGAATATTAAAGTCGTTACCTCACGTATGAGATACTTGAAGATAAATGACCTCATATATTTTATAAAACTTTGCCACAGAGGATAAGGAAGATCTGTACATGCAGAATGCCATCAAGAAGGCTTACACCTACTAAAGGTGGAATACAGGGTTTTTGGTTTTTTGGTTTTTTTCTGTTTTTTGGGGTTTTGTTTTGTTTTGAGAGAGAGAGAGAACATGCGTGAGTGCAGGGAGGGCCAAAGAGAGAGGGGAAGAGAGGATCCCAACCAGGCTCCACACTCTGCACAGAGCCTGGCACAGGGCTCAGTCCCACAACTCTGAAATCATGACCTGAGCTGAAATCAGGAGTTGGACGCTTAAGTGACTGAACCACCCGTGCACCCCCGGTATAAATTTTGACCTGATGAGTCTCCAGTGAAAATCAAGAATACCGAGTGAGAGAAGGCAGTCGGATAATACACCACTGGATGTTGAAGAAAGTGGAGCTTGGTTGCTTTGATTAGGGAGAAAATATCCTGAGGTAAATTGTATTTATCAATTTCATAGACAGGAATGCTGGAGCTAGCTGTAAGGGCTTTGCTCACTTGGGAGATGCAGAAACTCTACCCATGATCATATGGGAAGTAAGTGGCCAAGCTGAAGCAGAATCCAGGCCTCCTAGCTCCATAGGGTCTTTCCCTTATTTTAGTCCCCTGGTGCTGTGAGACTGCAAAGAAAGCTGATGACTGTGGTATCACTAAGCTCTTCTCTTTTTCCCTACTTGTTCTGGGTGATTGGCAATCAGGGTTGCCTGGGTTCTCAAACAATGACTTTGCTCAGCCCTGTCCAAGACTTGAAATGGCCTGAGCACCACAACTATGGTAAGCAGCTGCTTCAAGGACAAGACCTTGATGCACAAAAAGATTCTAATCATTGCAGATCCGTTCCATAGCCTGAACATTTTAACTTGAATGCATGCTCGAAGACATTCATTAGCAGTTACTAACAAGTAGTACTTTGTCAAAAGAGTTCAGTTTTATGAGACATTTCTTAATGTGCTTGAACTGGTTTTTAATTTCTGTTGGCTCAAAACTTGAGTTCATTTCAAAATAATCACATGCTTTTAGCTGGTGGTCTTGGAGAGTGTGTGCTGATCGGTTTTACAGAGGTGAGGACCATATAATAAATAGATAATCCAAGGTAGAATGTTGCTTTGTTCCTTTGTATAAGAGGGCTGACCATAAAAACCATATTTGACAGAAGTTCTGGTAACACTAAAAACTCTTCTAGGGAAAGAGAATCCAAAATATAGTTGTAATACTTAAAGATCCATTCCCCCAGACAGTCCAGTCTCAGGGGGAAGCATTGCAATAAAAGAAATCCAGTACAGCAATCAAAATAAATTTCAAAATAGTGTAAGTCCTTTTCTTGATTTTTTCTAACTCCAGAACAGGGATATATAGACCACAGCAATTCTTAAAATCCCACTTTCCTCATCATCCTTTCCCTTAGAAACCATAACTCTTCTGCACTTATCTCTTCAAATTCCTCTCTACACACACACACACACTGTCTCTCTCTCTCTCTCTCAAGCACAGTTGTGACTTCCAAGCCCTAACTCAAACTCCTTACCCTTCTCACTCTTTCCTCTTGAGTCTGCATCACCCTCTGGGGAACCACAAAGGGAGAAAGGCCAGGAACACTTGCATATCAATCCTTTTTTGTTGTTGTCTTATAAAAGGCTTATGATATTTTGTTTTTTAAAAAAAACCTCAGTTTTTTTTGTTTTTTTTTGTTGTTGTTTTTTTTTTTTACTGATGAAAATGACTCCGTTTCATTTACTATAAATATTTTGTATGATTCAGAAATTCAGGTATGGAATTTTTATAAAAGATTTTATTGGTTTATTTGAAAGAGTGAGAGAAAGAGAAGGAGCACGAGGAAGGGAAGAGGAAGAGGGAGAAACAGACTCCCTGCTGGGCGGGGAGCCTGACTCAGGATTCGGGGCTATCCCAGGACCCTGAGATCATGACATAAACCAAAGCCAGAGGCCCAATCGACTGAGCCACCAGGCACCCCTCAGGTGTGGAATTTTAACACAGCATGTCCACATTTAAAGGGTTGAGAAAATGTTCCCTTAGGTGAACTTCAGTCAAGGGAACTGTACTACAGAAGTGTGGAGTCTAATGAAAAGAAGGTGTTACTTCCATTTCTAGCTCTAGCATTCCTTTCTTCATCCTGCATCTTTGACATTGGCATTTGGACAGTGTTACAGATGAGGATGACCACAATAATAACTATAATAATTTATTAATATTTAAAGGGCACTTAAGATATTCCAGGCCCTTTCCCAAACACTGATATGTATTAACTCACTTAATGTTTATAGTAACTCTTTGGAGTGTTGCTCCATCTTAAAGTCTGGGAGGTTGAAGAACTAGTTCCGAGTCAGCTAATAGACCTGGGAGGTAAACCCAGGTTGTCTGGCTCTAGAGCCTACCATCTGGCCATAGAGATAGACATTTAACAAATGAATGCACAATTAAAAATACAATTTCAGATTTTGTTAAGTATTAGTTTGGCCTTTATGAGGTCATCAATATTAATCAGCAGTCTCATATGTTTTAACCAAATACTAGGAAGGAAAAGAAGAAGATGAGTTATATAAGATATAGATCTGCTCAGTGTTTTTTAGTTATGAGTCATTCATAGAATAAACTTCAAGCTTCTTAGCATGGCATAAAGGCTTTGCCTGAGTTGGCCTGTCTTTACCCTTTGAGCTAAAAGCTGGAACTAGTTATAGTTTCCACCAAGTATCATGCTATTTCATTCCTCAGACTTTTTTGTGCTTCTTCTGGTTCCCTTCCCCACCACACCCAACTATTGTCTTTGTCCTACTTCATCACTAGTGACTCTAATGGGCACGGACAAATTCATGATGTGTGCCCACTGCCTACCTTCAGTACTGTCTACCCTCAGTACTCCAGAGGAAGGATGTAGGTACGAGGGCAAGTTTAATACCAGAATCTTAAATGGATGAGAACTCATCATTGAAATCTCAGGCAAAAGCATGGATTCCTTGTCTGCTTTCGGCACCACAGGATCCCTAGCCCAAAGGCACATGGGAAGAAATTTTTAAGAATGCCTTTTTTTAATGTAAAATATTTACATTGAGCTAAACCTTGTCAACAATAAATCAAATTCAGGGAATGGTCGATATCCTGGAGTAGTCATTTTTAGATGACTAGATCATTGCATCAGTTGTGAACAGCCAGTGAACTCTTGTTGTAAATCCAAGCAATGGCAGATGTTCTAAGCTTTCCCCTGAAGGGATTTGAGAGATGCAGAGTATGAAGACAATAGGCATCTTGAGGACACTGCTTCTTTGCAGACATTGACTCCATTTCAGTGAATTTGGAACAATCTGCAGATTGAAAATTATAGCTGGAGGAGGGCCAAGGCTGAGGGCTGGATAACGAGTGACAGCCCCAGTTGTATTATTTTTCATAAAAGGAGGATACACTATAGAAATAGAAACACTAAAATATTTGTATCTCATACATGTAAATATATGCACAGGAATCCCCACCCCTGTGCTGCGCACAGACATTTTCCTGTCTAAATATTATGTCATTTCTTTGGAAAGAGAGAGGACAGAGAGCTCTAGAAATTCTTGAATGGAAACCAAAACATTTGGCAATCTTGTTCTCAGAGCAGAGCTTAGCTTTTTTTTTCCCCCCCAAAACATCCCCAGCGGTGCCTGATAATGGATATGTAAGGTATAAGGAATCTGTACAACATATTCCTATATGCTTTTTATGAGGGAATATTCTTAGCAGGTTGACACTGGTTACCATCAACATCGGGAGGGGGATGGGTAACTGTTGCCTAGAGTAGGCTAGTTTGTTCGGTTTTCCACTGAATAAGGTCCTGGTGGTGTCCTGATTTTGTAACAGGAAAATGCATAGAATCAGATGCATTTAACCACAGGTGCGAAACATCACCAAATTCCAAAGTCAGTAAATTTTATTTTCAGTCCAATTATTACATTCTTCAGCTCTGTGATTTTTATTTGGTCCTTTCCTTTTCTAGAAAGAGAGAGAGAGAGAGAGAGAACAAGCATGTGGGGCAGGGAGGAGCAGGGGAAAGAGAATCGGAGGCAGGCTCCACTCCCAGCATGGAGCCCAACTCAGGGCTTGATCCCATAACCTGAACCTAAATCAAGAGTCAGCCACTTAAGGTACTGAGCCACCCAGGCACCCTTTTCTTAGGTACGTTCTTCTGTCTCTCTGTTGACGTTCTCGCCGTGCTCTTCCAGTCTCCTCCTGGGCTGGGGAGCATCTTTAGGACCCATTACTTTGAACTATATCAGGTAAGTTAGTTATCCCCATCTCATCAAGGTTTCCCCGCCCACCCGCCCCCGAGGTCTTACATTGTTCTTTTGTTTGACACATACTCCTCTGTTTCTCTATTTTTCTTGACTCTGTGTTGGTTTCTGTGCCATAGATATAACAGCCACCTCTCCCAGTCTTGAAGGAATGACCTCATGTAGGAGATGAACCTTAACTCTGGTTGTCTCTCAAAACTTTGTGATTGTCCTAGCAGCCGCTTTTATTGTTAGTGGCTCCCAGTTGTTGAGGGTGCGCCAAGACCTGAGCGTGTCCCAAAGGGTAGGGCTAAGATAGCATCTGACTGCAGGCTGGTTAGAAGCCAGACCCTCAGGCAGTTTTTAAAGTATGCAAATATGTATAGTCTTGTGGGAATGCTCATAGACACCCTGCCCACCTCCAGAGCCAGGGGATCTGGAAGTGTCCCCTCGGGGGCAGTGGTAAAAATTGAGGCTCCAGTGGAGTGTGTAAGCTCTTTCGAGGGAGTTATTGGTGGCTGTCAGGAGGCTGAAGGAAAGCTCCAAGGTAGCATCCACTTGCCTCCATTCCTTCAAAGCAGAAGGCCTCTGTGTGCCAAACCTGAGACCTACGCCTGCAGGCCAAGCTCCAGGATAGGCAGCAGTCCTCTTTGAAAGAAAGACAAGAGGGTGTCTTTCAGTCTGCTATCTGTGTGGTGCCCTGGGGTGGTAGCCTACCCAAGACTCTCTCTCCCATTGGTACCATATGTAGGACCCAGGAGCACCAGCCCCGGGCCACCAAAGCCAGGGAATCAAGGGGTACCCTCTAGGCCGCAGCAGCAAAGCCAGGGCACCAGATGGGAGATGCTGCCACTGTAGAGTATGGCAGAGGGACTGTGTACAGATGGTTCCTGCTGGGAAAAAGGGAAAAAAGCCTAGTGTTTAAAACAAACGAATACGATGGTGCCCAGCAACTAGAGCAAGTGTGAAGATGGTGCCCGCCAGCCAGCAGGCTTCCAGCTGTGAGCTGCCTGAGATGACTGCCCTCAGGTTGGCCCTGTAAGGCTGGCAAACAGCCTCATCCCATGAAGTCTGGGAGCCCCTGGATGGGCTGCTCCCGCTGAGTGGGGGCGAGGGAGCAGTAAGAGCCTCATGAGAGCTGCTTCTCTGTTGGTTACAGCCTGTGCAGCTGTGGATGTGAGCCTTTGGTCTGGTTGGTTTTCAAAACTAGATGTTTCTGGGGCTCATCAATCAGGTGTAAGTCTTAGGAGTTCAGGTGCCTGATGTGGGGTTCAAACCTTTCCCTCCTTAGGGAGAATCTCAGGGCTTTGCATTTCCTCACAGTGGTGGGTCACTCCAGGTAGGGATGGGGTTTACGGTAGGATTGTGTCTTAGACTCTTCTACTTGCCTTGGTGTGGGTCTGATGCATAGGGCTTGCTCAGTCTTTAGATTGTTTTTAGAGGAAGTTGTTCCATATATAGCCACAGAGGTGATACGACTTTGGGGCAAGGTGAGCTTAAGATCCTCTTCTATTGTCATTTTAAACCTGAGCCTCCCCAAGTCAGTATGTTGTATTTTTTTTTTTTTAGAAATACTCATAAAAATATATCCAGTATTCTAAAATGTCAAAATAAAGATTATAACTAATTCCTGTTATGATATCTTTATGAAATCTTACCTTTTTCCTTCTATTCCCTGGCCCCGTAACTCCAACAACAATGAAAAGGAAAACATTTAACATCTGCTAATTGATAGTCTTTAAATATTTTGCTCATGTAACCCCTAAAAAATTGAAAACCCATATACCCCTTGTCGAAAGTAGCTGTTGGAAAATTTTCAGCAAGATTTTAATAGATGGTATTTCCGTAATACTGTATTGACTTTTTTTTTTTTTAAAAAAAAAGATTGTATTTATTTATTTGAGAGAGATGTGAGAGCACAAATGGGGAATGGCAGGCAGAGGGAGAGGGAGAAGCAGGATCCCCGCTGAGCAGGGAGCCTGATGTGGGACTCGATCCGAGGGTTTTGGGATCATGACCTGAGCCAAAGGCAGATGCTTAACCGACTGAGCCCCCCAGGTACCCCTGTATTGACTTCTAAAATAAAACTATGATATCACTTTTAAATGTACCCATTGAAATCTAAATATTATAACAAATTTGATTCTTTCTAGTAGTAATCCCTTTATGAAGCAGCTTTTTTCAATGCAGAAACTGTGCATGGTTTCTTGTTTTCTTAGAGCTTGTCCATTCTACTTGCACTACCTCATTGAAATGCAGTGTATTTTTATACTTTAAAGCCTTTTATGAATCACAGAATTCTGCTTCTCTGCCACAAAAATTATGGACATATATGGACATATGAAATTTATAAATTTTCTGTGACCCAGAATTGCTGTTCGATTGAGTTATTATAAGTGTTATTTGTATAAAATTTGTCAAAGATAATATTCCTTTTGATACTACCTGTAGAAATAAGCTGCTGTTGGAGACTCATGTCTTTGTGAGATGGATCATGATTAATTCACGTGTCCATGGACTTCTATTATTAGAGTAAGAGAGCATACAACATCATTCCATTTCTATTTTTCACTTTTATAGGTTTTCGTGCTGAAAACCTCCTTCACACAAATATGTAGATTGGGCTTGAAAGAGTTGTGTTATGTTGACATCACTCAGTTCTTTGAGTTCCTCCTGAGTTATGTGCCAAAAATAACATGAGTTATCCATCATCAAAAAAAATATTGCAGTTGATCTATTAGCTGACTGTTCCCTTAAGTCCTTTTCCAATTTTATTGAAATTGAAGAATTGAAATACTTTTGACTTGCAAAAGGACATATTACCCAATCACTACAATCATTATAATCATTCATTTTTTTCACAAGTTTCTCGGAAGTCCCCCAAAGGAACTTTGCTAGGACATGTTAAAAGACTACCCATTACTATTTCACATGGAAGCGCATTGTTTAATCTAATCATATCTGGGAAAATCAAAGCAATACAAATTTTAATAAACCTTTAGCAGTCCAGTAGCTTCCGATAAAATTATTTTATCTTAGAATGTGCATTAATATATCCTTACCAAAATTTTGGAGCTATAGATTCAGCTTATTTATCTATGGACAAATATCTATATATAACTTATTTGCGAAAATATTTCACACAGTTAAATCTATTTTCCAAATCAGACTTATTTTCTGAGATAAAAAGCCTCAATAAGCTAATGCAGATTCCGGTGGCCAACATAGTATTTTAGATTTCCATAGTTGGCAAATAAGGCAGAGAGCCTGCTCTTGAGTTTCTCAGCTGGATAGAATATGTAGCTGCCACCTTCAGTATTTCCCATGGAGATTGTCTCCCTTGCTTTGCCCTCATCAGATTCCTCTGAAGAAGTGACATATTCTTTGACACTAGTCAGGAAGTTGAAAAGAAGAGGTGATAAATGAACAACACCTTTGTTCCCACTCTCCCAGCCTACAATATTTCTGAATTCAGGACATCCCAGAAATGAACCAAAATACTCCATTTCCAATGTCAGGAAATACAGAATGATATTTAACTTAAGTATGTGTAAAACAGGGAACATTTCTTAGAGGACTTGCTTATTGTACCTTAATTAAAGGAAGGTCTCCAGGTATCAAGATTTTGAGTCGTGCTGGAGCTTTGCTGCCTTGGGACAGTGTACCCTAGTAAGACTTAGAAGGGATGAAAAACACACATTTCTTTTGAAAAATGAATGAAGGGCAGTTGCAAAAAGTGCTCTAGATGCTTTCTCTGGTACATCACCTTAGGTAGGAGTCCCTGGCAATGCTGAGGTTCTGATAATTGTTTCTCAAAATGATTCATGCCGCAACTACATGGCTCTTGCAAAGTTTTTGTCTACTTAGGTTCCTCATTTTGCAGAAGAGGAAACAGTGTTCGAGAATTTAAGGTTTCCCTAATGTCACTCAACTGTAAAGACATTAGCATGCAGACCCAGCTGTCTCGGATCCCAGTACTCGTGCTGCCTCTGAGCCATTATACTGCCCACAGTCCATCCGTTAACACTCATTGCACGGTCATTATCCATCAAAGAAATGATCCAGAAATATTTTGCTGCTCTTTACAGGTTATATTTAAGGTGAACTGTTGCTTCTGAGTTGTAGTTTAGCATCCCATATGTTTGGTTCTGTGGGCTCTGTACAAGGTTTGGTGCGTACTAAATGTTAGATGACTAGCCAGTGTGAGCGATTTGAGAATGATGGCCCAAGCTGCAGAAAGCCAAACACAGGGAAATTATGATATGCCATGTAGTATGCTAAATGCTGGTGGTCGTAAGATTGATATATCTTATCATATATATATATACACACATGTGTATATCTATGTATGTATAGTCATTGACTGCAGTTATCAGCATGAATTCTATTCATGAATCCTAGTTCTGTCACTTACTGTGTTTTTCTGGGCAAGTTCTTTGACCTCTGTGGACCTCAGTTTTCTAGTGTATACATTGGGCTTAATAATAGCAGGATGGTCATAAAAATAAAATAAGTTAATGTGTGCAGAAAGCTTGCTAGGATGCTTGGCTTATAATAAGTGCTTGATGAATTTAAATTATTAGACTCTCTACCTGTGTGGTTCTCAATAGGGGGCGATTTTGCTCCCCATGGGATTTTTGGCAATGTCTGGAGACAATATTAGTTGTCACAGCTGGAAGGAGCTCCTGTCATCTAGTGGCTAGGGGCCAGGGACGCTGCTGAATATCCTACAGTACACTAAACAGTCACCAGCAAGTTCCAAATGCCCGTAGTACTGAGCTTGAGAAACCATGTTCTGTAGGGACAAACTGAGTTCATGCTTTAGCATAAGATCAAAAAAGCATTACCATTTCTCTTTGTAAACTTTTAGAGGGAATATCAAAGCCATGTGATTCTACTAGGGTTAAGTTATCTCTTAATTATGATCACGGAAGCATCTTCTGCTCCGGCTGCCACAAATTGCTGTGGCTCCTCCGCCACTTCACCGCCTTTCATGGTTCCGTGCCTTGTCACCTTTGCCTAGAATATTCCACATCTTGTCTGTCCCTTTCTTGACAGTACTTCAGGATTCACAACAAATTCACTTTTCTTACGAAACCTTCCCTTTTATCCCTTCTTCCATAGATTCATTGCTGTAGCAGTGAGTTAAAGCTAAAGTCTTTGGTTTTCTTCAGTATCTTCTTTGGTTAAAACACTATACAGTATGATCATTTGGGCTAAGTTTTTCTTCTTTAATACTCCGTGAATCCCTTTAGGGCAGGATTACATCCATGTCTCTTTCTTTTTTAATAGCCTCTGAGACATGGCACAGGGACTTGGAGTAAGCATTAGTAAACTTGGAGTGAAGAATGAATGAGTAAAGAGATAATAAAGCACACTGCATGTTCAGATACTAGAACACAGCATATGGAAACTCTGCTTGGTTCCCAACTTCCTGGGAATTTTCCATTCCTTTTTTGGAGAAGTGAAGGTGAACAAGTCTACTGACCCTGAGAAACACTGGCTTAGAATCAAAGCGGGCCATCTGGAAGGCTGAGTTCAACATAGGAAGTGGCTAATAACACATTTTATCTCTTTCATGTTATCTAATTATTGACATTGTTTTCCAAACCTACTCATAAAACTGTGTCACTGGTGTGCTCCCGCGTGTTTGTGTGTGTGTGTGTTGTGTGTGTGTGCATGTGTGTGTATGTAAAGCTATTTGTATGTATTGATGATTGATGGTTTGGAAAAGGATTTTAATGCATATAACACTGCAAGATATAGTATGCCAGGAGATTGTGCATTTTTACCATTAAATCAGTCACTTAACCAGGATATTGTGGATTTTTACCATTTAAGCAATCATTTAACAAATACATAAAGCAAACCATTATTACTGCATGTAGCGTAATGTTAGTAGTTAGGAAAATTTCTCTTAAAACTTGAAATTTAGAAATTTTGTTGGGCACCTGGGTGGCTCAGCCATTAAGCTTCTGCCTTGGGCTCAGGTCATGATCCCGGGGTTCTGGGATCAAGCCCCACATTGGGCTCCCTGCTCACAGGAAGCCTGCTTCTCTCTCTCCCACTGCCCCTACTTCTGTTCCCTCGATAACTGTGTCTCTCTCTGTCAAATGAATAAATAAAATCTTAAAAAAAATTTTTGTCAAAATATGGAAGCAGATATATGAAAATATGGACCATGAAACAAGTGATAAGAAAAAAATTAATCAAATGCACTTTATATGTGAAATACTGCAAACAACTATAAACATTAATAAAGCAAGTTTATTGTTTTACCATCAATATTTAATATTTTAAACAAGAAGAGTTGTTTTCCTGTGGTATACAGTATTATTCTTAACCTAGAAAATACAGAGAAATAAATTCTAGTGATTACTAGAATTTAATAGATTTATAATATGATAAGAGAAATACTTCAAAATCAATAAATTTTTATGCAGGAACATTAAGTTTAAAAAATCTTATGGCATCCCATTCACAGTAATAAAAATATAAATATATATTTCCTAAGAATAATTTGAAAGAGAATTGTGTGACCCTCATGAGGAACTATAAAATTTCATTGAAACTGATATGTAAATAAGAAGGTCCATTTATGAATTTGTGCAGGAGGAATAGCAATTTCCAATCGTCCCAATACTCATGTACCATCTTCATCATACTGTGTTTCATGGTTCAAGGTACCTGTAAAGCAGTAGTTGGACATGAAGAAACAGCCCTGGCCACCAGCCAACCACACCTGCATGGTGACCTTAGGAACTCCACACTCCAAAATCCATTTTCTCCATCTTGGATATTTTCAGATGCACCTTGAAATTTTGCTTCTTTTCCTTTTGCTCTTGAATTTTTATCACATTTTTTTCCTTTTGAGATAATTGTAGTGTTACATGTAGTTTTTTTGTTATTTATTTATTTATTTATTTATAAATGTTTTTAAAATTTATTTTCAGCATAACATTATTCATTGTTTTTGTACCACACCCAGTGCTCCATGCAATCTGTGCCCTCTATAATACCCACCACCTGGTACCCCGACCTCCCACCCCTCGCCCCTTCAAAACTTTCAGATTGTTACATGTAGTTTTAAGAAATAATACAGAATGATCCCATATATAATTTTCCTCGATCCTTCCAGCGATAACATCTTGTAAAATTATCGTGTAGTGGGGTGCCTGGGTGGCTCAGTGGGTTAAGTCGCTGCCTTTGGCTCAGGTCATGATCTCAGGGTCCTGGGATTGAGTCCCACATAGGGCTCTCTGCTCAGCAGGGGGCCTGCTTCCCTTCCTCTCTCTCTGCCTGCCCCTCTGCCTACTTGTCCTACTTGTGATTTCTCTCTGTCAAATAAATAAAATCTTTTAAAAAAAATTATCGTGTAGTATCACGCTGCATATATTGGCATGGATGCAATCAAGATGGAAACCACAAGGATTCATAATGTGCTCTTTTAGAACCCAGACACTGCCCTTCTGCTCCTAGTTGCCCTCACTTTGACCTCTTCCAAATTCTAATCTGTTCTCCGTTTCTATAATTTTGTCATCTCAAGAATGTTATGTAATCATTCCCTCAGCAGAGAAAGAGGGATGAGGAGCATTGCCTTACTCCTGCCAAGTGAGCATAGCTATCTATAACCCTCATTTTGCTCCCACTGACACTGATATGTGTATGTGAGGGGGATCCTCGTTACTGCTGGATGTGGATGGAATTTTTGGTTCTAGGAAGGTTTCCTTATTGCTCCTTGCATGACCTCCCAGACACTACAAAGAGGAGACCTCTTTGCTGCTTGGTGGTGATGAAAGTTTTGACTCTTCATGGGCCAGCTCTGATACCACTCCACAGGGCATGAGGGAAGACCCCTTTGCTACTTCCTGGTGAGTGTGGAAGTGAGACACAACCCTCACCACTGTCACCTCCCTTGGCGTGCAAGATCCACCTCTCTACTTGGCCGTCACTGATACCACTCTGGCAGAGGTGTTGGGGTGCCTTGCTAGAGCTTTGCAAGAGAAAAAATCTAGACTTCCCACTTGGTCTCTGCGTGGTATGGCTACACTGGGCCACAGTTTTTCTGTGGTGTTTGGGCTAGAGGAGTTGACTGGTTCTTGTCTTAAAGTGTCCTAACTGCCATTTTTTCATCCTTTGGCCAGAGAGAGCAGTATTTTATTGTTTTGGAGTTTTTGTCCATTCCCATCGGTGTTTTGAATGGCTAACTACTCTGGCCCTAAGTCTGGAATGTGTGAGGAAAAAGGAATCCCATGGAATTCACTACCCTGTTGGGCTTTGGTTCTTAAGATCCCTAGGTAGTCTGCCTTTTTATTAGTGTCATTTTATGTTTATTTTATATATAACATTCAGGGTTTTTAGTTGTACTTACCAGGAAGACTAAGAAAAAGTACATCTACTTCATCTTCTCAGAAACAGATTCTTCTACTTTTTGTGTCATCATATCTTCTCTGGTGACAGATTTTTCCATGTTGGGTTTATGCATTCAACAGTGGTATTGCTTTCTATCTGTTAACTTAACTAGGCACACCTTTTGTGGAAGCAGTGATGTCTCTTTTTCTCACATCTTATGCCCAATTGAAACCAAAAGTAAAATGGAAAAAAATAACTAATGACCAATAAATAAAGGATAACAGTTTTAGAAAAAGTTATGAAATTTTGATTTTTTGCAAGTAGGCAAAAAAAAAAAATCATTCATCATAACTTAAAGTTCTGAAATGATCCTTACATATAGGGAAAAATAGGAGTGGCAGAATCAACATGTGTTTGAGAATGAAATGTTATTGTCCTTCAAAATAATTCTCCAGAAGTCACCCAGAGTGATCTTGTCACATACCTTAACTTGAGCATTTTCCCTGTTCTCACCGTTGTAAGGATAAACTCCTAGCTTTTGAATGTGGCCTATCCATTCTTCGTGGTTTTGGCACCCACTTACTTTTCTAGCCTCACCCGTCTGTACTCCAGCCAGAGTGAATGCTTGTGTTTTCAAGCATGCTCTCTCCTGCCTCTGGGCCCGCACGTGTTGGTCCCTCTGTTTTAAATGCTGTCCCCCTACATGTACACTTCTCCCTTTTGTGCATGGTTCTGGTCTCTCTGAAATCACTTTGACCGACTGCTTCATGTCTAGGTAATGTCTCTCTTATGTGTTCTCACATAACATGGTACTTTGCCCCTTTTAATCATCTGTGTAAGACTACAATGTCTGTCAGGGTGCAGGTGGAACTCTGTCTTATTCTCGATCCCCAGTATCCTGTTACCTGTCATATCCTTCTCATCCCTGCAGAGGGTTGTGAAATTTTAGCGTTCCAACTAGTTGGTTACAAACATGATCACCCATGGTATCGTAATGGAAAAACCAGTTCTTTAATTGGTTATATAACGCAGAGAAGGGCAGACAGTGTCAGAGCCAGTAATAATTACCAGAATTCTCTTCCAAGGATTCTCACTTGATCCTTTGCACCACACCCTACATTAATGGGTGAAATGGGAGAAAGGTGGTGACACAGTGAAATTTAATGTGTTGAAAGCATTGCAGTGGCCAGAGTGAAATACTTACAATTTTATTTACATATGGATTATTCAGAAAACAATCCAAACATTTTAATGTGGGAAGATGGAAGGAAAACATTGCTAGATGAGTGGACTACTTCGAAGTGCAGTAGACAAGACCACACAGATATCAGAATGAATGCCAGGTGGGACGGCTCATTCTAAATGGGGGTTTATGGAAACTACAGGAGGGAGTCATTTAACTCTATCCATTGACTCTTTTAATTATCGAGTATCTTTCAGCTATTTTGGAAGATATGATTGTTGCCCAGTACTTTCCTTAAAGTAGCTTATTATGAAATGGAGCCATCTAATAACTATTCAGAAGTCAGAATGTGTGCCATGAACAAAGCATTATGGTTAATCCAGTTCTAAGTAACTGAAATTAAATGAAAATTAAAATGATCCAACATATATAATATGATATACAAAATGCTATAGATATTATAAAAATATTTACTTTTGGTTATGGAGGTGATGGGATTTGCTTTGGGTTTGAATGACAGGATTTGGACAGTTATAAATAGGAGATACCACTGTGCAGAATAGAATGTCCTGTGATGGATATTAGCAGTAGCTTGTATGGATGCGTGAATGGGCTAAATCTATGAACATAGTGGCGTTCTGGGCCAGAAAGTTTGGGAGTAGGAACTAGATTGTACTAGGACTTGAATTCCAGGCTGCAGAGATGGCCTTTGGTTAACAGCTAACTGCAGGCATTTGGAGATTTCTGAGCAGGAAAATGGTGTGATTGATTGAAGCTATGTTAGAGGGATATTAATTTGGAATCTGTGAACAGAAATCACCAAATGTGGAGTAACCTAGAAGAAGAGTTATACATATGGAGGTTACAGAATCAATCAAGTCATAAAATAATAAGGTCCTAGATTAGTGTAACAACAATGGGCATGGAAAACATCACATATCGACATTTCCAAACTCCCAAAGACCTTAAAGGCTTACTGAAGTGAGGTAGAGACAATGAGGGAGGGAGAATATCCAAGGCAAGTATGACCTAAGACTTGACTCATAACTTAACACTCCTTGTAAGACCGCAGGGAAATGAATTTGACAACAAACACCAAACCATACTCAGAATTTTTCTGCTTTTCTTACTGCCAAGGTTGTTCTTAGATCCAAAGTGTGCAATTTCTCTCTTTCCTTAGGACAGACTAATTTTCAGCAGTTATGCATTAGTACCGTTGTAAACATGGTTAAGATACTGGATTGGTGAATAGCTACTGCCCTAAGTCTCTTGAATGTTCCCGTACTGATCTGAGCCCTATTCCAGGCTCGCTGGCATCTGTCCCATCGCCCAGCACCTGTAGAGGTAATACCTAGCAGATGAGCGGGCCTGTAGAATTCTGCTTCATCTTACAGCTGATGTCTGTTGTTATTGATCAACAATCATGCCATTCTGAGTTGTAATATTTTGAATAGTACTCTTACCATGGATGGAGTTTTCTCCCAGAAGGTTCTCAAGTTCTTCAAGCAATAGACCTATACATGTCTGAATCTCAGGGACAGATCCACACTAGGTTCAAGCTGAGCTCTGTTGCACTGAAACGCATAGGATTTCACATTTAAGTAATTGATTAATTGGTTATTTTATTTTATTTTATTTTATTTTTACTTTTACAAGAGAACTCATCTGCATCTTTATTTATTCACTTTTCATTAAGTTTAAATCCTTGAGGAGTACAACATCACATGGATTCTATGGCCAATGCCCTCAGCAACGAAGTCGCTTTGGAATTTTTCATGAACCTTGCCACTGTTTCCATGAACACAAGTTACTTTTCCCCAGATTACTCTGGATTTTTTGTTTTGTTTTGTTTTGTTTTTGTTTTCCACCAAGAGTCACTGTGTTGTTCTTTGTTTTATACATAGAAGCGCATCTCTTGCCTAGATAGAATTAAGGTTCATCTCAAGCATAAACACCTTCAATTTTAAGGAGAGCCGTATGCTCCCTCTGGTTCCAGAAACCCCACCTGTAGCCCGCAAAAATGGCCTTGGACCATGACCTTCCAGACATTTTTGTCATTTTTAGGAGTCCTATTCACAGCAGGCCTCCACAGGCTCCAAAATGGCCTGATTAACTGGTAATTTTAAAAACTATTAATCACCAGTATTAGTGGAGGCTACAATAAGATACATACTTTTAGTCCAAATAATGGAAATATAAAGTAATTTGGCAATAGGCTAATGAGTTTGAAAAGTTAATGTTATTTTGCTTAAGAAAAAAAGTTCAGTGGATGAAAGAAATAAGGGAACAGGGAAAGTTGTTTATAATTATAAAAAATTGGATTCTGCTTCCCAATGTGGTTTATCTTACGGTAAATTTTATTTTCTTCTTTATACGATTCTGAGTTATTGGCTATTTGAGAAAGAATAAACAAGGTTAAAGATAATGTTAAAATCTCCAGTGGCCTCTCCTAAAAGTACTTGCCCACAAAATTTTTGTTGTAAAACTTAGGATGATCTCACATTTCTTATCCAGACAGTAAACACCTTAGAACAATTAAGAACATGGAGTTTTCAACAAAAAAGGCTTTGCTTAAGTATTCTGTACTTAGTCAGGTTGTCTTTCTCCCTCTCTCCCTCTCTCTCTCTCTCTCTGTAACATATGTTAATTCTTAGCAATATAATAATTTCTTTGCTGATGCATTCTCTTTCAGACAGGGTCTCTAGAGGATTTTATCTTTTGGTTTTTGATAGACTTGTCCTGATCCATCAGTAATCTCCTTTCCAGTCTGAGCAGACGCTTCTCTTTGCAACATGGCATCCTGCAGCCAATGGTCCATTTGCTGAGCTGGCACCACTCAGTTGCTCAAATTCACAATTTTGTCCAAATACACTGTCCTTCAGCCAAATAAGCTAACCGATCGCCGGAAGACTGACAGGATGCTAATTCATTTACCACAGATTCAGCGGTGCAGTATCCAAGGCAGTTAAAAGCCTCCTTATCTAATTCATGAATGAACACGGAAAGGATCTTGGCTGTCTCGTAAAAGCAAGTTTCCTCGTATGCATGCCCATGTGCTTGTCTTGTCATTGTGAAAATACTAGCTCGGCGTTGGGGAAACCTGGTTCTCTTCTAGGGCAGTGAACCCCTGTGCTCAAAATCCTAGCACAACTATTTGTAGGGACAGATTCCTTGTTCAGATCAAATCCCTAATGCTGAGAAGGGACCTGATGTTATAAGAATAAAGAACCTTTCTCTGTGGGCCCAGGCACTTGCTTGGTGCCTTTCCTACATGGAACAGAAGCTAGGGCTTTTGAGTCGCATGACTCTTGAATGGCATGGTAATCTACCCAAATGGGCACCCTTAGAATTGCGTAGTAAAGAGCCTGAATGCGGAAACAGCAACTTTACTCCTGTAGCCTTCAGAGGAATTTATTAACCTTTAAAGATGAATTGTGCAAGGAAAAAAGGCTCTTAATACTTACCAATTTTAAAAAATCAATCTTAGGTTATGTATATGAAGGAATTGTATCAAGTGTTTGTTACTCTATATGTTATTTATATTAACTAAAATAGTCACCTAACAAATTAATATTTAGTGGGTAAGACAGATTAGAGAGAATGGAGGCTTCTTTGTATTTTCCTATTTCCAAACTAGGTTTGATGCTTTCATTTATTTCAGTCAAAGAATTGCACTGTCAGCTGAAGAAAAATCTAACATTAGCACATCATGAGAGCTTCAGGAATCACACTTCCAGTAATAGTAGCTGATAACCGCCAAGATGTTTCTGAAAAGAGAAAGTGCTTATTTTACCAACAACTAAAAGAGCAATTAAGAAATAATATTTGGGACATTTCCAGGAAGGAACCATTTCATATTGAAAGAAATGAACGTACCCCAGCCCTTTACCATCACTTATGAAACTTGCTCAAACCACAGTTTTGTTTTGTCTTTTCAACTTTTGCTTGGTTTTAGATGAGGAATTCTCCCCCCTGGGGGGTATCAAAGAAGTTGATTACACCTCTCCCACTAGAATTGTGCAATGCCTTTAAATAGTTCTCCTGAAGTCTGTTTTCCATTATCATTATGAATTTCACAATACATTTCCAAATGTACTTTTGGATATTTTTATCCAAAACACTGTTCTCCAGTGTTGTCAGCTCTCAATTACTCAAACCATTTTGGGGGGTAATATTGTTAAGATGACTTCCTTTTTATGTAATATTATTTTAAAAATAAATCATAAAATCTGTAAACAGAATCTGACTGCTCATATGGAAGTTTTCTTTAACTTACTTTCTAGTATTATTCTATTTATGGAAACATCAAATGTTAGCATTGAAATGGTCGTAGTCCTCATTAGTTGTAACTTGTGCATTTTGTAGGAAGAGAAAAGAAAGTTGCTTGCCAGTGACCGCAAAGCTCGTCAGTAGAAGAGCCAAGGTTGCAACTCAGTTGTCTTGACCCCAAGTGCAGTGTCCTTTCGCTTCACCCAGTGGTTATTCTCTCTGACTTTAGTCCTCCCTCCACATTAAACCCACTGCCACCTTCCAACGCAGCTTGTTTTTTCTTGCCCTCCTTTGATTGAGTCACTGTTGGTCGGGAAATGGGATGGTGTCATCACTGGAAGACTCTTGGAACAGGCAAGAGCAGGTTGCCCCCTGAGAGAGAGAGACAGGTGCACATATTCCATTCAGTGGGACATGTACTACGGGGTAAGGGTAATGTACTACGGGGGCTCAGAAACGTAGCCACCAAAATCTGAAAAAGTGGGAGGAGCTTTGAAGAATGAATTAGCCTTGAAGGATGCTGGAGGTTCACTCAGACAAAGGAAAGCACGTGCAAAGGCGGAAGCTAAGTGGAAGAAAGAGAGGTAATATCTACCAAGCACTACAGCATCAACCAGGCCTCTAGGAAGGAAGTATAATGATCTCTTTTATTGTTGAGAAAGTTAAGATTGGCTTGGGACCTTATTCTGAAATTTACTGAACGCTAACTACATGTCAGATAGTGTTGCTTTACTCTCATTATTTCAATTAATCTGAACAATAAAACTTATAATGGAGGTACTACTCCTATTACACACAAAGGAACCATGTCTCAGAGAAACGAAGTCGTTGTTCAAACTCCCAAGTCCAGTACATTGACGGGGGCGGGATAGGGGGAGCCTAGTGCAAAACTAGGCTGTCCTTGATTCTGAAGCAGGTTCTAACCAGAATTCATGGGTCCTTTATAGCAGGCATACAGGAAGGCTGCAGACAGAGCAAAGATGTCCTTATATGTCAGAGTAAAGAATGGGCCTCATCCTTTTGGTATAGTTTTTAAGTAGAAAGTTATTTGATCGGATTTATATTTTAGGATGATGTTGAGGCAGCAACATTCATGATGGAATGGAGTAGAGATGGAGACTGAGGAACCAGTAAAGGACTTTGTAAGAACCTGGATGAGAGATCGTAGGTCCAGATCTAAGACAGGGCAATGCTGATGGAGGGAGGAGGGGAAATGCAGAGGATTTTTAAGGAATAAAATCCAAACAACATGGTTTTCATTTGGATTTTTGGAAGAGATAGAGGGAGAAGGAGGAATCAAAATGATCTCTGAGGTCAGAGAACCAGTAACGGTGACATGAAATATAACATCTGCGACAATGACTTTCTTTTGCATGTAATTTTAATTTACTTTTAATTGTTTTTGCACAATACCTATTCAGCGTAGCAAAACTAGAAAATGGAGATCAACAAAAATGAACCTGAAAGTCTCATAATTCTATCATGCATATATAACCTTAAAGATCATTTCCTTGAAGTCTTATATATGTATTTTTTAGCCAAAAAGGATCACATAATACATAACGTTGTTTGAGACATCCCCCCCCTTTTTTTTTCACTCAACTACATAATTTGGATGATTTTCTGTGTTAAGAATTGTATTTTTATGGCTAATATTCCACGGGATGGATGTGTCATAAGAATTTAACAAACTCCCCATCTCTTGGCATTTGTGTTATAGCCAGTGCTGAGTGTGTAATGATAAACAACAATTATACATACATATTTATTAACCTTTACTTGGGACAAATTCTTAGAAGTGAAGTGCTTTGCTAAAAGGAAAGCTCTTTTTGGGGCTTTTGATGTCTACCCTCCAGTTGTCCTAGAGGAAGAGAACCTGTTTGCTTACCTGCTTACTGGCAATCAGCGGTATTAACATGCTTTAAAAATTCTGCCAAATTAGGGGCGCCTGGGTGGCTCAGTGGGTTAAAGCCTCTGTCTTCAGCTCAGGTCATCATCCCAGGGTGCTGGGATTGAGCTCCACATCAGGCTCTCTGCTCTGAGGGGAGCCTGCTTCCCCCTCTCTCTCTCCTGCCTCTCTGCCTACTTGTGATCTCTGTCTGTTAAATAAATTAATAAAATCTTTAAAAAAAATTCTGCCAAATTAAAAAGTAGCTATCACTTTGCATTTCTTTATCATGAGTGAGGTTAAACTGTTTATTCTGTGACTACTGGTTATTTTCATTTCTTCTGTAAGAAATTTCTAGTTCTCGTTCTTTGTCATATATTATAATATATAATATATAATATATATAATATATATATTAATAGAGTAATATATAATTATATAATGTATAATTATAATACTTATAATAATATAAGTAATATATTAAATATATATTTAATATATATATTAAAACATATTTAGAGTATCTTTGTACATCCACTTATTTTTACCTGTGAGTCAGCTTATTTTAGGTGTGTATCTTACCAACAGGATTAAATTAACCCATGGTTATTATTTATTATAGATGATATCTTTGGGTTTTCTTATATTAGTTTATGATTTTTAAAAAGATTTTCTTTATTTACTTATTTGAGAGAGATAATGCTTGAGTGAACGAAGTGGGCAGAGGGAGAGGGAGAAGCAGGCTCCCCACTGAGCAAGGACCCTGATTCGGGGCTTGATTCCAGGACCCTGGAATCATGACCTGAGCTAAAGGCAGAAGCTTAACCAACTGAGCCACCCACATGCCCCAGTTTATGCTGTTTTGTTTTTCATTCTTTCTGCTATTTCTTTTATTTTCCCAATGTTTTCCTATCTTCATTCTTTGGGATTTTTCCTCTTCCAATGATTTGGAGGTTACGTATTCTTTTTCTAGTTATAGTTATTTGTGTTTTTTTTAATGTACAAATGTGACCCTCGGTTTTTCTTTCATTTTTATCATATTGATGTATATAAAAAGAAATGAGAACTCTCCCTTGTTCTCTTCCCATTCATCTCCCAATTTTTTTATATTGTGCAAAGCTTATTTTCTTCTTTCGATCACATCTTTCTTTTTAAGAAGGAAACTTATTTGATTTTTTTTCGTTTTTGCAATTTTAGCAAGATGTATAGCAATATACTATATGTCCTCCTAGTTTCTTAATCTCAAGCAGTTTATTAAAAACCATTTCTTCCCATACTTGAGTTTTTAATTTTGATTTCTTTTCAGTCAGTAAAGTGCGTCTTTATTTCCAGGAGCCATGCATATCCTTCAATGGCTTTCTTTCTTTCTTTCTTTCTTTCTTTCTTTCTTTCTTTCTTTCTTTTTTTTTTAAAGATTTTATTTATTTGACAGAGAGAGACACAGCAAGAGAGAGAACACAAGCAAGGGGAGTGGGTGAGGGAAAAGCAGGCTTCCTGCTGAGCAGGGAGCCCTATACAGGCCTCAATCCCAGGACCCTGGGATCATGCCCTGAGCCCGAGGCAGACGCTTAACAATGGAGTCACCTAGGCCCCCCTTCAATGGCTTTCTCTTCCTCATATTTACCAATAGCTTGCCCAGATACAAGATTTGGGGTTCATAATAATTTTTCCACATACCTATATATCTTACTTCCATTCTTTCTCCTGCCATTTATTTTTGCACAGGAGAAATGAAATATTAATTTGGTTTTCCCATTTATAAATATTTTGGTTTTCTTTCCTAGATGATTGATTTTCCTTTATCCTGGATGTCAAATCACTTTTTATTAATTTTGCCTAAACTTGATGAATTTTTTTTTTTTTTTTTTTTTTTTTTTTTTTCCAAATCTTCAAGTAAGGAATATATTCTTGCGTTACTATCACAACTAGTACTTTTCCTAGGTCTACTCAGTTCTGTTGTTCTGGAATTTTATGGCTTCTTTTTACTGTCTCAAAAGACAAGTTTAATTTTGTTGTTACAATTTGTATTTTCTTCTCCATCTGTGTGTTTATCTTAATCATTTTCTTCTACAGCTGCTAACTTCTGTTTAAAGGAGACCACACTGTCTTGCATCTTCTTGAGGATCTGCGCAAATATTTACTGAACTTTTGCTAGAAATACTCATCAATATGAATAAGAATAATTCAATAATAATTAAATATTTAATACTGTGATGCTTTAATGCAATCTTCTCTTTCTGCTGAAGTATTTTTCCTGCCTTCTTAGTCTCAAAAATACTGTTAACTATCAATTCATGTATCATTAATTCATATAAAATGGATTTCCCCAGCTTGCCCATCTGGGACATACAAACCAGAAGGTTCTCCAGGAGGAATCGGCACTTGTCTTCCATGTCCTGATGAAAATCATACTTCTCCACCTGGAAGTACATCTCCGGAAGACTGTGTCTGCAAGGAGGGATATCGGGCATCTGGC
Source organism: Mustela erminea (assembly GCF_009829155.1). Lineage (NCBI taxonomy): Eukaryota > Metazoa > Chordata > Mammalia > Carnivora > Mustelidae > Mustela > Mustela erminea. Next base: position 22,237,671 of record NC_045625.1, read on the forward strand.
CAGACCTGTGAAGGTAAGTCTCCCACATCTGGCAGATAGGAAATATAAAAGCTGATCTCTTTGAGAGGAATGATGCTGATGTTTCCATCTAATTCATTTTAAGTGATCTTTAATATTCATTTCTCTAATCTTAGGAGAAGTTCTCTGTTTTTATTAAGTAGCATTTCTTATCATTGCACACATCTATAATCTTGCTCCAGAGAAACTGGATCCAAGACCCTGGCAGTGATAGAACCATAAAACCAGAAAGATTTAGTACTTGAAAAAGATCTCATATGAACTTAAAAGCCACAAATCTAACAACAGTTTGGTAACAAATGAGCTGGTTTTGGCTCTGGTGATATTTAAATCCATTTAAAGAGAATATTTTTATGATATGGTATCTTGATAGTATTTATGTCAAAAGTTAAATTGATTTAATTAACCTGTAGCATGTACAAGAGGCTGTGGAATCTGTAGCAGATGTACTTTGTTGGACTTATTCCTTGTTTCATGCCACCTTAATTAAGAAGGAAAATAAATAATGACATACGAATATCAAGAACTAGAAAATCTCATATCCACATAGATATCAAAATAAAACATTTTAAAGCTTAAAAAAAGACTTTAGTCTGTTTAAAAAGTTTAATTGGAAGTAAATACGTACCTAATAGGAGTGAGATGTAAGGGTTCTTCTTCCAAATATGCACTTAGAAATTGAAATGCAGTAAATAGAAATGATGTAGGTAATTTCACTGTGTGTCTAAAGTGTCCTCTTAAACAAACAAAGAAAAGGATACTGCTTCAAAGGCTTATTTTGCTTTTTTATTTTCTTTCTGTAAATGTTAGTTGTCCACTGCCCTGCCCTGAGGCCTCCTGAAAATGGTTACTTTATCCAGAACACTTGTAACAACCACTTCAATGCAGCCTGTGGGGTCCGATGTCACCCTGGATTTGACCTCGTGGGAAGCAGCATCCTCTTGTGTCTACCCACTGGTTTGTGGTCCGGTTCAGAGAGCTCCTGCAGAGGTATGCAAACTGCCGGTTCACATTGTTTATTGATTGCCTTGCTTGATTTCCTTGACTTAAATTTTAATGGACCAGTGAAGTTCTTTGTTTCTTTTAATTTCATAGACCACAGACCACAGAAAGAAAAGATTATAGGACATCTGAAATCAGAACTACCAAGTTCAATTGACCACATCATCATAAACTATCCCCTTTATGTTTCTTTTATGAACAAGCAAAGAGCAAAGAAAGGCCCTTCCTGGGAAGGAAATGTACAGGTTATCCAAACCTCAGATTTTAAGCAGCAAAGGCAGGGTGCCAAGGAGAGTTTTGGAATGCTTGGAATGGGGGCTTTGATGACTAATATCACTGGAGGACTGGGAACCACACCACGGTCCCACAACAGGATTGGTGAGCTGAATTGTATGTCTCCAGCCATTGCTCAGATTAGATAGTGTGCTATAGAAAGTGGGAATTTGCTAAAATGAGATCCCAAAGAGCCTAGACAGCCCAACAGAAACAGGGACATATGGTACCTCAAGTAGAACCTAAGGCTCTCACATCAAAAAAAGAGAAAAAACAGATGGAACAGTACGTTAGTTTACCTTCGCTCTTGCCATCTCCAAGATCTCTTTTCCTACTTGTTAGAACTATTGCATACTCACAACTTCCTAAGGTTTCTGTCTTTTTTTTTTTTTAATGAGTCCAGTTTTTTTTTTTTTTAATATTTATTTATTTGAGAGAGAATGAGAGAGAGCAAGTGGGGGAAGAGGCAGAGGGAAAGAATTTCAAGCAGACTCCCCGCTGAGTGCAGAGCCCAGTGCTGGGCTCTATCTCATGACCTGAGATCATGACTGAGCTGAAACCAAGAGTTAGACACCCAACTGACTGAACCACCCAGGTTTCACAAGTAGGGTTGGGAGAGAGAGGTATCTAAGAAAAGAGGGGAGTAAGCCGAAGGACTTGAGAATCTCTTCCCATCAAGCTTCTGAATACGGTATTTATCTCCTGCCTAGAGTTGCCAAATGAAACACAGAACACCCAGGGAGATGCGGGTTTTATATACACAACAATTTTTAGTATAACTAAGTCCCATATAAGGTGTGGGACTTACTTATACTAAAAATGAGGTGTTGATTTTCTAAAACTCAAATTTACCTGGATCTCCTTATTTGTTTGTCTTGTTAAAATATGACAATCTCATCCCCACCACATCCCTCAGGCATCTTTTGGTACTACACTTTGGGATTTGACTTCTCTAGGATCCCACGTCACATAGCTCCCTGGAATTTGGTGAGGAGTTTCCTCTTGGCTCTTGTACCCATAAGGGAAGGCGACCCACTCAGGCTCAGGTCATTTGTGAGCCCAGGAGCCCACCACTGTGGTGATCATCTGCCAGCATTGAACCCATCCATTCATATGAATCTGCTTAACTTAGGTCCCAACCCATATCCTTCTCTGTATCTACAAAAAAAGAAGAAATCAGCAAAATTATACAAGGGGAGCCTGAAAGAAAAGGGGAACAAATGGAATCACAGGGCTAAATAAGGCTAGGATGCCAAGAAATGGGAGAAATCTGAAAACAAAAGGATTTCTGAAGGGAAAAAAAAAATAAAAAGGTTACAAACACAATGACTGAACATAAAGCCAAATTAGTAAGTCAGAAAACCAACTCAAGAAACTTCTAAAAGTAGAGCAGAATTTCAAAGATAAAAAAAAAATGTGAAGGAATAAAGTGTATGAGAATCATCCGAGGCAATGGACTCTTCTCGGATTAGGAATCCAGAGAGAAAATGGAGTAAAGGAGGGTATATCCTCAAGCTGAAATCTTGAAACTACACACAACTAACATCTTTGATATTCAGCTTAACATCCCTTAATGAGTGCTAGAAAAAGAATTATTGCAAACAGATCCATGTCTGGAAGTAATCTTAGTGAAATATCTGAATGCCCTGGAAGAATGGAAAATTGTCTCCGTTTCACAGTTAGAAATAAATAACACTACCTACAAAGGAAAGAGGATCAGACATGAGCCTCTTATTAGTCATTGTAGATATGAGAAGATGAGAATTATGTTGCCAGGATTCTGAGAGAAAAGAATCAGATCCTAGATTTCCAAACTCAGACAAGCTACTGTTTATGTGGGAAGGCCAAGGGAAGACGTTTTCAGTCCCGCAGTCTCCAATGGTAAAAAGTCACATGCCATTACCAAAAAAGTGAATCATAGAAAGCCACTTAGATATACTCCTGTAGCTATGTCTTATCTCTACTCCTTCTTCCACATACTTCATGGCAGAGGGTGGAAAGTATGACATTTTAACTTTCCACTTACTGGCCTTCCAAAGAAGAGAGAAGCAAGTAGACGACCCCTTTAGGATAAGGTCAGACCCCTGCCTCTTTGCCTTCCACAGTCCATAGCCTCAGATCCTTCACTAAATCCATAAGAAATGGCCATGTCCTCTCAGGAAGCATCCTTTGACAGGCTGTTCCCACAGCTCTGAGTGTCTGATAGGCCTGCCTTTGCTCTGAGTCCCTACATACAAACCCTCTGCTGTCATCATACTTCTCGGCCTGGGTGGGATGATCTCTGACTTCTGTATGCATGTCCACCAATCTGTTCTCCCCTGATTAGAGGCCTTGTGCTATGTGTGTGTCGGGGTCAGTCAGGGAAGCTTGATCACCCTGAGCTTGGTCACCCTGAGTGTCACGGGATAAGGGATTAATTTTAGTAATCAGACCTTACACAATTTTGGAAGAACTGGCAGACTGAAGATCTAGAAGAGAAGTTGGAGCATCAGAGGTGTTACTACCAACTCAGCCTGTGGGGCCAAGCCGAATGTGTTAGGAGGTCTAAGAGAATCTTTGCTTGTGTGTAAGCACACCCCGTGGCTCCACAGCCAAGAACCTGGCAGTGATCTTGGAGTCTTCTTAGGTCAACAAGAGTTAGCAGTTGAGGCTTGGAATGGAGATGAGCAAAGACAAGCTGGAACCCATGGGACTTGTCTACATTTGTCCATCACTGAGTCTGGCTGCAGTGACCACTGCTTCCCTTACTGCTTTCTAAAATCCAGGACAGGTTCATCTTTTGACTAACTCTAATCTGGCATACAGTAAGGGGATTCTGACAGCCTATTTCCCAGCTTAACCAATGTTTTATAATACAACCAACACATTTAACTTTTATTAAACAACTAGTCTATCACCATTGCTCGACTGTTAGTTTTTTATGAGCACAGAATGTATCTCTTCCTCTCAATTCTTGGTGATACCTCTAGTGAATGATCAAGAATGTGAATTTGGCAAATACACATATTGACACATGCACTGATAAGTAGGTATGTCAGTGGTCTGCCTGTGTCACTTTCCATTATGCATTTTCATTTAAAAAAAAATTCCTGTTCTTATTTATGCAATTTCAGTTGATATTCCAATATAAATATAATAATTTTAATCAAAAGAGAGATGAAATGGGATCCTGGCTCTAACTAAAATCTGTGTTTCGTCCCCAAAGCTGCTGCCTAACTTACCAGCATAGAGAGCTGTCCCAAATGAAGATACTTAATCCCTTCCTCTAGCTCATCTTTAGTAAAGTTAGTTACTTGAGATATTATTCTTTGAAATATATTCTGTATTTCTTTAATTCTAAAACATCCCCCCCCACATTTTAACATCTCTAAAAGCTAAGATGCACCTTAAAATCAGTGGCATTAAGTCTTTTTACAGATATTATTGTTCCTTTATTAGTGGCACAGAAAATAATGGTGTGCCTCGTAACTGGAGCATCTGGGATTCGGTGAAATACGGCAGCTGCATGGGGATTCACTTCGGTCTCAGGGCGGGTAACATGGAGAAAACAGTGTTTTAGGATCTAATTTAAATCTAATTGTAGGAACAGTACCATTTTAGGTATGTTATCTTTTTCTTGAAAATCTTTCCGAAACTGAAACAGAAATGAAAGATCAGTGTAAGATATAAAGACTTTTATAAATTTCATGTTGCATTGTTAAAGTCTTATAGTGTTGAAAATAATAGGCTTGAGTCTTATTCCTCCTCTGTATTCATCATAAAGCATTTATACTTTTTAAAATTTTATCTGAATTATACACTTACTTCTAAACTTGTAAGGATTTTTTTATGGTTTCCTAATGATGACTCACTAAACCACAACATCATAGAAAATTAAATTTTGTAATAGAATTTTCCCTGAGAAAATGCTCCAAACAACAATGAGAATACTACATTTAACATCAGATTTATTTTATTTTCAGTATAGATACTATTGCAATTTGGAGATTGGCAGGAACTGCTTACCTGGGGGGAAAAATCCAATTAGCCTTTAAAATGAGAACCAGAGCAGTTCTCACATTGTTTACTTCTTACTAGACTGATTTCTTGAAAGAGTAAATTGCTATTTTCTAAAAAGACCAAACAAATATTTAAGGATTGCTTTAACATGGATGTACATCAAGAAACATTTAGTGCGAATTTTTCAGCTTGTTGAAATAAAAAAAAAATTAACTGAAACTAATAAATAAGCATGTTTCTATTAAAAACATTCTTGGTTAAAAAGGAATATAATATATTATATATTAAGATGTTTAAGCACTAAATAGGAATTCTTGCATATGCTTTGTTTCCCAGAGGAGCAATGAAAGTTTATTAAAACCAGCATTTGAGAAACAATATAATTTGTATGTGCATGAAACACCAACTCTAATTTACTGTCAGTACTCTTGAGAGATGTTGCAAATCCATTTCGTCTTGAGTTGGAAAGCCGGAGTGATTTTGGCAGCTTATTACATCTAAAAGTAGTTGTTTAATATGGTTTTCCGGATCCTATATATTTTGATCATAGGAATTTATCTGTTCACCTTTTTAATCCACCTGTCACTTGGGATTCTGCCACATATGGTGGACACACTTAATAAAAGTCAAAATATGGAAGGCAAATCACTTCTGTGAACCTGATACGCTCAACAGTGATTTTACTTACATAATGGACACATTCAATAAAAATCTAGATGTGGAAGGCAAAATACATCTACTCATCTGTCATCAGTAGTTGACTTTGGTCCAAGTCATCCCAGGGATGGAAAGGCTAAGGCTTATGGTTTAATCTTTAATTTGAGTCTTGAATTTTCTCTAAGAATAATCAATCCTAAATATGTATATTTAATGCACCCAATATTTATGCTCTGCTGACTAATATCATTTGAATGGGTTCCTTCAGAATAGATCCTGCCAGACAGTGACTTCAGCAGAATATGCACTGAACAATTTTCCTAACTTCCTTTCCTCTTATTATAAAGTTAAGCTTTCATCATAAATATATTCTTGATATGAAAAATTCACAAATACAGAAATGTAGAAGAAAAAATATCATACCCAGAGTCCCCCCAGATTCTTGAGTCCCAAATTATTTTGTTCAAAAATATCTAACAAACCATAAGTGATTCTTAATCTCACAAAACAAACTGAGGGTTGCTGGGGGGAGGGGGGTTGGGAGAAAGGGGGTGGGGTTGTGGACATTGGGGAGGGTGTGTGCTTTGGTGAGTGCTGTGAAGTGTGTAAACCTGGCAATTCACAGACCTGTACCCCTGGGGATAAAAATATATTATATGTTTATAAAAAATTAAAAATATATCTAGAAATTGCCATGTTTTCTTCTGGCCTTTAGTGTTACATAAGTATTATTGTTGATAATAGAACTTTGTTCTTTTGCAGAGGGTGTGTGTGTGTGTGTGTGTGTGTGTGTGTGTGTGTGTGTGTGTTTGCTATGCCTGATGCTTATAGGATTAAATCTGTGAGCAAATGAGCATATGTGAACATCCTTTCACATATCCAACAGGAATGTACTCTCTTTTCCTCTCCGTATCTCTGTTTATGACAGGGATGTACATACCATCTGACTGGAAGGATAAATCTCCACGGGGCTCTGCAGCCTCCCTCCCACAGCCCTTTCTGCCCTTTTCCCCGGTTCCTCCTTTACCTTCCCTCCCCATTTTTCAGCTTCCCCTCCCTTCTCTGCACTGTCCTTCCCACTACTCTTTTCCCTTTTCTCCGCTCCCCTCCTCCTCTTCTACCTACCTTCCCTTTGCCTTGTCTTCCCTTTCTCCTCCTCTTTGCTTATTCTCCCACTTCCTTTCTCCTTTGCCCTTTCCATACTTCCTCCAATTGGAAATCCCAAACAGAGAGAGTTTAAACTAGAACTGGAGGAAAAGGGGCGTAGAAAGAGTAACTCTCTAGAGATAATTTTGTCCACAGAACGTGTGAAAGATTGGAGATCCCAGGAGGGTGTAGAAATGGATGGAGTTGAAGTCCTTCAGGAGTGACCCAAGAAGAGAGGAGGTTGTTGTCAGAGAGTGGGTTGCTTAGGCTGATGATAGCAAGGCCTAGGGGATAAGGCAATGGAAGGGAGGCTGAGGTAGAGTGAAGGATATGTTTATTGGGAGAGAGGAGGTAACGAATAGAACGCCCGGAATGATCTTCTACATAGAATGTATGAAATCGCCAATGTGTGTGTGTATGTGTGCGTGAGAGAGAAAGAGACAGAGAGAAACAGAGAAAGAAAGAGAGAGAATAAATCTTTAAAGAAGAAGAAGCGGCCCAGAGGTCAGCAGGGAATTGGGGGGAAAGAAAAGATGTTGAGTATTTAATATGACATTTTGTGGGAACTGAAGTGTTTTAGAAGGAAAAGAGGAAGGGAGAGGCAAAATTCTGGGAAGTCCCAAGGAGCAAAGAGGACACTTCTCTCACCTGCAGGCCTTGGTATAGAGACAGTGAGATTTTGATTAGAATAAGAATGTGAAAGAAAAGTTGGCAAGTGAAGGTTAGGATAGGAGAGGATTTGTTGAAGACCGATCATGTATTCCAGAGGGCAGGTGCAAGAGTGTGTGAATTTGATTTGGATTAGAACTACATGGGGGTGACCCTGGTAGATGAGGGATAACTTTGGAGCCTTGGGCATCCTAAGAGAGTGTCAGAAACAGGAGTATAGGATGTCATAGTGTTAATTGAGAGGGACCTTAAGACACATTATGGGATTTGGATGGGCTGGGCAGTGAGGATGATCTTGCTGGGAGAGCTTAGAGCACAGATGCTGCTTGGGGACCTGCAGAGGCAGACAGTCCGAGTGTCCTCTTGGACCTTCTGTGATGTAGTATTGAGGATAAGGAGTTAGAATTAGCAGTATTAGGAAAATGCATGTTTCTCTAGACACCCTCTGGCACTTCGACTGATGGGGATGAGGCTGACTGAGGCACGGGGAGCATTTCCAGGATCAAGAGTTTAGTAAATATGCCTGGCTGCTCTCTCATGGTGGTTTTAAAGCTGATAGATAAAGGAATCGTGTCCCCAGTGGTACCCGCTCACTTCTCAGACCAGGGAAATATGATCCTAGGCCACAAGCTGTACCTCTGAGCAGGGTTGGAGCACATACAAATCACATGAGCCGACAGAGGGGAGAGATCTTTTCCTAGGAAATTAGCAAAGGAAAAATGATTGGCTACTGGGCACAGGAAATTAGGATTTATGTACAGCTACTGGTATCAAAGATCCAAGTATACCGTCCTAAACCAATTAAGAGTTTATTTTTCTCTCATCTAAAAGTAGAAGAGAAGCAGGTAATCCTAATACCTGCTTCTAATGTGATAGCTCCATTGTCATCAGAGACCTAGGCTTCTTTATTTTTTTGCTCTACCATCTTTGGGCATGATAGTTATCCTATAGGAGTATTCTCTACTTACACTGTAATATGCTAAGGTACTATTATCCCTCATGTCCATAGTTTAGGACTAAGAAGGAAGAGGAGGGGAAGGCAAAAAGCACTCTCAAGTGAGAGTCTCCATTCAAAACTTTTCCATATATACCACCCAACTTCAGTTCACAGCTCATTGCCTATCATTTGTTGCAATGGCGGTGGGCAATTGTTACCTTTTAGCTGTGTGTATTCTATGCTGAATAAAACTGGGAAGAATGTTACTGGGTAAGCAGCTAGCTGTCTTTGCCACAGCAGCAGAAATGCAAAAATAAAACAATCTTAATGCATTAAGTCAAAATTTAGCATCATGAGCTAGGATTTGCAGTCAGTGTCTTGGGAGAAAGGGATGATAAAGCTAAAAGGTCCAGAGTTATGATCAGAGAGTAGGATACTCTATTTTAAGATTGCAGAGGGTGGGCAGCTTTGTGGAGGTTGGGACCATTAAGAGGTCCAGGATATACCCATATGTGCATGAGACCTGAGAATGGTTTAATCATGAACCTGAATCCCTGTCCTGGAACAGACTCCTTGTAGCCTTTGGATTCATTCATACAATCCTTCTTGGATTATAGCCTGGAAAATCACAGCCAAGGCCTAGCCAAGGTTGCAGAGACCTCCCATTGTCAGCCACCTCCAATCTACAGGTGTCAGCATCCATCTAGGACCAGATTCCTTAGATAGCTTAAGTGTCCCACCTGTGGGCAGGGGCCAACCACAGTGATTTTGCTTGGGCAGAGGATCTGGTAAAAACACATGCTTTTAATGGTCCCACGCTAGCTTAAAACCTAATGGTGCATTATTTACTATTTGCCATCTTAAGAAAAGGCATGTTCTTGCTTTCAGTGTGTAGGCATTATTAAACTTACTATTTTGTGTTTATTTAGTAAAATGTGACCTAGTTGTTTTCATTTTATATAGTACGAACATGCCCTCATCTCCGCCAGCCCAAACATGGCCGCATCAGCTGTTCCACTGGGGAAATGTCCTACAAGACAGTGTGTCTGGTTACCTGTGATGAAGGGTACACACTAGAAGGAAGTGCTAAGCTTACGTGCCAAGTGAACGCCCAGTGGGATGGCCTAGAACCCCGGTGTGTGGGTAAGTCCTTGAAGGCATGGTACCTCTGGTGATTTATTTCTCTGGCTCTAGGATTTTCCTCTTTTCTGTGAAAACCTGGAACTAAAATTGATTCCTAATGAATATAATGGCTACACCTCCATATACACAGGTGCACAAAGACACAGGTACGTAAACAAATACACCGTTTTATTCCTCTCCACTGGTAAAAAGACTTCTACACCAGATTCCCCTTTTCCAAGTCACTGAAGTTTACAGCTTCAAATAGTGATTTTTTTAAAAAACTGGGGCCAATTTGGATGGATTTTGTAAATAGCAAATGCTGTGTGATCCCATGCTTTGCTAAATACCAGTTACTTTCACCTTGTTGATGAAAGGACATTATGAACCAGTGAGTCTTGGCATAGACCATAACATTCTGTTTCATCGGAAGGTTTTTTGCCTTGTCCTTCATGATGAGGCATGACATCTCACTACTGAAATTGGGTCCAGAATGAATAAATTCAGGAGCTTTTCCAGTCTGCTGCTCCTTATACACTGTACATACAAATAACAGTGGTAATAATAATGATGATGATGAGAGGGTCACTGCCATTTAGTGAATCCTTATTGTATGTCACATACAGGATACCTAGGAGTGTGGCAGGTGTATAATTAAATTGATGTAGAAGTGTTGGAGTTCAGGGCCTACAGCCAAGAAAGAATTCTTAAGAAGTCTTCAGTGCTACAAGGTGGTTTTATCAAAGCACGGGGATAAGACCCATGGGCAGAAAGAGCTGTGCTGGGGTTCTGAGGGGTGACTGATCATGTACTCTGAATTTGGGAGGGGGTTAGGGAAAGCACAAGTCTCCCAGGTATTTTGGAAACAAGGTTTCTAGGAATCTGATGGGACTAGCTATTGTTAGGAAAGGTGATTTATTACTGTTTAATAAAAACTCAGTCATGGGACCCTTCAGATGTGTTTCGGGGGCTGTATGCTTAGAGGATGATTGCTAACATATCTTGGGGGTAGAGATAAAGGGAGTTTCCAAAGGAACTTTTATATATTAAAGTAGACTCACAGGATCCTGGGGTTCAGGCTAAGAATGTCTTTTGCCCTTAGCAAAGTATCAATGCCAGAGCAGCTGAGTTCCTAAAGGAATGTTAACACTCCTAATACTGCGCCTTTCAAGGACTTGTCAGTAGGATGTAGGCAGTGAGGAAATTTAATTTTTCCTTTTGCCTTTGTTTCCCAAATCAAAGTAACCAACTTCTTAAAAAAGGAAAAAGAAGATCTGTACATAGGAAATGAGATATGCCAAGACCCAAGATGGGAAACTAGATATTAATTTATAGTATCAGTTTCATTTCATATCAGTATCATTTAGAATGTCACTTTCTTCCAAATTAATTTACAGGTTTGTTCTAGTATTATCTGGTATTGGATCCATGGTTGATAATAGAGGAAGGTATTGCCAGGAAGGCCGTTGAGCTTCCAGGGTCTGGGGGAATTCGTTTAACAGTCCAAGAACTGATCCTCACTGTGCAAGCTCAGAGAAACTTACCATACTGGGAAGAGATTAATCTCTCCTGGATAGGAGAATGAAATTTACTATGAAACAAAAATTCAATTCATTAGCAATGACATACCTACTGGTACCAATACTCTAAGACTTAGGCCCAACAAACACGGTATTTCCCTGTAGGCCAATCTACAAGAACACGCAAATCAGGAACACATTTATTTTGGATAAGACCAAAACAAAGGGAGTTTGCTTCTTCAAATATTCCACAGAATTAAGTAAGGGTGCTGGATCTATCACTATAGAAAAGGTGGCTTTTACAATGGGACAGTAAATCTCAATAAACCTCTTTAGTTGGGATGTTGTCTCCTTAGGCTAGATTTTCTATGTAAATACAAATGTTTACTCCTGAGAATCACCTCTTTCCCTGGTTCCATGACTGTCCACCTTCTCTCTGAGGGACCCAGTCTTTCACTAACAATGTAATGCCTCTAATAAGGTGTTCCTGTTCTCAGTTCTTAAGATTGTTGTGCACATCTCTCTAATGATTTAAAACATATGCACATCTCGGTGGATTTTTGTAACTATCAAAGAAAATTGCATCTCTCTTTACATTTTATTGGGGAACAACTTACTGTAAACTCCAAATTCTGACAACCACCGTAATTACTGTGAAAATTCTGATTTTAAAAAATTGATAGAAGAATAGACAGGTACAAAAGAGAAGAATTTTGAACATGAAGTGAAATGAGAGAGAACTTATTCTCTCTGTCATAAGACAGACTGTGAACCCACAGTACTTAAAAAATAGGACATGATTTGTACAAGGATGCACAGAACAATGGAGCTATACATGACTAAATATGGTGCAGAAATGAACGTTTGTTTTTAGAAGAGTATAACACTCAGTAAAGGAAATTCCAGAAATCAATGGGGGAAAAGCTTATGTAAAAATTAATTTTGACTCCACTACATACATACAAAAAAATCACTAAATGAAGTTGATTAATTAAATCAGGCAAATTAAGGAGTGAAATATAAGAAAAGATGTGGAATTTTATGCAGGAGAACTTTCGAGAATAAAAAGACAATCCGAGTTTTTAATGGAGAAGAATTTCCTAAGAATAAAAGAAAAGAAAAACAGATTTGGATACATAAAGATTTAGATTTCTGTACTTCAGGTGAATTCTTTACATTATCAAAAGGCAACCAGCAAAAAAGAAAGGTTATTTGAAACACAAGTAACAGTGTCAATGTTATTAATGATTGTCTTAGCATTTTCTAAAGTATGGAACCAGACAAAAACACTGAAGCATAAAGACTTCAATAGAAAAAGAAATAAAGGAAATTAATTCAATGGACAAATGAGAAGTTAAAAACGCAATTTTTAAAAAGATAAAAAACAAAATTGAGAAACTCCCAACACCAGTTCTGAGACATGGGTTAAATTATACACTGATGTAGTTTTGTAGTTATAAATCCTTTCATTTTAAACAGGGAGATTGAAACTAAACATTAAATTCAAAAGTTAGGAAAAAATGACTGCAATGGAATTTGAAAGAAATACATACTAATAATTAAGGAAAATGAACTACAAAGGGAGATGGGATGCCATAGAATGGGTAAGAGGGAAATCTTTGAATGAAGAGATACTTGTTTTTAATTTTTTAGAAGATTTTATTTAGAGAGCACACATGCAGGAGGCAAGAATAGAGGGAGGGGGAGAGAGAATCTCAGGCTTCACGCTGATCGTGGAGCCTGATGTGGGGCTTGATCTCACAACCTTATGATCATGACCTGAGCCAGAACCAGGAGTTGGAACGGACAGGGCTAGCCAGGCACTCCTACCATAATAGATTTTAAAATATAAATAAGAAAAATGCGAAAACAGAATTATTCTAAGAAGCTATAACAAAGTATATAGAGGCCCTTGATTTTTCAAAGAATAATAAAACACTGTACATAAATTGGTTCACATAAATTAAAAATCTGTGATATGTATGATTTTCTATGAAAATAAAGTTTTTTAAACGAGTCAGGAAGAAAGTAGAAATGACAGTGTATAATTACTTATAAAAAGTGGAAAATGTTATCTGAGCATTAATTACTCCAAATATGACTGAGGGATCAATGAAACTCTTTTTAACTTTTCAGAAACAGTAACTCTATACTATATAACTTGGCCCAAATAATGGAAAGCTAAATCATTTATATTATCAAACTACTACAAGTTGCCAACTTGATAGCTATTACCAAAAAACAGATAATAAACTATGACAGCAAATATACTACCAAAAGAATGGCCTGTCAAAACAGCAGTTTAACCTAGGTCTGCAGAAGGGCTTAAAATTAGATATAATCAATCAACATAATAAGTTGTTTCATTGTAACAAATAGGAAAAATTCACATGGTTACTTAGCAGAAGATAAAAATGCCATTCATCATCATTTAAAACACATTTTCAATAAAATTCTGAGAAGCTCATATTGATAAGTGACATAATAAAAAAGATGTGCTTATTAAACCTGCAACCACTTATGGAAACAATATAAGGCAGACTTACTAAATCTGGGAAAAGAAAAGCGTGCCCAGAATCATCCATATTGTGTAGTATTGTTCTCAAAGCTGGAGCACTTGTAATAAATCATAAGATTAGAGCTTTGGGGATTTAAAATCATCATCTTTGATAGATTACATGTCTACCCCAAAATGGAATGAATCTACTAAGAGAGCTGAGAGTTCCCAAATGTCGTAAGAATACCAGATAAAGAACTTTTCCATATACAATGATAAATAGAATATATAGAGAAAAATCACATTCAGAAAACCTATGGAAAATATAAAATATGTAACAATAACCTCAAACAGCAGTGTCTAGAAATGGTGTTATACAAATTATAGAATGTTAGAGACAGAGAGAACACTAATATTTTTATAAAATTTTATCGAAATGTAAGTACTCTGTAGATATATCTATAGGTAAAGTACAATCTCATTTAATACCTTAAAAGAGATTTTTTTTTTTGCTCCTCTTTTCAAAGTAGGTAGTGATTCTAGAGCTTATCTGAAAGAATATGTACACAAAAAATCACAAAAACAAGATCAAAAGGGAAGAGTAATATAGGATAGTAAAGAGAAAGTAGCTCTATGGGGTTTTAAAATATATACTAAAACTAAAAAAATGAAGAATTTGCCAGTACTGCTGTATAGATGTAGACAACTGAATAGGTCCCAAAGCTTATGAGTCTCATGTATTACTGGGGAAGCATTACAGGTCAGTTGAGAAAAAAGATTTATTCAATTTGTAATATGGAAAAATTGGCTAGCTCCTTGGGAAAAACAAATGAAACAAAATGAAATTCTTGTGTGTCTTTAATTCACACCAGACACTGAAATGAATTCTTTGTAGATTTTAAAATATAAAATTAAAAATTAAAAATTAGAGAGTATAGTTAAAATATGTGAATGTTAACCAATTTCAGAACTTAAGTATAAAAGAGGTAGAAATAAAATCAGTGGATTAGACTATATAAAAATTAAAGAATATTTATCCAAAATAACATAAACAATAAAAAAGAGCATATTAACAGGAAAAAAAATCGTCAACGACTATCAAAGCTAAAATGATAATTTTCTTAATTTACAAAGAACCATCCCTAAATAAGGGATATTGAGACCCACAGGGTCATTACGTTTGAACCACAAATTTGGCTCTGATTTTCCTCTTTATTGCAGCGCAACCGAAAGTCTGGGCAGTCGTTTGGCACGTATTGTGCAAAAATAAACAAACAACCAATTTTTCAGAAAGAATTGCTTTTGCCGGGGCAGGAGTTTGAAAGAAATTTCGGGGGGGCGGCGTGGTGGTGAAATGTTTTGGAGCACACAGAGTCTGCCACATACCTACAGGGTGACCTCAAGGATGTTGACTGTGGGTAACTTTCCCATAGTTGTGCCTCAACACTCTTGTTTATAAGCAAGAATGATAACGGTACCCCTCAGTGCGTAGGATTGAGTGAGTCAATACACGTAAAGCACTTGGAAGAATGCCTGGCATAGTACATACTGAATAAATGTTAGCAGTTATTATATCGGAAATACAGATTAAAGATGCTAGGAGTGCTGCCAGTAGAATCAGTACAAAACAAACAAATGTGCACATGGGTGGGGACACACACACACACACACACACACACTTACACATCCCACAGTAAGTCTTAGTCTTGAGTTTCCATTCTACTTGCATTCTGCCTCCTTCATTTTTTCCAAAGATAACATAAAGGGTCAGAGCCCCAGAATGACATAGTGATTTGGGGGAGGGAATGAAAAATTTTCTTATAATGTGCTCAGTAAAAGATGGAACCAAAAGAACTCATAAAATGGAGACAGGTTGCTGACTATACTGGTTAATCCATGAAAGAGGGACTCTAATTTACTATTTTAGTTTATTTATTTTTAAAGATTTTATCTATTTATTTGAGAGAGAGAATGAGACACAAAGAGAGAGACAGAGAGTGCATGAGGAGGGGAGGGGCAGAGGGAGAGGGAGAAAGCAGGCTTCCTGCTGAGCTGGGAGAGGGGATGTTGCACTTGACCTCAGGACCCTGGGATCATGACCTGCGCCAAAGGCAGACACTTAACTGACTGAGCCACCCAGGCGCCCTAATTTACTATTTTGTACTTTAGAGCGATAAATGTTCTACACACGGAAAGAAGGTGCTCCAAGCCAGTGATAAAAATCACAGTTGGCGTTAATTAAAATACCAGTTAGAAGTTTTTCAATGTATTGCTACACTGACAAAATAACATGAGATAACCAAAGATATATAGTTTAGCATTATTTGTAATGTATCATATGTTCAGTGTTATAAACAGATACCATTTAATGACGTATGTCATCTCCTAGGCAGCATAATTTTATTTTTCTTGAAATTGGTGGGAATGCAAATAACGTTCTTTCATTTCCTTACAACAGAGCGCCACTGCCCCACCTTTCAGAAGCCCAGAGGGGTCATCATCTCCCCCCACAGCTGTGGCAAGCAGCCTGCCAGACCTGGGACGGTCTGTCAACTCAGTTGCCGCCGAGGATTCATTTTATCAGGCGTCAGAGAAGAAGTGAGATGCACCACCTCTGGGAAGTGGAACGTCAAAGTTCAGACAGCTGTGTGTAAAGGTAGGCCCCCCTGTGTTGGTCAGGTTGAAAACGAGATTCCTATATAAAGGCATGTTCGTACAGGGTGGGCCTGTCCCTCTTTGCAGCTTTTGCTGCAAATCCAAGATAAAGTGGTAGGAGTTATCCTAATACACTCTATGAAGGTTTCTGTTTCAAAATGATGGATTTACAAAATCCAATTCTAATAGGCCAGGCAATGACAGAAGAAGTAGAATATAAGGATAATGTTAAAGCTGGAAATCAGGTAAGTTGTCCATCAGGAGATGAAAATCTCTGAGGAATTTCTGGTCCATATAAAGCCCATAGGACTGAGTCCATTTAAAAAGAAGCAAGTTATCAGTGCTTTGTTTTTGTTTTTTTTAAAGACTGGGGGAGAGGGAAAATCCTCAACTTGATCCGACAACCCTGAGATCATGACCCAAGCCGAAACCAAGAGTCAGACATTTAACCAACTGAGGCACCCAGGCACCCCATTCCCCTGGAAAACCTGCATCCCCTAACTTTCACAGGAGGCCGTTGCCATCTTACTTGCAGCCAGAACAGACTGCTGTGAAAAGGGGGGTGTCGAGAACAAAAACGAGTTTTCAGAAGTAAAAACATCAAAAATATCTCTAAGAGAAGGGTAAACAAAATGGAACAGATGTCGTTGCAAACACTATTAGTGATTTGAAGAACCAAACTGAGAGTTCCCTCAGAATGGAGAAATAATAAACAAAGAACCCAAATATCCCAAGTGATCAAATCAAAAAGATGGAAGTTAAGAAATACCAAGGATAGGAAAAAGCCCCGATGTACATTTAACAAAGAGTTCCAGAAGGAGAGAGGGAAGCGGACAGAGGAGTACTGTCTTACTAGTAGAAGGAGGTTTCTCTGAGCTGAACTCGAAACATGGGATCAGCCATAGCCCCTGACCATTAGACAGGCATAGTTTCATGACTGGCAAAATTTCTGAGGTCCAGAGTTTAACAAGAAAATCTTAACTCAGTTTCACAGAGAAAAAAGGGAAACTGCGTGAAAGAAACAAGAGGCAGACTTACATGATACTTCTCATTTACAACTCTAAATGCCAGAAGGAAATAGAGCCATGTCCAAAGAATACAGAAAAAAAATAGAAACTTTAAGTTCCAAATCCAGTTAAACTATTATTCAAGTGTGAATAAAAACTCAACTACTTTTTTAGATTTTTAGAGTCAATATGGTAACTCAGATTTGTGGGGGAAAAGTGTCTAGGTGTCAACCCCTCCAAAAAAAAGAAAATATAAGTTGTATAAAGTTTTCAAAAACAAGATATGAGACTCAGATTATATCAACTAGGATATATCCAGCTGCAAGTTATCGTAGACCTAATTTAACATAACTTAAAATAAAGAACTTCTATGTTATATATAAGAACTTATCTCTACAGTGACCGATGTGGATATGTTTAACGTTACCACCTCTGTCTAACTCCACATCTGTATTACAGAGTTTCTTGCTGCAGAAAATATCATTGGCTTCCATTTGTTTGTTGTTTTGACAGTGCATTTTAGCACTGCCAATTAATTCTACTTGACAGTCTTGTTTTCAAGTGTAGTTCCTTCCGGCCACAGTTAACATTTTTTTTTTTTTTCTGTTTCTTCATTCCATTCAAAAATCTTTACCAAGCTTCCAGTGTACTATTTAACACAATGGGACAACAACTATCCTAGCCTTCAACAAATGCGAATTCTGCTGGGGGGTGAAATTCAATTTCAAAATGGCATGTTGAGTTTTATGGTCAGGAAGGACAGAGGGCTGTGGGAGCCTGTGGAGGGAGCGCTTCCCGAGGAGCTAGTGTCTAAGCTGAGAAAGCACAAGGAGTTATCTAGGTCAAGAAGGGCGAAGGCATTGACTCAGGCACAAAGGCACAGGTGCAAGAAAGACCAGGGAATTGGTATGGGAATGAGAGTATCCAGCCTGGAGAGTGATTTCTGGTTGGGGACCATAAGAGATGAAGCTAAGAGGTCAACAGGTACCAGGTCAGGAAGGGTCTCATAAGCCACGCTGAAGGCCGCCGCATATTCCAAACTAACCTGGAACTGGGCTGGAAACAATGAGTCACAGAGTATTCACATATTTTTACCTCTTTCTTAAATGACTTAGAATTACCCAGCAATCGATTCACTGATTTGTGCATTTTCTGAGTCAGATGTGGAGGCTCCTCAAATCAGCTGTCCTAAGGACATAGAGGCCAAGACTCAGGAACAGCAAGACTCTGCCAATATCACCTGGCAAATCCCAACAAGTAAAGACAACTCTGGGGAAAAGGTAATGTTTGTGTGAACATTTGCATCCTTTTTGAATGGATTTTAAATGCACTGCAAATATGTGAGATATCAAAGATTTACTACTACACTAATGACCATTCTCTCTATATATACTGTACTCATAAATATTAATGCCTCATTGGCTGGAGGAATGATCGGCCTTGAGTTTTTAACTAGAAATCTCAGATAAGAATCTCTAAAATGGAAACTTTGTACTCCATGGATTTGTTGTATTATGTATCCATTAAGATTACCTGACTAAGAATTCTTTGCCCCTTACCTAGGCTCTGCTGAACTTTTAAGAAAAAAAAAAGATGTGGAAACAATATGAATTCCTCTTTATGAATGTATCTTTTAAAATATGAGCCCTAAATGATTGTATATTGGCCAACGTGAAGGAGAGATCAGTTCTTAATTCAGCTTTCTCTAACACAGAATACAGCATTTCAGTATTGTATATAGCTTGAGATAATTATCCATTAGATGTTAAAAAAGGAATTCATTTAGGACTTAACACTGTTAGTATTCACATACACAAAGATGCTTTTATGGTATATTGTTTTCACAACTGTGTGTAAACATGTATAATTTGTGCCAGCCAGGCTATACTGGTATGAGGGGAGGTCACAGCACACACACAAACACTGTTGTAATCATTGTGCTGAATATACTTAGAATCAAGGTAACTTTAAAAAAAAATAACTATAGTCACCATGCTGCACATTACATTTCCAAGATTTTTTTATTTTATAAATGGAAGTTCGTAACTTGTGACCCCCTTTACCCCACTTCATACCCCCTCCCCCATCCCTTCCTCTGACAGCCACCACCTCTTCTCTGTATCTAGGGATGTGATTTTTTGTTTTCTTAGATTCTGTGTTAAATGAAATCACATGATATTTTTCTTTAGGTAACTGAAGACAAGGTAACTTTTAAATCTGAATTTTTGAAGTGCATATGTCCAGGTGATGGTTATTAAGGAGGGCACTGGATTGTGATGAGCACTGGGTGTTGTGAGTAACTGATGAATCGTTGACCACTACATCAGAAACTAATGATGTGCTCTCTGCTGGCTAACTGAACATAATTAAAAAAATAAATAACAGCACAAGTGTGACTTCTAGGACTAAATGTACTGTAGGTGATGTCTGTCATGTGTGGTTTCTACTTTACATTAAGAGGCCTGTGAAAATACGCATTATTGTTGCCTTCATCATAATCAACAAGCACTAAGAGGAATACAGTACCATATTTCAGGGTCTAATGAGAGTTCACGCTAGATGTTCCCCCGTGTGTTGAAATATTTTTAAAAGTACAATAGAAAAGACAAACACATTTGACTATAAAAGTATCTTTAAATTTTTATTTTTAAAAATACCCAAATTAAAAGATAAATAGCAAATTTGAGAAAAATGCTTCAGACTTGTCAAAGGTTAGAATATTCATTACCTAACACATTAATATAAATGTATTTCTATCACATAATTTTCAAACTGCCTAAGAAGGCAAATGTGTAATTCAAAAAGGAAAGAATATATCTATATCTTGCAAACATATGAGAATGTAGTCTTAGTCAGAGGCATTAAGAAATTGTGAACTAAAACAGTGACCTGGTGTCATATTTTTGAGTTAACCAAGAAGTAATGGTATTTAATACAGGGCAGAGAACTTAGAGTGGGAACTTTAGCAGTGACACTGTCAGATACTGACAAATGGGAATGCAAATTTTTACCATGTTTTGGGAAAGAAATTTTGTATTATCTATTAATAAATTGTTAGTGACTTTGAGGCTAGTAATTATGTCCTAGAAATGTGTTACAGAGACATAATTTAAAAATTTTAGAATTACCTGTACAAAACTGTTCATCCCAGTTTATTATAGGAAAATTTGGGATCAGTTTTAATGTCCTTCAGTAGATTTTTTTAAATTAGCATCTACATATTCTATAGAAAATTTTGGAGACATTTAAGAGTCTTCTTAAGTTCTAAAGACTATGTAACAGTGGTAAAGAATGTTTTAAGATACTGTATTTTAAAAAACGAGGAATAACATTTCATACATATGCCAGCTATATAAACTGTATAAATAGAATAATAGTTGGAAAGAAACACACCAAAGGGCTGTGCCCAATTTTTTTTTCTATTTGCTATATGTATGAAATACTGTATCATTGTTTAAACTTCACTTTTCCTAATAATATTTAAGTTAAAAAATGTATCATTGCTGTTAACTTTAACTTTCAAAATATTTATTTATCTCTAAAAGGTATCAATCCATGTTCATCCAGCTTTCACCCCACCTTACCTTTTCCCAATTGGAGATGTTGCCATCACATATTCAGCAGTTGATCTCTCTGGCAACCAAGCCAGCTGCACTTTCCATGTCAAGGTTATTGGTAAGCGCTGAAATTATTTGGGTGGGTTCGTGAGAATAATCTGAAGGGCTTTGCTGCTCCTTTATCTTTGACAGTTCCCTACCACTGATTCTCCCTATGGGCCTTGAAACCTACTCAAGCCACTCCCTCTTTGAAACCTACATACCCTTTACATATCCCTATCTCTCTCTGATTTCTTCCAATATGGGCCTTTTGAAAAGTTCCCAGGTGTTGTCATTTGTTTTGTTTCAAGGGCCATGTATTCTCAAAGTCACTCAATATGTCTGGCTCTTGTCCCCTCCACTCATAAACTGCTGTCATCAGGGTACCCAATGGTCTCTAGAATTACTCCTACTACACACTTTCTAGTTCTCACTTCGCACAATCTTTCCTTAGATTAAACATTTTGTTTAAAGATTTTTCTTTTATTTATTTGAAAGAGAGTGTGTATGAGTGAGAGCATGAGCAGGGGGAGGGTTACAGGGAGAGGGAGAAGCAGGCTTCCCACTGAGCAGGAAGCCCCATGTGGGGCTCCATCCCAGGACCCTGAGATCATGACCTGAGCTGAAGGCAGATGCTTAACCGACTGAGCCACCCAGGCACCCCTAGATTTTACATTTTTAACCACACTCTCCTTATTAAAACTGTCTCCTTCCCTAGCTTATCCGACACCAGTCTTTTCTTGATTCGCCAACCCATTGTTCTCATTTCTCCTTGTTCTCTCTTTCCTACTGGCTTCTCTTCCTCAGGCCAGCTTTCAACGGTGACTCATCTCCAGTGTTCCAGCCTAGTCCTCTTCTCTTTCTCTTTCTGTAGTTTTCCTACTGATTCTGTTAACTGACCGCCATCAGATTTCTATCTCAATCTCTTTTCTGAAGTTCAAACGAATGTATAGAACTGCCTACTGAGCTTTCCCTGTAGACGTCCTAGAGGCATTTCAGACTCACCCAGACCTAGAATGTTTCTCAGCTCAGAAAGGGGCCCAGCCAAACACCTCCCTCTAGAAATCTGGAAGTCATCCTTGACTCCTTTCCTTCCGTCACCAACATTCTATGAGTTATCAAGCTCTGCTGGTTTGATCTACTTATTGTCTCTGAAATCTGTCCCAGCCTCTTCATCCCTACAACCACTGCTGTAGGTCAGTCCTTTTTGGGGGGTGGGGACATGCACTGATTTGTAGTTCGTCTTTGTGTTTTCAGTCAATCGAGCAGATATACAGTGGACAGCAGACACCCATCACCAAGATGTAATGCATGGAAAGACAGGACACGTAGCAGTCTGTAGTGGTCAAGAGCACAGACTTGGAGCCCATGCTGAGTCTGCTCACCCACTTAAAGGCAGTGTGACCAGTAGTTTCTCTGTGCCTCTGATTCCTTATCCAAAAATAGAATGAATAAATATAATTACATCATAGGGTTATTATGAGGTTTTTAATTACTTAAAATTCATAAACCACTTGAGCTGGTGCCTGACACACATTAAGCTCTAGGAAACATATTGACTTTTCCTATATTCATCTCATGTTTTTTAATATGCTTGTTTAAAAATTCAACACATTAAATTCATAATATTTCAAGAATTTTGCATAACTTCTTAAAATAACTAATGCATATCAGACTGTCTCCTTATCTTAGAAATTATAGGTTTGGGTAAAAGTCAATAAAAAGAGATCCAAGTAAAAATCAGCCTCATTCATTTCATAGTGCTTGGTTTTTTGTTTTTTTTTTATTATTGCTTGTTCAGTGTTGTTTTAAACATGAACTTGACCAGTCATATGAAAAATACACTGGATTTGTTTTCTGTGATACTGCGATTTTAGACATGGAACCGTGGTTCAAGCATTTGCCAAGTTTTAATTTTTCACAATGAAGAGTCAGCACGATGAAATGTGAAACGTGTACTCAAGTGTCTAGCTAGACACTGGATTTTCAAATTATGAGAGAGAGATGAAAGGGGGAAGAAGAGGAAGCAGGGGAAGGTGAGAGAAAGGGAGACAAGGAGAGAAGGGGCAGAGAGAGACAGAGACAGAAAAAGACAGAAAATATTCCAAAGCCTGTATTTGCTTGTTTCCTCGGATGACAGGGTGTGGGTCTCTTACTGATAAATGAGAGGAAGCAGGAATGCTTTTGCTTAGCATTCCAGGAATGCGGCCTCACTTGCTTTGAAACGGGCTTTCTTTCCCCTTTGGAGACAGTGCCTCCACTAGTACCTCCTGTCCTTTTGACAGTAATTAACTGAGTCTTCCTGCTCTCTTACGCCTGCAATTCAACTTTATAATGTTTGTCTAGGGACACCTGGGTGACTCAGTCGGTTCAACATCTGCCTTCAGCTAGATCAGGATCCCAGGTCCTAGGATGGAGTCCCACATCAGGCCCCTTGCTCAGCGGGGAGCCCGCATCTCCTTCTGACTGCTGCTTCCCCTGCTTGTGCTCTCTCCCTCTCTCTCTCCCTGAAAAATAAGTAAATAAAATCTTTGAAAAAATAAAATGTTTACCTAGGATCAGATAAGTTTAAGAAAATCTTGGAAATACCTGTTTGTAATTTCTTTTGGGAAAACCGTAAACACTGCGGGATTTGTCAGTTCAACTCTGAATTGACTCGATTCGGCACCCTTCAAGTGCACAGACCTCCAATGAGCATTTCTTCACATTTTTCTTTATTTAGCAACTTTTTCACTGCCATGCTCTGCAGTGAAAACCTAACTGCAAGAGAGACTTCGTCATGGGTCGGCAGCGTTTACAGTCTAGAAAATCAGTAGGCACTGCACTAATGAAATGACAAGCAGGAAAAGAGAAAAGACTTAGCATAAAACAGAAATCTACATATTCTCACAGATACAGCTCATTTAATTTCCAAATATATGTTCTTGTCTATCACCGGTAGAAATACCCTGGTCTTAATGCCCATGGTTGCAGTTTTTTAGCGTAATGACCTCAGATGAGTCCCTTAAATTAGCCTGTCCTGAGATTTGGTCATCTCACTCCTGCTTTTCTGGGAAGGTTCTCTTCATTTCCTGGTCCATTGGCTTCACTACTCTGGGTGGCATGCCCACCACATCCACAACTGTCTTAAAAAACAAAACAAACAAAAAAAACTTTTGTTTTAAAGATTTATTTATTTATTGGCGGGGGGAGGGCAGAGATAGTGAGCGATCGGGAGAGAGAATGTCAAGCAGACTCCATGCTGAGTGTGGAGCCCTATTAAGGGCTTGATCTGACAACCCGGTGATCATGACCTGAGCCAAAACCAAGAGCCAGACGCTCAACCAACAGAGTCACCCAGATACCCCCAGAATTGCCTTGTACACGGCCATGCTCAGAGTGATTTTAGGACCCTAGTATTTCTTCTTCAGCAGGCAGAGGACCAAATAAATAACAAGAGTCAGGTCTTTCTTTTGCCTGGAGACCAGGGTTACCACAAATCTCATTGTCAAAGGGGGCTCCAGGGCCAGCGAACAAGGTCAAGGTTCTCTGCTAGCACAAGTAGACGTCAGTTCTCTTGTGCCCACTGCGTCACTTTTGAATACCAGTTGTAACTTCTTTCTCTGCTCTCCTGTTTTTTTAGATGTAGAACCACCTAGCATAGACTGGTGCAGATCCCCACCTCCGATGCAGGTCTCAGAGAAGGAGTACCCTGCGGTGTGGGATGAGCCTCAGTTCTCAGACAACTCAGGTGCGGACGCCGAGATTTTGTGGTCAGCGTGGTTAACACTGAATTGTATTTCATTTTTAAAAGCTTTTAAAAAGGTTAAAAGAAATGAAAAGCAAATTACTCCTTGTTTAAGTGGAATGAATAATCATATAAGGTAATGTGTTTTAATGCTAGGATAACTATATATAATTTAATATTACTCATCTTACCTGCCCCTGGGATTTCCCTTCATAATGCACATTTATTAAACCTATACTAGTTGTTGTACTTGAAGATTTCTGATAAGTTCTCTATGTTTACATCGTCCTGAAGGCATGAACTGTGCACTTCAGTAATGTTGTTAGTACACTTCTCTGTAGTCTTCTTCATTTCTCCAAGATTTGTCCCCTAAAGTCAGAAAGGTTCGTAGGAAAGTAGAAAAAAAGTGAGGAAACACATTTGAAGTTCATGTTAAAGGTCTCACTAAAACACAGTAAGTGACAATTAAAATGCAAATTAAATAAATTTCTTAGTTAAATTTCCAATATTGGTGAGTGGGGGGAAGGGATAAACGGGTGACAGGCACTAAGGAGGGCGCTTGATGTCACAAGCACCAGGTGTCATATACAGCTGACGAATCACTAAATTCTACCCCTGAAACTAATAATGTGTTACCTAAATTGAATTTAAATAAAGAATTAAAAAATTTTCCAGTATCCCAGTAGACTGATCTACTCAGGGAAAACCATTTATTTAGCAAGAATGCCGATGAGGTTTTTGAATCTAATGTTTCTGTGTTACACTATAAACATTGCATCTTTTATTTTTCTACTAGTAACCAAATCAACATAAATTGAATGCTTAGGTGGTTTGTATAAAGAGAAAGTAAAAATTCAAATACGGGAACTGATGAAGTGACCGCAGACCAGTCACCCCCAGACTGGGTCCCTCCTTTCCTCTTCTTTCCTCTCTAGGGGCCGTGTTGCTCATCACCAGGAGCCATTCACCCGGAGACCTTTTCCCTCATGGGGAGACTGTAGTGCGATATACAGCCACTGACCCCTCGGGCAATAACAGAAGCTGTGACATCCACATTGTCATAAAAGGTATTCTTTTCATGGGGCGCCTGGGTGGCTCAGTGGGTTGAGCCTCTGCCTTTGGCTCAGGTCATGGTCTCAGGGTCCTGGGATTGAGCCCTGCATCGGGCTCTTTGCTCGACGGGGGGCCTACTTCCCCCTCTCTCTCTGCCTGCCTCTCTGCCTACTTGTATCTCTCTGTGTCAAATAAATAAGATCTTTAAAAAACAAAAACCTCCAGAAAGCTGGTCGCCATTCGCTATATGTAATTGCTGTATTTAGTGAGAGAAAATGGACTGTGTGCTATAGATTCGTAAGGTTAGAATACAGACAGATCTTACTTGCATTTCCTATTGTCATTGCCTCACTTCATGATGCATAGAAATATTTTCTTCAAGGGTGGTCTTTAACATTTCATTAACATTTTCACTGAAAGTACAAAACGTTACTGTCATAATTCTGTTTTGAATAGCTGAGGAGACAGACTCTGCAAATGTACTTACTACATAATGCTATCTAGTTTTCACTTTCACTATAGGAAGGCCACAAATAACAACTCCAAGTCAGAAGTAACTTAGCATTTATAAAATATGCACAGCCTCTAGTCACACATAGGCACAGCTTTTCAACTGTGCCTGCCTAAGAACCAAGAGGCATGTGTGGTCATGTTCTCACACTAAGGGTTTATGGCGAAAGTTCTTCTAGGAATGCTGGTGGACAGGAGGAGTCCTTTTCCAAAATTCAGCTTAGACTCATAGAATTTAATTCATATTGTTTAAACCACTGTGTAGAAATAGTACAATTTTTTTTAATGCAGCTTCTCCCTGTGAAGTTCCATTTACACCTGTAAATGGGGATTTTATATGTACTCAAGATAGTGCTGGAGTTAACTGCACATTAAGTTGCTCGGAGGGCTATGATTTCACAGAAGGGTCTACTGAGAAGTATTACTGTGCTTACGAAGATGGAATTTGGAAGCCACCGTATTCCACTGAGTGGCCAGACTGTGCTAGTAAGTTTTAATTTCTTTCTGGACTCCTTTCATGTGTGTGTGTGTATGTGTGTTTGGGTGTGTGTATGTTTCGGGGTATTTAAGAGGAAAACCTCCTTACTATGGGGATTGGGTTTGATGAATGAAAAATGGTGCTATGAAGGGCACCTGGCTGACTCAGTTAGTAGAGCAAGCATGCAACTCTTGATCTTGGGGTCATGAGTTTGAGCTATACTGGGCGTAGAGCTTACTTGAAAAAAATAATAGTGTCGTGAACTTGAAATGTTTGTGAATAAGAGAAATGCTCAGCCCTTGATTTAAAAAGTTAGCCCCTCAGAGTCTCATTTTTGATTGGTACAGGACAAGATTCTGTTTAAGGCAAACCCATCTTGGCCCAATCTTTGTTATTTGCCAGAAATAGAAATGTCAGCATGTTATTCTTGATCTATAAACTTGAACTTACAGTCTCATAGTCTGTAGAAGAGCTTATATTTAATTAAAGTAAGATCTATTATATATGATAGAGAAAGATCAGTCACAATCTCTGCAGGTCTGATTTATATTTAGAGCTATTCCATAATCTTAAATATATGTATAATTATAAAAATAGCCAGTGTCTTTGTCTAGTGTAAATAAATACTCTTTGGAATGGATCCTTGATTCATTACTATAGTTGGAGTTTAAATGCCAGTGTCCTGAAAAGAGAATAAAGCCCAATTACTTGAGCTACTTTTTCCCACAAATTTGGGTAGTAATTAAAAGTTCTGCAATATCACTCATCTCCATCACAGATTTAGACAGTAGGATTTTCATCCTGATGCTACTAGGAATCATTGTCTCAGAATATTATGGGACAGCTTGCTGTGTCTAACCATGCAAGTCTCTGATCTAAGGGGGAATTCTCTGTGGGAATTACACTTTCAAGGATTATGATTATCCATCATAGTTAGAAAATTTTTAATGTATTTTGGTTAAAAATATAATAGAAATATACATGATACAAAATTATATAGATATAAAAGATATCTTTGACCCAGACAGGATTTTTCAGAAATTCCCAAAAATATAATTTAAAAAATTTTAAATCTCTTTTTCCATTAAATGTTCATTTTCTTAATGTGGTTGTAAACTAAAGAATAATATATCAAAGCAAACCTCATCACGGGGTAACTGGGTATGGTGCCGCTTGGCTGATTCATGGTTTATTGTGATCAATTAATGCCTAGGAAATTGTCTTAACTGTCATCTCTTGTTTTTATAGCCAGCGCACAAATCATTTTAGAACCAAAGTCCTAAGTTACAGTTATTACAAAGACAATTAAATATTTGTGTTGAAAACACTTAACCAACTGAAGCTGTTTTCTCTAACATTTTCCAGTAAAACGTTTTGCAAATCATGGGTTCAAATCCTTTGAGATGCTATACAAAGCAACTCGCTGTGATGATACAGATCTGCTGAAGAAGTTTTCTGAAGCATTTGAGACTACCCTGGGGAAAATGGTATGTCCGCAGTATTTGTTGAATTTTAAAGGATGCTCTTGAGCTTTTCATAGCTCCTCAGGGTAACCTGCCACTGGAATTTCGTGTCCTAATGATTTCCCGCCTCTCTGTAATCCAAACTTGCTCCTAATAGTTAGGATTGCTTATAGGTTTTGGACTTCTGGAACGAATTATAAGTGAATCTTTATTAAAACATTTTTGAGTTTTTAAAAACATTCTGAGTCAGAAAGCCAGAGAAGCGTGGGGTTCATGTGGTTTGAAAATGTCTGCTTTGTTATTTAAAGTATGACAAAAATGCCATTGTAGACTGTATTTATTTTATGAGAGATAATTGAACATTGAAAGGACTTTCTTTTTCATGCATTTTTGTTTAGGACTTTTTCACTGTTTATAGGAAAGCAAAACAGTGTATTTAATTTGTGCTGAACATCTCGGAGAAAATGTGTTATATACATATTTGTATCCCTAACAGAGTAGGCAGCTTGGATTTTGGATAGATGCTAAGAGTAGATTCAGTGGTAGTAGGGTTGACGTCCAGTGTGAGAGAAAGAGGGGAGTCAAGGAGGCAGTGTACACAGGGACACAGATACACGAGTGGGTACCCCCAGGGGTAGAAGTGTGTCAAAAGATCTTTTCTGACTTCTGTTTTCTCACAGAAAAAAAGATGTGGAGTGATCAGCTGAGAGAGTAAGGGTGGGGGGAGGAGTTGTGAGGGTTTGGAAAGGGAGTTGATGGTATAAAATCATTTTCTAGGAAAATGCAAATGAATGTGCTAAAGAAAGGTGGTAGGATTGGCAGGAAGCAGGATTGTGTTTTCTCTCAAGCTGTAATTAACCATGTGGGTGCACGTGTAAAGAAAGCAGAGCAATTAGCTTAACTAGGGTGATGGGTTCTGCAGACTAGCGGTGGAGATGGGTGCGTGTGAAGGAGGGATTCCTGGTAATGAGCCATAGAGTCTAAGACGGATGAACAAGGCGGTGGAGACATTGGATGAGAGACAGTGAAGAGGTGGTAGGGTCCATGGATTATAAATTTGATGAAGTCAAAGACTTCCGGGTGTAAGAGAGGGTGCAGTTATGGGTAATGATGGGGTCTGAGGGTTTGACCATGACCGCACTGAAGAAAGTAAGGCTGGAAGACTGGAGTAGAGGGGGAAAAGGAAGTGAGAAGCCACGGTGATGGGAGATTCGCCAGATGGATATAGAAATCACCAAGAATGATAACAGCGACAGTTACTGGATATTCTTGGAATGAGGGGGTGATGCAGAATAGGGAAAGGCTGTAGGTGGCTGCCGCACAGAGGGGCCATCTACTATGCAGTGAGCTTCAGGACTGTGAGGCCCTAAGGAGGGGCATGGGAGCGTGATCTGGAAACAGCAGGGAAGAGTGAGGAGGACACTTCCTCCACCGCCACATCCATGGTTTGAGAAAACTGAAAGGTGAGGTGTCATTGAGAACAAAGATGAAGGAACCATGAAGAGAGGTGAAAAAAAAAATAATAATAGGAGATTTGCTGATGCCCGAGATCCAGAAGGCAGATGAAAGTTCTGAGGACTGAGAGATGGGTGGGAGATAGAATCAGAGAAAAGAGATCTAAAGAGCCGTATGGGGTGAACATTTAGAGACAAGAGATATGCCAGGGGTGCTGGACTTCTGGGGATCAGAGACATGCACAGAGAAAAAAGGCCTGAACTAATCCTGCTGGTCCACACGTACTAGAGGCTGCAGGGGAGGGCCTGGGCGAGGGGCAGGGTCTGTCCAGAAGCCGGAAGAGCTCTGTTCCTCTCCTCCCTTCTGTAGAGGGAAATGGAAGACCAACAGAATAAAGGGCTTATCCAGAGCACACAGACGTGGAATTTACATTTCATACTCTTCCATTTTTTATTTGCAGGTCCCATCATTTTGTAGTGATGCTGAGGACATTGACTGCAGATTAGAGGACCTGACCAAAAAATATTGCCTCGAATACAATTATGACTATGAAAATGGCTTTGCAATTGGTAATTAATTTATGCAGTGTTGAGATTGCAAGATTGATCTGCAAAATAATTTTTAAGTCCAGAAGAGTGGGGCAATCTAGAAAAATTAACTTTTTTAAAAACCAAAACTCTTGAGATGATAAAAACTAAGAAAAATAAGTCACATTGTGTTGTGAAATTTTAATATTTATATGATATCTTAGAATAGTACTAAAGCCATTTTATATGGCATTCAATTTAAATTACAATTAAGCCATTATTTTAAAATAGTTACACATGTAAAATACTCAGATTTCTCACACAGAATATATTAAGACTCAATCTGTTCAAGTCTGATATACCTTCTAATTGAATTTTCATGTTTTCTCCATATTATCTTTCAACATTTTTATTAAAGTTATTTCTAACTATGGTATATGATTTGTTTGCTGGTGTAGCTGGCCATTTAGCTTACTGCCTTAATATTTCTGGAAGATTTCGTAGTCACCCTTGGGTCTTTCATTAATAACATCATCAACCTTTCTAGTAATTATATTTGTCATTTTTATTGCATTATTATAAAACTGTATAACACTTCCAGAATGATGTTTTAAAAAATAATAGTGATGGAGGCTCTTGGGTGGCTCAGTCAGTTAAGTGTCTGACCCTTGATTTCAGCTTGGGTTATGATCTCAGGCTTGTGAGATTGAGCCTTGGGTTATGATCTCAGGCCTGTGAGATTGAGCCTGCTTAAGGGTCTCTCTCCCTCTCCCCCTCTCCTTTTCCCTTTCCCTCTCAAAAAAATAATGATAATAATAATAATAGTGATAACAAAATAGTATCATAGTTAAGCACATATACTCTAAGACCAACTTCTTATATCCAAATTCTTCCTCTACTACCTATTAGCTATGTTGTCTTGAGCAAGTTTGTGTATACATATATGTGTATGTATATGTTGTTGTATATGTATTGAACTCATAGGACCATTCTCAGGATTAAATGAATAAGTACAAGTACACATAAAGTCCTTGGAAGGTTATCTGAGAGACGATATTAGTTGACATTACAGCAGACCGCCTTTTTCTTCCTGACACTAATCATATGTGTAATATTTGTAGTGACTTAGCATTTAGAGTGATGTTGACATTTGCTTTATAACTTTTAAATTTTAAAAATATTTTTGCATATATGTTTATTGCAGAAATTTGAAAAATGTTGAAACCCAGAGAATGAAATCAAGATAACCCACAATCCCATAAATAATTCTGTTAATATACTTACATATGTATTCCTATGTATATTAACATATATACATATAACTATACACATTATGTATATGTGCCCATACTACTTTGTAAACTTGAGTTTTTAGTTAACATTATATTGAGGACATTTTTCTGTCACTAAACATTATATTTCAGTTTCAATGTCCACATGTTATTTAATTAATCAATTTGACATAATTTATGTAAACAATTTCCTACTGGTAGCCTTTGGGTTTTTCCCCATTTTTAACTATTATATAAAACTTCTCAGTGAAAATTTTGGACATTAAAGTGTTATATAGGAAAACATGAGGTGCCAGTGGCAACAGAGTTGGCAGGAGTATGTCTAGAATAACAATGGCTCTTCTGTCACACATGACACAGGTTTCCCCTCCCAAACTGTTGAAGTTTGGGTCTAAGAATGCACTTAGAGGGAGTCAGCTGGCATCATAAGGCTTTGAGATGGGTGATATTTGTCCTCTAATAAGGATCAAAATGGCGGTTTGCTAGAATCCTATGTGGACACATAGTGTCCTAAGAGATAAGCTTTCCTCCTTGAATGCCTTTACAGTAGAGAGTCACAAGATTAGTGTAACATTTCAGAAAACACCTTGGAAAGCCATAATGTATGAAAAACAAAGGGTCAATAAATATATTAAAATGCTTTGACCTCATAATAGTCATGTAATTCCAGTTAAAACTAAAATGAGATGCCCTTTTCGACATGTCAGATTAACACATTCAAATAAGAATCACAATACCCAAAATTGGCAAGGGTATAAGGAAAGAAAATAATACTCTTATATTGTATACAGGGGAGAAATTGGAGGGCAATCGGCAATATGTATCAAAAGATTAAAAATAGTGAAACCCAGAAATCTAATTCTAAGAATATTTCTCAAGATAAAAATCACATCAGTGTGCAAAGATGCCCTATATTTCATAAATTCTAAGGTGTACATTTTTCATTTGGACATCTCTGAAATTGGAATATATCTTCTCATTGATGGTGCCTTACATTTTATGAAATCCTCTATGCACAAGAGTGTTCTCAAATTTTGAAATAACCCAAAAGTCTGAAAATAGAAACCTGGTTAGTTTGTGGTATAGTCATAGAAGAGAATATTTTGAGAAATGCCATAATATATCATTGAGAAAATTAGGGAAAGATTACTAAGTAATATACACGTAGTATAATTATTTGTTAAAGGTATGGTATGGTTATTTCTGTTCCAGCGATTCATGTATCTGTGTATGCATAAACATATATGTGTGTGTTTATACATTCATAGAAGAAAATCCTGACTAAAATGTTATAGGCATTATTTCTATATGGTGGAATTGTAGGCAATCAAAAAAATTTTTTGTCTTGGCTCATCTGTTTTTCTATAATGGCTACATAACACTTGTGGGAAGGATGTTTGTGTGAAAAACAAAAATATTTATTCTAGGTAATTTTAATAGCCAAAAGACATAAATTAGACAAAAAAAATTTTAAGAGCTTATTTTCTTTAAAACCCAATTTAAATTTAATTTAAAAATCTTAAACTGCTTACATAGGTCAAGAGGCCTGTATAAATATAATTTGATATTTAAAGCACATAATCATGCAAGAACAATATGCCCAGACCAATATTAGTATCATTTAATGAGGTTTTAGAACGAGGCAAACACTGAGCTAGATAATTGTCTCAATTATCCCCCAAACCTGTGAGGTGAGAAGAATGACCTCAACTTATAAATGAAGAAACTGAGGTTCAGAAAGAGGAAAATAACTTGACTGGAATTGTACACCCTCACACCCTACGTCCAAAAGCTACCAACTGAATCTATGTGGGTGGTCACAATGGCACAGGGGCATCTAAAGCAGACTCCGTGCTGAGCATGGAGCCCGATGTGGGGATCCATCCCATGACCCTGAGATCACAACCTGAGCTGAAACCCAAGAATCCATTGCTTAACTGACTGCACCATCAGGCACCCCTGCCCCTCTACCTTTTTTTTTTTTTTTTTTTTAAAGATTTTGTTTATTTATTTGAGAGAGAGACAGAGAGAGAGAGCATGAGAGGGTAGAAGGTCAGAGGGTGAAGCAGACTCCCCATGGAGCTGGAGCCCGATGTGGGACTCGATCCCGGGATTCCGGGATCATGACCTGAGCTGAAGGCAGTCGCTTAACCAACTGAGCCACCCAGGTGCCCCGCCCCTCTACCTTTAAAATTGGAAGGGGAGGTGAATCATGAGAGACTATGGACTCTGAAAAAAAATCTGAGGGGTTTGAAGTGGCGGGGGGTAGGAGGTCGGGGTACCAGATGGTAGGTATTATAGAGGGCACGGATTGCATGGAGCACTGGGTGTGGTGAAAAAATAATGATACTGTTATGCTGAAAATAAATAAATTTAAAAAAATATGATGCAGTATCCTGAATAAGCTTCACAAAAGGAAACCTGATCATTTGCGTTGTTTATAAAGCTGATATTACAATTAAAAAAAAAAAAAGAATGGGGCAAACCCTGAAGGGAAATAGGAATTGATTAAAATTCTGAAAATTCCACACCCACATCTTAATTTACCTCTAAAGCTAAGGTAATTAACTCTTAACTCAAAGGGAGGAACGGCTTAAATGCCTAGGTAGCTCCAAAGGGACTTGTCTTTCTTCTTGTGCGATTCATTGGTAGTCTAAATCTAAAATGAAGTGTGTAAAAATTACAATATAAGATTGTAGATGAGAAATATGAGATTCTAGATGAATCCCTGTATATAGTACATTATGGGCAATTGAAGAAATAGGGGGCGATTTGACTTGTGGCTTAAGATTCAGACCTAAATGCCGATAACGAGGCAACTGTAGAATCTTGTTTCTCTGCCCCAACTGTCCAGGACCTGGTGGTTGGGGCGCAGCTAACAGACTGGATTACTCTTACGATGACTTCTTGGACTCTGTGCAAGAGACACCCACAGGTGTCGGCAAAGCCAGATCTTCACGAATTAGAAGAAGTGCCCCATTATCGAACCACAAAATTAAGTTAGTTTTTAACATCACAGGTAAGGAGAGACTGAAAAAAAAAATATATCATGTGACGTTCTTGGTGGGAGACCTATTTTGCAAATTTACCATTTGTCATCGTTCTTAGTAAAGAGTCCTGGAACTGAAAATGAGGGAGAACGCAATCACCCAAGTTTTGTCATTTTTTGCAATTTAATATCACAGATGTATTTTATGATTCTCGCAGCAACAGACATCCTGCTTTGTACTCATCTTGGCATGACACACTAAGGCATGTTTTTAAAAAGCAAGAATTTACAGAAAGTTATACATGCTGTAAGGAAGAACTTCACAAAAAGGTGACGTAGATCCAGCACATGAGAGAAGGATTAAAACAAATTGCATTGTTCTTAGTATTACCCCTATACTAGTTGCTCAATAAGTAGTGGTTGAGTGTCAGTTTATTTTTCCTGGAAGATTTTTAATATGCCAATTCTTTTTGGTTAAAAAAAAAAAAGACACTAACTACAAATGGTTTTCTGAAACACCATGTTGTGTGTGTTATGTTTTATTTCGTCTTGTTTTTATCTCAGCTAGTGTGCCATTGCCCGATGAAAGAAATGATACCCTCGAGCTGGAAAATCAGCAACGACTCATTAGGACTTTGGAAACCATTACAAATCAACTGGAAAGGACCCTCAGTCAGGAACCCATGTATTCCTTCCAGCTTTCATCTGAAATTCTGGTAGCCGACAGCAATTCATTAGAGACAGAAAAGGCTTTCCTTTTCTGCAGACCAGGCTCGGTGCTGAGAGGGCGTATGTGTGGTAAGACTTTTCCCTGAAAAAAAAAAAAATTATCTGGCTCATAAGTGGGTCAAATGAGATGAGTAGAGCCGCCTTACAACTATACTAGGGTATTGAAATGAAACATTGTGCGAATGTCGTGTGGTTGTTCTTCTTATTATTTTGTCTCAGGAATCTAAGTAACCACCATTGTTCAGGACAAGAAAACTATTTCAGGTAAGGGACTCAGATCTTGGTTTTATTTCTAGCACTTTAGAGCTCACAACTTTCAGCAGCATCTCCAGTGATAAAGACTGATCCTTTTTGACCACTTCCATAGGCAGGCTGAGCCCCTCTCTTGTTTAATTCTGTTTAGCAACTCTGTGAAGTGCTATTACTACTAAGCCCATTTTACAGATGGCAGAACTGAAGCCAGAGAGGCGAGGAGCTTACTCAGGAAGTCTTACCCATTAAGACAGTAGATTTCCAGCTTAGTAGCCAGTGCCCAGTTCACATGGTATAACATCACCCACTTTAAGGTGTAGCATTCAATGGCATTTAGCACATTCATGATGCTGTTCAACCACCACCAAACCATCACCACTGCCAAAACCGTCTCACCACCTCCAGAGGAGATCCCCGTTAACCAGTAAGCAACCACTCCTCATTCTCCTCACCCACAGCCCCTTACCGTTTAACCCAGACTGCCACAATCTGGATCAATTCCAGCCTGTTTCCCTAATAAGTCATGGTTTATAGATACGGGAGACTCCTCTAACCAAACTATGCTCAACTGAACCAAATGGTGTGAGTCTGGTGTCCCTATGGAGGTGTGGGATCTCCCCCCTTGCTTGGAAAACCTTCAACAGTACTTCTTGCTATTCCTAGAGCTCATTTGGGTGACTTGTTTCCTCCCTACGTTGTAAGTAAAAATTAGGAATCATCTTGGTCAGTGTTCCGTGTTTCTCTGTCTGGCCTTCAGACCACCTGTGTCAGCATCCCCTGAAGGGCTTACCAAAATGCATCCTGATTCAGGCCCCAGCCCAGGACTAATACATCCGATACTTTGGGGGGCAGGGCCTTGGCATCTGAATTTTTAGTAAGTTTCCACGTAAGTTTTACATACTTTATCATCAGAATCATACGTGCTGATTTCAAGTACCCTCTCTGTACCAACACTAACTTTGCTCACATCCTTTCTGTGGGTTTAACATTCCACTTTGCTCTCAGAAATCCTGAGTCACTTCAAGCCTGCCAAGTAGTAGACCAAATCTCCAAGGAAGGAAGGTCCTACCTGTTTCCTCAGAAGCCCTGGGTCTCAGGATGTCTCAGACTTGCCTTCAGTGGACAGTAATTCCTATAAGCAGAGACAAGGCTCTACTTAACTCTCCTGGTTCAGACTCAGAACCTTCGGCTGGTTTTGTTTCTAGAAATGAGGCTGTAATAGACAAGCAATCAGTTTCATACGGGAACTGTTCAGAGGAATCACTAAGAAACTGTTCTTCCTATCTTGAAGCCTCAAATTAATCTATGTTCATTGTTTTATTCCTTCCCTACAGCAGCCTTTTTTCTTTGTTAGCTGTGTATTTCCCAGGACGATCTGGTTTCATACATGCTTTAAAGCTCCTATCACACAAGCCCTAATCTTGGTCAATAAGGATTTGCATTTTCTTAAAAAGAATCTTACTGTTTGTTTCTAGGAATACATTTCTGGAAGGTTTATCTTGTGAGGAAACCTCTGACAGTAAGACTTAACACAGAAACAATAGTACTTGGAAGCAGGCTTTATTATTTTCATGTCTTTAGGAAGAAGGAAATTAAATGTCTTCTGTTTCCATAGTTTACTGGTTTCAGTGTTTTCTGTTTTCTTTTCAGTCAATTGCCCTTTGGGAACTTATTATTCTCTGGAGCATTCTGTCTGTGAAAGCTGCTTGCTTGGATTCTATCAGGATGAAGAAGGGCAGCTTGAGTGCAAACTCTGTCCAGCTGGGACTTACACCGAGTATCTCCATTCAAGAAGCATCTTGGAATGCAAAGGTAATGATCTAGTGCACATTTTGACAAGAAACCTAAATTTTGTCTTCACTTATGAAGTCTAAATGGCAAACAGGATGAAATAAGAGTATCACTATAAGCAAGTTCATTGATTGATTTTTTTTCTTTTAGTTTTAAATTATTATCTCAGTGTTTTCCTCACATTAAAGAAGTCTGTCTCCTCCCCCCACCTTGGCACATTCTGTTGCACTAAGTCAAACTCCACTGCCAATAATTCTAACCCACATTTTTAAAAAATATTTATTTAATGATTTATTTGAGAGAGAGAGAGAGAAAGAAATCACACAGAAGTGGGAGGGCCAAAGGGAGATGCTGATCATGGAGTCTGACCTGAGGTTTGACCCCACAACCCTGATTTCATGATCTGAGCAGAAATCAAGAGTCAAATGCTTAACTGACTACACCACTCAGGCACCTCAATTCTAATCTGCATTTATCAAGTAATGTAGTTTTTTTTAATCAACTCTCAAATTAATTGGTGGAAAGTACTTTCATAACACTTAGCAACCATGAGTTTGCTTTAATAATTTTTTTTGTGAGAATAGTATTTGATAACAATGAGATCAACTCTCCATTTATTTGGAAATTAATAACTACAGGTACACATGCATGTATTCTTGCTACTAAAATACTCAATACTTTCCAAACATTTGATTATCATTCAATAAACATTTCTGATGGAAACGTTTTCTTTCATGATTAAAGTTACAATAAGATATACCTGAGGGGCACCTGGCTGTCTCCATCACGAGAGCATGGACTTTTCATCTTGGGGTCATGAGTTTGAGCCCCATGTTGGGTATAAAGATGACTTTAATAAATAAACTAACAAACTTTACAAAAAGAGATACACCTAAAAGAGGGAATTTCAGAACTATGCCCCTTGCTGTTGTTACAAATGTAGATGTGATTGCTTAATGACAGTTACAAACTTGAGAGCCTTGCTAGCTGATTAGTAGAAGTAACCAAAAATGCTAACATTGAGCATCATTTGGAGAACAAGGGCAAAAGGAAAGTAGTGCCCTGGGGGTTGAGGATTCTGGCCCTCGTCCCGCTCTCCCACAGAACCATTGCTATGAACCTTAGAAAGTTGCTTATCTCCCTGGGCCTCATGCTAAGACTACTTTTACTTTTTACTCCGCCAGCCCTCCGATGGGGTCTGTAGGAGGAGGACAGAAGAAGTCCAATTTGTAGAGCGACGAAGGTGCCTTATAGTTAATTAATGAGGCTCTCACCCAACTTAAGGTTTTGTTTCCATTACTCCAGAGAACTGAGTGCAAGCTGAGAACTCATACAAGTTCCCCTGCATACAACTTGTTCTTGTGACAATACCTTTCTGAGGTGAAATTTCTAACTTCACTCAGAAACCATTTATCGACACTTACGTAATAACGAAGTTTCGTAATAATGAAAGTGACTGGAAATCAGTCTAAAATTTATTAGGACTGAGAAGCAGGCAGCAGTCTAAAATACAATCTTTATGCTTAGAGTTCTTTGTCTCCTAGATTAATTAAAATGCAGAAAACCCTCTCCCAGCCAGTGTTAGTTTTGTATAGCTTAATGTCATCATTCTTAACCATAGTACATTTTTCTTTTCAGCTCAGTGCAAGCAAGGCACCTTCTCATCAAACGGACTTGAGACTTGTGAATCGTGTCCCCTGGGCAGTTACCAGCCAGCATTTGGTTCCCGGAGCTGCCTCTCATGCCCAGAAAACACTTCCACTGTGAAGAGAGGAGCCGTGAACATTTCTGCTTGTGGAGGTTATCAAAGCCTTAGACACTGATATTTCTTCTAACCCCATAGATTCTATGCATGGAGGAGTGGAATATTTTCAGCAAAACCATGTATCTCCTGTATGCAAAGAATGTAAATAACTGTCTTTTCATGGAGAGTTTCCATGTACTCAGCCAGTCAATGCTTAAGTGTAAACACTCCCAATATAAACACTGCGTTAGTGCCTTTAGGAACACAAAAAAGGACAAGACTTGGTGCTAGTATTCAACATTAATAAACACATGGCTTCATGATAAGGTAGAAATGCATCTCACCTAGGAACTTAGTCTCTTCCTTTCTAAAGTGAGGTCCTGTCTCAGGTTCCTTGAAACTCTAAAAAGACATTTTATGAATTACGATTTTCATTTCCTACAGTTTGCAGGGTTTGTGAGTGGCTGTCCCCTCTTGGCTTCCCTTTGGAATGATCTGTACATTTACCTCAGCATTTTTAAAATGCTAAAGCCTAGTCTCCACTCCAAGATGTTCTGACTTAACTTGTCTGGTTTTCTTTTTAAGTTCCCCTCCAGAGACTCTAAAGTAACAGGGTAAGTTGAGTATGACTAATTTCAGATCTAAAATGTTAGCACGAAGGGCTTAAAAACACAGATTGCTGGGTCCCACCCCTGGAGTGTTTAAGTGGGCAGGTCTGGTGTGGGGCCCAAGAATGTATATTTCTAACCAGTTCGCAAGGGATGCTGCTTCTGCTTGGTCCAGGGACCGTATGTTGAGAACCACAATAGACAAAAAAAGAT
Organism: Mustela erminea; assembly: GCF_009829155.1. NCBI lineage: Eukaryota > Metazoa > Chordata > Mammalia > Carnivora > Mustelidae > Mustela > Mustela erminea. The sequence continues at coordinate 22,277,600 of NC_045625.1, forward strand.
TAGAATTTCAATTTTCAAATATTTCTAACATCCCTGCTAAGTACAGTTTTCCAGGGCAGTGAAAGTTAGAAGATGTAAACAAAATGAAAAGGTGAAAGCTTAAAATGGCCTTGAAATTAGGGTTGAGAGTCAAGGTCATCCTGCTGCCAGGAGCACCAAATTCCACGTACTTTGCCAAGTCAATGGAACTCAATTAAAAATAAAAAGTTGTTGGCCTACCTCTGCTATATCACTGGGAACAGAACAAACATGCTGGCTGAAACATGGCTTTTTAAAAATTATGTACCCTCCACTTCCTCTGCACACTTATTTAAAAACCTAAGGTCTATGGCTATCTGAAAATTAGAAAACTGTTTCCTTATTGAAAAGCAATGTTTTTAAGAAACCAATCTGTTGGCTCCCCATTTCTTTCAAGCTGCACACACACACACACACACACAGCCTCATTGTACCCCCAGTCATTTATACCTGTGCATCCAGTTAAAAACAAATTCCCAGAAAACAACTGTGTCGGACATTTTTGTATGATCCTGGGAGGGGAGTGTCCAGCATTGCGTCTTGGGAGATATAGTCCTTGTAAATGAGTGCTGTAGGGAGAAAATGGGGAAGCCTCAAAATTATCTCAATGTAGTAGGATCACAGTAGGTAAAAGTCTGTTAGACCTGAGGAATCAGGCAAGCAGTAGTCATTAACCTGATGTTTCACTGAAGAGAAGAGATTTAACTAAGACCTGATTGAGACTCATAAACCATGTCTGTTGTGTAATACCAAGTTTGAGGGTTTTTTTTTTTTAAATTAAAAGGCAAATAAGGCTCCACATTACGGTTGAAATAAATCTACCAGAGACTCTTATTATGTCAATATACAGACAAAATTTTGAATTCTGGAAGAAAGTCTGTAGTGAAAATTCTTTCTCTTTCTCTTCCTCCAACCACAAAAGTAACTAGGATTTTACAGTAAAACAAATTCATAATTGATGATTTTTCCCTTTAGCTTCCCAAATAAGCCTTGAGGTTTGTTTAATACCAAATTACTCCAATTAAGTAATTCTGATTCCCAGAAAGTCTCTAAACTTCGGGTAACTGCTGTATTTCTCCTAATATATTCCTAGCACAAATTTAACCACATTTTCTTGTCATGAGTGAGTTGGAAACAGCAGCACTCAGCACTCTCTCCTGTGGTATTGAAAAAATACCATTTTACTTTAAATGTATATGTATATGTGTATACACACATATATATAAGGGACTGTCTAAAACAGTCCCTTATATATTTTCTTAGTTTTATTTATTTTTTGAAAATTTTCCTAGCTTTAAACTTCCTTCCTTTTGTTTTTCTTTGTAGTGATTTATTTTTATGTGTATGTTTATGGTTTACCTCACTTTTTACTAAGGTATCACTTTTTGCATTGTTTAGCATGTGGAACTTTAATCAACACAGCTGCTATATTTAAGTTTGTTTCTATATTAAAGTAATATATATTTCATGCCTTTCATCTTTTATCACTACTTAGGATATTAAATATCTGTGGGTCTGTTGTGATAAACTCAAGAGTCTGAAATCTTTTGTTTTATTTTAATTAATTAATTAATTAATTAGAGAGAGAGAGCAGGGGCAGAGGGAGAGAGAGAGAATCTCAAGCAGACTCCCCGCTGAGTGAGGAGGTAGTACAGGGCTCGATCTCACAACCCTGGATTATGATCTGAGCGGAAGTTGAGTCAGATGCTTAATCAACTGAGCCATACTGGCATCCTAGAAATCTTTCATTTTTTAAAATGACTTTTATCCAAAAGATAAGTCCCATGAATTATTTTTTGGTGATGGTATTGTTTACACCTGGTCCTGTAGGAAAAGGAAAGATGATTGCTGAGCCAAGATGGCATTTCTTACCCTAACCCTATAGGATGAAGTTAAAAAGAGGCTTAGGACAAGAGTCTCTGACCTTTGAATTTGTCTTAGGAAACCTGTTGGAAAAGGCAAAATTCACTATATGTTATCTTTAACACTGTCAGGGAACAGACATGTGAGATTACATTTTTCCCAGTCATTTCAAGGTACTGTATTTAATCCTATTTTAATATCCTTTTTGGAATACTTAGATTTCTCCCTCTCTCTCATGAGTGGAAGAAATTAAAAGGATTTTGTCCCATTTTTATTGACTCAGAAACCATAGTTTCTTTGGTCAAAATTCAAAATGAAACTTTCTCCCCTCTCTTCTTAGGAAAATAAACCATCAGGAACTGCCCCTGTATACGTGCATCTATGTGTATTTAATACATATTATATACTACAGATAATGCTATTATTATTTGTGGTATGTTATGTTTACACATACATATGCTCTATGTGTCTGTGTATATTTACTGCATATGTAAATTTTCTGTATGTGTAAATCATGCATTAAGTGTTGATTGTCCAGTCCTAGAAAGTATATTTCTGATGACAGCTGTCTTCCCTTGGAATATAATTTAAGCTAATTTTCACATAAAAATTTATATCTTTCTATGTCAAAACACAAAGTATAGATATTACAACATAGTGTTCACTAACCACCTTGACGATTTTTAATCTTAAGATTTTATTATTACTTATTAGCATAATTTTTGGCATTCTGACAGTTTTCTAGAGGTATAGTCTTTCTCTTTTTGAGAGTAAGTTTGTGCTGAGCAAATTTTATGTGCAAAACAATTTAATTCATCATAGCATCTTGGTTTCATTGACAGAATTTGTATTTTTACCTTATCATACACACTCATAGATACTCTCTCAAACCAAAGTTTTATGCCTTTACCAGTAGAAAATCTATGCTTCCAGTTAACTACTTTAATTAGCTGTTGGGAGTTACCTTTTCCTACTAGGTAATCATTTTTTTTGAAACTTGAGATTCAGAAAACCCATTTTAAACTCAGCAACTTAGAGTATGTTTGTGCAAACCTTTGTCTGGAACTCTGAAATCTAACAACGAAGAATTGGTTAATTTATTGTTAGTGAAACAAATATACTTACAAAGTTTTAGGGTCACCTGGGTGACTCAGTTGGTTAAGTATCTGCCTTCCACTCAGATGATGATCTTGGGATGATCTTGGGTCCTGGGATCAAGCCCCAGGTAGGGCTTCCTGCTCAGTGGGGAATCTGCGCTTCGCCCTCTCCCTCTGCCTCTCCCCCTGCTTGTGCACTCTCTCTCTTTCTTAAATAAATAAAATCTTTTAAAAAATGTTTTTAAGAAAATTTTAAGTATCTTGTTCATAACAAGTATGACAAGTATCTTGTTTGACCAAGATACTTACAGTTTAAAGTTTTAATATAACAAACGTAACCAGAAGAAATAACGTTTTTCTATATAAGCATTAATATCTATGATATCTTCTGCCATCTCTTGATTTGACTCCTGACTTTTTGTCAGTGATATAAAAGAGCACTTTTGCAAAAGATGTGGCTGCCTGTTTTTCCTTAAAAACTTTGATCTAAACATCTTGAGATTACCACAAATGCCTTATTGTTTATTTAATGTTTATGGTCATGCCCCCCCCCCAAAAAAGATGCCATTATTTGGACTATCCTGCTCTGTTGAGCCTTGAGTGCATTTCTAAATTTTTCAGCCATATTGCTAATCATTTCTGCCAAACTAATTTTTATTAAAAATCCAAAGCCTACGTGATAAATATGCCGAGATTCCCAAATAGCTACTTCTTTGTGTTCTATCTTCTATGTTTAAATTTATGCAGACAAGTCTTAACAGTTTTAGTGGTTTTCTCCATTCATAGTGGTTTAAGGGCTCATGTAGATGACACCAGTTCGCACAAGGAAAAGAACATGTTGAATTCATCTTTGGGTCACAATCTAAAATCCCAGCCCAGAGATGTAGTCATGACTGGTCCGCCTCACTGTAGCTATGACAGATGCAACCAAAATTTATCAAAGAAAATGCAGGTTCATGTTATGTTTGAAGCTATTTCTTGTTTGGTTAATATTCTACCAATTATTAGCAAGAGAATTTCAGATTTGGTTAAGTCACAGTATTCAACAGGATGTTGTTAATAAAAAGCATGTCTAATACAAAATAACATTAAAAGGTTTAAAAGTTAAAAAAAAAAAAGGCCCTCTTCCCCGTACAGAAGAGACAACAACACAGAAGAAATAAAATTTTTGACAAACATGAAAAAAAAAACTTAATTTATCATGGAAATGCAAGTTAAAATAACAGTGCAATTCTATTTTTCACTTTCAAATGGAAAAAAAACGTATTTAAATGATCATTATCAGTAATCAGTATGCAGTAAGAGTAATTCCATATATTACTAATGGGCCCATAAGTCAGAACCATTTTTATTTATTTATTTTTTGATGATTTGACATATATTATTGGCTTTAAGTTTCCTGTCATCTTTAGATCTATAGGTTCAACTACTCATATTCATCGTTCAAATTCAACTGTTATCCCTAAGAAATAATCAGAGTTTTTTATAGGGTTTATGCAGAAAATTTTATGGTCAGCATTATTTATAATAGCTAACAAATACAAACACCTAAATGTCCTGTAGTAGAGGAAATGTTAGCTCAATCATGTCCTGTCACTGACATGCAATATTTTCCTTTTATGAAACACCATGTTATTTAACAGTTTGTGGAATGCTGAGGATATAAAGTGGAAAAATCAGAATACAATATTACTGAATTCAAATTTTTATTGAGTTAATATGTGTTGTTAAGAGAGGAAGGAAACAGCAGAATGTTTATCTGATGCAATAAAATAGTATAGTTATTAAATATGTGCCAGAGAATATATCAGCAGTTCAGTAGCTTTCTTATAACCGAGGGTTAATGTACCTCTATTGAAAGTAAAATATGTTGTTTGGACTTACAAATGATTTTTTACCTTTGCAGTACCTTGTCCAGTAGGAGAATTCTCTCGTTCTGGATTAACGCCCTGTTACCCATGTCCACGAGACTACTACCAACCCAATCCAGGGAAGTCCTTCTGCCTATCTTGTCCCTTTCACGGAACTACAGCCACCAGTGGTACCAGGTCCATCGCAGATTGCTCCAGTAAGAAGAAGATGCTTCATTTCTTATGTAATCCCACGTGTTGGAGACCTGTGTTTGTCTCATGGTAGCTTCAACTATGAGTATTGCTATTTTCTGTGGATTTGGATGTCTGGTCATTTGAGGCCTTTTTGATGACAGTAACTCAATGATTCTTACTTTGGGTACATTGAACTTGATAACTGCCCAGTTTCTTTCTGAGAGTCTAGGATTTAATGATGTATCCTATCCATCTCTATGCTCTTTTTTTCACTATTCCTAATCAAAATATATGTGACTTTACCTACTCTGAGAACTAGAATATTGACCGTAGTATTTAGGTAGAATTTACTTATAGGCAATAAATACCGCACACTAATACGGTTTTTCTAATGTTTTCTTATTAATCTTACTAGCTTTTGGCTCAACATTCTCAGCAGCAGAGGAAAGTATAGTGCCCCGTGCTTCTCCTGGACATATCAAAAAGAAGTATGAAGTCAGCAGTCAGGCAAGTCCCTTTTATAGTTATAGAATCTTCTCCAGTGAAGTGTTTGGAAAACACTCTGTCATTACACATGCTACACAGAGGAAAACTACCAGAGTTGAAACTTCAAGTAATCAAGTCTCAGAAACATTATCAATGAATAATAGTATTCACCTAAGAACTTTCTAAAAATGCACCATTGGAAGAGTTCTAACTACCAAAAATTGGGAATTCTCCCCAACAATGGCTGGCATAGAGAATGTGTAGATGTGGGAGCCTTTAAATTCACTAATAATTAGCACTTACCTCAAGCATAATCCATTATTTGAGTAAGAGGCATTTGGTTTAGCCAAAGGCCTTTTCTGATTGGCAGGAAGAGTTCCTCAATGTTTATGAAAATTATTTAAATTTTTTGTTAGAAAAAAAGATCATTTATTGGAATAATGTATGGATTTCAAAAAAACTAAGGAACATAACTCATGAACATAACTAAACTATTGTTTTTCTTAAAAAAAAAAAAAGACTACTAAAGACCAATTACTTTGGTAGATTCAGCCATTACTCTGCATAGACCTAACCCAATGTCAAGATGAATTCTTTGGCCCTAAGTATTTTTAAGGAGGATAATAAGGTTGTATTTCTTATTTCAGCTTCCAGCCATCTTGTCCAAACATATTGACTTGTAAGGGCCTTGTAAATCATATTTGAAACTGAGCCTAGAAGACAAAAATTTGTAAGAACCCATAGAGCAGTAACTCCCAACCCTGGAGACATAATAGAATCCACTAGGCAACTTTAAAATATAATGATGTTCAGATCCCAACCTCAGAGATTCTGATTGAGCTGGTCTGGGGTGGGGCCCTAGCCTTTCTACTTTTAGAGCACCTCAAAGCACCTCAGATGGTTTCTAACATGCAGCCAGCATTTAGAAACACTTCAGAATGTCACTCAAGAGTAAGATATATTCTTTGTGTCCGTATATGGCGGGCACCAATATTATGCAGGCAGTGGTCCAGCTAGCTTGAGTGAACTCACCTGGAAACAGGAACCACCTGTCTAGTGCTGCAAACCTTCAAACTCCCTACTCAGGATCGCTTTGATATGATTGGAGTGTTTTGTCTCTGATAGATTTCTTTTTGCTACCCGTAGGTTTTCCATGAATGTTTCTTGAACCCCTGCCGCAATAGTGGAACCTGCCAACAGCTTGGAAGTGGTTATGTTTGTCTCTGTCCACCTGGATATACAGGTAACAAAGAAGAATGCAAATTTTAGTATATTTTTTCGATAAAATCATTGTGACTTGCACATCAAACTTTGAAACACTAAAAATGAACCCTGTGAGTTAAATACACTGGACTATGTCAGTGCACAAAAATTTGGTTGAACAAGATAAAACAAGGTGAAAAAACGTGTGCATATCTTACAAATAACAGTTTTCCTTTCACATTTTGGAGGAAGAATCAAGAATCATCTTCTCTATGGAAAAAGTCATATCATAACTCACAATTTAAATAGGAATACAGTTTCAGAGACCATGACCAAGGTTCCATTCTAACACAAATTAAATGTATGATGTGATACCCAACATAGAACGGGTTGTCCAGCATAAATATTTTTAAACAAACTCCAGTTTCTCTCATTGGCTTCACATTAGTGGAAGTTCCTATGAATAGCTATGATTTGTTGCTCCATTTCTATCTTTCTGGAAACTGTTCCTGGAAAAACAATATGGTTTGAACTTGGTTATGTAGAAATTTTGCAAGAATTATATTTTCTTGTAGTGTAATTCACATTCCAGTTCAGTTCAGAAATATAATTTTTGAGGGGGAAATGACCTATATCTTAAAATTACAATTTATTTCAAGTAATAGTTCACTATTTTCTCTTAGAAATAGTTTTTGCCTCTTTTTTTTTGGCTTTTGTACAGCTAACACAAAATGTCATTTCAATGAGAAAGATAGTATTAAAATAAAAGAATTCACCACAAAATGAGCAAAAGGAGAATTGGAAAAGGAATGTAGCCCAGGGCTATCAAGAATATTCTACTTGGGACGCCTGGGTGGCTCAGTTGGTTAAGCGACTGCCTTCGGCTCAGGTCATGATCCCAGCGTCCTGGGATCGAGTCCCACATCGGGCTCCTTGCTCAGCAGGGAGCCTGCTTCTCCCTCTGCCTCTGCCTGCCATTCTGTCTGCCTGTGCTCACTCTCTCTCCCTCTCTCTCTCTGACAAATAAATAAAATCTTAAAAAAAAAATTCTACTTATTTCAGCTTACTTATATTGTATATGTATGTGTCTCAATTTTTGTAAAATTTTTTGTCCTGACATTCCATAAGGAATAATGGATCTTGTCCTAGAATTTTATAAGCAAGTGGTGGTCGAGAAAGGGCATAATTTAGACAATATTTCTCAAATTTTTATGTGCATCAGAATCATCTGGAGGGCTTCTTAAAACAGAGTGCTAGACCCTCACCCAGAATTTGTGACTCTAGATCTAGGAAAGTTTTGATAATTTGCATTTCTATCACATTCCCAGGTAATTGCTGATGCTCTTGGTCCAGGGGCCACACTTTAAGACCCCCTGGTGTAGAGGAAAAACATGGGCTTCTGGCAGAGCTAGCCCACAGATAGCTTATATGCACTGTATTAGAAGACATGTCCCCCTCGAGGACACTTGGCACATGCACTGCTATCTGGCAGGACTTAGCCCCACTCCTACTCCTCAGCCACATGGCCATGATCACAAGTATATATGACCCTATATTTTTCACTTTGGAGTTAAACTAATTTTATGTTCCCAGGTCTTCCCCTGCCCACCAACTTCTAACGTGGGATATTCTGCTCTCTTTTATGTATCCTTATAAGTATATCTTTTCTTTTTTTTAAGATTTTATTCATTGATTTATTTGAGAGAGAGCGAGTAAGCGGGGGAGGGACCAAAGGGAAGGAAGAGGGAAAAGCAGACCCACTGCTGAGCATGGAGCCTGATACAGGGTCCAGATCCCAGGACCCTGAGATCACAACCTGAACCAAAACCAAGAGTCAGAAGCCCAACCTACTGAGCCACTCAGGCTCTCTTCCTTATAAGGATACCTTTTAAAAGATTTTTATTTATTTGAGAGAAAGAGAGAACAGGGCAGGGTATCAGAGGAGGAGGGAGTGAGAAAACCAAGAAGACTCCACAGTGAGCACAGAGCCTGACACAGGACTCAGTCTCATGACCTGAGATCATGACCTGAGCCAAAACCAAGAGTCGGATGCTTAACTGACGGTACCCGCTAGGTGCCCCAAGATATCTGGGGTCTCTAGAAAGAGTCAGTACTTTCACTAAAAACTTAGCTAGATGATAGCACTTAAGGAATTTTGCCCTTTCCTTCACCACTACCATCCCCTATAAATTCAGATTATTAAGATAATTACCTTTAAATGATCACGTTCTGTTCCTGTTGATCCTGCTCTTTGACTTCCTTCAGTATTTTGTTTGCATTTTAGGCTTAAAGTGTGAAACAGACATTGATGAATGCAGCTCACTGCCCTGCCTCAACAGTGGAATTTGTAAAGACCTAATTGGGGAATTCATTTGTGATTGCCCACCTGGTTATGCAGGTAAGAAGAAAGTTTCTCGTTTTTATAATATAAACCTTGGCATCATTAAAATTCCATTGCTAGAAATCAAAACCACAGTAAATACCACCTCACACCTGTTCAAATGGCTATCAGGGAAAGACAAGAGTGAACAGTGGTGGTGGGGATGTGAAGAAACGGGAACCCTTGTGCACTGTTGGTGGGAAGGTAAGTTTGGTGCAGCCACTATGGAAAACAATATGGAGGCTCCTCAGGAAATTAAAAACAGAACTACTGCATGATCGAGCAATTTTGCTACTGGGTATCTGTCCAAAGGAAATGAAATCATTATCTAGAAGGTTTGCTGATTGTAGCATTGTTCACAATAGCCAAGATATGGGAGTAAGCTTAAGTGTACCTCAGGGATGAATGGATAAAGAAAACGTGATTGAGTCACATGTAATGGAATATTATTCAGCCATAAAAAGAAGGAAATCCTGCCATTTGCAACAACATGGATTAAAATTGAAGGCATATGCTCAGTGAGATAAGTCAGACAGAGATAGACATATTGTATGATCTCACTTATATGTGGAATCTAAAAAAGGCAAGCCCATAGAAATGGATAGTAGAGGGGTGTCTGGGTGGCTTAGTCTGTTAAGCATCTGACTTTGGCTCTGGTCATGATCTTGGGGTCCTGAGATTGAGCCCTGCATTGGGCTCCCTCGCTCCCTCCCATTGGGCTAAGCAGAGGGTCTGCTTCTCCTTTCCCTATGACCCTCTTCCCCGCTTGTGCTCTCTCTCTGTGTGTCTTTCGCCATGTCTCAAATAAATAAATAGATAAATAAATAAATAAGAAATAGATAGTAGAATGGTAGTTGCCAGAGGCTGAGTGTGTGGGATTATTGGGGATATGTTTTTTGTTTTTTCTTTTCTTTTCTTTTTAAAGATTTTATTTATTTATTTGACAGAGATCACAAGTAGGCAGAGAGGCAGGCAGACAGAGAGGAAGGGAAGCAGGCTCCCCGCTGAGCAGAGAGCCCTATGTGGTACTTGATCCCAGGACCCTGGGATCATGACCTGAACTGAAGGCAGAGGCTTAACCCACTGAGCCACCCAGGCACCCTGGGGATATGTTTCTTAAGGGTACAAACCTGCAACTAGTAGATAAGCAAGTCATATTTAAGAACTCAGGGAATAAATTCAACAAAGAGGTGAACATTTAGCAAATAATATAAAATTTTTAAAATAGATCATACTTGTCACCCTAATTTTAAAAAAAGCTAGATAATCATAGTTATCATTTTCCATTGTATATTGAATGTCAGATTTCTTGCTAGAAAATTTTTGCAATAACTAGAATGAAAGAAAACATCTTATTTCAATGTATTTGGCAAAGAGGAAAGTTTTTCACAAACATATTAGCCACGATTTCTGATTGTTCTGCTGTTACACCTGAACAGCTTGCTTGAAAATATTCATCTAAAATTCCTTTCACGTTTCCTCCAGTTAAAATATTCTACAATTCCTTACAGGGAAGCTATGTGAAGAGAATATAAACGAGTGTAACTCTAGTCCTTGTTTAAATAAAGGAACCTGCATTGATGGCTTGGCTAGCTATCTCTGCACCTGTATGAAAGGATACACAGGTGAGATGTTTCCATTCTTCCTGCATTGTTGCATTGTCCTGAAAAGCACCGCAAATCACTACATTTTTAAACATTATATTATGTTTATGTTCATTTTCTGATTTTGTAACTGTGCTGTGATTAGCCAAGAGAAAGTCCTTATTTTTTAGGAAATTCACGCTGAAGTATTTTGGGGTCAAAGGGCATCAAGGGTGCAGTTACTCCCAAATAGCATAGAAAAAACTGTGTGTGTAAGAGAGAAAATGAGAGAGGGAGAGAAAAAGGAGACAGAAAGAAAAAGAGACATAGAGAAGACAAGAGTTTATATGCTAAGATAAACATTCAAGAAGGAACTGGAAATAAATAGATGCTAAACAATATGATAAGTATATCATATATATATAACCCACATATATAAAAAGTTATATATATGTATATACAATTTATAAAGAGAGAGTTCCCCAAAAAATGACCAGTGAAGGAAAAAGGCAATGTCAAAGAAACAGAGGAAAAAGCCAAGATCAAAGAAACAGGAAAATTTTGAACTAAATTTGCTAGTTTTTTTTTTTTTAAACATAGCCTCAATTAGATGTCTATTACGAATGTTAGTTTCAGAAAGACCTGAGATGAAAAGAGCAGATTATCCAAAACACAATCCTAAAATGCCTTACAAAAGCCAAAGTTCATTCAAGAGTGGATCTCAAACCAGTGTGAGAGGCCAGTAGTCCGGCCGCTTCCCTTCTAATCCTTCAGGAGCAACTTCCTCCTTCCCTTCTGATCCTTCAGGAGCAACTTCCTCCGGGAAGTGCACACTTCCATCTTTGTTTCCCAGGCGGGTTAACATTTGGGCTCTTTCTCACCCTCCCCCATCCCCAGGCCTGCACTGTGAAACGGAAGTTGATGAATGCCAGTCAAGCCCATGCTTAAATAATGGACTCTGTGAAGATCAGGTTGGGGGATTCTTGTGCAAATGCCCTCCTGGATTCTTGGGTACCCGGTGTGAAAAAAATGTGGATGAATGTCTCAGTCAACCATGCAAAAATGGAGCTACGTGTAAAGATGGTGCCAGTAGCTTCAGGTAAAGCCCTAAGTGTGGTCCTTTGCACTAATTTTATTTTCTCAACCATTCTGTCATTCTGCAGCCTTTATGGAGCGTTCCTTCAAGTCCCAAGTCAGCCACTCCCTAATTCTAGCCCAAGGATAGGCTGCGGTAGACTCTCCCTACCACCTGAGGTTCTGATTCACTAAGTCTGGAGTAGAGTCTGTAATTTTAAAATATATAGCCTATATGTTTTAAGCTCCCTAATGATTCTGATGCATGGCCAGATATGAAAACCACCGTTCTGTACTTGGGAAGTCATGAAAGATGAAAGAAAACACACTAACACAGAAATAAATACCAAAGCACTAGACAGAGCTCATCGTCAAGTGTCTTGTGTTTTAGCCAGAGTTGTTGCACAAGCCAACGTCAAAAGGAATTGTGCCATCATCCTGTCAAAGAGCCAGTGTACATTCTATATCTGTGGTTTTCAAACATTTTTTTTTTTAAGTTTAGTAACCCTTGGTTCATAAGAAATCTAACATGAAAACTAACCTTTCATGTTTGAAAACAGTAGTATTTGTAGAGGAGACATCCTTTGCCTTTCTGAGGCAGCTCTTGGGGTGCCGGGAGAATACAGTTTGAAAATCAACACTCTCCTTCATCACTGTCAAGTTGGCCCTATATTACATCCTGTTCCCCTCGCAGGGTCTGTAGCTTCTGCAGTAGGAACGATGGACTGGTCTTACTTGCAAAATCTTAGGAAACTTTATTGTCCTCAACATGCCACTGTCTGTGGAAGTTTATAAAAGTTAAAAGAAAGGGGCAAAAAAGTACCCAGTTGCAAAATTTCCCAGTCCTCTTGTGGCTCAGTGCCCTTCATTACTGTCCCCCAACAAACAGCCAGGGCACGATCCAGAAGAAATAGGCAACCGATTCTGCCAGTGAGACTTTCACTCTTGATGTGAAATCTTAGCAGTGTAGCTTCATCTTTTCGTAGGTTTTTTACATCTTCTGGCATATAGGTGCCTAACCACAGGCAATGAGAAATTTCCAGATAAACAACAAGCGTTCTAAATTCTCCCCAGAGTCAAAAACAATCGAATTATAAATTTGTCTAAGTCCTAACTAGAGGAAACATAAAGGTAAACTCTCTTAATTCAAAGGGAACGTTAGTTGTCACCAAAGTGAACCTATTTCATAGACAAGGATATTGGATTGCTAGAATATCAAACATAGGTGGATACAGATGAGTGAAAGTCTAGCTAAAATAGATTTGTCATCGAATACAGAGAACTCAGTAAAGAATCCCCTGCCCCTGATTTCAGTGTAAACGTGCTAATAACAATGTTAAGTAACATGTATGGGACAGGTCCTTTTTAATTAAAAAATATTTCAGGCATACAGAAAATTACCAAGAACAATAAAAATCACACACTCATCATGGTAATTATCAAACCTTAGCATCTTTCCCTATTAGATTCACATCTTTTGTTTTAAAGAAATACCTTCTAAAGATCGTTTTGGATTTCCCTCAAAACCCACACACACACACACACACACACACATTCTTCTTCCTCAGTAGTAACCATTGTTCTGAAGTTGGTGTATATCTTTTTCATTCAGACGTCATAGGTTGCTACATAAACAGTGCATAATATAGTTTTACAGTTACATAATAACTATTATACTACATACTTCCTTTTGCAATTTGGGTTTTATTTTTACTCAGCATTGTATGTTGTCAAGATTGATACATTTGGCTCTAGTTTATTTACTTTAACTGCTGATTAGTATTCCAGTAAAGGATTATACCATGGTTTATTTTCCCATTCTTCATAAACACATAGAATAAGGCTGTTATGAATGTTCACTACATGTGTCCTGTGCACCTGTGCAGTAAGTTCCTAGAGCACATAAGTCGAAATGGAATTACGGGTCCTGGGAATGCAAACCCTCAGCTTCCCTTGACATTGCCAAACTGTAGTTCTACTCACTATGTGAGATTTCCTGGTTCATGACACCCTTGTCAGCATTTGACATTATCAGATATATTGTCCATTCCGATGGGTTTAAATGGTGTGTCGCATACCACAGAGACTGTACAGCATCCTGATGAAGAACAAGGCCCTAGACTGGGTCTAAAATCCTAATCCACCACTTAGTAACAAGGAGACTTGGGCAGATTAACCTCTCTGAGCCACAGTTTACTCACCTGTAAAAGGGGAATGATAATAATGTTACCTCATTGTTATAAAGGCTGGTTTAATATATATAAAGCCTTTGGAACAGCATGTGAACTTCTTGTATTTTTTCCTAGCACTTCTTTGGGGGAAAGAAAATCCCAGTGTGTAAATAATTTGCCTGGACCAGAACCACTTCCTACTCTATTTTTGCTACACACTTCAGATACATATTGTCTTAAATAGGTTTAATTAAATGAACGTTAAAATAAAAGATAACCAACAGTTAAAGCACTTTCTTGATGTGGAAAATATGTTTCATCATTTCAGAGTTGTTTTACTCAGTTTTCCTAAATTAAAAACAAAACAAAACCCCAGTTCACCCATTTCTCCATCCCACCCCAACCCAGGCAACCACCTGTTTGTTCTCTGCGTCTATGAGCTTTCAGTATTCAAAGTTTTTTGAGACAGTGTTGTCATAAATGGGAGACAACTTTGTCTAATGCATTTCTATATGTTAGTAACATTCTGTTTCTTTCAGGTGCCAGTGTGCAGCAGGCTTCACTGGACCATATTGTGAAATAGACATCAATGAATGTCAGTCCAACCCATGTAGAAATCAGGCCACCTGTGTGGATGAATTAAACTCATACAGTTGTAAATGTCAGCCGGGATTTTCAGGCAACAGGTGTGAAACAGGTATATGTGAGCTCAGTGTTATTAATAACAATACTAAAAATAATGAGATCATAACAATGTCAATTTTTATCTGTTCTGAACACTGACTACATACCAAAAATGAGGCTAAGCCTTTTGTATTTATTTAATCTTTTTTTAAAAGATTTATTTATTTATTTGATAGACATCACAAGTAGACAGAGAGGCAAGCACAGAGAGAGGAGGAAGCAGGCTCCCTGCTGAGCAGACAGCCTGATATGGGGCTCAATCCCAGGACCTTGGGATCGTGACCTGAGCTGAAGGCAGAGGCTTTAACCCACTGAGCCACCGAGGCGCCCCTGTATTTATTTAATCTTGACCACCGTCCAGCAGACTAGTTACAATTATCCCCAATAGCAAAAGTGAGGAAAATGAAGCTCAGAGGGAAAATGGAGAAAATGAAATTTAGAAGAACTCTTCACCTTCTACATGTTTAGAAAGGACACTTGATATAGGAGCTCAGAGTCCATAGACATGTCTGAGAATCAGAATTAAGCTGTTTTCTCAGGGTGCTGGAGTCTTTTAGCTGCGGGACTTTTGTTTTCTTGAGTGGGGTATGCAGGATTGGGGCAGAGCTGAATTGCTCATGAAATAGGGATGAACAAGGGCCCTGAGTAGAGGTGGAATGTGTCCCTAGCAGTTACCTCCCCCTTTTCTCTTGAACCTTTAATTCCCCTGCTCTGCGGAGTCATTCCATCAGCATACAAACATGCATTAGTGTTTTCTGTCTTTATTAACTTCCCAATTCCACCTCTCCTTCCAGCTAGTTCCTATTTCTCTGATCCCTTACACTACTGAGTGCTTTCCCTATCTTAGTTACCCATTGATTCTTTTACTTAAAAGAATGTATGGTATATTTTGTAAATACTATATATTTTATGCTGAAACTACTTCCCATAAAATCACATTGACTGAAATGGACTTTTTGACAAAAGTTCTGCATATCTGCTGCTTACCTTAGACAATTGAAAAATGCCTCCCATGGTCCACACTCTTTTCTTATTTGTTGTAGACCAGTCTTCAGGCTTTAACCTGGATTTTGAAGTTTCGGGTATCTATGGTTACGTCATGCTAGATGGTGTGCTTCCATCTCTCTGGGCTGTAACCTGCACATTCTGGATGAAATCCAATGACACCAATAATTATGGAACACCGATCTCCTATGCACTTGAGAATGGCAGTGACAATACCTTCCTCCTGACCGATTATAATGGGTAAGCAGAAATGTCAGGAAAGCCATACTCTAGATCTTATCCAAGATAAGTTAGAACTGACACCAAGTTAGAACTGACACTGGGGTTGAGGGATAGAGGAGTAAGGGGGTCAGGTGCTCCAGGAGGACAGCAGAGTGACAATGGTCAAACAGAGCATCTGGACACGTTCTGTAAGAAAGCAAAGTTTCAATGATAGCACCTTATGCACGGACTGTGTTTTGCTATTTGCTAAGTGTTACTTCATTGATCTTTGCAGTGACCTGAGGAACTAGTTTTCTAGGTAGCAAAGCAAAGTTTCAGAGAGACTCAATGATTTTCCCCATGATTTTCTCCAAATCTCACACTCTCGGAGTGGTAGAGCTAAGTCGCAGACTCTGACTCTTAAAACCGACACTTTCTTTTATATATCAGAGCCTGCAGGGGTTCAAGGATTTCAGTGACATTATTGACCCATGGCAAACACATATATTAAATATGAACCCATCTGTAGACTCAGGTATAAGAGCTGATGTTTATTTCTCTTTGGATCGATTAATTCACCTGCAGGCCTCCATCTCTCTGGGCTGTCAGAAAGGTCAGTCTCAGTTGTTACCCTCCTTCCTTCTCTACTGAGTGCTTTTCCTATCTTGGGTCCTCACAGCTTGTTGGAAAATCACAGAGTCTTGCTAAAGAGCCACAGACTTAGCCAGGATTTCCATCACTGGCCCTCAGTCCACACTGCTTATCACTAGGCTATGAACTGCCTCAGCCTCTGTGGGCCCCTCAGAATCACAGCTCTTTGCCACATGAAATCCTGACCTTCAGTCGAGACAGACTCTGTGGTGCCTTTTCATCTCAGATCTACCCAAATTCCTCTCCTGTTGCTACAGGTTAGGGTACAGTCCCCACTGAGCTCTCTTGCCTCTCCTCAGTCCATGGGACTCTCACTGTTCTGATGGAACTCTCCCCATCCTCAAACCTTATCCTTAGTGGACCTGAGCTTTCAAAAACAAAATCCAAGAAATTTGCACAAACCTCCCCTGAGGCAAAATACATATAAAGAGAGAGCTTGTTACCTACTTGAATAGGGAAGGAAAATGGGAAAACACAAAGGGTAAATAATTAGTATTATAAAAAGACCATATTTTCCAAAACATCTATGGATAAGGACTAAGAAGATATGGAGAGAGGTATTCAATGAATTCTTATCTTCCATATCGATTTTCCCCATTTTTTTCCTTTTTCTCCAGTTGCTTTTGAAGATATTTCATTTCAAACTGCTTAGTATTTTTGACATTCCCCAAAGTGACATAGTTGTTGGAACCCTCTTTTTGTTGGTCATCTTTGTTTAGTTCCAATTATCTTTGCCTTTGGATTGACATACTTCGTCTGCCATGTGACTGCTTTGGCAACCCAGAGACAGAACTCACTTTGTATGAGACCTCTGAAGTTTGTTCCTGGTCTTAGGAAAACATCTTTTCCAAAGGAAAGAAACCAGTCTGATGTTTGTGCAATTCTCTTCCCATTCCATTCTAGACAGTTGGTAAATTATCTCAAGTTGGATCAACTTCTCTCATTATCCTAAGACTTTTTCCTACCCCATCATGTCTAAGAAGCATTAACTAATTTTCAGTGAACCCCAATAAAGTGTAATTTATAAGTCAACTCTACCTCTATGAACTATGTGCAAATGGAGAAAAAGAAGTAATGGTTTTCCTCAAAACGCTTTCTATACAAAAAAAGAAAGAAAAAGAAGGAAGAGAAGAAAAATAGTAATGTGCCCCATAGATGAGAGTATGACATATGACTGATGACTCTGTTACCTGGAATCTTTTCACAGCTGGGTTCTTTATGTGAATGGCAAGGAAAAGATAACAGACTGTCCCTCCGTGAATGATGACCGTTGGCACCACATTGCCATCACTTGGAGGAGTTCTGATGGAGCCTGGAAGGTCTATATTGATGGGAAACTATCTGACGGTGGTGTGGGCCTCTCTGTTGGTTCACCCATACTTGGTATGTCTTAGCTAAAGGAATATAATTCTGTTAGATGCCAGGCATGGAAGCACTTAGATGAACATCACATTGGCTAGCTTTTTTGTCCTTGCTTCTGCACAAAGGTCAACAGTTATCTCTCCCATTTTCTACTCCCTGATTACCCAGACTGTGAATTATTAGAAGCTTTTCCTAGGTGAGCTGTGTGACTCCGTGTAAGAAACACATTTGGGGACTCATGGTAAGACTAGCAAGACACAGGCTGAGCTAGCCATGGAAGGTTACTAAACTGTCTTCCAAGGAAGAGAGGAATTGCTGGTATGTTTTGGTTGCTTGTTTTGTTTTGTGATAGTGTATATAGGACACAAGTATATCCAGTGTAGAGGCTGGGGCAGTGCTGATACTGTCTGTCTTTTATGCCCTTTTCAAATAGAACTCAGACTGTCTTATAAAAAGTATTCAGGGAATTTTTGTTTGAAAGAATGCAGAAGTACTAGGTGATATAGGATTCTCAGTATCACATATGAAAATCCACCTGCTCTGTTTAGATCCTTCTATGACATACATGATAGAAAGAAGAAAGGTTGGAGGTTCCTTGTAGTAAATAAGGAAACATTAAAAATGTTTCAACAGGAAGTGACATTAGGTAAAGTGGGGCAGTGTTTCCTTTTCTTTTAAGTATTCTTTCTTTCAGCTATCTCTGGATAGTGGGATTGCAGGTGGATTTTATTCTTTATTCTTTTCCCATATTTCATAATGACCATGTATTTCCTTTATGGTTAAAAAAAACCAACTAGCATTTCTGTGTTTAAGAAAAATAAACCCTGATAGAAGAGTGAAAGTAGGTTAAAGGGATCAGAAAATAAACCACGGCGACTGTAATAGTAGCCACCCGAGGAGGTGGTTGTCTGACTATGGCAGGAAAGGATGAGTTGGAGTGCATAAGTATTACAGAGCCCCAACTGACAGATTTTAGTGAGTGGCTCGCTTCAGGGGGGATTGGGTCCACTGAAGAGTCTGTTAGCTGAGAGAGGAATTCTAGGAAAAAGGACAATTATCAGAGCAGGCCTAGGGGTGAAGGAAGAATTTCTGTTGGATTTTAGACATACTGAGTTTGAATTCTAATCACAGGAATACATGCAAGTAAAAGCATAGGTTGATACCACTTGATATTAAATTGACAGAGTTGTTTTTAGTGATAAGATGTGATTGGCAAGGATTCAGTATAGAAGACACTTTAGAGTGCTGGAATGAAAATTGATACAACCTTTCTGGGAAGCAATTTAGAAACTTTTGTCGAGAACCTTTAAAGAAACCCTTGGCATACAAACAACAATGCAACTGCCAGGAATCAGGTTAAAGGAAATAATCAGTGGTCTGAATAAAATACTCATGTATCAATATACTTATCTCAGTGATACTTTTGTACCAAACTTGGAAAACAACTCCAGTATCCAATAAGAAATGGTTATTTAATTAATTAATTAATTAATTAATTAAGCGAAGTATGGATTATTATGTATTCATCTATAAAATAGCTATTAAAACTCATGAAGTGAGTTTTAATGAAATGTCCATGTCCAAGAAGAAAAGCCAGATTCAAACATCATATATAGTATGATCCTGAGTAGTATGTTTTGAAACCTCTCACACACATACACATGTGCTGAAAAAAAATAATAAAAATAAAACCTAGGAGGAAATATACAAAACCATTAAGTGATTTTTTTTCCTGGATAAGAAGAATTCCTTATGCTTTATTTTTTCAAATTTTCTTCTGTGCGTGTATCCATTTTTAATGATTACTTTAATAAGAAAAGGACGTAGTTTGGGAAATCATGGAAAGGGATTCTACATATATCAAGTGGCAGGACTGAGATCAGATGGGGAGATTGTGGAAGGAAGAAGAGCAGAGGCAATGAGTAGAAGCCTGAGTGCATCAGCGTCTTAAGAGGCAGGCAAAAAAGAAAGAAAGAATGAGCACAAAGATTCGAGGAGAACCAGGAAAGGATGACTTCATGAAAAGAAAGTGAAATCAGCCCAGGCCCTGGCAGGAAACCAGGGGGCACCCCCAAGGAGGAGAACTAAAGACAGTTTAAGGAAGTGTGGATTTTCAAAGGTGTGGGCAGAATTAAGAGAACCAAAGTAATGACAGTAAAACACACCCATGACTAGCAACAGTGGAATGGCCCAAGAGATGGGCCCAAAGTGACAAGGAGTGGGAGTTGTTGCCAGAATTTAGGCAAACCTAAACCTTGCCTGGGAGGAAGGTATCCAGGAAACTAAACTTCTCTTTCATATGACTTTCTTATCTTGGGTTGGTCCTTCCATTGGGCAGGTATAAACAGAAGCCAGAGGAACAAGGCAGCCAGATGGTGTGAACCTTTGTGGGCACAAAGCAGAGTTGAGGAGGGTGGCAGGTATCTCTGGAGGGGCAAACACAGACCATCCAGTACATCCAGGAAGGACAGTTAAATAGAATGAAATGGCCGGTAGGAACTGATGATAAAGAGAAATCAGCAGAGGTGACTATGAAGCGTTTCCATTGAATTTGCCACTGGCAAAATTAGTAGTTACCTTAGAACTGGTGATAGAAATTTAAGCATTTCAGGATTAAGAAGAAGAAAATGAAGAGCAGTTCCTGGTAGCTTGTCACGAAAGGTGACTTCCTGCAAGGACATAGGTAAAACAGAACTTACCTGTTTTGTTGACATAAAATATTACATGCACATATGTATGTATATGTGCAGTTTTTAGAGTTAAATGTTTGTAAATCTAATATAATATTCTAAACCTTCTGTGGATGTTTTTTAAGTTGCTCTAGATAAAATATTGAATTTGTCCTTATAGGTAAAACATGTAGGTAATTTGGTTGTTCAACAATTTTCCCCGATACCTTTCTATTGGCAGTGATTTCAATAAGTTAGCATTTTTGGAATAACAGACATGAAGTCAGTCTTCCTCCTTATTTCTCTCCTGTTTTTAGGTGGTGGTGCCTTAGTTGTTGGGCAAGAACAAGACCAAAAAGGAGAAGGATTCAACCCAGCTGAGTCTTTTGTGGGCTCCATAAGCCAGCTGAACCTCTGGGACTATGTCCTGTCTCCACAGCAGGTCAATTCCATTTTCAGTGTATGACAGTAATGAGCTGCAAAGGTACAAACCTAGTGAAAATGTGAATAGACTAATGATGCCATATCTTACTGCGGCCTCTGGGTTTTCACATTTGACCACCAATATCATTTGACGCTATGGTCATAGACTAAGCTAGGTGGAGGTTGACTAAGCTAGGCGGAGGTTATCAGCAGTCACTTTCAGTGAATCCCCTTTTCAGTTTCTTGGTGATGTATTTAAATCTCATTAGACAAGATAATTTTAAGATACCTTGTAATTTCCGAGCTTGAGAGAATCAGAATACCGGTTCACATCCCTCTGACTAAAGATGCAGAAGTCGAGGGCTGGCCATAAAACCATGCTTAGAGAGTAACAGAGGAACCTGTGGTAAAGCCAGTCTGGAGTCTGACAGCCTGGGTTCAAATCCCAGTTCTACCACAGCCTTGTTGTGCTGGTTTTGAACTGTTAACTCCATCTCTCGAAGCTTTGGTTTTCTTATCTGTGAAAGATGGACAGATGGCGCGGTAGAGCTTCAGCAGATCACACACAACATGACAGGTATAGTCGTGGTCTTGTTTGCCACATAGCGAGGGCTTCCAGATGTCTACCCTTATTATTATAGTGGCAGAACTTGTCTAGGCCTGAGTTAACCCACCTCTGGATCAGAGGCAGAAGACAGGAGAATGCGGTGTGGGGAACCTCTACAGCACCTCAATAAACTGCAGAGCTGGACACAAGAATTCTGGGTGGAGAATTTCAGACTATCTGGCAACTGGCGTATTTGGGAGAAGGGAGGATGGGCGTGGAGGAGAGAGAGGGAGAGAAGACACTTCTCTGTTACCCCCGAAATCATACTGTACAAAAGCCTCCTTCCCTTCCCCAGCCTCCCCCCTGATCTGTGGATGTTTTCAAGACGACTAAATTAAGATATAATAACTCTGTCATACGGAAACAGATAAGGTTTATCTAAAGACGCATGTTTAAACTTCCAGGTGAAGTCACTGGCCACGTCATGCCCAGAAGAACTCAAAAAAGGAAATGTGTTGGCCTGGCCTGATTTCCTGTCTGGAATTGTGGGAAGAGTGAAGATCAATTACAAGAGCATATTCTGTTCTGGTTAGAATGTTCTCCTTCTATTAACTGCCATCTCTTGACTATTCCCAAGATTTTCCTGCAAAAGGAAATGATTCCAAAATGCATCGTTGGTCAAGTAACGTGTGCCTGTCAGTCTGTTGTGTAGCTAGTAATTCACCCTTACTCTACCTTTATCCAAAGGATTTATTTTTTTAATACTTAAACACATGCTGTATTGGAGAGTACAGAGTTCACTGTGGAGAAAACTTGGAGGACGGTAAAATAAGATTAGGAAAATAGAGTTAGAGGAAGGGGATGGTTAATTTTTCAAATGCCACCAAAGCCCTGTCCTGTGCGAGATGGGCACTTGTAACTTCCTAGCAGCCGTCTAGGGACAGATGGCACAGAGAGAAAAGCAGTGGGCGTGACAGCCCACACACTGCCTAATCCAGCTCTGAATGGTCATAAAACTCAGTGTATATGAAGAGGTTTCTAAATCTGTCCTAGAATTCAGGGGTTTTGATAACTTACAAGTACACTTCATTAATATTTCTAAAATACCCCTTTTTCCTTAAAAAAATTCAGCTGACTTTTGTGGCAAGAGGAGAAGTGGTGGCCTCAAATAGGGTTTGTTTTTTTAGTCGCTTTGCTTGCCAGTAATCTGGTCACATGTCACCTTGTAGCATGTGTGGCTTAGTAGCAGTAGCATCGGTCTCAGAGGCTGGCACAACACGTGATTTGAGACGCTTGACCTGGTGACACTGCCACGAGGGTGCTGACAATCCATGTGCCTGTGCTCTCTGCCTGCAGATTGTCCACCTTTAGAAGGATCAGTACCTCATCTGCGAACCGCATCAGCCAACTTAAAGCCAGGCTCCAAAGTCAGTGTGTTCTGCGATCCAGGCTTCCAGATGGTTGGGAACCCTGTGCAGTACTGTCTGAATCAAGGACAGTGGACACAACCACTCCCCCACTGTGAACGTGAGCTGCCTTTGTGGACGGCCTTTCGGTAGCTCCCGACCGATGTTGGAGCACAGGGACACTTTTCAGGAATACTAGATAAAAGCTAAATACACCACAGTCGTAAACACAGTAGCTATTCATGGAATAGTTCACTCTCTGTGAGGGAGATGGGCGATGAAGGGACCAGCCCCGTGGCTGCCCCCCGGCTGGGCTAGGGAACGGGATGGGAAGGGAAGACAGAGCTGGGAGCTGGAGCCCCAACAGAGGTGGGTTACGGCTGGGTGGGAGACGGGAAAAGATCTCTCGGGTTGGATGCGTCCAGTCATTTATTTACTCAGGGATTTTAAACCACATACTATGTGCTAGACAACGATCCGTGTCCTAGCGATGCAACAGCTGGGACAAAGTCTCTTTTACGGAGTTTACACTGAAATGGGAGAGACAGGAAATAACAAGTAAATATGGTTTATTTATAGTGAAGAAGAACAAGGGCCGGAAATAAGGGCTTTGGAGAAAAATAAAGCAAAGTAGGGAAATACGAAGTGAGGGCTGAGGGGAAGCCAACTGCCTCATCAGGTGGAGCAATCAGTGAAGTTCCTCCATAGCACCTGTCCCCGCTGACAAGTGTGTTTCCTGTGGCTTGTTTCTCTACTCCCACTAGAGAGGAGGCTCCACAGGCAGGGGCTCTTCTCCGTGGCTCATCACTGTAACTTCAGCACCCGTGACGGTGTCTAGTGTGACCTTCAGAAATGTTTTGTTTTCATTAATGAGGGGCAGGCCCGCTCTGAGCCAGAAGGTCAGCTGGATGCTGAGGGCACAAGTTTGGCTACAGCCTGCCCCTCCCCCTGCCCCGCCACTGCCTCCTCCCACCCCCAGGGCTCTGCATCTGCGTTTATGCTCAAGGAGAAAGTCCCGCTTAACTGAACCGCTAGCTTAATACAGACAAAATGTGCGTCTAGCATTTCGGTCCTCATGTAGCTGTGCTCTTCCCGGCCCCCTCACAGGCATCCGCTGCGGGGTGCCACCCCCTCTGGAGAACGGCTTTTATTCAGCGGAGGATTTCCACGCTGGCAGCACAGTGACCTACCAGTGCAACAATGGCTACTATTTGCTGGGCGACTCGAGGATGTTCTGTACAGATAACGGGAGCTGGAATGGCATCGCACCATCGTGCCTTGGTGAGATAAATCTTGGCAATACCATCTGGGTTCATTCTAGCTCCCTGGGAGACAGTCTTCCCGAATTCCTGAGGCTTTCTTGTGACATTCCTTTGTTAACGTCATCTCATCCCAGTAAGCCCTGGGCAAGCCACAGTGACAAAGCAGCTGTCCCCAGACATGCCAGAAATATTTGGAATTGCTACCAGGCTCGATACTGAGACTGTTTCCATCTATCTGTCTTCTCGTACTTACCACCTCTAACATGGGGGAATAATAGCTTTTATTGTGTGTCTGCAATGTGATCATGACTACTATATTTACTATATTTTCACTCTAGAAAGGTATCTATAGTGTTATGCATTAAGCAATATATAATGATTTACAAGTAAAAAAAAGAGTATTTGATTATAAGAAAAAAATCAATCAACTTCACTACCTGTAAGCTGTCTTCATTTTAGACGTTGACGAATGCGCAGTTGGGTCAGACTGTAGTGAGTATGCCTCCTGCCTGAATACGAATGGATCCTATGTTTGCTCATGTATCCCACCCTACACAGGAGATGGTAAAAACTGTGCAGGTAACTAGTACGTGTAGAATTGGGAAGCTTATTAATTTTTTTTATTTAAGTATATATATCAAATGTATGTTACTTAAAAATACAGTAGTATTTTCAAGTCCAAAGGACAGGTGGAGAAGAGAGAAACTATCTTAAAAAAAAAAAAAAAAAAAGACATACAAATAACCACTAAAGAGGCTTTAAATGAGCCTGTGCCTCTCCCAACTTCCCAATCTCTGGAACATAAAACAGAGAGCCAACCATACCACCAGAATGTTGAAGCAACATCTGCAGAGTACAGGGATAACAGAGGGGATTTAGAAATATCGTCACCGGCCTCTGTGGCCACAGTCAGAGCAAAGAAGACAACTTCACCATCAGTATGTTTCCCCTGCCTCAGCCACACAGAATTACGTTATTGAAAAAAAATCGACATGTTCCCTTATCACATCTCTAGATTTTATCATAGCTTTGGTAATATAGGCCCAACTCCCAGAAAATAGAAAGTAAAGAGGAAGTCTCAAAATCAAGTCTTATAATGGCATTTACTCTTTGAGAGGACTCATTTAAAGTTCTCAACTTAGGGGGCACCTGGGTGGCACAGTCCGTTAAGCATCCAACTCTTTATTTCAGTTCAAGTGATGATCTTAGGGTTGCAGTGTCGAGACCCGCATCAGACTCCACACTCAGCACGGAGCGTGCTGGAGATTTTCTCTCTTTCTCTCTCCTTCTGCACCTCCCCCAACTTGTGCATGCTCACTCGCTCTCTCTCTCTCTCTCTCTCTGAAATAAATAAATACTTTTTTTTTTTTTAATTAAAGTCTTTGACTTCTGGGGTGCCTGGGTGGCTCAGTACATTACATATTTGGTTCTTGATTTTGGCTCAGGTCATGATCTCAGGGTCCCGAGACTGAGCCCAGCATCAGGCTCCATGCTGGGTGTGGAGCCTGCTTAAGATTCTCCCTCTGCCCCCCCAAAGAAAAAAATTTAAAAATTAATTTAAAAATAAATATAAATAAAGTCCTTGACTTCCATGCCCAGAATGACCTTCAGAAAGATTGAATCCACATATCTTCCTTTTTTGATGATCCAAGTATTATATTTACTCCTATCCAAGTCTAGTCATAAATATCCCTTTAACTTACTTCTCTTCCTAGAAATGGTGACCAACCCCAGTTCATACAGAAAGGATTTCTGACCCATAGTCTGTTTGGAAAGGGAGGCTGGGGATTTTTCTCACATCTGCCCAGGGGATGGCCTTTAGCTCAATTTGATAGAAAGCCTGTTCCTTTTAAAAAGGTAGGCATGAAGTCAGGGGAGGTAGGAGCTGCTGAAGTTCTTCTAATAAACTCCTGGTACCACACTACTTCCCAATAAACAACTCCCTTTTAGCCAGATAAATTTTGTATATTTTTGTTAGTCACTGTGTTTCAAAATATTATTGTTTAAATGCCTACTAAATGTATGTTCTCGTCTAATGTCCAGTGTACCCCAGCCCTTTCCATATCTCCCTTCAAAAGCTTCCTCCCCGCCCCCAAGACTTAACTGGTACTTTAACTGTAGTGAAATTTTTTTGTCGTGAGACCCTGCGTGGTTGTGTGAACACCACTCATTGTCCCACACAAACTTTTTCTCTCTTTCAAGAACCTATAAAATGTAAGGCTCCGGGAAATCCAGAAAATGGCCACTCTTCTGGTGAGGTTTACACACTGGGTGCCCAAGTCACATTCTCGTGTGAGGAAGGATACCAGCTGTTGGGAGTAACCAAAATCACATGTTTGGAGTCTGGAGAATGGAGTCATCTGTTACCATATTGCGAAGGTATGTTTCATAAATTCCCCCAGGTTCATAGTGTTTGGCAGTACTAGAAATTTAAGGTAGAGACGTGTCATGTGTTAGATTGTATCAATATTCTTTGTATTTAAAGCCCAACTATTGGGTTCATCTTTAAACGTGACAAGAGAGGGGCACCTGGGTGGCTCAGTGGGTTAAGGCCTCTGCCTTCGGCTCAGGTCATGATCCCGGGGTCCTGGGATCAAGCCCCGCATCGGGCTCCCTGCTCAGCAGGGATCTGCTTCCTCCTCTCTCTCTGCCTGCCTCTCTGCCTACTTGTGACCTCTCTCTCTCTCTCTCTCTGTCAAATTAAAAAAAAAGAAAATCTTTAAACGTGACAAGAGAACTTAGAGCTGCCCTTGAGCTTTTAGAGATTTTTATACACACTGGCAAAAAAAGCAACACTTCCTTTGTTCTGCATCTTCTAGCTGTTTACTGTGGTGTACCTGCTATTCCAGAAAATGGTGGCATTGATGGGTCAGCATTTACTTATGGCAGTAAAATAACATATAGGTAAGTGTGTAAGATTAACACTACATTGTAGAAATTGTTGGTGACATGCTGTCTGTGACCTAAAACTGAAAGAAAGGTAGAAGAATACCAGAGGATGTTTTTTAATTAATATGGAATTAATTGGATTATGTGTAGTGCAAAGGAATCAAGTTCAGTAACCTACTGGTAGCATTCCTATCCAGAATCCTTAAATCCCTTGACAAGTAACTTATCATTGTGACCAGCATCCTTGAGGACCGGTGCCATGGAGGAAGGCCCTGCAAGCTAAGGAATGTTCTTGGTTATAACCTGGAGCTTTGGCTCAGGCACTCATACTAAACCAGACCATTCTCGAACTAAGAATTTACTCTTTGCAGCTACTAATCCATGACGTAAACTGGGGACAAGCCAAACTCTTCATTTTTCTACTTGTCGCTCAGCAAGGTTCCCTATGGGGGAGATGTACAGTATTCAACCTTGGAAATAATTTTAAAGCATTATTTTAGTAGAAAAGAAAGAACTCTTCCAATAAATTGTAAAGTGTAAATTCTCAATATTTTTAAAGGTTTTGGTACTGATAAAATTATGCAAAATAAGGCAAATTGTATTCTGTAATCCCCATTTATCCTTTTTAGGTGTAATAAAGGATATGTGCTGAAAGGTGATAAAGAATCGCGCTGTCTTGCTAGCGGTTCTTGGAGTCAGTCTCTTCCTGTGTGTGAACTGGTCAAGTGTTCTAGCCCTGAAAGCATAAATAACGGGAAGTATGTTTTGAGTGGGCTTACCTACCTTTCTACTGCATCATATTCATGTGAGAGCGGATACAGGTAAAGTCCGTAGACACCACAAGCTTCCTAAAATACCCGGTTACCCATTATTTACTCCATAGGTTTCATTTGTATGTAACTAGCTGACTTTAGACACAAGTTTCTAAGTGTAAAAGGTAGTCTCAGATTTGCATGGTTTGTGAGGACTGGCTTATATGCTGGGAATACCTAGGGAAACAGTCTACCTAACTTGGACTCTGGGAGCTCTAGTTGAGTCACTCTAAACATTCAGTCATTAAACATGAAAGCAAATAAGTGTTTCGGAGACATAGCATAGTATCTGGATTTTTTTTTTTTTTTTTTGGAACATAACTTACCACACTTATACTGAACATTGCATGTGATGTTACAAAAAGCATGTCGCAACCCAAGTTCTTAATACTGTAACAGGTTGATTCAATCAGTGTTATGCATGGGGATGTATGTGTATGTTCCAACAGAAGGGACAGTAGGGCGCGGCTGCAGTCAGAAATTTGGCCGGCGGGATCTGAAGTGAAACAGATCCAGTGAGTAGAAAGTCAGGTGACACACACAGATTCAGGTAGGCAGAGGTGGATAAGTGACGCCATTGGGATATGAGGTTTGCGAAATCAAAGAAGACCAGAGGTCAGAGTCAGGAGCAACAGTGC
Organism: Mustela erminea; assembly: GCF_009829155.1. Taxonomy (NCBI): domain Eukaryota; kingdom Metazoa; phylum Chordata; class Mammalia; order Carnivora; family Mustelidae; genus Mustela; species Mustela erminea. The sequence goes on from NC_045625.1 coordinate 22,306,069, forward strand.
ACATACCCAGACTCAGGACAAGGACAGTGCCCTTTGACTTCAGTTACCCAGACTTCCTGGGTGTCTGTCTCTATTATGGCTGGATCCCAACCAGCCTATTAACCCCTTCTCATCCACGTAATCCTTTGGCGAGGTCTGCGGGCCCTCCTCCAGCACCAGGGAGCCCATTTTATTTTGCAGCAGTTGTGATGTTGTTTTAGCCCATTCTGTGACAGAAGCACTCTGGCTTCCCTTCTTTGTATATAATCGTCTCCACGGCAGTGAATAATAGCCATTCTTTCCCAGCTTACAGGGCCCTTCAGTCCTTGAATGCTCGGCCTCAGGCAGCTGGGACAGAGCGCCACCTACCTGCCATCTCGTTGTCTGTGGAGAGCCACCAGCCATCAAAGATGCTGTGATCACAGGGAGGAACTTCACTTTTGGAAACACTGTCACTTACACCTGCAAAGAAGGGTGAGTGGTCCTGGGAGGGAAGGAAGCGTTGGGAACCTCAAGGGAGGGGATGCTCCCCCCACCACCATGGAGATGGGCTCCACTGAACACTAAATTACGTTTTCTGGACACCAAAGCTGGAGAGAACTTTATGCTCTTGTTTCCTGACAGCGGAGAGCAAGCATATTCCCCTGTGGAAACAGTGTTTTTCTGGAGTTAGAGTAATTTGTCAAATTAGGCCTCCAATAGCAGACACTGGGCAATGCAGTGGAAAATAGCTTTATACTTAAAGATGCAAAAAGCACTTTTACATAGGCATCTGTGGGGGCGCCTGGGTGGTCTGGTCGGTTGAATAGACATTGGTGTGTTTATCTTTGGCAAACCTGAAGGCAACACTTTGAGTCACAACCTAAAGATGACAGGTCTGCAGAGGAAAAAAGATGATAAAACTCAGGTTATTCTATTTTTAATGATCTCATTTCATTCAGAGGTAAAATTTGAAAAACAAGGAATGAGGTACAGAGAAAGGGAAGGCTCCCCCTGGGGGGGTGTCTGCTTAGCATCTCAGGGAGGTATAAGGAAGTGAGGGGTATGTGAATCCCCACGACATCTGACTTGCATTTCATTGCTTCTCCACGACCCCTTTGTGCTTCTTTAATAAATATTTTCGCTGTGAGTAGTGCTTTCACACACCAGATTGACCAGAGGTGTTTGTCACGCAGTTGGAAGCAGCGCCAGCAGGAGTTTGCCGCTTTCTGGGTTTGTAGCTCAGCTCTGTCCTTCGCTGTGTAGCTTCAGGGAAATTGTATAACCTCTCTGTGCTTCGAGAGTCCTACATAAAAATAGTTTCATTTAAGGTTCATACTTCTAGATACTGTGAGAAATCAAATGCCTAGTATAAAGCCTGGCCTAGCCAGGAAAAAAAAACTTAATTAATTCAACCAACTTTGCCATTATTATGACTGAAACACAGATGAGATAGCAGTTTCTATTCTAGCATATTTCTAGCATAGAAGTTCATTTCACCTGGATGGAAGACAGTCCCAGTAGAACAGGACTGCCAGCAGGTGGCGACAATATATATATACACACACACGTATATATACACACTATACATATTGGGCCACATATATATATACACACACATATGTGTGTATATATGTATATATGTATGTATATATGTATTGTGTATATATACATATATGTATATGTATGTATGTATACATACATATATACATGTATATATATTGGGCCACATATATATATAAACACACATATATGTGTGTGTATTATAGGCCACATATATATATGTGTACATATATATATAGTGTGTGTGTATGTATGTGTGTATATATATATGTGTGTGTGTTTATCCATATAAATATTTATATATTCTTATTTATTTATTTATTTATTTATTTATTTCAAAAGTCTCCTGAGAGTCAGCTACTTGAATAAATAGCTGATTGAAGTCCCAAAACTTAACACCTTCTTAAGTGAAACAGAAATCTTTACTATTAAAACGGGATGAGTGATATAGGTAAAGGGAATTAAAAGTATACTTATCTTGAGGAGCCCTTGATGAGTAATGTAGAGAATGGTTAAATCACTGTATTATACACCTGAACCTGATAAAACACTGTTTGCCTCTCCTCCAGCTCATGCTCACTCACATTCTCTCAAATAAAATAAATAAAATCTTAAAGAAAGAAAGACAAGAAAAGAAAAAGAGAAATAAAAATATATTTTAAAAATTATCCAAAAACAAATGGTGGTATTTTACTCTATTTCTTCTCAGAATTTTGTCTTTACATATTTTTTAGTATTAAAAATCCTGCTATAGATGCAATTTACATTTTTTTTTCTCATTAGAAATCATTCACCTAAAATATATTCAAAGAGTTCTGAGTCTGTCTAATATTAAGTCTATATGTTATAGGAAAGGGTTTTATTAAAAGAAATGCTAAAGGCACTAATTAAAATTACAACATAGCCATACATTTGCAGAGGGTTTTCCATTTCCCCAGGGCTTTCCTACACATTATCTCCTCTTGTGCTCCCTTCCACAACGGTGGGGGTTTGGCAGAATAAATAGTATTCCAACTTGGTAGTTGAAGGGATTGACCCATATTACCTTGCATGTTCCTTCTGGTCTAGGAAAACAGACACTCTGTGGGACCTTTTATCCATCAAAAAGATGGAAACCAGATCTACTCCCCTAAATCATGTATCTATTGAAGGATATGAGAACAGTTTTATGAAAGTGCTTTGTATGTCCATTAAGAACAAAGCAGAAAATAGCTTTATTATCTTCTCTGTCATCATTATTGCTATATACGGTGATGACATTTAAAAATAATGTAGGAAAAACTGTCTTAAGTAGTTAATCAAATTAATAGAAAGTATCTACAGTCCCAAATCACTGCCACCTACATTTTGTTCTAAAAAAAAAAAAATCAAGCTATTAAAGGATAGTTTCATTTTTTTCTGGAAGTGAAACTTTTGGTGAGAGGAAGCACACTGATGGCCCTTGGCATACCCCTAACTCCACCTTGGGATGCTATGAGGATGCCAAAGAAAAGAAAACCTTTGTACTCCTCTTTTTTCTGGCCAAATGGCTAATGAAACATTTGAAATATACAGAAAAACACAAATAGTAATTATTAATCTCCACTTAAAGTTACCTGGGTATGCATTTTTTCTTTCTTTCTTTTTTTTTAAGATTTATTTATTTTAGAGAGAGACATAGAACACAAGCGGGAGGGGCAGGGAGGGCGAGACTCTCTCAAGCAGGCTCCGTGATGGATCCCATGATCCTGAGATCATGACCTGAGCCAAAACCAAGAGCCCCATGCTTAACTGACTGCGCCACCCAGGCACCCCTCCTAGGTATCCGTTCTTGAGAGAAAAGTACATGTTAAGTTTTTGCCATATTGTAGCTCTCTTTTTATGAAAGAAATAAAGTATTACAAATACAACAAGAAGCAATTCTCATCACTTTGCTGTTCTCCCCAAAGTAACAAAGGTACATTTTTGTAAATCAGTAGAATTCATTTTAACAGCTGTATGGTATTCCCTTGGAAGAACGAGCTGTCTGTAAATTACTGTTTTCCTTACAGGTAGAAGGTTAGTTTGTTGCTCCTTTATTTGCTGATGTAACAGTCCTGAAGTAAATTTCCTTGCCCGTGTCTCTTGGTACATATGAGTATGACTATCTCTGGCCCCAACACCGAAGTTTGAAGTTGTTGAGTTATGAAATATGCTTATTTTAAACTTCATGAGATAGTACTTGATAGTTATCAGTCATGTCCTTTATGTTTTGTTTTGTGTGGGTGTATCAAATTCAAGAAATCATCCCTACCCCGAGGTCATACTGTATCTTTGCCTTTCTCCTGAACGACTCAGAGATCTTGGAAAGCACGAATTTCCATCCCCCCTCTCATCTTAAATGTTTTATCATTGTCTGTATTTTACGTCCCTCCTATTTTATGACTTCTCAAATTAGTCATTTTTTAATATAGTCAGTGTTTATTTAGTTTGACTCACATGTTTATTAATCTCTTCATCACCATTACGTTTTGTATCCCATTCCGTCCTTTCGGGTTTAATATTTCTACTTCCTGAAGAATCTCCATTGCATATTTTTTTTTCAGTAAGTTTCAGCATATTCTGTAATCTTTTTCTGAAAATAATAAGATTTTATCCTTGCTTCTTGAATTACAGTTTAACCGAGTGTACGAGTCTACATTAGTAGTTTTCTTCCATAGACATTTTGAAAAATATTATTCCAATGCCTTCTGTCTTCTGACTTCTTCTTCTTGCTACTGAGGATTCCGTCATCAGTCTGTTAGTGGTTCTTAACCAGGGGCAGTGTTGCCCAGCAGGGACATTTGGCGATGTCTGGAGATATTTTTGGTTGTCACAGCTGAGGGGAGGGTGCTCCTAGCTCTAGTGGACGGAGTCCAGGGATGCTGCTGAACAGCCTACAATGCACACAGCAGCCCCCACAACACGGAATTGTCTGGTCCCACATGGTGCTGAGATTGAGAAACTCTGCTTGAATCGTGGTTCCCCTATAAGCAGTATCTTTTCCCTTTGGTTTTTATTTTTAATTTGTCTTTGTCATTCTGGTATTTCCTTATGATCTGACTAAACATGTATTCACAGTCATTTGTCTTCTTTAGGAGTCATTGTACTTCTTACATCTGAGAATTCTTTTACCAATTTGAGCATATTCTCAGCCGTTTTCACTTCACATGTTCCCTCCTCTTCCCTTCTTTTTTCCCTATTTCTTTAAGTCTTAGACATATATTGGATCTTTTCTTTCTGTCTCCATATGTAGTAACCTGTCACATTTTCCATCACTTTATAAACTTGGACTGCATTTGGGTATTTTTTCAGATATCTTGTAGTTTATAGGTTTTTCTTTTCTACTATCTATAATCTGCTTTTAAATGTATCCATTAATTTTCTAAATTTTTACTTTTTCTTTTTTTGCTTCTAGAATTTATATGTTTGTTTTTCAAACATTTCTTTTAAAATAGTCTCTTCTTTTTAAATAGGATTTGGAGTCTTTTTTCTTTAATTATGTCAGATACTTATATAAAGCTTCAGATTTTAGATCACTTTTGTGCTATCTCAATTTATTGGTACTCTAATCTTGCTGTTTGTTCTGCCTGCTGACTGACTCATGATGGAAAACATGCTTGTGTATGTTTTGTAATTTCAAATTGTATCTTTATAGTTAGCAGGACTTATTTTATCTGTGATAGTCCCTTATGGTTTAAGTGTGTGAATTATTTTTTTTCTATCAGGAATCCATGGAATATCATCAAAAAATTTTTTTACATTAATTTATAAGTTCGAAGGCTTTCCATGCCAAAGTAAATGGCATAAATCCCAACCTCAGATCCACAGGAGATAGACCTGGGGATGGCTACCTTAGCAGGGACTTGATTTTTCCCACTCAAAGCCCTGACAAATACAGAGATCTCACTTGTCGTGTCATTGGGCTTCCGGGCGGGATTTTTCTACTTAATATCTTTTCAGTGAATGTCCTTCTAGACAAAGGTCCATGCCATAGACTCAGCTATTACTCTCTCTCAATCCATAGTTGTATTTCCTGTCATCCCTTCTTACGTTCCCTGTCCAATCCAATGGCAGTCACAGCATTCAGCCACAGGCTTACTTCTCTGTTCTGAATTTCCTCTTCATTTCTGGCATGTGCATCTAAAATAACTTCTATTCTATTTCATCAAGTATGATATAAGGAAGGTTTTCAGACTATGGTATAGCCAGCACTAGAACTTCTCTCCTTTACTCCTTTTCTATTTCTTCCCCCCAAGAAATTGGTTGGCATAGCCAAGATGCACCGCCTCTGTTCTGTTCCAGGACCGTGTCACTGTGTTCAAGTCATAGCTTTTGTGCAGTGGGCCTGTTTGTGCAATGGGCCTGCTGTCTCCTTCAGCTTCCTGGGATGCTGTTGGCTTGAAATGAGGGTTAGAACCTCTTTGCTCTCCAGCCGCCTCCACTCCCACTGCCCTCCACATATGGGAGCCACCCCCGCCTGCTTCTTGGGTGCACCTACGCTTATTCTTACTTTGGGCCTGTGTTGTTTCTTCTCATATCAGTGATGTGCTTTGCATAGACTCTCCCTTGAAATAAGGAGGAGAGAACCTGTCTCATCTGTAGGATGGAAGAGCAAATACTTTAGGAGACAGGAGTAAGAAGATGAACACCAGGAAGGAAAGAAGCAAGAAGTACCTTTCTGCCTCCTGTCCTAAAATTGACCTTCCAGCAAAACACTAGGCTGGAAGCTTGCAGCTGTTTTCCCAGATAAATAAAATGATAACTTGTTTCCCATTTTCCTTTTCATCTTATGTGTTTCCTCTCTTGGTGAGAAACTCAGAGGAAAGGAAGGCTCATTGAAATCCTAAAATTCTCATAGAATGTTCCACCTTTGATTGTCTTAATTGTAGATTTCTAAATGCAATTACTGCATGTACTAAGATAAAATTTTGTATCATTTTTAGTTGAAAACAGAATTAACTGCTGATGCAGATTTCTACTTTCCATCGATCTTATTAAGTCACAGCCCTTTACCTATCTAGCTGCTCTTTTAAGGCTCTTAGAAGGTTCTTTAAAAAGAGAAGAGGCAATAATCACCTGGGGAGCTCTCTCATAAAGCTTCCCACATGCTCATCAGTTGGCTTCCACTCAGTGTATGAATCAAATCACTGAAAATTGTGTCTGCAGATTACTCTGCCCATTCTCCAAGAGTTTTTCAAAATTATTCGAGAAATAGGCTAATGAATTGCAGCAAATTCATCCTAAAATATGTCCTCCTGTGGCATCATTGTAATATTGATGGGCCATTTTTCTTTGGGATTATGGAGTAGGACGATTTGTTTTATTATATATATGGCCTGATTTTAAATAATAGACTGCATTAGCATTCCCAGGGTCTCTTGAATGAGAGAACACAAAATGTCACAGCATAAATAGTCCGGCGTTTTAGGTTTGGGCCAATACCAATTTTCCTGCTTTGGTAGCCAACATTTACAGGATGTATGTCATCATCTGTATAGAACTTTATGATTTTTAAATGATTTTTTTCAGAAGGAGAGTGTGTGTGAGCAGGGAGGGGCAGAGTGAGAGGGAGAGAATCTCAAGCAGGCTCCACACCCATTGTGGAACCCAGCTCAGGGCTTGATTTCGCCGCCCTGAGATCATGACCTGAGCCAAAATCAAGAATCAGATGCTTAACCAACTGAGTCACCCAGACACCGCAAATGATTCTCTTAAACAAATAAGCAGGTGAAGTATGTTCCACAGAAATTGTAACAAAGCTTCAGACTTCTAACATGAGGAAATAACGCAGCATTTGGATCAGAGACCAGTCCTGGTTCAATCTAGACAATAGCTCACAATTCCTCACTTTCTGTGATTTGGAATATATATACTTCTTTAGCATCTTCAAAGATTAACTGATGTGTTTTGGAAGAGAGTTGTTTTTAGTAAACCTCAACCCGCATCTTACTGAGCATTGTATCTAGTCTCAAGTACTGGCTTTGCTTCTACCTCTTGAAACCCCTCTGTGTATATCTCTCCGCACCAGTGAGATGCCGGCTGTTCAGGTGTTCGTAGCTTGGTCCCAAGGTTCTCCTACAAACGGATCAGTGGAGCTAAGTGGGAGGCTTCACACGTCTCAGAGTGAGAGGTGATCACTCACGCTGGTGCAGGGAGACCGGCATTTCAGCCAGCTCAGCCTCCAGTCTGCACTTCTTTCTCATAAATGAACGTGCTTCTGAGTCTGTTCCTCTCAGAATCCTTCTGAGCCTACTCCAGTAGGTCTGTCGTCCATTTTCAATTGTGGTACCCAAAGCTGAATGTACACTGATACATGCACGTTACAATACGGCGGAGAGAAAAATGCTGCGTGGCGTGACATACACACACGTACAGAGGTAACTATTTCATTTCTCTTCTTCTCTTTCTAAATAAATGAGTTTCTAGAAACACAGTCACCCTTTCAGAATGCCACTGTTGACTCATTCAACTTAATTTCAGTAGAATTCCAAAGTCTTTCCTATTGGCGGTCGCTAGGCAGGGTTTTCCATCTGCGCAGCTTTTCTTTACTGTGTATCTGTGCAGCCTGTTCCATCTTATCTTTATTAACTATTATCCTGTAGGATTAGAAACACTGAACTGGACCGTAAGCTCCCTGTTCCCCGCCCTACAGTTACACATTGCTATGTAGGGACTAAGGACAGTTTTTTGGCATTCCCAAGATGTGAAATTCCCAGTGAGGGCATTTCTGTAAAGCAGTACTCCGTGGGTCATCCGGTTAATAAACCATTTAAATATCTTTCTGTCCTAGCAGCATTTTGTCTGCTAAAATCTTTTGAGAGTCCTTGTAGAAGAAACTGTCAAAAGGCATTTCCAGTTCACCTGTGCCTGCCACGTCTCTACCCATCAACCATCACGAAGTGTCAAAACACACTAAACCCTAGTGATTATCACTTCCTTGTTCCAGTGTTCAGATGCCGTTCCCAACTATTCGTAAGTTCTCAGAATGCCCCAGCCATACCAGACTGCAAGCTCTTGGTTCATGTTACCCCTCATTCTCTAACGATTCCTTTTCTGCTCTTCTCTCATGACTCCTCTCAAAAGCATTTCCCCAGGGAAGCCTTCCCATTCTCCAGGTACAATTGAGCTTTTATCCTTTAAGCAGCTGCTGTAGGTGTGAAAGGGCCTGCAATGCACCAGGCAATGGATGGGGTAGGGAGTGCAGGTTGGACTCAGGTGTGTAAACAAACAAATACATGAGCATTGCGTTGTGCACTAAGGAAGTGGCTCTAGCCCATAGCATGGTCCTTGAGAATTATTTAATGAAAGGCTAAATGTTGATTGGGCGTCTTAAAGAAAATTCAAGATCTAAGGTCAGAGAAATAGTGCGGGGTCTAAGAAATTATGGGTAGTGATGAAAATGCATTCTTTAAATTCATTTATTCATAATATATGTATTTAGTGGTAATCATCCATTATTTTACAGAAGAGCTTTGCTGTGATTTTTCATTAAGGAAGAGTAGTTCTGGAGATTTTCTTTAAGATCAGGGGTCAGAGACCTACCGAAGGGCTGCCAAATTACTATACACAATTTTTGCATCCTTAAGAGGCTTTGAAGAATAAGGAACTGGAAGCAGATGCTTCTACCTCAAAGTAGCCAGGCCCATGAAATAAAGGGAGCATTTTATAGATGGCACAATGGGTCCTAATAAATCAGGGATGTCTCAGGTGGTGTCTGTGAACTTCTACTAATGAAATATGCTAGCAGCATCAAGGGACCCATGAAAATAATGATGCATGTTTCAAAGTGTGCAGAGGATGTAAATTGTGCTATAAAAATACAGAACATCAGATGTCTTTATAAATGGGACTTCTACTCAGAGCACATTCTACACAGGAACAGTAGAATCTGGGCACTCAGACCTGGGATAATGGATACTTTAAATAATAAAATTAGGCCTTTAGCATATTGTCTTTATATACCTGCCTGTATCCTCCTAGACAGAAGCTATCTAAAAACTTACTAAATTTGAATTCTAATAGGAAGAGCAGAATTTATCCATAACAACGAATTGTAGAGACCCTAATTAGAGGCTGCATCGTGTCGTCAGGGACATCTATGAGGGTTTTGAGACCACTTCTTTCCCTAGCAGGATAAGTGGCCTTAGGTAAGGTGGATGTATACATCTCTGCTGATGTTCTACCATTTTCTCCTCGATCTTTCTGCTTCCTATAGATTTCATGAATCTGGCCAGTGAGGGGACACATTCCATCCTCACTATGATAGATCCATTGTAAAACTACAAGGGACCTCAGGAGGAAAGTGCTTGCTAACTGATGACTAATGAATCTTTGCTGAGGGTGCCTGGATGGCTCAGTTGGTTGAGCAACTGCCTTCAGCTCAGGTCATGATCCCGGAGTCCCAAGATCGAGTCCTACAGTGGACTCCCTGCTTAGCAGGGGGTTTGCTTCTCCCTCCGAACTTACCCCTCTCATACTCCCTCACTCTCATTCTCTCTCTTTCTTCAAATAAATAAATAAAATCTTTAAAAAAATCTTTGCTGAAAGATGGATCAGAAAATTTGTACTAGGCGACACTGCAATGCAGTTTCCACAGGACACCTGCAAATTATGACCTACCTCATTCTGAAAAGAGAAAGGGAGCGGGGGCAACAACAACATCACGGAAAAGGGTAAGTGGTTGGACTCTTGTAAATCGAATGCAATTTTTCAACTCAGCTGCTTGCAACTGTGTGACTCCAGACTGGGCTTTTAGCCTGTGGAACCACCATTCACTCATCTGTAAAATGAAGAAATTAATATATCTAAACAGGATTAAATTAGGTGCCTGATTATTTTTGTCCTTTTATCCCTCATTAGTATAAAAATGACAGATGGCTCAGGTGTTAGACATTCCTTTAAAATTCTGTCATCTTCCTCTTCAGTAAGAAAGCGAGAAGCAAGTTAAGAATGACTCACATGTAATTATTCTAATACGACATATCGTAATATTTTGTTCTCCTTCATTGAGAGAGCACTGGAGAATAATCTCGGATTTTTTCAAGTCATCAATCTGTCACCTTCTGTGGGAAAATACCTGTTCAAAGCACAAAGAAAGACTGAGAGTTATTAAGCAAAATTGATTCATACGGGTTGAATAGCAGAGCTCGAAATGCTAACATTTGGTTGGATAAGGGTTTAGGAAACCCTGGAGACTAAAATTACAATCATTGCTTTAAATTTCATTGAATATAAGTAAGTACATGAGTTATGTGTGGGCTACATCTGGTTCATTAGTGCTTTTGTTTCAAGGACAAGTGATAAAATCAACCAACTAAAACCGTCTATAGACAGATGGTGTTCTAAATTTAAGCTGAGTCATTCTTATTTTTAAGGAAATGTGCAACAATTTTTAGAGGTCCTTAAATAGCAAAAATTTCAAATTCACTTCCCTTTCTAAATAAGCATTACTCTTAATAACAAGATGGATTTCTATTTCTTGAAGGAAGTTCATTTGATCAATAAGCTCAGTATTCAAGCAGTAAATATTTTCTTTTCTTTCCAAGTATTTATTTAAATTTCAGTTAGTTAACATACAGTGTAAATTTAGTTTCAGGTGTAGAATTTAATGATTTAACATTTACATACAACACCTGCTGCTCATCACAGATGCACTCCTTAATCCCCATTGTAGTCAACCCATTCCCCACCCACCTCCCCTCTGGTAACCATTAGTTTGTTCTCTATAGTTAAGGGTCTGTTTCTTGGTTTTCCTCTCTTTTTTTTTTCCCTCCCCTGTATTCATTTGTTTTGCTTCTTAAATTCTATATGTGAGTGAAATCATATGGCATTAGTCTTTCTCTGACTTATTTCACTTAGCATAGTACTCTAGTTCCATCCGTGTCACTGCAAATGGCAAGATTTCGTTCCTTTTAATGGCTGAGTAGTATTCCACTCTGTCTGTATGCACCACATCTTCTTTATCCATTCATCAGTTTGTAGATATTTGGGCTCTTTGAGTAATTTGGCTATTGTTGACAATGGTACTATAAATATCAGGGTGAATGTTCAAATTATTGAATGTTCAAATATTCAAATTAATATTCCATTGGGTAAATATACAGTAGTCTAATTGCTGGATCATAGAGTAGTTCTATTTTTAACTTTTTGAGGAAACTCTACACTGTATTCCAGAGTGGCTGCACCAGTTTGCCTTTCCACCAACAGTACAAGAGTGTTCCTTACTCTCCACGTACTCACCAATACTTGTTGTTTCTTTTGTTTTTGTTTTTGTTTTTAGCTCTTCTGACAGGTGTGAAATGATATCTCATTGTAGTTTTGATTTGTATTTCCCTGATGATGAGTGATGTTGAACTTTTTTTCATGTATCTGGCCATCTACCTGTCTTCTTGGGAAAAATGTCTATTTATGTCTTCTGCCCATTTTTAATTGAATTATTTTTTGGAGGGTATTGATTCATATAAGTTCTTTACATATTCTGGATACTAACCCTTTAGTGGATATCCACTTGCAAATACCATCTCCCATTTCATAGGTTGCCTTTTAGTTTTGCTGATGTTTCCTTCACTATGCAGAATCTTTTTTTTTATTTTGATGTAGCCCCAATAGTTTATTTTTGGTTTTGTTTCTCTTGCCCAAGGGGACCTACCTAGAAAAATGTTACTATAGCTGATGTCAAAAAGAACACTGCCTATGTTTTCTTCTAGGAATTTTATGGTTTCAGATCTCACATTTAGGTCTTTAATCCATTGTGAATTTATTTTCGTGTATCGTTTAAGAAGTGGTCCAGTTTCATTCTTTTGCCTGTTGCTCTCCAGTTTTCCCAACACCCTTTGCTGAAGAAACTATTTTTCCACTGTGTATTCTTTCCTGCTTCATGAAAGATTAACCGATCACATAATTAGGGTTTAAGTTTTCGGTTTTCTGTTCTGTTCCATTGACCTATGTGTCTGTTTTGGGGCCAGGACCATACTGTGTTCATGACTACAGCTTTGTAATATAACTTGATGTCTAGAATTGTTATGCCTCCAGCTTCTCATCCTTTATTTTATTAATGTGCTATATCACATTGATTGATTTGTGAATATTGAATCACCCTTGCAGCCCAGGAATAAATTCCCATTGATTGTGGTGAACAATTCTTTTAATGTACTGTTGGGCTCAATTTCCTAGTATTTTTTTGAGAATTTTTACATTCAGATTCATCAGGGATGTTGACCTGTGGTTCTCTTTTTTGTGGAGTCTGTCTGGTTTTGGTATCACGGTAATGCTGGGTTCATAGAATGAATTTGGAAGTTTTCCTTCTTTGCCTGTGTTTTGGAATTGTTAGAGAAGAACAGATATTAATTCTTCTTTAAATGTCTGGTAGAATTCACCTGTGAAGCCATCTGGTCCTGGACTTTGTTTGTTGGGAGTTTTTGGATTACTGATTCATCTACTTGGCTGATTATCTGTCTGTTCAAGTTTTCTATTTCCTCCCATTTCAGTGTTGGTAATTTATATGTTTCTAGGAATTTACTGCTTCTTCCAGATTGTCTAATTTGTAGGCATGTAGTTTTTCATAGTATTCTCTTATAATTATTTGTATTTCTGTGGTGTTGGTTGTTATTTCTCTTCTCTCATTTGTGATTTTATTTATCTGAGTCCTTTCTCATTTCTTTTTGCTAAGTCTGGCTAGGGGGTTATCAACTTTATTGATTTTTACAAAAAAACAGTTTATGGCTTCATTGATCTGCTCTACTGTTTTTTTAGTTTCTATATCATTTAGTTCTGCTCTAATCTCTATTATCCCCTTCCTTCTGATGTTTTTAGGTTTTGTTTGTTCTTTTTCTAGATCCTTTAGGTGTAAGGTTAGGTTGTTTATGTGAGATTTTTCTTGCTTCTTGAGTAGTCCTGTACTGCTAGAAACTTCCATCTTAGAACCACCACTTCTGCATCCAGCAGTTTTTGAACGAATGTGTCTTCATTTTCTTGTTTCCTGTATTTTTTCATTTCTTCTTTTATTTTCTAGTTGACCACATTCATTGTTTGGTAGCATATTGTTTAAACTCCGTGGATTTGTGGTTTTCCTAGATTTTTTTCTTGTGATTGGCTTCCATTTTTATAGCATGGTGGTCAGAAAAGATGCATGGTATGACATCAATCTTTCTGAATTTGTTGAGGTTTGTTTTGTGGCTTAATATGTAATCTATTCTAGAGAATGTTCCATGCGCCCTTAAAAAGAATGTATCCTGCTGGTTTAGGATGGAATGTTCTGACTCTATCTGTTATATCCATTTGTTCCAGTATGTCATCCAAAGCCATCATTTCCTTGTTGATTTTCTATTTAGGTGATCTGTCCATTGGTGTAAGTGGAATGTTAAAGTCCCCTACAATTATTGTATTATTATCAATTAGCTCCTTTATGTTTGTCATTAACTGTTTTATATATTTAGATGCTTCCATGTTTACATTTGTTAGATCTTCTTATTGGATAGTCCCCCTTATAATGATATAGTGCCCTTCATCTCTTGTTACAGTCTTTGGTTTAAAATATGATTTGTCTGATATAAGTGTAGCTACTCTGGCTTTCTTTTGGCATCCATTGGCACAATAAATGACAACTGTTTCTCCATCCCCTCACTTTCAATCTATAGGTGTCTTTAGATCTGAAATGACTGTCTTGTAGGCAGCATAAGATGGGTCTTGTTTTCTTATCTATTCTGACATTCTGTCTTTTGATTGGAGCATTTAATCCACCTACATTCAGAGTATTTATTGATAGATCTGTATTTAGTGCCATTTTATTACTTATTTTGTCATTGTTTCTGGAAAATTTCCCTGTTCCTTTCTTGTCTTTGTCACCTTTGGTCTTTCCTTTCCACTCAAAGGGTCCGCCTTTAATATTTCTTGCATAGGTGGTTTAGTGGTCACAAACTCCTTTAGTTTTTGTCTTGGGAACTCTTCATCTCTCCTTCTATTCTGAATAATAGGCTTGCTATCATTGGATAGAGTATTCTTGTCTGTAGAGTTTTCTCATTTAGCACATTGAATGTCATGCCACTCTTTTAAACTGGATTGTCAACTTTCTGTTGAGAGATCTGCAGTTGGCCTTATAGGTCTTCCTTTGTAAGTTAGGGACTATTTCTGTCTTGCTGCTGTAGGATTTTTTCTTTATTATATATTTTGCAAATTTAATTACAATACGTCTTTATGTCGGCCTGCTTTGTTGATTTTGATGGGAGTTCTCTGTGCCTTCTGGATCTGGATGTCTGTTTCCTTTCCCAGATTAGGAAAGTTTTCAGCTATTATTTCCTCAAATTTTCTGCCCTCTTTTCTCTCTCTTCTTCTTCTGGAACTCCTATGACATGAATGTAATTACATTTGATGGCATCACTGAGTTCTCTGTCTATTCTTATGATCCATAATTCTTTCTCTCTTTTATTCTGCTTCCTTGTTTTCCATAATTTTATCTTCTATGTCACTAATTTGTACCTCAGCTTCTTCCAGCCTTGTGTTCATTACATCCAGTCTGTTTCCAATCTCAGTTATTACATTTTTCATTTCTGACAGATTGGTTTTTTTACCTCTTTCATCTCTGTGGTAAGGGCCTCCCTGAAGTCATCCATTCTTCTCTCGAGCCCAGTGAGTATCCTTATGATTGTTGCTTTACATTTTCCATCAGGCATATTACTTATATTTGTTTCAATTAGAAATCTGACCCATGACCTTATCTTGTTGCTTCATTTGGGATGAATTCCTCCATCTTGGCATTTTGTCTGAGTCTTTTTCTGTGTGTTAGAGAAACCTGTTACGTGTCCTGCTTTTGAGAGTACTAACTTTTTGAAGAAGTGGTCATGTCGTGTCCAGGGCCTGATGCTTCAGGGATTGTGTCTGGTGCATGCTGTGTGCCCTCTGCTACTGTGTTTGGGCTGCTCTCTCCTTCAGGCCACTTGTCTGCAGAGGTTCTCCTTGCCTGCAGTGGGCAGGGTTTGATCCTGTGGCAAGTTTTAAGTAGGTGTGCTCTGCTCTGCTTGTTAAATGAGACCTAATACTATTTCTACTAGAACTGAAGCCTCATAGAACTCTGGCTGGGAGACAAGGCATGGAGAGGGGTTTCTGCTGGTCTTCTGGGGAAGGGGATCTCCATGCTGGCACTGAGGCACATTGGTCCAAGAAGAGCAGTCCCAGCAGAGCACAGTTTTGGATCAGGACCTGGTGTAAGCAGGTCAGGCAGCCAGTGTTGGTGCTGTGATGTCAACAGCAAGTGTCTCTGCATTTATGCTGGGGGGAAAGAGGAGGGAGGGAGAAAGGCGTCCGCCAGCTCTTTTGTCCCTTTAGAGACAACTCTGCAAATGCCACCTCTCGCAGATGCTCTCTAAGAAGAACAAACAGTTTCCCCCATGTGACCTAGGCATTCCTCAAATGGCTGTCTGCCCACTCACCCCCCACCCCACCCCAGGCTGCTTGCTTGTCTTCCCTCCAGGAGTAGGGCAGTGCCTCAGTTCTCCCTACAAGCCAAGACTACCAACATTTAAAACTTTGGTCTTCAAGCCCCATTGGTTGCAAAAATTCATGAAAATAAGCCCCTCTCATTTTCCCAGCAAATGGCTGTGGGGAAGTGTTCTCTGTCAATTCCCCTGAGCATCCTTTTTCTCTCACCTTTGAGACCAGGGCTCCCTCTCCTCCACAGCACCTACCATCCATTTCTCCCCCATACCATGTCTCTACACTTCCTTGTTGTGTACAACTCTCCCTCTAGTTGTACAGTTGTGCAGTTTGCTCTGTCTCCTCAGGTCAATTTCTTGGGTATTCAGAGTGATTTGATAATTTTCTAGTTGTGTTTGAGGGATGAGACGAGCCTGTAGAGTTCTCCTACTTATACCTCCATCTTAAGAAATATTATTTTAAAGAATAACAACTAAAAATAGTCATTGTTGCAAAGAGTAAAAAACTAAAAACAGAATTACAAAGGCACAAACACCTTTTCTCAAATATTATGCTTAGTTATTGTTCTTTTCCTCCCATTCTCATAGCTATACCCTAGCTGGTCCTGACACCATTGAATGCCTGGCCAATGGCAAGTGGAATGGAAGTAACCAGCAGTGTCTGGCTGTCTCCTGCGATGAGCCCCCCAATGTGGAACACGCCTCTCCAGAGACTGCCCATCGGTTATTTGGAGACATTGCCTTCTACTATTGCTCAGATGGTTACAGCCTGGCAGACAATTCCCAGCTCCTTTGCAATGCCCAGGGCAAGTGGGTTCCCCCTGAAGGTCAGGCCATGCCCCGTTGTATAGCTCATTTCTGTGAAAAGCCCCCATCTGTTTCTTATAGCATCTTAGAATCTGTGAGCAAAGCAAAATTTGCAGCAGGATCCGTTGTGAGCTTTAAATGCACAGAAGGTTTTGTACTGAATACCTCGGCGAAGATTGAGTGTTTGAGAGGTGGACAGTGGAACCCTTCCCCCATGTCCATCCAGTGCATCCCTGTGCGGTGTGGAGAGCCTCCAAGCATCATGAATGGCTATGCAAGTGGATCGAACTACAGTTTTGGGGCCATGGTGGCTTATAGCTGCAACAAGGGGTTCTACATCAAAGGGGAGAAGAAGAGCACGTGCGAGGCCACAGGACAGTGGAGTAGCCCCACACCCACATGCCACCCTGTGGCTTGCAATGAACCACCCAAGGTTGAGAATGGCTTTCTAGAGGTAAGAGACTAATGAGCGAGTGGTCCATGGCTTTCATCACTGACTGCCGGCCTCCTGTGGCTAACCTGGGATTAGAGGCAGGACACTGGACAGATTAACTGTTGAAAAACAGAAGTGGCTAGACCTATAGGTAGTGAATATTTGAGGGAAGTTGATAGAAATTAGTGATCCTTTTAATATAGAGCTTTGTACCTTCTGCTAGCATATAGAAGTGCTATTTGAAGTGCTTTGTAGCAATCCTTAGCCCTAACAATGAAGGTAGAATTAACCAATTTTAATACAATATTATTTTCCTTTATAGAAGAAATTATTCCAAGATGAATGTATATTTTATAGAAATCAAGGTCTCCTGGAACTTAGAGAAATCTGGTATCATTTCTGATTTTTAGACCAAAGATGGGGTGAATCATCTGTTCACTATAATGCAGCTATTACAATTTTCTTTCAGCGGACTTAAAGGTAGTTTCGTCAGGACATAAAGAGTTCTCTCAGATGCACTCCTGTTCTCCTTGCACATTAATATGTGCCTAATCTATTTCCCCAAATCAAGGACTATTTTATTTACTTTTTAAAAGATTTTATTGATTTATTTTGACAGATCACAAGTAGGCAGAGAGGCAGGCAGAGAGAGAGAGGGAAGCAGGCTCCCCGCTAAGCAGAGAGCCTGATGTGGGCCGCAGTCCCAGGACCCCGAGATCATGACCTGAGCCAAAGGCAGAGGCTTTAACCCACTGAGCCACACAGGTACCCCACAAGGGCTATTTTAAAGAGACAATATTCTAATTAAATATTATGTAAAAACCCACACATATGTCATACCTTTTCTCCTTTATATTCTAAATGATAGTAAATACCTTCTGTTTAACACCTCTGCTCTGAGGTACCAGATCCACTGGAAGAGGGTATATGTAGATGAGGAGGCTTTCTTCATTTGTTCATTTAGCAAATATCTGTGGAGCTCCTACTGGGTGCCAGGTAAGCACTGGAGAGCTGGTATTTAACAACACAGATTAGGTCTATGATGGCATGGTGCTTCCATGTGTGTACCCAAGAAAGAAATTTAAAAAAAATTATGTCCACTAGAATAAGAAGTTCACTATATAGCATACAAGCTAGACTTTACCGTGATATTCCTTTTAAAATTTTCATGACTAATTCATGTGTGGTACTACCTAAAAATGACCTGTTATTAGTCCCTTATATATTTAAATATTGAGTTCATGAAGATTAATTTTTTGTTTAGAAGATAAGATACTGCTTTTTAATTTCCCATCTTTAGAGCAGCAGTTTTTAAGAGTATGTTAAGAATGAACACAAAACTTTGTACTCTTTGGAATATATCCATGAAAATATTTTATATGCTTTTTTTGACAATATTAACAAGTAAATGTAGGTCGTATGTGTATACTTCTTTCTCTGTAATTAAAGCAACAAAATTACAGCATTGCTATCGTGAGCAAGATTTTTTTGAATTTACTAAGTAATTTATAATTTTTAGTAGTAGTCTACCAAATCATCAATTTAAAACTATTGATTTTTTACTTATGACAACTCAGCCCCATGGTAAACATTTCTGCAATAAGGATTACCAAATTTGACCTGTCCTTTTCACTTACTAACATAGAACAGGCCTAATGAGAAAAGCATTAAGTCCTTATTTGCTTATGTCTTAACTGATTCGTCTTAACATAGGGACTTCAGTATATATTTTTTTATTATTGTTCAATGTCTTTAGTTAATTATTCATTATACATGTAAGACTTAGTTGTTTTCTCCCTATTATACAGCATACAACTGGCAGGATCTTTGAGAGTGAAGCGAGATATCGGTGTAATCCAGGCTATAAGTCCGTTGGAAGTCCCATATTTGTCTGCCAAGCCAATCGCCACTGGCACAGTGAATCCCCTCTGTCATGCATCCCTCTCAACTGTGGGAAACCTCCCCCAATCCAGAATGGCTACATGAAAGGAGAAAATTTTGAAGTAGGATCCAAGGTTCAGTTTTTCTGTAATGAAGGTTATGAGCTTATCGGTGATAATTCTTGGACATGCCAGAAATCTGGCAAATGGAATAAGAAGCCAAACCAGAAGTGTGTGCCTGCCAAGTGCCCAGAGCCTCCCCTCTTGGAAAACCAGCTCGTCCTGAAGGAGTCAGCTACGGAAGTAGGAGTGGTGATATTTTCTTGTAAAGAAGGACATGCCCTTCAGGGCCCCTCCGTCCTGAAATGCCTGCCATCACAGCGATGGAATGATTCTTTCCCTGTTTGTAAGATGGTTCTTTGCCTCCCACCTCCCCTCATTTCCTTTGGGGTCCCCGCTCCTTCGTCTGCTCTTCATTTTGGAAGTACTGTCAAGTATTCTTGCGTGGATGGGTTTTTCCTGAGAGGGGATCCCACCACCTCCTGCCAAGCTGATGGTACCTGGAGCTCTCCACTGCCAGAATGTATCCCTGTGGAATGTCCTCACCCTGAGGAAATTCTCAATGGCATCATCGATGTACAAGGTCTTGCCTATCTCAGCACAGCTCTCTATACCTGCAAGCCCGGCTTTGAGTTGGTGGGAAATACTACCATCCTTTGTGGAGAAAATGGTCACTGGCTTGGGGGGAAACCCACCTGCAAACCCATTCAGTGCCCAATGCCCAAGGAGATTTCAAATGGCAAATTCTCTTACACAAACCTACACTACGGGCAAACCATTACATACTCCTGTGACCGAGGCTTCAGGCTAGAAGGTCCCAAATCCTTGACTTGTTTAGAGACAGGTGATTGGGATATGGGTGTCCCGTCATGCAGTGCCATCCACTGTAATCCCCCACAACCCATCGAAAATGGATTTGTAGAAGGCGCAGATTACAGCTATGGGGCCATGATCATCTACAGCTGCTTACCTGGGTTCCAGGTAGCTGGTCATGCCATGCAGACCTGTGAAGAGTCAGGATGGTCAAGCTTCATACCAACATGTGTACCCATAGACTGTGGTCTCCCGCCTCATATTGATTTTGGAGAATGTACTAAGGTCAAAGATAGTCAGGAATCTTTTGTAGAAGAAGAAGATATGATGGAAGTTCCGTATGTGACTCCTCAACCTCCTTACCATCTGACAGCAGGGGCTAAAGCCGGGGAAAGCACCAAAGGATCTCCTACTCCACATTCTGCAAGCTTTCTATATGGCACCATTGTTTCATATACCTGTAATCCAGGATATGAACTTCTAGGGAGCCCTATGCTGATATGCCAGGAAGATGGCACTTGGAATGGCAGTGCTCCATCCTGCATTTCCATTGAATGTGACTTGCCCATTGCTCCTGAAAATGGCTTTTTGCATTTTGCAGAGACGACCATGGGCAATGCTGTACAGTATAGCTGCAAGCCGGGACACGTTCTGCTGGGCTCCAACATGAGGTTTTGTCTACAGAATAAAGAATGGAGTGGTGCTTCCCCAAGGTGTGAGGCCATTTCATGCAAAGCACCAAATCCCATTATGAATGGCTCCATCAAAGGAAGCAACTACACATACCTGAGTGTGTTACACTATGAGTGTGATCCTGGGTATGTGTTGAATGGCTCTGAGAGGAGAACATGCCAACAAAATAAAAATTGGGATGAGAATGAGCCAGCGTGCGTTCCCGTGGACTGTGGGTCACCGCCAGTCTCAGCCAATGGCCAGGTGAAAGGAAATGAACATACATTCCAAAAAGAGGTTGAGTATACTTGCAGTTTAGGGTTCTTACTTGAGGGAGCCAGGAGTCGTGTTTGTCTTGCCAATGGAAGTTGGAGTGGAACCACTCCCATCTGTGTGCCTGTCAGATGTGCCACCCCACCACAGGTGGCAAATGGAGTGATGGATGGCCTGGACTATGGTTTTGGAAAGGAAGTGGCATTCCATTGCCATGATGGCTACATGTTGCACGGTGCTCCAAAACTCACCTGTCAGTCCAATGGCAACTGGGACGCAGAGTTCCCTCTCTGTAAACCAGTCAACTGTGGCCCTCCTGAAGATTCTTCCCATGGCTTTTCTAACGGCTTCTCCTTTTATCACGGGGGGCATATACAGTATCAGTGCTTTCCTGGTTATAAGCTCCATGGGAGTCCTTCAAGAAGGTGTCTCTCCAATGGCTCCTGGAGTAGCAGCCCGCCTTCCTGCCTGCCTTGCAGGTGTTCCACGCCGGTGATTCAGAACGGAGTTGTCAATGGGACAGATTTTGGCTGCGGAAGGGCAGTCCAGATTCAGTGCTTCAAAGGCTTCAAGCTTCATGGAATTTCTGAAATCAGCTGTGAAGCCAACGGCCAGTGGAGCTCTGGCTTCCCATACTGTGAGCACACTTCCTGTGGTTCTCTCCCAGCCATTCCAAATGCATTCACCAGTGAGAGCGTCTCTTCGGAGGAAAATGTGGTAACTTACAACTGCAGATCTGGGTACGTCATACAAGGCAGTTCAGAGCTGGTTTGCACAGAGAAAGGGACATGGAGCCAGCCTTATCCAGTCTGTGTGCCCTTGTCCTGTGGACCCCCACCATCTGTCGCCAATGCAGTGGCCACTGGAGAGGCACACACTTTTGAAAGTAAAGTGAAACTCAGGTAAGTCCATGGCTCTAGAGTCTTCAAAGGGTGCAGACAGGAGGATTGTAAAATAAAAAGCGCTAGGTCAGAAATTAAGCTAATTGGGAAAATACCATCTCTGGTCTGCTCTCCAAAAACTGAAGCTTTTCACACTTAGCCTTATTCTATTCATAATTGTTTAGAAATCCATTGGCTACAAAAAATAAATGTCTACATTTTCAGCTTATAGTCCCTCATATAATTGTCATGAATATCATATTCTGCTGACCTTCATGAAAGAGTGAGATTCTCTAGCGGGCTTTTATATCTCTTAAGGCACCAGGCTCTTTTTTCTTCTAAACATCGTGCTGATAAGTTTATGATATCACTCTGTGGTTATATTCATACAAGCAAATATTGGGGAAGTAAGGCAAAAGCTGAATAATTCAGGTCAAAAAGCAGATACCTTCATTGAACAGTATATATAGGAAGATTTTTTTTTAAAGGTTTTATGTATTATTTATTTGACAGACAGAGATCTCAAGTAGGAAGAGAGGCAGGCAGAGATGGGGCTGGGAAGCAGCTTCCCTGCTAAGCAGAGAGCCTAGGACCCAAGACCCTGAGATCATGATCTAAGCTGAAGGCAGAGGCTTTAACCAAACCACAGAGCCACCCCGGCCCTCCTATATAGGAAGATAAATTAAGTAGACTTCCAACCTATGCTATTTGAACAAACTGAACTATTTAATGCACAAATAGTGATTTTTTTTTGCTGTAATGTTATCTATAATGTGTTATTAAAAAGAACTAAGAGAATATGGAATTAATATGCAATTAAATTTTTATTGGAATAAATGCCCATAAGATAGCTCAACCCTCTAAATCAATTTAGATTTTTTTCACGTCTGTGAAGGAGTTATGGATTATCCTTTACATATTGGATTCTAAGATTTTAATAATTCAGTCACTCTTCTTAAACATGTCTATTGTGGACATTTTAGCCCTACCTTTTTTCTCTCCTAATTGCAGTAAGGAGGAGACCCAAGGGAGTATCATCAATGGTAAGAAAGCTGACGAGTAGTTGATCATGCACAGAGGAGAAAAACAACAATTATCGCTCGTTTTTGAAACACATTTTCAATTGTGTCTTCAGATGTTGATGTGTGAGATACCTTGAGAAATCACAGTATCACCTGCTTCTCAAGAGCTCCCCCCATTTATTATGCCTTGTCATGTGTTGATTATGTTTCAGATCTTTACGTGTAGTAAACAGATTACAAGTTTGCAAAACCTGTGACTCCTGTCTAACCTGGTGATTTGTGAAATTAAAAAAAAATTCACCTAATAAATGTTAATTAGCTAAATGGTTTAATTTAAAAGGCAGTGTAGCATAGTAGTGAAAGCATGGATTTGAGAACCAGAGTCCCTAGGCCGGAATCTCAGCTCTGTCACTTCCTGGGGGAGTTTAGTGTCTCTGATGTCAGTTTCACCATCTGCCAAATGGGAGTGAAGATAATCATACCTACTCACAGGGTTGTCATGAGAATTAAATGGATTAATATTTGTAGGGCACTTAGAACAGTGACTAGAATTTAATAAGTGCTATGTAAACATTTGCTGAATAAATAAATCCAAATTTTATAAATCATAGGGTACTGTGGAGCCAGGCTGATTGGAGTTTGAACACCAGTACTGTTGTTACATAATAATATCAACTACTCAGGATTTAAAGAAATACCCTATGTAAAGGACTTAGAACAGTGCTTGGCACAAAGTAGATTCTCAGTAAATATTACTTATGTTATATTCTTGACTAGTATCTGAGTCTGTGTTATGCTTTGTCTAGAATGTTTTGAACTGTTAGGTCTTTTCAGAATAAAAGTGAATTCAACGTTGAAATTGTCCACAACAAGGGTAAATAACATCAGCAACATTTAAATCAACTTTAGGCTTGGCTCATCCTTAATGTGGACAACAAAGGACTGATCGGCTTGTCGTTGTTCTGTCGGTCTTTTAGCATGGCAATCCCATTCCCTTGACATTCAAATCAGTTTCAATGCATCACATAAAATGTCTACTGAGCTTTGTAACAGCATCTTAAACCCAAGAAGTCACCAACAGCATTGTACTCTCTTTAAGGGGCTTATTTTGCTTTTTCCATTGCAGATGTCTGGAAGGGTATGTGATGGATACGGATGTAGACACATTCACCTGTCAGAAAGATGGTCATTGGTTTCCTGAGAAAATCTCCTGCAGCCCTAAAAAATGCCCTCTTCCAGCAAATATAACACATATACGTGTTCATGGGGATGATTTCAGTGTGAATAAGCAAATTTCTGTGTCATGTGCAGAAGGGTATATCTATGAGGGAGTTAACATATCAACGTGTCAGGTAAGATTCTCTGTCTTAGAACCTGCACCTGTACCTCATTTATATATATTAAATGTGTGTGTGTGTCAACAGCAGTATCTTGCTATCCTGAAAAGGAAAAAGAAAAAAAGTCAAGTTTCCAGCTGTGTCAAGAATTTGAGGAGCTTTGTGGTAGAAATATTTTAAAACATATCTTTCTTTTCAATAGCTCCATTTTTAAACTATGAAAATGCCAGGAGTAGGTGAAAAGTGCCAAAATGAAATAAAATGT
Source organism: Mustela erminea (assembly GCF_009829155.1). Taxonomy (NCBI): domain Eukaryota; kingdom Metazoa; phylum Chordata; class Mammalia; order Carnivora; family Mustelidae; genus Mustela; species Mustela erminea. Next base: position 22,330,459 of record NC_045625.1, read on the forward strand.
TAAGATATCTATAACAAAATATTCATGGAAAATTAACCACAAGTCTCTACACATAAATGTGGTAAAGAGTGTCCTTGTGTGGGAGATGAGGCCTGACTGATACCAACTGTTTGCAGTTTTAGTAGAAAAACCAGAGGTTACAGAAACAGATAGCAACTTAGAGCCAAATCCTATCTCTGCTACCTACTACTTGTGTGACTTTAAGAAAGTCACTTAAAATGTCTGAGCTTCAGTTTCCTTACTTGAAAAAAAGGTGTCTAGTAATATGTGTCTTGTATGGTCAGAATGAGAAACTGGGGAGTGAACGGGGGAAATGCCTAGACCAGCACCACAGAGAGCAGCTACCCCTAGCTCATCCCCTTCTCCTAGCTTCTGTAAGATAAACCAGAGAAAGAAAAAGAAAATGAGTTATTAGTATGCTCTTCCATTGCTAGAGTTGGGGGAGTGAGGAGGTAAAAGCTGGGACATGCTGCATGGCAAAGAAAAGACTTTGCCTTCAACATTCCTTTGAACTCCACCTCAGATATTAACAGGTTCTCTGATGACCTGTTCCCCCCACCCCCTTTATTTGTAAATCTGTAATTGGAAGGATTAAATTATTGAATGTTTGTAAAGCATCTAGTGCATGACTGACATTTAGTAGGGACTCAAGAACTATTTCAAAGTCTTCCCAGTTTTCCATTTATAAATCATGCATACTCAATGATTCATTGCTACCAAACCTAAAAAGAGGAACATCACAGGAAGCAGCTCAGATGACTGTCAGAGTTACCACACTCTCAAAATTGGTATCTTTCCAGATGGCCCCTTTTAGATTTAGCACTGAAGCAGTCTTAGGGGCAACTTTTTCACAGACCCTGAGCTGTCTGAAATAGCTTACAAGAAGTTTGTCCCACCATGATTAGGGAATTAATTCAGTGCTTTCCCAGAGTTTTTCCAGGTTGGGTATATGGATAACTGGGTGCTTCTCCATGTGCCCTGTAGGACCCTGATGTATTGGTGACTATGTTTTGGGGGGGGGTTGTTTTTGGAGTCAGTAATTTATTTTTGACAACCCTTATTACTTTCTCCCCGCAAGGTATGACCCCTTACCCTCACACAACTGAGTCTTGGGTTGAATTTTGGTCTGAAAGGTAGACTAGACCCTTTCTAAGTGTTTAAATGTAGAAATTGTCCATAACTATGTTCAGTGCCTAGAAATATTTTATTTTGATACAACAAATTGATTCTGTACTTCATAGAACAAATAAATGGATGAGAAGATCAATGTGAATTTTGAAGAATGAAGGAGATCCAGCCCTTCCCAAGATTAAGACATATTACAGAATTACAAATGTCCTGTCAGTGTGATGTGTAGATTCAGCAGAGAGGAAATTGAGTGGAATGGAAGAAATAAACCAAAAGTACATCCTGATAAAGGAATCATCACAGTCCATGGAGAAAGGAATCATTAGTAAACAAATTATTCTAATATAGTGAACTAACCATTACAGGGAAACACTAAAATGTGTCAAAACAGATCCCAGATATATCAAAGAAACCAATACTACATAGTTTTTAAAAGTGAATAGTAATGCCCAGAATAATTTATGCAGAAAGATATGTTTATTGAAGCATTATTCACAGAATTGAAAAATTAGATACAACCTGAATTTCTGACATTAGGGAAGTGCTTAGTTATGAGACAGACACATATGTAAAATTAATTCTGCCTCATATGTGGAGTAATTGTTCTGTTTTAGACTGTTATCCAGCTCATGCAGTATTTTCTCAAAGAAAACAAAAAATATATATTAACAAGAGAATAATAGTCTCCAAGGGAAACATCTGGGTATGCCTCACTTTCACCCAAATAGAAAGATGCTGAAAAATGTTAACTCTGACTGTGGTGGGTTTGGGAGGAGGGGAGTGAAGTGAAATGTAAGGATGCGTTGGTGTCAGTCTTAGAATATTTGTGTCAACTTTCCAGTCCTCCTTCATCGTAATGAAAACATACTTTTTGGTGTTCCTGATTTTTAAAGGATTCTATTAGGAAGAAAATGCTTATTTTATGTTTCTGAGAAATGTCTAAGATTGTTCAGCAATAACTAGGAAGGCCATCTAATATTTAATGGGTGCTTTTAAGGCCACAGATAATACACAGGAGAAGTAGAACCAAATTCTAGGTTCTTTGGACCATCATATTGGGGATTATTCTTCTATGCCAATATTTACAAGTTTCTGCATTCATATGTATTAACCCCTAAATGTAACTTCTCATCTGTCATTTGTTATTTAGCTTGATGGCACCTGGAAGCCACAGTTTTCTGATGAATCCTGCAGCCCAGTCTCTTGTGGGAAACCTGAAAGTCCAGAACATGGGTCTGTGTTTGGCAGTAAATACAGCTTTGGAAGCACAATTATTTATCAGTGTGAACCTGGCTATGAATTAGAGGTAAGTGAATACATTGGTTAACTAGAATTAATTTGTTTTTCCAATATACTTGGGAACATTTTTAGTATTAACACCAATTTGTTTCACTGATTTTGGTCTTAAAAGACTTTTTATACTTTGTTACCATATATCCTAACACTTTCCAAGAAATATTTTAAGTGACTTACAATTTTAAAAAACAAAACAAATCTCTACATCTGTATCTTTGGGGTAAATACCCAGTAGTGCAATTGCAAGGTTATAAGGCAGCTCTATTTTAATTTTTTGAGGAATCTCCCAAGATACAGATCTAGTAAAAAGAAGGGCCATATGTACCCCAATGTTCACAGCAGCATTGGTCACAATCACCAAACTGTGGAACGAGCCAAGATGCCCTTCAACAAACAAGTGGATAAAGAAGACATGGTCCGTACATACAATGGAATATTACACAGCCATCAGAAAGAATGAATACCCAACTTTCCTATCAACATGGATGGGACTGGAGATTTTGCTGAGTGAAATAAGTCAAGCAGAGAAAGTCAATTATCCTATGGTTTCACTTCCTTATGGAGTATAAGGAATAACATGGAGGACATTAAGAGAAGGAAAGGAAAAGGGAATTGGGGGAAATCAGAGTGGGAGATGAAGCACAAAAGACTGTGGACTCTGAGAAGCAAACTGAAGGTTTTGGAAGGGAGAGGGGTGGGGGGTTTGGGTGAGCCTGGTGGTGGGTATTAAGGTAGGCACCAATTGCGTGGAGCACTGGGTGTGGTACATAAACAATGAATCTTGGAACATAGGAAAAATAAAATTTAAAAAAAAGTCTCAAATTCAAAAAATCAAGGCCATGAGGAAGAAGACGAAGCTGGAATACCAGCCACAAGGCTGATACTGTTACTTTAGTTGGCCATTTAAACCTATGTTTTGACCTCCTGTTAATCCTACTGTGTAACAGGGCAGTCCATCTGTCACTGTGGGGAGGTGACCATAGGGATTCAGGTATGCAAACTAAGACTTCCTCAAACTGCATTTAAATACCTTGGAGGGTTCTTGGTTGAAATGCCAGGTTGCTGTATGCCAAGTGTGGCCTGAAAATCCTCAGAGCAGTTCTGACCAAATACCAAGTTATGTCTTAAGACCACTCCTGGTTTGTAATATTAAAACCCCGTCAACAAAACCTGTGTCTCCCTATTTACTTTGGTGGGAACGCTGCAGTTAATTTTTTTTTTTTTTTTTTTTTAGTTTTTGTTGTTGTTTTTAATTTTTTATTTTATTTTTCTAAATTTATTTATTTGACACAGAGAGATCACAAGTAGGCAGAGAGGCAGACAGAGAGAGAGGAAGGAGGAGGCTCCCTGCTGAGCAGAGAGCCTCATGCGGGGCTCAATCCCAGGACCCTGAGATCATGACCTGAGCTGAAGGCAGAGGCTTTAATCCACTGAGCCACCCAGGTGCCCCTGTTGTTGTTTTTTAATCACCCAATGATCATCATGATGAGTACCCCCCCTTAACCCCCCTCACCTATTTAATCCATCCCTCCACCCACCTCCCCTCTGGTAACCATCAGTTTGTTATCTATAGTTAAGAGTCTCTTTCTTGGTTAGTTTCTCTCTCTCTCTCTCTCTCTCTCTCTCTCTCTCTCTCTCTCTGTTTTCCCCTTTGTTCATTTGTTTCTTAAATTCCACATATGAGTAAAATCATATGGTATCTGTCTTTCTGTGACTGACTTATTTCACTTAGCACCCATGTCATTGCAAATGCCAGGATTTCATTCTTTTTTATGGCTGAATAATACTCCATTGTAATATACACCACATCTTTATCCATTCATCAATTAATAGATACTTGGGCTACCTCCATGTCTTAGCTATTGTAAATAAAACTACAATAAATGTAGGGATGCATATACCCCTTTGAATTAGTGTTCTTTGCTCTTAGGGTAAATACCCAGTAGAGCAATTGCTGGATAGTAGGGTGGTTCCATAACGTTTTCTAGAGTGGCTGCACCAGTTTGCCTTTCCACCAACAGTGCAAGAGGGTTCCTTATTCTCCACATACTCACCCATGCTTGTTGTTTCTTGTGTTTTTTATTTTAGCTATTCTGGCAGGTGTGAGATGATATTTCCTTGTGGTTTTGATTTGTATTTTCCTGGTGATGAATAATATTGAACATCTTTTCATGTGTCTGTTGTCCATCTGTATGTCTTCTATGGAGAAATACCTGTTCATGTCTTCTGCCCATTTTTAATTGAATTATTTGTTTTTGGGGTGTTGAGTTCTTTATATATTTTGGATACTAACCCTTTATTAGATACGTCATTTGCAAATATCTTCTCCCATTCCATAGGGTGTCTTTTAGTTTTGTTGATTGTTTCATTCACTGTACAAGAGCTTTTTTTAAAAAGATTTTTATTTTTAACTAATCTCTACATCCCAACATTTTTCATAATATCCTAATTATATTTCTGTGTTGTTTGTAACTTCTCTCATTTATTATTTTATTTATTTCAATCCTTTCTCTTTTTTGATAAGTCTGGTTAGGGTTTTTTTTTTTTTCTTATATAAATATTGCTACTCTGGCTTTCTTTTGATATGCAGGTGCATGAGAGATGTTTCTCCATCTCCTTACTTTCAATCTGCAGGTGTCTTTAGGTCTAAAATGAGTCTCTTGTTGGCAGTATATAGATGGGTCTTGGTTTTTTATCCATTCTGTCACCCTATGTCTTTTGATTGGAGCTTTTAGTCCATTTACTTTCAAAATAATCATAGATATGTATTTATTGCCATTTTATTACTTGTTTTGTGGTTGTTTCTGAAGTTTTTCTCTGATCCTTTCTTATCTAATACTCTCTTTCATGTTTTGCTGATTTTCTTTAGCAATACATTTGGATTTCTTTCTCTTCATTCTTTGCATATTTATTAGTGGTTTTTGATTTGTGGTTACCATTAGGTTTGTATATAACATCTTCTGCATATAGCAGTCTAAATTAAGTTGATAGATATCTAAGTTTGAACCCATTCTTTCCTCCTCACCTCCTCACATTTTAGGTATATGGTGTCATATTTTACATCCTTTTATTTTGTGAGTTACTTGATTGATTTTTCACAAAAATACTCATTTTTATTGCTTTGTGTTTCCTACATTCATTATGTCATTTTTGGTCTATCCTTTCCACTGAAAGAGTTCCCTTTTATATTTCTTGCAAGGCTGGTTTAATGGCCATGAAATCCTTTAGTTTTTGTTCGCCTGGGAAACTGTTTATCTCTCCTGCTATTCTGAATGATAGCCTTACTGGATAGAGTGTTCTCAGCTATAGATTTTTCTCCTCAGCACTTTGAATATATCTTTCAGTTCCCTTCTGGCTTGGAAAGTTTCTATTGAAAAAAATCCACTGTTAGTCATATAGGGTTTCCTTTGTATGGAACTGTCTTCTTTTGTCTTGCTGCTTTTAATATTTTTCTCACTATATTTGCCATTTTAGTCACAATGTGTATTGGTGTATATCTGCTTTTGTTGATTTTGTTGGGGGTTCTCTGTACCTCCTAGATCTGGATATCTGTTTCTGTCTCCAGATTTAGGAAAGTTCTCAGCTATTATTTCTTCAAATAAATACTCTACCACCTATTCTCTCTCTTCTTCTGGGATTCCAGTAATACAAATGTTATTATGTTTGATGTAGTCACTGAGTTCCCTAAATCTGTTCTCATTTTGCATAATTCTTTTTTCTATTGTTCAGCTTGATTACTTTCCATTACTCTGTCTTCTGTGTCATTATTTCTTTCCTCTGCTTCTTCCAGTGTGCTGTTACTTCTATTAAGCATTTTGTTCATTTTGTTTATTGAACACTTTATCTGTGCTATGTTATTCCTTATCTCTTTGTTAATGGTCTCACTGATGTCATCCATTCTTTTGTCAAGTCTAGTGAGTATCCTTATGATCATTGCTTTAAATTGTCCATCAGGCATGTAACTTATATCTGTTTTGCTTGGATCTTTGGATGTGACCTTGTCCGTACTTTCACTTAGGACAAAATCCTCTATCTTCTCATTTTGTCTAACTCTCTGTGCCTGTTTCCCTGTGTTAGGAATGCTATGTCTCTTGAGGGTAATGGCTTTATGAAGAAGAGGTCCTGTAGTGCACTGCAGTGTAGTGTCCCTTGTTCCTCTGGGCCTGGTACTGCTGAGTGTGTCTCCAGTGTGTCTTGTGTGTGCTCTGCTTTTGTGTCCCAGCTGCTTTTTCCTTCAGGCCAGTGGTCTGCAGAGGTTCTCTCTGCCAGTCATGGGCAGTGTTTGTCCCTGGCCTAAATGTGGTGCATTTTAACTAGGTCTGCTCTGGTCCATTTGTGAAATGAGACCTGTCACCACCACCACCAGAACTGAGCCCTTGCAAAACTCCCAGGTCAGGAGTACAGTGCTGGCAGGTTTTTAGGCTGGTCTTCTGGAGTAGGGGGCCCATTGCCCTGCGACTGAAGCAAGTGTGACTGGAAAGGGGGGTTGTTCTGGAGTGTGAGATGGCCGGGTTGGTGTAAGTAAGTTAGGTTGTAAATGTTGGCACTGTGGTGGTTCCTACAGGTAGCCCTGTGCTTCTGCTTAGGAGTGGGGGAGGGAAATGGTGCCTGCCAATTCCTTTGTTCCCAGAAGGGGCTCTCCGTGAATGCTGTGTCTCTGAGACACACTCTGGGATGAGCAACTAACCTCCCCACTGTGTGTCCCAGGCATTCTTCAGATCACTGTGTCTATGCTGTATGTCATTCTGGAGATGTTTGCCTATCTTCTCTCCAAGAACACCCCAATGTCCTCCAAGCTCTTCCAGAGCCAAGCACACCGATCTTTAAAATTTTAGGCTTTAAGCCTGCCAGAACTCATGAAATTGAAGCCCTTTTGCTTTCCAAGCCAGTTGCTGTGGGGATTCATCCATGTGCTCCCCTGTGTGCTGGTCTGTCTCTTACCCTTCTCTGCTGTTGCAGCTCCCTCCCCACTGCAGTGGCCTGATCTTATTCTCTCCCAAAACACATCTCTGCACTTCCTGCCTTCTTTGTTGTGGCCTCTTATCTACCTTTAGTTGTGGAATTTGTTCTGCCAGTGTTCCAAGTTGATTTGGGGAGTATTTAGTATGATTTGATATTTACCTAGTTGTATTTGTGGGATGAGGCAAGTCTAGGGCCCCCCTACTCCACAGCCATCCTCCATCCTATCTGGAATCAGTTTTGCTGAAGCATAAATCATATCATCAAACTTCAAATTTAGGAGGCTTGCTTATATTTCCTAACATTGTCATCTGAGTTTTCAGGAAACTTACTGTTTTTATTGTTGTGGTATTTAAGTGTGGGTTTTGCAGAAGTATTCATTGCATTATTTGTTAAATTTGTATAGTACAGTCCACTATTTTTTGACCATGCATTCAGAGAATTGTCATAAGATAGATCCACGAAAGCTGGAACTAGACTTGTGTAGATCTTATTTCATTTCTCCAGAAGATTTAAAAAAAAAAGTCTGATAATGTAATGGTTGATTGCAGTTGGAGTTTTCCTGTTTTTAAAATTTATTCTTTCATGTGAGAGTACTAATCTTACAATTTGTTAAGAAGTAAAGTGGTATAAAATTTAAACTTATGAATTTAAATTTAATATTTAATAAACAGATGGTCATTAAATTTGAGGAAGTAGATAACTTACCTTAAAAGTTTGGGGGAATATCCTAGTGTTAACTACAAAATTTAGAGAAGTACTATAGAATAGTTCTCATTCTAAGCTATCTGTTAGAATCATCTTAGAAACTTCTAAAAATATTAATGTTTAGTTACTTACAGAAACAACCAGTGCCAGGTGTGGGAGATGAAATGTAAAAGATTAACCTAGAAAAGTTTGTCATGTGAGATATTAGGGAATCTCAAAGGCTATGTATTAAAAAGACTTGGAGGCCAACTGGGTGAGGTTCCCACAGGCCAAAATGAGATCATTTGGGCTTCAGTAAGGCAATAACTTTAATGGACTAAGCCCATCAAATCTGTCATGAACAATAGTAGACTCATAAAGACACAAGAAAATTAGTTGGTAACTATTAGAGGACGCTCATGACCAAATTCATGATTTTGAAAACAGACAATGAAAGGGGAAGAATTGTCTTTTCCATGCTAACTGAATGATAAGAAAACCAATAGTAAATGAACAGAAGTTTCCTTTATAGAAGTATTTCAGTCAATAAGTGATAGAACTTAAATCTCAGAGTTTGCAACTCTTATGGTCTAGTGGATTTAGGCCATCATCATTGTGGCTACTGGTGTTAGAAAAAAAATAGAGGCAACCAGAGATTATGTGCCTCTGGGTGGAAGAACACATCGTATGAAAAAGTCTTGTCAAAAAGAAGAAAAAGTGGTAAGAGATACCATAATGAGGCAATCAGCAAAATTCTGTCTGTAGAAATAGTTACAGAACAAGTGACCCAGTTTTCCAGCTTCTGAAACAAATAAGTTGACAGGGTAAGAGGTGAAGAAATAGAAGGAATCTATATTTTAAAAAGGTACATAAACCATGTAGACCTTATTTTGGTCTGGATTCAAGTGAACCATAAAGCAATAAATTATAAAGTTTATGCAACAGTTGGAAATTTGACCACTAATCAGATTGTTATTAATATTAAAGAATTGTTACTTATAAGCTATGATAGTGTTATTGGTTGTTGTGGTTATAATTTTAAGAACCCTCATCTTTTAGAGATTTGTACTGAAATAATTACTGGTAAATGATTTGATGTCTGGGATTTGCTTCAAAATAATGTGCCTTCTTAGGAAGGAGGTAGGGCTTAGAGGAAACAATTTGGCCTCAAATTAATCCTATAAGGTGGGTTGTGGCTATTTGGGAGTGTGTTACTTTTATTTCTCTTTTTATATTTTGCTTGAGTTCTTCTCCATGCTTTAAATTCCTTATCTACTATAAAATAATATGAGTTCTTCTCCATGCTTTAAATTCCTTATCTACTATAAAATAATAAATAAAGTAAAATTTTATAATACATACTTAAAAGGATTAGTGTCTAAGTAATGCATTAAGGGGCTTGATTCTAAGTCAATATATGCACAAAGATTTTGTTACCTATTTCTTCATTACTCAGAGCCCTTTGGATATCAAATTATCCAAATTTGGACATCAAATTATCTTGAATTTGATATCAAATTATCTTGAAGCTGTGTTCTACATTAGTAAGATCTGAGAAAGAGCTATTGCCTCTCTTTTGGTTTTACCTAATTTTGAGGAAGTATATAACAAGCCATTAAAGCCAGCTCCCTGACTATTTAAGAACACTGATGATTATAGTAAGAGATAAGCAACAATGAAGGAAGAAACAAAGACTCATAAAAATTATATCCAGAAGTCAAAGAGAATTAATCTTAGCTCATATATGCCTATAATAACTATAGGGAACCAACAGCCTATAGGGCCATCAAGGGCTATGAGATATTGAAGAATGTACAAAAATATATTCAGAAAAATGATTATAATTTTTCAAGTAAGTTCTATTTATTTAAATTTATTTCAGAAGGCATGGAAGTAATGTTTAAGAAGATTTTTATTCCAAGTATTTAAAATTTTAGATGCTTGGGCCCTTAATAGGTTAAGTTTATCTTTAATGGATAAGTTACATTGTCAAAATAATTCAGTCCTCATACCAGTAAGATACCTTGACTTGTTTCACATGCAAGGGTATAAAAAAACCAATTCCCATTCTTTGGGGTACCTCTCAGGTATTGAAAACTAAATTCAATTCAAAATATTTTTAAAATTTACTCAACAAGTAGACCTCGACATTTCAGACACATTTCTCATCAATCTTTGCTATTGGTTATAATCAGTTGTCACTTGAATAGAAAGTGAAACAAATTAATTACACTGGTCATCCCAGTGTATGAATTTTGAAAGCATTTTTGAAAGTCTAAGCCTCATGGCGCCTGGGTGACTCTGTGGGTTAAAGCCTTTGCCTTCAGCTTGGGTCATGATCTCAGGGTCCTGGGATTGAGCCCCGCATTGGGCTCTCTGCTCAGCAGGGAGCCTGCTTCCTCCTCTCTCTCTCTCTGCCTGCCTCTCTGCCTACTTGTGATCTCTATCTGTCAAAAAAAAAAAGTCTAAGCCTCATCCTTAAACCATATTTATTTAATGAATTCATTTAGCATTCCAGTGCTGGGAGATTCTGGCTTATAGCTATGATTACTTTGCATTCCCTTATTATCTTTTCATCATTAAGGTATAATCCTGGAAATAATCTTTTTTTTTTTTTTTCCTCATTGATTCACAGGGGAATAAGGAACGTGTTTGTCAGAAGAACAGAATGTGGAGTGGAGAGGTAGCAAGGTGTAAAAGTAAGTCACGTGACATTTAGCAGTCCCAAGAACAATACTGATGCCTCATAGTAACAGTGTGGCCACATTTCCTTTATACATCAGTGTTTCAATTTAAAAAAAAAAAATTTTTTTAATCATCTCTACAAACTGTGTGACTCTTAGATAGGATTTCACTCAAGGTCACCAAACCAACAAACAGATTAATGACTGAAGTGGCATAAATCACAAGATTACTGATTCCGGAGTGGCAAACACTTTGTTAGAAATTAGTTAACTATTGAATTTATTTGCATTCTTTTTGTGGGTTCCCCCCCCCCAAATAATTATAAATTAGAAGGCTTAGCCTTTCTGCTTTTTGGTGATGGTACTAGCCAGTACTTACAGTCTTTTAAAGTGATGTTGCATCTGCCAAGTAAATGAATAGTTGTGGAATTTTGTATTAACTCATTTAATGAGAAAACCCAAATTTATTTAGCAAGACATGAGTTAATTCATTTGAGTTTATTCTCAGCACATGGTTCATATGATTCCTCTGCCAGAGAAAATGTATAGTCGACCCCATAAACAACCCAGGTTTGAACTGGGCATGTCCACTTACGTGTGGTTTGTTTCAATAAATACAGTATGGTACTAGAAATTTATTTTCTCATTCTTATGATTTATAGACTTATAGACTTTATAGACTTACAGACTTTTTTTTGACAGATAGAGATTACAAGTAGGCAGAGAGGTAGGCAGAGAGAGAGAGAGGAGGAATCAGGCTCCTTGCTGAGCAGAGAGCCTGATACAGGGCTCCATCCCTGGACCCTGGGATCATGACCTGAACCGAAGGCAGCGGCTTTAACCCACTGAGCCACCCAGGCGCCCCTCTTCTTTTTTTTTTTTTTTTTTTTTTTTTAAGATTTACTTATTTGAAAGAGAAAGAGAGAGAGAGAACAGGTGCATGAGGAGGAGGCACAGAGGGAGAAGGAGAGAGAATCTCCAGCAGGTACCTCACTGAGCACAGAGCCCAGCACAGGACACGATCTCAGGACACTTAGATCACAACCTGACCGAAATCAAGGGCTGGATGCTCAACCAACTCACCACCCAAGCCCCCCTATACAAATCCTATTCTTTTATCTGTGGGGTTTTTTTTCATTTTCTTTCTAAATTGTCAAAAATCAAATATAGTAGTATCTGTATCAACCTGTTTTCAGGGAAGTCTGTTCACTGATAGATACAGAGGTCAGTGTAGGTAATAATTTAGTAAATCATATAGGAATCTTTCAAATCAGGTTGCTCAGTATGAGCACTTTTTCCCCTCAGAAATATTTGTAATTTTTATAAGGCTCAGGAAAATGTATAATAAAATATATAAAAATATCAAGTTTTATCCCTGAGTGGTGGCATCAAAACTATTATTTTCTTTTTGCTTATTTGTGTTTTCTAATTTTCTACAAAGAACTTGTGCCATGTGTTTAATAATTTAGAAAGAAAAAGAAAAAAAATCCCACAGCACAGAATAGGATTTGCATTTTAACAATATCCCTAGATGGTTTTTTTTTTTTTTTTTAAGATTTTATTTATTTGAGAGAAAAAGCAAGAGAGAGTTGGGTGGAGGTCAGAGGGAGAAGCAGACCCCCCACTGAGCAGGGAGCCCAATGCGGGACACAATCCTGGGATTCCAGGATCATGACTAGAGCTAAAGGTAGTTGCCCAACCAGCTGAGCCAACCAGGCGCCCTCCCTCCATGATTTCCATGCACATCAGTCTAGGAACATTGCCTTGGACTAATGGCTTTTAGCCTTTGGCACACTGGAACATCCTGCGGAGCTTTGAAAAATCCCTTGTCCAGATAAATCAGTTAAGTCAGAATCTGGGGTGGGAAGCCACATCTATATATTTTTAAAGCTCCCAGGTAATTCCAAGATCCATGGTCCCAGTGTATAGAGTCCTTACCAGGCTGGCTGAAGCTGGGAGGAGTCAGTTAGCATCAAATCCACTGGCTCTCAAACCCTGAGTGAGCGCTGGAAATCATATGGGGAGCTTCTAATACCAGAAGTTAGGCTACAACACAGAGATTTTGATTCATTTGGTCAGAGAGAAGCCTTACTCATTTATACCCCCAGCATTATTAACTACAAAAGGTGACAATATATATAAAGATAAATAGAGTCAACAGGAAAATACCAATCTTTAATTGCCTACATGCCTAAAGCGAAACTTATACATGCTGGGATTTTTCAAGCGTATCCTTGTGTCTCACATAGGAGTAGGCTTCAATATTTTCTGTGATGCACTGAGTAGCAATTGCAGCAGAGGAAGGAAAGACAATTGGAAGAAGCATTTAATACGAGGCTTTGGTTTTTCTTTCTAGAGACCAGTTGTGAAGCTCCACTTGAGTTTCTGAATGGGGAAGCTGAAGTTGAAAACACCACGACTGGCCCCCGGGTGCTGTATTCCTGCAACAGAGGGTACAGCCTTGAAGGGGCACCTGAGGCACACTGCACGGAACACGGAGCTTGGAGCCACCCACTTCCTGTTTGCAAACGTGTGTGTTGACTCTAGAGGTTTTGTCAGCTTCCGTTTTGTGATTAGTTTCCCAAATGTCTAAACACAGAGAAAACTCCCCTGAGTGAGACTGGCCCAGAGAAAGCAATCCGTGCATCTCCAAACCAAATCCTGTGGGGTATTTTTTAAAGATTTTATTTATTTATTTGAGAGAGAGTGAGACAGAGAGAGAGCATGAGCAGGTGGAGGAGCAGAGGAAGAGGGAAAAGCAAACTCCCCGCTGAGCAGGAACCGGACCAACCCAGGATCCGGAGATCGCAGTCTGAGCCAAAGGCACATGCTGAATCGACTTAACCTTAACCTCTGGGATATTTTTAAAAATCTATTCATATTATCTGAAATATCCAGTCTGAGAATCAGCTTTCATTAGATTCCTTGGATGATTACAAGCAGTCCAAGGCACTAATAAAAAAAAAATGCAGCTTAATGAAAAAATTTTGACCCAGATGTATAAGGAATTTGTTTAAGGATGTAAAAAGAGTGAAGCCAGAATATATTAAGGTGCAATTTTAATACAATAAAATATGTATAAATATAGTGAATGAAGATAATTAGTTATAAACATTAGAATAAAAACAATATTCACAGGCAAGATCTAATTTGACAGAGTGCTGGTTACGTTTAAAGTATTAAAATGCACAAAATGAGTCTTTAGGATTCAGCTGATCCCCACTTCACTCATACAGACTTCTTTGAAAATTTTAAAAAAAAATGAAAACTGCTGAAATATGTTATGTGTGCCACACACTTGCACTAAGAAATCCCGGTGCTGTAATCATTTTTTGTTTTTGCTTCAGATGTACAGAATGAACCCATTTTTATGAATAAGCCTTGCAAACTCTACAATTTAAGCTATACTATCCTGTTTAAGTAGTGTGAGTCTGAAGTTTAATTCAGCTCACTTAGAAAAGTCTGATGCTTCTCTGGGGCATCCTTCTGAAGGATGTTCAGTAAAAGAAAGTAAAGTGACAAAGAGAAACATTTAATCTGCGTTCTTAATATTCTTCCAACACCAAGGCAGTGTTTAATGCGCTCACTGATTCCTCGCACACCTCTTCTTTCCCCAGTGTTGGGCCATAATTTCAAACAACTATTTAATTTGCCATCTTAGAATTTTAGGACAAGGTGTTAGTGGTGGAGTAACTTGAGGTTTTCAGATCTGATCTGATCCTATCCTTAAAAATAATTTCATGCAGTTGCAAAACACATTTTTTTTAATGTTTCAAGTTCTGTATTTTTAAGCCTTGTATGATCCTCAATGAGAACCCAACTCTAAAGGGCTCATCCTACTCTGCTTTAAAGAATAAATTAAGAGAAGGAGAATATCAGTAAGCATTTTTTGTTGTTGTTCTGTTTAACAGCAAATCCATGCCCTGTTCCTTTTGTGATTCCTGAGAATGCTGTGCTTTCTGAAAAGGAGTTTTATGTTGATCAGAACGTGTCCATCAAGTGTAGGGAAGGCTTCCTGCTCCAAGGCCAAGGCATCATTACCTGTAACCCTGACGAGACGTGGACGCTGACAAGTGCCAAATGTGAAAGTAAGTAAATGGACAGGTGGATTCCAGTTCCTTTGATTAGTGCGGAACGTTTTCTCATCCTTGTGAGATATTTTCCGTCAAGTAACTTAAATGTAGATATTGAGCTCTCTGTCATATGGTTATCAGCTTCTGTGTTGATAATTTTTAAAATTTAAAAAAAGGAATAGATCTTTATGGGGCACCTGGATGGCTCAGTCAGTTAAGCAACTGCCTTTGGCTCAGGTCACGATCCCAGGGATCGAGTCCCCCATCGGGCTCCCTGCTCAGTAGAGAGCCTGCTTCTCCCACTCCCTCTCCCTCTGCCTGCTGCTCTGCCTACTTGTACTCTCTATCTCTCTGTCAAATAAATAAATAAAATATTTTTTTTAAACAATAAATAAATAAATAAACTTTTTAAAAAGATCTTTGAATTCCAAACATAAAAAGAAAACTTTCCAGAAGTAGGCTAAAACCTACTTGGCCAGGATTCACTGAACAGATTTTCAAAATGTGTTCTTCTAGGAATGAGCAAAATGTTAAATCTCAAATATATTTTTCTTCCAGGACACCTGGCTGGCTCAGTCAGTAGAGCATGCACCTCTTGATCTCAGAGTCACAATCTCGAGCCCCAGAGTGAATGTAGAGATTACTTTAAAAAAACAAAATACATATTCTTCCCATATTCCAAGAGTACCCAAACTGTCCTTTAACAGGCTATGAATGCTTTGCCATACAAAAATGATTCCACAGTGGTTCTCAAACTTGAACTACCTGGAAGACTTGTTTAAAACAGGTTCCTGGGCTCCTCCTTTGAATGTCTGGTTCCGTAGGCTTGGATGAGGCCTGAGAATTTGTATTTCGAAGAAGTTTCCAGGTGTTGCTGCAGATGCCGGTCCTGCAACCACAGTTTGAGAACCCCTGGGCTAGCACCACTTTGATAGAGAACCCAGAATCTGGCAGCATCACTTGCTGCCTTGTGGTAACTTAAAACATCTGCCCCGCCCAACATCCCACCCTCCAGCTCCCTTGTCGTCCAAGCTACTCCCTCTGCAGCAGTTAACAAACATTCATCGAGTCTAGCCAGATGCAGGACACAGGGCCGCGTAGTCCGAGAATATATCATGCCTGCGATGACCATCTTCAGAACTCTTGCCCTTCAGTTAAGAAGAAAAGTGTGTGTGAAGGCCACGGGGATGGTGGAGTCGGAGAAGACCTGGGTTTGAGTTCTGTCCTCAGAGCTTTCTAAGTCAAAACTTATGTCTGCGCCCTAACTTCTCTGAACCTTCGGGCTCTCGTGTGTTAATGGCCCGATAACACCTGTCTTACAAGTTTGTTTTGAAGAATCAGTGAGTCGGTGTATTTCTTCCAGCCGTGTCTCCTGATAGGAAGAGATACACCAACAGCCCAAGTGTCTGAATTGCCAACCAGCAGCCTATCGCAGGCTTAGAATTTCTATTTTTACTCCAGCAAATATATACTATATGTTTAGCCTTATAAAATCGACCCCAAGCGAAATGGGAAGAACTGCATGTGTACAAATGCCTCCTGAACGGAGGCAGGCCAAGGGCCCTGATCCTGAGACATACCACGCAGAGCCGGGGACACCGAGCGAGGAGAGACACGCGCTGTGGGCGCGTTTCATTCTTCCTCTGTGTTCTTGAGAGGCTCGGAGGTTGCCTGGGAGAGGAGACAGTTTCTACCCTTGTTGGCTGTCCTCAATCCCTCTTTTGCATTTTTTATTACACAGAAAGCCTCTGGCTTAGAAGACAATCTCTTCGCTGAGGGACATGAGCAACAACTTACCTCTTTTCCTCTCATCCTAATATTTATTTTTACAAATCAGTGATAAAAATTGTTCATGTTTGGGAATCACCTGGGGAGGATGGGTAAGATCCAGACTCGCAAACTAGAAACTCCTGAAAGTTTCATTTTCAGCAAAAACCCAAGGTGATTCCCATATAGGTCGTCTGAGATCTGTGCTTTGGTCACTTCAGGAAACCAGCCATCAGCTTGCCGCGACCTTTCTACCGGCTGCTCCCCCAGCCTGGAAGCTCTTTCCCTCTGATCCACTCCAGCGCTATGGCCCAGTCCAAATGCCACCTTCACTGAGATTTGTACCCTGATAATCCTGAGTATATTCAGTCACATTCACCTTGACTTTCCTGTAGGAGAGGAAAGTTCTTTTTAAGTTGTCCATCATTCTGCTCCTTGTCTGAACAAAGGAACAGCATTTTCTTCATTGGTTTCTTTCCAATTTCTGAGCCACAGAAGGCATTGGTACATAGCTGAATCACTGAGTTAACATTTGTAACCACCTTGAAGGAAAAGAACATTTAGAAAAATCATACACATCGGTCATACCTTTGACAAGTTCTTCATAGTATTATGACCACCAAGTGACCTTTTCGACTTCACGGAGAGTCATCCAAAAGTTAGACTTACACGAACAGGATGCCGACTGGAATCCCAGCTCCAATCCAGGCCTTGTCTGCTGAGCCACCCCAGATTCACTCTAGTCATCCCAAGGCTTCTCGAGGCAAAATTAGTTATAAAGCTTTTTCTTTTCTTTTTTTTATTAATTTATTTATTTTCAGCATAACAGTATTCATTATTTTTGCACCACACCCAGTGCTCCATGCAATCAGTGCCCTCTATAATACCCACCACCTGGTTCCCCCAACCTCCCACCCCCCGCCACTTCAAACCCCTCAGATTGTTTTTCAGAGTCCATAGTCTCTCATGGTTCACCTCCCCTTCCAATTTCCCCCAACTCCCTTCTCTCTAACTCCCCTTGTCCTCCATGCTTTTTGTTATGCTCCACAAATAAGTGAAACCGTATAATAATTGACTCTCTCTGCTTGACTTATTTCACTCAGCATAATCTCTTTCAGTCCTGTCCATGTTGCTACAAAAGTTGGGTATTCATCTTTTCTGATGGAGGCATAATATGCCTCCATCAGAAAGCTTTTTGTACATGTCACTTCTAAAAGAAGATTGTCATTCAATCTCTCATATTTCGAAAGCAGAGAGTCACTGGGTTACAGTTTTGAAAAGAAGGAAACTGATGTGAAGCCTTGAAACCTTGAATGTCATAAACCTCATCAAAGTGTGTAAACTGAGTCTGGACAGGCTAAAGAAATACTCATTTACTCACTTTTCAAACATGTCTCGAGAGCCCACTGCCTACGGGATGCTATCTTCGGCACCAATACCATGGTCTTTTTTTTCTTTTTTTAAGATTTTATTTATTTATTTGACAGACAGAGACCACAAGTAGGCAGAGAGACAGGCAGAGAGAGAAGAGGAAGCAGGCTCCCTGCTGAGCAGAGAGCCCAATGCAGGGCTCCATCCCAGGACCCTGGGATCATGACCTGAGTTGAAGGTAGAGGCTTAACTGAGCCACCCAGGCGCCCCATCAGTACCATGGTCTTGATGGAATAGGCACTACTGCAGTTCATGAGCTTTACTCTAAAACAATAGACTTCAAATAACCCCCATGCTTCTCCCCTTCTGACTTGATCAGCATCCTGCATGAACCTTCTCTTGGAAGCTACCTCTTTGGAAATCCACAAAAACTCATTCTTGGACTCCTCGAGACTTCTTGCTTGATAAAAACAAAACAAAAAACAACAAAACAGCTCAGGTTCAGCCTTTGAATCAAAAGACAAAACCTTTGATCCTGCACATCTCATTTTTTCTAGACAGCAGCAGATTATACTTTTAGTTCCTAGTATCTCTTAGTTACTATACCGGTGAAAAGGCGACTTTCTATATTTCATCTTTGCTCTTTAAATCAATCCAGTCTTGGAGAGGAGACTGTGTTCTCTTCCGACCACTAGCTGGGTCAGTAGCACACGCTTCATCATGGTTCTGTTTTCCCGTAGAAATATCCTGTGGTCTGCCAACTCATGTCGAAAACGCGATCACTCGAGGAGTACATTACCAGTATGGCGACGTGATCACCTACTCGTGTTACAGTGGATACATGCTGGAGGGTTCCCTAAGGAGTGTTTGCCTGGAGAACGGAACCTGGACGTCGCCTCCTGTTTGCAGAGGTAAGGGAATCTTTAAATGGCTGTTTCTCAGGGAAGCGCTGGGGAAATGCGAATAGTCTGATAAGGCCAACAGCTATATGCATGAACTATTACTTCTCTTTGGCTTTAAATTTTCTCTTGACATCTATGTCATTTTCCTTAACTTTATGGGTTTGAGTTTCGAAAACTTTCATATAGAACTCCAGCGGAGCACACGGCCCCTTCCTGAGTCGATCGTGGGTCTCAGTCCAAGTGTTCTTCCAGAGTATTCTCCAGCTGCTAGGGGAGCTCTGTCATGCATGAGCCCTGAGTGCACTTCTTGGACAGTCAGGTCGTTTGAGCAGATTCCACTCCCATCCTGGGCAGACCCCTAGCCCCGCCAGAGATGGGGTAGCCTGCCCCAGGGCGAGAGTAAGACACAAGATGTACTGGGCAGCCCCAGGGTCTTCTGGGCCATGCTGGGACTGGTGACAAGCTGGTGACAAGCGCTCCATGCTCACACCAGCACTGCTGTCCCTTCACTTGCTGGATTGAATTTGCCAACCCAAGGATGAATTTTGTGTGTGCAGTCCATAAAATCTTCTTGGGAGAACGAGGGAACAAGGCTCTGTGCTTAAAATTCTGCAAAATCGAAAGAGGTACATAACAAGGCATCCCAATAGGTCCTAAAATGTACATCTTTCTAATAGAACAGGATTCTTTCTTACAAACCATAATGATTGGTCCAGTCTACAAATACTAACTGAAAGTCAAGAGCTATACTCGTGAACAAGAGCTGAAAGAAAAATCGAACAGTTGAGTGTATTGTCCACATGGCCACATGGGCCCTGGTGAGATTTGGACTGGGGGTGAAAGGGCCAGAGTATTTAATGACCCATCAGCACTGGGAGAATTGAGGAAATCAATGAATGAATGGCCTGAGCCTCAAAAGAAGCAAGGGTGATTTCAGGAGAAGGAAGATGAATTGTCTGAAAGCAACAGTGAGAAACGAGATCACTAACACATGGGGTGTAAGAGAATGAGAGGGCTGCGGAGGAAGTGCCACCTTCCTAGAGCAGCCCACTTCAAATCAGAAGTCAAATGAGAGCTGTGTCTGCTGGCTGGCTTGCTTGTTCCTCCATGTGCTTATCTTAAGACACTCAATGACAGTAGCAGCACCAAAGAGCTCTTGACCATTAAGGGCACCTTTGGAAGGGCATTCTCAGATCTTCTGGAAGAAGATTTTCCCCTGGTCCAGACAAAAAGAGATGACCTTCTGTCTAAACCACCTTGTCCCTTCTGCTCTGAGTCCTCACATTACTAAAACTTTGAAAGCCACATTCTCAGAACTATCCAAGCTTATTTATGCCCCTTTCTGAGAGCCCTCACATTTGTCCATGACTAAATCTTGAGGTTCGGTTTTCTTTTCCATAAATCTTGACTCTAGGAAATGTTATGAAATGTAAGTAAGGAATCCTATTTTCCAACAAATACCCTTCCATAATTCCCTGGGTTTATGATCCATCCTGCTTCTTTTCTAGCTGTCTGTCGATTCCCTTGTCAGAATGGAGGGATCTGCCAACGTCCCAATGCTTGCTCCTGCCCAGATGGCTGGATGGGGCGCCTCTGTGAAGAACGTGAGTATGTCCTCAAACCTTCCATGTTACGTCCTTAAACCTTACTTTGAGTCCTGATAATTTGCCTGGAAGCTGCCAACTCAGGGGAGTTACTAGGAACTGGCTTTACTGTTAGAAGGAACTCATTTGCTTAAATCCTGCAGCAGGCCAGGCAAGAGGGCCTAGGGTGGATCTGAATATGTCTGTTATTTGCAAAAGATCTAGACTATAAGTGACCTTGAAAATACAGTGATCCGCAATCCATCCAGAGCCATCTCCACATGCCTTCTGTCACAAATTCCCAGGAATCCTCTGGAGAAGGACCTTATAATAGAGGGTTTCTTGGCCTCTATCTTCCCTATCTCAAGTCCATTTATATGCTATGCCTCACATTGCTGTAGTTGGGATAAACTGACGGTATTGCATAATACATCACTTTTATGTAGTATTTGCAGCCCACCATTCACTCTTTTAGAGGTGGCTCTTCCCAACTAAGAAAATAGGGGAAGTTGGCCCTCCAGTATCTAGACAATGCTTAGTAAATTGATGGAATTTTGATCCTTATGAAAATATGTTTGAATTTGAACATTCAGGAGAATGGAAATAAGTGGTTTTAAACTGTTTTTCAATGTCTAATCTATACATTGTTTCGGTATCTTAAAATATATATATAAGGATAAAATGATTTCATATTGCATTGGGAGTGGTGTCTGCAAATCACATTAAGAGTCATTTGGGTGAATGCCATTGGTCTGTATCAGTTTTTTTGAAGACCAGACATGGTATAAGAGATTCAAAAGCTGTTTTAAGTGTAATTCTTGCAACTAATCTGGAAAGGAAAATACACAATGGAAATAAATTTGGCTGCTAACAACTCACCAAAGCAAGTATTCTCACAGTGATTAAGAAAGAAGAGAAATTGTGTTTTTCCTCCCTCTTCTCCCCAACCATTCCTTCCCATTTAGGGCTTCCAAACTTGACCTGCTATAATGCTAGGAGTCCAAAGACCAGGGAAACATTTCCCCTAGGGGTCTAGCCGAGCTTGCTGAGCATGTGGCCACCCTCTTCATTAGACCAGGGCTTCCCGAGCTTTAATGTGTGTACAGACCACCTGTGAGACGTTAAATGCAGATTCTGATTCAGTAGTTCTGGTTTGGGACCTGAGATTCCGCATTTCCAGCCAACTCCTAGGTCATGCCGGTGCATGAATTGTTCTTCGAGCAGCAAGCCATGAGACTACCCCACTCCTTTTAAACAGATTGTTCCTCTTTAAAGAGCTCAGTATTTTCTAGGAAGAATGATTGAAGGGTGTAAAGGAGGCCTGATTCAGTCCTCTGATCCTAGGAAATAAAGGGTGAGTTGTCCCATCACTGCTGATGTGTTGCCAAAACCGGCCTACAGGATAGCCCCTTGGACCCCATTCATACCTTTAATTCAAGCAGTGAGAGAGCCTCGAGACAGCCAAACCCTCTTGGGCACTTCACGTAATTTGAAAAGGAAATTTGAAATGATAATAAGTGGAGAACATTCTGCTTATTCTGTGAAGAGAAAGCAAAGCACTTAGTAGACATCGATTACTGTATATCCTCTCTGAAAGTATATTTGGCACTAGAGTCATTTGGTGAGGCTAAAGGTCCACCCTTACTTTCCTGATTATGTTTACTGATTACTAAACAGAACACATCCAGAGAGACATATCTGGTGGGTCATTCAAGGTTTTCCTCCTCCTGGAAAATGTTTTTTGAACATTTGAACATGTCTGAATGTGTATTTTGATTAAATTTGTTTTGGTCTCCTTTCCAGCAATATGCATTCTACCCTGTTTGAACGGTGGGCGCTGTGTGGCCCCTTATCAGTGTGACTGCCCACCTGGCTGGACGGGGACCCGCTGTCATACAGGTAGGCCTTCTCTCGCGGTTTGTTTTCTTGTTGACTTGACTCCATGAGGCCCTAGAGGACAGTGGTGAGCGTGACTCAGAATCAGAGGTGGCAGGGAAACGAAATGATGCCAGAGTCACTCAGGCATCCCTCAAGATGGTCTCTTGGATGACGGTCTCAATGCTGAGCTCTGTGACTGCGTCAGAGGCACCTGTCAGGGTCGAGAACCAAAGATGGGAATCTCAGTCCGCTCAGTTGTCATCCTTCTTCATGTCATCTGCTCTACTTTGCAGAATGTCAAGAAAACATGGGGAGGTTCAAAAGAATATTTATTTTAATCTCTATGAAACTAAGTTACTAACTTCATGGTAACTTTTCAGTAAGAACAAGGCTCTGAATCATTACCATTTAAGTTAAATCAAAGAGATGGTTCCTTCATAGACAGCAGTAACAAATTGTTGGTTAATTGGGGACAGACACATCCCCTTAACCACCCTTACCTATCTCAAATATGACCTCTACTCCTCTGCACTTGGAGGTCTTAACTGTTGGGTTACCCATCTGTCCTTGCCCCCACTAGATGACATGTGCTTGGGGACGGGGTGTCCCTTTGTGGTCATTACATGCCAGTACCTAAAATAGCGCCTGCGTACGATAGGTTTCTCATGTGGAAGAAACAAATCAGTCTAAAATGACAGGTTTGGACCTTCTTAAAGTCTGATATTTTTAGGTAACTATTAAAAGAAGACAACTCGCTGTATTTATTTGGTATTCATTCTAGCACTCCACTGTTTTTCTTGTAAACAATATTATACCATCTCTCTGATGGGGTCAGACATCACGTAGAATAGGCGTGTTGGCACCAGAGCTTGTCATAAGCTCTAGGGCCAGGGACCCATATAATTTAGCTTTCAAACTAGGACATTTCTGAGAGCGAAAGGGACACAGTTGACAAGTGAACTAAGGAAATGGGAGTACCACCTACTGTCACAGGCAAGATCAGATGGGTCGTCCCCGTACCCCCGAAACAGCCGTCCGTGAATGTAGAAAAGGAAAAATCTACTGGAGGTTAAATGCAAAGCCCTTTATCAAAACTTTAAAGGCAATTAATAGAGTGTTTGTTTGTAACAGACGCACTTGGAGGTTTTATCTACATTTCCCAATTTGAAGTCACTTGCAAACGCTTCTGGCCGTGGCCCAGCCATCTTACTTTGCAGGCGGTGGCCCTGCTCTACCAGGGGGAGGCACCCCTGATTATCCTGCTCTGTCCTCTGAGATTCCCAGTATCAGCACCTTTCTGTTTCTCTCTGCACAGTACCTCCCCCATCCTACTCTGTCCCCACCATCACCAGCGAATAAAAGATCTTTCCTTGGAATCACCATCAGATCTTCCTGTCTCTCCATTTCCAAGCTAAACATCATGACATACTCCTTTTGGTGTACCTTTTTGCCCTATTTCAGAACCTAAAATGGCTCCCTTTTGTGTCCACCACATCCAGCCCAAATTTTCAAGCACAAATCTTCTGACTTCCAAGGCTCTTCTTAGACTAGCTGCCACACAACTGGTAAAACTCAGCATTCATCCAGCCAAGCACACGCTGTCCCCTGCAGTGATGGCTTTCTCATTCCCCCATGACTCAGCACCATCCCATGGTTTCCCTCTTTCCCCTACCTCTTCAAACCTTACCCAACCTCACAAGCCCTGCCCAAGTTTCCTCTTGTCTCCAAACTTGCTTTATACCACAATAATCTATTTTCTAACATCCCATTTCTATAGCTATGACACACTTAGGTACAACCATGCAGTTTAAAGCTCCATTGATCTATTTGTATTTCTTCTAGCTCCTTGGCTCCCTAACTGGCGTTAGCTTCCCAACAACGCTGAGCCACATAGTTTTCCTTTCCTGAGCAGCTGCCTCAGCACACATCCCACTCACACGTCCTATATACTAAGCATACCACTGCGTATGATACGGGAGCTCCTGCTCTCCAGAATTTGATCTAGAAAAGCAGAATGGCCTATAAGCAGATAACTAGAGGCTAGCCAAATTCTCTGAAAGGGGTCATGACAACAGTGAGGGTAGGTACATTAGCCAAGTGGAGACATTCCAAAGTCTTTGTAAGCATAGAATCAGAAGAGCAAGAGTAGCCACCAGAGGAAGATCATTCTACTCAAGGGCATGGAAGCATAACACAGGCGTGTTCTGCATAGGAGAACTGAAGCCATAAAGCGAACGTAGAGGTGTGACTGGAAATGAAGCCATCAGGATGGGCAGAGCCAGAGAAGGACACGCACTGTGTGCCAAGTTCAAGGTGCTAGATTATGTCCTGTGAGCAACAGAAACCACGGAAGGATTTTAAGCAGGAAAATCACGTGTTGAGATTTTCTTTTAGAAAAGTGATTGTGGTGGCAGTATGGAAAATGGCAGAAAGCAAGACTTAAAATTGGGAGTCCACTTAGGAAGTTAACAAAACAGAATTGGCAAGATGTAATGAAGTCTGGGAAAATGTTAACTGAGAAGGGGGGTGGGTTGAGAGAAGTTGGGGAGGTGACTCGCTACTTGGCTATAGATTTATTAAGGGAGTCAAAGTCTGAGGTGAATCAAGACCAATACATGTTTTGGGCCCCTGAGGGGAAGGAGCTGCCATTTACTGAGATAGAGAACCCAAGAGGAGTATATTTGAAGGTACGGATGAGGAGTTAAGTTTGTACGTGCTGAGTTCGAGGACCCTGTGAAACATACAAGGGAGAGGTCTGATAGGCAGTCGAATGATGGTTTGGGTTCCCAGAAGATACATCTAGATTGAAGATAGCAATATATAAGTCATCACTGGGAAACATTCATGGAGCAAAACATAAGATCATACAGAAATCACATTGCATGAAAAGGTAGCCCAAAATGGAACACTGGGGGCTTGCCTGTTATAGGGAAGAGGAGGTGTTAAGCTATTAGGCAAGGAAGTGAAATGAATTTGTTAGTACAGTTGGAAACCACTAAATCATCATGCTTCTGAAAAGGAGTGAGGCACCTGGATGACTCAGTCAGTTGAGCATCAGACTCTTGATTTCAGCTCAGCTCATGATGTCAGGATTGTACGATCGAGCCCCACATCAGGCTCTGCACTCAACATGGAGTGTGCTTGAGAGTCTCTCTCCCTTGCCCTCTGCCCCTCTCCTGACTCGTGTATCCTCTCTCTTTAAAATGAGTAAATAAATCTTTTTTAAAAAGGGAAGGAAAAGGAGCATTTTTTTTTATTAGTGAGCAGAATCTGTAGAGAGTTGGTTTTTAATGATTTGGTTTTATTTTTGCTATTTTTAATCCTGGGCTTTGTTTCATAATTCCTTCTTTATTGTGTGGCAGATACATGCATTCTGTTGGCCCACTCCCACTCATTACCTCCCCATGGGAGCTCCGCAAGGGTGAGGACAGGGTTGGGTTTTTTTCCCCGCCCAGTGTTTGCTTGTCAGGATGGGTGAACTATTAAAGCGATGACATTTACTTCTGTCTCACCGAAGATGAGTTTTTCATCTGGGAAACCTACTTTTCCATGTGATAATGAGGCTGAAACATTTCTGATTTCCAGCCTTCTTTCAACAGAAATTTTATTTTCTTCCTCAAGGAAGTTCTTCTTTTTCTTTGCTATGTTAAACTTGTGGGTGTTAGGTCTTCGTCGGCTTTTAGCATCCACAAGTTTTTTAACAGGTAGGTACATGCAGTTGAAGAGTGTGGTTGTGACACCATGCATTTTTGGGAAAGATGCCTAGATAATAAACCTTTGAGTGTTCACTCGGGGCTTTATCTGTGGCTAACTTTTAATTCTATCCCAGGTTCTGTAATTCCAGTTAAAGATGGTAAAAGCCATGAAATGTGTTTTCTAGCAAATACAAAGAACTTCTGAATCATCTCCTATTTTTATTTGTTTGTTTTGCTTTTTGTTATTCTAGATAATCTGTATGTCTGATTGATTATATTAAGAGTTGATGTCTGGGGACACCTGGATGGCTCAATCGGTTAAGCGGCTGCCTTTGGCTCGAGTCATGATCCCAGTATCCTGGGATTGAGTCCCACATTGGGCTCCTTGCTCGGCAGGGAGCCTGCTTCTCCCTCTGCCCCTGCTTGTGCACTCTCTCTCTGACAAATAAATAAATGAAATCTTTAAAAAATAAATAAATAAAATCTTTTTAAAAAAAAAAAGAGTTGCTGTCTGATATAATGACTCAATCAGTCATAGAATTCACTGCTAGTTCTCAAAAGTGAGATAGTCTAATTGAGCATCTGAAATATTTTCACTTTAAAACCGTATGTGTCAAATTGGTCACGTAAAGAAAAATGAGAAAAATCAGTGGATTTAATGTTATCAGCAAAGGTTTCAATACACAGGTGTAGGACTTAGCCTGGAGCTTAAATATGAGAATGGACTAGCGTGGAGGGGGAAAAGGGAAAGGGTGGTGTCCCGTAACGACATGCGGTCAAACAAAGTGGCAGAAATGTGTAATGCAGATGGCCGGTGGGGAGCGCCAGTGGCTAGAGCAGAAAGCACAGTGAGATCTTATTCTGTGTACATTTGCAGAACATCTTCCAACTTGCTAAGTATTAATTAAATAAATGCATGAACTTTTCATCCCAGCTGTTTGCCAGTCTCCCTGCTTAAATGGTGGAAAATGCGTAAGACCAAACCGGTGTCATTGTCTCTCAGCTTGGACAGGACATGACTGCTCCAGGTAAGATAATTAAAAATGAATATTTATCTCTAACACAAAGAGGTCAAAACTCAAGGGACGTTTGTCCCAAGAGCCAGAAGGTAACTCTGCTTTAAGTATAATCCTTTTACATCCAAAAATGTCCATCTTCAGATACTCTCTAAATGTGAACCAGAGCCAACATAAAGAAGTATTAGTTAAGAAAACAATATCTCAAAAATAAATAATCTTTTGCTCACTTTGGCAGTATGTAAACTAAAATTTGAACAATGCAGAGAAGGTTAGCATGGCTCCTTTAAAAGGATGGCATGCAAATTCATGAAACATTCCATATTTTTTCACAGAGAAAGGTTTAATTAAACAAATAAATTAACTGCCCTCTTGAACAGAAGATTGCAGCATTCATATGTAAGGATGTAAAATAAATAATAAACTCAATACATTGTACTGATGTTCACTTGCATTCCTGATTACAATAGAAAATGGTATGGAAATTGATCAGAAATGTTTGTTTTTAAAGTCAAAAATCTTGTTTCAACTAATGTATATATATGCAGTATTTAATTGACCAAAAAAATTTATGTAAAAATATGTCTGTCAGTTGGTTTCTCATTTCTAATCAGATAAATATCATAATTGAGAAAAGATTATTACAAAAATAACTCTAAGGGAAAATGATTAAATATAATTTAAACTATTTTTTACTGAAGTATATTTGACATCCACTATATTAGTTTCAGGTATACAGCTTAATGATTTGATATATATATATAATATATATATAGCAAAATGATTATCACAATAGATCTAATTAGCCTCCATCACCACACATTTACAAAATGTTTTTCTCCTGATAAGAACTTATAAGATTTACTCTCTTAGCACCTTTCAAATATGCAATGCAGTGTTGTTAACTGTAGTCACCATGCTATACGTGAAATCCCTGTGACTTCGTTATTTTATGACTGGAAGTCTGCACCTTTTGACTCCTTTTTCACGTTTTGCCCACCCCCCACTCCCTGCCTCTGGCAACCACCAGTCTGTTCTCTGTACCTATGAGGGGGTTTTTTTGGTTGGCTGGTTATTTTGAGTGAGACCATATGGTATTTGTCTTTCTCTGTCCAACTTATTTCCCTTAGCATAATACCCTCGGGGGCCATCCACGTTGTAAATGGCAAGATTACATTTTTTAATGGCTGAATAATATTTCTGTGCATATGTGTGTGTGTGTGTGTGTGTGACATTTTCCTGATCTGTTCATCCATCAGTGGACCCTTAGGTTGTTTCCACATCTTGGCTATTGTAAATCATGTTGCAATGAACATGGTGGTAGAGATACCTTTTTGAGTTAGTATTCTCATTTTCTTCAGGGAAATGCCGAGTTGTAGAAGAACTCCTGGGTTGTATGGCAGTTCTATTTTTAATTTTTTGTTTTTTGAGGAACCTCTGTACTGTTTTGCATAGTGGCGGTACCGATTTCCATTCCCACCAGCAGTGCATAGTGTTTTCTTTTCTCCACATTCTTGCCGAAATTTGTTATTTCTTATCTTTTCGGTAATAGCCATCCCAACAGGTGTGAGGTGATACCTCATTGTGGTTTTGATTTGTATTTCCCTGATGACTGAGGATGTTCAGCATCTTCTCATGTGTCTCTTGGCCACCTGGATGTCGTCTTTGGAAGTGTCTATTCAAATCCTCTGCCTGTTTTTTAATCTAATTGTTTGGGTTGTTTTTTGGTTTTGGTTTTGGGATTTTGGGTTTTGGGTTTTGTTTGTTTTTGTTTGTTTTTGCTATTGGGTCGTATAAACTCTTTCTATATTTTGGATAGTAATCCCCTATCAGATCTATGATCCCATTCAGTAGGCTGCCTTTTCATCTTGTTGTTGGTTTCCTTTGCTGTGCAGAAGCTTTTAGTTTGATGTAGACCCACTTATTGATTTTTGCTTTTGTTGCCTTCGCTTTTGCTGTCAAATCCAAAAAATTGATCACCAAGACCAATGTCAAGGAGCTTGCCACCTATGTTTTCTTCTAGGAGTCTTATGGTTTCAACTCTTATATTTAAGTCTTTAATCCATTTTGGGTTAATTTTTATGTATGATTAAGAAAGTGGGGGATACCTGGGCGGCTCAGTCAGTTAAGCATCTGCTTTCGTCTGCTCAGGTCATGTTCCCAGGGTCCTGGGATCGAGCCCCATATCAGGCTCCCTGCTCAGTGGGGAGCCTGCTTCTCCCTCTCACTCTGCCTGCCGCTCCCCCTGCTTGTGCTCTCTCTGTCTCTCTGTCAAATAAATAAATAAAATCTTACAAAAAAAAAAGTGGTCCAGTTTCATCCTTTTTCATGTGGCTGTCCAGTTTTCCCAGCACCATTTGTTGAAGAGATTATCCTTTCCTCAGTGTATATTCTTGGCTCCTTTGTCATAAATTAATTGACCATCTATGCATGGGTTTTTCCTGAGCTCTTTATTCTGTTTCACTGATCTATGTGTCTGTTTTTATGCCAACACCATACTGTTTTGATTACCATAGCTTTTGATATAATTTGAAATCAGAGAACATGACACCTCTAGCTTTTTTCTTCTCTCTCCAGATTTAAGCTTTTTTAAATTTCAGGAATTGTCAGACACACTGCACCATGCAGTGGATAAAGTATTTTCTTCACAAACATTGAAATGGTGGAATTTTACCAGCTCTATTTTAAGACTTCAGTATATGTTATTGTATTACATCACTTAGAATTGTATTATGTCTATTTACTTCCATCTTATAGTAATCATTAAAAACAAATGGATATTTTCATATGCACCTTAAAAAGCAGGAAATTCAGTTAGCTGAAAACAACTTTGATTTTTCCATTTTCTTTAATTTCATCGTGATTAGAAACTTGCAAAGGCAAAAATTTAAGTGCAAATTTCATTTAAAAAAAATCAGTCTTGGTGCCAAGTGCCTTGAAGATGAATTTCTTCACATCATCCCATGTATATGCCATCTTTGCAGAGAGAAAACATAAATTAAACCCCAAAGAGAGAATTTGGATTATATATTTAGAAGCTTCCAAGATAAAAATAATAGTTTTATGGGAGAGCAAAGTTGAAAGAATTTAAGAAAATGAAAATAAAACTGGAATGGATTTCTGGGGAAAAAAGAAAAGAAGAGAGAGAGAGAAAAAAAATGATTAAAGGAATAAGAATGGAAATGACTCAAAAAGGAACAGGAAATATAACATCCTTATAATTTTAGACTTTCTATTTCAACTCCTTCTTCTTAGAGATAAGAAAAGGATACCCGGCGTTGTTTGTGTGATTCCGTAATATCAAAATACTCCCATAAGAGATCTTTCTCAACTGGGGAAGAATAATTATTAGCTTTTGTGAAAATATATTAATAAAGAAAAAAATCTAGATATTCTTATGCAAAAGTTTAATAAAGGAATCTGAATGTATATATTCAGCAATCAGCAAAATAAACTACAAGGCGTATCCCACATTCAAGGAAAGGTCATCTTCAACCCAGATGATTGGGCCAGCTCCTGCCTCCTTGTACTGTGATGGATTATTCTAGGAGAAACTACTAGTTAGGACGCTCTTACCACAACTCTAACTAGCTTAATTAAAGAAAAGAATATGTTGTCACAATAGAAGGACTTTCATAGAACCCAAAGACATTAGGCAGCAAAGCATTAGTAGACCAGACTGAGGACTGGAAAGCCACGTACAGCCTCTCTACCTCTGGTCTCCCCTCCCCTCTCCAGTGCCCACTCCATCCTCTCTAGTGTGGTTTTCTCTGTTGTTCAGTTCAAGCGGAAGGACAGAATTGCTTAGAGCTTCCACATTTTACACGTCATGCCACATAAGCCACAGAAATGTATGCTGACCCAGTTTAAAAATCCAGGAGAAGAACTGACTACTCAGATCCAGTCATGGACCCACCATGGATCCTAAGTTGAGTTATGTTGTACTAACAGGAAGAGTCATTTTGTCAAAATCTTCACTTTACTCTTGGGTAAAGGGGAGAGGAGGCTGACAATTCCCAGAAGAAAGAAACATTTCTTCTCATAGTAGGATTTCTTCTTCATAGTAGGATTCCCGAAATGGGAAGAGGAGAAAGCTTTTCTGAGAAATCAAAACAGTAAATGTTTCCAAACACTTTTTTTTTTTTTTAAATTCCTTCTCTCCGGCAAGATTGAGTGCCTTGAAGATTGTCTCCCTCGGACTTATTCCAGGCACACACACACAAAAATGCTCAGTAAAGCTTGTTCACAGATGGAGCCGTTTCCAGGCATCAGTGATAGCAGGCCGAGAAACGCCCTGTGGTATCCATTAAATTCCTCAACCTGTAACCTTCTCTGTTGATGACTAAGATGGACCTGCTATTATTCCCAGTTAGTTCTGTCCTTAAGAAAGAGAGTGTATTTCCCCTGATCTCTATGGGCATCTTCAGGAAATCAATCCTAAATAAATGGCATAAGTAAAAACCCTAAAGTGTCAATGCTGTAAGGGACCTTCAGGTTCACGAAGACCAAACTCGTCGTTTTACAGATAAGAGGATAGGAGACTGGCAACAGAGCCAGGATCAAAACTCAGCTTCTGCTGATTCCTAGATGTTTTCCTAAGGTTGGCCCGTGTTCTCTCAAGGGATGCCCCCTATCCATACAAATGATGTCACGGAGGATGCCTGCGGCGTCTGAGACTTTCAGTCCCATTTTCATCGGCCCCTAAGCTTTTACCTCTTAGCTTTGGTTCTTCTGTTGAATCTCTTTGTTTTTTGTTCCAGGAAAAGGAGGCCTGGGTTTTAACCACTGCACAACCAACCAGCTCTCCTAAAAGCAGGATCATCTCTTCCTGGTAGTCCTGGGCATCCTGGAACTTATGCAAAGAAATTCCAACACGGTGCTGGGTCTTGTTTTGTTTTGTAAACTTGTTATTTGGGGTTTACCTTTGTATTTTGTCTTCTATTTTGTTATTCTTTGTGACATACTTTCTTACATGTTTCCATTTTTAAATATGCTCGTATTTTCGATATAAAGGTATATTAAATAGATGCTGCTCCACTCACAAAATGTACATACTCTGCTGTCTGCTGGGGAAGTTCCTGCTACACGTTTTTCTTCGGTTACTTAAAATGATTTTTCAATTAAAATCTATTTTGCTATTAAATAATATTTGGTTGGGTAGTGCCATTTTGTGAGATGTCCCAGAAATGATGAAGAGGATAACGATCTTTCATCCATGCTGGCCCAATACAGGATCACGTGCAGTGTATCAAGAAATCACAGTACAGAACACCCCTTGTTCTAGTTCCATCTTCTTCACAGTATGCAAAATCAAAAAGGTTTCCTTTTATTGAATCAGCAGGTAGTTGTTGGACCTTACCACCACCTGCCACACAGAATGCTGAAGCCGGAGCTGAGGAATAGCCTGGCTGATTCCTTCCCCAGCATCTGGAAAGCTATAGGCAATCAGCTTAGTGGATGGAGAGGGAAAGTATGGTCATGGCTCAGAAAGCAAAGTGGGTCCCTTCCTTCTCACAGCTGGAATAAGAAATGCAAGAACTGGAAGATGAACTGAGAGCCCACTCCTAGGTCATAATCCCACAGCTCACTGCTTTGGGAGATAGGAAAAAGCAGGACAGAGAAGGGGAAAGGAAAAGGCAGATGGGTGAAGTTCCCCCAAACTGTGCTCCTGGTCTCACTTGCAATAAAGAATTGATGCTGTCCAAAGCAGGGCTCAGCTCCCCCTCAATCACTCAATCACTCAATCACTGTACTTCTGCCAGGATAAAGACTTCCCTAGACTTCTGGAAAATAAAGCCAAACACTAGATTTTGTTTAAAACAAGAGAATCACAATCAGTTCACCTTCGTCCTGGGAGAAATGCTCCCAAATCCGCCATGGGGTACGTTGTAACACTACGAAGAAATGCAGGAACAATGAAGAAGATCTCGATTGTCCTAGTGGTTCTCTTCCCTGCCCTGCACTCTTCAGCTGTTGACTTCTTTCTCCTGACGTTCACCCTCTTGACCAATTTTACGAGCTTATGGGTATACCTTTTATTTAGCTTATTGATGTCCTGTCAACTTCCAAACTATGTTGATCGTCATCATTTATAATCCTTAAACTATAAAATAAAAGCCAAGTAATAAAAAGAAAGATGGTACCAGAAAATAGAAGCTAAGGAAAGCTAGGGAAAGCTGCATTTGAAAACAAAACTCGGCTCTGAAAGTGTACCTGCTAAGTGGTATTTATATTGGGTTACTTTGAGTAGGTGAAAAGATCTTTATTTCATAGTAAGTTAAATTACTTGTGTTATGTAGGCAGTACAGTGAAGTAAAGCATCATGCAAATGAGGTTTGCAAATGATATTTTATATCGAAAAATATGAGTCACAGAGTAGAAACTCAAAAGTAGCTGAAGAACGTAATTTTTAAAATCTTCAGTACTGCATATATTCACAGTGAATTCTTAAATTTCTAAAAAGGAAATAAGGATGTTTTCCAGCATACTAAAGCATAATCTGTTTCAAACCAACAATAACCGGTTCTAGAGTGAAGTATTAAATGTTTCCCTTTAAAATCAGAAAGGAAGCAAAAAAGCTATCCCCATTAATCTTGAACATTATTCTGTGAGTTCCAGCCATAGCAGTAATATATAAATTTATCAAATAAATGAAAGGTATAAGGATGAGAAAAGTAAGAGTCACACTTTTTATTTTGGCAGAAGGAATGGTGATATAACTTATAAAATGAAAAGCCAAAGGCATGAAAATTCATTAAAAACACCAAGTCCCATAAACTAGTTACAGATGAACATACAAAAAGAGCTTTCCTAAATGTCATTTAAAAATAGAAAATATAGTAAAAAAAGAAAAGATCCTATTCACAATATTAGTATATACATACATATATCTTTATGTATGTGTGTATATATATTATATAAATAAGAAATGTATGTGACCTCAAGGAAAAATATTATAAAATCATACGTATAAACATTTAAAATGCTTGAATAATGCGAAGCATGCCATCTCCTCAGTGAGAGAATAGCATGTTTTAAAGATGTCGATTTTTCCCAAATAAAATTATAGGCATAATTTAATTCTAATCATACCTGCCAGACTGGAATTTTTTTTTGAAGCATGACCCAATTATTTATTTTAATGTTTATTGGGGAAAAAAGTAGGAAATTAAAATATTTTAAAGAAAAATAATGAAAAGGCCTACTTTACTAAAAATCAAAACAATAAAAAGCTGTACTAGAGCTTTTTGGGTGGCTCAGTGGATTAAGCCTCTGCCTGCAGCTCAGGTCATGATCTCAGGGTCCTGGGATCGAGTCCCACATCGGGCTCTCTGCTCAGCAGGGAGTCTGCTTCCTCCTCTCTCCCTGCCTGCCTCTCTGCCTACTTGTGATCTGTCAAATAAATAAAATCTTTAAAAAAAAAAAAAAAGCTGCGCTAATTAGTGCAAGATGAAGACTCACGAAAACTTTTAAGTAACCACTGGCATTTTTGTTATAAAGTATTAGAAAGTGAGAGAGAGGAGTATTGAGTGACTGGCATTAGACAATTGGTAAAAACATGAAAATCTCTTAATTTCTATTCTCACCACAAAACAAAAGTAAATTCACGATGGATTTGGGAGTGAAATACCAATATCAAAACCATAAAAATGGCTTTTATAACTAATTTTTCATAGCAATTTAAAGATTTTAAAAAACCTAAACCTACAAGTCACAGAAAACTCATAGTAGGCATGATGGGTAGATTTGACAGCATAAGTAAATGGAAAGTTCTGGTGTCATTTTAGAAATCGTCACCAAAATGTAAAGACACATTCTTATGGCAGACCAAGGAATAGTGCCTTTATTATAATGTCTTATTATGTAAACTGAAAAAGATACATGGAACTCAAGAGCATAGACAACTCACCAAAGAAATGCAGTAAATTCATTGCATGTGAGAAAATGTTGACCTTACCAATGCAGCATGCAGATTCAACAATAGTGAGAAACCATTTGTTTATCAGCTTAGCAGTGATTTTTTTTAAGATTTTATTTATTCATTTGACAGAGATCACAAGTAGGCAGAGAGGCAGGCAGAGAGAGAGGAAGGGAAGCAGGCTCCCTGCTGAGTGGAGCGCCGCAGGGCTCAATCCCAGGACCCTGAGATCATGACCTGAGCTGAAGACAGAGGCTTTAACCCACTGAGCCACCCAGGCGCCCCGAGATTAGCAGTGATTTTTTAAAGACTTTATTTGTCAGAGAGAAAGAGAAAGAGCACAGTCAGACAGAGTGGCAGGTAGAGGCAGAGGGAGAAGCAGGCTCCCTGCCAAGTAAGAGCCAGATGTGGGACTCGATCCCAGGGCGCTGGGATCATGACCTGAGTCGAAGGCAGTGGCTTAACCCACTGAGTCACCCAGGCGTCCCAGCAGTGATTTATTTTTAACATTAATAGACAATGTGGGCAAATGTAGGATGACATACGGAGTTTTATACATTGTCAGTGAGAATGGAAATCTGTAAAATAATTATAGAAAGCACTTAGTACGTATCTTTAAAAGTGTTTTTATACACTGAGCTAATATAAAGCAAATTTTAGGCATGATAAAGTTCATCATAGCATCATTAATTGGTAAAAAAATGGACTTGGATGAAAAGCCCAATGATAAGGAACTCTAAACTCTGCTACCTTAGCACATTTTGAATCATGTATTACACAGCCTATGAAGATAACACAGTGACCGGGGCGGGGGAGGGGGGATGCATGGGGTGTAAGGTTAAATTAGGGAAAAGGCAGGATATAAAAATTTCCATACTCATATGGTTAAAAATCTACAAAAATAATGCATAATGAAGATGAGAAGTAAAAATGCCAAGGCCACAGAATTAGCAGTATCAGAACCTTAAAACTCGGATATGTCTGGCCCCAAATATCTGTGCTTTTTTCATTGTATTCAAATACTACTTCTTAACTTCAGAATATTTATATGGCAAACATAATTAGCAGCAATAGATAAAAGCAAATTCAACAACACATGACAGCCAAATGGAATATGGTTTTTGCACAAGAATGAAAACATTGTCCAACCATAGCACAGTGATTCCTACCCTCTATCATAGGAAAGTCAAGTACTAACACCCATATGATCATTTCAGCAGATGTAGCAAAAGCTTTCAGCAACGTTTAGTATCCATTCTCAATAAAATCTCTAAAACTCATACCACAAAGATACTTCTCTCCTAGAGTAAGGCTTTTCCTTTTCAAACTAACACTCATTATGCTTAGTAGAAGCTGACTAGCAAATTAACTGAAGTCAGTGGGTCAGGGTGTGCCAGGTCCAAATAAATCTCAAGTTCCTGTGGCTTCTCAAAAAAGACAAAGGTTGTAGCAAAACCAAGCATGATCAGGAAGAGACAAAAAATGAAGACTGACATTACTCTTGGGAACCTTGAAACCATTATGCTCAGTAAAAGAAGCCAGATGCAAAAGGCCATATCATGTTGGATTCCATTTATATGAAATGCCCAGAATAGGCAAATTATACAAACAGAAGATGGACAAGGAGAGAATGGGGAGTAAGTGCTGATGGGAACAGGATTGTTTTGAGGGTGAAGAAATGTTCTGCACTTTGATAGTGGTGATCATTGCCCAACTTTGTGAATATACTAAAAACCACTGACTTATACGCTTTAGAAATAATTGGAAAATAAAATTTTAAGGGACCCAAAAAGAAACAAATATATTTGACTGCAAATGTAAAAACTTCTCTTAGAAGTCAAAATTTACCATTAACTGAATTTTGAAACCAAGGGAAAACATACATGACAAAATAATAATATTCTAAAATATTATGATTTAAAAGACAGCCATTAGAAAACATTTTTGGGGGGGCTGGGATGTGTATAAGCAATTCACTAAAGAAAAAATACAGATAGAAAAGGAGCAGCCCTACTAATTATAAAAGAAATGCAAATTAAAATGATGTACATTTTTGCTTACCAAATTGGCAAATATTTTACTGGTGGTGGTGGTGGTGGTGGTATTTGTTTTAGTGATAATGTGTGGTTGGCTATTAAATAAAATCATTTCCTTGAACTTCTCTAGTTCAACCTTTCTCCAAAACATTCAGCAGCATGTATTAACAGCTTTAAAAATATGCATGCATATTTCTTACCTCAGTAATTCCTAGTCTGAGAAGCAATCCTATTAAAAAAAAAAAATCTGACTTGGGGGCACAGATTTTTTTATTTGGATTTTTTGACAAAAAATCTGACTTGGGGCTCAGTCGGTTAAGTGTCTGACTCTTGATTTCAGTTCATGTCATGATCTTAGGGTCTTGGGATCAGTCCCCAGGTCAGGCCCGCTCTCAGCAGGGAGTCTGCTTGAGGATTCCCCTCCGTCTCCTTCCGTCCCTCCCCCTGCTCACGCCCACGTCTCTCTCTCATATTTACGAAGAGTTTTAATAACATGAAAAATCATTATGGCATAATGTTCTGTGGAAAATAGTATATGAAATGTGCTTATGGGGGCACCTGACTGGTTCAGTCGATGGGGCAGGCCACTTTGATCTCAGGGTTGTGAGTTCAAGCCTGACGTTGGGTATGGAGATTATTTAAAACGAAAAACTCTCTAAAAACAACAAAAGAAGTGCTTATAGTGTGTTCTCTGTTGCCTAGAATATGCATATACAGTATGCATAGAAAGAGATTTGCCAAACTTTATTAGTAATGATTTTCCCCAAGATGTGGAACATCGGGAAACTTTTACCCCTTATCCAAATTTCCCTTTATTTCTGACTTTTTTTTTTTTTTTTTTTTTTGCTGAAACATGCAGAGAATTTTTATTTATTCCGTATGTTACTACTTACATTTATTTAAAAAACAACGCACAGATAGAAGTGCAGGCCAGGTGTTAGTTGGGTTCCAGGAGCAACTGCGATGAAATATATTACCCGGCATGATGGCGACAGTTTCTGAGTTATTTTCAAAGAAAATATATTACTTTTATATTCATAAGCATACTTTCATGTTCACCAAAAGTAATCTTAAATTCATAAAAATTAATGGAAGTAAAAGCCCCACACTGATGCATAGGTCATCTTTCTGTCTACCCTAATTAATCTGGCGTATGCATTTGCATCAGTAAATTGAAAAATCTTGCCTCCATATAGTTTTGTTTAAACACTTCCTCAGGATTCTTTAGAGAAGAATTCAGATCAGGGTGATCATTAGGTTAATATAAAGATGGAAACTGCTACCAAGAGGCAATATCCATAAATTTGGAGCTGCGTTTCTACACAGGAGAAAAATTTTGCTGGTGCTCAAATTGAAGGATTTAACAAGTTAATTATTGACACTGGCGATGTATTTTTACAGTCTGTCCTTGTGTTTCCTGCCCCAGCTGAATGCATGAGTCTGGCACAAGATTGCAAATTTACCAGCCACATTACATCAGAATTACTTTCTTTTTTTTTTTTTTTTTAATTTCTTTTCAGCGTAACAGTATTCATTGTTTTTGCACCACACCCAGTGCTCCATGCAATCCGTGCCCTCTCCAGTACCCACCACCTGGTTCCCCCAACCTCCCACTCCCATGCTTCCTTAACAACCAACATAGCGACAGCAATCCTTTTTTTTAAATAAGGGCTTATACATAATTACTCATGATTTCCTCCTAACTCAGACCTTAAGGCAGTGACAGCAACTTCAGACTTCCATTTCTTTTTTTCCTAATGATCTTACAAAGCAGGCATTCCAGGTAACCTGGGCCCAAAATGTAGACTTGGATGGCACCTGGATAAAAGGGAACTGTTTTGAAAGGAATGGGAAGCTGCAGATGTGTTGTGAGGGCCGGGCGTCTGTGTGTTCCTAGCTGCAGCCACCAGCGGGCAAAGCCACTTAAAGTACCTGCTCTTCCCCGGGAGTGTCACTGGGCTGTTGGGTTTTGTGAAGGAAGCCATGCTACTTTTAGGAGAGCCACACAGAGCTCGGCTGTTTGGGTGTCTGTAGGAGTTCCAGTACAGACTGCTGTCCTGTCCTAGGGAGGGAGAGATGCCAATCACACCCACCCCTCATAGAATTCTGGTGTATTCTCTCCACCCTCATGAGTCCCGACCTGTCTAATTACACACCTGATCCTCGCCCTTCTGAATCACTGAGATCCCGCCTTTCATTATGTCCACGGGATCTTTTACCTTGCCGGCAGAGTGCTTCGAGTAGTTTATGCCTCTGCAAGTTCAAGTGCCTCCGATCAGCAAAGGCAATAAAGAGTGTGAACTGACAAACTAGAAAAACCTGAAAGAATGGATTAAGGCAAAGACCACAAAAAAGAAGCAAAAACGAGGTGCATGTGTTTCTCAATTATACCACATTCTTCAGAACTGTTGTTGGGACTCTATGAAGTATATAATCAAGGGGGAAATATTTCCAGATTCCTTTTTGCACACCTTATAGTTGGCATGCTGCTTTGTCATATAAAATGTACTTTCTTCTAGGCTGTCTCAAAATGTTGTGAGAGTTGGAAGTTACGTGAATGCCTTGTATCAACCAACGGCTGAATAAATGTTTGAGTCCCGCCCTCTTCTTAGCCCTTCTCCAACCCTTCTTGACAATTCTGAAAAACCCCTTCTTGATCCTAGCAAAACTGAGGCACAAAAAAGCAATGCCTACAAGATCTAGAAGTGACTAGCCAACACCTGAAGTCCAAGGCTAGGGTCCAGAGTACTCAACCACAGCCCTTTCAGACAACAAACCTTAGCTAGACTGTGGCTGGCATTTTCAACCCCAAATAAGCTTTATAACTCTGGTAGTTTATTATGACAACCTGTGTTTCTGGTGTTCGCAAAAGAAAATGTTCCTAATCACAAAGCAGCCTTGGTTTTTATGAGAGTCCCACCAAATAACTCTAGGCTATGTTTAAAGGGCAGCCCAAAATGTTCCATAAGTCATAATTGCCACATTGAGAAGACGTCATGATGAATGGCTTTCAGTTCTCTGAATGCCTGCATTGTCATCTGGAAGCCTTTGCACAAGCCATTCCCTTTACCTGTGTCACTGTTCTCTACTCCCAGTTTTGACCTAACCCCACCAGGGTAATCACTGTCTCCCACACTCGTCTTTCTATCATTCGTTCTTGGGTTCTCAGATCCTGTTGACTCAACCCCATTGCCTCCACCCCAAGGTCAACTTCACAGGACACAGGGAGAGTGAGTTCTGCCCTTTCTCATTTCAATATTCCCTCTAGTCAACAATGCCAATGAGTAGAACAGATAAGCAAATGTGGCAATCCAACACACAGACCGCACAAACCTTTTTACTCCTGTTAAAACCAACCATGATGTTGGTCTTAAGCCACTGCCTGGCTTGCTACATTCAAACTTATGGTAAATCCAGAAATACAGAAATGGAACCTTAGTGTCTCAAGAATATGCTTGTGCTTTAATGAGATTTTTGTAGCAACTTCCTTAGCAGTTCTCAACCTTGGCACGTGATCTGTGAAAACTGGTCACTCTATTTTTATTTCCTAACAACCTACATGACTCCTCAGAAAAATTGAGTCTTTGCAAATATGCCAGGATAAAACTGAGAGGGAAAACTGTCTACCTCTGTTCTATGCAAAAAAAAAGTGAAAGTTCTTCTATTAAAAGCGTGTTTATTAATCAGGAAAAATTAGGCACACGCTGAATATCAGATGAATATTTGGAATTATTGTTGATTTCATTGGTTGGGCTCATGGTATTTTCATTCTTTTCTTAAGGCTTGGTATATTAGATAGTCATACTGAAGTATTTACATTATTTATAATGAAATTATATGGATGTTTGGATAGGCTTTTAAATGGTCCAGGAAAAGAAAAAAAAAGTGAACAGAACAGAAGAATGTTGCTAACAGCTGAAGCTGAGCAAAGAATACTCAGGGATTGTTACACTGTCCTCTCTACCTATGGGTGTGGTTGAAATTTTCCATGACCAAACAATGTCTTTCCATCACATTTATTGGTTGTTAGCTGATAAACCTTGTGTTAGATATCCCTAAGACTTGGGGGAAAGGTATCGCTGCTCAATCCACAAACAGGCAAATGCGTGTTGTCTAGGAACCCCAATTGTGTGAGGTTATAGAACAGTAAAAGTAGTCCCTTCTTAAAAAAGCAAATCTAGCTGGTTCATTCTCAAGGTCACTTTTCATATTATGTAAGATTAAGTAAGAACTTAATAGCTTTATCCTCTGGGCTCCCCAGCACTTTGTATACACGTATGTATTAAGGCAATTTTCTCATTATATCATGACTAGTTTATGTGTCTGAATCTCCATAATGGCAAGAATTATTTCTTGTACAGTGATAACAGTCATGAAAAGCGGAGGCTCTGAATTCAACAACTCACATTCAAATCCTGGCCCCTTCCCCTTAGGAGCCATATCATCTGGACAAGGTCCTAGACCAAAAACCTCCCTTTCCTCATCTGCATAATGGAAGCAATAATAGGACCTACTCTAATTGCTCTCATTGTGAGGATGACACAGTCTCACAAGTGGGTGTTGACACAATTCACTGAATCAGTCCATTTTTCTCAGTTGAGTATGTTTCCTTGTGAGTCCCATCACTACACTAACCATCCATGGGATTGTCACCCAGGCTCTTTTATTTCCTGACCCCACATTCTGTCCAGGCAACCAGGCTAGATTGGAGGAAGTAGTACAATACTGAAAACCAAGTTCTTTAGAGGGAAATACAGACAACGTTAACCCCATTGCCATGTTGCCTATTTTCTAGACAGGTGAATGAAACATGGATATTATGGATTTGATGCCTTGATGGCCCCAGACCTCTTCCACTGAGGAAGGAATAATACTGAGATAAATGCACAGTCATGCACTAGAACTGGAACTGAAGAGCAGTCTAAGCCATGGCCCACTGTTATGGCTTGCTATCAAGTTGCCAAGATAATCAGTTTTCCTGTATCCTACCCAGTGACCCTGCTACCAACAGAGCACAAGTGACTCTCCTCTACTTGGTTCCCCTGTCTTGGTATTCAGCGTTCTGACCTAGATATTAGAATATGGCCTTAAGGATTAATAAAGTCTTAGCCAGAGTCGACTGACCACATCCCCAGATATAACAGTATCCAGTTAGACTTTAACATAAACCACAATATTCAGCAGAGTTAGGATTTTTGACATGTTTCATTCATCTGAAATATACCATCTCTAGGATGGAAATGCATCTTACAATGGCGTGGCATGATATAATTGGCAGTTTAATGGTATATCTTACCATCATGGTACCTTAGATTTTATAAGAAGCAATCAAATGACATCTTTGGTGCCCAACCTTATATTAATATAATATTTGACATATGGAAACTTATAGCCTTAGGTGAATTGCTGGCCCAAGGTGCTGAAGGTGATTTCTGGGTCTGTAGAAAGTCTTTTGAGTCTCTGTATCCTTTAAACTCTGCTATTGCTAATAGAAAATAAACATCAAGATAAAGGAAGAACATATGAGTTCTTTGAACCCCTGAACTTTAATTTGAAAAAGATTATTTCCTAAACATCATTGTTTTTGATTGTATGTGTCATTATGGAATGGTGCTTCAGATCCTGACCCTCCCTCTCAATT
This sequence comes from Mustela erminea, assembly GCF_009829155.1. NCBI lineage: Eukaryota > Metazoa > Chordata > Mammalia > Carnivora > Mustelidae > Mustela > Mustela erminea. The sequence goes on from NC_045625.1 coordinate 22,373,093, forward strand.
CTACTGGCTCTCCTAGTAAGTGAGTGAAGACAATGGGAAAAAAGGAGTTGGCTAAATCCAGCTTCTTCCCCCCCAAGATGCCTCATAACAGAATCATTTCCCTTCACACACACGAAAACTACCTTCTCCACCCATCATCAGCCTTGTCATCGAGTTCCCTGGTGAGTCACGTAAACACATGCTGGAGGAACTTTCTTTTTGGAAGTCATCTGGATGACACCCCTATACCCCAATTTTCCCATTGCCTATGTGATCACATTTCTCTTTTCTCCTGGTGTGCTGACCTTCAATTTCATATTCCCGTCTTCCAGGACATATGCCTCTTTCCAAATCAGCTTCTGCAGGAGCAGTCACAACTGGTCAGTCCCGTTGATGGCACAGCTTGCTTCAATATTGTCATAACACTGTCAAAACCAGAAGGGGAAAGAGCCTTGAAAAAGTTAACGTCCTCGGGGGCCAGGGACTTTCTTGATTTTCTGATTTTAAAAATGAGACTCAGGGGAGAGGGATTTCCCCAGAGTGACACCATTAGGAATACCATGAGGAACACAACCTTGGCCACTAACACTAGCCTCCAGGGAGTGTATACCTCTTCCCTCAGTTTAGATTGTCTCCAACTTCAATCTCCAGAAAAGCAGGTGAATTGCAACACTGGGCAGCTGTCATCTTTTTTGTCGTCTTTCTGGATTATAATAAAAGGCTATGAGAACATCCTGGATATCACTGTTATAACCCAGAGAGTAATGGTTTATAGGTGCAGCAATGTGGTTGGGAAATAGGGCTTGGAGGCACACCTGCAAATGACTTTATTTAAGATCAAGGAAGAATGAATTGTCCACATCAAAGTGTGGAGGACATACAGAAAGGGTCAAAGCATGACCCAAGCTATATCCTTGGCATCCTCACTCAACTGGGTATAGGTTCTTCACCTTTGACCCTTTTAATACATTCTCTATTTGGTGATCTTCCTGGCTGGATTCATTTTACTGTAAACCTATTGTTCACTGTAAAATTATAAGACATTGACATTGACTTGGGGATTTATTCTCTTCCCCGTGCTATTGAACATCTTGGCTATGCTCCTTCTTGAGCAAAAGCACACACATGGATCCAGAAATTTAACTCAAATAAAGATGATAAAATCAAAACTTAACAGACTTAGTGGTGAGAGGTAGGGTTCCTCTTAATCTAGCTATCTGGTCATTTGCTCTCTGTAAAAGTGTGAGGCCTCCGTGCTCAGATCTTCATGTTGTCCTCTCTTAGACGTTTGCCAACACAGTGCAGAGAGGTCCAATCTAAACCTTCCCTTCCCTCTTCTTCCCACTCTCCTTTGACATTTTTTTTTTCCTCCAGAAGTCCCACCGCCCTCCAGAAGTCCCAAGATGCTTCAGATGTATTGTGAATTTTCAGTCTCCAGCTTAGCTGTTTTCTCTTCCACCTTTTAAAACTGCTCCAAACAGCAAAAGGGGAGGGTTTTCATTCCCAAGTAGAAAGGGAGGACACGTGGACTACGGGCACAGTTTCCTTTGCATTTTCTTTCTCTTTGGATTGCTCCTAACTACCTCAAGTGTTAACTCCCTGCCAGTAGCGCTGACTCAGAAAAAAAGGTGATAAATCAGGTCCAGCCAGCATAAAAGAAGGAATTTAATGTGTGGCATTAAGCACTGATGCCTCCGCTGAAGGTCCACTGGGTCCACCTTCTTTATTTTTTGGAAGCGCATGAAATCTGGACTTGACAGTGACCCATGTATATTGTGTTTCCTATTAAGCATCTATTACTGTTGTAGAACCTCGGGCTCACCCCTCCTGACTCTGTTCTCAGCTGTTTCTGGAGGGCCCGAGACTGTCTTAAAATTTTCCCAAATATGAACATATACCATTCTTTTTTCTTAGGCTCTGGTTCCTTAAAAGGACGCATCTCTGCAATGCACATTATGAAGTTCTTTCTGGAACTTGCCACCATTTCCCTTCCCACCACAAGGTATTCATGTCCCGAAAGTTGACCTGAGTCCATCTCAGTGACTTGTGATATTCTATGAAAGAGGAAAAGTCTCTTTTCCCCCCACACCCTTTGTAACAACAATCTAGCATAACGATTGCAAGTAGCACTGCTCACATTCCCAACATCCAATGAAGACTGTCCGTGAACTCCAGTTTTTTTTGAGACAGAGTGCCCCAGAGTGGGCCAGAGGACCCCCTCTGAGATTCTGCTCCCTAAATCTGCCTCTCTATTTCCAGTTACTCCTAACCAGCTTCCATGGCCTCCTGAATTAGCCAATTCAGTAAAGCCTTGTGTTTTATCTTAAAACCTTCAGTTCATGTGGTTTTACATTTTTGAAGGTGGTAATATAATCTCCTAAATGTGCCTGCATTGGTTTTGTTCATGTTTTGTCTTTATCTTTTGGGGAGGAGGTTGGAGGGGAGAAAGGAGGGAAGGCGATTAGGAAAGGGATGGGGGAAAGGAGAGCAAAATGTTTCGATCAAGCACCGAACTGTTTTCCAGTGCCAGTACTGGCTGATTCACTACCAACTCCAGTGCCAAGCGAAGGCTCTTTCAAGGTGTTTTTGTCCCAGAATTGTTCATTTAGGCCAGGTGGTAACTGCAGACTGTGTGCCTTTCTACATCATGCCGCACATACAGAATATTGTAGTAGAGTTCTCACATTAAATCCTGACATGGGTCCCAATGAACGTCATTGAAAAGAATGACAGTGGGAAAGGTCTAGGGAGTTATAAATGATTGAGCTACTTACCTAATCATCTAACAGCTTCTAGAAAAATCGACACTGAAATCTACCACTTCTTTGTTCCTAAACATACACACACCATATTGCATGTATAGAAGCATGGTTTGAGATTTTTTTAAAAGATGGGGAGGAGAGGGAGAAAGGAAGTGAGGAGGGAAGAAAAGAGAAAGAGGAGGTAGTCTATTTAAAGAGCTATATACCCTGAATCCTCTACTTAAGTTGTTTTGCTTCTGTAATGAAATTATGTTATAAAAATCCAAAAGAGGATTTTGCCTGAGCAGGCTAAGAAGATGCTCCATTTCAGTAAATTTAAGACCTAGATTCTATTTAAGTGTTAAATAAATTTAATGAATTTAACACTTAAATAGAACCTCTTCACTAGGTCATTCAGCTGTAGGCCTCAGGAGAGGTGCTCAGTGACTGTTGGCTAATGTCAGATAGTAATGCCATGGATTTGTGGAGCACTTAAAAGCCTTCAAAGCCAACTTCCATATATAATCTCATTTGAGCCCCGAAACGACTCAGTGAGGCAGGGAGGCCAGGTCATCTTAGGCCCATTTTACAGATTAGCAGTTCTTAGACTATTTAGGTTTAGGGCCATCGGAGGTCATGGTACTCTTTGAGGGACGGTGTGAACTACTGTCATTTTAAATTACATAGCAACTAATTGTAGATTCTGGGGCAGGCAATGTCCAGTGATGGGTCAGGCAGAAACCATGTGGGCTTTGGGAGAGAAGGTGATTAGAGCCAGGACTTGGGTTAGGTGAGGGTAGAAGCACAGTAGAGTGCCCAAGGCAAAAGCAGACTTTTCTATAGAGGAGATTTGAAGGCTTTTTAGAACCCAAATTCAAGGAGCAAGTTAGCAGGCTAAACTAGACAAAGCAAGAGGATTAGAGTAACAGACATAATAATGCAGAGAAAGGGGTCAGAAGCCCAGGTATTTGGATTTGAACAGGTTTGGAGTCCCTGGGTTCCTGCTGATTTCATGATGGCCAAGTAGGACACTGACATTAGCCAAAAATTTGGAACCAAAATGCTGAAGTCAGGTCAGGTTGGTCATCTTTAACCCTGATGAGATGGGCTGGACCCATCCTTGGAGACTCTTCTCCAAGACCTAGATGTAGCATAAGAGAAGTTTGACCCTTGTCATCCTTTGATAGAAACTGATGATAGATGATATAGGAAAAGATGTTAGGGTGCAAAGCCAATGGCCAAGAAAAAATTTTGAGATGTCTTTGGTGGAAAAAGGTGGTTTTATAAAAGCATGGGGACAGGACTTATGGGCAGAAAAAACTACACTGGGGTCATGAGGAATGGCCCATTATATACCATCAAGTTGGGAGGGCGTTAGGGATAGCATAAGTCTCTAAGGAATGGAAGCAAGGTTTCCAGGACCTTGAGTGGGCTAGCTATTGTTGGTGAAAGGTCATTTATTACTGTGTAATAAAACCTGAGTCATGGGACCCTTCAGATGTTTATTGGTGAGTCATATGCTTGGGGGATGGTTGCCAACATGTATCTTGGGGGGTAGAGATAGAGGAAGCTTTCAAAGGAATTGTTATATGTTGAAGTATACTTATAGGATCCTGGGGGTAAGCTAAGATTGCCTTCTGCCCTTAGTGAAGTACTAACATCGAGGCAGTTGAGTCCCTAGAGGAATATCATTCTGCCTGTTCCAAGCACTTGTCAGTGGGCTTAGATAGTAAGGAAATTGAATAATTTTTCTTCTACCTTTGTTTCTCACATCAAGAGAGACCTCTGGTGCAAAGTGCTCTCATTAGAGCTTGTCCTGCATGGGATCTGGGGAGAGTGGAGGGAAGTTAAGACCACCAATAAGTCAGAGCGCACGAACAGTGATCACAATTGGACTCCTCATCCAAGGATAGATGGACCAAAATCAACTCCCCCAGGAATGTGTGAATTCCCCTCAGAAGCTACCATAGAGAAAAATGACAAAGACAGAGTTTCTTGGAGGGTTAGTTATGGGGAGTTGAGTGGGAAAAGGATATGCAACAGTCCATACGATGGGAGAGAATGTTCCCATTTTGACCAGTGGTATTACTACCTCTTCAAAGTATAAGGCTCATAACAGTGGCATTCTCTGACTCTTTTCTGTCCTTTATGTACTTAGAGTATATGCAAACTTGACAAGTATTCATTGAGTGGGTGCCTTGTGTCTATCTGACATGTGAAGAAAACATTGCCTTCTGCTGCATTGCAACTCCTGTAAAATTCCTCCTACTCTCACAAATCAACTTCTGTAAATCCCAGTATGCTTTTCTGAATCCAGTGTCCCTGCCTCTAGCCTGTAGAGCATTATCATACTAATGATTTTTCCTAGTCGTTGTCCCCACTCAAGAACCCTTAAGTCTCCTTCTTGGTTTCTTATTAAACTCAAAGTTCTCCCCTTGAAGTCCCTCCATAGTCTGACCCCAACTTACTTATCATCCAACCTTAGCTTTCTCTTATATCACCTCCAACCTGCCCTGCATAGGGGAATTCAATCTCAAGTGTTTAACTTTCTTACACCTCGAATCTCCATATGTCACATACTAACACTCTGTTGTCTTTCATGTACAAAACTGTTTTCTATTTATCTTTACCAGCATTGATATTTTCTCAGAACTTTTTTTTCAGAGCTAAGAAACATTTGCAAAGAGCAAGTAATCATATCAGCTTTTATATTTTCATTAAATGTGTAATAAATAAATGTGATTCTGAGGCCAGAGTAAACACACAAGCCACTGAGGGGGAAAATGCTTAACATGCTCTATGAGACAGGACTTCAGTAGGTTATACAGAAAACATCACAAGGCAATGGAGAAGGATTGATTGACATTCAGTAACTTGACTGTAGAGAAATGTATGTGTGTTCTCCTCTCTTCCCATAACAATAAATAGTGAGAGAAAGATTAAAATGTACATAGACACAACAGGGAAGCAGTGTATATAATATTGTATTTGTTGAGAGGTGAGTACATCTTTTATCCTTCATGTTGTTAAAAAGAAGACCATACAAAATGGCATCCTTTGGGTTAAGGCCCCAAGTTGGTAAACCAAGATTTAATAACTAACCTAACTGTAGTTTCAACCACACCCCCCCCCAAAATGTAACCTTTAACCAGGCAGTCAGGAATTTTATAGTCAGTACCAACAAGGCACCTTATCACCAGGGCCCTCTTCATACCCTCAAAGGAGGATAAGGTAATCCATCTACTAAAACCCTTTTGTCCCCAAATACAGGTTGCTTCACCTATAATAAACCTTCTGTTTATGACTTCCTGGGCCTGCCTTTAAAAACCTTTCACTTTTGTTTTTTCATTTATTTATTTTCAGCATAACAGTATCATTATTTTTTCACCACACCCAGTGCTCCCTGCAATCCATGCCCTCTATAATACCCACCACCTGGCATCCCGACCTCCCACCCCCCGCCACTTCAAACCCCTCAGATTGTTTTTCAGAGTCCATAGTCTCTCATGATTCACCTCCCCTTCCAATTTACCCCAGCCCCCTTCTCTCTAACTCCCCATGTCCACCATGCTTTTTGTTATGCTCCACAAATAAGTGAAACCATATGATAATTGACTCTCTCTGCTTGACTTATTTCACTCAGCATAATCTCTTCCAGTCCCATCCATGTTGCTACAAAAGTTGGGTATTCGTCCTTTCTGATGGAGGCATAATACCTCATAGGGTATATGGACCACATCTTCCTTATCCATTCGTCCGTTGAAGGGCATCTTGGTTCTTTCCACAGTTTGGCGACCGTGGCCATTGCTGCTATAAACATTGGGGTACAGATGGCCCTTCTTTTCACGACATCTGTATCTTTGGGGTAAATACCCAGGAGTGCAATGGCAGGACTTCCTGGGCCTGCCTTTAAAAACCTGTCACTTTTTGTAACCCATTGGATTTCCCCTCTACCTGGTAGATGGGATGCTGCCAGAGTCGTGAATCATTTAATAAAAGCCAATGAGCTCTCCGAATTTACTTGGATGAATGTTGTTTTTTAACAATGTATCTTGATTGTCTTAGGTTTTTAGAATGTGTTTTAATTTAAAAGGCTTAATGTAAAAACTAGAATTATTTTTGGTTATTAGGAAAAATATGATAGACATAAGAGTATCTTTTCAATCATATAACCAATGCAAAAATGTCAAAAGGCACCATAAATTTGACTGAAAAAAATTTAATTTCTGTACTAAAAAAGAAACATCAATCACTAAAACACTTAAAATATAAAGATCCTCTTACCAATTCAAAATTAAACAGACTTAGTTTAAAAAAAAACTGGCAAATACTAAATAACTTCATATTAAAAAATAGGGATGTGTTCAACCATATTAATAATAGTGGAAGTACAAATTAAAACTAATAACAAGTCCATGGACTGCTAGTGTTTGCAAATAGGTGTAAGCACTCCAGACAGAAGTTTGACATTACACATTAAAATCACTAACAATAGTTATATTCCTAGGAAATCACTCTAAGAAATAAGGGTTTCCACAATGGTTTATTAGACACTCTTCACAGTATTGTTTTATGACTGTAAGGTTGTAAAAGACTTAATACAAAAAAAAAGTTAATTAAAACGTAATGCACTAAAATGATAAAGTGATATGTAGGTAGCAATTAAAACTCATGTGGTGTGGGAGTACCTGGGTCACTCAAGTTGGTTAAACACCCAACTCTTGATCTCAGCCCAGGTCTTGATCTCAGGGTCATGGGTTCAAGTCTTGCGTTGGGCTCCACTTAAAAATACAAAACAAAACAAAACACATGGTCCAACTACATTAGATAATGGGTAAGTGACCCTGGCATAACACTAAGCCTTAAGGAGTAGAACAAATACAAAATCGTATAATAATGTAATGGCAATTCATTAAAACTGAATTATATATATTGTGATGCTGTGATGTATAATAACAAATATTTGCTCTTCTGCCAGTTCCCAAAACCCTACAGTGACTGTAATAAGGTAGGTAAACGTGCTTTTGTTGTGCTAATAGAGTGAATTTTGGAAAGCCCCGAGGTAACTTAACCTGGGGGCTGGCTGACAAGCAAACCAACCTTGTGGTGGGTGGGTTGGAATTTTCAGCACCACTTCCCTCCCCAAACTCAGGGAAGGGAGAGGGGCTGGAGGTCTACTGGACCACCAGTGGCCAATGATTTAATCAACCTTAACTACATAATGAGCCTCCATAAACACCCCGAAAGGACCAGATTCAGAGAGCTTCCGGGTTGGTGACCAAGCGGACATAAAAGGGAGAATGGCAGCCTGCAGATGGCCTGGGAGCTCCAAGCCCTTTCTCCATTCCTCGCCCTGTGCGTCTCTTCTGCCTGGCTGTTCCTGAGTTATTTCCTTCTACAAAAAAACCTGGTAATCTAGTAAGTAAAATGTTTCTCTGCTCTGTGAGCCAGCCACTCAAGCAAATTAATCAAATCCAAGGAGAGGGTCATGGGAACTTCTCAATCATAGCCAGTCGGAGCACAGGTAAACCACCTGGGCTTGTGACTAGGGTCTGAAGGGGCAGGGTCTTTTGGGGACTGTACCCTCCACCTGTGGGATCTGACGCTATCTCTGAGGAGACAGTGTCAGAATTGAGTTGAATTATAGGACACTCTGTTGGTGTCCCAGAATTGCCTTTTGGTGTGGGGGACACCCCCCAAACGCACACATATTACATATACGTATGTGTGTGTGTGACATCAAAATACTGTGGTGATAATATAATCTTAGAGATCATGTACCCCAGTTGCTTTTCTACTTTCTAGTTTTCAGTATTTTCAAATGGTTTTCTAATAAAAATAATCAGAAATACGTAATTAACTACAGATTTTTATAAGAAACAGCGAGTCTGTTAGAGAGATTGTAAGCCTCCTGTGGAAATGGGGGTGACACAGAGTAAATGAAGATTTCCAGAATGTCATGGGGGTTTCCGCTTCTCCCAGCGGAGCACCACAGACCGCCCACAGAAGCCAGAGGCATGGGTTTGCCCCATGCTGGCAGGATTCGCTCGGTGCCAACTGCTGCCATAATATTAAGTAGCTCACTTTCGTGAACACTTTGCCCTGGCACAGTTTTCCACATTTATACTTTCGTTCACTTCCCTGAAGGTACATTGCAGGGGTTGAATGAAGAGTGCGAATGGTCCTTTTCCACGAGTCTTTTTCTCCACATGATCCAAGATGTGTTCTCTTCACACGACCCACCGTTGTGACTCCTGCCCCATTACCGTGAGCAAGTGCCAAGTGCCATTCGAATCCTAGAGCTCCTTCCTGCTCAGTTTCTGAGACTAGCCATCGGCTCAGGGACCTCTCACGGTTTTGCTTCCTCGTAGTCAAGGGATCACTGAAGGTTATAAATTCCTACTTTAGTGCTGAAACTCTAAGCAAATATGGCTGTTTGTTTTGACTAATGGTTTGGTTTTTTGTTTTTTCCTTTTTTTGGTCTGGTAAAGAACTTAAATCCGCAGTTGCAGTCGCCCACCTGATCTCTGGGAAGAATTGTTACATTTCCCGTCAATATCACAAGGCTGATCTTGGGAAGGAAGGGCCAGTTTAACCAGTTGTTAAATTATGGGAATATATAATGGCTGGTAAGTACCCTCTGCCCCCCAGCCCCACCCTCACGTCCCAACCCCGCGAGGCTGACTCCTCCCCACTGCTAGGACATTCTGGATCTCCCCCAAATCCAGCAACCGAAAATGTTAAAACCTGGCAGACTAGCCCTCTTTCCACCCCCTCCCCCTGCCACGAGCAGATGCCCAGCTGTTGTCCAGTCTGAATGATCAGCCTCCAAGTCACTCAGGGTGTTACATATTTTGAACGACACTCCTGCCTCCTCGTTACGGTGTGGAAGACGTGCCACCAGACCAACATAAATCCATCCCATTGTTTAAAAAAACTTCTAGCGCAGTGGTTCTTGAACTTGAGCTTGCAGCAGAATCACAGGGACTGCGTGTTAAAATCGCCCCACCTGGGCCCTACCCTCAGATTCTAATTCAGTAGGTCCTGGGTGGGGTCTGAGAATCTGCCTTTCTCACCATCTCGGGCAATGCTAATGCTAGTGCTCCTGGTCCTGGGGTCACCGACAGCTCCCTGATCGAATCATAGCTCTGGAGCACTGCTTCTCAAAACCAGTGCGCACAAGAATCCCCTGGGGAACCTTATAATCCAGATTCATAAGCAGTGATTGCAGGATAGAGCCTGACCTTCTCCCCGTCTGTCAAGCTCCCAGGTGCTAGTGTTTATAAATGACCTTGATTAACAAGGTCTTACAGCATGAAGAGAATTCACCCTCCTCCTGCACATAAAGTCCTAGCTGTAAATCCTTTATCCTTTCTGTATACAATTCCCTTTTCACCCTCCTTCTTGCATGTATTATTCTTTTTGTTGTTGTTCCTGTAGCTCCTTTTCTCCCCCTCCCCCAAAATTCCCAAGTGATGCTGATACTGTTGGTCTGAACAGGTACTGAGCGGCAAGACTCTAGGAGTGGGTCCAGTTCTCTGCCTCTCCCGCAGAGCACTTTAGGGAAGCCCCTCCTTTCCTTTCCAGGCCTAGATCCTTGAGCTACTCCCTCTCAGCTCTCACCAGATAACTAAACCTCCACAGAGAGGAAGATTTCACCAGGGCTTTTGTTCAGAGAGCACTAAAGTGACTTTTTTCCCTTAGGATAAGACTAATAATGGTCTGAGATTTCTGTTGGTTATTTACCTACTTTTATGGTATTTAACATTCTTGCGGGGGTGGCGGGGTGTGGGGGAGCAGAGGGAGAGAGAGAATCTCAAGCAGGCTCCATCCCCAACACAGAGCCTGATGGGGGGCTCGATCTCATAACCCTAAGATCATGACCTGAGCTGAAATCAAGAGTCAGACGCTTAACCGACTGAGCCACCAGGCACCTCTACTTACCGTTCTGATAGGCCTCTGTAAATTCTGAGGTAGAGTCCAAGCAATATGTAGGAATGATTTAGCTATTTATTTTTTATTTTGTAAAAAAAAAATTGTTTCCTTTCTTCTCTTGTGCCCTTCCTTTCTACCTTTTGCTCTCATCAGCCTTTTTTCCTCTTTCCTTCTCTTCTTCCCACTCTGTTTTTGTCAATTTTTTTCAAGATTTAGAATTCCCAACCCCCTACCAGGATTCCGCCCTGGATAAACTAAAACACACAGGCACACACAGCACACACGCACACCCCGGACTTCTCAAAGGGAGACTCCACCCAGATTACATTCAAGGTTCCTGCTCCCAACAATGAGGTCAGAAATGAGTCTAGGAAAATACATGTGAGTGCATGTCAGGGAAACAAAGAAGGCAGTCAAGTGCAAATTCCAGTTAAGAATAAACAGATTTTGGGGCGCCTGGGTGGCTCAGTGGGTTAAAGCCTCTGCCTTTGGCTCGGGTCATCATCCCAGTCGAGCTATCTGCTCAGCGGGGAGCCTACTTCCCTTTCTCTCTCTCTGCCTGCCTCTCTGCCTACTTGTGATCTCTCTCTCTCTGTCAAATAAATAAATAAAATCTTTAAAAAAAAAAAAAAGAATAAACAGATTTCTGTGGGCTGTCAACTTGTACTCTGACAGTGTGAGCGAATTCTGAAGAAAAGCCTACAAATGCTGAAAGGCAGAATTACTGACCCAGCCTTGCTCAACTTCCAGGAACCCCAGAATGTGGCAGGAGTTTTTTGGCACTGCAGCCCGAGGGTTAATTCTGTACTAATTTCTTTACAAATGCAGTGGAGGAAAGTTCTGGAAAAGCTAATCCTACGAGGAAAAGGAAGATAGAAATGATAGATGTGGTCTTAAAGCAGAGAAGAAAGAAATTCACTCCCCAAGTTCAGTTCATCCATTCTAAATGGCTTTCTAAGAGACCTGCATATTTTAACGGACCCCACGTTCCTCCCTGTGTGACAGTGATAGGTGACCCAGACTTGAATTCTAAATTCTGCCTAGGATAACTTGTCTAAACTTGCAGTACTGTACCTTGGCCATTTCACTTGTAGAGAAGACGCGGTCCCCTTAATTAACTGTGTACTTGCAAGGTAACCTAAATAAAGTGATGCTTAGAACCGAGCCCACACATTAAAGCAGTGGTTCCTAATTGGGAGCTTGAAGGATGTACAATATGTATCAACATCTGTCTTTCCTTCTTGGATGAAAAAGAGAGAAAAGGAGAAGGAAATGATAAGATCTTCAATATATGGCCAGGAAAAAAAATTCCTGCCTGTGATGGTAGAAACATCAGCATCAGGGGTCTCAAACTCAAATGCCAACAGAAACCAGCCAAGTAGTATAAATAAGTAGGGACACCCTAGAGGCAAAGGGAAAGGAATGACATTAGAAAAACTTCTAATGCCTACTGTAGTAGAAGTCAAATAGCTGCGTGCCCACAACAGAAAGGCACCTTGCCACTCCACCTTGAGTTCTTCTGAAGTGGTAAAAGATGGCGAGGATAGTGGTTGACCGGAAAGAGTATGGCCCCTCCAGAGGGGCGGTCACTGCTCTGCGCCCGGCAGTTAGCATGCAATGCAAGACTGCAGGCAGTGCTGCCAGAGCTTCCGGTCTTTGTCAAGATGAATAAGAGGCTTTGTTTATTTCTAAAATATTTAGTTCGTCAGTGTTGGCCAACACTATGGTATGGCCAACCTAGCATGCCCCCAAAGGTTTGTGGTCAGCTAGGTTTTGTTTCTCTTTTTAGAATTCTGCCATCTCAAAAGGGAACACATTGAATTTCTGTTTGCTTTCTATTCTCTAAGGCGTTAAGAAAGCCCTCTCTGAAGTATAAACTTGGGAATCCAGAAGGGAATGCATGTCTTTGCTAGCTTGGGCTAGAAATTATACACACTTGACCAGGTTTTTTTTCATATCTCTTCATTCTCACCACACCTCGTGAGGTGGATGTTATCCCCATTTCACAGATGAGGACATAAGCAGTAATTCGCTCAAGATCTCAGAAAGGCAGCACTCAGATTTGAAACCAAGTTATTTTATCCAACTGTAGCACCTGTCATACACCATGAAGTGGAAAATAACATTTGTCGGAATCCAAAAGCTCATGTTCCTTCCATGTTCTCCCTGGGCATTGCAGAGCATCAGTGAATCTTTTGAGCCTCGGTATATCAAAAATAAGAAATTAAATTCCTTGATCATAACATTAGATTTTGCTCTATTACAACATACCTTATGTGAGAAATTTTAAAACACCCATGATGGGGGCGCCTGGGTGGCTCATTGGGTTAAAGCCTCTGCCTTCGGCTCCCAGGGTCCTGGGATTGAGCCCCACATCGGGCTCTCTGCTAGGCGGGGGGCTTGCTTCCCTTCCTCTCTCTCTGCCTACTTGTGATCTCTCTCTCTCTCTGTCAAATAAATACATAAAATCTTTAAAAAACAAACAAACAAACAAACAAAACAACAACAACAACAAAAAAAAACCACCCATGATGAATTTAGTCATAGCGCTTGCAATTTGACTCAGGGGGAGAAATTTCTATAATATTGTATCTGAATACTTTCCAGATAACTATCAGAAATCCCATCTTAATCCAGTTTAAACCATAAAGGAATTTACTGTGGAAATGAATGTTTCAGACTTAGCTTGAACTTCTGGCCACACTTAATCCCGTAGATCAAGGTATCACCCAAACCCCAACTCTCTTCAATGTCTCCTCACATCTTTGTGGAATATTGGCCTTCAGCAAAGGTTCCTGTGTGTTTTGTAAGAGCTGCCAGCCAGGTTCTTATTAATATCCAGATGAGGAAAGAGAAAGTTTTGCTGACTCCGTCACACGTGCTAGAAATGGCATCCTCTTGCTTTCTTCCTCCTGCTTCATTAACTCTTGACCTAAAGATAAGACTTTTGGTTGGATTAAGATAACAAGGGTCTAACCCTGGATTTAGGGTTAGAATAATCCCACACAAACTGCATAGCTACTATAAAATGGAGGAGGGATAAATTCATCCACAGAAAAGTCAGTGTATTTTGGTAGAAAGTGGAGGAAGCAGGCACTGGGAGAGGACTGCTGATATCTGCTACAAAAGCCAAGTGGGCCTGTGGCCATACAGGAAAATACGCACACTTCATACTTCATCTAATACATACAAAAAAGGAGGGGCACCTGGGTGGCTCAGTGGGTTAAAGCCTCTGCCTTTGGCTCAGGTCATGATCTCAGGTTCCTGGGATCAAGTCCCACATTGGGCTCTCTGCTCAGCAGGGAGCCTGCTTCCCCCTCTCTCTCTCTGCCTGTCCCTCTGCCTGCCTACTTGTGATCTCTGTCTGTCAAATAAATAAATAAAAATCTTTAAAAAAAAAAAAAAAAAAAAGGAAAAGCTGGCAACTCCCATACCTGAGAGACCTGACTGGATATATAGAAAGGCCAGAAAGGAAGATTTTGATGTTTTTATGTTATTCTAGAATTCTGCAACTTCTTTCATTTTTCTTGTAATTGCTCTGAAAAAGATAAGGGGAACATTGGTCATGGCCACGTTTGGGTTATTTCCTAACGTTAAATTCTGAAAAATGACAAATCGCCTTGTGTAGGATTTGGCAAAATGCTGTTTTTTGTATGACCCGCCAGCTAAGAATGGGTTTTGCATTCTTAAAAAAGATTATGGAAACAAAGACTAGGCAACAGAGTCCAGGTCCAAGTGGTCCAGAAAGCCTGAGTTATCTGGTTCTTTACAGAAAAAGTTTGCCTACCCATGGTCCAGTCCATAAAAGTGAAATTTCGTTACCTCCTAAATGATTAGAACAAAATAACAAAGTTCAGAGAATTTATGACTCATAAAACCTAATTGGTAGGAAGCCTACAATTATAGGATTAAGGCTCTCCTATTTTTCTCAATTGCAAAACAATCCCCTCAAACTCCCAACTGAAAATAGTCTTCACCTATTTAATATTAGCTTGCTTATTTCTCATTTGGTGGTTGCAGGGGGTGGAGAAGGAAGAGGGGTTATGGAAATAGATGGCAGAAGATCAAAAGTAGAAAGACTGATTATTGAGTCTCCACACAAGGCCCGCAGTTGGCTGGCTCTTGGCTGACCACACGTTGACTACCTAGTCATAACATAAAAGTGAAATTCACTTCAAGTCTGCCGAAGTTCTGGGTTCTGAGATGTCATGTTTAATGACATCATAGAGAAGTTACCCTTCTATTCCAGCTAGGATCTTTTCATGACAGACTGCTACTGTGAGCCAACTGAACCAACAGGCAGGTTTCGTCAGCAATTCCCAGGAAATGATGGTTCAGATTATTAAAGACATGGCAAGTATTTATATGGCTTCACTGATATTTCAAAAGAGACAACCTTGAGAACAGATTTGATAAACCATAAGAATTTCCTCTATTAGTATTCCTTCACTACTCTGCTCTGTAGCAAGAGGAGTTTTTTTTTTGTTTTGTTTTGTTTTTTTAAGTCTTGCTTTCTTTTCTCTTGCTCAAGAGATGGCACTATATAGAGAGTAGCCAAGCAACAAATTGATAGGAAGGGTTTTCTTCTCTGATTCTCATTTCTTCCTCTGACTCTAGCTGAATCCAGGCCAACTCCTAACACATCCTGTCCTGTACCTGATCCCACTGATTCCACCTTAGCTGCACCTGGAACAATCTGTGAAAATAAAAGTCTGTATATTTCTCTTATTCTAGAAAATAGAAGCCTCAGATGTGCCTATGGAATAGGGTAAGAAAAATGACAGCCAACAGTGTCAACAATTCCTTAGATGGTATTTTATAAAGCCACTTTCTATCCATTGTCCAGTTTTACTGACACAAAAAAATCAAAATCTATGGATAGGCCAGGGAGAGTTCTTTATTTATAAAGAAGAAATGTAAGAGTGGTTAAGGTTCTACACCATTTATGAGGGAAGGCCTTAGAACCCAGACATTCTGGTGCCAGGCCCTGTTACAGGAGGCATGGGCCTGGGGGGAGGGGGGAGGCATAGGGCTTGGGCCTGCTATCCATCAGTACCCTCTGACTTGCACTTTTGACATTTTCCCCAAATGCAGCTATATATAAGGTCACAAAAGTGAGGCTAACCAGATTGAAAGAAGGCATTGCCATGTAGATTTTCTATAAGAAAATGTTTTAAAATACCACATATTTGTATGTGATGCTGCTTTTTTTTTTAAATTTTCTGGGAATCTTACAGAATAACCCAGGGTCTCACTAACCCTGTGAGATGCCCTGTCTCCTTTTCAGAGACCTCTCCTGAGGGCCTGTTGTTTCCTTCATATCTGTATCCTAATGTCCCCTTCTATTCGAGGTGAACCTTGGCCACCTAGACTACAGCTCATTTCCTTCCTTTTGGCATTATCTTTCTCCTTTTTTTCTTTATTAACAATGATTACTAGCACAGAGCATATTTTACTTACTGATCTTACCATCAGCTTCTGCCTCTAAACATAAGCTCTGGGTGGCTCAGATTGTTAAGCACCTGCCTTCAGCTCACGTCATGATCAGGGTCCTGGGATCAAGCCCCCCATCAAGCCCCCAGTCGGGCTCCTGCTCAGTGAGGAGCCTGCTTCTTCCTCTCCCTCTTGCTTGTGCTCTCTGGCTCTATCTCGCTGTCAAATAAATAAATAAAATCTTAAACAAAAAAATAAAACTCCTAAAATAAATAAATAAATAATCTCCATGGAGGCAGGGAAGTGTATTCTGTTTTGGTTTTTTTTGTTGTTGTTTTTATTTTTGCACAAGCTGTATCCTAGCAGTGTGTTCATTACTTGGCATAGCATCAGACTTAATAGGTACTTGTCGAGTCAGTGTGTATCCTATGGGGATATTCTCTTCAGAGGACTTTAGCCAAGTCAAATTCATGGATCCAGCTAGGCCAGTTTACACCTTAGCATCTGCTGAAAAGTGAGGGTGTTGAGGGCTTGTGAGGATGACACCTACTGAATAATTTCAGAAGCAAGTAAGAAATGGAAGCTTGGCCTAGCTCTTTAAAGAGTTAAGTAACCACCCCCCCCATCCTAGACGAATACGGGTAAAGAAAGAGAGCATATCTTCCTTCAGTCATCTGTTTCATCTGCTTGAAACTAAATCAAATCGCAACATAATTGTCAAGATTCCCCTATTACAGAGCAGTATGCCATTTGTATGGAATTAACCCCATTCCTAATTCCAGTGATAGGCCCTGCTTGACTTGATCCATTCCCCATCTTAATGATCGGTCCAGGGATGAGTATGTGATAGAATTCAGGCCAGTGAGAGGGAGAGAGAACCCCATGACTAGAAAGAACTCAGGAGATGATTTTGTGTACTGCTTAGGGAAAGGGATTGTGGATTAGGCTGCTTAGGTTAACAGTCCCAAGCAGCTGGTTGACTGGAAGAAAGTTAATAACCTTTTGTTTTATTCTATCTGCAAAATGGAGATAAAACTAATACCCATTCCAGAGGGTGATGGTAAACATTAAGGAAGAGGACACCGGGTGCAGAGTAAATTAGCTACTATTGTCCTTGCTATTCCAGTGAGAAAAGGAAAAGGAAAAGAAAAAAATAATATACGGAACACTGCATATTAGCAAATCATTCATCAACTAAACAAATCATTCATCCACTCTATGAGTACTTGCCAGGTGTCTGGTCAGAGGCCAAGGAAGTTATGATAAAAATGGCCTGAGGTTCTAGAAAGGGAAACTTTTACTTAAATGATCTGGACAGCTGATGGAAAAATCACTGCAGATTCTCAGTGAGAAGAATTTCAAATCTTTAAATGAATGGTTTGACTACAGCTTTGGTAATGATTACCTCCCAAAGCAAAACAAAACAAAAACAAGAAATGGATTCAAGGTGTTAGACTTCTTTTTCTTCTTTTAAATTTCACTATTAATGCCTGTTTGGGTCCTTGTTAAAAAAGTCAAATATAGATGTCCACCTTGAACAACTATCCACCACTACCTTCCACCCCTTATCTTTCATTGATCAATCTTATTTCTCCCCAGAGGTAACCTACCATTAAGAACCACCACTTGGTAAATACAGTCCTAATCACTTTTTGCAGATTTATGAGTCACTTATGTATACTTAGAAAGTTAAATATATGTGACCACAGGGACTTCTAGGAAAAGTATGTCTCCTGGAGAATGATAGGGTGGGGTATCTCGTTAAAGTTTTCAGGAACTGAAGTGTCATTATCTGCAAGTTGTATGAAATGCAGTGATTATGCATATTTCATTTATGCTCTGGTCTCAGGATGAATTAAAAACATTTTTGAAAGCTGCCGGAAGCAAACTTGTGGTGGTTGAATTCTCAGCAAAATGGTGTGGTCCTTGCCAAAAGATTTGTCCTCTTGTTCATGTAAGTATCACCTGTATATATTTCCCAGTTTTTGAAGGAATCTTAAATCCCCTAATAATTTTCTCAATCTTAAAAATTTGCACTTAAAAGCCATATGGAATCATAGTTTTTTGAAGTTTCCTGATTATCCGGATGATAACATACCAAGATCTAATAAGATCGTAAGTATACATACTAGAAGATTAATACTATTTACCTATGGCTAATTGTGCAAGCAGCATCCAGATGAGCAGAAGGGTACAGTGGTACAAATGAATGGATTATTCATAATAATGACATTTTGCCAAAGTTCCAGAGTTCAGAAGTTCTAAATATTGGAACAGTTTATGAAAAAAAAATGATACTTGTTTTTTTAACTATAATATAATAGATTTCTCCCATCCTTCAACCCTATTATCAGAACTTATGTCTTACACATTCTTTCATGTCTTTTCTACTTTATAAACTATTTTAGTAAAATATTCTAGTTAGTTATAATCATATAATTTTATTTGGGTCTTTTTTCCATGTATACATTCTTTTGCCTTTATGTAGGGTCTCCAGATTATAACTTTAATGTCTATACAGTGTTTCATCTGGTTAATTTCCTTATTGCTCCATTTAAAAGTTTTTAACATTTTATTTATTTTTGGTGTCACATGCCACAGAAAGAACTTCAGAGCATTTTCATTTCTCCTTATCTTGGAGAAGTTTCACACTTATGGTCAATTTTGTGAAATATTTCTTCAAATTTAAAGAAGTTTTGATTTCTCTACACGACTGAATATACTATGGTCTCTTTTCAGCAAAGTTTCTAACATTTCAATTTGAACTGGTTTTTTTTTTGAAATTTAAATTTCTTTTTGTTTCCCTGTTTTTTTTTTTAATGCTCATTTTGCCAGCATATAGTACATCATACGTTTTGTTGTAGTGTCTTGAATTCATTCTAACCACAGTCACAACCTTTGACATTGACTTATATCCAAGTAAAGAAATTGGTTACATGACATCCCAACATCCATTCTGTACTTAAAAATTATTGGACCATCCAGAGGAAACATTTTATTATCTCATGGGCCCCTTTATTCTGACACTCAAAACTTGAAGAAAGAAAATGTTCAGTGTTCAGCTTCCAGAGTATAAATATATTCACATGCCACACAGTGAAAGCTGATCAAATTCCAACAGCCAACATGTGACATTTCCAGACAGTGCAATGAATGTGAAGGCTTAGTAACTCCTCTCTTCATACCTTTGCCCTAAGGGCAATAACAGTTCTGCCACAGTTTTGTCCGGGCTCCTGTAGCTCTTCCAATACCCATTCCTACTTTTATAGACTTAGTTAGCCCTTTGGAGATAAACTGCCCAAGTGGTCCTAATTTGAATGTGCCATCTGTTTCCTGGTGGAATCCAGATTAATGCAAATATAGTTTTAAAATAAATTTTGGCAAAATCATACTGAAAGACTGTCCAGATGTTAAAAAAGAATCAAGTAGACCCATATGGAATAGTGACATTGTCTCCAAGACAATGTAGTATTAAGTGATGAGTACAGTATAGAAAAATGTATCTAGGATGATCCCATTTATGTAAAACAGACACATACATGTACGTGTGTATATATATATAAACACACACATATAATATATAGAGAAAAGGGAAACAGAAAGATGCATGCACTTTTTCCAGCAAAAGTGTATTAATTTTGGATTCCTTTATCTTTCTTGTAAGGTTTGAAATTTTGCATTATAATTATTCAAGTACCATGTGCGTAATTTTTTTAAACTTCTAGTACATAAGGGGAGGGAGAAAGGGCTTTACTTACTCTAGTTTACTTTACTAGAGATCAAAGCCGGGAACAGAAACCAAATTAAACAGAAAAGAATTTTAATACAAGGAATTAATTGCTTTTAAAATTATTGAAAGATTAGATTAATAGGTTCCTTGAATGATTCTCTCAAAACACAACATACCCCACTTTGAGGATCCTAACTTGGCCATAATCAGAAGTAAGAGGGGGATGGAAGGCCACTCCCCTTCCCTGGAAGGAGAAAACAAAATGACAATAAAGTATCAATTGGAAATTAGAATCAGAATCATGAGGCTCCTACTGTCACAAGTGCCTCTGGACTTCCAGGAAGCTGATGTCTGGGCACCAGTGCCTGAGTCTGGTTTCTGCTGCTGCCTCCAGCAAAAACCACTTCCATTACCCACAGTTTTGCTTTCCAGCAGGAACATCCAAAGACAAGAAGAAAGTAGCTACTGTCTCACTTCCACCTTCCATGTCTCTCCTGCATGGGAAAAATCAATCTGCATCCAGAACTCTAGCTGCGAGGGAGCCCAGGGAATCTCTGCCTCTTTTCCTTTCCAGGCTCTGCAGGAAGGTGGAATGGAAGTTGGGTGAAGAGGATCATCCTGAAAAGAGCATTTTCAGGAGAAAGGAGAAGTTATATATTTGTTGAGAAATTTATTGGTATGATCATGGAAAAACAAATAAATATTCTGTGAGGTATACTTACAGTGTACACGGAGGCATGGTGACAAATGAACTTCAAACAGAAAGTTGAGGCCAAATCAAGAAGGACCTTGTGTTATAATTTAATGAGTTGCTGTAGACAGTCAAAACAGAAGAATTTTTAAAAGGGTTCTACTGTGGTCAAATGGAGAGGGTAGAGAATATTTTTAGCCGTGCTATACACAAATGGATGAGAAAGACTGACGGCAGATAACCCAAGGTGACATCAGTCTCAATGATAGGTTTTCCAAAACTAGGGCAGTGGTTTTGGAGAAAGAAGGGAAGATCAAATTCAGGAGATATTTTAGAGCTAAGATCGACGGAATAGGTAACCGAATAGTAGCAGACTACATACGAGGAAGAACAGAGTAGAAGGAAGAGTGGGTGGGAATGGGGTCATAAGTGGCTGGAATGGGATAATGAAGGAAGGCAGTGTCCATAGGGGAACCCAGCCTAGCAAAGAACTTATATCTATCCCATGTATACATACTACTTGATGCAAAAATGGCAACTTCCACAACCCTATCCATTTCCTGAGAGGCTCTGAAAACTTCATAAATACAGTTAGATGTCCACATAGGTCAAACTCATTCCCATGACTCCTACTGGGGAACATCCATGTATCTTCAAACTTTGAAGTACACGTCAATTCCCCAAGAGTTCATGAGTGATCCCATTTTCCTATAAGGCACAGAGATGCTGCTGACCAAAATCAGCTTCTCTTCTGTCTGAAAAATACTCTGTTATCTGAGAGTTTTTCCCCATTTTCACAACCTTGATGGGCTACCAAAGAAAGAACTCCCACTTTGGTCACAAACTCCAGACAACAGCTGAAGAGAATCCCTACAACAGAAGAGTTTCCATTGTCTCTGGATGCCTCATACCATCAGAGAGAGGTCCCATTTGAAATAGGTCACTGGAAATGCCTGAGATACAATGTTAAAGCAGACAAATCCAGATGCTGTTAAGTGTCCTTGAAGTATGAACACAGCTGTCTGAAAAGAAAAAACACAAGGGGTGACATTTATAGGCTGCCACTGCATCCACTATTCCCAGACCCATTATCAACACCTTTGTCACCACTGCTGCCAAAGATGCTTTCAGAACAAACCAGAAGCAGAAGAGAGCTGCGGCTTTCCTCTGTCCCCTCACCCTGCAGAGTAATTCTGGACCCACATGTTATGATTTCTTCGCTTCCTTTCCCAGCTTTGAAACTCTGATCTCCGGTATGGTTCTTTAGCCTCTGAATCTGCCAGTGATCTTGACTTGACCTTGGTATCATCTCATATTTGACTCTCGTGCTTTAAGTTCCAGGCAGTAGTGAAATGCCAGAGTGATGCTCAGCTCTCTTGAACAGTCTTTTTGTTCTTGGTTTGTTTTTGCCAAGAGAAAAGTGTGTAATTCTCATGTTGATTTAGTATTAATGCTAAGCTAATAGGGAATTTTTTTATTCCTTTATTTTGAAGGCAATGTCTCTGCAGTACCGAAATGTAATGTTTGCCAATGTGGATGTGGATGATTCTCGGGTAAGAATCTTAGATCCTTCCATGGGGATACATAAAATCCAAATGCAGTGTCTTTGAAAGCCCTGTCTCAGTGATCTCATTGATTATATAGTCAATTTTAAGTCGAGTAGAATTTTGTAATTTTTTTCTTTTAATTGGTAGTAAATTTCCTCATAATGTTCTTAGATGTTTTGTATTAATTTTTAAGTATGTGAGAAAGTATGTGACTCTCTTCCTGCCCCCTCCTCTCCCATACTATGGCAGACTTCCCAACGTTTTCCTCCACTTGCTCTCAGCTCTGCCCCAGAATCCCACTGAGCAGAATTGCTGTACACAGACAATACTAGTTGGGTGATAGTGCATTCAAGGTGAAAAGTGGTTGTTACCCTTATAGTAAATTATTAGTCAATTACTAAAACTTTACTCCATGCATTACAGACATTTTAATTAATATGCCTTGCTTTCCTCTTGCTATATCTTGTGCTTTTTGTGGGTTTTTTAAACATCACAGGAATTCCAAGAAATCCTTCCTTCATTTCCCTCCTTAGATTCTTCTTTCCACACCCTCTACCCGAAAATAATCAGCCTCATGTCCTCAGTCAAAATGTGCCTTATTGGGGGGCACCTGGATGGCTCAGTGGGTTAAAGTCTCTGCCTTTGGCTCAGGTCATGATCTCAGGGTCCTGGGATTGAACCCCATGTCGGGCTCTCTGCTCAGCAGGGAGTCTGCTTCCCCCTCTCTTTCTCTGCCTGCCTCTCTGCCTACTTGTATCTCCATCTGTCAAATAAAAAAATAAAATCTTTAAAATAAAAAAAAAATGTGCCTTATCGGTATACACAAAGTATCTGGAAAGTTATTCTTCCTAATATTTGTCCATTTATAACTCGGAAAAAAACAGTAACAAGTGATCGTTGGACATACTGGATTAAATCTGAGCTTTAGAATAACAAAAAATCTGTTATGCACCCATCCTTTTCTTTATAGTTTTGTGACTTCTTATCACTTATAAACTTCATTTTCTTCATCTGTAAAACAGGACAAATAAAATTTAACAATATAAAATGAGATGAAATACATAAGATATAGGACATAGTTCCCAGAACACAATAGAAGTTCCATTTCTCCGTTTCCTTCAAACGTCATCAAAGTGTTACAGTGTTTAATTGCCCTTGAAGGTGAATCATATATTGTGCGTTCAGAATACACCCAGGATCATTATCTCTTTGTCCTTTCTTATATTCACAGAGTTGTGCAACCATCACTGTCATCAATTCTAAAACATTTCACCACCCCAAAAAACAAAACAAAACAAAAAACACTTTGGAGGCTCTAGTGGTCACCCCCAGTTCCTTCTCTCCCAACTCTGGGCAACCATAAGTCTATATTCTGTTAGATTTGCTTATTCTGAACATTTCATATAAATGGAATCATCGAACAGGTGGTCATTTATGACAAGCTTCTTTCACTTAGCATGAGTTTTCAAGGTTCCTCTATATTCAAGCATGTTATCAACATTCTATTCCTTTTCATTGCTGAATAGTATTCCATCGTGTGGCTACACCACCTTTTATTTAGCCATTCAGCTGTTGATGGACTTTTGGGTTGTTTGCACCTTTTGACTCTTATGAGTAATGATAGTATAACATGTATATCTATATTTGCATTTCTCTTGAGTACCTATCTGGGGTGGAATTTTTGCCATATATTGTAACTCTATGTTTGACTTTTTGAGAAACTGGCAAAACATTTTGTAAAGCAGCTACGCCATTTTATATTTCCACTAGCAGTGCGTGAGGGCTCTCCATATTTCTCTACATCCTCCCTAACACATGTTCTTGTCTGCCTTTTTGATTATAGCTCTTTCCATTTTCAGGTGAAACAAAATGCACAGTTTTCTTTAACAGTAATTTATTTATTAGTTGTCTTTGCTGTGGTCATGAAATTTATAATTTAATGTGTGTGGATCCGTGTGTGTGTGTGTGATAGGCGGCAGGGGAGGGATTCACCCCCATAAAATGATATGTATATTAGAGAGAGAAGTGCAGTTCTGTTGATCCTTTCTTTTGACTTTTGAACCAGATAAACGAAAACTGCCATTTGAAAGAAGATTGTAATGGATTATAATAATGGCAATTCTGACATATTTTCTTGACTTTGGATTCATCTTTCACAAACACAGGCAGTGAAGTGGGGAGTAAGGCCTAAAAGAAAGAGACATATAAACCCTAACTGACACTGCGAGACCAGTATTAACACCCCATGTCTCACGTGTGCTTTGTAAAGGTACCTCTACTCTTCCTTATCTTTGCAATGTGCTGTCTCCATATTGGGTTCAACTGGGGTCCCTCTGCAATCTTTCACAAGTTCTTCTAAATAGAGTTCATTTAGTCCTTTGGCATCTGTTCTATTTTGGCCTCCATTGCTCAACCCTCTCCCAGGGCCCTGAGAGGAGAAAGCTCAGGAATTCAGAGAGCAACCATTTTCTATGGTAGCGTTCCTAGAAGCTTTGACATTCCTTGGCAAGAGAATCTACCAAGTCTTAGCTGTCCCTGGTCTTTCAGACATGCTTCCTGAGAAGTCACAAAGTTCTGGGCTCGGTATAGAGTGTGGATACCAAAATTGTGACTTCATGCCATTTCATTCCTTTCCCAGGACTTGGCCCAAATTTATCATGTCAAAGTCATACCCACATTTCAGATGTTCAAGAAGGCCCAGAAGGTATGTTTCCATGGTAACTGGCAGAGTTGAATTATAGAATCATCAGAATCTAAAAAAAGGCCTGGGGCATCCAGGATGGATGAAACAACGGCATTTATTTTTAATATTTACCAATGGAATTCTTAGTTTCTGAACTTTCCATATTGGCAAGGAGTACAAAAAAATGCATGAATTGTAATAAATATTCTCATTCAGACCGTCTGAGATATCCAAATCTGTAAGAAATATCTCACGATTGTCCCTATCTTATCCTTTTTGATGGGGCAGAACCACCAAAAAAGAAACTTACAGAAAACGACATGATGAAATTCTCACACAAATGTATACAAATTGTTGGCAATACTTGGGTAAATATTAATCAAAGACAATCACAAGGCAGAAGAGCCTAGTAGTGAAGCATGTGGGCTCTGGATATAGGTTTCCGTGGTTCAAATACCTGATCTACCACTTCGTAGCACTTCACTTAAAAGCCTCTTTGATCTTAATTTCCTTTTCTGTAGAAACAAAGATCATTGAGTTTCTCCCCTCAAAGGGTGTTGAGCGAACTAAATGAATTAATATGACTCAAGTTTGTAGACCCATCCTGACACGCATAAGTGCTGTGCACGTTACGGTAGTTGTTATCACAAAGATATTAATGAAATAAAATGTCTGAAATATTTCACGTGTGATGAAAGTAGTAATTCCACATATGGCTGGGAGCATTGACAATTGTACATACCTTGTGAAAAGTAGCTTTGCAACATGCTTAAGAGGAACAAACTGTTGATTCCTTTCACACAATTATCTATCCTTGGAAATCTTTGCTATGGAAATACCTCAAGGAAAAATAAGTCCCTAAGTGTATAGTAATTGTAGCATTACTTCTAACAAAATACAAAAGCAAGCTCAATGTCTTTTCTAGTAGACCTGCTAAAGGATTTGTGTTACATCTACTGTATGAAAGTGTGTGTGATTAAAAGTGTTAGGAAGAACATATGTAAAGCAAAAATATTCAGGCTTAAGCTTTGGGGAAGATTGTGTCTACAACATAAAAAGTGAAAGCAGTTGGTAGGCTAGCTATGGAATTTCATTTTTAGCTTCTATTTGTTGGGTATTTGCTATAACATAATTGATGCAATAGATATAAATAATTCTTCAAAAAGAATTAACACTACCTATTCTCTCTCTTGAGTGTTTACTTGAAAATTGAAACTATTAGCCTATGTATCCCCAACTCCCTGTCCCCCATAGATCAGATTGTTTCTGTGCCATTTTTTATCTTCTTCTCTTCCATCTCAGAAATGAAAATGCTTCCTTCTTTTGAAATGGATTTTATCCATCGTACCTTGATTGCATTCTCTCCCTTGTGCTCCAGGCCTCAATCAGTCAGCTACCTTCTTTTAGACCTGGTGTTTGGACACTCGTTTTTGCTACCGACTTCCATTCTTCATTCTCTATCAGGAGTTCTTTGATTTTCCTCCAGGTTACCATGCCCTTTCCCATTCTTGATCCATGTGTTTCCTTAGGGCTTCATCTCCAGGCCTAGACCTGTGAGTGAACTCCATCCCCATCAGGAATAGCCCCTTGACTCCAGTCAAGCCAATCCAAGCCCTACCAGAGCTAATTGTAAGACTTGGCTTAAGTAGCTAAGTAAAAACCTTCTCTTTCAATTTCACTGGATTTGAACTTGGGGAGATGTGACGCTGATGGTATACAACTAGCTTGCCACCATAGGGATCTTGAAAAAGAAGCCACCATACATCAAAAGAGCAAATTCAGACCAGAAACACCAGTGGCATTGTTTGAACCCTGAAGCTGTCCATGTCTGAAGCCTGTACTACCCCTGCAGATTCTTTAGTTATGTAAACCTGGGGTTGCTTTTGCTGTCGCTTGCAACCAAAAAATTTCTAATTACAAAAAAATCAATGATCAAACTATTCATGATCTAACTCTTGAAAAAGTAGAATATATTTACTGCCTTCAATTCTCATTTATAATTTAATCCTTCCTCTGCTCTTTTAAAAGTCACCAAGGATCTTCCAGCACCTAATTCAAATAGCCATTTCTCAATCCTTGTATTCCTTGATTACACAAAAGCACCATTAACTAATTAGGTTCTATATTCTAGAAACTTCCTCCTCTTTTGGCACCTATGCCTGATCCTTTCCCCCAGCTCTCCTCTGGCTTATCTCCTACTGTCTGAAAATATAAGTGTTTACGAAGGTTCTTTTTCCCATTCTACTTCTTCTCCTTTAGTAATTTCATCCCTACTTATAATTCCAGCTATAACTACCTTTAACGTAAACAAGTGTGATAGCCCTCCTCAACCCCAAGTTCACACCATAGCTCTGTCTTCTTTCCTAAATAGATCCTGGCACAGCTCCATGTCTGTCATTTTCTTATTTAAAATTGGATGCCCTTCCCCTCCGCTGTCTGCAAAATCAAGACTAAGCACTCATATTCAAGTCTGACATTCAAATTTGTTCACAATTTTGACCCAATCTACTTTTCTAAGTCCATTTCTGTTTGACTCAGACCTTAACTTCATGTATTTTTGTCATACTATTCCAAGCACCTGGAGGAGTTGATGTCAGTATGTAGAAGAATCCCCCTGGGTAGAAAATACTCATTCCATGTTTGATTCATGAGCCAATGAACAAATGAAAGAGTAAATGAAAGCTGCTGTCTTTGGCCTGCAACCCACTGCCAGCTCTGCCTCCCCTCCTTGTTCTGTCCTCATACCAGTCTGGCTCAGGAAGGGTTTCTCTTCAGCCCAGAACAGCTTTCTGGTTTCATCTCTTCTGCAGATGATACTGCTTAAGGTTTGTTGCAACTCAACAGTTTGCTCTCCATTTTATGAAACAAAACTTTGGGTGCTCAGCTGACTATGTGCCTTAAGCTCTTGAGCAAATCCATAGCTATGCTTTTGAGGAAAGGCTTGACCCTGCTTGGTCTCAGTTCTATATGGAAGTAGAAGAACTTTCAGTTGGGGGTGGGGTGACCTCTTATATTAATTTTTTCCAAACTGGTTTCTATAGGGACAGATCCCTTTTGAATGGTTAGAACAAAATGCCTGTATTCTAGGCATCATGAAGGATCTCAAATTTGAGTTTTATGCCAGTTAGCTGATGGAAAAGAAAATTAACTGAATTGATGACACCATGCATTAAGCTGACCTGCCTCTCCCTCTATTTTAATTCCAGAGTTAGCCAGCCTCTGATTATAACATGGATACCCATGTCCCAAGAAATGTTCTTGAGAATTGAGGGTCTCATTGAATATTACTAACTTAGCATCTTGGTTATGGAGTTATTTAAAAAACAACAACTTGAGATCATTCATGTCATAATATACAAATAAGTCTACTTCTAAACTTTGTATGTATGATCGTATTTCCACAAAGAGTCATACTTGGGTCAATTTAGATATCATTTGAAAACCTGCAGAGAAGATTGGCAATGCTGGCTTCCATTTGACAAGGAATAACAATCTGTGCAAAAGACAACAGCAGAAAAAATACGGAGACAGAAATCCTAAAGATATGGTATTACAAATTCCTTTACCTCTTTGACTCAATCCCCAGCATTTCATATCTGAGATCCGTATAGGGCTTCTGGAGGCTTCCCCCACCTCTTCCATTGCATCCAGAGCTGCAGTCAAAGCCTGAGACCTCTGAAATGCCCCCAGGTTCTATCCTGTAATGGTCTGTACAGGAAAATCACTGGAACCAGAGAAAATTGAGCGTAACTGTGCAAAAGGACCAGTCTCTGTGAATTTCCCTCCTCTCTCAATAGAACTGACTAGGAAAGCTACCAATGACATTCATTGTTTTCCTTGGAGTGGAAAAAGATTAAGTTCATTTCTTTGAGACCACTTCCATCTCTCTTTCACCTGGGACAGTGCAACTAAAAATTGACTTAGGAAAGCAGTTAAATAGCATTTATCTAGTATTTAAAAAAAAAAAAAAAGCCTAGAATCCAGTTTCTATTAAGGGATGTTATAAGAAAGTACTCACATTTCTGGTAAAACGTCTGGCAAAGAGCCACGATCCATTATGCCTTTTTAAATGTACATTGTATAAAAAGCCCTGCGATAATTCCTCATAGAACAGAGTTAGGAAAATGTTTGCTGCCCTCAAAAATATGATCCACTCCCTTGCATTAGATCAGATGGTTTAGGGAATCCCCTGGGTTTCTCTTTTATGATTGCTGCCAATAATGTCAAGATTACTTCCTTTACTCAAATACAATAGCCTCCCCCTTATCTGCAGTTTCCTGGCATTCCCTTAATTGCCATCTCCATACCGAATCATACTTGAATGGGGGTGTCACTTTACCTTGCCCTTGATTCTAGCTCATTTCAACTATTTTCAAAGATACATAAAATATAAACAAATAAAACTGTAAACAACTGAAGCAGATAAAGCTACATAACCATGACTCAGGGTCTCAGTAGATAAGAGGCATTATGTGTTGCTGGAAGTTTCCAGGCAGATTTGGATGGCCCCCTAGCAGGGATGCACTATAAACAACAGTTGTAATTACTTCACACTGTTGGGGTGAAAGACAATGAAAGCAAATTCTAGGCAATAAATAAGGTAGGGTTGTTTCTCCCTGCTGTATTCCTTCGTGTTTTCACCTGGGACATCCACATCCTGTTCCAGTATGATTAGCTATTGTTTAAAAAAAAATCCACAGTGTCTTTCAGAGGGGCCATCCAAAACCTTGGTTGATTTTTTTTAACCAGAATATTATAGTGTATTCTATTATAAGTAGAAAAATACATAAACTGCAATGTGCATATGATACTAGTTATTCATTGAGCCTCTGAAGCCCATCAGGAAATCCCCTGGGTTAATAACATTGATTCCAGACCAACGTTGACATATCAGTGGAATAGCAGAAAGGAAGAGTAACAAAGACTTAGCAACTCTTGGCCAACTGCTTAAACATGGGCCAACATCAGAAATTTGTTCCCTCTTTCATTTTTTGATGTGAGAATAAATGGCTTCTCAAAGCACTTTAATCTACTCATAAGAGCCATAGGATATAGGGACATAGATGCTAATAAGTGAGCTGTTTACAAATGAATAATTCTGAAGAACTAAGAGCTCCTATGCTCACATCGAGTCAGGGGAAGTTCCTGTCCCTGTGCCTGTGAACAACAGGGCTCCTGCTCAGATGACATAGAAGTCATTTCAGTGTGCTCCCTCCTTCAAGTTGGTATAAAAATCCCCAAGGGGCAGCACCATGGGGTGCTTGGGAGAGGACAGGATTGGTTTCTTCGAGAGCCAGGCAGGGACAATAAGTGAGATAATAGAAAGTGAGGAGGATGGTGGTCCTTGGAGAATCCGCCTCCCAAATGCTCACTGTTCAAGTTCATAAAAAATAGCCCAAAAGAATGTCTGTGGCTAGTTTTTGCTGTCTCTGGAGTCAGGCACCTGTGGGTTGAACCCCAGGTCTGCCTTTTATTATTGTGTGACCTTGGGAATGTGCCTTCACCACCTTGAATCCAGTTTCCCTCCCTTTGAAATGGGGACTGTATCATGTATCTTTGAACTGTTGTCACGAAATGTTGTGATAATGTATATAAATGCTTTAGCACTAGACTTGGTACATATTATAAAATAAGGTTATTGCTAGAGCCCCATTTATATACATTGTGATAATGTATATAAATGCTTTAGCACTAGACTTGGTACATATTATAAAATAAGGTTATTGCTAGAGCCCTATCTCCTTGAGAATCTATGAATAAATAGAAATTTGGAAGCAGTGGTTAGGAGAGACCTCTAAAACTCTTCGAAATAACTATGATATCCATTTAAGCTAAGTCATCTTAGCATTTAAGAGTTTTTTGCCCAGGGATATTCAAACTGTTAAGGATGTTGTTACAACACAGAGGGTTTCTACCTGAGGGAAAATAAAAGCACTCTCTCCCATAGTGTCTAGGGGTTATATGTCAGGCCCATAAGCAGCTGATACATCAGCAGAGATTAATTGACTGGGAGGGGCAAGAACTAAGTGAGATAGAGGGAAAGAAAGAGAGAGGAGCAGCAAGCATTTATCACCATTTGGCACCATTGCTAAAGATACTGCTCTAGGTATTTGCAATTCATAGGCAGTAATTACTTGTACACCTCTTGTCTCCAGGGCAGGGATTAGAGTGAGGCTGGTGATTGCAGGTATAGGGTGGAAACCTGTCTTTATTTGAATTTTTGATATTTTGTTCATGATGGATTTTTTGCATTAATGTTTGACTTTTAAAATATATATTAAAATATTATTTATCTTAGTTACTGAGTTCTGGGAACCCCTTAAATTTTACATCCTCCTCCAAGCTCTGCCTTCTAAAGTTTAAGTCATTGAAATGTAGGAGTGCTTCATTCAGTGATCGGCCAGAAGGACTTACAAGACTCAATAGCAGGTTATACTTATAGCTAAGATTTATTATAACAGAAAATATAGAGCAAAAATTCAGGAAAAAGATATGCATTGGTAGAGTCCAGAAAGGTCCAGCACAAACTTCTGATGTTCTTCCTTGGCTGGGGACACATAGGAGTGCTTGCTCTCTCTTTCATAGTGAACTTCAAGGACATCTGTGGACTGTTTCTGCCTAGGGATGCTCTTTTGACATTCAGGGTCTGAGGCCTTTATGTGGGGACTGGCCATGTAGACACATCTTGCTAAGCAACCATTGCTACACAACCACCTATAACAATGAAGACTAGGACCCCAACAATAAAACCAGGTGCAAGTCATCAATATTGATGTTTATGCCAAGCTAGCCAGTGTGGCATGGTCCATCACTCCAGATATATATAACAAAATCATCAATTATTGATACAAAGAATACTTTGGTGGGGGGAGGGTACATAATAGTCTCTGGGGCACTGATGAAGGATCAATCATGGTTCCCCTGGAGACAAGCAAGAAATAAGGAACCAGACCTGCTGTGTTAATTCTTCTCACACAGAGTCTTGTGGAAAATCAAAATATCACCTTTATTGTAAGTTGTAATAACACTAAATTGTGCTAATTACAGAACATGGCTTAGGCTCAGGTCAACAGACTTTCTCCTGTTCCCTTGAAGCCTAGACTTTGAGATGGCCCATCTAAGAGAGAATCTTGGACCACGGAGGAGAAACTTACCCACCTAGGTGGAGGAGATAGTGCTGCTTTTCACAACTGTCATGCTCCAAAAGTGAGGACACAGGGTGATGATAGCCTCCTAGACCTCCGTGAGGCCTGCTTTGGAGGTGCTTTCTAGAAAAGGAAGGACAGTGGGCGGAGAGCAGACCTGTCCCCTGGGCAGAACACCCCCAGAAAGG
The DNA here is from genome assembly GCF_009829155.1 of Mustela erminea. Taxonomy (NCBI): domain Eukaryota; kingdom Metazoa; phylum Chordata; class Mammalia; order Carnivora; family Mustelidae; genus Mustela; species Mustela erminea. The sequence continues at coordinate 22,405,165 of NC_045625.1, forward strand.
GAGAGGATAATCATGAACTCATTCCTTTATCTAAGCTCAACTGATATATTCACCTCAAGCTGGGGATAAGTCGGTGAAGGGATCTCCCAGTATTGGAAAGTTGAGCAGATCTTCCAGTGGGAACATGAGAACAGGAGTATAGGTCATTGAAGACAATGGCTCCAAAACCATTATTATCCCCATGAACAAATTTTCATCCTATACTTCTGGTAATGGGCAGAATGGCATCTCTTACGGCCAGAGACCAAAATCACTTTTCACAATTCTCAGTGTGGCGTAGGATAAATCCCCACAACATTAGACTCATGCCCCTTTCTCCCTTCAACAGAAAACAACATTGTACTGAGAGAGGAGTTCTCAGGCAGCTTCACGCGTGTGCTCAACACCTTCAACTGATGGCAGTAGTCTAAGGCTTGGCAAACCGTGGCCCCAGGGTCAAATCTGACCCTCCACCAGCTTTTGGAAATAAAGTTTTACTGAAACTCAGTCATGTCCATTTGTTTAAATATTGCCTTTGACCACTATCACACTATATGTAGTAGAGCTGAGGAGTTTCAACACATAGGATATGACCTGCAAAGCCTGAAACAGGTATCAGGCCCTTTCCAAAAAAAGTTTGTCAACCTCCAACATAGAAGGAGAAAAACAGTATTTATGCCACTCATGCTTGAGAAATAGGTATGCAGCTGGAGTTTCTAAGCCAGCTATAAGAAAATGAAACCAAATTAGTGTTTTCTTGAAACCTCACTGCTGGAACAAATTGAGAAGAAGGCCAGTGTAGCTTCGAAAAGAAGAGATAATAGATTGCTTTCATATGCTTTCATCTTGAATCCATATGCATATAAATTCAAGGTGTTCGAAATAGACTGTTTCTAAGAGGCCCCGCCTTCTTGGTTTGACTTTGCTAAACTCCAAAAACCACAACTGAGCTGCTCGCCTTTGCAAAGTCTGCCTTACAACAGCCTTGTGAAAGTCCAAGGGGAAGTGTGCAAACACCTGCACCATGATGAGGTCGATTCAGGGCAAGGCATGGGTCTGGTTGAATCAGACAAAGAAGCAAAGATGGGATCAAAAAGTAATTAACACTGTCCAGCTCTCAGCAGGTGGAGGTGCTTTTCACCATTCTCTTGCTAGACATATTCCTCCCATCTCATTAGTAAGATTTAATGCCTTAGCAAGCCCTTTGTAAGGAAGAAAAGGAACATCCTACTATTACAGCTAATGAAATTATATTGTATGTATGAACATTGCTACAGCCTTCTCCCAAAAAAGTGTCTTGTGTTGGTTGGTGGTTTGGGCTCTTTTGTTTGTGTTGTTATTGTTGCTTTGAGGATTCTGTTGTTGCTTTTAACTCAGTAAAGAAGTCTGGAAAATTGGCAAGCTTTCAGTCAGCTGGTCTAAACCTAACTTCAGTATTCACTGGACCACATTGCCTATCAAATGTCCAAAGTGTTTTATTATAATGATTCTATGAATACATCATTAAACTCCTTAATTGGTACTCTCAGAAGTCCATTTGTTAGGAAGGGACCCTTGTCTTTGAATCTTTTGCATTTTCTCAGTAATAGTAATATACTTTTTATAGGTGATTGATTGTCTTTGGGGAAAAAAAAATGCCTCTGGTTGGACCTGAGTGATGGGTCAATGGCGGGTAGGGAGTTACTTTATTACTGTGTGTGTGTGTGTGTGTGTGTGTGTTTCAAAATGTTCATAATAAGGGGTGCCTGGCTGGCTCAGTTGGTGGAGTGTGTGACTCTTGATCTCAGGGTTGTGAGTTAGAGCCCCACATTGGGCACTGAGATTACTTAAAAATAAAATCTTTTAAAAAAGAAGTTCATAATGAAAGATGCCCATTTTTCATAATGGGCATCGTTGGTTCTGAAATGCATGGAGAGCCCCACCCCCTGCCCTGCACCATATCCCACTGGGCTCCGTAAACTGGAGCTTGTCATTTTCATTAGCAGTCATGGGTGTGGGGCTGGGGGGGGAGGTGACAGCAGTGCTTATAAAGTGAAGGCATTGAGGAGAGAGAAGTAGAACGTGCCTTTGAGAGACACGGCCCAACATGCAGATTAAAATGAGAAAACATTGTAAGCAGAAATTATATGCTAGTTTCCTTGTATGTGTATCTCTTCACAAGAAAGCTACTTATTCCATAAACTCTTACCACTGAGCTGCTCCTCGGTCACTAACTACACACATGAAGCTCCTATATATAAAGCCCCATGCTAGACAGGAAAACACCTCACATTTGCTTTTGGCAAACTGGACAAAAGAAAATAGGTAACACCTGGTCTCTGAAATGTAACACTACCCAGAGTCTTGGACTTGTACTTCAGTGACAGAAATCAGCTTAGCTTAGCTCACGTCAGACCTAAAACCATTAACAGAGCACCCACTCCGTATAAGGTTCCTAGGTAGATGCTAGAAGTATGGAGGGAAAACATGAGGCGGAGTCTCCATCTTTGGTCAGCTGCAGGAGACGACGTAACAGAATCGACTCTTGAATAGTGGAATGCCCCAGTTCTAGGAGATCACAGAGACTTCATGAGTTAAATCTTGAAGGATGGTGAAAACTAGCAGGTGAGGAAGAAGGGAAGAAGGGGGAGTAACAAAATAGGGTGGGTATGTATCAGGAACTTTTTGATGACAATACATTAGTACAAAGTTATCACTGGAATGTGAACTCCAGAGGGGACTTTTGTCTGGCATGTTTACAAGATCTGGCTCAGAATGGACGCTTATTAAAGATTTGTTAAATTAGATAAGTAAGTGAATCCAATGGTAATGAATTGCTAGAGGTCAGAGTTTCAGTGAGGTAGATAGGACAGTGAGGTAGATTCCATTTCAGTGAGGTAGATAGGACAAAATCAAGGAATCTCTGTAGGACTTTGGATGTTATGGTGGTGAAGAAACATTGAAGAATTTTACAAAGACTAGATTTGTGGTTTTGATCTTCAAGGGGGAAGGGAACTAAGGGACATAGGACTGGAGACAGATCATACACTGTTGCTAAAGTCAGTTCGAGGGAAAGTTCATGAGATAAAATCCATGGAATCTGGTGATAAATTTAATGTCCCCTAAAGCTACCAGAATGGCTAACATAAAAAAGAATGGACAATACCAGGTGTTGTCAAGCATATGGAACACCCAGAACGTTCATCCTCTGTTGGGGGAATAGAAATTGATCAAATCACTTCGGAAAACTGTTGGCCAAATCCCACATTCAGGTGGCCAAACCCTGCCCATGTTCCTGCCAGGGGTTCTTGTCTTGTGACCTGCCCTGGGCTCAGAAGATTTCAGAAACTCCCTTCATGCTTCTAGATACCATCCACCTGCCACCCGACTCTTAGAAATGAAACATTTTGTAGATCCTTTCTGACCTCTTCCTCCCCGCCAGCCAGTGCCACGAGAACTATTTATAGAGGGAATGGGTACAAACCAGGCAACTCAGATAAATCATGAAATTCTGCACCCACACTTAGGTAACCCTATTCTCGAGACTCAAAAGAGCCTTTTGCTGTAATGGAAGTGGAATCGTGAGCAAGCCGGTAAGTGAAAATGGGATCAAGATGGAGTCTCAAGTCTGGGGCACACTGGGGTCTACTTTCAAGAAATGGAATGTACCATCATGCTCACAGGCGGCCCCTAGATAGAATGCTGCTGCCCGGGGAAGCAGAATCATTAGAAGCAGGGATGGTTTCTTCTCTGCTAGACACGGAGCATTGAAGTTGTTCTACAACTTTCCAACCCCTGTCCCAAAGTCCTAACACCATTTCTGGCAGCTGAAACCTTCCTCACTGGAAACTCAAGTCTTCAGCTAACCCTGTCCTCAGTTAACCCACATTCTGCCTTCTCTACAAGCACATCATACTGTTGGTACTAACGTGATAATGCATGGTAAGGGTCTTAAACTTCCATATTTCAATCAAATCTAAGTCACACATTGACAGACGCACCTATTATATTACATACCACTGGAAAGTGTTCCAAATAAAATATACCATCCACTATGAGATGTATCCTGAGACAGAGATGTGACAATTTGGAAAGAATTTGCGCTGCTTAGAATCAGTTGTTTATAATACTATGACGTGTGCAAAGGTCAGGGCATGGGAAATTACGTCTCACTTGATTTCAAGAAATCGTGTATGAATTAACAAGTCCTTAAGACCAATGTATAAAGTCTCTGAGAGGTTTCAGTGATTGAGTTTTCTCATTTCTAACACACTATATGTTTCAGAGCTCGGTTTAGAAGACTATTGTGAAGAATTCTATAAATCTGACAAAACATTAGCATAAACGATTTTTGGAAATGTGCCAAGTAATTGAAACACCATGAGTTTAATGTGTTAAATGTGTATTTATATTCTAAGTATCTTTCAGACAACGGAAATGAGTAGAGGATAATTTAACAGGAACAAAACTCAAAGCTTTAACATCTTTGCAAATATTTAAACCAATACGTATTTCCCCTTGTGTATTTGTAAACAGATTTTTGAATTTTGTGGAGCTGATGCTCAAAAATTGGAAGCGAAGATTCGAGAACTAATGTAAGCCGATCTCCAAGATAAAATACATTTGCAACATTTTAAAAGGCGGCAGCTAATGTGTTTGTGTTTTTATTTGCAGCAAATATTGTTCATGCTCCATTCATTGGTCTTTTTCCTGACGCTCTACCGGTTGAATTCCACCTTTTTGCAATCTCACTGCAAAATTGCTTAAAGCTCTTGTGGTATCACTCCCATTCTCTAACTTAGAAAGTATCACTCCCATTTTCTAACTTAGCCTTTCTTCTTTCAGTGCACATTTCTTAGGCAATGTTTTTATGACCTCCACAACAGGCCCTGCATAGCTAAGTGATACCGTGTCATTAAGAAGGCTTTCCAGAGATTGCCAAAGATGAAATTCTTCACAGTGATCAAGAAACAAACAAGTGCCCTCTTTCCCTAGTGTACTGCAAATACATAGAAGCCAGTGCTAATTGACCCATCTCTTGTGGTACAGAATTCTTCTCTGATGCATCCGTTTGTATTAGAATGGTGTCATTTTTCTCTCCCCCAGTGCCTTTCTAAGATTCTTTTATAATTAAAAAAAAAATCCACATGTACACACAAAAGCTGGAAAGTCCTTTTACTATCTATAATGTTTTTGTTATTGTTGTTAACTGAGACAGCTCAGACATTTAAGTCCCCAGAGAAGACAGCTGCTTCTCACACCAACCATTCCCACTCGGGGTTTCCATCAGAGGAACTCTGGAGTTCTGAAGTCATAGAATGGAGCCAGCTTTCCCTAGCTACTGATGACTAAGATTTTGACAGAATCTTACTATTCTTTGGAACATAGAGTAGCAGAAGCCAACAGATGCCAGCTTAAGAGAAAAGGACAGTTTTAATCATTCAGTAAATATTTATTGAGCACCTACTCTGTGCCAAGCACTGTTAGAGGCATGCAGAGTATCACTTGGTTCATAGAATCCAAAGACAGAAAGATAGCCAGCTTTCACATACAGTCAGAAACAAGAAGAGGAGAGAGATGGGGAGCCCAGGGTTCTTCTATGTATTTCTGTGCTCTTCTTCTCTCTTTTCATCTGAATCATCTCTCTGTCGCTGTAGCTCATTCTTTTTTTTTTTTTTAAGATTTTATTTATTTATTTGACAGAGATCACAAGCAGGCAGGCAGAGAGAGAGGAGGAAGCAGGCTCCCCGCTGAGCAGAGAGCCCGATGCGAGGCTCGATCCCAGGACCCTGGGATCATGACCTGAGCTGAAGGCAGAGGCTTTAACCCACTGAGCCACCCAGGCGCCCCACGGTAGCTCATTCTTGTTCATTGCCTGCTCCCCTTTCTGGAATGTAACCTCCCAGTGAAATGGTGACTGGAGAAGTGTTATGGAAATTATAGGTCTCAAAATCAAAGAGACTGAGACGTGATGAGTATAAGAGCATTTTGGTTCCAAAAAAGCTTTGTCCCTTTTTCATAGAGATCTTAAGTATGATTAGTGATGCTTTGCTTCTTTCTAGCCCAAAGCCCACCACCAGGGTTGGGGGCCAGGGGGAACTTTCATGGAACTTTCACGGGGGAGAGGAGGGTGTGTACTATGTCCATAGGGTCCAACTGCTTATCTGCCTGGAACCCAAATCAAGCCTGCCCTCACCACAGGGTCAAGGATGGAATGTTCTAGGGCCCCTAATCTTTAAATCTTTGGGTCTAGATGTTCTAAGTACATGAGGCAGAAAAGAAGCAGAGGTGCTCCTCTCTGCACCAAAAAACAAGATCCCCGGGGGGGCTGGTCCTGTAACTGCTTCCCCATTCCCAGACATGCCATTCTGCCAAGCCCAGGGGATCTCTGAGTGAGGCTGAGACAGAGATGTGAGGATACGTGCTTGGAGCTAGATGGCTCTGGAGGGCCAGGCTGCTGGTAGGACAAAGGTGGTGGTGAGAAAGCTGTTGGCCAGGCCCTGGGACCAGACCAGCACTGACACGAGTATGAGTGAGTGAATATGCCTACTGCCTTGACTAAGGCCTTCACCTATCCCCAGAGCACAGGCCACTGTGGGGAAGATGGCTGGGAAATCATTACGTAGCTGGGGACGGTGGCAGGATCAAGTTCTCTGCATGAAGGGGTGATATGTGCAAGTTCGATAAATGAAAGTCAAGGACCAACCTGACACCAAAGCCCACTCACACTAGTCACTGGCCTCTGGAAAGAGCGGCCTGGAAAATGTCTGCAGAGAGGAGGGCAGGGTGGGAAGGAGCTCCACGCTCAGATGTGGACGCAGCATCCTGGCAGCCTCCGGCGTTTTATCTTGCGTAGCGTCTGCGTACGTGCTGGAGCCAATGTTTTGTTTCCTTCATTGTTACTCCAGGCCTGCCATCCGTTTTAACAGTAAAACAGGACGCACCACTGTCCCTGATGTCCCTGGACACCAGTCTCCCTCCGACTTTCAGCAGCCAAGTTCCCAGGGCGATTTCTCTAGGAAATTAGAAGAGTTCAAACTTATATAATGTCCTTTCTATTTCGATAGGAAAAGAGAATGAGAAGTCACTAATTTTTGCCTTATGGTTTAATGCTGAGTTGCTCATTTTTACCAGTGCAGCACTTGCTTCTCAAGCACTCTCGGTATTTTCCGAGACATAATCCAATCATGGTTCCTAAAATGCAATTTATGGGTCAGCATTCTCTTAAAACAAGAAATAGCAGAGAGCACGTACTGTCACAATGATAGCCACCATTTCGTGAACCTTGTTCAGTGTGATATACGTTTATCCTAGGGTCACAATGTAAAATATGTTTCTCAAAGTAGGACCTGGTGAGTCACAACTGAAAACCATTGCCTGAGGGTTTCCCCTGTGTTGGGGATGACGTGGGACTGGAGTTTGCAAAGGGAGGTCCTGGGATCAGGAACATCCCCGGGACATTTGTTAAAAGTGCACATTCTGACACATACACAGAGCCCACAGCCTGGGTTGGAAGCTGGGTGGAGGATCCCGAGAGGAATCCAGAATGTTCTGGTCTACACTGACATTGAGCACCTCTGTTCAAGGACTTTGAGCACACCAAAGGACTGACTGCAATCATCAGTGAGGCGTCGGAACCAAGGGGGACAGGGCAGAAATAAGTTGCAATTCTTGAACAGTGCAGCTCAAGAAGCCCACACGCAATTTCATTTCATTCCCACAGTATTACTGTTCTCCATTTCTAGATGGGAAGTTCAGGGAGATGAAGTTCTTTGCCCAGGATCACACTGCTAGTAATGGGGTGAGCCCAGATGGGAACCCAGGGTTGCTAGACAAAATTAAAAGGAAGATGAACTAATAAAAGATTCTCTCAAAGCAGATAAAATCTGCTGCTCTGGTCAGTCCTTTTTTTTTTTTTTTTTTTTATCATACAGGCTCCTGTACCCTGATCCAGAAAATGGGTTTCAGAGAAATCTCCATAAATTTATAGAGTCCTCTCTCTCAGAATGTTCCTGAAAGTCACCAGTCAGCTGTAGATATGTCACGGGTACTCACTATTTTAAAAATCTTGAGCCGTTCTTTTTTTGAGTTTTTAAGGGCAAGTATTTGGGATTTTCATGTTGGTTTCCTCTTAAAAAGAAGCATTCCATTTGACTGTTCCTCATAGTCAGGGCTTTTAAGAAAGGAACATGTGACCAGATGGGAATGAGGGTTCAGAGCAGAGGAGCCGGAGAAAGAGTTTTAGCAATTTACTGGAATCCTGTAGAGCCACTGACCTCCCAGGCATTCCTCCTTCAGTCTCCCCAAAAGATCGAGCTTTTCCCCAGAAAATTCCTTAACGCTGAAAAGGTCCAGTGGGAGCTTGCCACCAGGTAAGAGGGCAACCTCAACCTTAGCCCTAAAATTTCCAAGCTTTGGTCAGTCACATGTCACTTTTATTATCTACTTTATCTATTTACTTCTTGTATAGGAATGAACTTATTTTGCAATGAAGTTTTTATCATCAGATCTGAAATGGGAGATGAATTACTGTTCTCCGAAGTGGAAGAAAACTTTCATAAACAATATCCTGAAAACAACTGATTTTTGTGGCTTGTCAAAGATTCAAAGCCTGAATGCTCTGCCCCCCCTTCCCTTTCTCTCCCTTTCCTACTTCTCTATTCCACCCTCTCTTCCAACAAAAAGAACAACTACTAGAAACGTGTTAAAGATAGAATAGCACCACGCACTTGGTTGCCTCAGGCAGTAGAGCAAGTGACTCTCTATGTCATGAGTTTAAGCCCCACGTTGGGGTAAAGGTTACTTAAAAATAAATAAATAAAATAACACCAAGGGAAGACTTTCATCTTGAATAATAAAAAATGATTGAAAGACAACAAAAAAGGAACCGAGAGGAGATATATGGGAACTCTGTATTTTCTGCTCAATGTCTCTGAACCTCCAAACTGTTCCAAAAAAGTCTGTTAATTTTAATATATGTTTTTGTTAAAGATTTTATTTATTTATTTGACAGAGAGACACAGCAAGAGAGGGAACACAAGCAGGGGCAGTGGGAGAAGCAGCCTCCCCACTGAGAAGGAAGCCCAGTGCGGGGCTCGATCCCGGGACCCTGGGATCATGACCCGAGCTGAAGGCAGATGCTTAATGACTGAGCCACCCAGGCGCCCCTAGTCTATTGTAAAATAGAATTAAATAAATGTAAAAATAAAATTAAGTTTTAAACTGAAAAAAAGGCAGATTAGCATTTACCCCATGTGAGTCAAGATTATTTAATGCTGCGTTCCCCATACTATGCCAAGTCATCAGAAATTATTACCTAAAATCGCCTCTCACAGTAACATTGGCCCATGGCCCACATTTTGTAACAAAATGCTTCTTAATCAAAGCCTGATTGTATGAAAAAATAAAAAGTATTTGGTTGGGTGGTTTCCTGCTGATGGCAGAGTGAGGTCTGAATCCTTCACTTTTCTGCCGAAGCCCTTCATGACCGGCCCCCATGTTTACCTCTGCCCTTCTCCCGTTGACCACACACTCCAGGCATTGTATCAAACTCTATGCTCCTCCTTCCTCTGGAATTTCCTTGCCTTCATCTTTGCCTGTCAAATCTTATTCCAGATCACCCTGCAAAGGCACCGTTCCTTTGGCCCACACAGTCATATGAAGCCTCCATTGGCTGTCCTTCTCTTGTGTGCCTACAGAGCTGCGTGTGCACAACCATTAGAACCACCGTCTTTTTGTTGGGTGTGGTGGATTTTTATGTCTGCCTAGGGTTACCAGCTAAAATACATGGCACCCAGTTTAAGTGTATTACCCAGATAAACAGGACAATTTTTTAGTGTAATCATGTTCCATGCAATATTTAACAGGGTGTCCTGTATTTCTTATTTGCTCAATCTGGCAACTCTCTGTCTGTCTTCAATGAGACTCCGCTCCCTAAGGACAAAGGCTAGAGTTTTCCATCCTTGCACTTGCAGTCCTGAGGACATACACAGGAAACCCTAAGATTTCAGCTAAGATCAGGAATACATTTCTATTTCCACCTAGAAATGCAGGTTTGGAAGGAGGAAAGACAATGGGCTCACACTGAATTCATAATCTATAAACTAGACACGTCAGAAGGAGCAAAAGGTTTCTGCATTATTCTCTATCTTGTCTTTAACACATATAATAACAAGTCACACACTGCATGGTTTCTATATACTTTACAAGTCTATAATCAGCTCCCACACAAATCACATTAGGAGGGTGAGAAGTTAGAGGACTGAATCCAAAACCAGGCAAAATAAAGAGAAGCTGCAGCCAAGAACAAATCCACTCTATAGTGGGGCCAGTTCTGTCTCTATTAATCAGGCTGGCAATTAATCACCACGCTTTGCTCTAAAGCTTTCCTGTGGGGGCCAGTGTGCAGGGATGGAAGAATCACAGGCTCCGAAAGTCAGATGGACTTGGGTTTACAGTTATGACTCTGGCGCTGCCAAGCTACAGGCCTCTCTGGGGCTCAGTTTTCTCATCAGTAAATTGGGTTCTAATGGAACTTCCTAAAGGTCAGTGTGAGTATTAAGAGGAACAATGGCCATGACGTGTTTTGTATGGTACCTATTCACAGCAAGTATTCAAGAGTGTTACTGATGGTGGTAAGGATGGTTATGCTTTTCCTTCTACTGTTGCAGCCAGATTACCCTCTCTTTGAACCTGTGAACATGTGTTTTATTTATTTTTAATTTTTGACTTCTTTTTTATTCCCCAAAGGGGCTCTAGTAAAATGTGCAATAAAGCATAGTCGTCTTCTAGACCTCCAAAGAGACAGAAGCCTTAGAAATGTTCGGTGATTCGGTACCTTTCATCAAGCTGATGACCTTCAACCACAGTTGGTTGGATAAGACCAGAAATTAACCTTTGGGGGTGACTGGTGGACTGCACAGGATCTTTCATAAATTACCGATAGACTAAATCTGGGCAGATAAGAAACACTAGCCACTTCCTTCTTAAAATAGGAAAGTACCGTTTTGGCATAGAAACTGTTCTTCCCACATTTTTCACCAAGATGTTCTATTTCACCTAATCACAGGCGCCCACCTTGGGGAATATCTCTATGAGGCACATCTCCATGAAGGGGGTGCTTGCCCTTCTCATCACCTGCTCAGGGAATGAGCTCAGAATGATTGCTAATGTACTTGCAGCAAATGGATACTCATCAGATTGAAACACTCCCTAGTCTTCATCCTTATTTGTTCCTAGCTGAATTTAACTGCAGTCATTATTAAACGTCTATTTCTTTTTTTTAAAGATTTTATTTAAGATTAATTTTATTTTAAGATTACAAGTAGGCAGAGAGAGAGGAGGAAGCAGGCTCCCTGCTGAGTAGACAGCCTGACACGGGGCTCGATTCCAGGACCCCGGGATCATGACCTGAGCTGAAAGCAGAGGCTTTAACACACTGAGCCACCCAGGCGCCCCTAAACTTCTATTTCTGTATTAAAATATCTTCATTTAAATCTAGCAAAGTCCTTGTTGGCTCCTGCTTTTATGACCATGTCACCTCCCTGATCCCACTCCCACCACCAAGTCTTCTTGGAGCACTGTGGCTTTAGACAACTTACCTGGTATGTAATTTTTTCATCTGTACAATGAGAAAGTTGGAACTCTAAGCACCCTTACAGCTCTGTATCCTTAGGACCCCATCCCTCTCTGCCTTATTACATCTCTTTTAATTGAGCCAGTAATGTCCCCATGCTAAGTGTCAGTCTAGGAAAGACTACATTCGTCCAAGTATTTTTTTTTTTCCTCATGATTTTCACATTCATTTCTAGGTCAGCTCAAATGTGTACAAACATATTCAGGTATAAAGCATCCAAAGATGGAGGTTTTAGCTCTAATTAACCAGGAAGTCCACTGAGCACTCCTTTATAAGGCTTGGGGATCAAAAGTCCCTGATACCTAGAAAACATTCAGTGACTGTTGGTTGTGTCATTGCTGCTAGTGTTGTTACCCCTGCAATGGGGAAAATTAATATATTAGAATTAGCCCATCCTTGCGTATGCCCTTGATTGAGCCTGTGGATGCCATCCATCTGGCCACTCATTTGTGGAAAAAAAAGCCAAGATACAGGGAGAGAGAAAGAATTAGCTAAGGCTAGCAGCATGGATTGGTCTATGTGCCAAAAAACGAGAGAGCAGAGCTAGATCTTCCCAACTTTTCTGTTTCTTTATTCACTCACCCCAGGTTTGGAGTTTGTATGTGGAGCTTGTCCCTGTTGAATAATTTAAAGGACCCCAGATGCCTTGAATTACACCAATAGTTATTCATTTCCCCATGGTAAACAGTATCTTCTGCCAGTGGTCTTTAAAATGCAAATATACCCAGGTGGTAACACATAAAATTGCTAAGTAACACTTTTTTTTTTTTTTTTTTTAATTTAAGTTCTCTGGAGGGAAAGGAAAGAAAGAAACATTCTGAGAACAGTTAGAGATCAGGCAGAGGGAGAGTGGAGGTGATCCGGGTAGAGAAAAGGATGCTAGCAGGGGAGAAGATTCTAGAAAGGTGGGGCAGGGGACAGAATGCACACTCCCACCTGCTTTATGCTTTCATCTCTGGGCTAACCACCACCCACCCACCTCCTGACCCTCCCGGGATGTTAAGAGTCTGGGAATTCCTTTTGGGAGCCAGACTGGCCACAAGCAGATCCCAGTGGCTCGGTGCCTGTGGTAGTTGTGACTTGTGACAGCATCCCCTTGCCTTGTCCTTAGGAGACCTGGGAGATATAGCCCTAGGCTACTTGGTGGTGAGTCTACTCTAAGGATATTATTGAGGACGTTGAAGATCACACCATGACAAGATAATGAGTATTCTTTTTGAGATGGGCTGGTCGCTACTTTGTGGGCATTGTGAACCTTGAAGCTGAGCAGGATTCTTCTAGTGGGTGCTGTAATGTCCCTCAGGTCACCTACCCCAAGTGGAGGTCCCCAACGCTCAGTTGTTGTGACTATTGGCTGATAATGGCTCCCAGCTCCCTGGCTTCTTCTGAGGATTACCCTTGGCTGATAGGAGCCTCTTGCCCAAGAAGTTAGAACCTCTCTAAAAGCAGTCCCTAGTCAATGACTAGCTAATTGGGTGGCACAAAAGACCTCTTGCCTCAAGAGAGTAAAACCGTGATGGGCTTATGTTTCAGAACCCACTTCCTATGAGGGATCAGCCAGAGGCTAGTCTTGACTTGAGACCCTGCTTATCTCTGTTCCTTCCCTCTCCTGCTTCACTTCCTCCCTTACAGGCTTTTTTGAAAGAGCACTTCTCAATAATTTATGTAAACCCCACTACCTGTCTTTGGCTCTGCCTCTATAAACTCGACTCTTGGACATTCTACTTGATTGTATTGCAACTGCAAGACTATTATTTTATATATCACCAAGAACAGATGCTGACAGTTCATATGTGACACATAAGATGTGTATTTTGTTGTAAGACAGGTCATAATTTCAGTGGAAAAATATGTGCATCTTTGAATGAATTAAATACAGTATGTTTCATATGTATGACCTCGCAGTACATTGCATGCATCTCTCTACACCACATGTTTACATACTGGCAAATAAACTTTGTTTCAACGGTCTTTCTATACGTACTAATTTACAGGTCTGGAGAGCCACTGCTATGGTCTGAGTGTTGGTGTCCCCTTCCAAATTCTTATGCTAAAATACCATTACCAAAGGTGGGGCTTTTGCAAGGTGAGTAGGTCCTGAGGGTAGAGCACTCATAAAAGGAACCCCACAGAGCTCCTAGCTCCTTACATCATGTGACAAGTCTGCATCCCAGAAAAGGGACCTCACCCAGCTATGTCTGCCCTCTAATCTCCAATTTGTAGCCTCCAGAACTGTGAGCCACCACATCTGGGGAATTTTGTGATAGCAGCCCAAACAGACCGAGACAACCGTAGTACCATATCTGAGTTCCGTTTTAAATCTCTCTCTTATTTATGGCTAAGTTTCTTCACTTAAGTTGCTTGCCAGAGCAAGCAATGAGAACTGTTTTAAATAGTAGGGGAAATAATTGTACATTATACAAGATAGCTGCTTATCAGGGCTTCCAGAAAAATTACTCTCACCCACAGAGAATGAATCAGAATTTGGGACAGTTTCAGATTTACTGAAATAGAGCTAGGGAACAATAATGGGACAGTGAGACTCCAGGAGAGCGTCATTGCTTTCAGGATGAAGACTTAAATCTTCATCATGTCTGCCGGGTTCCGCATGATCTTACCCCAACCTACTTCTCTACGTCCATCTCAGAACACTCCGGCCTCCATCTGTGTGTGCATACGCGTGCACACACACGCACACACACTCCCTATGGCCACTCTGGCTTCTTTCTAGTTTGAGAAGGTGCTAACGTCTTTCCCACCACAAGACCTTTTTCACATGTTACGTCCTCTTCCTGAGATGCTCTTACCTCCCACCTCTTTGCCTATTTACCTTTACTTGAAAGGAAAGCCTTCTTCCAGGAAGCCTTCTCTGACTTCTCTGGCTCAGTCAGTTGAGCATCCAACTCTTGATACTGGTTCAGGTTGTGATCTCAGGGTCATGGAATCAAGGCCGAGTCCCTGCACTCAGCGGGGAGACTGATGCTCCCTCAGGCCCTACCCCTACTCATGCTCACTTGCACACGCTCTCTCTCTAATAAATAAATAAAATATTTAAAAAGGAAAGAAAAGGGGGCCCCTCATTTTATATTTGAATAGCACTGTATTTTTCTCCTTTCCGTTACCGCATGTTACAACTTTACATTTATTCCTGTTACGTGATTAAGACCTATCCCGTTATTCGGTTATGCACTCCGTGAGGGTAGCTCCAGGTCCTTGCTCACTACTGGACCTGTCCCCAGTATATGGGGCACCCATGATGCAGTTGGTTGGCTAATTGAGTAAATCAGGTCACCAGAGCCTTCCTTGATCAACATAAATACCAAGGAATAGTACAGTACAATAGTTACCTAAGTGTTTAGACCTTAGATTGACTGCACAGTTCAGGATAAAATTCTGGCTCTCTCACTTACTATCTTTGGGGTGTGCAGCAGCTTAACTCACATGATTGTGTCTCAGCTTTCTCATCTATAAAGTGAGCTTAATAATTCTGCATTTTATCAACTCTAAGTTGCCCTTTTTTGTAAGACACCTTGTATACTATTAAAGAAAAACCTACCAATTAAGTTAGAACCCAGTGTTTTCTTGTTTGCTATCCCAAGCAAAACCAGCCCTTATTCCATCAATAAGATGAGCCAAGCAGCAATTCCCAAAGAAGTTCCCCCCATGCATGCCTCACCTGCTCCCTGCCCTATCTGGAAGACTTTCTTTCCTGTCAATGGCATCCATTCTGCAAGATGATCTTAGTAGCAGGTGTCAACAGAAGGTTTCAAGCAAGAACCAGAAAGCTGTTATAAATAACAAATAATTCAACACCTGCAGTAGCAATGCTCGTAATTCAACAGAAATGCTGAACACAGAAACAGTCATGTCCAAGCGTGATATTGTAGGCGATGTTTCCATCACTACCATACTTGCGAACCTAGGAGAGGCCTTGGCTTCTAAGTCAGCTTTCAATTCCAGAGAAGTTAAGGTGTAAAAACAGGTACATCGGCAAACTGTTGATTGATTGATTGATAGATTACATTCTGTGTTGCTTGTATTTTATGAAAAACCTCATTTCAAATCTACATGAAACTAAGCAGAACACAAAGTCTTAGTGAAGGAAGTCTAGTGGTCTCATTTACAGAAACATATGGCTTCTGTCCTTTGGTCTTCAAATTCCAGGAAAGGGGCCTCCGACAGCTTTGCATCTGCATGGTTTGGCGCCAGAGTTCAGGAATAGCAGCTGGTGTCCATTGTTGAGTGTCCTTCAGCCACCAGAGTATCGGGTCTCTTTTCCAGCTCATTCCTTGGTAAAGAAATCACTTCCACAAATGCTCCATCCCCTGGTTTTGGCTTGGGACTTTCATTTGAAGCCTCATCTCCGTGAGTAGTTCCTGTCACCAGGTGTGGTTGGTGCAGTGTGGCAGACCTGGATGCATCCATTCAACAAGGTCACCTTCACGGCCAATGTCTTCCTCAAGCTCCTGAAGAGCAGCTGCAGATTCTAGGCTTCCATCATCGGCTGCGACACCTGCAGGGAGTTCTAGGCATCCGCCTCCTCACTGGTGGCTGGAACAGCTTCACCAGATACGTTCATCACGAAGAGTTAGTTCTTCCCAGCCGCCAAGCCACCCCATGCCACCAGCTGACTGTCCTCTCCTGGTGCATGTTTCACGGTGTCCCAGCCTCTTGCTGTACCTGTAGGATCCAGGAGAGTTGTTTGTCCCAAGCTTGACCCATTTTCCTTCTGAAATTAACTCCCCTGAAATAAACAACTGGTGGGTTATTTTGAGACCAAGCCTTCGGTTCTTGGTTTATCATTTTCACACTAGTTAGTCTTTGTGGTCTTCAGGCAAGAAGTTCATGCCCAAGGTGTGGGGGGTGGGGAAGGACTCTGCCTTTGGAAATGGGGACAAGAGGAGAAAGGACAAGCCTTAGGCAGCAGTCTGCGGAGATGCAGTGCTATTGCCTTTAGATTTTAGGTTGTTCGAAAAGTGTGTTAGAATATATGAAGCACATGGCGTACTCATATGCCATCCTGGGCAGGCAATAACAAATCATGATATTATGGCCTCTGCCAAGTAGTCAGTCTGCAGCCACAGTGTCCTTCCCTTGCGCACCTTTATAAGTACCAGGCCAGCTAACCTTGCACCGACTCCCACACTCAGCACAACCCTCAGGTGAACCCACCCTTGCATTCATTGTAGCAGTGGAAACAATCAAGAGATGGGAGAAATTCAGGATTTTTCAATTTTGTGGCTGTGGCATTACAGCTCCCTCTAAGTAAGAGCCAGAAGGGCCAGGATTTTCATCTGCCCGTTCCCTGCCATAGTCCCAGTACCCAGGACGGAGCTCATCACTTAGCAGGTACTTAGCAGGTTTCGTTGAATGAATGGGCGCGTACTTCTGTAGATATTGACTAGAGTTAACTACGGTGATACGAGAGAATTCACGAATTCACGCTGTGCAGGATATGACTCCTAGCTGAGTCAATTGTAAAAAAGGGTTTAGTCCTCTGCGCTCCCCTCTTCTATGGCAGCCTTTAAAATATCCCGGTTTTATGGGGCAATTTTAATGGAAATAAACCTAGTAAGTTAAGGTTACATAATTAATGCTCTTCAGTCTCCATTATAATTACTTACTGATCCGAGGCGGCTCACGGAACCCCTGGCAACAGTGAAAGAAAAAACAGCAGCAGGTGTTCGGACTTCACTCCTGCTTGCTCGCTAATTAGAGGAGGATTTTTCCCCTGGAAATCTGAAGCAGTTTTCGTTTGGTTCAAAAATTGAAAGTTGGAACCCAGAGGCTTCAGCCGACTGTTTATCTTTCTTGCTTCTGGACGAAGAAGACATTGTATCATCAAGATGCTTTTTCACAGGACTAATCTCCCGCATTAGAAGTCCGTTTTATAGTTTGTCTCAGCCTTTGGATGATGCCGGATCTTCGTGCGTCAGAGCACGGCCCGGGGTCAAGTTGTCTTGGGTCAGGTTGCAGCTTTGTCAGTTACTAGCGGTGTGACCTTGAGCATGTTCATTGACCTTTCTGTGCTCCAGGTTCAAAATCTGTAAAATTGGGATAACAATAGTATTTACAGCACCAGATTATCATGAAGATTAAACGCATAATCAATGCCTTGGGCAGGATAAGTGCTATGTAAGTGTTTTTCAAAGGAATCCTTAAAATTGACTGTCATTTCCAATATGTTAGCTCCCAATCAAATTTTTATCAATAATTGTATGATAATTCAGGTAAACGATGGGAGTTATTATAAAAAGATTTATATATGTGCTTCGTAAAAATTAAGGAGGTGGCTCCTATAGAAAGGCGTGGTGTGTTCAAGGATTGTTTTGGTGGAGCATGTCAGCTAAAGCTTTTGGCAGCATGCAAGAGGAATTCACCCTGGTTACCTGATACAAAGCTGCTGGGGAGGGTTCCAGAATGAAGTCTCAGAAAGGACGGGACTCAGGCATTTGCAGGGGTGTCAACGGCAGGGACCCAAGAAGGGTCCCTTTAGGAATGATTCTAGTGAGTTTCCCCTCTTGCATCACTCCCTAGAGAGCTACGTTCTTCCAGACAGTTTGGTCTGAAGTCACCTGCCCACCCTTGGGCCTCATGGTAGGAGCAAGTGTGGCACCTGGATGGCTGGTCCCAAAGGGACAACAAGAAATGGAGGAGAGAGAGTATCCCCAGGAAAATCCAGGTGTTAGCACCCAAAGAAGGGGGGAGAGGTTACTAGGCAGGCCAAAGAAGCAGCTATCCACCTCAAGAAGAAAGAAAGAGGGTGAGAAATGTTTTCCAAAATCTTGCTTCTGTTTGTACTGCCAGCCCTTCCAGGAATTTAAATGATTCTCTCTTCAGAGGGTACTCCCTGAGAGGCTGGTTCATCCTCGGGGCGTTCATGCAAAAAGAGCAAGAATCTGGCACTAATCATAAGCCACTTCTCTCCCTGACTTAATGGAGCTGCTCTCCAGTTGTTTGTGTTGCATTAATTTAAATACTAATCTTTGCCTCACAATTTCATAATAGCAATAATTTCTAGTTCAATCAAAACACATTATGCTAAACTTCCAGAATTCAACAAATGACAAAGCTTGCAAAACTGGCTCTCATCTTCGTGAATCCCTTTTCAGTTGGGTTGTTTTTGGCTATAAGTACGAGAACACCCAACTTGATGTTACTTAAGCCAAACAAAAATGTATTGGTGTCCAGAACTGAAGTCCAGATGTAGGACAGGCGTCAGGGGACTTAATCCAGTGGTTCCAGCTTGACTTCTCTGCAAGTACCAGGATGCTTTCTGCCTTTGTTTTCTCTCTCTCTTGTTTATCTCAGGCTGGAAGCAAGATGGTGTAGGATTTGCAGGCTTCTTGAGCACCCAAAACAGTATCTGGAGGAAAACTAGCTCGTTTTTTCATGTAAGTCTCAGGAATAAGGTAAATTTCTCCAGAATCTTCTAGTGCTTTCCTCTCATCTCCTTGGTCCAGACTGGATCACATGGCCGATCCTGCAACAGTCCTTGCAGCCAAGAAGACGCCATATGCTAACTGGCTTAGATCTGGGCTCTTGAAGCAGTCGCTGGCAAAAAGAATTATATTATTCTGCCTGGCTGGCCCCCAACTCACCAGCCATTAGACAATGAGAAAGAGGGGGAATTTATGTTAAAGGAAAACGGGGTAGACATTGATCTTTTTTCTCCCCCAGTATCTGAACCTCACTATTACCCCTGCCCCCCGTGTCTGAGGAATTTAAGATTTAGTGGAAGACAGAAGCCAATTTCCATGAACAGTGGAGACACCATCAGTTCTCTGACCTTCCCACAGTCAGGGCAGGGGCATGGAACGGAGGCTCTACCAATCACACATAACCACTTCGATGAGACTCTTTCTGGAACCCATGATGCCAAGATCCAGAAATGGCCTGAAAAATCTGTGTGAGTGGTTATGGGAGCTGGTTTTCAAGGACAGTAGTGACAACAGCAGATACGTCCAGTGAAGGGTCGCCATTTCAGCAAATGAAAGTACAATTAAATTTGAATTTCAGATTAAAAAACAAATAATTTTTAGCATAATTTTTCAGTTTAAGTCTATCTCCAGTACAGTATCATGGCACATACTTATACTTTTAAAAACTCATGCATTGTTTCCTAAAAACTCAGTCTTAATTAGGCAATCTGTTTTATCCAACTATAATCCAGTGGGATCGGCATATTCAGTGGCCAGGTGGCAAGAGAGCCCTCAACCAGACTGGGTTTCTGGCTGATTTGGGTTTGTGGTCCACGTTGCTACTCCCCTCCCCCTCACCGCCCCCTGCCCCTTGCTCCTGCTCCATTTCCAAGCCTCCTTCTGTCATTACCAGACATTCCATGAGAATCAATCATACAGCATAAGCTTCAGTTGCTTGCAGCTGTGAACTAGTATCATACAAACTGCAGCATACATTACAAAAATGTGAAAGTGCCCTTTAATGTTGATATCAGGATGAGAGATTAAGAAGACAAGGAACATTTTTAAAGCAGAAGCGGCATAGTACTGCCTTCCGAAGTCTGGGCCCTAGGGAACTAGGTGGTTTTTTGTTTGTTTGTTTTAAGCTTCTGCTTTATCAGTGGCTTGAGGAATTTCACAAAAATGCCTCCTGCTTCAACTGACCTAAGCGGAAACTGGCAACAATCCTGGAATGTTCGATGAATTATAAATTAAGGATTACAAAATTCGAGCATAATCACGTCTTTCCCTTATTAGGACTCTTCCTTTCCTTTAGCCTATCATGACTGATAAAATTAACTTCTTCTCATACAAATAATTACCCTATGATTAAGTTTAATAATATGAATACATTGAAAACCTATAACATGAAAAATGTTATCATTACTTCTTGGCTGCTACATTCTATTGTATTCCTTTTAACTTTCTTACTTTTCCAAAATAATATATTATATATATTATAAATAAATAATACGTTATATATAAATATATTTCCTCTTGAGGATCAGGGGTTGATGCTAATTTGCTACTTGTCCTTGGGTCCTATAATGAAGCAATTTAATTATGATAATGCTTATGAAACACTGGAAACACTGGCTGGAAACACTGCCCTTCTTTCTTCTCCAGATAGGAGAGAAGCACCTTGGTTCCAGATCATGAAATTTGTATCTTGCAGACGTGCTGGGGGATACTGGGTCACTTGGGCTACTGGCTTATGAAGTGATGATAAAGGTGGTTGAACTTGGTGCTTAGATGCTGGACACAGTCTTTCCAGTCTTTTCCTGCTTATTCTCTCACAGCTAGAGCTGCTTACGTGGCTCTAGAAGCCAAATTTGAAGTAAAGATTGTCCTAACAATTGATAATTTTAGACATACAGAGACTATAAAGACGTGGTGGTTTTGGGGTTTTTTTTTTTTTTGTTTGTTTTTGTTTTGTTTTCCTTATACCCAGCATCCCTCTCTCTTTTCTACATAGAGAAGTATAGTCCCCACATGATAGGAAATCTAAGAGGGCCAATAAAATCACAGCCTGCCATCCTGAAGAAGCTGAGTGGTCCCTGAAGATTCCTTCTACAGAATCCTATTTCTCATTGTCCCAGTCCAGCCAAAGCAGTGGCACATATAACCTTGGCCTCATCCCTTATGTGACCAAGAAGACTGATCCTCTCAACCACAACCAACAGGACACAATAAAACCTGGACAGGGGCTCCTGAGAAAGGGAAAAAAAAATTGCCCTTTCCCCCTGGATTTGAAGTGATAGGAATTTAGGTGTGAAACTACAGCAACCAAATTGTTACCACAGTAAAGAAGTTTGTCCGAAAATAGGGTCAAGCAGAGGTGGTAGAACCAAAGATAGAAGAGAAACTAGGTCCTGGTGACATTACTTGATCTTGATGTGTCCCGAAACCAGAGAGCTCACATGACAGATTACCTTTTTACTCAGCCACTTTGCAGGTCGTGTTTTGTTTCATTATGTGTTTGGTGGTCAACCCACATTTTCCACTAAGAGCTCATAGCTTGTCTTTAGGTGTTAGAAGTTAAATGTATCTGTTTGGGGTCTATGAATAATTTTGATAATAATGTTCATGAAGTAACCTGTTATTTCCTAAGACCCTGTCCCCAACTCAGGATTAAATAGAATTGACTCACGGGTCTGTTTGGTCTGTTTGGGCAGAGGTGGGATGGTGCTAGGTGACACATTTCAGTTATCAGATTTCTGATAGTTTTCCAAATGTGTTCCTGAGAAAAAGACTAAGTGGGAGTAACACTACAATTAATGCCCTGTAAATTAGAAAAGGGATAAATCAAAGAGGAAAGCTCAGTGTGTCTACAGTTGTTTTAAGAATTGTGTTAACATGGTAATGATGCCATAAACACACCAGTTTAGTATGAGACAAATAATTGGCTGGTTTCTACAATCATCAAGAAATAAGATGGAAAGGGCCCTGAAGGAAGTGGAGATAAAACCACTATACCTCAGCCCTCGTATTTCTACAAGGAAATTTTGGCTCCCAAGAAGGTCTGATTATAGCTGCACATCTGCTTTCCAAACAGATGTGTTTTTAGGAAAAAGACTGATGTTTTGGTCTTCGTGGGTCTGACTCCTATGTCTTCTTTCATGAGTTTGGAGTTGATCCCAAAGTGGGAACATTCTGGAGAGAGGACCTGAGGGAAGCACGATCCCGTGGCCGTGGTCAGCGTTCGTGTTTTATTCAGGGACCAATGAAGAGATCACTGAAGGGTTTCAAGTAGAGCGACGTGTTCAGATTTACACATTGTATGTAAGGGAACAAGAATGGTGGAAGGGAGATGGGTTACAAGGGTATGGCTGTGGTCTAGGTAAGGGATGGAGTGGTCGCAACCAGGAGGGTAGCAGTGGAAAGAGAAATGAAGGAACGCCAAGTGCTTTATTGGAGTAAAGATATCCTTTATGGGCAAAATAAAGATCACTTCACATCTGGTGTACATTGACTTACAACGATACATTTTTAAGTTTTAGTGTCTCTTCAATTCCCCTTTACTTCTGATAAAGACTCCAATTTCAGGACTTAACCCTGCTTCCCTGGGAGGAGAGTCATAATAGAACATGTTTCACAAACATGGGCCAAGTTACAATGATAATCAAAAGGTAAAGGCCAATATCACGTAACAGTCTGACCGATAATATGTTTATGTCTTGGCTTGTGACACTTTGACCATACCCTCAAAACTGCCATAGCAGAATAATCTTGAATGTGCTTATTGGGCCATTTAATTAATTCTTTGTGGGGCGACTGGGTGACTCAGTGGGTTAAAGCCTCTGCCTTTGGCTCACGTCATGATCCCAGGGTCCTGGGATGGAGCCCCACGTCAGGCTCTCTGCTCAGCGGGGTGCCTGCTTCTCCCTCTCTCTCTGCCTGCCTCTCTGCCTACTTGTGATCTCTGTCTGTCAAATAAATAAATAAAATCTTTAAAAAAAAAATTACTTCCTTGTCACCAAGTGAAGTCTAAATGGTTCTAGGATTTGACATCTGTTACAACCATGTATTTTGATTGAACGCTTCTGTTATGGGTTATGGATCCTAATATGTAAAACTCCTTTATGGGATCAGCTTCCTTCCCTTAAAGTTTACCCATTTGTAAGAATAATTGTGCATAGCTGGATTGTTAATAGAGCTCCACTGAATGATCTGGCTTACCATACCTGGGTAAGGAAAAGATCATAAAATATATGTACTTCCTGGTTGACTTGTGGTTACAGATTAACAAGATGTTAAGGCACAACTTGTTAAGGCACAAGAGTCAGGCTCACCCTTGGCTCTAGACCAGTGGTTAATGGCATTGGACAAAGATATTCTACTCCCACTAATGCACATGTTTTGGAGAAAGAAGTTTTCCAAAGTAAAATTACAAGAACTGGATTCACCTGGCTTCTGTGAAAAGGGTTTTGTTTCTTTTTCTTTTTCTTTCTTTCTTATTTTTTTTTTTTTTAGAATTTGTAGAACATATCTACTTATAGAAGATGATTTTGTGAAGGCAGAATAGATATCCTTATCCCAATTTTGTTTTATACTTCAATGGCTTCTAGTATATTCACAAAGTTGTATGATCAACCCCATTATCTAATTCCAGAACATATTTGAGACCTAAAAAAGAACCCCCCCCCCCCCCCGCCGCCCAAACAGCCTCCATATCCCTTGGTAGTTGCCATTCCCCAGATCCCCCAGCTTCTGGAAACCAGTCACTTCCTAACTCTATGGATTTGCCTATTCTGGCCATTTCAGACAAATGGAATCATTCAGTATGTAGCCTTCTCTGGCTGACTTCTTTTCTGAGCATGTTTTCCACGTTCATCTATGTTGTGGCATATATCGTAACTTTACTCCGTTTTGTGGCCAAGTAATATTCCATGGGGTGGGAACACTACATCTTCTTATCCATTCATCAGTTGGTGGGCATTTGGGTTGCTTCTACATTTTAGCTATCAAAAGTAATGTCACCATGAACATTCATGTGCAAGTTTTTGTGTGCACGTGTATTATCAACTTTGTTGAGTATACACCTAGCAGTGGAGTTGCTAGATCGTATGGTAACTCTATGTTTAATGTATGAGGAATTGCCAGACTTTTTCATAGCAGCTGTGCCATTTGCTTTCCCACCAGCAGTGTGGGAGCCTTCCAGTCTCCCCACATCTCCACCGATATTTGTTCTTGTCTTTCACATAGCAGTCTTAGTGTGTGTAAAGTAGTATCTCCTCGTAGTTTTGATTTGTATGTCCCTAACGATTAATGTTATTGAACATATTTTCTTGTGCTTATTGTCCATTCGTATATCTCCTTTGGAGAAATGTCTGATGCTTTGCCAATTTTTTTTTTCCACTGTTGAGTTGTAAGAGTTCTTTATATATTCTAAAATTGGGTCCCTTCTCAATTACATGATTTACAAATATTTTTCTCCACTCTGTAGGTTATCTTTTCACTTTCTTGGGTGTCCTTTGAAGCACAATTTTTTTTTTTATTTTGAAGAAATTCAATGTGTCTCATTTTTGGGGGTGCTTGTTCTTTTGGTGTCATATCTACAAAATCATGGCCTAATCCAAGGTCATAGAAATTTATCTTATGTTTCCTTCTAATAGCTTTATAATTTTAGTTCTTACATGTTGATCTTTGGTCCATTTTGAGTGAATATTTGTGAATGGTGCAAGGTATGGGTCCAACCTCATTCTTTTTGCATGTGGATATTCAATTATCCCAGGACCATTTGTTGAAGAAACTGTACTTTCTTGTATAGACATCTGTTACAACCATGTATTTTGATTGAACGCTTGTTCAATGGTCTTGTTCTCCTGCTGAAAATCAACTCATCATAAATAAATAAACCCAGGTTTATTTGTGGACTCTCAATTCTATCCTGTTGACCTATATGCCTATCCTTCTGCAAGTACCACTCTATTTTGAATATTGTAGCTTTGTAGTAAGTTTTGAAATTAGGGAGTATAAATCCTCCAACTTTGTTCTTTTTAAGATTGTTTTGGCTATTTTGTGTGCCTTAGATTTCCGTATAAACTTCAGGAACAGCTTGTCCACCTCAGCAAAAAAAGGCACCTAGGATTTGGACAGGGATTTTATTCAATCTACAGATCAATTAGGGAAGTATTAACTTAATAATTTTAATAATTACCTTAATAATATTGTCTTCAGTCCATAAACATGGGCTGTATTTTCATTTGTTTAGCACTTTAATTCCTTTTAATGAAGTTTTGCAATTCTCATTGTACAAGTCTTATACTACTTTTATTAAATTTGTATACAATTCATCTGTATGTAATTTGTATGTAATTCATTCTTTTTGAATTTTGTATATTGTGTCAAATCCTACATCCTTGCTAAACTTGCTTATTCTAGTAGTCTTTAGGACCTTTAGGAGTTTCTATATATAAGACCATATCATTTGCCAAGAGAGTTTTACTTCTTCCTTTCCAATCCAGATGACTTTTATCTGTTTTTCGTATCCAATTGCTCTGGCTAAGAACCCATAGTACAATATTGAAGAGAATCAGTGTGCATTTGGTGTGACAAGATGACCTCTTCGAACCTTAATTTTCTTCTCTGTACAATGGAAGAGTAGTACCTATTTCCTAGGGGTTGTTGAAAAAAGTAATGCAAGACCCCTTGCTCCAGACTTGGCACTTAATGACTATCACACATATGTAGAGTTATTCCTTTTCCTTCAAGTATCTCCTCTACCACAGTATTTTGAGCTCCCAATTTTATATCACATACCATGTTCCTATCTCAACTCTCTTGCTAGACAGTGTTCAAGCCCTACTCCCTACACCCAGGACTGGGATTATTTATTTATTTAAGTTCAGTATATATGACATGCAATGTCACATCAGTGTCAGGTGTGTAGCAGTGATTCCACAACTCCATACATCATGCTCTGCCTACCACAAGTATAGCCACCATCTGTTCCCATGCAACGCTATTACAGTGTTATTGGCTATCTTCCATATGCTGTGCCTTTTATTCCTCGTGACTCATTCATTCCATAACTGGAAGCCTGGATCTGCTACTCCCCTTCACCCATTTTGCCCATCTGTCCACCCTCCACCCCTCTGGCAACCATTGGTTTGTTTTCTGTATGTATAGGTCTGATTCTTTTTGTTTATTCATTTGTTGTGTTTTTTAGATTCCACACGTAAGTGAAATCCTATGGAATGTCAGACAGTCTCTGACTTATTTCACTTAGCATAAGATGGACCCTCTGGGGTCCATCTGTGTTGTTGGCAAATAGCAAGGTCTTATCCTTTATTATGGCTACTATTACATTGTATGCACGTGTGGTGTATGTGTGTATGTACATTTTTTAAATTAATTCATCTTGGGGCACCTGGGTGGCTCAGTGGGTTAAGCCTCTGCTTTTCAGCTCAGGTCATGGTCTCAGGGTCCTGGGATCGAGCCTCGCATCAGGCTCTCTGCTCAGAGAGGGAGCTCAGGGCTCTCCTCCTCAGGGCCCTGCATCAGAGCTCTCTGCTCAGGGAGCCTGCTTCCCCCTCTGTCTCTGCCTGCCTCTCTGCCTACTTGTGACCTCTCTCTCTTTCTCTCTGTCAAATAAATAAATAAAGTCTTTTTAAAATTAATTAATTAATTAAATCATCTCCTCATGCATACTTAGGCTGTTTCCAAATCTTTGCTATTAGAAATAATGGGACAATAAACAGAGAAGTACATATATCTTTTCAAATTAGTGTTTTCATTTTCTCTGGGTAAATACCTAGCAGTGGAATTACTGGAACATATGGCATATCTATTTATTTTTAACGATTTGATTTATTTATTTGACAGAGAACACAGTAGGGGAAGCATCAGACAGAGCGAGAAGCAGGCTCCCACGGAACAGCAAGTCGGATGTGGGACTCGATCACAGAACCCTGGGATCATGACCTGAGCCAAAGGCAGACACTTTATAACTGAACCACCCAGGTGCCTTTATGGTATACCTATTTTAAAAAATTTAAGGAACCTCTGTACTTTTTTCCACAGTGGCTGTACCAGTCGTAGTCTTCAAGCTAAACTAATGCTGCCTTCCTCTGCAGATGCCAGGGCAGTCTATCAAATCTTAGTGTATCCAGTCCTGTAGGCGACTTCTTTAAGATGCTGATTTCCAGAGATCTACCTCATCTATGTGTCTGGGTGTGGCCCAGGAATCTACAGTGTCAGCAAGTACCCCCAGCTATGCTGAACGAGATTGTCAAGGGCCACAGTTAGGGAAATCTATGATCTGACAAAAGCTTACTTTAGAAACCTTAGAGCTGCATTTTCTTCAAATTTGGACCTGTGCAATGACAACAAGCCTAGTTTTCCAGGCCACCAGGGAGCCTCAGACCAAGCTGACCCAGAAACCTGACGCAAGTTCATCCGTCACCCATGCCCCTTGTTTCTATTCTTCTGGATGATGGGGATGGATCATTTTTGCCTGTCGGGTCTGGCATCCATTTCCCCTTTCTCTGCTAATCCTCTGGATTATCCACATTCCTAGTCCAAATGGCTCAAGCCAGGCTGATGCCCTTGCTCCCGCCCCTACTCAAGTCAATGAAGGTCAGCCTCCAGGACACTGACCAGAACAAAGGAGAGGAAAGTTTTTCCTCTGGGATAGGAGGATGGTAGGGAACCTAAGGCTGGAGCTCCTTGGGTTAGTCTCACAGAAGACGGCGAGCCTACTGAGAATGAAACAGGAGAGACAGTGGCAATGTGACATCTTTAGGCCTCTGGAGTTCTTGGTAATATGAGTTACTAATTCTCTTTTTGGTGTGAGTCAGTTGGGGTTGGAATTTCTACTTAGAGCTGGGAGTTCTAATATACAGAACCAGCCCTTCAGATGGAAAGGCCTTGACGTCACCCTGTCTCTCCTCTTCTCCCACTACCTGTCTGCCCAAACAAATCTTCCCTCACTGGGCTGTCCCAAACAATTCCCCTGCACCTCGCTTTCCTCACAGAATGTCACCTCCTTGCCACAATGGGACACAAGTTTCCCACAAGTTTCCTATAGGTAGGGGGCTTGCTCTTTAAGGCCAGATCTACCCCACCTCATCTTCCTCCCTTTGGGGCAAAAATCCTTTTCTTGGGAGAGTCATGTTATAGAGTTCACTGTTCATTACTGCTTCCCTGATTACTTAATTCACGTACGACTCTGACACCTGTTTTACAGCCTCCCCTTCCACCTCTGCCGTCATTCCAGAGGGATTTCACCATTCCATTTAACAGCCTGTAATCATAGCTCATGTAGCGTTTACTGTGTCCAAGGCATAGTTCTAAGTAGCTTACATATATTTTAGCTCGCTCAACCCTTATAACAGCGTGAAGTATTATTAGCCCCATTTTATAGACGAGGAAACTGAGGCATAGAAAGGCTATTTAGACTTTTCTAGAGTTCCCCAGCTACTAAGTGGTAGAGTAGGGATGAGAACAAGGTGTCTAATGGCAGAGTCTGGGCTCTTAGCATAAATGCGAGCCTTCCAGTTCCCTTTTCTCGGAAACTGTGGCATTCCCCCATAGCCACTCTATATTGGTGCTGTGAAGGTGGGAGCAGTCAGAACCTCCTCCAACTGAGTCATTGTGTATCTGGAAGATCTTTGGAGAGATGTCAGCTGAGGGTGGTTTGGATGGTCACTGAAGACCTGTACTTCCCCTTTCGACAGCACAGGATTTATTGTCATCTCCCATGTAAACGTACCCACTATTACATAAGCCCAGAAGCGGGTGTTTAGGTTTGACCAGTGACACAGCAGCAGCAAAGAAGGTTATTTATTCTATCCTGGTACCCCATAAAACCTCTTTTCTGCTCCAATCGTCCTTATACTCTGTGGGAAAGCATTGAGACCATTCCTCAGACCACGACCCTTGTCCCTTGCCTTACTCATGGCCCTGTGCTCCTCAACCTTGTAGAAGCTTGGCAGGATGAGTTCGAACCCTCTGGTTTTCTTCCTCCCTCTGTTTACAATAGGGAGAAGGCAGGCAGGGGGGAGTTTCACCATCCCAGCCAATCACACCCAGAGGTAGCTCCATCCAGAGCTGCTCCCCCTGAAAATTCCTACTGAGAACCCCACACCAACATCATCCCACCTCCAAGCCTTCCTTCCTCTCTCCAGCTCAACAGTTTCACCACCTTCACTTCCTGCTATGACGCAACCCGCTCCCCTGCTTCACATGGCCTCTTAACCTGCGCGACCCAACCTGCAACGCACAACCTGCCCGACCCAACCTGCAACGCACATCCCGGGATCAACACCTCTGCTCCAGGTTCTATCACTGGTAGAAAAAACTCACCCAAATGTGTGTCCTGGCGCCCTTATAAATATAAGGTCGCCAAGATCAGCCTGTCTCCCCTACCCCCACCGTGACACCAAGCAAGCCTAATTAGTACTCACAACAGCTTTAATTATAACTATTGAGTACTTAACTACGTGCCAAGCACTGTCCTAATCACTTTACAAGTACTTCATTTAGTCCTCAAAACACCACCAGCATGAGTTAGGCACCAGCATGATTCCCACTGTACAGAAAGGAACACTGAAGCGCCCGGAGGTCAGGACCTGCTCAGGCCACAACGGCAGCAGCCCCGCAGCAGCCCCGCCGCAGGTACACCTGCCGCACAGCCCCTGCCAGCGGCCAAGCCGGTTCCCGGCCGTCTCTCCCGCGCGGAACTGCAGTGTCACGCTGGAGCAGCGGTTTCATGGGTCAAAGTAAAAGGAGAGGAAGGAGCGAAGAGAAGACAACCATCGCGATAAGCTCCAGAAGGGAGGCTGGGACGCAAAGATACTTCCTGGTCATCGTTACTCAGCACTTTGTGGGGTTTGCAGGGTTGGGGGAGCGGGAGTGTGGCGGGCCTTTTCGAGGAATCCAGCCCTACTCAAGCGGCCCCTTCTCGAACGTGGGAGCGTTCCGTGAAGGCCGCTGGCCCCTTCCCAGGTGGCCCTGTGGCTCCGGGGATGGCCGTCTGCGTCCCCGCTTCCCCCTACCGCGCACAGAGCCCGCGTCCCATAGGCCGCGGGGCGGCCGGCACACATGCCGACTCACATGCCGACTCACAGCCGGGCGCGGGAGGGCGGGGCAGCGGGCTGGGAGCCTGGGATGCTCCCTAGAGCCCCGCCCAGCGTCCGCGCCAACCCCGCCCCCGGGGGCGACTCCGCCCCCAGCCGGCGCCTTGGTGGTTCCGGAAGGCGGGGCGGGGCCCGGGCGCCGGGGCGGGAGCGAAAGGCCCGAGCGGGCGCGCCCCCGGAACACGCACGCCGCGGGCGCACGTCCGCCCGCCCTAGTGCTATAAAGGGAAGGCGGGCTGAGCGCTCCGCAAGCTCCGTCCGGCGTTTTGCATCCACTTTCATCGACTCCTACGGTCGCTTGTCAGACCCTCAGCCGCCAAAATGGTGAAGCAGATCGAGAGCAAGGTACGCGCTCCCCGGAGAAGGCCCGGGCGCGACGCGCAGCCTCAGTAGCTGGGGAGGGCGAGGGCGGGAGGTGGGCAGGCGCCCCTCCGCAGCCCGGGGGGAAGGGGGACGCGACGCCTTGGCCGGGGACTGCGGGAAGCCGGGGCCTGGGCGCGCTGAGGCAGCGGAGCATGCACCGGAGCACTGGAGGAGACGGACGAGGGCGCCCTGTAGGGCGGGCTCTGGGTGCCCGGTGCTGCCCGTGTCCAGCGCGCCGGGCGTCCCCCCTCCCCGCCAACGGCGCCTCCTGCACCCCGGTGCTCGGGAAACCCGCGTTGGCTGAGGGGATGGAGGCTGGAGGCTGCTTTTCTGGATACAGGCTGGGGAAGGAGATGGAGGGCCCCTCGATAGAGGCACGGGGTCGCGGGCCGCCACTCCCTCCCGGTGGGCGGTGTGATCGCCCACGCTGGGCGGCGTGAGTTTCCTTGGGAGCGTATCCGGGCCTGAGACCCCAGCTGCCTCCATCGGTGCCCGGCCCCAGAAATGGCGCGTGCTGGCCTCTGCGCAAGGGGGCGGCTCCGGGCTGCAGAACCCCTGGTCTGTCCGAGGCGGGCCCCGAGGCCCGAGCGGCCCAGGTGGCAGCGAGGGAAGTGAGGCCGGGGCCGCGCCCTCGGGACTCCTCCTCTAGCGGCGCAGGGCGTGTTTCCGGCAGCGCTGGCTTTGGAATGACTCAGTCCCCAAGACTGGGCCCAGGGGCCTCCTCTGCCCTGCCGGTCCGTGATTCACCTACGCTGGGTGGGTTTCGCTGCAGCCAGGAGTGCCCCCGAGGCGGCCGCGCCCGGCTGTGTGCTCGGCGGCCCTGGGGTACCAGGTGGTGGTTCTGCCCTGTTAGGAATGTCCAAGACCGTGTTCCATCTTCGAGAGTATATTGCAAGCCTCATACCCTCCTGCTCGGGGTAAATCCGAGCCCGACTTCGTGTCTGCTCTACTGCAGCCATTCAAGAGATGTTTGTTAGCTGCAGAGTCAGAAAAGCGAGGGGCAGAAATTGATGTTGCTGGAACAGTAGAAGACCCTTGGAAAGCGTTTACCTTGCGGTTACCTCCCATCCCAAGCCCTCGCCCGTCTTGAATGTCTGAACCTGAGAGGTGCTGGGTGGCTTTGGGAATGAAAGTTTCTCTATAATGCTGCCTTATCTTTTGGTTCCTTTAAAAATCAGAAAGCATATATGGTCATTGTAGAAAATTGAGCAAGAGAGCGATCTTCTATTTCCTAGAAGCCACTGCAAAGTAGTTGGATTATTTTATGTATCCTGTTTTGTTCCTGAGGCCCCCCCCCCCGCTTTTGTAGTTTAGCCTGAACCCTTTTTGTGTAGTTAGAAGCTTTGTAATCATTTCGATATCTGAACACATTCCTGAACATTGACGCAGTTTTCAGTGCCTCAGTGCATCTATTTGTTCAGAACCCTTTGTACAGAGTTCAAGCTGTTTCCTCAGGTTAGGGCCCAGTGATTGGGTCAAGGGGTGCGAACCTTTTATTTAAGGTTTGTAAATCCCCAAGAAGCATGTGAGAGTGGTCTTTCACAGCACCCTCCTCCACACGGACATTCTCCCCCTAACTTTGGCCAAATCATTATTAGTAAGAAAAATTGTATCTCCTTTGATTATTAGGGACTCTGAACTCCCCCCACCATATGTTGATTGACTCATTGTAGCTATCTGCTTGTCCTTAATCAATTTTTTACAAATGGCATGTCTTATTATTGTGTGAGCTTTTATTTTAAAATTAGCAACCCTGTCATTGGTTGGAGAGGTCATTAATACAGAATTTTGTTCCCCCTAGTTTTTATTCAGTACCTATTCAGTGACAGGTGTCAGTCTGGGTGGGAGGTGTTGTCCCGGGTCTGACTCCATCATCAATATAACCTAACAGGTGAGAACCCATAAAGGAGGGAGAAGACTTTGAGTGGTTTATAGTTGTCCATAAAAAGATTCTTATAGTTGTCTCAGAATCCATACACTACAAACAGAATCTGTTGACTCCCGGAACACATCTTTCAGCTTTTCCCTATTTTAGTTGTCATAGTTTTGGCACCCTCCTCCCCTCATCAATGAGAAGATATACAAGGGTGACCAGAAATTGGTTAGGGTATAGGGCGCGAAGACCCTGATAATAGGTGATCTTCAAGATTATGACCCAGGGACATTAATCCAAAATTAAGCTCAGTTCAGTGTTACTTGTAGATGTTGAGTACATTTTAGATTTTCATTCTGCTGAACTAAACTTGGTGCTGTTGGCTAAGTCAGCTCTTTCTGAGGTGTCATGGGTCAGAGCCACTGGTATCTATTTTAGATAAAGTGGGATAATGGACTGTCAAGGTGATGAGGAAGAAACCAACACACGGTTGTATGTTATTTCTTAAGAATGGTAGCTGCCCTTATTAAACTCCGACCTTCTATACATGGGCACTCTTGTGCTTGTTAATTACTTTTGGAATGGGTGTGTTTAGGAAAAGAGATACTAGACTCTGTTCTTATCTACCCCACATACATTGTTTTGTTTTCAGAATATTTAGGTCCATAATGGGGACCTTTATTGATCTTCCTTGTTAGTCTCTTAGTGTTAGACATTATGGATTGCTTCTTAGATAATCTTGAGTCCTTTTCAAAAGATACCTCTTTTAGACAAACTTAAGTGTCAGGAGAAGAGAATTTGTTGTGAAATTTACACATACCTGACTCTAATTCTTCAGTTAAGCCAAAAGTTACTGTTGAATGCTTCTCCCCCCCCACCCCAAGATTTTTAGGTAGCTCTGCTTGAATTTGATTCAGAATTGTTTGGGAAGCCGTTGAGCTTGTTTGTATAATACTTTATTTTGTAAGTAATTTACCAGGTGTTTATGGAGGGCCAACCATGTTCACAAAACAGTGCATGCATCTGACATTATCATTCCTTGATTTTTTTTTTTTTTTTTCCTTGTCTAACCTGGTTCTTGAAGTAAAGTATGGCTGGTTTGACTTTTTTTTTTTTTTAAGATTTTATTTATTTATTTGTCAGAGAGAGGGCACACAAGCAAGGGTAACAGCAGGGAGACGGAGAAGGAGGTTCCCTGCTGAACAGGGAGCCTGATAAGGGGGACTGGATCCCAGGACTCTGGGATCGTGACCTGAGCTGAAGGCAGATGCTTAAACGAGTGAGCCACCCAGGCATCCCTAGTTTGACATTTTTAAAAAAATCACAGTAGAGAAGGATCTGAATTAAATTCATCTGGAGAAACTTGATGGTTTGGAAAAATAATTTCTATAATTCTGACTTGTTCTCGCTCTCCCTCCCTCCCCGTAGCGCCCTCAATCACAAACATTTCCCCACACCCCAAGGTGGGATAGGAGCTTGCATCTGAGTAACTAGAAGGTTCCAGAAGTCAGGTCATGGGAATGCCACTTTTGAATTTTTTCTGCAAAACGCCTGAGGTAGAAATTAGAAGTCTAGAAAAGTAACTGTATTGCAGAAGAATTCACTTTGGTTGTTTTGTTTTGTTTTTAAATGATGTTTACTGAATAGGATCTGATATGATTCTTAGCTTTCCAGGGAAGGGAATGTTAGTTTTTAATTAAACCATTGTGTGACCAGCATTTTCCCCTTGAGGGAAAACCCAGACTTCAGCTACAGATACTTACGTTTTGGTTGCTCTCTGTTGCCCCCGTTTTGGTAGGTACTAACTGACTAAACTATGGTTGAAAAGGAGTCCCTTTTAACTAGAAGGTTAGGTTCCTGGGGTTACGGTATCCAAACCATTGGTAAATTATTCGGGGAGATTGGTGGTAAGGGATTTCTTGAGCATGTCTCACTGGGGGAATTTTATTTGACATATTTGTATTGCAAAATAACACCTAAGGAGAATTCCCTGCATGGAGAACTAAAGCTATCCTTTGTCTCCAGCAAGGGCAGAGTTTTGAGATAAAGGGCAAACAGCAACAATAAACAGTGTGCTCTCATCTCTGGAAACCCATTAAGGAGAGTGTGCGAATGCTTAATGTCCAGAGTGACCCTCTGAGTTTGAGGGTCTGGAGGAGGTTTATTTTCCTTAATATTTTCAAAGCTTTTGACTTGTTCCATTATAGACCATTTTAATCAAAGAAATGTGTTCACTTTTAAACTTGTTTTCAGTGCAAAATTCCCTGCCTTTGTGACTTATTTGATTGAAGTGACCCTCTTCATCATTGATGAGCATTTAGGTGCTTGTTTGCCATAGACCTAAATTTGATGTGGAAACCTAATAGAAATGTCTGTTATCATTTGCTCGGTTTGAATACAAATTGGTGAAGACATGACTAATGATTCACTATACACATCATGGTTGTTTCATCTTATTAAGTAACACTACACACTCTAGGACTTTTTTCAAATAGTTTATTTGGTTCATTTTAGTTTATTAATCTTCTAAAAAGCAGTAACTTTGAATCCTTCTTTGTGTCACGTTGTCTCGCATTTGATCAGGACTTTGAGGTATTTAACCAGCTTTTCTTTTTTTCTTCTTAGATTGCTTTTCAGGAAGCCTTGGTTGGTGCAGGGGATAAACTTGTAGTAGTTGACTTCTCAGCCACGTGGTGTGGGCCTTGCAAAATGATCAAGCCTTTCTTTCATGTGAGTATGAAGCCAGTTGTGTTTTGTTGTTGTTGTTTTGTTAAGATTTTATTTATTTATTTGACAGAGATCACAAGTAGACAGAGACACAGGTTGGGGGGGGAGGCTCCCTGCTGAGCAGAGAGCCTGATGCGGGGCTCGATCCCAGGACCCTGAGATCATGACCTGAGCCGAAGGCAGAGGCCTAACCCACTGAGCCACTCAGGCGCCCAGCCAGTTGTGTTTTTATAAGAGTTTCTGTATTTCTTGGGTTGGTGGTAGCAAAGCTATGAAGGGACAGTGTGTGTGTGGTGGTGGTGGTTATTTGGTCTGAAAGTAACAGTGTAACAACTTAAAGGACACCTGGCTGGCTCAGACTATGTAGAACATGGGACTCTGGATATCTTGGGGTCTTGAGTTCAAGAGTGCTGGGTGTAGAGATTACTTAAAATCTTTTAATGTAAATGTAATACTGTAACAACCTAATTTAGTTTTGGCATGTGTGTAGTCCACTAAAGACAACTGTCAAAACTTAATTTGGTTGTCTTAAGTGGTTTTTCTTTTTCTTCATGTTGGAACGCGGGCCTTTTTTGAAATTCAGGCCTCAAAAGTGGATGTGCCGAATTCTTTTATGCCAGGAGGAATTTGTATCGGAGAGACCGTATGTCCTTTGTGGTTACCTGGTTCCTAGTCTGAATTTTTGGATCTTTAAGTAGTAGTTTCTACTTTTATTATTTTCTATTAAAGAAGCTCGAGTATCGTGACTTGCCATTACCCAGTTCTGAATTTTTCTGGATTTTTCATTTTAAATTTTGCAGTCCCTCTCTGAGAAGTATTCCAATGTGGTGTTCCTTGAAGTAGACGTGGATGACTGTCAGGTATGTGACTGGAAATCTGGAATACTACTAACCTTTTCACCTTGGCCTTTTTCTCTGAATTGCAAGTGCTTGTTTACATACATATTGAGTAATATGACAACTACAGTCCCAGCCACAAAAGGTAATTGTGCTAATTAGGAGCTTATCTAGCTACCAGGAGCTATGTATATCACATCCTAAAATAAGCATAAAAACAGATGGTTAAAGCTTCTGTACCTTAGCAGTCACCTTTTTAAAAACTAATACATTCATTTTGACACTGAGATGCTCAATAAATCGAAATTGAATTTGAATATGATAACTAAATCCATAGACTTAAAATTTGGGAGACCACTCTTAGGATTCTTTGTGAACTACTGACCTGAGAGGGTGTAAACACAGGCTCACACATCTTGCTTGTTTTTAGTCAGTTAGAAAACCCGGTGTTTTAAAGAACAAATACCAAGGTGCCTGACAGCAGAGAGTAATTTGGAGGGAAATTTGAGGGTTGATTTAATTTTACAAATGCTTCTTTACAACTCTGTGTACCCGGTACTCTTCCACATGCTTTACAAGTATTGATTCATTTAATCCTTGGGGCCATGCATCCCCCTTTTACAGATAAGATAGGTTGTCCATGGAGTCACAGTAAGTGGCAGAGTCAGGATTTAAAACGAGGGCCTCTGGCCTGGCCCTTGCTCTTCA
Source organism: Mustela erminea (assembly GCF_009829155.1). NCBI lineage: Eukaryota > Metazoa > Chordata > Mammalia > Carnivora > Mustelidae > Mustela > Mustela erminea. Next base: position 22,441,806 of record NC_045625.1, read on the forward strand.
GAGGAAGCTCTGGCACAGGGTGGGCGCAGATCCTGCTCCTGGCCCAAGACCTTCCCCTCCAGCCCACTGAACTAGGATAGCTTGTTCACATTCAAGAACAGCACCTCGAAGTTCTTTACAGATATGTGGACATTTTTCCCTTATCCCTGGGAGGCAGGAGGGGTAAGGGTAAGACGTGGCCCAAAGGGTGCCCACCCAGGTTCCAGGCCTGGCTCAGGGACTTCTGCTTTAGGCTAACCTTAATACTTGCCTCATTAGCCTCCTAGGGTGGCCTTTTCATTAAGCAAAACTTAGAGTGTTTAATAAAGGTACAGAGTTTATAAAAACAGGTATATGGCAGTACCTTTAAACCTGTGAGGACCTACGATCACCAAATTATTTTGTCTTAGCACATTTTCTGATTCCATACTCATGCCTTTCCTGGTGGGGTCTTCTCGTCCTGGCACGTTTTCCATTCATACCTTAGACACTAGCTGTAAGCTTCACATCTTCTCCAGAAACCTCTCTCCACCTAGACTAGGCTTTTCGTTCATCTGTGCCTCCGTGTTGTCCTCTGCCCCTGCCCCCATTCCCCCCACCCCCTGGCATATATGATAGTAGAAAGGGAAGGATCCCATACCTAGACTGCCTGCTTTACTTTCCAGTTCCATCTCAGCTGAGCCTCCGTAAAACAACAGTGTTGACCCGGCATCCCGAAGGAGTTGTCAGGATGACGTGAGAGGATCCTTACGAAGTGTCTAGAGTAGTGCCTGCCTGTGTTCAGAGAATCTTAACTAGTAGTAGTCTTTTTGTCTGTCCTTTATCGTTAGTCTCTGTGAGTTTCTTGAGACCAGAAAGTCTGTCTTACTTACCTGGCTGGCACGCAGTAGGTATAGAGTGAGTTTATTTTATAAGGTAAAGTGAATGTTCCAGAGTTTTAAGAAAAGGAGGGTATAGAGCAGGTGCCTGTGAACATACTCTTGCTCCCCACCTAAACCTAACCTACAGGCATTTTTTCTCTGCGGTCATTTTAGCCAGGTAGATAGGGTACCTGGAAGGTACTAGAGAGATTTGGTGACTGGTCCTGGGACCCTGTCAGACAGTAAGCGAATCTCTTCAGTTTTTATTGGAAAGGAATAATAACCTGTGCTCAATGCTGGTTCTGTCCTTTGATCCTCAGGCGGCTGTGATAACCGCCTTGATTAAAACGCCCACAGAACAGCCGAGGGGCCTGCCGCACAGGAGGAGGGAGGGGTAGGTCAGGCCGAGCATGGGGACCGTGCACCTTGCCAGACCCTGGACAGGTGTTCTCAGGGCTGGAATCCGAAACCTTGAGGAAGAAGATATGCAGAGCAAGCAAGGCCTTTTGTGGGGCCGAACTCTTCCTTCATATCTGATTAGCGTATATACCCTCAAACTTTCTAGACCCGGAGTGACCCTCTCACAAGTTGAGGACCTTTCACTTTGCCTCTGTATTCTAAAGACTGAGCAACACACAGTGTTTTACTTTGAATACCTTTAATGATACTATTACAACACCATCTGAATAGCCTCATCAACCTGTTGTAGAGTTAAAAATTGAACTAATTGCAGAATCCTTTGGTCACATACATGTAACAGTGTCTACCAGCTCCGACTCCCCAGGCCATTCGGAATTATTCTCTTAGCAAATTCTGTCAAAGCAGCTGATTGACAGGCAGTAGTTTTTCCTCATGGAATTTGCAGGTCTTGGTAAAGTCATCCCCTTATTTCGACTCTAAAATAGAGACAAAGGATAAAACGTACTTCAGTCACATTTCTGAGAATTAGGTCATATCATTAATGGATGAAATTTTTAACAAATGGACTAGTCTTTAAATTTTTGTGCAGATAATTCCCTGCTGATGAATTTCAGACTTCCGATACTTCGTAGTGTCTTTGGCATAAGCAGTGTATCATTTTAATAGCAGGCTCTGTAAGCACTTGAGCATGAGGAAGTTACCTTTTAGGTGTGATAGATTCAAACAGATTTTTCCAGGCCCTGGAAAGATTAGGAGGTATGGGCATAATGTGATACACAAAGAAAATTTTGTATTTATAGAAAAGTAGGAGTACCAGTCCTTTTGAAAATGATAGACTTGACTCTAGTACCAATTCTGTAGAGGGTGGGAGACTTAACTTTGTAAATTAAAACAAGAAACAAAATAATTTAGACCTGATAATTGTGCAACCTTTTAGAACATTGTGTGTTTCTGTTTTGATTAGATGAGTTAATAGAAGTGACAAAAGCAAGTTTAAAGTTACTTTGGCCATATGGAGTTTTAAGCTAGAAAGCAATGAAACTAAACTTAGTAAGGTAAAAAGTAGTCTTATTACACTTACTAATAAGTCAGATTGCACAAAACTATAGGGATGGGAAACGGGTGGGGGCAGAGGGCTGGGGGAGGATTGGAGTTCGGAGGAGCTGCTGAGGAAATTTTAGGGGAGCGAGGGAACGGTCTGTCTTGATTTTAGTGTTATGTGACTGTGCACTTGTCAGAATTCACTGAACTTAAACACTCCCTAAAAAGTGAATTCCATTATATTCTTAAAATTCCAGATTGTTTATAAAACCAAGTTGGTGGCATCAGTAGGAGGGGGCTAGTTTTATTTTTAGGTGAAGAATGTGATAAAAATATCTTTACAGTTGAAGTTTAAGGACAAATACCTTTAGAGTCACTATTAAGACTAGGCAAATTAAAAGTAGTAGTAGTGGAAAGGAAGAGGTTGAAAAGTCCGTAAAAGATCTTAGGTAGGCGTACTGTGTTCCTAGATAGTGACTCGGCATTATTAAAACGTCAGTATTCCCCAAGTTTGTCTGATGCAATGTCAACCTGATATTTTGGGGCCATTGATTAACATTCTGAAATAAGACAGTCAGGAAAGTCCTGGAAAGTGTTTGTAAAAACCTTAACTGGGAGAGAAGTCGTGGGGGATAAGAAAGGTCAGGCCCCATAAAAATAGTGTATTAGCTGCATTTACTAACACAGGGTGGTCTTATAACAGAGTAGGCAGGTATACCCATGGAATAGACTGTAAAGTTTAGAAAAAAAAATTTAAATGTGTATTAATCATTAACCATTTGGGGTTAACGGGCTGCTGCTCTGCCTCATTCTTTAGATGTCTTCTAGGTTTTACTTGGATATAAACAAAAATCCTAGAAAATATTGAACATACTTAGAGAAGTGATGGACATTGTTAAGCACGTTAACTACTCTGGTTCTTGTAGTCTCAGGTCCTTAACTGTTTTCCTCTCTTGCCACTGAGGAAATGGGCCTGGAAGAATCCTGTCACAGAAGGGAAGTCTGATGCGTAGGCTAAGCTCGTGTTTTTAAGAAATGGCGTAGAGAAGGGCTGGTGGCAAAAATCATGATCAATACTGACTAGTCGATACACTTTCACATTCAGAGGTCATTTCAATATGTATCTAGAGCTTTTAAAAGGAACATGTTTGGGGCACCTGGGTGGCTCAGTGGGTTAAAGCCTCCTCTGCCTTCGGCTCAGGTCCTGGTCCCAGGGTCCTGGGATCGAGCCCCGCATCGGGCTCTCTGCTCAAACAGGGAGCCTGCTTCCTCCTCTCTCTCTGCCTGCCCCTTCGCCTTCTTGTGATCTCTGGCTGTCAAATAAATAAATGAATCTTTTAAAATTAATTAATTAATTAATTAATTAAAATGAAAGGAACATGTTCTTTTTCTTAGCAATTCTGCTTCTAGCGGGGGTGACCAGAGTGGATGCAGAGATGTTTGTATAGGCAGGTGCAAGTGTTCGCTTGAAGCAAAAATCAAAGCCTTTTACATATTGACCATGGATTAGTTCCACTGAGGCCATGTTGATAGGACCATAAAAACTGTGTACTTTTTTGTGGGGAAAAGTCCACTGTAGGTATGTTATACTGTATGTGTAGCCTGCACACAGCATAGGTTTTATAAAGAAAAGCATTTAGATACAATAGTAACATGTTTATAGTAGCTAGTTGAGGAGGAATGGTTTCCCGCTTCCAGTTTTTCTGCAGTAAAGGTGGATTATACTTATGCAAGTAAAAATGATCTTCCTTAATAAGCTTAGCAGTATCACATTAAGGTTTTGTCCTAGGATATGTCAGAGAATTTATTCATAAGGATGATCATAAATTGCAAGTAACAAAGCCTCACTTTGGGGAATTAAGGTTTAGAATCCTAGATCCCTTTAAAAGAAACAAAACAGCAAACCCCTTTTATACCCAATGAAAGAAAACTCTTTAAAAATTTACCACGTAAAGATTTGACTGTAATTTTTAGAAGTATTTTAAAAGTCTTGTTCATACTCTCTTCTCTCAAAGCATGGGCACCACTTCTGAGCATTCATCTTTTTTCCAGTTTTAGGATTTTGTTGTACATTAAGCAGTTGTGCCGATGTAGGAATGCTGGGCTTCTGGGTAGGTGAGGGGTAAGGCGTCTGGAATCTGAGAACATCGATTAGACTATCCCTTTCATTGACTGGGAGGAAACCTGTATCTTCTGCTGATAAAGCTTTCTCATCAGAAATTGTGATGACTGTGGAGGTTCTGTTTTACCTGCCTTTGTGTGTGACAGCAGCTCAGTCATGCCCCCGGGGGTTTCTGTTTGGAAGTGGGGCAGAAGACGGCTCATCCTTCCAGGTGGCTGCCCTTGTTCTGTAAATGTAAAATGAAGGCCCAGCTCCTGTGAGGCTCTGCCAACTGCCTGCGTGAAAGGTGATTTCCAGCCAGGGGCTCCCGTGTGCACCAGAGAGGGAAGGGGTCGAGGCAAACTGCTGTTCTCCCCAGCGCTGTGCGGGGTGAGCCCGGTGTTCCCAAATATTCAAGTTCAAGAGGTAGCTTCTGTTGCAACCCGTGCAGAGATTTGCTTTAACCTCTTACGTGAGCCAGGCAGTATATCTGGACCTGATTCAGCCCCCTAGACTACCAATTTTCAATCTTTGACCTAAGCCAGTCCCCCTCCCCCCTTCTAACTTGTCTACTTCTGATTTCCTGAATCCTCATCCATAGTCCTTCCGGAGCCTGGTCATGGGCAGTTCATAGTCTCCCTGTCAAGTGTTCACCCTGTTTTCAATCGTGGATGTTCTTGCCCAAGGGAATTACTGGAATTGTAGAATCTTCGTTGTGGTGGTAACTTCCCTAGGCATCCAGAACCCATTAGCCATTTTTATTCCAGTCATTACTGTCCTTGTGCCTCTCTGTCAGCCAGCGTTTAGAGGAAAAGTCAAGGTTATCTGGAAGGAATTCCTCTAACAGTGGTGCTCACTCTCCTTCTTGCCCAAGCTACCAGCAAAGCAAATTTATAAAGCTATAAAACTCCCTTTGTTTTTCCTCCCCAGTCTTAGTGGAGGAGATGAACTCAGGTTGGCATGCTGCCATTGCTTTTTACTCAGACGCCTGCCCCCGTCCCCTTTAAGTCCTGTGCCCTGCCGAATACTAAGCTAGAAATCACCACGACACCTTCCTTTCCTCAGTAGGCTCTTTGGTTCTTGCGATCTGGTTCTCAGAATTCAGCCTCCTTGGTTGCTGTCCCTCACTGCTTTGGGGTCTGCCGTTCTTTCACAAGCCTCTTGAGGACCAGGCAGACATCCCGAATGGATCTCTTGATCCAAAACTCTTGTGCAAACCAAACCACTTTATGGGGTATTTCCCCCAGCCCTTGTATAAACAAAGTATTGAGGGGTGTTAGAAGTTCTCCTTTGGTATACCAGTTACAGAATTAGGATATGCTTGATACTTCGGGGACCTTTGTTCACGATGTGCAGCCAGATATAAGAACCTACAAGTAAAGGTTTAGTTAAAAGCAGAAAGAAATGGTGTAGAGCTTTGTCTTTGGGTTACTACGCCTTTGTTCTAGAACAGTTCTTTGGTGAGTAAATTATTGGTCCTCTTGCTAAGGCTGTGTTTTAGTCTTCATGACCATCAGCTGTGGACTCCACTACCAGAAGAAGATTGGAAAAAACTAGGAGCAAAGAAGAACAGTACTAATTCCGAGGAATAGTTAAGATTCTAATCCTGAGTATCGTTACAGAAGGATCTGTTATTACTCCTTTAAACTTGAAATAGCCAAGATATAATTGGGTTAAACAACTCACTGGGTCATTGTATCTGATGCATTCTGCTTGGTGGTGGCCCCTCCAGAGGGGGGTGCCTATTAATCTGCATTGAGAATATAACCAGTTTGCCTCTTCTGCCGCCATTTCATTCAGTCCATCAGTTTTCATATGCTTAAAAAATACTCTAGTGCTGACTTTTGAGGTATATGACGGGGGAGAAATAGTCTGGTTAGAGATTACTTCTGTCAAAGCTCAACACTCAGTCTTAATTCTTGCCTCTCCCTCCACAGGACGTCGCTTCAGAGTGTGAAGTCAAATGCATGCCGACCTTCCAGTTTTTTAAAAAGGGACAGAAGGTAGGTACACCGGACCTTCTACCCAGCTGGCCAATAGGAAAACAGAATAAATTAAGACACTGTAGGGACCTAGACCTTCACGTGGAAAAGCCTGTCCCCATTTTCTACTTTTAATAATATTTAAATAGGTCATAGTGCATGCTGTGACATCCAGTTGAAAATTGATCTTTGTTAGAACTAGTCACTAATCCCATGATTGGTGCTTCGTATTTTTTTAAGTACATTGATTTTTGAGAGATAAATTTTATCTGTCTTAAACACAAACTGGGGGATAGTGGGGGAGAGCTTGTTTTTAACCTAAAATGTGTAGCTCTAGCTTATAACCAGTTCTTTCAAGTAAGATTACACTTCCTCTCCCTCTCCCTCCCCTCTTATTTCCCTGTTCTATGATATCTCAGTCACAAAACTACATCTAACCACAATTCAATATTTTCTTAACAGGTGGGTGAATTTTCTGGAGCTAATAAGGAAAAACTTGAAGCCACCATAAATGAATTAATCTAATTATGTTTTCTGAAAACATAACCAGCCCTTGGCTGTTGAAAACTTGTAATTTTTTTTTTATTTACAAAAAGTAAAGATCAAGTATGAAGACTCTATACCCAACTGCCGCCTGATTATAAGTGACAATAAAATATTAATTCTGCCCTTTTTAAAACTGTCTGGTGTCTTTGAATAGCTTTCAGAATAAATGAAATGTGGCCATTAGATGACATTTAATGTCTTAATTTCATATACTCTTAATTTCAATAACTCTTTAGTGACCTTATAGGCCACTGATTAAAAATCTTTTGGGGGGGGGGGCGCCTGGGTGGCTCAGTGGGTTGAGCCACTGCCTTCGGCTCAGGTCATGATCTTGGAGTCCTGGGATCGAGTCCCGCATGGGGCTCTCTGCTCAGCGGGGAGCCTGCTTCCCTCCCTCTCTCTCTCTCTCTCTGCCTGCCTCTCCATCTACTTGTGATTTCTCTCTGTCAAATAAATAAATAAAATCTTTAAAAAAAAAAAATCTTTTGGGGGGCAATGCAGATAACAGGTAGTATGTTATAATTGTTTGACTCCTCTGAGCAGAGAGAATCACGTTCTCTATTCTAGCAGGTAGATCTGCTGTCTGAATGATCCTCAGACCAAAATTGAGGTCCGTCTGTGAAGGAATTTTCTCTGGTTTGAGATTCTAGTCTCAAAACGTCACAACGAGCTGCTGTTTAGTCAGTGGAAACGGAGTCCAGTTCTGTCCATTAGCAGTTCTTCACGGTTAGCTCACAAGGGAGTTCTGCAAACATTGCCATGGGAACTATCTGAAACTGATTCTGGAGGCCAGATAGACATACTGACTTAAGTGGTAAACGGTGTAGAAGTTGCTGGTCATTTCATTAAAGAAATCTGTCTTTAGGATTTCATAGATCAGTGTTACAGACTAGAGAGCCTAAAAATAAACCCACACGTGTGTTCGGTCTGTGATATCAGGGTCCTGAGTTCAATCCCCACATTGGGCATAGAGTCCACTTAGAAAACAACAACAAGGGGTGCCTGGTTGGCTTAGTTGGTTGGGCAACTGCCTTCGGCTCAGGTCACGGTCCCGGAGTCCCGGGATCGAGTCCCGCGTCGGGCTCCCAGCTCCATGGGGAGTCTGCTTCTCCCTCTGACCTTCTCGCTTCTCATGCTCTCTCTCACTGTCTCTCTCTCAACTAAATAAATAAAAATCTTTAAAAAAAAAAAAAAGAAAACAACAGCAACAGGGGCACCTGGGTGGCTCAGGGGGTTAAAGCCTCTGCCTTCCGCTCAGGTCACGATCTCAGGGTCCTGGGATCAAGCCCCGCATCGGGCTCTCTGCTCAGCGGGGAGCCTGCTTCCCCCTCCCTCTCTGCCTGCCTCTCTGCCTACTTGTGATTGCTCTCTCTGTGTCAAATAAATAAATCAATCTTAAAAAAAAATGAGGTCTTGCCATTTGCAACATGGATAGATGAGAGACTATTATGCAAAATGTAATAAAACAAAGACCATACCAGAGGACTTCCCTTATGTGTGGAATCGAAACAAAAATGAGCAAACAAGCAGGATCAGACCTGTAAATACAGAGAACTGGTGATTGCCAGGGTCGGGGGGGGGGGTGGTGGAGAGGTTGGGAGGTAGATGGGCAAAATGGGTGAAGGGGAGTGAGCCACAAGTCTTTGGAATGAGTAAGTCACAAGGATAAAAGGAACAGCACAGGGAATATCATCGGTGATACTGTGATAGTGCCATATGATGACAGATGGTAACTACACTTGTGAGCATAGAATATATAGATTTGTCACCATTGTACATTTGAAATTAGTGGAACGTTGTGTGTCAACTATATTTGTTTTTAAATTTTTTTTCAATGGAAAATCAAACCCAGAGTGTAAAAAACAAAAAGGTGTTTTTTGTTCTAGACACAGCAAAGGGCTAGAGGCATAAGAAACACTTCTTAAATTTGTATAATGAAAATCATAGAATTAATCATATGCCGTGCACCATCCTTATGCTAATTTCTACAGCAATCCTAGGAGATAGGTACCATGATCCTTATTTTCCCAGTGAAGAAACAGGCAAAGAGACATTCTTTGGAGACATTCTCCAGTGTCACACCCATCAACACACAATTGGAGATTTGAACCAAGGGAGTCTGGAGCCCACATACATACTCTCCACCACTATACTGCCTCTCAGTTGAAAATCTTAACAACTTGTGAAACAATGAGCCCTTACCTTGGTTTCTTTCCTCATCTAAAATTGGGATGCTGAACTTAGAAGATCTCTCAAAGTAAGTGTCTATTCTGTGCTAGATAGGACAACAGCTGTGAATAAGACTCCCTTCCCATAAGAGGTTATATTCTAGAAAGGAAGGAAAACTAGTGAATAGTAGCCTAGTATATCCTAGGAGGCGAAAACAAGAGGTTGAGGCGACTAAGCTGTGAGACCTGATGAGTGAAAAGGACTCCAACATACAAAGAGCCAAGGAACCCACCACAGCAGAGAGAGTGGCACAAAGGCCCTGAGTCAAGAAAAAGCTTGGTGTAGCAGAACCATCAATAACTAAAGCTGGTTAGGGTGGCAGGACCCAGTAATCTAAGGCTTTCCTTATAGGTACAAAAGGAAGCCATTGTAGGGTAAGTCAGAGATAATGTGCTCTGATAAGAGTCTATTTTGGCACTGTATACAAAAGTGGGTTGAGGAAGGAGACTGAAGAACTGGAAAACCAGTTAGTGTTCGCATTTACGTGCGCCAGAAATAATGATGGTGGTGATTAGGGGATGATGGGAAAGTGTAAGGATGGGACCGATGTGTATGGGCTCAGTAACATTTGGGGAGAGAATCCAAGGACTTGTGGGAGTAGGATTTTAGAGCAATTCCCCAAATTTTTGGCTTGATCAACTGAGGGGCTGGGGTACCATGTAAAGAGAGAAGGATAGGCAGAAGTAGGTCAGGTTCTTCATAGACATGTTAAGAGAGGCTTCAGTGGTGTGAATTCAAATATAGATGCCCTACAGCCTGTGGGATATTAGTGTAGAACTCAAAGGACAGGTCTGGCCTGGCATAGGAATTTGAAAGACATGGCCATGCCTCACTGACCTGTGTGTCTGGCTGGCTCTTCAGAACAGGAATCTAGGAGATCACCCAGGAAGGTAATGAAGAGGGCTCAAGACAGCCTGAAAAACTCCCAATATTTAGAAACCAAGTAGAACAGGAACCAAGAAGACATACTTAATGGTTTTTCTCCTTCTTGCCTGGCCACCCACAAGAGGGTTTTATCCCAAAAGCAAAGAGTAGAACATTTAAAAAAAAAAAAAGCTGACAAGCTAAGAAATAGCAGAGGAAAACAAAATGGAGGTGGTAATTGTGACAAAATAAATAAATCCTATGGAAAGTTAGGGATGGAAGCCAGACTGGTGAGAAATGAAGCATTATCAGAAATAATACTATTCAGTGTAAAGAATGTCCAAGGATGATTGTTATAGGATTGTTTATAGCAACGCAAAACAGGATATGTCAATAGCAGAATGGTTAAAATCAATTAGATAAATCCTCTCAAAGTAACAAAATAAGGAGCTATGGATACTGAAACAGGAAAAAATACAAAGTCACAGAGGAAAAAAAAAAAGTTGTAGAACAATATTAATACAGAACAGGATTCCATCTGTATAAAACAGGAGACACACTGCCCATCTCTGCCTATTTCTACAGGTAAACCTGCATGTAAATTAACAGGCATAGATCTCCGAGTAAATATTTTTTTCTCTTAAGATTTTATTTATTTGATAGAGAGAGAGGGAGAGGACAAGCAGGGCGAGCAGCAGAGGGAGAGGGAGAAGCAGGCTCTCCACCTAGCAGGGAGCCCAACATGGGGCTTTATCCAAGAACTCTTGGATCATGACCTGAGCCAAAGGCAGATGTTAATTGACTGAGCCACCCTCAGGTGCCCCTGAGGAAATATTTCCAACTGATTACTGCAGTGACTTCTGGAGAAGGAGAACAGGTAGAGGCTGATGTTTTTTTTAGTTTTATCTACAAATGTTTGGATGGGTCATAACAAGAATGTGTTATGCATTACTTTAAAAAAAATTAAGTGAATGGGGCTTCTGGGTGGTGCTATTGAGCTTCCAACCTTTGATTTCATCTCAAGTTATAATCTCAGGGTCATGATATTGAGCCCCAGGTCGGCTCCAGGTTTATGTAGAGGCTGCTGAGGACTCCTCTCTTCCTTTTCCCCTGCTCCTACCCTCTGCACTCTCCTGCTCTCTCAAATACATCAATCTAAAAAAAAAAAAAAAAAAAAAAAAAAAAAAAAAAAGTGAATAGGATATAAGGAAAAGGAAGCAGAATTTGTAGAACTTATGAGAAATCTTGTCCTAAAGTAGAGCTGAGAGGTGGGATTAATAAAGACTTTGTGTTTTTAAGAGAGCAGGTTTGCTAGCATGCAAATGGAAATGTGCAGAGGTAGAGACTGATTTTGTAGGAAAAAGGGATATATGAAAAAAGGAATTCCTTATGCAGTCAAGAAAGAATGGAATTTGGAGTATGACGGAAGAGACCAGTCTTGGATTGGAGGAAAGTCATTTCCTCCACCAGAATCAGCAGAATAAAGATGGGTACATGAGCACTAGATATGTAAATCAAATTTTAACAGACCTAAAGAGGAATAGAGAGCCATAAAATAGTAGGGGACCTCAATTACCTACTTATATCAGTGCATAAAACATCCAGACTAAAAAAAAGAAAAAATACCGAAGGAAACATTGGCCTCAAACACCACATTAGACCAGATGGCTGTAACAGATGATATAGCCCATTTCACCCAAAAGCAACAAAATAAACATTCTTCTCAAGCACACATGGAACATTCTCCAGAATAGAACAGGTTAGGTCACAAAACAAGTCTTAAATTTGAGAAGATTGAAATCCTATCAAGCACTGTCTTCCAAATACATTGGTATGAAGCTAGAATCAACTATGAGAATAAAACTCTAAAATTCACAAATATGTAGCTATTAAACACCATGCTATTGAACTGATGGAAGTCAGTCAATGAAGCCAGAATACATTGAGACAAATTAAAATGGATTACAAACCAAAACTCATGGGACACAGCAAAAGCAATTCTAAGAGGAAAGTTCATAGTGCTAAATGTTACTTCAAGAAACAAAAATCTCCATTTAAATTTACAACCTCAAGGAACTAGAAGAATGAAGCCCAATACCTAGGACTAAATTTAATCAAGGAGGTAAAAGACCTGTACTCTGAAAACTATAAAAAATTATGAAAAAAATTGAAGATTATACAAACAAAATGGAAAGATATTCCATGCTCATAGGTTGGAAGCACTAATATTGTTAAAATGTCCGTACTACCCCAAAGCTATCTAGATCCAATGCAATCCATATCAAAAAGCCAGTTGCAATTTTTACAGAACCAGAAAAAAATACTAAAATTTGAATGGAACCATAAAAGATGCTGATTAGCCAAAACACTCTTAAGAAAAACAAAGCGGTTAGTAGTACAATCACAGATCTCAACATATCCTACAAAACTCTAATAAAACAGTATGGAACCCAAACGAAAATCAACTCATAGATCAATGCAACAGAATAGAGAGCCTAGAAATAAACCCACACTTACATGGTCAATTAACCCACAACAAAGGGGGGCAAGAATATACAAGGAGGAAGAGACAGTCTCTTCATAAATGGTGCTAGGAAAACTGGACAGCTACACACAAAAGAAACTAACCCACCTTTTACACCATGCACAAAAATCAATGTGAGACCTGAAAACATGAAACTAGACCATTGGTGGTAATTTGATATTGGCCATCACAACATTTTTCTAGATAGTCATTCTCAGTCAAAGGAAACAAAAGCAAAAATGAACTTTTAGAATTATACCAAACCATTGGGATTACACAGCAAAGAAAACCAACAAAATGGAAGGGCAACCTACTAAATAGAAGATACTTTCAAATGATCTGATAAGGGGTTAATATCCAAAATATAAAGTATTTATACAACACTGAAAAAATCTGATTTAAACAATGGGCAGAGAAGGACACCTGGGTGGCTCAGTTGAGCATCCAACTCTTGATTTCAGCTCAGGTCAGGATCTCAGCGTTCTAAGATCAAGCCCCATGTTGGACTCTGTGCTCAGTATGGAGTCTGTTGGAGATTCTCCCTCTGCCTCTGCCCATCACTCTGCTCTCTAAAATAAAATCTTTTTTCCCCCATTTTATTTTATATTTCTTTTCAGTGTTCCAGCATTCATTGTATTTAAAAAAAAAAAAAAATGGGCAGGGAATCTGAATAGACATTTTGCCAAAGAAGATATATAGATAGCCAAGAGACACATGAAAAGATACTCATTATTCATCATCAGGGAAATGCAAATCAAAACAACAATGAGATATATCATGTTAAACGTGTCACAATGGCTATAATACCAAAGACAAGAGATAGCAAGTGTTGGTGAGGCGATGGAGAAGAGGGAACCTTTATGCACTGTTGGTGAAAGTGTAAATTGGTATTGTCACTGTGGAAAACAGTATGGAATCTCCTCAAAAAGATAAAAAATAGAAATAGCATACAACCCAATAATTCCACTACTGGATATTTACCCCAAAAAACTAATTTGAAAAGATAGAAGCTCCTCATGTTTTTTGAATAATTACAACAGCCAAGATGGGGAGACAACCCAAGTGTCCATCAATAGATGAATGGATAAAGAAAACAAGATCGTGTGTGTGTGTGTGTGTGTGTGTGTGTGTGTGTGTAATGGTTATACAACATGTGGTTCACCATGAATACATGTGATATATATACATATACATACATGTATACATACACAAAATAGCTTACTCAGAGATAAAAAAAAAAAAGGAGCAGTCTTGCCATTTGCAACATGGACCAACCTAGAGGGTATTATGCTAAGTGAAATAGGTCAGAGAAAGACAAATACTGTATCATTTCACTTTTATGTAGAATCTGGAAAAATGAGAAGCCAAAAAGCAGAAACAGAGCAGTAAATACTAAACAAATCAGTGATTGCCAGAGGTGAGGGAGTTGGGGGTGGGGGAAGGATGCACAAAAGTGGGTGAAGAGGGAGATACAGGCCTCCAGTTATAAACATGAATAAATCCTGGGAATAAAAGATACAGCATAGGGGATAGAGTCAATGGTACTGTAATAATGCTGTATGGTGACACAAGGTAGCTATACTTGTGGTGAGCTCAACATAACATATAGTTGTCGAGCTATATATGATGCTGTACACTTGAAATTAATGTAACTGTGTGCCATCTACACTTCAACAAACAAATGCTTCAATGAAGTGGGGGAAAGGAAAAAAAAAAAAAAAAAAAAGAAGAAGAAGCCTAAAACTTAGAAGGAATAACAAATATCAGAGCCCAAACAAATGAAACAGGGACTACAAAGACAATAGAACAGATCAATGAAACCAAGAACTGGTTCTTTGAAAAGGTAAACAAGATAGACAAACCTTTAGATGAACTCAAGGACAAAAAAAGAGAGGAGACTTGAAAAAGAAATGAAAGATGTTACAACTAATAATACAGAAATACAAAAGATCTTAAGCAGCTATTGTTAACATATGCCAACAAGTTGGACAATGTAGAAGAAATGGGTAAGTTCCTAGAAACATACAACCTTCCAAAACTAAGTCATGAAGAAATAGAAAATCTGAACAGACTGATTGCTAGTAAGGAGTAATCGCAAATCTCTCAACAACAAATAAAATGCTACATGCCCCGAGAGCTTCACCAATGAATTCTGTCAAATATTTGAATACTTATCCTTCTAAAACTCTTCAGGAAAAAAAAAGAAAGAAAAAGGAAATACTTCCAAACTTCTTTTTTAAGGGTAGCGTTACCCTGATGCTAAAACCAAGACAAGGACATTGCCAAAAAAAAAAGGGAGAGAGAGAGAGAGAGAGAGAGAGAGAGAGAAAATAATAGGCCAATATCCCTCATGAACACAGATGCAAAAACCTTAAGTATTAGTAAACTGATTTCAAAAATACAATTAAAGGATCATATACCACAAATCAAAGGATCACAGGGCACCTGGGTGACTCAATCATTAAGTGTCTGCCTTCAGCTCAGGTCACGATCCCAGGGTCCTGGGATCAAGCCCCACCTCAGGCTCCCTGCTCAGTAGGAAGCCTTTTTCTCCCTCTCCCACTTCCCCTGCTGTGTGCCTTCTCTTGCTGTGTCTCTCACTGTCAAATAAATAAAATATTAAAACAAAAAAAATTAAAGGATCATATACCATGATCAAGTGGGATTTATTCCAGGGATAAATCCCAGGTTCAGAGTCCAGAAAGATCAATTAACGTTGTACACTACATTAATAAAATGAAGGAGAAACATTACATGATTATACCAATAGATGTCAGAAAGCATGACAAAATTTAACATCCACTTATAAAAACTCTCAGAGTAGGTATAAAGGGAACATACCTCAAAATAATAAAGGCCATATATGATAAGCTTGTGCCTGACATTATACTCAATGAGGAAAAGTTGAAAGCTTTTAGTCCAAGATCAGAAACAAGACAGGATTGCCCACTCTCACCGTTTTTATTCAACATAGTATTGACTGTCCTAGTCAAAGAAATTAGGCAAGAAATAGAAATAAGAAGCATACAAATTTGAAAGGAACTAAAACTGCCACTATGTGTGTGTGTGTGTGTGTATACTCTAAAGATTTCACACACACACACAAAAAAACATTAGAATAAATGAATTAAGCTATAAGACACAAAAATTGGTATATAGAAATCTTTGTTTCTATACAAGTGAACTGTCAGGTTATAGAAAGCAAAATTAAAAACAAAAAAGTCTTGGGTGCCTGGGTGGCTCAGTTGGTTAGAAACAAAAAAGTCTCATTTACAATTGCATTGAAAAGAACAAACTACTTAGCAATAATTTAACCAAGGAAGTGAAAGATACATATGCTGAAGACTCTAAGACCTTTATGAAAAAAAAAAAAAAGGAAGATGACACAAATAAGTGAAAAGATATTCTGTGCTCATGGATTGGAAGAAGATTCTTAAAATGTTTGAAACATCCAAGCAATCTACAGACTCATTGCAATCCTCATCATAATTCCAATGTCCTTTTTCACAGAAATAGAAAAATCCTAAAACTTTTATGGACCCACAGAAGAGCCACAACAATTTTGAGAAAGAAAACCAAAGATGGAGGCATCACACTTCCTGATTTCAAACTATTACTAGTAGGATATTGACATAAAAAAACAGATACATAGATCAATGGAATGGAATAGAGAGCCCAGAGGTAAATCCATGAGTAAAAATGTGTGCAAATATAAACAGAATTGTGGGTTTGGGATAAAAAGAGAGGGAAAAAAACATCAGATGACCATTCCAAGATGAAAGTAGGAGGAAAGCAAGCAGGCAACTTTAAAGGAGAAAGTATGAAACAGTAATCGTCAAAATGGGGAAGTAAACCATGGTTTCTAGGCAGGGTTGAGTGTCCAAGAGAAGTTTGTTAGGATTTCAAAACCCTGTTCTGTGTTTCTCCAGCCATTCAGCTGCTTCTGAGCAGTTGGAGGAGAGGTAGAGCAGCAGGTGGAGAGTCAAAATGCAAGCGGCAGAGGGTTGTAGGAGGTGAGTCCAATAGAGGGAGGACGCAAATGAGTAGACTGTATTTTCAGAGTATTGACTACACTGACGCAGTGTTTTTATAAAAGGAAATAATCATGATTAGATAAATGGAAAAGCAAAGCTAGGAGAAGCCTGGTGGAGACGAACAAAGTGAGGGAGTCTGGAGATCAGAGGTCTTAACAAGGTAAAAAAAAAAAAAAAAAAAAAAGTGGCAGTAGGCGTGATTGAGCACATAAAGGAACAGATGGGAGATGGGGAGCAGGGCAGGATTTTAGAGGTAATACAGATTCCAGAGAAGATAAGGAGTAAGTGACCATGAATGGATAGAGAGGTGGCATAGAGGAAAACGGTTGGAACTCAGCAGGTCAATGATCAGAGACCAGGTGATTACATAGCTGTTGAGAAAGAAAATGAGAACAGGGATAAGAAACGTAGGAGGTGAACTATCTTCACTGAATGAGGGGGTTGGTAGACAGCAGAAGGCAGAAATAAAGAGGGTAAGAAGTTGGTCTCAGGAAGTGAATGAGTTCCCGAAGTGTGGGAAATTTTGCAGAAAGTGGTTTATGAAGGGCACTGGAGGGCAAGCACAAAATCCAATCACCCCCTGACTCAGGGTATGTGGAATATAAAAGATTAGGGAAGAAGAACCCTTACAAAATTTTAGTTAAAGAAGGAGAAATGTTCTAAGAATACATTGAGGATACAGGGAGGGCTCTTGATCGAGATTCCAGCAGATCCTTTGAAAGGGATTGGGAGGAAACGAGGGTAGGGCAGATTTTACCAGATTAAGGGCAATGCTCCTAATCCTGCCAGTGCATTGGAAGGTTCTGGAGGAGCTTTAAGCAGCCAGTTATATACAAGGGAAACCCTATATGGATAACAGGTGATTTTTCAGCAGAAACTTTGTAGGCCTGAAGAAAGTGGAAGAAAAACATTCTGGAAGAAAAACCTATGGCCAAGAATACTCTATCCAACAAGGTTATCATTAACTTGATAATTAGGAGGAGGAGAGATTAACTTGTTTGGGAACTCTTTAAGGAATTCATGACCACCACTAAACCAGCCTTACAAGAAGTGTTAAAAGGGATTCTTTAATGGGAAAAGCAAGACCATAAGTTGGAGGAAGAAAAGTAAGAAGCAGAGAAGCATTAAAAATAAATATACCAAAAAAAAAAATTAGTCAAGGGATTGGCAAAAGCAAAGGATATAAATTATTACATCATATACCTAAAAATGTGGGAAGGAGGAAAGGAGTCAAGAATGATTTCAAACTTCAGCAAATATCAACTTAATAAAGACTTCTATACACATAAGATGTTATATACAAACCTAATGGTTATTACAAATCAAAAGCCAGTAGATAAATACCCAAAAAAATAAACAGAGAGGAATTAAGTATATCACTAAAGAAAGCCAGTAAATCATGAAAAGAGAGAAAGGAACAAAAAAGAACTACAAGAACAACTATAAAACAAAAAGCAAAATAGTAATAATTACATACCTATGAATAATTACTTTGAACATAAATGGAGTAAATGCTCCAATCAAAAGAGCCATCTACTTGCTGCTTGCAAGAGTTCTAAAGACACGTGCAGACAAAGTAAAGGGATGGAAAATCATTTATCATGCAAATGGAGGTGAAAAGAGAAACAGGATAGCAAGACTTACATTGGACAAAATAGACTTTAAAATAAAAAAGGACACTATATAATCATAAAGGGAATGATCCAACAAGAAAATATAAATATTTATAAAAATGTAAACATTTATGCATCTAACATGGGAACACTCAGATGTGTAAAAGCAGCCTAATAACATAAAGGAAGTAAATTAATAGTTATACAGTAATGATAGGGGACTTTAATACCTCACTTACATCAATGGATAGGTCACATCCAAACAGAAAGTCTACAAGAGGCAGTGGCTCTGAATGATACATTGGACCAGACGGAGCAAACCTATTCAGAACATTCCTTCCCAAAATGTCAGAATATACATTCTTGTCAAGTGCACATGGAATATTCACCAGAGTAGAACACATATTAGGCCACAAAGAAAGTCTCAACAAATTTTCAAAGATCAACTTCTAACCACAATGCTACGAAACCAGAAATTAATAAGAAAAAATCTGAGAAATACACAAATACATGAAAACTAAATAACATGCTACTAAACAATGAATGGACCAAGAAATCAAAGGGAGAAATAAATATATGGAGACAAAGGAAAATGAGAACACAATGGTCTAAAATCTTTGGGATGCCACAAAAGCAGTTCTAAGAGGGATGTTTATAACAATACAGGCCTACATCAAGAAGAACAATCTCAAATAACCTAACCCTATGTCTAAAAGGACCTAGAAAAAGAAGAACAAACAAAACCCAAAACTAGTAGAAGGAAGGAAATAAGAAAGATTAGAACAGAAATAAAGGAGATTCATATATATGAATCAATGAAGCCAGGAACTGTTTCTTTGAAACAGTTAAATTGAATGAAAAAAAAAATTGATGAACCTTTAGACACATACATTAAAAAAAAAAAATGGAAGAAAACAGACTCAAAAATCAACCATGAAAGAGAAGAACCACCAATACCACACAAATACAAAGGATTATGAAAGGGTATTATGAAAAACTATATGCCAAGAAATTGGACAGCCTAGGAGAAATGGATAAATTCCTAGATGTATGTAACCTCCCAAAACTTAATCAGGAAAAAATAGAATACCAGGAGAAACCAATTACCAGCAATGAATCAGTAATCAAAAAGTTACCAAAAAACAAAAAACAAAAGTCTAGGACCAGATGGCTCACAGGTAAATTCTACCTAAAATTTATTTATTTATTTATTTATAAAGATTTTGTTTATTTATTTGACAGACAGAGATCACAAGTAGGCAGAGAGGCAGGCAGAGAGGGAGAACGGGGAAGCAGGCTCCCTGCTGAGCAGAGAGCCCGATGTGGGGCTCGATCCCAAAACCCTGAGATCATGACCTGAGCCAAAGGCAAAGGCTTAACCACTGAGCCATCCAGGTGCCCCTCTACCTAACATTTAAAGGAGAGGTAATACCTATTCTTCTCAAACAATTCCAAAAAACAGGAAAGGAAGGAAAACTTCCAAATCCATTCAATGAGGCCAGTATTACCCTGATAAAGATATACACACTATAAAACCAGATATACACACACTCCAAAACCAGAGTTATAGGCCAATATCTCTGATGAACATAGGTACAAATATTCTTAATAAAATATTAACAAAAAAATCCAAAACATTAAAAAAATCACTCAATATGGTCAGGTGAGATTTACTTCTGGAATGCAAGTGTAGTTCAATATTAGCAAATTAACCACCATGATATATCACATCAATAAGGATAAAACGCATGAGTTCAATAGATGCAGAAAAAGCATTTGACAATTTCAATATCTACTCATGATATAAACTTTCAACAAAATACATTTAGATGGAATATATTTCAATATAATAAAGGCCTTATATGAAAAACCCACAGTGAACATCATTGTGAACCCACAGTGAACATCCATGGTGAAAACCTGAGCTTTCCCTTAAAGTCAGGAACAGGACAAGGATGTATATTTCACCACTTTTATTCAACAGAGTACTGGAAATCTTAACCACAGCCATTAGACAAGAAATACAAAATAAAATAGTAAGGAAAAAGTTAAACTTTCACTATTTGAAGATGACATGATACTATATATCAAAAACCCTAGAGACTCCACCAAAAGAGGATTAGAACCAATAAACTAATTCAGTAAGGTCATTGGATAGCCCCCCAAAAAATCAATATACAGAAATCAGTTTCATTTCTGTACATTAGTAATGAGTTAGAAGAAAACAATCCCATTTATAATTGCACCCAAAGAATTAAATACCTAGGAATAGGCCCCCAAAAGGAGGTAAAAGACCTGTACTCTGAAAACTATAAAACACTGAACGGAAGATGATACAAACAAATGGAAAGATATTCCATGCTCAAGAATGGACAGTATTGTCAAAATATCCACACTATTCAAAAAATACATTCCTTATCAAAATACCAACAGTATTTTTCACAGAACTGGAAAAAATAATCCTGGAATTTGTAGGGAACCACAAAAAGACCCCAAATAATCAAAGCAATCTTAAAGAACTGGAGGTATCATATTCCCAGATTTCATGATCTACTATGAAGCTATAATAATCACAACAGTACTGGCACAAAAATCAATGTGACACATAAATCAATGTGACAGAAAAGAGAGCCCAGTAGTGAACCCATGATTATATGGTCAGTCTTTGACAGAAAAGGCAAGAATATGCAATGAGGAAAAGGCCGTTTTTTAAAACAAATTATATTAGGAAAACTGAACAGTTACACACAAAAGAATGGGATTGGACCACTTATACTGTACGCATAAATAAACTCTAAATGGATTAAAGACCTAAATATGAGTCCTGAAACCATAAAACTCCTAAGAGAGCACAGATGGTAATATCTCTGGCATCAGCCATAACTTTTTTTTTTTTTTTTTTTTGTAGATAGGTCTTCTGAGGCAAGGAGAGCAGAAGCAAAAATAAACTATTGGGACTACATCAAAATAAAAATACACATATATTTTTTCTACACAGCAAAACAAAACAACAAGAAGACAACGTAGTGAATGGGAGAAGATATTTGCAAATGACCTATCTGATAAAGGGTTAGTATCCAAAATATACAAAGAACTGAGACAACTAAACACTAAAAAAAAAAAAAAAAGAAAGAAAAGAAAAAATCCATTTAAGGAGTGGGCAGCAGACATTTTTTCCAAAGACATACAGATGGCCAACAGACACATGAAAAGATGCTCAACATCACTCATCATCAGGGATATGTAAGTCAAAACCACAATGAGGTATCACTTCACACCTGTCAGAATGGCCCCAAATCAAAAAACACAAGAAGCAGCAAGTGTTAGTGAGAATGTGGACGAAAAGTAATGCTCATGCACTGTTGGTAGGAATGCACACTGGTGCAGCCACTGTGGAAGACAGTATGGAGGTTCCTCAAAAAATTAAATTACTCTATGAACCAGCAATCCCACTAGCAAGTACTGGGTATTTCTCCAAAGAATACAAAAATAATTTGAAAAGATACATGCACCCCTATGTTCATAGCAGCATTATTTGTAACAACCAAAATATAAAAGCAACTGAGGTATCCTTTGGTAAATGATAAACACGTGGCACGTGCACACACACACACAAATACTACTCAGTGATACAGAATGAAATCTTGCCATTTCCAATAACATGGATGGATCTAGGTAGTATAATGCTATACAAGTTAGAGAAAGACAAATACCATATGATTTCACTGCTGTGGAATTTAAGAAACAAAACAAATGAACAAAGAAAAAAAATAGATTTTTAACTATGGAAAACAGATGGTTACCAGAAGGGAAGTGCAGGCTGGGGGGGGATGGGGGTTGGGGAGGTGATGAACGCAATAGGTGAAGGGGATTAAAAGTGCACTTATGATGAGCACAAAGTAATGTATAGCACTGTTGACTCAGTATATCGTACACCTGGAACTAATAAAATGCTGTATATTTACTATTTTTTTTAAAACCGGTAAAATTAGATGTTTAAAAGTTAGTTAAGGGGACTCACAAAAAAGATGTAAAATATGGCAACATATGCACAAGATGGGGGGGAGTAAAAATGAAGTTCTTTTAGAACGTGTTTCAACTTCAGTGACCAACTTTATGTAGACTGTCAATTACTTAAGGATGTTATACATGAACTTCATGGTAACTGCAAACCTGAACCCTGTAATAGATACACAAATAATAAAGAAAGGAAAGCCAACCATAATATTAAAGAAAGTCATCATTCACAAGGAAAAGGGAGCAAGAAGAACTACAAAAACCACCATAAAACAATTAACGAAATGGAATTATATACCTGTCACTAATTAACTGTGAATGGTCTAAATGCTCTAGTCAAAAGACATAGATAGGATAAATTAAAAAAACAAAAGATCCATCTGTATGTTGCCTTAAAAAAATTCATTTCAGAATTAAAGACACAGATTGAAAGGAGAGATGGAAAAAGATACTCCATGAAAAGGAAAGAAAAAAAAAACAAGGTAGCAATACTTACATCAGAAAAAAAGACTTTAAAACAGAGACTGTAAAAAAATAATAATAATAAAAAAGATAAAACAGACTGTAACAAGAGACAAAGGGCATTACATGATAAAGGCATCAATCCAACAGGAGGATAATGTTTTAAGTATCAATGTACTCAACACTGCAACACCTAAATACATAAAGCAAACATTAATAGACAAAAGGAGAGAGACCAACAGTAATACAGTAATAAGGGACTTTAACATCCCACTCATATCAGTGGATGGATATGTCATCCAGGCAGGGCGGGGGACAGGGCAGGGAATCAATAGGGAAACAGTGTCTTTGAAGGACACATTAGACCAGATGGACTTAACAGATGTATATAGGACATTTTATCCCATAAAATGGCATACACATGTTTTTCAAGGGCACATTGAACACTCTCTGGGATAGATCACATGTTAGGCCACAAACCAAGTCTCGAAAATTTAACAAGACTGAAATATCACCAAGCTTTTTTTCTGTTCACAACGGTATGGAACTAGAAATCAATTACAAGAAAAAAAAAAAAAAAAACAACAACAACAACAAAAAAATGGAAAAAAAAACCCAAACATATGGAGGCCAAATGAAATGCTGCTAATCAATAGATCAATTTAGAAGTCAAAGAGAAATTAACAACAAAAATCATACCTTGAAGCAAATAAAAGTGAGTCCAAAATTTTGGTCGGGGGGCACGGTGCAAGTTCTAAGAGGGAAATTTATAGTGATACAGGCCTATCTCAGAAAAAGATTAAAGCCTCAAGTTAGAAGGAAATAAAGATCAGCATAAAAATAAATGGAAACAAACAAAAAAGAAAATAGAAAGGTCAACAAAACCAAGAGCCTGTTCTTTGAAAAGATAAAGAAAATTGATAAAGCCTTTACCAAGAAAAATAATTCAAAATCAGAAATGGAGAAATAACTGATCCCATAGAAACAAAAGATTTATAAGAGACTTATGAAAAATATTCCAAATTAGACAACCCAGAAAAAATGGACAAATTCTTAAAAACAGCCTTTTCAAACACTACCAGGAAGAAATAGAAAATCTGAACAGACTGATGAGTAGTAACAAAATTGTAATCCAATCAAATTGTAATCAAAACCTATCAACTGATCAAAGTCCAGGACCAAATGGATTCACTGGTCAATTCTACCAAACATTTACAAAAGAATTAATAGTTTGGGAAGAGTAAGTATTGAGAAAACACACACACACACACACACACACACACACACACACAAGGAAGAACTTCCAAGTATATTCTACAATGCCAGCGTTACTCTCGTTACAAAAACAAAGACCATACCAAAAGAAAACAAAAACAAAACTACAGACCAACCAATATCCCTGACGGACATGCATGCAAAAATTCTCAACAAAATATTATCAAGCCACATTCAACAATACATTAAAAGAATCATTCACCATTATCAAGTGACATTTATTCCAGGGATTCAAAGATGGCTCTGCAAATCAGTGTGATATACCACATTAATGATAGGAGGATAAAATTCCTAGGATGAACCCTAGGACCCTCAACCCACTCTGGCCACAGCTCCAGCGAACGGCATCAGACACACACAGTCTACGCAGGGGATGGCCATACACTTCTTCAAGGATAGGAGAAGTAGCTGTTCTGCCTAATTTATAAAAACAAACACAGAAAGTCAAGCAAAATGAGGAGATAGAGAAATAAACTCCAGAAGAAAGAACAAAGCAAAACCTCAGAAAAAGAACTAAATGAAACAGAGATAAGCAATATGCCTGAGAAAGAGCTTAAAGGAATGATCCTAGAAACTTTTGCTAGACTGAACAGTGGAGGAATTCCATGAGAATTTCAACAAAAATTTTTAAAAAGTATTTAAAAAGAACCAATCAGCACTGAAGAATACAATAACTGAACTGAAAAATACATTAGAGGGAAACAACACGTTAGTGGACGTAGAGAAACAAATCAGTGTTCTAGAAGGCAGGGTAATGGAAAGTCCCCAAGTTAAACAGCAGAAAGAAAAAAGAATTAGAAATCCTACAATCATTTCTATAGAGGTTAAATTTTATCAAAGGCTTTTTCTTCGTTTGTTTATGATAAAAACTCTCAACAAAGTGGGTTCAGAGGGAACATACCTGAACATAATAAAGGCCTTATATGATAAGCTCACAGTTAACAGCATACTCGATGGTGAAAAATTAAGAATGTCTAGTCTTACCACTTTTACTTGATATAGTACTGGAAGCCCTAGCCATAGCAATCAGACCAAAAACAAAACAAAACAAAACAAAAATCCAAATTGGTAAGGAAGTAATAAAACGGTCCTGATTTGCACATGACAAGACATTATACTAGAAAATCCTAAATACTCTACAAAACAGAAACAAAACTACTAAAATACAAGCATTTGGAAAAACTGCAGAATACAAAATACAGAAATCCATTTCCATACACTAATAGCAAAGTAGAAGAGGAATTAAGAAAACGATTTCCATTTATAATTGCACCCAGGCACCCCTACAATTTGCATCCAGGCATCCCTACAATTTATAATGGAGCACACAGCTCTAGAGTTCTAGGGCTACACTGTAATTTCTTTGTTCATTCCACGGTCAGTGGACTAGGATTAGTCTCAGTTTTTGTTTACAGACAACGCTGTCATGAACAAGGTTCTTTAAGGGGGAGGCTTGGAGTGAAATTACAGAGTCACAGACCTATGCTTCTTAAACATTATTGTGTACATGAATTCACCTGCAGAGCGCGTTACGATGCTGATTCCGGTTTGGTGGGTCTGTGATTCCGCAGTTCTAACAAGCTCTCAGGTGGGGTCAATGTTCATGTTATTGAACATGAACAGGTCCGGTCCCTGGACCCTGCCTTGAGTCAAGTATGAATTTGCTGAAGTTTATTAAATGCTAGTTTTACTAGGTACGACAGGAATAAGTTCGTTACTCCACATACTCCCCAATTTACTACACTCAGACCTCTATATTCAAATTAAATCCAACTTAGTGGCGGTGTAACCGTATTTTGATTTTATTTTGCATTTTGGGTTAATGATGCTGAGCACTTTCACCACGCTTATTGGTTACTCAGATTTTCTCTTGTGAAGCACCTATTCCAGTCTTTTCCTCTATTTTTCTGTTGGTTGTTCAGTCTTACTGATTTTTTCAGCATTCTTTGTCCATTTTGGATGCTAGCCTTTTATTGATTTTATGTCCCAAGTATTTTTTCAGCTGGCGACTTGTTCTTTCACCCGCTTTGTGGATTTTTAAAGTAGTATTATCACTTAACATAAAAAAAAATTTCATGTCAAGAATTGAGAAATACTAGATATACTAGAACACTAGAATTGCCTGGCTCCATTTCCTCTTTCTCCCATGATGACCATCCTCCCTGACCTCTGGTAACAGACGCAACGCCACAGAGCTCATTGTGCCCGGAAACCACTTCCAGTCCATGTCTGGCGCTCAGGAACAGGAAGCTTCTGGAATGATGATTGGCTGTGGAGGACCAAGCTAGTGGGATCAGGCTTAGTGGCCCCTAGTTTCACTTCAAGCGAGCAGTCTCTCTCAACGAGCACATTTCATGAAATTTTACAACACGACCTAGTGAGTGGACCAGCAAGTTGCTTTGGGTAAACAGAAATTCCCAATTTCAATATTGTTGAAACCCTGAAGTCAGGTAGATAGCTGCTTTTACACATTTGGGAGTGTTCTTATTTGGGCAGGTTATGCTACACACAATTCCTGATCAAGCTTTTGCAAGGTTTCTGCTATTTTAGCTAGTAACCATCTATGTAAAACAACAACAACACACTTGCATCACACAAGGCGATAAACACAAAACAATTTAACAACCACCATCTGAAATGGTGTTTAAGAGAAACAACAGTTCCTTTTTTTCATAGCCCAACACAGCGTTAACACTCACAGCAATAATGCCAACAGATTTCAAATCCAGGTTCATGTTTTTAGATCAAATCCTTCCCAGTGATAATGCAACTGGTTTTTAGAACACGTGTGCACTAGTGGGGGAGTCACCCCATAACTGTATGGAGAGCACACCAGTGACCATCGGTTAAAGAACCGAATACGTGTGAAGACAGAAATCTGAGGGGCTGCTGGTGCAGATGGGCCTTCCATCAACCCCAGATCACATGACACCCCTTCCCCAAGCAGCCCTACCTTGGGGTTGAGCTTTCTGGTCCACCTGGCCCTGTTTTCCTTCTGCGTGCAATGGGGTCCCCATCTACAGTGGGCAGCAGAGACCACATGGTCTTGGAGAAGAAAGCAAACGTAGCTAACTCAAGCTCGAGTCTAGGGAGCTCTGGGAGAAGCTACTTACAGCGTGAGCCCGTGGGCCCAGGAGCAGCCGGATTACTGGTAGGTCAATGTTTTGTGCCACACCTGTAGCCTGTTTGCTTCCCCGGGATACCAGCCAGGAGGCTCTGCTCCAGGACAGAAGGAACCTTAGAATACTTTAAGGCAGGGGAAGAAAGACCAAGGCAGGCAGTGGATGATGGCAACAGTCATTTTTGACTCTGGCTGCGCAGATCTTTCTACTGGGTTTGCTTGGATCTATACTGGTAGCTGGGGTGCCAGTCCCACAGAGTAGGATTTCATTGCTAGGAGCGAAGCACGGGCATCAGGAATTTTTTTAAAAGTTCTCCAGGTGATTGAAATGTGCAGCTGGTAAAAAGAACCCCTACATTGGTGTCTCTCCTGGGGCCATTGTGTCAGTCAGGAGTCCGCGCTGGGAGAAAATGGGTGGGTAGGAGGGATCTGAATTGTTACTACAGAGTTAAAGAGGAGGTGCTGCTGTAGATGGGTAGATATCAGTGGTTCTTAGAGAGTGGTCTGGAAACTTCCAGCAAATGCAGATTCTATATAAGCAGGATTTCTGGGGTGGGACCCAGGAATCTGCATTTTAAATAAGCTCTTTCTAAGTGATTCTTAGAACATGAAACTTCGAGAAGCAATATTTGGGGGGTAGAAGCTACAGAATTCTATCATTATCTGGAGGCATTAATATCAAGATGAAAAAAATTGTAGGGTTGAATTCACTGCAGTGTTAAATGGCCCCGAGGCCATCTGTGCATACATTTGCCAACAGACATGCTTTAGAACGAACCTTAGTGAAAGAGCGCATGTGACCACCATCAGAGAATCAACACATTTCTCTCCGTCCAAGCCTCGGTTTTGAGTTTGTGTCATAGCAACCAGTAACTAGGTCAGCCAAGACCTATTGGGGCTGTCATAGATGTGGGAGACAGGTGCTAACTGTAGAGTGAGAGAGGAATGGAGTAGAAGAAGAAATGATCCATTCTTCATGGTCAACTCTTAGCCTGGAGGGGGCTGATTCTTGTAATACAAAGTGTCATTGACCGGTCATGGTAGAGAAATCTTTATCTTGCTTCTCTTGGTATTTCAAGTCTCAGTTCCCGAGGTTCTTACAAAGTAGGGCAGAGTTTGCAACAGTTGCACTGCACAACCCAGGAACATTTTGCAATAGTACAGAACTTATATCATTCTTGAATTTGTATATAAACCTATAGGCCTGGATGTAATACATGAAAATGTGATACTAATTATGTTTATTTATGTATTTCTTTATATTCTGGATGTAATACATGAAAATGTGATACTAATTATGTTTCTTTATATTGGGATACTAATTATGTTTCTTTATATATTCAGATGGACACTGAATACTAGAGTGGCTTTATTTTTTTTATAAAAATAACTATTTGTTTTCACAAATTAAGTAAAGATGTTGGCCTTTTTGACTAATGTCTTTATATTTGTTCCTTAATTTTTGAGGCAATTTTGAATATTTATTTTTAAAGATTTATTTATTTGAGAGAGAGATCAGTGCAGGTGTGCCTACATGCATGGAGGCTGAGCGGCAGAGGGAGAGGGAGAGAGTCTTTTTTTTTTTTTTCCTAAAGACTATTTATTTATTTGACAGACAGAAATCACAAGCAGGCAGAGAAGCAGGCAGAGAGAGAGGAAGGGAAGCAGGCTCCTTGCTGAGCAGAGAGCCCGATGCAGGGCTCGATCCCAGGATCCTGAGATAATGACCTGAGCCAAAGGCAGAGGATTTAACCCACTGAGCCACCCCCGGGAGAGAAAGTCTTAGGCGGACTTCTCCCTGAGCATGGAGCCCAATGTGGGGCTCTATCTCATGACCCAGAGATTATGACCTGAGCTGAAACCATGAGTCAGGTGCTTACCCGACTGAGCCACCCAGGTGCCCTGGCAATTCTGAATATTTAGGGAAAACTAATTTTAGGAAACATGAGAATTTTCTAATTTTTCTACTTTTTAACTCTTAATTTATGTTTTTAGATTAAAATATATTCAAAATTTGAATATTTGAAAACAACCCCACATTACTTTTTAATCTTTAAGATCACTGAAATGAGTTCAAGTCAAGGTCATAGTAAAAATCATGACAGGATGTTAGGAGAGAGAAAAAACTGAAAGGGAAAAAGAAAATTTTCAAGCAAGAAGCCTGTAGAAATTTTAAAAACTAGCAGCAATAAAAATTTCAGACTTTATTGGGGCGCCTGGGTGGCTCAGTGGGTTAAAGCCTCTGCCTTCGGCTCAGGTCATGATCCCAGGGTCCTGGGATCGAGCCCCACGTTGGGCTCTCTGCTCTGCAGAGAGCCTGCTTCCCTTCCTCTCTCTCTGCCTGCCTCTCTACCTACTTGTGATCTCTCTCTGTCGAATAAATAAATAAAATCTTTAAAAAAAAATTCAGACTTTATTGAGTATAACCCATATACATTCAGAAATAAGGCACTATAGGTTATTTATTAGTGAAGATTTAATTATTTATGGACGTTAGTAAGAATATGATTCTGCTCAAATCCACAGCTTAAACTGCAAGTCTGACTAAATCCTTACAACTTAATATTATTTGGTAAATGATTCTTCAGCTACTAATTAAAACACTGAGATGGAAAAGAGAATTCCTAATGTCAAATGCATAATTCAGAAGTAACAAATGTAACTCTGGGTTGCACCTTGTGAGATAAAATTATAGACACAAAACCAGCAGATTGATCAAAAAAGACAAAATCCCTGGTGTGTTACTGTGTTTGTTGGCTAATCATACTGGAAAATGATTCTAACCCTTTTAATAGAATGAGATTTTTTTCTAACAAAACACACTGTGCTTCAAATTCATGGTAATGATTTTCCACTGGATAAACATGGTAGAAAATACAGCCTTTCATTTAACATCAGGTCTTTCAAACACAGTGCATTAAGCGTATCTTTTGATTGTGATGTTTCAACATGTGGGATCTTAGTGACCCTGATAGGACTGCTTAGCTGAGAGCCAGCCAATTCCTAGTGCTAGGAAAGGACTGACCTATGAATGTGATTGTCATATGGAAACCAAGCCTGAGCCTGTCCACCTCATCACTTCTCCATCAGGCTCTTACACTCAGAGCCACGATTCACCTGTCCTTACCACCCCACAGCCAAAAAAAAGATCATGTTCAAAATCCATGTGTGTTTATTAATAGATGAATGGTTAAAGAAGATTTGGTACACACACACACACACACACACACACACACACACAAACATAATTGTATTCAGCCATAAAAAAAGAATGAAATCCACTCATCTGTTGAAGGGCATCTTGGCTCTTTCCACAGTTTGGCGATTGTGACCATTGCTGCTATGAACATTGGGGTACAGATGGTCCTTCTTTTCAGTACCTCTGTATCTCTGAAGTAAATACCAGTAGTGCAATGGTGGGTATGGAGGTGGGCACGTATTGTAGGAAACACCAGGTATGGTGCATAAACAAAGAATCTTGGAACACTGAAAAAGACAATAAAATAAACTTAGGATGTGAAAATAAATTAAAATAAAACTATTTGGAAAATTAAAAAAAAGAATGAAATCTTGCCATTTGCAACAAGATGGATGGAACTGGGCAGTATAATGCTAAGCGAAATAAGTCAGAGAAAGACAAATATATGATTTCACTCATGTGGAATTTAAGAAACAAATGAGTAGAGGAAAAAAAGGAGAGAGACACACAAACCAAGCAAACGACTCTTAACTGTCGAGAACAAACTGAGGGTTACCAGCGGGGAGGCGGTTGGGGGGGCGAGGTAAAGTAAGTGATGAATTCACGAGTCCCTTGTCAGGATGAACACTGGGCAATGTCTGGAGGTGTTGAATCACTCTAGTGTACACTGGAAACATAATATGACACTGTATGTTAACTACACTGGAATCAAAATTTTAAAAAACTTTAAAATCCATGGGGCGCCTGGGTGGCTCAGTGGGTTAAGCCGCTGCCTTCGGCTCAGGTCATGATCTCGGGGTCCTGGGATCGAGTCCCGCATCGGGCTCTCTGCTCAGCAGGGAGTCGGCTTCCTCCTCTCTCTCTCTCTGCCTGCCTCTCTGCCTACTTGTGATTTCTCTCTGTCAAATAAATAAATAAAATCTTTAAAAAAAAAAAACTTTAAAATCCATCATGTGAATTTCCACCATGTGTCACAAGGACGGAAGCCTATGGTTTCCCAGGGACTTCAACTATCTCCCACCAACCAACATTTACTCCTCGGGGCTGAAAACCAAACATAGTTGTGTTTTTAAAAGTTGGAATGAAGGGCCCTCACTGCTCAGGTGAGCTGAACCCACCACAGCTCAGATTTTGAAACGCCAAACCTGAGGCCTGACATCACCACTAAGGGGAAGCCAGGTCCAAGGCATTAGGGACACGTTCTGGGCTGCGGAGCCCATCACCAGTATTTGATCTCGCTGACCTTCAGCCTGTTTGCCCTGCCTCTCCTGCTCCTTCCTGTGGAACCCACAATAAAGACACTTGCCTTGGTTTCTCTCATCCCTACCTGCCCTTCTTCATGAGAACTGTGAGTACTAGTTGGCTTTCCAAGGGCAGACATCTCCTGCTCCATTGGCCTCATCATATCTGAATAATCAAACCAATATTTTAAAACACAGAAAGAAGCTGGGGAACACTGGCTTGTACATTCCCAGTCCAAAGAACAGTATTTTATTACTCCCATGCCATGGTGTACACCTGGTCTTCGGAATTCTCTTTGGCCAATGTTGGTATGTATGACTGTCAACTAGATTCTCCACGAAATCAATATGAAACATCACTTGCCCATGGAAAGATGCACATAGGGAACTGTCAGAACTGGGAGAGGAGAAGGTAGTGAGCAATGGATGATACTGAACAGTCAATGCTGGCGTAGAGAACTGGCTCGAAGCTCTTGAACACCACACCAGCTCTACGCCAAGCATTGTGTGTCCCAGGGAAGCAATCTTTGCTTAGCCGACTGCATAATCCCTACAGAGAACAATGGAAAGTAGCAGAAATGATTTGGAAACTGGGTGCTAGAATAAAACAATGAGATGAAGGATTAATATCCAGGAAGAAAAATTTTTTTAATGGAATCTGTAGATAGAAGAAATTATTATAATGGGTTCCAATGAGAAATTCATATTCAGTTCAATTTGATGATGGCAGGAACAAGTGTCCATTCAACTAACAGTCATTAGATATAGTATTGAGCTACCCGAAGAAACCAGGAAAATTGTGAATATTTCATTCCTTTTAAATCTATTATCAAAAGCCCTGTTATTGACTTCAGGGTTGTGGAAATTAAACATCTTTCTATATGCTTATTGACTTTTTTTTTTTTTTGAAGTACCTGTCTTTTTTCTATGTCTGTATTAATGTCTATGTTTTCTCAATGGTTTGTAGTTCTTTATATATTTTAGGTAGGAATCTACTGACTGGTATTTCTATGTCCATTCTGTGCCTTGCATTTTTACTCTTAATGTCTTCAATAAGAAACAAATAAGGATTTCTTCATTTTAATGCACTCCATTTTATCAATAATATGCTCCCTGATTAGTGGTTTTCCTGTCTTGTTTAAATTATCTTTGCCTTCCCCCAAAACTTATTCTATTATTTCTTCTAGAAGACTTACTGTCTTTTAAAATTTGGACCTACAGGGCGCCTGGGTGGCTCAGTGGGTTAAGCCGCTGCCTTCGGCTCAGGTCATGATCTCAGGGTCCTGGGATCGAGTCCCGCATCGGGCTCTCTGCTCAGCAGGGAGCCTTCTTCCCTCTCTCTCTCTCTGCCTGCCTCTCCATCTACTTGTGATTTCTCTCTGTCAAATAAATAAATAAAATCTTTTAAAAAAAATTAAATCTAAAAAAAATAAATAAATAAAATAAAATAAAATTTGGACCTACAATCCAATTGGAATTAGGTTTTGTGTATGATGGGAGACAGAGGTCAAGATTAATCTTTCCCCACAGAGCTGTCCATTGGACTAAACACTGTTTATGGAACACTGCTTACTGCCTCTCCCTCCACCCCCTGGCTCTCTAGTGCCACCTTCATCACAAACATATTAAGCTGTTTAAGCTGTTTTATTTCAAGGGAGTTTTCTGTACTGATGTATTTACGTATGGCTTGAAATTTCTTTAATTTAGATTCACTGTCCACTTGGGTCCCTAAGTGAGGTCAACTTTCTGGGGATGTAATTAATTATTGCCAATAAACAGCCCAGGAGTGATATGTCAATTAGACTTCAAGCAAAATACAAATTCCAGTTTCTGGGTGGACCCAGATCTTTCTCCATCTGACTCCATGCCTCCTCACGTCTACAGACTATAGGCATGAAGAAGTCAAGACGGTTAGATACTTAGTTATCTGTCCTCATATTCACAAACTGCCTGAAGACCCATATTGTTTATATTTGTAATCACATTTTCATGGCTGCTTTCTTTTTTAAAGATTTGTTTTTATTATGTTATGTTAGTCACCATACAGTACATCATTAGTTTTTGATGTAGTGTTCCATGATTCATTGTTTGTGTATGACACCCAGGGCTCCATGCAATCTGTGCTCTCCTTCATACCCATCACTGGGCTAGAGAGAGAGAGAGCATGAGTTGGGGGAAGCGGGAGGGTGATAGAACCTCAAGCAGACTCTGTGCTGAGCTGGGAGCCTGATGCGCGGCTCGATCTCATGACGCATGAGATCATGACCACGAGATCATGACCTGAGCTGAAACCAAGAGTCGGAAGCTTAATCAACTGAGCCCTCACGTGTCCCTTAGTGGCTTCTCCTTTGACTATTCAAAGGAATGGCCCCTCTCCCAGATGGGCTGGGCTAAAGTTGGGGGCACAGAAGCTAGAGACTCAAAAAAGGCTTTTTCTTTAGTGATTCCCCATTGAGGAAGTGGGGAGGCCACCCAGGCCTGTCTCTACCCAGAAATTCTGAGAAAGAACTAAGCAGCCCAGGAGGTATGGAAAGAGAAATTCCAGGAGATGGAAGTTTCTAGCAAATGTTTAACCTGGCTCTGGGTCTCAAAAGCCTCTGTGTTCTTGGGCTTATCACCTCTCCAAATCCACCCAAACACAAAAACAGCCCATTTTAAAACACATACCAGAAATAAATAAAATAAATATAATGTCACAAAGAGTCGAATGTCAACACTTGACAGGGAAGTGATGTCAAACTGAGCAACTCTCACCTGACTAGTACACGTGATTTCTGGAAGCCCAGGTGTCATCAGCCAAACCTGCTGCGATCCAAAAGTCATGTTCCAGAAGCCAGAGATGTAGCTGAAATCTTCGGTAGAAACAAAAGCAGAGATGAGTAGGCTTTTCTGTAAATATCCTTGCCGTTCTGTGCACACATCTGGATCTGTGCACAAATTTCACACGCTAGGAAGAGGGACCCAGTGTTGTTTGTGAACAGCAGAGCAGAGACACGGAGCTTGGAAACACAGTCTAAGGAAAAACTCACAGCTTGGGCTACATGATAGGGCGACATTAACAGGTCAGCCCCTGTAGGGAGTCTGAAATTAGGCTCGCTCTTCTTCCGCAAATCTTTGCAACGGGTCTCAAGTTCATAGGCTGTAGCAGAGAGGACACACCTATGTTGAGATCGGACAGAGGGCTCAGAGCAGGGAAATTGAGACCTGAAGCCAATCCTTTCTTCCACATCCCCACCCCACTCTCCGATATGAATGCATCTCTGCAAACAGATCTGCCAGGACTGTGAACAGGAAAAGGTTTCTCCAAAGCTAAGTAGCTTGATAAGTCACTATGGAAATAGCTCCGTGGTTCTTGGCTTTAATGGCACGCCGGCAAGTATCACAGTAGCGAAGCCTCGCCCCTTCCTTCTGTGATTTGGATCCAGTGGGTATGGGATGAAGCCCTGGCGTCAGAAACTATAAGAAGTTACTCAAGTGATTCTTACTGTGCAGTCAGGATCGAGAGCCCCCAAATTACCTTAAACACCTTCGGACTGCAGCCATCACACTATATAGCAGAAAACCCAAGAATGTGGGCCCAAAAGGCTGGGACGACTTTTCAGTCAAGGATCAGGTTCAGGATGAGTTGATTAAAGGAAAATTTACAGATTTTGGAACAAGGAATCAAATTGTTCCTGGATGTTAACTTACTATTATTATTATTTCAATTTTTTATTTTAAGGAGGTTCCACGCCCAACATGGGGCTGGAACTCACAGCCCTGAAATCGAGTCACAGTATTCTACCAGGTGCTCCCCTGGATGTTATCTTATTTTTAAAGCTCATACAGAACATTATCTGAGAAACTGATTAAAGTTTTTTAAACTAGGTTTTTTAAAAGAGCATTTTGCTAATAATAAATAGTGGAGGAATATCTAATCTCAGACCCCCGTTAGACTCAGGTTTCAGTATCATGGGATACACTTTTTTAAAAAAAGATTTTATTTATTTGACAGACAGAGATCACAAGTAGGCAGAGCACCAGGCAGAGAGAAAGGGAGAAGCAGGCTCCCCACTTAGCGGAGAGCCTCATGCGGGGCTCGATCCTTGGGCCCTGGGATCATGACCTGAGCTGAAGGCAGAGGCTTTAACCCACTGAGCCACCCAGGCGCCCCGCATGGGATATACTTTATGAGAAGGAACTCCAGCTCCGAAAGCAGAATGAAGTGGGTGCAAATTCTGTCCTTCCAGTTATCAGCTGTGGCACCCTGCGTAGGTTACACAACCTCTCTGAGCCCCTGTAATGGGGGTAATAATACCTGTTTCCCAGGAAGCTGGTGGGGATGAAATGGGACAGCATATCCAAAGCATCTTTGGTAAGGCTCTTTGACACTGGAACCACGTGGATTAACTCAGGGTTATGGTAAAGATATTCAGGGAAGGTAAGAACAAGGCAATAGTCACAAAACCCACTTGGACTTGTTCGGAGCTGCTGCTGAAATATTTTGGGAATGAGAGGCACCCCTGCCTGGTCAGTAGCAGGCATTCTTTGTCCCAATGGTCTCCCACCAATGGGGTTCAAACACTTCCCATCCGATTCCTTTGACTGTGGATTCAGTGGCTCTGTCTTGCTCTATGTGAAGCCTGATTAGTTGGGCCTGCCATCTCCGGAAGGGTTAGGCCTATTCGGTAGAACTTCTACCTCAGGCCACTTCATAGGCACTGACTAGTCATAGATGGGCCCAGGGAGGGTGGTGAGGTCACTTGGCACTGAGCCTGTGTAAAGAAGCCCTCTGGAGAAATTTATAGGTTTATGGGGCCTGATAGCTGAACCAGTCAGAGCTCATTAAATAGCAGTAGAAACACCAAAACCCCTCAACCTTTCCCAGTTGTTTGTGTGGCTATGACTTAAGGTCCTCACTAGAGGGCAGGCAACTTTAAATGATGGATTTTTTTTTTTTATGGTGAATAAACTGGATAAATGATAATCATTATTGGAATAATAATCATAGGTAACATTTATTACATACATTCTAAAAGTTGGGAACTCCGCTAAATGCCATATATTTAATTAATTTAATTTAATTTATTAAATATATTTAATTTAATTTACTATATATTTAATTTAATTTAAATTGCCATATATTTAATTTAAATTTATATTTATGTATATAAATATTTAATTTATATTTAATTTAATTTAAATTAACATATATTTAATTTAATTTAAATTACTTCTTGTATTCTCTTCACCTCGTTCTTACCATAAATGATAACAGTTCTTTCCCCACAACTGCATTGGACGTTTCATGAGGATAATGTCTATTTGCTATTCTGCACTGATCGATTACTGAGTCTGGAACATCACAGTAGCTGAGTAAGTACTTGTTGAATGAAATACATATTGAATGAATTGAATCTTAAGTTCAAAGCCAAAACATGGAGGCTGTTATTATTCTAGTACATTGTGTTTATCATTAGTAAAATTCCTTTCAAATTTTGAAATATCTCTTTTTAGGTATTTGAAATTAAGTATTAAGTAGTTGTCCCAGAGGATTCCTTCGATAACTTTTATATGCTTTATTTTGGAGGGTGTTGGGAAATATTTTTTTAACAGAGAGTGATAGACATTGTCAAAACTAAAATCAATAAGATCCTCCTTGAGAAGAACTTGCACTATTAACTTATAATCGTAATTTAAGGTATGGAATTACCTGAACCAATCTGTCAGTTTGTCTCCAACAAGTTCTTATAGCACTGACCTCACACCACCACTGTTCTAAGGACTTCATACCCTCATAAAGGTACTATTATTAACCCCATTTTACAGATGGTAAATAGTTACGCATAACTATTATTGGCCCATTTTACAGATGGGGAAACTGGGACGATTAAGAAAACAGATTTCACAACCAGTAAGTGGCACAGCCAGGATGAAAACCCAGGTGTTCTGGTGGGAGAATCCGGAACCTGGTCACCACAGTGCCTACTCACCTCACTTAATAAGATTGCACAGTCATCATATAAAGTTCTAATTGCACAGGTAATGATTCTGGTAGGCCACCGCAAAACAAATTTGGGAAAACTTTTGCACATTTTTATCCTGGACTTTTCATTCATTCGACATAATAGTGCTAGAAAAAGAAGGTCAGACAGTTCCTGGTTTAGACAGGGAGTTATTTTGTCACAGCCTGATGAGGAATTATAAATGGTGATCCCCTTTCCAAAACACCAAACACACCAACTTGCAAAGGCCGGCCTGCTCTAGGGCAGAGTTCTTGGCGTATCAACTGAAAAACCAAAGCAGACAATGCAAACATTTTTTAAATATCCTCAGAATGCAATATAACTTACAGCCAAGTGAGTTTTGCAATGAAAACAACAGGCAACAACCGTATGACTCAGCAATTCTGCTCCTGGGAAGAGTCACCAAAAGAACTGCAGACAAGTACTCAAAGAAAAACCTATACGTGAATATTCAGAGCACGAGCCAACTTTTCTGAGAGCCAACTGTATCATTTTCACCAAAGACAACATTTGCACGTCTCCGCCAAGCTGCTGAGCCCCTCCTGAGGATCCAAAACCACAGGCATCCCTAACACAACAACTGAAACACACCCCTTCTCCTCTCCCACACCCTAGTCTGCTCCTTTCCTGGGCCCAGCTCTGTGACCAGAACTACCATTCATCTACCTGATATGGGTTAAATTGTGTCCCCCCGCCCCCAAATTCATACTTTGAAGTTCTAGCCCCAGGACATTTGAATGTGACCGTATTTTGGAAATAGGGTCATTGCAGATATAATTAGTTAAGATGAGGTCATTAGAGTGGGCCCTAATCCAACATCACTGTTGTCCTCATGAAAGGGGAAATCTGGACATGGAGACAGGCACACAGGGAGACCGTGGACTCCTAGCCTCCAAAATTCTAAGACAATACATTTCTGTCCTTTATGTTCCCAGTCTATGGCACTCCATTAGAGCAAGCCCTCGAAAACACACTGCCCAGTGGAGACTTCCTGTCCATCTCTCACTCCCACTCCTGGTAACTAGACCCCATGCATTTCGGCTCCAGAACGGCTCTAGAATTCAGCTGCTACCCTTTCCACAGCCTCCGTAGGTGTGTTGGGAAATTTGGTTCTCTGCAAGCCTCATGTTAGGACAAGATAGAAAGGGACTTCGCTGACCGAAAAACACAAGGATGGATCCAAGCTGGCGCAGGGGAGAGAGAGTCTAGGATTCCAAGGGGATATAGAATTGGTGGGGCTGGACAGCAGGGGTGAGGGCGCGCCTCGCTGCGGGTAAGAGAAACACCAGCTCCCTGCTTGGCTGGAGAAAGCTGAGTCGGAGCAGGCTGGTGCAAATGTCAGAGAACTGCGGCCGGCCAGAGGACAGGGCTCCCCTGCCTCTGTCCCCAGGGCAAGGTTTGGGGCCGGGCTTCCTCCTGGGATGTGTGTGCTGCGTGAGTGGAGATGGGGGGGCACCTTTGCTGCTGGGGTTCCCAGGGGCATGGCTGAAGCGCACTATGAGGCACAGCTTTGTGAGGCTGCAGAGGGTGCTCCTTTTCCATCGAAACCAAACGAACAGGTTTGCCCATGAGATTCCAGGTCTCAGTCCAAGAGGTGTGAGCTGAGCAGGCGCCTGGCCCAGCCCAGCATCAGCTCCCCGCTCAGGGGGGACGCGGGACACTGCGCAGGAACTCTGGGGACTAGACTCTGAACACTGGGATCCAGCAGTGAAGGACCTGGAGCACGGGGCCTCCCTGG
The DNA here is from genome assembly GCF_009829155.1 of Mustela erminea. Classification (NCBI taxonomy): domain Eukaryota; kingdom Metazoa; phylum Chordata; class Mammalia; order Carnivora; family Mustelidae; genus Mustela; species Mustela erminea. The sequence goes on from NC_045625.1 coordinate 22,481,057, forward strand.
GCACCCAGAAGGGCTCAGAGCAGCTGTGCGTGCCTTGCTCTTTCTCCCCTCCTCCTCCCTCACCCCACGCCCCTCTATCTCGCTCCAGGTCCCTCCTCCCCGCTGCCCTGCCGGCACCTGCCCCCATCTTTCCCTCCTCTCTCATCCCGTTAGCCCCCTTGGCCCTACCAGCTTCCTCCTCTGTTCCTTCCTTTCCTCGTGGGGACCCCTTTTTTCCCCTCTCCCCTCTTCCCTCTGAGTCCTTCTTTTCCTCCCCGCTTCCCCTCTCCTGCTCCCCCCCCCCATGGCTGCCCACCTCCTCCTCCCCTCCCCTCCATCTCCCTTCCTCTCCCTTACCTTTTCCTCCCCCTCCTCTTCCCCTCCCCCCCACCTTTCCACCTGCCCTCCTCACTCCCCCCCCCCGCCCCCCACCGCTCCTTCTCCCCCCCGCCCCCCACCGATCCTTCTCCCCCCCGCCCCCCACCGCTCCTTCTCCCCCCCCCCGCCCCCCACCGCTCCTTCTCCCCCCCCCCCCGCCCCCCACCGCTCCTTCTCTCCCCTCCCTCGCCCCGCCCATCACTGTTTGTTTTTCTCCCGGATCCAGATGAAGGGGTGGCCCTGTTTCTGCCCTGCCCTGCCGCATTTCTGGCAGCTGGAGTCTTGCTTCATGGCTGAGGGCTCGGGCCCTCAGGCCCCGGGGAAAGAGCCCCCACTCAGCATCCAGGTCCTGCGAGCCCAGTACGAAGGCTTGCGAAGGCAGCAGAGGGCGCGGGCCTACCTGGTGGTGCTCCCGACAGGTAGGGCTGGGCAGGTGCTGGGACAAAAGCCAAAAGCGGAGGGAGGAGGGCCTGGCTATGGGCACAGTGGGTGGTGGGCTGCGGCCAGGGCCGGTGGGGGCTCTGTGGGTCCTGCTGGTGGGAAAGAGCAGGCAAGCCAGCAGAGCCCAGCAGGAGGCCAGTTCTGGGCAGCTCTGCTTGGCTCAGTTCCCCTGCAGGGGCCTCAGCCAGGCATTAGCCAGCCTCCTGCTGTACCTGGCCTCAGCAATTAGGTTCTCACCTTGCCAGACTGTTCTGCCTGGTGGAGGTGGCTCAGCCCCCTGCTGGGCCAGGTGGGGGGGGGGGGTGGGGGTGATGGGAGCACTTCCTGGCTGCAAAGCAGAGAAACTGGCCCTGGAGAGAGCAGACATGGTGCTCTCTCCAGGACACATGGCACTCAGGGACCCAGACTCCTGGAGCTTACTTATCATGGTCTCAAACAACTTCTAAGGAGGCATGAGATAAAGAAGCCTCAAGGAGAGAATGCCTCTTCCCTCTGGGAACTCAGGTTTTGTTCCTGGATAAGTTAGGAGCATAAGGCTCCACCCCAGCCCTTCTCTCTAACAGAGGAATGAATGGGTGGAGGGAGGTGGGAAGGGCAATGCTGTGCCTGACTCGGGACTCCCTGAGCGGCCCACCCAATGCTAGGCCAGCTGGGAAGGAATCAGGGGCCAGAGGGACATCTCCATCTGGAAGGAAGTGTGCTGCCTTGTGGAGATAACAGTGGTCCCACGGAGCGGAGGGTATCCAGCTTCCATTCCTGGGGCTGTTCTGTGTGAACTGAACTGGCACAGTCAGACACTCCCCATCTCTGCAGGGTGGACACCAAAAGGTTCCTAAAGGTCTAGTCCATCCCCGAATGTGTTTATTCATTCAGTCATTCAGCAAACAAGAAATTAAACCACTCATCAAAGCAAGAGAGTACCAGGCTCAGCAGACTCAGAATTCGGACGCACATTGCAAAGACAGGCCAACTCGACATGCCCCTGCTCCAACCCAACCCTCTGGGTCTTTCTCCCACGCTCTGTAACTCAGTGCCTCCCCCCCACCCCGCCCAGCTATCCTCACCGATCAGTTTGGCCAGGTTAATGCCAGAAGGCTGGTCGGACCAGACTCTGCTTTGTCAGGGAAGACTTCTGACTCCCAGGTGAAGTCAGCCACTCAGCAGGATCTGTTTGGGGTCGGGGTCCAGGTGTACCCTCCACTTGGTCTTTTTCCTTGTCCTCTGTGGACCCTGAACTGGGACTGACAAGGAAGGAGGCTCCTTTCTGCAACCAAGTCCTGCCCATCTGCACAGACATAATGGAGAGGATACTAGTTCCAAGGTTCTCCTATCAAATCCCCTCTTCCCAAATAAGTACATAGCATTCTGGACTTTTAGTCAGGGTGTCTATGTCGAGAAAAATCAGGTAGTCCTGAAGTGGGAACACATTTTCAGTCCCTCCGCGGTTTGGTTTGCAGAGATGGCCCCACCAGTCCTGTTTCCTGCAGACTCCCAGACCCGGAGCTCTAGGGGCTTCCTTCTGCCTTCATACCTCAGCACCGACTCTCCCCTCCTGCGCGCACCTGTCCCGTCCAGGGCCTCCCGCAGGGACAAGTGCCACGAGGCTCAAGGGAGCCCCACTCACGATCCAGAGGCAATAGACCAACTCTCTTTGGAACCCCTTTCAGTCACTGCCACCAAGGGTTGATGATAAACTGTCGTGTGCCACAAGGTGGTAAAAACAGGTGCCCGAGAAAAAGAGACACCGGTCTGGACCATCATCCCTGCAGCCAGTTCAGAGAAGCCAGAGCTGCTGTAACTGTGTTCCCAGATCAGTGTCCGAGGGGTGGGAGAAGGCGAGGCTCTAGTCCTCCAAAAGGAGCTGCTTTGAAATACCGCTCCTCCCTCCTGCACCTTGGGCCGTAAACCCATATGGGAATCCCAGAACAGAAAACCCTGTAGGTGAAGAGTAATCTTTTCCACTGGCCAGTGCCTGTGACTCTGTTCCATTCTTCCAATCTGAACACTCGTTCCCTAGCTCTGCCCTGGGGTCACCCCCTCGCTGCAGTTAGGAACTGGAGTCGATTATTAAACTCTGTTCTGCTTCAGATTTTTGTCATAGCATCGGTTCCCCCCTGCAATTTTCTTGTAACACATTCCTTTGCTTAGCGTTTTCCTAGCCCACTAAAACCTATCCGTGAAGATGTGGATTTTGTCTCATTTGCTGCCGTATTCCCTGAACCTAGAATGAATGATGCTTGGCATGGAATAGGTGCTCAATAAATACTTGTTGAATGAATGAGTCCATGTGCATGAGTGTGTGTATGTGTTAGAGAGGGTTTGTGTGGGTGTGAGTGTGTGGGCAGGGGAGGGAGGGGACAGGTGGGAGCAGGTACAAGTGAGATCGCGTGTGACTCACGTCTATGTGTAAATACATATTTGGGATAATATTCCCATGGCTCGAGACCTCTGAGACCGCCAGAATGAGCGCTGCCATGTACCTACCAGTGGTGACCCTGCTTGTGCCTTGCTTTGCCAGGAGGACACACGCCTGCTCCTGCTGAGTCCGTGGTCAGTCCTGTTTGGATTAACAAGGAGAGAAGACAGTCAGTGTCCCTAGAAGAGGCAGATCTGGAGGCTGAGGGGATGCTGGAGGAGGCCAACGGAGGCTGTCTTCAGGGCCCTGAATCTCCATGGCACGCACACCTGGAGATGTACCGCTGCGTTCAAACCTTCCACCAGGAAATCAGTCTTCCAGTAAAACACAAGAACAAGCTCGTGGGGTCCAAACAAAGGCTCCCTCAGGAAGGAGACCCAGGTCTGTTTGAAAACAATCCAATGACCCAGCAAGGGTCCACCAACCTACCAACAGCCCAGTGTGAATGTCCAGTGAGCAATGCCCAGACAAAGGCAGAGGGATTTGGCTTGAATGTGGACATTTGGCACCCTCTTTCCAAGAAGAACCCACACAGGTCTGGAAAGCCAGCTCACTATCCATTTCCCCAGAGGAAAACGCCCAGGATCTCTCAAACCGCCAGGAACCTGGGCTTGTATGGCCCAGCCTAAAGCTTCCTACTCAGCCAAATGTCTCAACATTGAAACCATGGATGGCCTCATCCAAGAACCCAGGAGGCAGAGCCATGAGTCGGGCCTCTAGCTAGGAACAAGAACCAGACTAACTCAGTGGTAGGGATTTTGAACTTCATGGTGGCATGGTCTTGTCCTTCAGAAAAGAAGAGATTGCCTAGGCCAGATCTCACACAGTCTAGGATGAAAGAGTGTATCTGATCAGGGTGGCCCCACTGTGCTTGTATATGAAGACATGACTGGAGCCCTAGATGCCGATTCCTTGGGGAGGCCCCGTAGGCATCTTCTCTGTCCCTAGAAATGGGAATTTTGGAACGTGATACTGGCACCCTAGCCACAGGAATGCCTTAGCAGGGGCACTAGAGTCAACGAGTGTGAGCAGCCTTGTTTTCAATATGTTCTGATGATTTCTCACATGATCTGGAGATGAGCTCTGAGAATTGCCTTTTTCTGCTTACTGTGTCTGGAGGCCAGCTCACTGAGAAGTCACTACATCCCTTGGTAGTGACCATACCATTTCAGCGGAGGCTCCCAAAGTATGGTCACTGTGGGTTGAAAGAAAAACTCTACTGTTTTGTGTGTTTAAGACATGTTCAGGAAGGTTGGCCATCTCTCCCCTCTCACTGAGACTGCACGTTCCAGTGTCATCACAGGTATATTTCCTTCCTTCCTTCCCTCTGCTCTTGCCTTCCTCCCTACCTGCCTGCCTGCCTTCTATCCATCCGTCCATCTCACTTATCTGTTATCTCACCTTCCCTCCCTTTCTCTCGCTCGCTGTCTGTCTGTCTCACTTTCTCTCTCCTAATTAAGTTATTAAACACTGCCAGGCCAGTCACTGAAGATACATGGTAAGAGGAGCCTGAGCAGGAGACAAGGAAATGCTCCTGCTTGGAAAATACAGATGCCCCACAAACTCCTTCCTTTTCAGCTGAATTTGAAGCCCTCAGATCCTTCCTGGGGTATATTAACTTAAAACAAAGGGAAGCAGGTGTTACTGCTTGGGTTATGGGAAGAAAGTAGGTCTCTCCTGGTTAATGTTTAACTTTAGTAATGATACTTAAACACACCAAAGGTGCCTTTCCCTCATATCAGATAATCTCTCTGTAAAGTTTCACTTGTATGTTCCTCTTTTTGCCTCAACAGTGATCCAGTCTTGTCTATCTACACTCAGAGCTGTTAACTAGGTGTGTCATTACTTGGCAAAAATCCATGTGTGCCTGCTTCTTGGATCACCCAGAAATCCACTCCAATTTGGGGATTGGATTTCTGGGAATAATCAATAGAGCCATTGTTAATTTTTTTTTTTTAGTCTAATGAAAACCAGGACATTTTCTGAAAAACCTTTGTCCTTTGCTTTGTTTTGAAGAGGACCTCCACATGCAACCTCTCTTTCTACAATGCGTTATTCAGGATAGACTGTGTTTTGCTGCAGAAACAAATGCTCCAATCTCACAACATGAGATTGTTGTGACTCACAAAAAGTCCACGTGTATTTGGGCAAACTTCCCAAATCCCTACAATATCAACAATGGTTTTCCTAATCGCTGTAGCAGGAGAAGACAGTGCCCTCAGTAATGGTCACGTCCCTGCTTTCAGATCACTTCTACTTACATTTCATTGCCCAAAGCAAGTCTCACGGTCCTATCTTCACTTCAGAGATATGAAATCGTCCCATGTGCCTGGAAGGAGGGAAAATTTGGAAGGCACGGGTGAGCAGTACTAATGGCTAGCACGGCAGATGGGGGTCAGACAGATTTCATTCTGAATACAAGGAGTAGCCATGAACAGAGTTACATATGAGACTACAATGATTTAATTTGTAGTTTAACCAGATTACTCTGATCATTCAGAGAGAATGAGTTGAGGGTCACATTAAGAGGCAACACCAGGGGAAAAATGGCCAAGGCAAGTTCAGTGGGAAAGATGCTGTTATTTCAAGCACGAGTAGGAGCCGAAGAGATGGGGGAAAAGTGGGTACATTGCATATGTATTTTGGAGCTAAAGTCATTAGGATTTACTGAAGGAAGAGTAGAGGTTCCGTTTGAGGGATCCTGAGTTTGAGATGTTCGTGAGACACACAGATGCAGATATCAAATGGGCCAGTGGACACCTGAGACCAAAGTTCTGGGCTGGATATGAGTGTAAGTGGCGTGAGCATGTGGAGGTCCTGAAAAGGACGAGGCAAGGCCAGTAGACCTCTACCCAGTGTGGAGAGAAGACAGGGTCCAGAATGAATCCTGAAAATGCATAATTCACTTAATTGAAAAGTCTCTAAGGATTTTTCCAATCGGACACTGAAGAGCAGGACCCTGACTAAGGAGAAAAGGAGAGCCTGGGTGCTGGGAAGTTACAGACCTTGAGAGGCAAGACATGGCAGGGGTCACTCCCCTAACTGTAAGCCTTCCACAAAGCCCTTTTCTAGATCCACATTCCTCTGTCTGAAGTTGCTTTTTCTTGAGCCAGGGTTTAAAAGGCCAGAGGCCAGGGCACCTGCGTGGCTCAGTCATTTAAGTGGCTGCCTCTTGATTTCGGCTCAGGTCGTGGTCTCAGGGTCGTGAGATGGAGCCCTGTGTCAGACTCCACACTCAGAGGGGAGTCTGCTCAAGATTCTCTCTCCCTCTCCCTCTCCCTTTGCCCCTCCTCTGTACCCTCTCAAAAAAATGAATGAATGAATGAATGAATGAAAGGCCAGAGTCCAAGAGGCAATCCCTGAGTGGTAGAACTTTTCAGCCAAGAACACAGGTCAGTGTCACCAAGTTCAGGTCAGAGCCAACTGCCTGTCTGCCGTCGCGGCTGACCGGACAGGGAGGCACCTTTGCCCCAGAGGCCTGGCCTTCCCTGGACTGAGTTGTTCTCATACTCAGGACCGGGCAGGGGCAGTGGTGGTGGCGGGGGGGGGGAGGGGGTTGGAGGGTGGTTGAGGATCAAGTGTTCCCCTCAGAGAGTTTAAAGGGAGAGAGGGCAAGAGCCGTGCTGGTTTGGAGTCCTTCCTCTTCCCACAAGGCTGCTTCTGCCACAAGCACGCCCCCGTTGCTCAATCACACTCGCACTTCTACCAACCCATGGGCTGGCACATGTGCTCGGGCAAAGGGCTCAGCTTAGTCTGGGCTGTCATACCACCCACAGCTCTGATTTCCTCTCTCCTGCGCTGGGCGGGACTGGAGCTAACCTCTTCCCACACTCTCCACGGTGCTAACAGAGGAAGGTTATTGGCCACTAGAGACCAACCCACATCGGGGCTCCCAGCCTTCCGACCACAGCGAGGACACCCCGACGTGCTGCTGCTGATCGGCTTCAGTCTTCCGGGCTCCAGTCTCAGCATTGCCTTTGGGAGACATGACCTTGGCTGAGTTAGAACATGAGGTGATGATAGCTCCTGGGGGCAGGAGCAAGGACAGGAGGGTCCTTGGCATTAGCTGGCAATTCCATGTGTCCCCACTAGGGGGCAGTCTCCCCTCATGCCACCTCAGCCTGATTCCCTAACTTTTCATCCCAGTGCTTCTCAGGCTCCTGGAGATGACAGACTCCCTCTTGTAGCTCCAGCCCACCCACCCCCTACCCATCAGAGTTCCACCTCTCTTTCCTGGGTGCCCCGGTCTCATCTCCTCTCTGCTGGCCCGGCCAGGGCCTGGGCACGCAGGCGGAAACTGTCTCTGGACCCATGACCCACCACCACCTTCGCAAGAGAAGCAGACCCAATCCAACGATGATGTCTCTGGGTTACAAAATTGAAATCCAAGGACAACCAGTCGCACACAACCGACCAGGCACTGGGTTGTCATCAATCAATAATTTCCTCACATTGCTTCCCTGCCTACTGTATGAAAGTCTGTCCCTGAGCTCCTGTTGGTGGGGCACCCCTAAGCACTTTTAGTCTGCAGCTAGCAGATCTGAATAGATTTTTGCTCGAATAAACTCTTTAAATGTTTACTATGTCTCAGTTTCTCTTTCAACACTACTATGCTACACTGCTTCCTTCTGATTCCCTCCCTTCATTTACTTCTACACCATCATAGCTAGGAAATCCTCTTGAAATATTCTGACTTGAAAACTGTGGTGAAATTGGTGCCTCTATCTGGAGGCCAGAGAGAACCCTAAGACTTTTTCAAAATACTCTGCTTCTTTTTTCTTTCTTTCTTTCTTTTTTTTTTTTTTAAAGATTGTATTTATTTATTTGACAGACAGAGATCACAAGTAGGCAGAGAGGCAGGCAGAGAGAGAGATGGGGAAGCAGGCTCCCCGCTGAGCAGAGAGCCCAATGCGGGACTCGATCCCAGGACCCTGAGATCATGACCTGAGCTGAGGGCAGAGGCTTTAACCCACTGAGCCACCCAGGTGCCCCGAAATACTCTGCTTCTTAACACCTAACCCCGTTCCAGCCATCCAGGCATTGGTTATCCCTACTTTGCACGAACATTCCTTTAGGTCTCCTCCTTATTGTTGAGAAAGACCCAACTGACTCCACATCCACATTTTCCATCTGCGCATAAATTCCTGAAGTTGATTTTTTTTTCTGACTGCTGTGATGGCGTGTCTTCCACAGCTTATGAGCAAGACGCTTCCTAGAAACCGTATTCAAGGGAATGAACATTTCATTTCTATTTTATTCCTTGGCTCTGGGTTTGGGGCAGTTGCATTGAGATTTCCCATTCACTTCTGTCTGGGAAGACAATACACTCACTATGTATTTTTAATCCTTTTATCTCCCCTTTGTCTGTTCCTTGATGAATCTACCACCTGGCTGTTTTAATCCACCCCCTGAATTCCTCAAGTCCAGGATCATAACCAAGGCCAGGCAGCATGCCAGCCTCTCAGCCTTGGCCAAGAAATGGAGGAAGGAAGAGAAAAGTTGCTGGCGGCACCTTCTGCGGACCCACACTTCAAGTGTTTTGAAGCCCGAGCTTTCCCTCAGAATCCATGTGAGATGTGATGAGCATATGTTTTCCCAATGCAGGAGCCCCTCTCCTTCACAAGAAGCGTGGTGCTCTCTTGGTTAGAGGGTTCTGAGAGAGCCCATCCCCGCTCCTGCCCCAGCCGTGGACACCCGCCCCTGCCAGGCTGAGGTTCCACTTGCCAGATCCTCCCCCAATACCAGACCCTTGCTCGCTCCTTTTAAGGTTCTGCCCACTGCGCATGTGGCCACACTTGCAATCTGAGGGCTAGGGGAGACTTTCCCCCAGATCCCAGGTTCCTCTCTGCTGAGCTCTTCTACCCCGTGCCGGCAAAATTGTTGGGAAGCCCCCTGACCACCCAAAATTGTTGGGAAGACCCCTGACCACCCAAGGATCACCACCGGTCCCCAAAGGGTGTGTGCATGCAAAGGAGACTTAAAACAAGTGCTCGCTGTGGCAAACCCTGGTGAGTTGGCCCACATGCGAGCAGGGGGGCCCCCTTTGGCCCCTCCAGCCTACGGCATGTACCTGGGTGGGCCCTGTTCTTGAAGACAGTGCTTCCCATCCCCGACTGCACGAGAGAATCATCGGGGGCTTGAAGACTATCCAATTAAATTACAGTCTCCAGACTAGGGCCAAAGCATTGATATTCTATAGTTTACTTTTTAATCAAAGCATAAAACATGTATAATGTGGGAAGTGCACTAATCTTCCGTGTATATCTTAGCGATATACACCATTTTCATAGCTAGATACACACACACACAGCATAGATCAAGATAAACATGTCCAGCATTCTAGAAAATTCCCTTCAGCCTCTTCCAGGTAACCCCAACCACACTTTCCCATTGTCCTGTTTCCATTTTTTTCCCCCGTCATGAATAAAGTCAATATTGTTTGCTGTACATGTCCTTTGGTGACATTTGCTTTCATTTCTCTCTGTTAAATTCTCACCTCCCTCCTTTTTTTTTTTTTTTTTTAACAGACGCCTGTCTAGACCAGCTGGTGTGGAACACGGGCACTTTTTGAAAGCTCCCCCTGGTGATTCTAATGTGTGGTCAGCGTTCAGACCCACTACCTTAGGACCACATGGATTACAAACCAGAGGCTCAAAGTTTCTCACGGGACAGAGGCTTCTCTGTAGGACCAAGCACAGCGCTCAAATCTTCATGTTCCTTCTCCTTTGAGTCTCAGCCTTGTACTTGACTTCCTAAGGAGGGGCAGCAGGGAGGGGGCTGTTCTGTAGCCCATGCTTATTGTATCACACCAGTTGTGTGGGTGAGAACATTCACCCCTGCATCTGGGGCTGTCTAAAAAAGAAAGTTGAGCAGAAGGACCACTGATCCTCTAACCAATACACAGGCCCGACTGTGTTCTGTGCCAGGGGAGAGTTACGTGGGGACTCTGGACTGCCTCGAGAACCCATCTGTGTGTTCTCCATACACGGAACCAGAAACATATTGGTCGCTGGGGGCTGCACGGTTCTGTAATTTCAGGATTCTTCTTGAGATGAGCTAGAAGCCATCCACAGACGAAAGTGAACTCAATGATCACAATGAAAAAATACTTCCGGGCAAGAGTCTGGGGCAGTTCGGGCAAAATGCTCCCGAGAGCACTTTCTGTGGTATTTCTCTAGGGAGGAGGAGTGTGGGCAAAGAGTTATGTTCAGAGTGTTTTAAAACACTTTAACAATTTCAGAGTGATTAACTTTGGAGCGATTGGGGTCACCGCTGGTGCCCCCGCTGAGCACCAAGCGCCATGGCCCGCAGGCCAGCAGCACCAGCTTCACTGGGCACAGGTCGGAGATGGGATCCAGCCCTACCCGGACCTGCCGACCCGGACACTCTGGGGGTGAGGCCACACAGTGTGTCCGAGCAAGTCCTCCATGTGACTCGGATGCCATCTCATGGGTCATGACACAGACTGTCCCCTGCATGCATCCCATGTGCTAGATTTCTTCTTCTAGATTTAAGCAAAAAAAGATCCCTGGTCCGTGTTCCAAGCACTGGTATAGAGACGCTGGAGAACTGCTTACTGGTTTGGGAGAGACTGGGCCACCATGACAAGCTTGCTTACCCACTTCTGGTCCCCTTTTCCTACTCTGGGCTAAAGAGGGGCAGGGAAGAAAAGTGTCCCTTGGAAGCCACCTAGGAAGGGAGCAGAGCCCCCTCCCCTTTTTTTCTAATTGGCTCCTTGCGGAGTCAAGCCAGCCAGTGAAGCTTGGGAGAGGCCACCGTAGAAGGTTACGTGGCAGGTTACCACATGAGGAGTCTGCAGACGGACAGAGAACACACCGTTTCCAGGTACCGAGCAGTTTCTGCATACCAGGCTCTGTGCTACGACAAGAGCCAGGGACGTAGGAATGTCACACGCTTTGTTCTTCAGGAGAGTAAGTAAAGCTCCAACACATTGCACAGGCACACCTTGTGGGCTATAGTCATACATCTGAATCATAAACCACAAACAGTGGTGCACACAGAAATGGGGTCAGAGAAAGAGGGTGCAGTCTAAGCCAGAAATTCACTTTCTAAGCAACACTCAACTCAGCGAACCTGAGAAATTTTGGCTCTCCCGATTCTTAACACCACACCCTTCTCCAGTGAATTTATACTATGGTAATGATGACCAGAAACCCGAAGAATTAAAATGCCAACACCAAATCTTACCTAACCGCTCCGGTCTGTACTGTTTGTTCTCGTTTTAATATATTATTTAGTTTTATTAAAAACAAAATCCAGGGGTGCCTGGGTGGCTCAGGGGTTCAAGCCTCTGCCTTCAGCTCAGATCATGATCTCAGGGTCCTGGAATTGAGACCCGCATCGGGCTCTCTACATAGCAGGGAGCCTGCTTCCTCCTCTCTCTCTGCCTGCCTCTCTGCCTACTTGTGATCTCTCTCTCTCTCTCTCTGACAAATAAATAAAAACAAACAAAAAACCCCCACAAAATCAAAAACAAACTAACAAATCCATGGTCATGGATGAAATTCACACCTGGGCTTGTAGCATTTCTGATCACTCACAGAAATAGGAAGCACTCCAGCCGCGAAGTCACAAAAACATCTTTTCGGTTGAGAACTTACTACATTCTGTCCAGTGTCATTTAAAAAAGAAAAGATTTCTGCTTTCATTCAAAGGGAAAACTTCTTCCTCTGTAGCTCTGTCCGCAGGGGGAAGGTGGGAAGCTCAGCTAGGGCTGGGCTAGGGCTCACCTACCTGGAGCTTCTCCTTCTCATCCTGAGTTCCTTGGAGAGGTTTCTATCTTCTTCAGGGCGGGGGAGTAGGCGGTGGCTGGGAGGGAGGGAGGTGAGGTAAGACCTTACTCGACTACCACCACCCGGAGATGGGCAGGGAAGGAGCGAGAGCCAACACTTTCCCTTTCTTGGTTTTGGAGACCCACCTTCTCCTCGCTGGGATGTTCCTTTGACAGGGGAGGGAGGATGTACCCCGCTCCAAATGGCTGCTGTTCTGCGCACAGGGTGAAGCTCCAGCTTCTCTCTGCTGTTGCTCAGCCCCTCTCTGGGCAGCCCTACGCGCAGGATCTAAGGAAACCTCGCACCTCTTGAGTGAGCGACCTACCTCTGCTCCACAGCATGGCTGCATCACGCTTCGGGCCCGTGGATTCTAGGGAGGAGCTCTAATGCCCACAGCCAGCTCTCTTTCCTACGTTGTTAGGAAGCTGACCACTTCCCCATTTCCTTGATCTTCAGAGAACACACCCCAAGCTCCTTGAGGGTCCCTAAAATCCCTTTCCGTCAGCTAGTGGAGAGGCAGACCCCCCGGGCCCCCTCTGTGGGGGTGGGGCTCTGAACTCACTCAACTTTCTCTCCAACAACCCTCTGCTAATCCCAGACTCCTGACACGGAAGCGGTTGGAAGTTATGGATGGGATTAAACCAGATTTTCAAGAGTTTCCTCAAACCCACTCCTAGGTATGTGCCCCAAAGAACCGAAACCGGGGACTCACGTAAGTACATGACTATGTCTGTTCACAGCAGCACTCCTCAAAGGAGCCGAAAGCTGGGAAGAGCTCCAGTGGCCACCAGTGGATGGATGGATAGATAGAATGTGGTCTGTCCACATAGTGGAAATACCACTCAGGCTTAAGACAGCAAGAAGCTCTAACACCTGCTATAAACGGGACAAACCTAGAAACCATTACGTTAAGTGAAAGAAGCCAGATCCAAAGGGTCACACACTGTATGATTTTATCTACACAAAATGTCCATAACTGGCCAATTCACAGAGATAGCAATTAGATGTGTGGTTGCGAGGAGCTGGGGGAGGGATACTGAGGAGTGACTGTTCACGGATGATGGGACTTCTGTTGGGGAGGATGGAAACGTTTCGGAACTAATAGAGACGATGAAATGGTTCAACATTGGGAATGGACTAAGCATCCTGACTTGTTCACTTTAAAAATGATTAATTGTATGTTATGCGAATTTCACCTCAGGAAATTATAATCTCTTTAAAGTCATGTACGCTTCCCCAGCAAACCGTCTGGTTCCATCTTGGCCATCTCTGAGCCCATCCCTCTGGTCTCACGCACGCGGCTCTGTTCTGGTGCTTGTCTCTTTTCACACCTGCCTTCCTCCTGGGAGAGCTGCTCTCTGGTGTCCCCTCTCTCTTCCCTGCAGGTGACAGATTCCCTGCAGGATACCCTTTGTGCTGCCTCACACACAGGTTGGGCAGAGCACTTGAATTCTCTTTAGTCATATTCATGGAACCCAGGGAGTTACAACCGAGAGCCCTCATTAGGCCCCCGTGTCATGAGCTTTTCCCTTTCCAGGTCCCCAGGCTGATTGTCAAGGACCAAGTGCCCTGAGCAAGCAGAGGGTTTAGGTGACATTAAGAATAGATGATGAGGATGCATCGAAAAGATAATGTGTGTTAATTACATGTTCATTACTTCAAATGTTCTGTGGCTGCAAGGACTCAAGTTTTGAACGTTTTATGCTCAGGCAGCCTTGTCCCAGGGAGAGTGCAATGTGGGAGAGAGACACACATCAGAGGGGTCTGAAATTCTTAGGGACAGTCTTCTTGGTTTACCCTTTGCTGAGTCTCCCAGGTCCCACCTCACCACTAGTGCACATGCAAAGAGCCTGAGCACTAGGAGCCCCGTCTACTTGCAGTGGACATCTCTTAGAGTGAGCTGGTCCTTAGGCACAACACAGTTACGTGGTCAACCTTAAAGGGTCAAAACACCCCGTGCTCCACAGTCGTATCTCTGTGAGCATTATTCTTTGTGTTAAAAGACAAGGGAGATTCTGATGAGTCCGGAGAACTTTCTAGTTCTCTGTTCCTCTCATCTGTCCTTGTCACTATTTGTCACCCCAAAGGTTGTGCTGTCATAACTCTGGAAAAAGCTACGCTACACGTGGACCATGGACTGGGAGAGGCTACACCACCCTAATCACGTTTTTAATAGCTTATTCCTTTTGGCTGCCTTTGGGTTGTTCCCTTAACAGCTTCTGTGGCGGCAATGGAAATTCTAGAAATAGTTAGTCCTCATCTCTAGAAGTCAGTCTACAGTCTGTCTCAATGCCACCGAGAAGCCAGGGAATGGCCACACCCATGTTTTCAGCAAGTGGCTTGGCTGCATCTCACTATTTCCTAAAGCTGGACCATACCTATGACCGCAGGCCCTGGGGGTGATGGAGGAACAGGATGAGAAAGAAGCCAACTTAAATAAGTCTGCCCTCAGACCTTCACTGCTCCCCTTGGACTGTCATGTGAGAGAGAAATAAACTATGTTCCTTCAGACACTGACTTAATTTTGGGGTCTCTTCATCGACAGTCTAGCTTCACCTCGCCCAGTCCAGAAGCAGACATCTAGAACTAGAGTGTTTCTTCAGAGAGAGAGAGAGAGAGGGAGAGTGTGTGTGTGTGTGTGTGTGTGTGTGTATGTGTGTACACGGAGACAGCAGGAGCCAAGGAAAACATGCTGTAGGCAAGAGAGAGCTGGCAATCACGTCTGTGGCCCACCAGAACATATGCAGGACTCCGTAGGCACTTGTGATAATAAAGACGGCAAACCATGGTGCCTCGTTGGAAAGAACCAGAATTTCAGCATGCGTTGGCTCTTTGTGACAATAGTGGCTTTTAGTGGACCGTCAGTGCAACCGCCCCCCTCCAATTGCCCTGACTTGCACGACACCCCCAATTGCCAGCCCCCAGTAGTGCCATCTCCCTCTTGGCACTGGTCTGCGCTCAGCGCAGGCTCTACCGGTCTGACAGAAAGCAGAGCTGGCCCAGGACCAAGACGGGAGGTTTGTTTGCTGTTCAATCAAGTCTTCGAGAAGGAAAGTTGGGGAGGCAGGAGCACAGGCTGTGGCCGGGAGGATGGCCTGGATTTGAATCCTCCTTCCACCCCTAGACTTGTCACGGGCACCAAGTTATTCAGACGCCCCGAGGGTGGGTTTTCTCCTTTGTAAGATGGAGACGATACTATAGTAGGAACCTCAAAGGAGTATTGCCAGGAATGGAGCGAAGGAACCCACCAGCGCTGGCTCTTGGAAGGGCTCAGGTAGAGGCCTGCTGCCCTCTGCTGGCGGCGGTCGGCTTTCCGCCGACATGTGAGTGTAAGTAAAAGGGCCACATTGGGCCTCCGCATAGCATTGCACACGTGGTGGCTTCCATTTTGGTGTTTTTGGGGTAGCTCCGTGTCAGATCTCAAAGGATTCCTGTCTTGTGTTCAGAGTGGGAAAATGTCCTGACTCCCCCGGGGAAGGCTCGCGGCTGGGGAGGCGGCTTTCGCCCTAGAGACCATCGCCACCTAGTGGCCACACTTCGTGCTTGCAGGCAAAGGAGAACCCCCAAAAGTGAGAAACTCCACCCTTCCCGGAGGCGACTGAACCGCCCTCCTGTTCTTGCAGGAAGTTCCTTCTTCAGTGTCTCCTGGTAGGTTCCTAGCGCCCTTTGACCCTCCCCTGATGAGTTCTGGAACATATGTGGCTTCTCCTAAACATCTTTTCATTTGGATCGTTCTCTCTCTCGCCCAGGAGAATACTACAGTTACATAGTTCCCACACTAAGGGGAAAACTTTAAAGCATGCTAAGAGTGTGAGACCTGCACAGGATGGCCCCACTTAACAGGCAGGTGTGGACACAGTGCCCGACTTTGGAGCAGCTTTGTCCCCACATTCCTTATGCAAAGAGCTCCCCCAATCCCAGTGAAAACCATCCCGACAACCCCCGTTTTCGTTTGTTCTTATATGTGCAGCGTTGGACACATAGTAGGCGCTCAGTAAGGATTTGCCGACGGAAGGCAGGCCTTTCCTTTCCAGGAAGTAAACTCCGAGCTCACCGGCCCCCAACATTTCTATCCATTCTGCACAGCAACTCTAGAAGTCAGAAATCCAATCTAGAATAAGCAAATGGTCAAAGGTTCTGCTGAAAAAGTGGTGAGTCCCAACTCTGAGGTCCCTGTCTGATCCCAGAGGTTTGTCAGACACTGACAATGGCCGTGGAAATACTATATGTCCAAGGCCATGGTTCACAACACGGGCTCTTTTGTGTCATGTATGTGGTCTTCCCAGCACCCTCTGCCCCGCGCCACAGCCCCTGGTGACAGGAGTGAGCACTAGACCTAGGCTGGGTGGTTTTGCTCTCTGGGACGTATCACGATCATCCAAAGAGATGGTCAGAGTCCTGAGCCCCTGATTGCTACCTGCCGTGACCGGTTCAGAACATTCACGCAGGGGCACCTGGGTGGCTCAGTGGGTTAAGCCGATGCCTTCAGCTCAGGTCATGATCTCAGGGTCCTGGGATCAAGTCTAGCATCAGGCTCTCTGCTCAGCGGGGAGCCTGCTTCCCCCCCTCTCTCTCTGCCTGCTTTTCTGCCTACTTGTGATCTCTCTCTGTCAAATAAAATCTTTAAAAAAAAAAAAAAACACATTCAGGCAAATGATGGCTCTGTTAATGGGGCTTTAGCTCCAGACCTCTAGGTTATCCCATTTTCTGATCTCCACCAATTATTCAATATTCAGGGATTTTGCAAAACAGTTGTTAAACCATCGGCATCTTGCAATCAGCCGCTGTAGGAATATTTATACCACAGAAATTAGCAAACGCTTCTAATGATCATGGCTTCATCTCCCAGAAATAACCCTGTGTCCATTTGGGCCCCTTCTCAGTGGGCAGCTAATAGAAGCTAGAACATGCCTCCCTTGTAGCTTTTGCATTCCTCAGTTCACCCAAAAGCTTGAACAGCTGGGCCTGCTGTCAGCCAGAGGAGGTTGGAAGAGAGGAGACCTGAGACAAAGCCCCTCCCTCAGCCCCCAACACTGCCCTCTGCCTCCTGGGACCCATGAGATGGGCGGGTTCAGCCCCTCAAGGCCTTTTATTCATTACATTTTGAGGTTGCCCTCAAGAACTTTCTGGATAGAGTCAGGCCCTGAGGCAAACACATTTCTCCACTGGCTAGCAATTCTCAATCTTGGCTGCAAGTTAGAAACACCTGGGGAGCTGCTAAGACACACCCACGTTCACAGCCATGTCTGAGCCCAGTGAAGACAAAATACCAGAATATCTGAGAATGAGGCCCAAGTGCCGGTATCTTAAAAGCAAACTCCTGGGGACCCTGTGTGGGTGCGGCCAAAAAGGGAGCCACAGCCCTGGGCAGTGCTGCTCAAGCTTGCCGCAGGTTAGTCTCCTGGGGTGCTTTTTAATCGCCAGCCCAGGCCAACTGAACCCAAACTTTTAAAGCTCTCCAGGTGATTCAGATGGAGTCAGAAATTGAGAAGTGCTGCTTTAGACCAAATAAGGATAATAAGGAATGCCTTTTATTTTGTATCTCATCTCAAATTATGCAGCCATGTTAATTAAAAACAAAATAAAACAGGGCGCCTGGGTGGCTCAGTGGGTTAGGCCGCTGCCTTCGGCTCGGGTCATGATCTCGATCTTCGGATCGAGTCCCGCATTGGGCTCTCTGCTCAGCGGGGGGCCTGCTTCCCTCTCTCTCTCTCTCTCTGCCTGCCTCTCCATCTACTTGTGATTTCTCTCTGTTAAATAAATAAATAAAATCTTAAAAAAAATTATTAAAAAACAAAACAAAACCCCCAAAAACAAAACAAAAAAACCTTACAGGGTCCTGATGTTGCTACCCCCCCCAAAATAAAAACTCCCAAAGGTCAAATGAATCCCTTGTTCTTACCCTGAAATCAGAGTCTGAATGTACCTAGATATTCCGCTCTCCTGACACTTTCTTTTTAATTTGCTCAACCCCTTCAAGGGGGGGGGGTCTTCTGCAGAGTCTGAATGGAATCGACGCCCTAGTTCACCAAGACCCACAAAGCATTGAGTTGGCGTGTTGGGTAAAGGCACAACCTCCCCCCCAGTATTCAAAACAACCTGGGACCACATGTGACGGTATCTGCAGCTTTATAAATCAGGCGTCCGTTCCCCCGTTTTCAAACATTAAGTGGTACGCCCAGACCCTACTCATTACTTACTCTAGGTCGGTGATTCTCAGACTGGGGTTCCTTGACCAGCCACGACATGTCCAGGCAACAGGTTAGAAAATTCTTAGGCGGCGTACGCCAGACCTACTGAATCAGAAGCCCTGGATACGAGGCCCCAGTCTGTGTTTAACAAGCCCTCCAGGTGTCAGAGGTATTTGCTGAAGCAGGAGAAGCCACGCTCCGCAGAGGCACATCACTGCTAGGAGCTGAGAACCACCGCGGACACAGAATGTGGTCTCAGTGGGTAGGCGGAGACTAACCAAACCAACAGGGGAAACAGAGATTTGCCACTTTACTCTTCTGGGGGTGCCCACACAGGCATCCTAGGTTTTCAGAGCCCACCACCTGTGAACTGAGAACAAAGCAGATGGATAATTCTCCCATCAAGTTGAACGGATGCTGAGAATACTAAATACTAGATCATGGCAGAATTTAAAATAAAAAAAAATCTTTATTACGCATTTTTCTTACTCTGAAAGAAAACATCTGAATGCTAGGGCAACATTTTGAAATTGCTACTGTGCCATCTCCGGGGATTTTCGGAGGCTCCGTTCTTTGCCTTTGTGTCTTCTTAGACCTGTCAAACCTTTTCAAGTCTCCCTCTGAATTCCCTATTTGTTCTCTGTGTTCCCTGCAGCCTAGTTTTAAACTTTGTGGGGGTTCTGTGCAGGGAGGGACATAAGCACCACACTTTTTTGTGACACAGGCATCCCATAATGAACATGAGCAATGCTCAGAGGTAACTTCGTGGCCTCATGTGTCCCCCAGTGATTGTCTCTTTGACAGCCGGTAAGTACAGGGGAGATCA
The DNA here is from genome assembly GCF_009829155.1 of Mustela erminea. NCBI lineage: Eukaryota > Metazoa > Chordata > Mammalia > Carnivora > Mustelidae > Mustela > Mustela erminea. The sequence goes on from NC_045625.1 coordinate 22,500,080, forward strand.
AAGTGGCGTAGGGACAGGTGGTCTCGCTCAGAGAGCAAAAAGCCTGCACGCCCACCATCTACCCATTAGTGGTTTTAATGCCTCCCATTGGTTTTGGTAAGAGCCTCCTCAGTGAGACTCCATCTTCTTTCTACCTGGACTATCCTAGACTTTGCCTCCCATTCTGAGTGCCTGTCCTGTGTACCTTGACACCCCTGGCTTTGCCCAGCACTCTGGTATTAGGAGTGACAGAGGCAAAGAGGACCAGGACACTGAATCCAGAGCTGATCACAACTTCGCTGTCTCAGAAGGTTGGAAGAAGTCATATACACCGGGAGAGATGGAGGAAGAAACTCCAAGGAGAGGGGTGGGGTGGTGCAGGGCGTAGGGGCGAGGGGGAGGAGCAGGAGACACAAGGTCTGGGGCGTGAGTCATTGTGAGGGGCTGGATAGTGAACAGAGCAGCCGGGGGTGGGAAGACAGGAGGAAATTTGGAGAGGAAGCTTTCTGATGAACCTGCAATCTTCGTATGCTCTTCAAAGTCTGAAATTCTCTGTTCTTCGGAGGGGAGCCCAATACAGGTGCTGGAAATGTAGTAAGAACAATTAGAGCCCGAGAGCCAATGGGAAGCTTGAGTTTTACCAATTGTCCTGCTGTTTGCCCAGCCATCCCTTTGACCTTGTGCGTCTGCCTACCCGATCTGGAGGCCCTGTACATTCCTGGGGTCCCAACAGAGGTTTCGAGGCTCTAGCTGGGGCAGCCATAGACAGCATCACATAAAAGGGACTGGGACAGCCTGTTACAGGGACGCCCCACCAGCTAGCATTGCTTTTTCTGTTCCCAATGTGCAAGACGCAGGTGCTGCTGCACGGAAGTCAAGGCCAAGGGTGCGGGCGTGTCACCGCGTGGCAGACCTGGCCTCCGACCTCCCCCCACCCCCAGTCAAACAAGCAGCCATGGGTTATAAAAACACAGCACACACTGGGTTTTAATGAGAAAATAATTGTATACTTGCATTGAATGCCTCACAATCACTATAAAACCGAAGCAGGATAATAACATTTAAGTGGTTAACATACACAGGAGAGCCAGATACAGAGTATAATTTTCAAACACAGTATTGCTGCTTTCCCCACTCTCCTCCTCAAAAAAAAAAAAAAAAAAGTCATTTGGGTCCAGGGCAACACAAAATCAATATTGGCAGCTCACTCACTGAATGCTTAAAATTCAGGAAATTGGTTCTGTCACTAAAACTGGATATAGTCACCATCTCTAAACACTTAGGCTATTTTTTTTTCAATACATAGTTTAATTACATCCATTCTTTAGTTGGAAAAATGTTTAATTGTCTTCAAAGAGTCGACACTGTTGTAGTGTTTCTTGTTATGCTTTATATGTGTGTGTGTGTGTGTATTGTGTGTCTATGTGGACACTGATCTATATACTGCTTATATGTCATCGTCTAGGGTAGGCAGCATGCAGAGGTGTGAAGAGGCAAGGAAACTGCGTTGTGTCGACTAAGTGGGACACAGCCTCGCCTCCTACCACTGACAGACCCTGTTTCCATAATTTCTGGATGAGAAAGCCAAGGCGTGTCAGTAGTTCATCAGCCCCCGAGGAAGGTGAACATCTATAAACACTGTGGAAAGGAACACTTTCAGGAAAGCTTTTAACATCTACAGAATCTAAACATTTGTTATAGTTGAGATTAACAAGCTTGCGTGCTATTTGGGGGCAGGGACGAGCATCAGAGGCTGATTTTCGGGGCAAGCCTCTTCCTCTTCATGGATTACGCAGGAATGACTCTCCTCCAGGGGTCTGCTGCATCTTCAGAAGGTTCAAGGGGTTCATTTGGGATCCCAGAGCCTAGCAGGGTGCGATGTACAAAGCCCCGTATTTTCTGAAGGAGTAAAAAACTCAAGAGCTCAGAGAAAATCTGGCTCTTCCAAGGGAACTGTAATTTACATTTTCATAGGATCGGGAGTAAGTGAAGCAAGGAAATTGCCATCAGTCATCAGAAGGCAGCAGAGGGACAAGCAAAGGCTGGAGATGTAGGGGCCGTAGGTAAGCAGCTTTGGGACTACGGGAGGGTCACGGAAACTCTGCATTTGTTGCCTTATCGACGCACGGAGCACGCACCCAGGGACTTGGCTCTAGAACTCTGCACAACGTGATTCATGCTTCTGGTTCAATCAGCCGGAGTCAGCGGCCAACTGGTCTGCCTCTAGAGCGATTCCATTAATTGTGTGACCTCCTAAGCTTTCAATCCGCAGCAAATTCTCTTTTTCAAATGTAGGTTTTAAAGTGGGTGCGTACAGAGCTTCCATCAAAACTGAACAAAAACCTGCAGGTCAGTCCTGAGGGCGGTTTCCTCTTATGAAAGACGATGTTTGTCTCTATCACGTCTGGATCACTACCAGAGGCAGAGTCAGTCCAGAAAGCATGAAGCATGTTCTGTTTTTGGTGCTCCGCCTAGACCCACTTCACTCACTGGCCATCCTAGCTACCGCTGTGCCCCCGGGGCCCCACGAAGGTCTTGTCCCAGCTGTTTTCAGTCCTGTGCCTGCTGCGGGAAGGCTGGAAATCCTCAGGCAAAGCAGCCTTCCTGGGTTCCCCCCATTCCACCCGTCAGGACTCCCCACCTAACACAGACCTTATTTTCCTGGGCACGTCTGTCTCCACGCCAGGCTCCCCAACTTGAAAAAGAATTCCTTGCCGTAGGGATCTTTGTTGTGTTCCCGGTGGCCAGCACGTTTGGCTGAGTATCCTTTCAGAATATTCAGGACAAAAAACCATATAAAGATGGTGCCCGCCCCCCATCTCTAGAGTTTGGCTTCAAATAGCAGTTTCCCTTGGCAGTTTGAAGGATCCTTGTGAGGTATCAGACAGGTGCATTTTTACTTAATGCCCGCTGCTGGTCTGCGAATAAACCTTCCCCCCTAAAGTCAACACTAGTCTATTAAGAGAAGCAAAGATAACGTGCCTAACATCTACATACACACTGTTGTGGCATCGCTACCTATCAGAGTAACATAGCAGAGCTTATGACATAACAATATAAAAACAAAAAAGAATTTTAGTGAGGTCTGGCTTAATTATTGCTTTTTTTAAAACCACAGTTTTGAAAGAAATAGGAAGAAGAAGAAAAAAAAAAAGGCTGGTCTTTTTTTTTTCTCATGGCCAGAATTAAAAATGTTTCTCATCCAGAAATTTAGGGCACCCAATTATGGGATACCCTTTTCATATTGCTTTAAATGACAGAGAGCAAAGCTGGCGTCCTCCACAGTGTACTAAGCTATGAATACAAAGCATGAGAATAAATACGGTACTTTTCTCAATGTCAAATTACAAAACCGCTCCCAACATTTCAATGGCGACTCCTGCAAATACCAGGTTAGGTCAATTTAATATTACAAATACTGTATCCGGTCGGTGCCTCTATATCCCTTCTCATAAAAAAAGAAATTCTCACTCACTCCCGACACTGGCAAACAGCTTTGGAGGAAATCACTGTACACCCTTGTCCCAAGATCATTCTGGAACTTTCATTCTTGTACACACCCTTGACCCAAACACACCAAGGCACACACACGCTCACACACACACACATACGTGTACACACACAACCCTCTTTAGGAACTGTAGCCGATTCCAAGCCTGCACTTAAAATTTCTATTCTATATTTTTCTCTTGATCATCCTGAAAAACGCTGGTTGCTCAGCAAAAATAGTATCTTTTACTTCCTTGTTTTCCCACTTCCTCCCTCCCTGTTTCTCTGTCTACCTTCATGACCTTTTCTTTAATGTCTCCTTTCTGACTGATCCAAAATAATCTATCATTCTTCCTCCCAAGGTCCAGTTTATAATATAAAATATAGCTATAAACACCTATTTATTTCCTGTCCCCTGCCTCAGGCAGAGTTTGCCCTTTTTCAATGATTGCCACTCCAACAATATCCCTACCATCTTGAGCCAAGCTGTTGAATGTGTACAGGTTTTTCATACATGGATACGCTCCCCCCATCCCATCATAAAAATAGTTGTTGCCCACTAAATAGAGCTTTCGTGCGAAGAGAAACATAATTGTGAAAATGTGTTCTCATGAACAGCAAATTAGTCAATACTCAAACCAGACGAGATCCTAAAGCTAAAACAATCCATTTGGTTTGGCTTTCTCCCTCCTTCTCAACCCCTTCATGTAGAATAGATTGTGTTTGCAAGATGAAGAAACACTGTCTCCAAAAGGTGGATTTTAGGTATTGCCATCATTGATTGCTCCCAATTAAAAACAACTAAATGGAAGAGAAATGGAATCCTAATGGTCTCTTCCGGGCAGATAGAGAGAAAATTGCATTTTGTTTTATGGCTGCTGGAGTAAACGGAGTTATCCCAACACCTGGGATGACGTGAGTGAAGGTGGGAAGCCGGTGTAGGAAGTACCCCAGGCCCTGTGGCTTGCACCGGCGTGGGCTCTACTGCTCTACGTGGCCAGTGTTACCAATGTTTGTCCTCATCACCCAGAAACGCTGGTCTTAGTTCTGCCCGTGGCAGCCGTGTTGACTCGTTACTGCTTTGTCCTTGTGAGTCGAAGGACTGGTCCAAATCCAGGTGATTCTTTAAGTCTTTAAAAAAAAAAAAAATCCTCTCTCTTTTGACTCCTGGGTGTTTCTAGGGTTTGATGGGTGGGCTTCTTTTCACTTGATTTTTCATCATTGGTCATTGCAGCTTCTGGTCTACATAAGGATTGTGGAGTTTGTTCGCACTTTAATAAATATTCCATTAAAATGCTTTGATGTGTGGATTTCTTGGTTTCTTGGGAACCCAAGCACCAAAGAAGCTTCTGGGTGGAAGGAAGTTTGTTATTCATTGTCCTCTTCCTCCTGGTTGGCATAAATCCCTGCCTCCCAGCGCAAGGCCAGGGCGCTCTTTCTTCGATTAACCCGCGTGGCCTCAAGGACCTGAAGAGAGAAGGAAAAAAAAAATGAATCAGAGATCATGGATGTTCACTATGTACACAAACCAGCTTCTCCGTTTCTTTTGTTCTTTCCCTCTCAACAGCATCCAAGAAAGGGAAAGTAATAGTGTCTGGTATGGCCAGGACGTAGAAGAGACATGGGAAATGAAGACCGATGGATGTGCTGGATATGCATTCATTTCATTGCCAAATTTCATTTGCTATTTGACCCATAAGTTTTCAATATAAAAAGATTTAATTTCCCTGAAATGTTTTGCATGTCCATCTTTTTCTTTCAAATTTTTATTTAAATTCTGGTGGGTGAACATAGAGTGTCGTATTGGTTTCAAGAGCAGAATTTAGTGATTCAATACTTACATATAACGCCCAGAGCTCATCACAAGTCTGGACATGTTTTTGAACTAGACTTGACTCTGCGTTGTGTTTCGCTAACACAGTGGTTCTCTACATGTTAACCGATCAGTGCTGTCTGATGGAAATGTTCCGGATCTGTGTCATCAACATGGTAACCACTGAGCTACATGACTGTGGAGCACTTGGAATAAGACCAGTGTGGCTGCGAAACTAAAAATTTAATTTTAATTCATTTTAATATCCTCACAGACCTTGTGACTACCATATTGGACAGCACAGGTTATCAGTTGTCTCAGTCTCTTTGTAAACAAGCAAACCAGAAAATAATCCCAAACAGCTGGGCCAGTGTGAATTCCATCCGTCAAACTTTGTGGACATACATAAGCCGTGATCATATTTATATCATGAAAGTCTATTTTGGTAGAACTCAACTTCCAACAGAAACTAAGTGAAAAGAAAAAAAGCTTCCCAGGCCAATTAAAGCAACCTGAGCATAGTGATGCAACATCAGGACCCAGGTGCTAATCAATGAAATCCAAGGTCACAAAATCAAGGATAGGTAGGCTCACCACCATCAGGGCAAGGCCTCCCTCCCTCCAGTTCACCCGAGTATTCTGTGGACTCCAGAGGGAAAACTTCATTCAGGCTGTTCCAGCTTTGGTTTGATGGAGATGAGATCCAGATGGATGACATTCAGGTGGCCAACATATGAGAAATGACTCGATTTCATGACTCCGCACCACAAGCAAGCCCATGCGTGCCAACCACTTAAATTACGGTGGCATTAGCTTAGGACATGCAGGTTCTGACATTAAAGTCTAGCAGAGCCAGCACTGTTTGATGATCCGAACTGCAGTGAAGGCTTTGCTGATTCTAAGAACAATCATTTTGGCAAGGGACAGAAAGGCGGGCAACTCCAGAGCAGCAGGGAGATGCAAGCTGCAGGCAGTCTTGAGCACGAGCAAGTTCTAGGGAGATTCACGACTTGGGGGTCCATCTCAACCTGCTTCTTTGGACAGTGACAAATAGATGGACTTCCCAGACCCACCATGAGCTTTCCTCTGGGAAGCCTTCCCCAGGCTCCCCAGTGGGGACAGCTGGACCTACCATGTAGGACGCACTTAGCCATGTCTCCTAAAAGAATGTTCATCGTTAAGCAATAAGCCATGTCGCAGGGTCTTGTGTGTAAGCATACTACGGTCACTTATTCAATATCTAAGAATAAGAGACTGGTAGAGGCAAAGAAGTGTAGTTTAGTAGAGAATTGTCTAGAAGGTCAGCGTGTGGTAACACGGTACTGAGAGAGGGTACTGGACTGGATCAGGAAGTCCTCACTTTCTTTCCAGTTCCGTCTGGAACACGGTATTGTTCATGGCATCTCGTGTCTCAAGTTTCTTCATCTGCAAGATGGAGACAGCACCTGCCCTGGGTCGCAGGCGTTCTCCGGAGACAGTGCTGACTCTGAAGCCCAGGCATGTCTAGATTTAAATCCTAATGACTATGTGACCTTAGAAAAGTCATCTATCCCTGGGCCTTAGTTCTCTTAGGTGTGAAATGGGAATCCTAAAAGCTATAGTACAGAGCTGGCCGAAGGAATAAATGATACAATGTACGTACGGCCTAGTTCCCTGTGCTCTGCAACTTTGTGAACTGTAACGATTTCCATCATTATTGGAAGGGGGTTGTAAATGATGAAGTGTTCAGATGTAAGGCATTTTTATAAGGAGCACTACACCATTTACTGTCTCCAGGTAATCCAAGGCTTCTGGTGAGGACTGGCTCAGGGCTGAAGGCATCCCACAATGGCCTTTTGAAGATTTAAAGGCCAAGCTCCTGGAGAAGGTATCTAAATGAGCATTTATTCCATAATTAATTCAGAAGACAGTAATGTCGTATGTGCCTATGTGGATGTGGAGCTGATGCCCTTGGCCGCTGTGCCACACTGCGGCTCAGTGTCCACAAGGAGTCTGTCCAAAGAAGCAACAGAAAGAACAATACTCCTCCACAGGGATGGAGAGGGGAAAACATTAAAAAATTTGAAAATAATAATAAAAAGTCTGATTTAAAGGTATATCATTTTCACAAATTCAGATTTAGGTTTGGTGAGAGGGAGAAAAATCAACTCTCTTTGAACAACCCCCCTAATATTAATTTTCTGTCTCTTGTCCTTGAGGAATTCAAGCAAATCGCTCGTTTCTCATAGAAACCAACAGACGATTGTACTTGGGAGGATGGGTGACAAAAGACCGAGGTGTTAAGGAATGTAGTGACTCCATTCACGTTAATATTCTGTCTTCCTAAGTCCTCTTCAGTTGAAGATAGACGGGGCCCAGTGTTATCTTCCTTGGACATACCTGACCAGATTTTTGTTATTCTTAATTATGTTAACTCAAAGGGGATGGGGCCTAGGACCTCTTTCTTCTACTGCCATTGCCGAGATGAGAACCACAATTAGTCATCGAGGTGGGTCCATGGGATGATACAACTTTTATATTTCATTACTTATTTTATATCTTAGGAAAGAATACTCTTCTCTTTCAAACGAAGATTACTGATAATCATCAGCTTCCATCTCTGGTAGTAATTATTTTGCAAGATAGGGAGATTTTAAAAATATATTGTGCTATAAGTAAGCATAACCATCCTGAAGAATAATGTGCAGTATGTCATGAGTTGGGAGCATGGGGAAAAAGCCCGTGACCAGTATTTCCCTCCGAGAAGAGAGAAATTCTTCCAGAGCAACGCATAATGTTCATTGAAACATTGTTTGTAATTGCAAAAAAATAAGGAAACAGAGAGAGAGGAACCAACATCATCAACAGAAGGATGAATAAACAGTGATATATTCATTCGACGGGGAACGATACAGCAGTCACAATGAATGAGCCAGAGCCCTCAGTAACCCCGTGTTCGCATCTAAAGACAATGTAGACAGAATAAAGGAGCAGAGGATGTAACAATGTGATATGTTTCTGGAAAGTTTTAAGGCATGCAAAAACCAAGATGTCACCCACGTAGACAAACATATGAAATATAACTATAAAAACATGCACAGAAAGGATTAACAGTAAACTGAAGAAACATCACCTCTCCGGAGAGAGAGAAGTGGCGGCTGGGGAGAAGTAACAAGGGAGCTCGAATGGTATTTGCAAAATTAATAGTAATGGTATTAATTATTAATACCTGTTATTAATATTGATAATTTAAAATATTAAGCAAATATTATGAAATGATAAGCATGGTAAAGCCTGGATGGGTAGGATTTATTGCTTTATTATCTCTTATCATTGGAACATTTGAATGCCAACTCCATGACGTTGGGGACTTGGTTTCGTCGAAGGCTCTATTTCTGGAACCTCAAAGAGGGCCTGGGGTGTCCTAGGTCCTCAATAAATTGTTAACTGAGAGAATGAATGAATGATTCTCCCTGCAGTTCTGTATACTTACAGCAAGTCTTCTATAAATAATAAAATTCTAAAAAAAAAAATACAAAAACATGTGGTTCTGTAGCAAAAAAAAAAAAGGAAAAATATTTAAAAATTAGAGGAAAATGAAAAATACTGTGATTTTTCATAGCACAGATACTTGTGAATTCTGTGAAAAAGGAAACCGTAGAAGAAGGGAGGAGACTTGGAAACTGAATGCTTAAGGAGCTTCCAAAAAACCCAACCAACCAACCAGTCCTCGTGAGCTGCACTGTCTTCTAACCACACCAGACTATCTTTGCTATCAGTGCCCGAAGAAACTACCATCTGTGCCTTTGCATGCAGACCCCTTCCGGATCCATGAGCAGGGCAAGGTCTTCTCCGGTCCCACTACACAGCACAGCAAAGCACAGCAGCAAGGAGCCCTTTTGCATTTACCCCAACATTTCCAGGCAGTCCCCAGAGTCCCCAGTTCTGAAAAGGCTGGAAGAAAGAAACACGGGAGACGAGCTGCGGCCTTGCCCGTCTCCTCGAACACATCAGGAAATGGCAAAACCACAAGAGCATGCACCTGGCTCAGGCATGCAGGAACAGCAAGGCAAACAAGTGGAAAAGTACCTCGGAAGTCACCTTGCAAGACAGTAACTTAGAGGTGTACTGGCAGAGAGGGAAAAGAGCAGGGTTAGTACACAGCAGAGACACACTCGCACAACACCCTCCCCCAGCTGGAAACCGGGTGCCACGCTGGGGGTGGGCGGGCGGGGACGGAACATCGGGAGGCCATCACACACACACGTGCCACACTCGCTTCATCTGATATTAGTTTATTTAAAACTCTATCTTGGGGAGCACACAGATACCCTGCTATTCATTAATAAAAATATCAGATAAGCCATACTTTGTTAATTCAAGATTTGCTGCTTCCATTTTTCTGTGTTTTGAATTAACAAGAGTCCTCCCCACCCCTGTGTGCAGATGGCCTCCCACCAACGAGGTCTTCGATGGCTATACTGGATTTGCTAGAATCTATAGCCAACCAGCCTCTTCTCTTCCTGTAGTTCCTTTGAGCCCCACAGCAGTCTTGTAGCCCACTGTCCCCCGAAGAGAAGATCCAAAGCACAGGAAGGACTTGATTTGGATGCAAGGTTTGTGGGGGCAGATTCTGTGAGCCGAACTGTGGCCAGCACCGCCTAGGGAGGGCACACAGTCATCCCTGTCACTATTTTGGGGGGCCTGGATGAGTTCCTGACAGTCGGGTGATCATGCAGGAACTAAAAAGACCTTTTAGTTCCTGTGGGAAACTCAAAGTCTCTGCAAGAAAATCTCCAAACAAAATGGGCCAGCTAAGGGAAAGGACATAAAAGAATGGACTTTGGGCAGCCCCCTCTGGAATTATGGTAATGGTAATGACCTTCTGTTTACACAGCTTAGGACACTGGAGGCATTTCTCAGTCTTGGCCGCTGGCATCCATGGACTGGTTAGGTGAGGTCCTATGTCTGTGGTCATTATCGGCTGCTAATGTGTCGCGCTAAAAATTACAGTTCTGTAATGGTCAAGGCTGATGACCCGGGTCTGATGAATTTTTTTTGTACCCCCACAGAGCAGGAGCAGCTAGGAGAAATCTAGGTAGCACGAAACATCCTTGATTGTGACTAAGCTTCCCACGGAGCCTGTGGTGTGGGGCACAGGACAGGACTCCCTCGTCCATTCCCTGAGAGTAAGTATGGCCACAGGGTGTCTTGGTTTGAGGGGGAATGTGTGTGAGGAATTTTTAGAAAAGCACGCTAGCCCCCAGCTTTGACTTAGCCCAGAAGAACAGGCGAGGCCTTCTCTTATTCCAAAACAGGCAGGGACGACTGAAAGATGCCTCAGTAACTATTTCAGGGGCAAGGGAGAGTAGAAACCCTCCAAAAGCAGACCCTATGCTAGAAGCGGGGTTGGGGCCGAATGCCTACAGGAGACTGTAATTTGGGTGCAGGTCAGCATCTCTGCAGTGAGAAAGGGAAGGCAAATCCACCAACTTGTTCAAGAGCATCACTGACTCAGAACCCGTTCCCTTCGGAGGCTCAGGAAACAAGTGGCTAGAAAAACACTTTTGCCTAAACATCGTTCCTTTGCAAGGCACCAGGGAACCTTCTAGGAAACTATGATTCACCAGCCCATCGTGTGTTACAGGATGGACCAGAGATGGCCATCAGGCCCAGATAAGGGGACACTTTCACAAAGAAAACACTTCCAGATAAGAGCAATCCATAATCAGAACAGGACCGTTGCATCTGGGTGTGTGGTGCACACGAGGCACAGAAGAACCAGGCTGAGCGGGTGCACGGGGTTGTAGCTCGGTCTGCTCACTGCCCTCCCAGTGAGGCAGGGGTGCATCCTGGAACATGAAAAAAGGTGCTTTTTTCTAATTTGTACAAAGGCCCTGTGGAGGCTGGTAAACAGCCAGGGTAAGGGGCTAAGGGTAGAGAAAGCAACGTCCCTACCCCCAAATTAATGGAGGGGTCTCTTAGTCAGTGGGGCCTGGCCAAAGCCCTGAGCAGGGAGGCACTCCTTGGTGACCATCTCACACAGAGCAAGGAAACCAGCAGGTGGCACCCGTCCAAGGTCAGAGCCGGTAACAAGGGCGGCCATGTGGGGATCACGTCTCGAGAAAAGGGACCTTTTTCCAGTTCCTTTTTATTGACTTTTTCACCAACTATGAAAGGAGCAGACATCCACAGGTGATGTAAGATCCCCAATGCAGTGCTTTGTGGGTAGATACCCCAAAAGAGAGCTGGGATTGAACTTCCCATCTTCTGTTGTTTTCGGAGCATTCACCTTGTTTCCAGCAGAAGAGGGCCAGCTCAGGGACATGAAAAAGGCCACCAAATACTGCAGCTTCCCCCACACCATCCCCTGGCAGGGGATCCAGGAGCCAGCAGCCTCCTTCCGGTCTGGCATACAATTTTTTAAAAAGTGGGAAAATTTAAGCTGGAAATGGGGCAGGGACAGGACTCCAGAGACCACCGCTGCTCCAGGGTGGGGAAAAAACTCATCTGTCTGGAATGGCAAGGATGTTTTTCTCGGGGGTTGGCAAAAACCACTCATGAAAACTCTAGGCATAGCTTCCTTTGGTTCCTCCGTCTTCTCTTTCTTCTGTCCTTCATGCTCTATAGGACCATGGGTCTACCGTATCACTACACAGACAGGCCAACTGCCCCATTTTGTTTTTAGGTCTTCCTTCTCCTCAGTAAGAATTCTTTTCATTCCAGTCAGAAAGAGCTCGCTGTTTCCCCTGAGCAAACACAAAGTTTGGTCCTGAGTGTGTGTGAGGGACTCATAGTGCTGTCCAGTGACCTACTGGGAAGAATATTGGCAGGTGGATGTGTCAGGTGACGCTGGCCTCAGGTGAGCCAGGTAAGGCTCCTAGAGGGGGGGAGGAGCTAAGGAGTCAGGTTGCACCCTCAGAACAGTGTATGGGAACGGCACTGGGAAAACAGAACTACCAGCTTCTGGGGCAGGGAAGCCAGGTACACAAATATCAAGCAACCCATTGGCTCCCTTTGATTATCCTTCTGGTAGAAGAGATGATTAAAGAAGGGGCCAGAAACAGCTAGAAAGACAAATGAAGTTTGTTCATTCCTGCAGGGAAACTTTGACACGTTCCCCAGCGACTGATAAAGAGACAGTAGAAAGGACCCCCGGGATGAAAGGGTCTACGAGGTGAACAAACAGGTGGCACGAACATCAAGTTTAGCTGATGGTCACTTACGTGCTTTAGAAGCAACCTGAGTAGGCTTTTGAAGTTCTGGGTATAGAGGATATAGTGAACTGGATAGATTTTGCTCTGTTCCTAAGTTTCCCACAACAACAAACTTAGTTCTCTTGTATCTCAAGGACAGTGTAAAACACCTGGCTCTGAATCCAAGATCTGGGGATATTCATAGCCTGATTAGTTAACGGGTTTCTTCCTTATGCAAAATGTTTCTTTACTCGAGGAAAAACTGACATGGGAGCCTGCCACTTGGTTGGTTAAGTGAGGGGTAAGGCGTATATTGAGACGTTGATTCCAGGTATAGTCCTGAAGGCGAAGGGGAAAGCCGGTCTGGTGGCCTCCCGAGTTTGCACGAAGGCAGCTTCCAGCTTTGTCTGCTGAGTGGGCGGCCGCAGGCTCTTCACTTCTGTGGGTAGTGGGTGCCTCTAACGGACGCACAAAAAGCACACACCAGAGATACGCGGCCGGTGCTTAGAAAACACTTGCACGGGGCACACGCAGAGTGCTTCCATTCGTTCCTCCCCTTCCGTGCCAGGACGCAGGGGCCCCTCAGCTAACCGCCCCCACGGCTGCTGATACACAGGGAGGACTCCCTGGGAGGAAGCAAGCAAGCACCTCAAAAGCACAGGCCCCAGAAAATACCTACAGGGGGACTCCGTGTTCTCAGTGGGGCTGTAGAGAAGTGCTGGCCAAGGTGACTTCATGGGCAGAAGTCCCATGCGCTGGGCCAAGGAGCCCCAGCAGGAGTGTCTGCGGCAGCTACCGAGGGCCGGGCCCCATCCACCGTGCGGTAGGAGGAATGGCCCCCAAATGTGCCGGCTGACCAGAGCAGCTGAGGCAGCGTTCCAGGCAGCTTAGGTGTAAACCCGAGGGAGAGCCTGGGGAACGCAAGCGAGTCATCGGGCTGGTGTCCACGGAGGTGTCCACTTTCTTTATCACTAAATATTTTAAAAGCATCATTCAGGATCTAGCTTTGAGTGCAGAAACCTTTAAGTTTAGCCAACCAGGATAAGTAAGGCAGTAAGTAGGCATGGGATTCCTACTGTGAGCCTGTAGGTTGAAGTTGAAGGTGACCCAATAATTTAGCATCCAAACTGGGGGGGAGGGGCCTGTTAAAAATTACACCAGGACCACAGGCATAAACCAGCACCCTCTGGGTAAACTGGGCAGTGTCTTCCACAGACCCAAGCTATTTGTGACCCAGGTGAAACTGTGCGGGCCTGAGGGAGGACCACTTCGATAAATGGTACGAGACGGAGGCCAACCAGACTCCCAGGAGGTCGGCATGGGGCCCGGAGCTCCTGGCGGGGGAGACTGTGTGAAACAATCCTAATGTCTCCGAGTGGAGAAAGAAACGCCAGAGTAGATGATTTCCTTCATGGCTCAGGTTGACTGTCACGGGCAAAAAGATCTTGAGAACCGAGGGTAGCAGGGTAGCCCTGTGGTTTCGAACTGTCATTTCCAATGGCTCTTTCCTGCCAAACTGTACACACACACTTGGGAACAGCCCAAAACACGTTTAGCCTCTGGCACACTGCGACACATTTATGGGGACTGCTGCGAGGAGACAGCAGAGGGACAGCCTCGTCACAGTTCTCTAGAGAAAAAAACGTCTATGGGGTGGGCCGGCCATGGTAGCAATCAGCTCCCCAGGACCCGGAGATGATTTTGGGGTGCTTGTGTCCTTCCTCCTGTGCTGTCCTCATGTGGTTTTTTTCTACACACCAGACATCCCCTGCTCTGGCCTCGCCGGTGGGTTCCAGCTACACTCGGCAGCAAAACGACCCACTCCCTCCGTGATCCACGTTTTTGAGAAACAAGGCAAAACACCCAAACCCAACTCTAGGCACATTAAACGGACACATCTGAGAACTGGCTTCAGAGCCAGGACGCTGGCCAGACCACGGCACACACACCCGCGCCTGAACTGGGATAACCACACGCCACGCGGACGTTCGCCCTCAGAGAAGTGAAAGAGGAAAGGAGGAAACACTTACACTACTATCATCCATTCTCTCACGCCTTTTAGATTTGTGTGTCTCATAGTCTTCCATGAGGGTCTGCATCAGATTCTTGGGCCGCTGGGTTCCGGCAGCCTCTTCAGGAGCTAAGTCAGGCTGCGCGCTGGGGCCTTCAGGTGAGGGGGATGGAGGAGGTTTGACTTTCTCTATTTTCCCTGAAACAACAGGAAGAGAAGACCCTTTCTAAGCTCGTCTGCTCATGACTGCTTCCAGAAAGAACACCTGCAAAAAGCAACCTCTGACAGAGAGCAGTACCAGAACTGGTAGTTAAGTGTGGGTCGTTGTCCTGCAGGGACTAAAAGTTAGAGATGATGTCACAAACCCATCCGACAAAGACCTCAAGGATGACAGTGCTGGAAAATCGGCCAGACCAAGGAGGCCTGCAGGCACTCTGGAAATCTATGTCAGACAGACATTGGCTCTGATTGTTTTGAGAATATGTCCTCTATCACAGATTACAGAATTCAACCGTCAGAGGTGGCGGTGCTGCCAAGCCTTTGAAACCCACATTTTACAGTTGAGGAAAACAGGCTCTGCAAAGGGGATGCCTTGCTGAGGTCCCAGGGAGCTGGCGATGGGTCCAGGTCTCTTGCTTTCCTCACAAGTTCTTCTATCAGAAGTCACAAGCGCAGTGGGCAGCGGACCTGCCCAGCCTTTCTGCATGGACAGCACAGGACTACAAAACATCTGACGAGAGCCAGGCTTGTTGTTCCCAGGTCACCCCAGTCTTACACTGGCCAGCTTCACTCTTACCTGCCTTACCTGCCAGGGCCCTGAGAGCATATGGTTGCAACTTTCAGACCTTAGGGTCGGAATACCAACAAAGGCAGGTTGGGTGTGGCAGAAAGGCATGCACCAGACTTGGAAAAGGTGAAATTTTAAGCTTCTGAAGGGCCCTATGAGAATTCTCAGGATAAGGACATCAGGTCAACTGTGATGCCATGGTGACTCCAGGCACTTTCATTAAGACTGTCTGTATCCTTCCCTCTCAGGAAATGCCCGGCCCTGACTCCTGACCCATCACGGGGTGAGTCTCATTGCCAGAGCCCCAAATGCTCCTCTGAGAGGCATCTTCAGGTGCAACAGCCATGATTTTTCCAACTATGCCCATTACGGGAGACACAGATAGGGTCTGTGAACAAGGAATGTGGAAGGAACTCACAAATTACTAGGGCCATTTGAGTCTAAAAGTTTGGAAACCACCAAGGGAGGAGACGGATCCTTTTGACCCCTTTCATTCCCAAGCGGAAGGTGGCTCATGTTTTTTCCTCTTCCTCCCTGGACTTCTAACTTGGCCACTGCTGTAGCCACAGTCACCAAGTGAAGCCTGGGGACCATGTCTCCATGTGGGCTGCTACAGCCCTTTTCTGGGCATAGCTCCTTTTGATGGGAGTTGGACACCCTCCCCACGCCCTAGAGTTCAGAAAACCCAGGTTTTAATTCTTGCACATCCATTCACTAGCTCTGTGTTGACCGTAGACAACCATTTCTTGTTCTCCTTCTTATCTCGGGCCGATCACTTAAGATCTCCAAGCTTCAACTTTTCTAATTATAAAAAGAGAATTTGGGAGCGCCTGGGTGGCTCAGTTGGTTAAGCAACTACCTTTGGCTCAGGTCATGATCCCAGGGTCCTGGGATCAAGTCCCACATCGGGCTCCCTGCTCAGCAGGGAGCCTGCTTCTCCCTCTCCTTCTGCCCCTCCCCCTCCTTCTCTGTCAAATAAATAAATAAAATCCTTTTTTTTTTTAAAAGGGAGAATTTGGGAAGAAACTTCTTTGAGGTCCCTTCTAACAAACTCATTTTGCCATTCTGTCAAATATTTCTGGCAAGAGATATTGATTAAAAGGAAAGACATATGGTCATCATATTTGGCAAATTAGGTGTAAGGTGGTTTTTAATACACAGAGCACTCTATCTGCAGACCCACCATTCCATCATAACTTAGCAAAACTCATTGTCTTGACCTAAATTACTCAGGTCACTAATAAAAAGTCTTTTGATATTGACAGTAAGGCCATAAATATTTTGAAGTCCTCAAATTCACGAACAATGGATTCTATTTTTTATTATGAAAACACGGAATGCTATCATAATACCTACAGACCCATCAACTAGATTAAACTGTTAGCAACATTTTACCATGCCTTTTCCATCTATCTTCCTTCCTCTTTTCATACAGAAATATTTTAAAACAACCTTAGACCTTAGGTAGTATCACCCCTAAATGCTTAGTATGTGTCTCTAAGAATTCCCATTGACTTTTTAAGTGAAGCCTTAAGAAATTATACAGCATAGTGGTGGGCGTGCAGCTCTGGAGCTAGCCACCTGGGTTTGAATCCAATACTTAGCAGCCAAATCTTGGGCAACTTCCTGTTTCTCTATCTCAGTGTCCTCATCTATAAAATGGGTATGAGGCTAGAAGTACCTACCTCACACAGTTGATATAAGTTAATATTTATAAAGTTAGTATTTCAAACAGTGAGATTCCAATGATCTAGTGACTATCTATTTGTAATCTCAAAGAACAATATGTCTACCAAATGAGAATGAGCAATTTCAAGGGCATATACTGCATAAGATTTTTGCAATTCTTCTAGAACTAGAAATAGACACCAAATTACCAGGTCGATCATTTTCCAACTGACTTCATAGGTATCCAAATAATTTCCCAACAGTCACCTCTCCAGTATTAACCTTCTAGAAAGCAGAGTCCATATTCACTGCTCTAAATTCACCCTTTCACACATACCACAGTAGGACCCCTGGATCATGGCACTTTGTTTATACTTCTGAGAAAGCCCCATCACATATTGACTTGTATCATACACGGTTGTTTAAGCTTCTCTTCTTAGTTAAGCTATAATGTCAACCCAGGATAGGGATGATTTCAACCATTATGAATCCCTTAACTCATTTGAATGTAAACTCCCTTAGAGCAGGACCTTGTCTGTCAAGGTCATTGCTGGATCCCGGCACCCACTGGTATTTGGCACAAAGCAGGTGCTCATGTTTGTGGAATGAACCACTAAGTACACTAAGTACATTATGACATTCTGACATATATGCAGCAGCCACCTGTTAAGTGCTTGTGAATTGGGATAAAATTCCCAGTAAAGAATCTGAGGAGAGTTTAAATGTTTTCACCAAAGCCATGAAACAAAGCCATCTTGGTCTACAGAAGCACAGATTCAATGGCTTTGTAGGAATAGCAAGCACATTTATGTGGCATTTTATTTATAAGCTCCATGTCATTTGATTCTTACAACCACCTTGGGATGTAGTCAGGGTCAATGCCATGACATCTGTGAATGGTTTAGACCACAGAGACTCAGAGGCTAATGCCAGCCCAAGTTAATGTCAGCTACAGTAACAATTAAGAGTTGGGTCTGGTCTGGAACGCAAATTGTGTTGATTATGGCTAAATTAGATGATGGAATGTATGCTGAGAGAGAATCATAAAAAGGTTGTGAAGGGTTAATATAGAGAAATAGTCAAGTATTGGACATTAAAAGGCATTTTCCTGCTTATTCTTAATATTCCAGCAAAACCACCCATCCCTGGAGCACGTTTTACTAGTTCCAGCCACTAGAGGTCACAGAAGTAACAGGTTAGAAAGATAGCTGACAGGTCTGGAATGGCAACTTCCAAAGAGGTCCAGAGGTCTTTGAGAGAACAGGTTTCTTTTTCTTTTTTTTTTTTTTTTTAAGATTTTATTTATTTATTTAACAGAGAGAAATCACAAGTAGATGGAGAGGCAGGCAGAGAGAGAGACAGGGAAGCAGGCTCCCTGCTGAGCAGAGAGCCCGATGCGGGACTCGATCCCAGGACCCTGAGATCATGACCTGAGCCGAAGGCAGCGGCTTAACCCACTGAGCCACCCAGGCGCCCCGAGAGAACAGGTTTCTGATTAACCAACCCAATGTCAGAGCCTCAAGGGAAGCTGTCACGGGTTCCCCAGAGAAAGGAGACACCACAACCCATCCCATCCCCTGACTTCTGGCCATCAGTCTGATTGGGATCAGGGGAAGCCAGCTTGGCTGGGCTTCTCTGCTAGGACCTGTGATCTCCAACCATGCTACCCTCCTTCCCCCACTGACCCAGTACAGTTCAAACTACGCACTGTGCGGTCTCAGCAATCACACAGATGGTCCAACAGCTGGAGGGGCATCTGCTCCATACCCAACCTCTTCCTCGGAGGGCCCAAGATTGTAGCCAACAGTCCTCTTGATAAGGATGCGTGAAGAAGTTTCTAATTCTCTTCCCCCAGCAGTGGACACTGCACACACCACCACTGGTGGGGGCTCAGGGATCATCACATGGATGTGATGCAAAATGGTCTGTGCCATAGACCTGGGAAGTCCGTCTCACCTTTGCCCATGGCCCTGCAAGGCCCCTGGAAATTCCTTGGCCCAGAAGATGCACCCCATTACAATTCCGGAACAGTGATGGTTAACTTTGGTGCTCACCGGCGCATATCGCACACAGCACCTCCCAGTGCCAACATGTTCCATCCCCATTTTCTCCATCAAAACTTGCTCTCGTGTGTTTATTCACTTAGTGAATGACTGACTAGTTGATGGTACTGAAAGGGGCCTCTGTTTTCAATGGCAGATGTCCTGCTGTCTAGCTCCTCATCTGGACTGCATGCTCTACAAACTAGCTCTCTTGAGGACACCCATCACTGTCCCTGTGAAACAGCATGAACAGAAAGCATCACGCAGATGTTGGGACACACCTGTGTTGGTCTTGGCCAAAGGCTGGTCCCTGACATTTACAGAGCAGCGAGCAGGTGCAATGTGAGTTCTACGGCATCTGACATAAGGAACCAACAGAATAAAACTAGGCAGGAATTCTCGGTGGAAGGTAGGAGACATTTTCAACTCCCCTTCATAAACATGATTTTGTTCAAACTATTCCATCTAGAGTAACTTTGTTCACTTATTAGTTATTATTTTTCAGTGTATTTTTAAAAATTCCAATTTAGTATACACAGTGTTATATTTATTTAGGTGTACAATATTGTGATTCAACAATTCTATACGTTACTCAGTGCTCATCATAAGTATACTCTTAATCCCCATCACCTGTTTCAAGCCCATCCCCCCTCCCAACTCCCCTCTGGTGACCATTGGTTTGTTCTCTATATAGGTTAAGAGTCTGTTTGTTTCTTATTTTCTTTGTTCCTTAAATTCCACATAGGAGTGAACTCACACAGCATTTGTTTTCCTCTGCCTGACTTATTTCACTTAGCATTATATCTTCTAAATCCATCCATGTTGTTGCAAATGTCAATATTTCATTCTTTTTGATGGCTGAGTAATATTCCACTATAGATGTGTGTAACTGCGTATGTATGTAATACATATGTATATGTATGAATATATATATATATATATATATATATATATACACACAATGTCTTCTTTATTAATCTATCAGTGAACACTTGGGTTACTTCCATAGTTTAGCTATTGTAAATAATGCTGCAATAAACATATTGTAAAAAATGCTGGAGGTGCCTGGGTGGCTCAGTGGGTTAAGCCTCTGCCTTTGGCTCAGGTCATGATCTCAAGGTCCTGGGATCGAGCCCTGCATTGGGCTCTCTGCTCAGCAGGGAGCCTGCTTCTCCCTCTCCCTCTGCCTGCCTCTCTGCCTACTTGTGATTTCTGTGTCAGATAAATAAATAAAATCTAAAAAAAAAAAAAAATGCTGTAAAAAATGTTGCATATATCTTTTTGAATTAGGTTTTCATATTCTTTGGGTTAATACTCATCGAGAGTAATTTTAGACTTTATAAGCTCTTAAAGATGTTGAAGGTAAGCAACTTCCCTTGGGTGGCATGATTCCAGAGGTCTTTCTCAAATTGTGTCCTGTTGGCTTAACTTTGCAAAGTCATACCAGCTGCTAACAAACAGTCATTGGTAAACACTTGGTTAAAGAAAGCTTTAAAAATAAAATGAGATGGATTTCTTTACCAGGGGACTTCTCCAAGGTTTTAATGCAGCTGTGATCGTGAATCACTAATTCAAGGATGGGTGTGTAGTATTTCTCAAATTAATTTAATGAGGGAACCTCATTTCATAAAATCCCTATTAATATCTCAAGGAAAACAATTTGTGAAATACTGTTCTCTGGTGTACACCAGTTACCTTAATGGGCTCACACAAGTTCAGCTAATAATTAAGTAGAGGCACGAAGCTTATGTACAAGCATTTTTACCATCATATATAATGACACATGTGGAAACAACAAAGACATCTGAACGTAGGAGACTGGTTAAATTAGTTTTGACTTACTCAGATAATGAGTAGTATTTAGTTATCACAAATCATGTTTTAGTCTCTCAAATTTAGAGGAATAGTTAAGGTCATGGGAAAACACACAAAATACTTAAAGAAAAAAAAAAAAACAGATTGCAAAAGCAGATCTGTATCAAGGCTTTAAGAGTACAGGGTCTAGAGACAACTGCCAGGGTTCAAATCCCGGTTCGCCACTTACCAGCTGTATGAAAGAAAGCAAAAGTGCATGTGTGACATCTGGTAAAGCTGTTCTCCGAGTAAGACGAACAGTCCTGTGGTAGCAAAATGATAGCCTCCACAAGGACGGCCACATCCTAATCCCTAAGACCTGCCAAGATGTTGCCTTCACGGCAAAAGGACTTCGCAGGTGTAATGAAAGTAAGGGCTCGGAGTAGGGTAGATGATGTTGTATTACCCAGTTGGGCTTGATGTAACCACACGGGTCCTACTAAGAAGGAAGTAGGAGGGTCAGAGAGAGACTGGAAGGCACTATGCTGCTGGTTGTGAAGATGGCGGAAGGGGCTATGAGCCAAGAAATGCAGGCAGCCTCTCGAAGTGGAAAAGGGAAAAGGGAAGGAGCCCAGAAGAGTCCCTGGAAGGAACAGAGCCCTTTTAACACACTGGTTGTAGCCCCGACAAACACTGTCTCAGTCTGCCTGAGGAGTCATAACAAAGTACCATGAACGGCGTGGCTTACCCAATGGCAATTATCTTTCCATGGTTCTAGAGGCTGGATGTCTAAAATCAGGGTGGCAGCATGGTTGGGTTCGGGTGAGAACTTGTTCTCCTATTTTGCAGATGGCCACATCTCACTGGATCCTCCCACGGCCAAGACAGAGAGAGAGCTGGCTGTCTGGTGTCTTCCAAGGAGGGCACTAATTCCATCCTGAGGCCACACCCTCCTGACTTCAACTAACACGAACTACCTCTCACAAAGTGCTCATCTCCTCTGCGGGTTAGGGCTCAACCTATGAATTTTGGGGGGACCTCAATTCAATCCACAGCTGATACACTGTCAACTTCTGACTTCAGAACCGTAAGATAATAAATTTGAGGTGATTTATCTCAGCAGCGATAAGAAATTCATAAAAATATAAACCCAATATTTTCTTCCATGTCCGTATGTGCGTGCAGAAAACTAGGCAGAAATCCTAACTAGGGTGGATTATGAGCCAGTTTTTGTCTACAGTAAGCATGAATTAATTTAAAAATATAAAAGAAAGCAGAAAAAAATTCCTTTAAATATTGGTAGCCATGCTGAGTCAAGTAGATAAAGCTGCCTGCTTTAACTACTTAAACTACTTAACTACTTAAACTTCATGCAGGAGGCAATCCACACACCTTTGCATCTCACTGATGAGCCTACGCTTCCCCGGGGCCTCAGATCAGCACCACTCCCATCTGCGACAGTGACCCTCACATCTGCGACAGTGACCGTCACAGGCTGTAGGTCTTCGAGGTGGACTACAGGGTAGAGGGGGTGGCTACATCTCACTCCAAATTAGTAAATGCTGTGTCCCGTCATGAGTGGAAAACTAAAAAACATGAATTTGTGAAAATTTCCCATTTCTGTTTTATAAAGAAACTATTATTATAGATAACTACTATTATAAATCATGAAGCCAGTTTCTGGTGGAGAGAGAGAAAGCCATGCCTTGGCTGCAATTCTGGATTTTCCAGGCAAGAAGGGTTTCCCTTGGGCATCTGTGATGGGCTGTGTTGCCCCGGGGGGAGGGGGCGGCAGACAGAGGAACCAGGAACCAGACCAAGGGCTGCATGTCCTCAGAACACACAGCTGTCACCACTGCTGACAGCTCAGACCCTCCTTCAGTAGGGACAAGGCTAACTTCTAACAGGCCAAGAATATGGGTTTCAAAAGTTTAGAAAATTATTTTGGCCAAACACTATGATTTGGGGGATTATTATATTCCATGTCTATGGTGTTGGAGTTCCTAAATCAAAGATCCTTTGTTTCTACATTTCTCAAAAGAAAAGAAAAAGTCATCACCCACTCTTACTTAAAAACCAAAGCAAACCGAACAAAGACGCCCACCAGATGCCAGGCCTTGCCCAGGCCTTCAATGACCTCCTTTCTTCGCACAGCATGGGGATAAGATTGAAACATCTAAGACGGTCGACTCACAAGTCCCCAGAAAGAAATGAGCTCAGACTTGTATTTTCAATTTCACTTCCTCCCAGTAAAATGGAATATCCTGCCTGTCAGATCCAGGGCCCAGGTGCTGGTGGGGGCCAGCTGTGACCCACACACCAAGGACTGGTCCCTGGTCCTTTCATCTCTTTTTCTGAAGGCCCACAGGGGTGGGCAAATGCAATGACATGAATCTTCACGTGGTCAGCCTAGCTCGGATGAGAAATACAGCTCTGCCTGGTAAAACAAGTCTGAGAAATTAACAAGTATTATTCCTTAAAGGTCGGGGTGTTGGATGAGTTGTTGAATGAAATTGGGTCATCCCCTATGAACAGGACTAGAAGGTGAAACCTCTAGAAGGAAAGAGCTCTGCTTCTCTAGGGGAAGCAGAGTGTACGACCAAAAAAGCAAAAAATTTAGTTAAAATAGGAAGAAGGAACATCATGGCAAGTACCAATTCTCCCATCAAGACCTTTTCGTTAAACGCATTTCTACCAACAAGGTGGGTCCGACTGTGTGATGATTACCATCCCCCCCAAAAAAAAGAGGGAAAGAAAAAAGGAAACAATTTTATGGACTTGCAATTTGATTGTCCTCTAACACACTTTGTTTTTTTAAATCACAGCTGACTGTGGAAAACTAATTCCTGAACTCAGATTCTGTGAGACTTTCACTGTAATGAAGTAAACATGAAAATGCACCAGCTAGGAGTAGAAAGAGATTTTATAATGTATGTTTTGACTTTTATTTTAGATTCACAGTAGCTACAGAAAAGCAACCTCGAAAGTAATTCTGTAAGGTTTTCGAGGCCTTTTCTCAAAACATAACCATAACTATAATAACCACAAAACAGTTAATTCTTCTGGGGAGACTTCTGTGTCCTGGGCACAGTTCTAACCTATTGATGAGGTTGGTACTATCTTATTCCCATTTACTGGTGAGGAAACGGGAGTTTACAGAGGTGAAGTCAGTCAGTCACACAGTCAGCAAGCAGGGGAGTCAGGATTTGAACTGCCGACACAAGTCCAGAGACGTGATGGTCACATGTAGGCCCCTAATTTCCCTTAACTATAGTTTTTTTTTTTTATAGAAGGCATGAATTTATATTTGAAAAGTAAAGACAGGCTGGAAATACCTGTGAAGTCTGACTCAGACAGGTTTTGGGAAACTTTTGAAGTTTATAGGGAAAAGTCATGAGAAATAAAATATCACAACATGAAATACAGGATGTACTCCTTGGTGTCTGAACGGTCATGTCTTACACACTCCCCACCACCGCCCCTAATTAGCCCACCCCCGAAGTAGTAGCTTATTCACAAAGATCAAATAGGTCTGAAATGCCAGTCTCCTGAGGGAAGTAACAGCAGGTCACGATGGCTAGTGAGAGACGTAGTCATATCCTGACCAGACTCCAGCAATCACAGGGGACATCCTGCTCCCACGCCTGGCTTTGATTAGCTCATATTTCTTACTGGAGGTAGAGCAGGGATCTTATAAGAATTAGGTCCTTTGATTCATCTTTTCTTTCTCAGCTTACGATGACATCTTTTTTGGCAGCGGTGGAGTCGGATTTTTCAGAAGCCGGTCTAACTTGGAACACAGAGTAGCCACACATAGGGGTCAAGGGTAAGGAACAAGGACACTATGAGGTGGCCCCAGGAAAGCTAGAGCCCCACTGGAAGGTAACCCAGGCACGCTGAATATGTCAGAAGACCAGCACAAGGAGCAGTGACAGAAGAACTTGCTTACAGAAGGGAACTAAACCCATGGAAGGTAGTGCCTTTTCCAAAGTTCTTCTTGCCAGAAGCTATACCCCATAGACATTGCATGGAAGGAAGACGGGAGGTCCCTATCTTCTCAGGAGTCAGGCTGACGTGTTTAACCATGGCAGCTGTCCTTTTCAGGCCTTGGAGGAGTATGTCCAAAAAAGAACTCTGAATTCTATCATTTGAAGAGCCCTCCCGTCATCACATACACTCACCCCTTTGCCAAACACTCCTTCAATCTAACCTTTTCTTGACCATTCCTTCCCAAATGGCATGCATTTTTTAAAAATGAACGTAGTTGGGGCACTTGGCTTGGCTCAGTCGGTGAAACGTGTGACTCTTGATTTCAGCTCAGATCATGATCTCAGGGTCAAGAGATCAGCCCCATGTCGGGCTCTGCACTTAGCATGGAGTCTGCCTGAGATTCTCCCTCTGCCCCTCCCCCCACCAGGGCACTCTAACTCACTCACTCACTTATAAAAATATTTTTTAAAAATGAACGTATTTGCTGGGTTCAGATGAACTAAAACACAGGGAGCTTCTGGTCCAAGGCAGAAGGATCAACCTTGAGCAAACAGGAACAGCAGAAGGCAGTCATGGTGCTCAGTGACCACCAGTGAACACAGCTGTCTTTGGTCCCACTCTTCCAAACATGTTCGGTTAATGGAACGAACACTTATTCCTGCTCATCCTCAAACTAAGAAATTGATTCCTTGTTTGAGAACCCAATCCTTCCAACGGCTTCAGGGAATGGACCTGCTCCTAGAGTGAGTGACTGTGTTTCTTTCTGGGGAACGAACATTCAGAAAGAAGTCATGGGAGCCATCAGGCTAGACAGCTGACACAGACTACGCTCGTCCCCTCCGCCATCGGCTCCGATCTTTGGACAGCACCAGCAATTTTGCCTATTATCATCTGGAGCACTGGAATTAAGGTCTGGAACCACTGGGGGTCACTAGGGCAGCACTGTCTCATGGCCTCTGGGAGCAAACTCATTCATCCAGACCACAGTGAGCAAAGGATTTCAGAGCTATAGTGGTTCCAAAAAGCAGGGGGCAGGCGGGACCCAAGACAATGCAGGGGTCAGGCCTGAGACTGGGAGAGGGTGGGAAGAAACTGAGCTCAACTACTGTTGGCTGGAGAGGGGAGCTGTTACTACTAGACAGCTTGTAGATCTCTAGAGCAGAGGGGCAGGTTCTGCAGAGGACAAGAAAGGGTAAAGAAAGAACATGGATTAAGTTGGGCTAAGTGACCTCAGGCAGGTTTTAATCTCTCTGGACTCTGGTATTAATTCCTTGAAAAGGGAATAATATTATAGGTCCATGATCTCTTATGTGTGGTTTCAAAATCCAAACAAAGCTCTGAAAACCAAGACATACCCTATTAGGCAACAAAACCTGACAAGATCCGGCATGAGGCTCTTCTTAGGCTTTATTTATCCCACTTAATGTAACTAAGTCTTCCTAAGTTTTATAGTAGAAATCTAATTTGTTGATAGGGGGTTGCTTCCAGACCCCATCCTGGGTGGGTTAAGTATAGTATAGGCCTTGTATTTCTTTTCTAAATAAGAGTTTATACACTTCATGGCTTTTCTGAAATCAGGGAAACTAAATATATCTGGCCTCAAGGACTTGGATAATTTGTTATGACATCTTAAAAGACTGATGGGCAGATTAAATGAGCAAATGAAAAAAACTGAGAACAATGTGTGTGAAATAACTCATATAGTACACTCTTTAAGGTTTTGGTAACCCACAGTACCATGATTAGGCTTGTTTCACCAGAGAATGTTCAGGAAATGTGGTGGTCATAGGCATAATGCTCTGTAAGATGTTCCACATTAAGCTTTAGTACTTTCACAAGGCCAGCTGGACCCCTGTAGTTTGTACAATCTGTGGCTGCAGGAAAGGGAGACAGCGGATATCCTGGAAGGAGAGCCCTCTCTCACTTGGGTCTGTGACAGAATGTTTCCACCAGTTGCTAATACAAGGTCTTCTACTGCGGAGCAAGGAGGGCATCTGAAGTGAGACTTGGCCTCATCCATTCTAATTTTGCATGGAAAAAGCCATCAAGCTCTCCTTCATGAGTACTGTGCTGACATAAATATATATTTTTTTTCTGTCTAGGACTTTATAATATTTGAAGACAATGAAGGGGAAAGAAAAAAGACCCAATCACTAATCTTCATAATAATGTAAAGGTCACCACATGCGCAACCTTCATTCAAACTGACAGTCGAAGCTGAAACTCCGTGGAAATTTTATCTTTATGAGATGCATAACTATCATATCTTTCCACATATTAAAAGACATGAATAGACACTCCAAGTTATAGAACTCAATATCCGTACCTTCTGCTTTCCCACTCCCCATACTGTCCCACTGAGCAAATTATTTGATGTGGTAGACCAGTTCAACATCTGGCACGAAAATGGAAACTATTTTAAAAACTAAATTCATCATCACCTAACTAGCTGGGTTTCTCTGTCATGCCTAGAACTTGGAAGTGAAACCAGGATATCTATTAATAGACAACAGGCGCTAAAGTGAGAACCGTCTGCTGACAGCCTCAATATGAAAGACATTTGAAAAGATCCAAATGGTTAACTTCGACAAAAAGTTTGGGTTTTCCTCCCAAACTTGATCGTCAAGGGTATCTGCAGCAGTGCTGTAGGCTGCTCCTTCAAGCTAGGCTAAGGCACCTGCTGGAATGCTTCCTTTCTTCTCTACTTTTGAGTACTGTCAACAGAAGGCACACATGTGTTCACTCTTGGGAATATGGCCTCTCACACGATACACAGCCTTTGTCAAGATGGCAACCGACTTCAGAAGTTCTTGTACACAGGAAGAGCTTAATAAAAGCTGGTGGAATGGACTCATTAAAGCAGCTCTTCACTGTCTGGCTCCAAACCAACTTTCTTTCATTTTGTTTTAAATCTCTTCCTTTAACCCATCCTAACCTTACTTAAGTACCTCAAGCATACAAGCTCTCTCTTCCTTTTGGGCCACCTTAGTTGCTCTTCCTTTTTACTGGAACAACTGCCCCCCACCCCTAAACCCAACTTCTTTCTACTCCTTCAGTTCAAAGCTTGGATAGTAGCTTCCTAAGAAAGGAAGACTTCTCTTATACCCTCAGTGAGGTGATCTCCCTTGATATGGGCTCCTATAGGTTTTCATGCTTCTCTACCATGAAACTGTCATCTTCGTCTGATGTTGTTTCTCTCATTGAACTGTAAGTTCCCTGAGGGCAGGAACTGCATCTGCCTTACTCTCTTCTGTATGAGCAAAAGTCACATAGACCCTATTTAAGTGAAACGTCTTCCTTTAAAATCACGTAAGAGCCAACAAGATAAAATTTCCAAAATAATTTTCCTAATCACTTGCCTTTGAGAATGACATATCTTTTAAAAAATATCTTCTCAGGGCTCCTGGGTGGCTCAGTGGGTTGGGCCTCTGCCTTCAGTTCAGGTCATGATCTCAGAGTCCTAGGATCAAGCCCCACATCAGGCTCTTTGCTCAGCAGGGAGCCTGCTTCCCCCTCCCCCACCACCTGCCTCTCTGCCTACTTGTGCTTTCCTCTCTCTCTGCATCAAATAAATAAATAAAATCTTTAAAAAAATATATCTTCTCCACCTCTGAAAGGCAAGGAAACTAACAGCAAAAACAAGTTATCTTTTCAACACCTGCGGAATGGTTGGGGGGAATCAGCAGATTTGCTTTTCCAGATGACATCCTGGTTCTCAGTGGATTCTACTTCCCATAGGTTTTAGGATTCCAGCTTGTTTCCAGCATGATCTCCACCAGAGGAAAGTTAAAAATTGTATTTTTCATCACCTAATACTGAATCGTCAAGCTGAGTCATGCAACAAACCAGCTGAATCACCTCTTCCGATGGCAGATGCAGAGTAACGCAGTAGGAACGTAGCATCATCTCCACGCACGAAACCAAAGTTGGAACCAGTGGTTTCAACCCTGCTATGAATCGTCTAGCTTGGCTGCTCACAGTGATGCGTCAGCCTCCTCCCTGATCACAAACTTGGGAGACTGGCTGGCGAAGCACTACTCCAAACAATTCCGGGCACAGACAGAAAGAAAATTACATTTTATATTCAGTTTTTTTGTTTTTTTTTTTTTTTCAATCTATGTTGTAATTCTGGCAAGGCCCGCCACCTACTTAGAGATAAACATGAAGGAATGAGGTGCACACACGTCATTACCATGATTATGTTCAGTGCAACAGTTAGACCATTGCAGTACACAGACTTGCCTGGATGAATCATCATGTAGAATCAATCCTCCTCCGGGAGGAGAGATGGGTGGGGGGGGGGGGGTATTAGCACAAGCATAGAGGGATGTGCTGGGAAAATCAGTCCTGGGCTGCTGGGATGCTGAGGGCAAACACAGAACCTTATCTTATTTTAAGCCTGGTGGGGAAGCCCAAGAGACCACAGCAGGTCAGGGAACAGAGGAAAGTGTTGAAATATTTTATTTTTTTTCACATACTAGAAATAAAGGAGGGGAGCAATACAGCAGGAGGTTCAATTAAGAGGTAAAGACCACTGAGCACATGTACTTTAAGGAACATTTTATAATCAAATCATGTAAAGGGAGGCTTAGGCAGGTAAAGCCAGCTATAAATGATAGGAGAGCCGTGTCAGCATCTACCTTCCATGTGAGCAGAAATTGCTGAGATGCTTGAAGAACGTTCCTTCGCCAGACTTCGAGTTCTTATGTGGCCCTTCAGCATCATTAACTCGTGAAGTAGGTTCCTCAAACTGGGCTGAATTCAAGTGGTATGAAAACTTTTTCTACAATACTATACAGAATGCCCACTAGCACCTCTGTGCCAGGCTAGTCCACAAAAATTTAAATTGAACTTGACAACTAAGGATCTTTGGGGAAAGCCAACCAATCCCTAATTAAGCGCATGTGCGCGCGCGCACACACACACACACACACACACACACAAATGGCCTTGAAAGTTTTCTTTGCCTCACTCAGCTGGCCATTGCCCTGTGACCTATAGGAATTAAAAATTGTATCAAGAAAGTCACCATGCTTTTCCTCTTTCTCTTCCCTTTCTTTTCTTCATGAACAATTTAGTCCAAAAGCCACAGGGGAGGGCTCAACAAGATGGTGTCTGCAGTAGGCGTGGGAGGAGTCACAGTGACTCAGAATGGTGTGCTAGAGTTTACAGCAGGGTAGGTAGGTATTGGTACCAGGCATATGGTATTGGAGCCTATGGTGGGTAAGGAAAATAGAGGAGACTGTTTACATAAGGTGAGGAAGGGATTGATGAAATAATAAATATACTGAGGGTAGCAAGAAGCAGGTATTTTGTTGTCAAAAGGAGGTTACAAATATGGAGAATATGAATGCCGTGGTATTGAATTAGAATTAAAGGTATCAAGGTGAGCTCATGGTTTTCAAAACAGGTAGGTAGGCAGGTAGGTGGACAGATAGACAGACAGACAGATGGAATCTGTGTATATTCTCTAATTCTGCTTGTTGAGAGGGCCTGGGAGCAGTGACGATCCAATCACAATGAGCACACCAAGCTCCCAGATTTTGGTTTCTAAATTCCATTCTCCACTGAAAAGGAATTAGTGCTGTTTGAAGAAATGGCTGATTTCAGGGTTAGGAAAATATAAGATGAGACTGGAACATCTGTGGCATCAGAAAGCAAGGACACGCCCAGAGAATAATGAGGACATGTCAAAAGGATGCTGAAGTTAGCTTGAAAGAGCTCCCGTAAGTTATATCTAAACAAATTAAGAATAAAAATCATAGAAATTGATTTTAACCCACAGAATATAATAGGAATCCATATGACCACGTTGACATAAATAGATAAATGAATAAAGTCTGATAAGGAGTGGGATAAAGATTACACAGTACCAAAGTAACTCCCCACAGAATATTTATTAATTACAAAGGACATAGTAATTTTACTGCAGAAGCCTGTCAGACACTCCCACAAACAAGTGATCAAAATTAATATCATGTGAAAAAAGTCCGTATCATCCCTGTAAGGGACACCTGATTGGATATAGTGAGAAGAATATAGCATCATTCTTGTGGTATTTCTACCAAATATGCATTACCTGAAGGTACCCATGTGAAAGCACAGACAAACCCAAACTGAGGGACATTCTACAAAATTGGGTATGATGGAGCATCAGTGTTGGCAATTTGCTCTCGAATGGTTCAGAATAAGACATATTTGTACTATACTCGGAAACTTTTCCTTAGGTTGAGATTATTTCAAAGCTAAAAATTAATAACCGAAAGAGTTACCTTGAGTCACTGTAGATTTGATGGAAGCCACGGGTCAAGACGGGGCTAGGATCTGGATAAACCAGGTCAAATGCTAGCAAGTCTATGTTACAGTCATGCTTTTCAGACGGTCTCCAGTGAAAGAAGTTTCCCCCTCAGTCTGTCCTGAACCAATACTTTTAAAAAACACAGAATTCCGCGTTTGGATTTGAGGACAATATCAAATTGCAACAAGAATGGTCAAATGCTCGCTCTCCCTGTCTGGATTGATTCTCAGTGTGGACTGGTAACAATCAGTTTATGGACTAGCCCAGACCACACTTCAAGCAGCATTTTCCCGCACTAGGACGTGTGGTGCTCTGACTGCCATCATATCCAAATGGGAAATAAAAACCACTGGTCACCCTGTTAATTCACAATGGCAGCAACATGAATTACCACCATAATTAAATAACATCAACCATTTATACAAAGCATTCAAGAAAGGGACAGCCCAGGCAATGGGAAGGGACGAAAGACCTTTAGGGTAACTCCATCTCTCCAAATGTGGTGAAGACAGGCCAAGAATGAATGAGACCGCCCTGATTCCAAACCAACTGCATTGTGATGACTAAAAGGAAGACCAAGCCAATCCTACAGAAGAAAGACAAAAACATCTGCTATGGGTCAGTCTGTAACACAGGGTCATGACTGTCATTGCTAGGAAGGGACCTGGTTTGGAAGGGGTTAGCAGAGCACATCCCCCAAATCACATGGGTTTGATTTAACCACAGAGACCAAGGGTCAGGCTACTGACTCTAAGCCGGCCCCCACACCGGCTCGCTCCGCCAGGGTCTGTGCCACACACGGCCCCTCCCAGAGCCAGAGGCAGCCCTTTCCAATAACAGAAAACAATTCTCTACTAAAGCAAACTCAGAGCAGAACAACAAGAAAGAAGGGATTGCACCCTCAGGGAAATGGCACGCCAGCCAGGTTCAGGGTTCTTCTTGGGGACATTCTGACTTCAGTTGCCTGTCCCTGGATGCTAAAACCCTCAAGTCGCACACACACCCCCCCCCGCCCCGCCCCAAACACGAATTCTAGCCACACACAGAGGAGGCTCCACAACAAACACATAAGCTGAAATCAAACTTTGTGCACAGCATCTGTGTCTGGTGCGCGCTTTGCTTACCTGGCGCGGTTTTGTAGCACGATGTCCGGGAGGGCAGCGATGGGGCGTTCTTTGCCCGGGGGCTCTGGGTGTTCTGCAAGACTTGCCTCTGCCTCTTCAGCTCCTCTTCCCTCTCCTGGGCTGCTCTGATCTCTTCCTCGATCATGGATAAAGTCCGCTGCTTCCTGGACCTCAGCTTGAAGGGTCCAACCATCACATCGGACTCCTGAGTGGCCAGGAGTGAGGCTGTGCTTCTCAGCTCAGCTGCCTCCGAGTACTTGCTGAAGTAGCTCCCCTCTGGTCTGGTCTCCTCCATGTTCACAGGGCCACTGGGCTGCGCTGCCGGCGGCGACTGGGAGGGCCCCCTTTCCCTGAGCGCCCTGTCTTCGGCAGGCAGAATCTTTGGTAACACCTCCCTTTTCTCCTGAACAGGAGAGGACACCTGGGGTGGCTCGAACATGCTCTGAGGCTTCTCTGAGCCGGGAGCCCCAGTTCCGGCTTCTTCTAGAGTTGCCCCAGGTCCCTGCTGCTCTGTCCCACCCTTGCTGGTTTCGGACACGGCTCTATCCACTTGCTCGGCTATGGCTTGTTGAATGGCATTCTGCACCAGGAGACCAGCCTGATATTCCAAGGGATCATCCACTGATGGCGAGTCTCCCAGTGTAGACGAAGGGGAATAGAAACCGTGATCACTAAACGACTTGGAGACGCCTTCTCCCCGGCCCTCTGAAGGGTTGTCAGTTTGTGGAGTCTGGGGCAGAGAAAAATCAGCCAGTGAGTTCTCCTGGAGGGCATTGGTGGTCTCGTTGGATGCCCCGCTGTCACTGATGTTGTCCATGCTAAAATCATTGGACAGGGTCTCCAGGACAGTGGTATCCTGGGACCTCACCGACAATTCATCCAAACCAGAGTCAAGCTCCTCTTGGGTGAGAGAAACATTGACTGACCTGGAAAACTGATCCAAGATCCCGGGGTCCTCATCCTTGACCACAGTGAGGACAGCCCGGGCACTGGTAAACTCCCCATCCTCTGCCCACAGTTTGGATAAGGGCCCGCGTTTGGAAGGCTCACTGTAGGGCCCTTCCTTCCCCTGAGGAGCTGTGCTGCCCTGGCTTCCCCCCAAAGACTGGCTGTCCAGGGCACAGCTGGCTTTCTGCCCCTTGGCTGCTGGTGCACCACCGTCTTCCAGCGGTCCCCCGATGGAAGCTGGTCTGGAGATGGTCAGGGGCTTGTCTGAGTTGATTGATCCCAGAGGCCTGTAAAAGGGCTTGATAGAGAAGAGCCTGGGGGTACTCTGGCCCTTGGCCACCGTTTGCCTGGAGCTCTCCATGAGCTGGAACTGCTTGCGGGCAGCAGAGAAGTCTATCTGCTCGGTGACGATGTCCTCCTTGGCGTGGTCGGGGGCGCCGGCGTGCTCGCGGGAGGGGGCGGGGGCCGGGAAGGGCTGCGGTTGCGGGGGCTGCTGCTGCGTGAGCAGCTGCTCCTGCTGCGCCCTTCTCTCCTTGCGCTCCTTGTACTTCTTGTGCGACTCCAGATGCTCCTCGTCCAGCTGCTCCTCAATGGTCTTCTCCTGGGGAGGATTCCACCACTTGGCCGCGATGCCGGGATTCTTCTTCACCGCCTGGCTCCGGATGAGCTCTCTCCTTTCCTTTTCCAGCTCCAGCATCTCTTCCGAAGGCCTCACTTTCCTGACACAGTACTGCTCCTTCTCGTTCTCATCGTCCTCGAAGAGCCTAGAGGGCTTCTTGTCCTCGTGGAAGGCGCGCAGCTCAAACTTGGCCTCCTTCTTCAGCGTGGTGAGCGTGAGCTCCCCATCACGGCCCGAGCACCGCGAGCTGCTGGACGAGCCGGGGCTCGCGGGGGCCTGGGGGCTGTCCCCCCGCAGGTCTCGGGGCTGGGCCGGGGAGTGGCCGTTGGCTTTTCCACCCTCTGCCATGGTGTCAGAGTAGCTGGTGCTGAGCTCAGTGTGGGGAGGGACCTGTCTGCCAGCTGCCCTCTCGGTGGGTTCCGGCTGGATGGCCGCGTGGGCAGGTGGGCTTCCGCCGCCCAGCACGATGGCTGCTCCGGGCTCCGGGGATGAGGTACCGTTGTAAGTTCCGTCCACAGCAGGGTCACAGCAGCTGGCTTCCAGCACCTCGTCTAGATAGCGGATCTCTCTGGCCACATCATTATCCAGAGCTTCATGGTGATCACTGAGGAGGCCGTTGTGGGGGGGTGAGTAGAAAGGAGAGGCGTGGTCCATGGAATGTGGGGTAGACGCGGTCCCGGGAACACTTTTACATTCTGTGACGGAGACCTCAATTTCCATGTTTTTGTGATCTGGGGGAAGGGAGCTGGATGCAGGCTCCAAGGGGTTGGCCCTGCTGCAGTTGTCTCTCTGGTTTTTTAGCCGGATATCATCCTCAGAGAGCTGGGGAGGCTTCTGGAATAAAGACAGGAGGAAAGGCAGAGTTAGATACTAAATCTCTTATGGAGGTGAAGCCTTGAGAAATTAGTTGGTAACTGACAGGAAGGAAAACTGAAACATGACAAGGTCTCGGGAACAGAGATTTTTCCTTTTCCAACTTACTTTGTTGTGGTGATAGGTACCTAAACCTCTCCATGTTAGATTCTGTTTTTCTCACTGGGTCTCCAGAGAACATTCCATAGATGTTAACCCCATTTTTAAATTTCATTGTAAATGAAGATTCAGATCATTTGAAGACACTGTTCAGATATCTTCTGAAGTAGAAGAGATTATATACCATAGCCATAGCAACGGGGCAGAAATGTAATAGGACTATTTGTGTGTCCCCAAGTATAATAAGATGGTCCCCTTGCATAAGCAATACTTCTTGAAAACATGAGTCTCTGCCAGGTGTAATGCAGTTATTCTGGAGACAAGAAGCTTCTTGGAGAATTTTTCCAAAATAAAATACTGTAAAAGTGGAGATCCCTTCCAAAGCCTCTTAACAACTGCAGTGCCCCATTGTTATGACTCTTAATTCAGCATGTGCGCTATAAATGCCATAACCAAAGCCACTGCTTGCACAGTTCTAATCTCTGGGACTACATCAAAACAGTTCCTTAGTTAAGGACTGAGTAATTTTGCTTTGAAAAGTTAGTGGCCCGAGGCTCCTCCCTGGTTCCTAAAATGCTTTGTCTGTGATAGCTCCACTCTTATCATTCAATAAGAAAAACCACATCTTCTTAATTTTGAAATAAATCCCACTTGGTCACTAATTGCCAGTCCCACGCAATTTTGTCATTTGGCATTAGTAAAATTAATTTTCAAATTCTAGGATGATTTTTTTTCACACCCAAGGATTCTGGTATATCTTAGATAATTTATTGGTAAATTGTGACGTTAATTAGGGAGTGTTCCTCAAGGATCTCAGGGACACCTTGGTCAAGTTTGTCTTCCTCTCTCAAGTTCATGCCGCATTAGTGGCATACTTCCATGCCAAACTGTGAGGTGGCATTGTTTTCATGTGTGTCCGCTGTAAACGATTTTAAAATCTTAGAACATAATGCTAAAACATCACTTTTGGAGGACTCCCAGGGGATTCATTTCAGAGTCCTTCTAAGGAAAGTGCATAATTATGGATTTCTTCCTGAGACCTAGAACAATACAGGGACCCACCCTATGTGCTCTGCACTGCTGTCAGAATGCTGAAAAAGTCTCATGGTTCTCCATGAACTGGGGTTTCCCTCATTCTGCATTTTTTACATTCTCCTCCAGATTTAATCCAATCAGGTAATTTATGTTCCTTCTTCAGTCACAGGCAACAACTATTCCTTTGTCAACACTTTCTGGTCTTAGATGATCTTCCAGTCTAGCTCTGGTCTTTGTCCAACTCTGGTATTTAATACCATTAATGTTTACAATGCTAATACCTTTATTTTATTTTTTTTACCATCATTAACTTGGGGTTCTTTTATCTTTGGAATGAACTCAAGAGGCATGTCAAAGATGTTTTTACTGCCTTTTAAAAACATTAACTAGACTCTCTTTTGGTAAGGCAATTGCCAGTGACTTCTAGGTCATTAAGAATTACAGAAAATATGAATGCCTGAAACTCACTGGCTGCCATTCAATTTCAAATAAACCTAGGTCAAAATCAGCCCACTCCATGGAAAGCTGGAATAAACAGACCAACAAAAAGAGATACAAGGCACTGCTTCAGTGAGAATCCGATGATCTGTGGCCCTCCTGCCCCAGCGTCATTTGCCCAGTGACTTACAGCTAACATTCTTTATGGGACTAAGTAGAGCTTTTCTTATATCCTTTTTGGTTTGGGGGGGGGGAGGTAGGAAAATGGTAGGAAGCTACTAGAACTGTATTATGGTTGAAAACCACCGCCGTCCTAAAACATAAAATACTTTGGTTGACATAAGAGGAAAAGAGGGCAGTTAACAGTAAAGGAAGCTAAAAGGCAAATAATTCATTCTACGCTTCATTTAGTCATTCATCTATTGATTAAACAAGCAGGAGGCTTATTTTGCAAGGTCATAATGAGATCAGCAGCAACCATAAGCTCCAGGAGACAACACTTCTTTCTTAACAAAAATTGGACTTCCTAGGAAGCCATAAGTCTATTTTGGAGTTTATTTACTCTGGTCAGGAGGAGGGAAGGGTGATCTCCTGTTGCTAATGACAGAGACAGGAGGTCCTGAGCCCAGTTCCACAGCACGGCCCAAGAGCACCTCATGTCTTTCTCCTGGTTGCTTCAGGTCAAGTGTTGGACCATGCCAAGCTGATGCCCTGTCAGCTTTTTTTCTCTTTTAGAACTTGAAAATTATACCAAGTCTTTCCAAGGCCTATTTTCTGAAGTAGCAAGTGTTCCAATTCAAAATTTTAACTCTGAGAATAGCATCTGACAATACTTTTTCGCCGTGTCCAACACCACTACCATTAGCTGTAAGTCAGATACTAGGAGTCTCATTCCTTGAATGCCTTCTATGATGTAGCAAACCGAGATCTTTAAAAATGCTAATTACTGGGGCGCCTGGGTGGCTCAGTGGGTTAAGCCTCTGCCTTTGGCTCGGGTCATGATCTCAGGGTTCTGGGATCGAGCCCCTCATTGGGCTCTCTGTTCAGCAGGGAGCTTGCTTCCTCCTCTCTCTCTACCTGCCTGCCTGCCTACTTGTGATCTCTATCCGTCAAATAAATAAATAAAATCTTTTAAAAAAATGCTAATTACTGGCTAAAAGCCAGAGTTTGGAGTCCCAGTGTAATCTGCAACAATTCTGTTCCAATACATTTGTTTAAAACATGGAGACACTGGAGGGTTTAAACAGGAAACGGCTCTCTCTCCTTCCTGTTAGTTACAAGGGGGCTCCTCCCACTTCTTGCCACAAATTTAGTAAATTTTTCTTGATACTCAGTTCCATCTACGTCAGGTAGTAGCAGCTCTACACCCAAATCAGGGTAGAAGTAATCCAAGAGACAACGCTCATTCCTGGTTTACCACCATGCATCAGAGGTCCTGAGTTTTTGTAAAGTTGGGGAACAGTCATAACAAAGCAAATTGCTGAGTTCTGTTCTCACCGGGACGCATGCCTGATGCAATCAAAGCCACCAGTGAGTAGCCCAGATAAATGGAAGTGGGCTGGAAAGTCCACAGCACAAATTTGGCAGGAATCTGGGCTTGGTGTCATTAAATGATGTTTTGCTTAAACCAACAAGTGCTCCTTGCTACCTTTGAAGATTAGAAAGACTAGAATTTTCTCCATGCCTCAGGTAAGATGAACCTGATTCCAGATTCAGATAAAATGCATTCATTAAATGAACTGGAAAGTCCTCAAAATAAACTGTGCCCCAATGCACCTGGGTGGCTCAGTTGGTTAAGCGTCTGCCTTTAGCTGTGGTTGTGATCCCAGGGTCCTGGGACTGAACCCCACCTCGGGCTCCCGGCTCAGCAGAGAGCCTGCTTCTCCCTCTCCCTCTATCTGCTGCTCCCTCTCTCCCTCTGCTTGTCTGCTCTCCCTCTATCAAATAAATAAATAAAATCTTAAAAATACACACACACACACACACACACACACACACCCCATAAGGGGCACCTGGCTGGCTCATAGTAGAGCATATGACTATTGATCGTGGGACCTGGGGGTCGTAAGTTCTGTCCCATATTGGGCATACAGCTAACTTTTAAAAATATAACATAACATAACATAACATAACATAACATAACATAACAACATAACATAACATAGCACCAAACCGGATTTTGAAAGGGTGCTAAGAGACCCAAGGGAAATCCTTGGAGTCCCCCTGCTAACCCTCCAGGTGGAGCCCTAACAGCACAACACAGGTTACCTGCCAGCCTCCAGGCTTCCTGCAATAGCTAACAACCAGTCAGGATGTCTACTATTTACTTTAAAATATGTGCAGAGAGACCATATAATACAGCCGTGTGTGTCTGAATCAGTTTAAATCCTATTCCGGGGCTGACAACTGTCCTAACTGGGAATATAACCCTCTAAGAGTGGTCAACCAGGATCTAAACCGAAATTCCAGGTTCCGCAGGTGGCTTCCTTCCTGGATAGTTCAGCTCTCTTTAACTCCCAGGGCCCCCTGAGGCTTTGCTAATTGGCACAGTTAAGGTGAGAAATGGGTTTTCATCAGTGAAATTACCAGATTGTCAATTAGCAGAATAAACATTAGAAATTGGTGAGATTGGTGGTGTTCAGATTTGCCGATTCGAGATGTTCTCTGGCCTTTCCTGAATAGGATTTAGGGACAGAGTGAGCATCGGGGCTTTATACCTTTGGGAAGGTGCTTGGAGTCTGAATACGAACAGCCCTCCCCCCTCCCACCCCCGCCTCCAGCTCAGAGGACTCTGGTTGTTGAACTACTAACCAGTAAGGGAATCCTGCCTTTGTGAAACTGCTGCATCTATCTCCATGCCAAGTGGAGTTGGGAGCGTCTAGAATCTTCCAGAGCGGAGGTTTCTTTGAGGTTCACGACAGTAGGTTTTATGCCTACTTTTACAAATGTTTATTTTTTCTTTAATTTTTTTTTTTTAATTTTTTTTGATACACAGAGATCACAAGTAGACAGGGAGGCAGGCAGAAAGAGAGGGGGAAGCAGGCTGGTTGACTTTCTTGGAGGAGGATGGGGGGTGGGGAGGGGAGGTGATGAAGCTTTGATTTTAAGAATCAGCATGAGGCATTGCAAGGAGAAAGGCCCAGGCAAGGCTACAAGTCAGACCTAAGGCATCTCGGACCTCCCAATCTTTTCCTACCTCAGGTCCTCAAACGTTCATTTTAACTAAAGCTGAGCACAATTAGAAGATGCACTTGCTGTGGCCATAATCCGAGTAACTGCATAAAATAATCATAAAATAGTTGTCTCCTGTCTCTGAAAGTCCAAGTCTGAGAACATGGTTGAACGGAGAGTCGAGAACCACACCCCCTCCCGCTGTGGACATGCCATGTTCACAGGGCATGTGTACACACGCTCTCCGCTGATCCTGGTAACAGGGCCCTTTGGCATGCAGGAAAAGCAGAGTTTTCTACTTTCATTTTAGAACTTCAGAAGAAGAGGTTTAGAGAAACTGGAAGACTTTTCCCGAGATCACCTGACTAGAAAGTGGCACAGCCAGGATCTGAAGGCCGGATCTTCACATTCTCTCGGATACCTCAGCAAGTACCCTCTGTGACAGCAGGCTTCCAAACTGACTAGGGTGGGTGGTTTTTACTAAAGAGTATTTCCTTGGCTTTCTGGTCGACATTTTGCACCCTTGAACCTCTAGAAGTGATGAGAGACTCACGATCTGGCTCCAGAAGTCAAAGGCCCCTCTCGCCTCTTTATCCAGAACCGAACAGACAGACTTCCTGGAGACTAGGTTTCCTCTTCCTACCTTCTGCACTCCCCAGAGGGCCCGCCAGTTAGAAAGGAGGGTCTGACTTCCTGCTCAGTCTGGGGATTTTACCTTTCCCGCTGGCTGGCCTCTGAAGGAGTGTCCTCTGCTTCCTCCAGCAGCAACCCAGGGGCCAAAGATTCAGATCCCACATCCCAAGCATTGCCACCGTCACCATGCATTAGAGCTGTGACTGGTCAACAGCACAGGTGAGATTCTAGAAGACTGTTTTTAATCTGCACACAAAACACAGCGGGGTCCTGACACCTGACGTGCTGGGTGATGGACGGCAGTGTGGTCTTTCTTCCCAGGGCACCTGGGCCTGCAGCTGGGCACGTCGTGAGCAGAAAGAACTTGCAGGAGGTACGTTTTCCTTAGCGGATCTGGCTGGGCCCAGGGGGACAGCAGGAAGGTATCCTCTGCTACAGGGGCAAGCAAGAAGCTGAAGCTTCCACTGCGCTTTCAATGCTGGTTGTGTTCACAGGTTCCCCGCCGACTTCCCCATCACCCTCAGACTGTTACCCCTTGAAACCGCCTGTTACCAGCTGTGACCTCAGGGCTCCCGGCCTAAATGCAAAGTGTGACCCAAATCACTCACACCTCAGGAGCCCGCTGCCCCACCAGCTTTCTCCTCTGAATAACTCAACTTACTTCCTACTAAGGCCATGATAGTCAAATTAGAAACACGCTTCCCCAGATAATAGGTGACCTGATCCTTTAATCCAGTTATTTTTAAGTTTCACCAAAAATACAAACTCATTCTTGGCCTAGGAACAGAGGCGTGGCGATAAAAAGTAACTTCCGCATAGCTGTGCAACCAGAGAACATCTCCATTTTTTCCCTTCTTACCCTCTCTCTCTTGCCTAAGTCGAGTTCTGATTACACAAGACATGACTGCTGTTCGCGGCAGAGAATTGGTTCTGTGGTCCGTGTGGTGGAACCCTCTAGAATGCTTCTTATGGGACCCCACTTCCTGGCTGTGGTTTCTGTCGCAAAGGGAAATGGAAGGAGGGGACGCATCCTGGCTAATAGATCCTGCCCAGACACCTGAAAGATGCCCCCAGGAGGTTCCTAAACTTGATCCGACTTGGAGGGACTGGAATGGAGCTACGGGTTGGAGATCTGGGGCCGAGAGGTGTCACAGGGCAAGGATAAACACGCCTTGAGTACCTACATGCAGAGTGGCAAGGCCTGGGCCAGGGCCATGGTGAGGGGCAGAGGGGGTGGTCCCTGAGCTCTGAGGGGGTCCCTACTCAGTAGCAAGGAGCCTACGACCTTGGAGGGAGTGAGTTCCACCTCCCATAAAGACAGCAAAAAGCACAAGGTGGAGGACGTGCTAACTGGGAAAAAAGTCCCAGCTCTGTTCCACGGCGCAAACTGGGCGGGCTAGAAAGAGTTGAGGGAGAACGCTGAGAGCACCTGAGTTCCTCAGCGGCTGGCCTGCAGCTCTCGGGCCCGAGATGTAGGCTCGGGGCAGGCTGGAGAACGTGCGGGAACTCTGAGGAGGCCCCTTCCACCCACCGCTGTGAGGGAAATATCTGAGAGCGCCCTGCTTCCTTCCGTGGTTCGGCCTCAGGCCTCTGGGCCAGGAAGCGGAGGGGAGAGGCTATCACCCCGGGCCACATTCCAGTCCCAGTCCCAGGCAGCCTTTCCTCTTCTTCCGCCCCTCGCAGAGCTTCTTCCGGCCTGGAGGACCAGGGGCCTGTGCGGACTGTGGGAAGCCAGAAGCCTCCTCAGTCCCTAAGAACGACCCCTTCCTGGTTGATGGAAATAGGCCAGACTTAAAGCCCCTAAGCGCTCCTGGGCAGGTGCAGGCTAAATTTAGAGCAGAAGGGCTCAGGGTTAATGCTATGACCCCTGATAAAGGGAGTGAACACTAACAACGGCTCCTGGACCTCCTGCCATGACACATTACAGCCAAGTAGCACGGGGACAGCTCTGAAAAGACGGTTCTGCTCCCATAGGCCCAGCCTTTCTTTCTGAGACCTTCCAAGGCCTCACCATCCTGCTGTTCTCTCTGGCTTCTGGTACAGATACAGGCTTGACGATGGGATGCAAATACTTCTGGAAATTCCCTTCGTTGGGAACAAACTGTGTCTTGGCTCAAGCTTCTGTTGAAGGAAAGTGGTCCATTTATAACATAACGGAGTCTCCCCAGGACCACAGCTTGCCCTGTTAACAGCACTCCCCTTAACCCAGCTGCAAAGTCAGCGGCCAGCTCAGATGTCAGGCTACACATCTGGAAAATGTCAAGGTGTTGTTTGAGTAACACATTTAGAACTCGGGCTTTCCATGAAAGCAACTGAAGATGGGGGCGGAGGTGAGGTGGGGGGTGGTGGGACGCGGCAGGCAGGGGGGCTGGAGGGAGGAACGAAGCTGTTTCCTTTTCTACAGCAACTGGTGAAAGGCTCGTTTCTTTCAGCTGCGTGGAGATCCATTCCCTACAGGAGTGACCGAGAATGGCAGCGGAGCCTTCAGGATTGCCCTAACTGAGCAGAGAGGCTTCCTTTCTGCTCCAAGAAGGTCAGGCTTTACTTCCTCCTCAATGCAGCAGACTCCGTGCCCTGTCAAGGGCTCAGATGCTCTTCTCCCCAGCGGCCCTTTTCACCGGGAGGCGATTTTTACAGGGCAGTTCCCCACCTCCAGAATAAACCACCATTAAGGCCGCAGAGGGAACTCTGGCTGCTTGTGCAGCCAGAACTTTCTAGGGTAACTAATTCTGCTGAAAGCAAAGGCAAGGCTCACTTTAGTTCTTTGTAACTCAGCTATGTCCCTCTTGGTTCAGGATCTTGAGTTCTTGCCTGGCCAACCACTAATGGCAGAGAACCCAAAGCTGAGCACCACTGAGGACCCAGCACAAATCTACTATGTTGAGAAAGAGAGCCAGGAGCAAAGAGGAAACAGTGCCAGACGCTTCCGAGATTAACCCCTTGTCCACAGTTGACACTCCAAATCTGAACAATTCTGATGAGCTTCTCCTCCTGCCCCTCCTGGCTCCTACTTGGGACAGGCACACACATTCCCAATAACGCCCCAAGTCACTCCATGAGTGTGGCGGTTCCCCCAACACGGCCCTGTTAGAGACGAAATAAAGTCCCTAGAAAACCAGTTACCAGAATCACTGGGTCACTTGCTCCTGTTCTGGAACCAGGACAGACACACATGCTCTTTCTAGCAGACACACACACGCACCGTCCTCCGTGGCCCACAGAGGACCTGTGAATCTTTGCACACGCTTCCTCTTTGCTCTCTAACTTGAAAGCGGGGAATCTGACGAGGTTTCAAAGAGAAGCAAGTCACCAGTCAGAGCTCAGCTACCCCCTCTCCCTCCAGCAGAAAAGGACTCCCCAGCTCAGCCCTGCCGTCCCCACTCCCAGGCCCCCTCCACCAAGACTGGCCTCCGAAAGGAACCCACTCCTTTCAGACCAGAAGGAAAAGGACAGTCAGAGAGGTCAGCAGACTCGGCTTACCCTGCCCACAGTGTGTGTCTCAAACGTCCCCAGTCAGAACTGCCTCTTTTCCCAGACAGATTCCTGCGCACTGGCTCAAGTTGGACAAATTCCTTCCGAGCCTCCTGACTGAAGACTATGATGTCACAGCTGCCCCTCCCTCTGCTCCCTAAAAGGCCATTCACACAAAGAAGGACTTTAACCTCCTTCAAAGAGGCCCGGCCCCTCCCTAGCGGCCCAGCCTGGAGGGCAGGAGCCGTCCACAGGCCTCCGGGCCCCGCCAGGCCCTCTGAGGACCCAGGCTCTGGCTGACAGGAACCGGTTACCCGTGCCTCCTTGAAAAGTCACGGATGGGCCTTGGACAAGCAGGGAATTAATATCCTGGTGGTGCTGAGGTGGCACAAAATCTGAAAGATCCCAAAGATCCAGGAAAATGGCTGAGCTAGATACAACAGATCTATGGGCATGTGTGTCTGTGAAGTAATAAATGCCCACATGGAAACTAAAAATTATTCATCTTCCTTCCACACAGGGGAAAACAGTTAATATTTTATGGCATTCCACTGCAGTCTCCTTTGTAGAAGTATGTATTTAATAGTGTCGAGACCAGACAGTACATACGGTTTCGTAGCCAA
Organism: Mustela erminea; assembly: GCF_009829155.1. Lineage (NCBI taxonomy): Eukaryota > Metazoa > Chordata > Mammalia > Carnivora > Mustelidae > Mustela > Mustela erminea. Next base: position 22,544,160 of record NC_045625.1, read on the forward strand.
CATTTTTTTTAACTTTGTATTATCTCACACGCACTTTTTATGTCCTCTAACGGTCTCTGAGGGATATCATTTAAAGGGTTACGGGATGTCTCAGGGAGAAGTGAGCCCACTTTCTCAGAGCTCACCAGCATCTGTCACCCAACAACAGCAACCCCCCAAAAAAGATCTCTACGTGCCTCAGGTAGACACGAGTATCACACACATACATCCCCCACTCTCTGCCACAGAATCAGACCACCCAGCACCACACGCTAAGGCTAACGAGGTAATTGATATAGGTTCCCCTGCCCAGGTACATTCAGAGTAGTCCCCAACTCTGCCCCCAAGTCCCACCCACCTGGCCCCCCACTTTGGGCTGACCTAGGAAAAAGCTTGGCATAACTCTGGCTGGCTGACTAGAAAGTCGTAATTCAGGTCCCCGCAGGGCCACAAAGAACTCAGTCTGGAGAAGGCAGAGAAAGCAGATATTTACAGAGAACAGGGGAGGAAGGTAAATGCCAGGCATGATCCTGCACAGCCAGAAGTTCAGGGTCTGTTTGGGAGCAGTTCCTCCTGGTAGAGCAGAGGAGGAACCCAACCTTGGTAGCGGGACGGCCCTGCGGTCTGCGGCTTGGCCAGCAAAGCGGACCTCCTGGGATCCTCCCGAGAATACAAGTCACGGGAAGAATAATCAAAGTAGACGGAGCCCAGGCAGGCCCCCTTTGAAAAGGAAGCTAAAGGTATACCATACTTGACAACTATTTCCAACCTCTAAATGAAATTTTGAATCTGCTGCCATTTATTTAGAAATCTCAGGGGTTTCTCAAGGGCTACCTTGGTGATACCAAGTCACTAGGGAGTGCTATGGAAATTCTGAATTTATGTACCCTTTGGAATAACTGGAATGTTCTGTAGTATAGCCAGAGGCATTTCAAGATGCTACTTAACTGTCTAAAGGAACGTGAGGTGGGGAAATCACGTACCAGGGGTGGCGTTCTGCTGGAGAGGGACAGAGCAGGAGACAGCCTTCCATGAAGAGATGGTTTCAAGCCAAGAGGCAAGAGTGGTACCTAGGACTTTCTACATAGTCACACCTGCCCTTCTGCTTGAGGGAAGAGATTGATATATATATTAAAAAATTATTTTAAATCTTCCCTGTTCACAAAAGAGAAAACATACATGCTCTTAAAGTACTATTATCTGAGGGGCACCTGGCTGTCTCTGTTGATGGAGTCTGTGACTTTTGATCTTGGGGCTGGGAGCTGGAGCTCCATGTTGGATGCAGAGATTATCAAAAGTACAAAGAAACAAACTTTAAAAAATAAATAAACTAAAAAAGAAAAAAAGTACTATTATTTAAGTAGTAGCTGGGTTCTTTTTTTTTCCCCCTAAAGATTTTATTTTTAAGTAATCTGTGCACCTAGCGTGGGGCTCGAACTGACAACCCCAAGATCAAGAGTCTCACACTCTACCAACTGAGCCAGCCAAGCGCCTCATCGTTAGTGGGCATGCTTCTGACTGGAGTCTGAGATGCTATGGTTCATGACCTACTTGCACATACACACACATGCTCCCTGTTATGGGTTGAAACCCAACTTCATATGCCTAAATCCAAACATACAGTACCTCAAAATGTGACCTTATCTGGAGACAGGATCTTACAGAGGTAATCGAGTTACATGGTCATTAATCCAATACTAGTGCCCTTATAAAAAGAGACTTAGACACAGAGAAACACCTAGAAGAAAGACAATGTGAACATACAGGAAAGCAGGCAGCATCTATAAACCAAGGAGAGGGGCTTGGAAAAACACTTCCCTACAGCCCTCAGAAGGAAGCATGGCGGGTAGCTGGTTTTTGCACTTCTGGTCTCCAGGACCGTGAGACAGTGCACTTCTGTGGTTCAAGCCGCCCAGTTTCTGGTGCTTCGTTATGGCAGCCCTAGGAAGGAACACGCATATTCATTCACACATGTGCACAATTATGGACACTCAGGCATGCACATTTGTGCACATGCATTTGTATACACACACACACACACACACACACACACACACATCCCTCCCTCCAGTTGCAAAAATAGGATGGAGTTTAGGAAAACTGGTTTATACTCGGAGGCACAGGGCGAAATTCAACCAGCAAGGTCCATACAGGTGGCAAAAGCATACGCTGAACCTCCCTGCCCTCGACGGCCGTGGCTCTCCTGTCAGGACTGAGCAGAGCTACATGCAGCGCGCACGCCTCACCACTGCTCACCCCTCCACCTCCCCCTCCGCACGGCCTCAGAGCTTGGGGTGGTTTTCCTGAATTGACGAAAATAAATTGGACTGCCAGCTGAATGCTCCTGTGCTGTAACCCGATCTCCTGTTCAGTCTCTGAGGGTGTCTGGCACTGGGGGAAGTGAAGCCATTTTGAAATCGGGTCCTGGTTGGCTGGGAAGCAGAGCGCAATTTGCGAGCCCCCAGCAGCCGGGGTCGGAAGGCAGTGGACGCTCTTAAGTCCACCATTCAGCAAGTATCTGCTGCACACTTACTGGGTGCCAATCTGTGTCACACACCTTTCCTTACACAGCTTCTCTGTTCCTCCATCAACAGCAAGGTGGAGTTTCTCACTCATTCCACAGCCTGCGACGACCCAGAGTCCTCCCTAGGGTGACACGGCTGGTCCAGAACAGAGCTCTGGCTAGAATCCATCACTCCCACCCACAGAGCTCTTCCAGGCTCTGCTCTGGAAGCCACAGAGGGCAGCTCCGGAGGGAACCCAGGAAGTACGCGCAGGCTCAAAAGGGGTGGCAAATGCAAGGGACAAACGGGCGGTCTCTGAAACCGTGCACCTGCTGCTACGTGACTTTGGAAAGGCCATCTTTCTTTCCTGGGTCTCAGTTTTCTGGTCTGAGAAATGGGGCACCTAAACCAGGTGAAGTCTCAAAGTTCACTTCCTTTCTGCTTCTAATCTCTGTGGTTGTGTGAGGCCGGGGTGAGCCTTGGGCAAAAAGGAAACGTTAGGTAGTTGTGAGCCCGGAACGAGGGCAGAGCGGAGAGGAAGCAAGCCAGCAAATGGGAGCAGGAGCAGCCACTTCGGCCTTTGAAGCTGCTTGATACTTGGGCCAAGAGAGTCTGCAAGGATTCCCCGATGGAACTTGGCCGTCTTAGACATTCCCCTTGTTAGAACTTCACCCCTTGGGTTGAAGTTTATTCGGCTAAATGTAGCCATCCCATGTGTACACCTTCGTGTGACAGAATGTTCCAAAGTAGCTTTGTTGAGATCAGGAGAAACCAGATGGAAGCAGGCGATGGGGAGAGAGGCTGGCTTTAGAAACCACAGTGAGGCCAGGCTGCTGCAAGCATTGCAAAGCAGGGAAGAGGGGAGAGACTGGCACCCGGAAGTCTCTGCAGGCTTCCCAGGACGGAAGGGAGCTGGAGGTCTGTGGCTTTTCAAACTGCTCCAAGGTCCAATGCAAGGTACACACCGAGGAGCCTGGGTCTCGGCCCCTCCAGATGTCCTTTCTAAACGGCCACGGCTGCGCTTTCCCCAGCTGCCATTCAGATGGGTCCTCCTCTGAGTCTCAGCCCCATGTGACTCCACGCCTCAGCGTGGAACCAGTCCTTCAAGCTATTTACACTTAGATGGGTATTTGATGGGAATATCAACAACTTAAACGTTGCCCAAAGGAATCCTAATTTGCTTAGAAAGGCTTTAGGAGGGGCACCTGGGGAGCTCAGTTGGTTAAGCATCCAACTCTTGGTTTCAGCCCAGGTCACGAACTCAGGGTTCTGGGACTGAACTCCACACTGGGCTCCCCACTCAGCATGGAATCTGCTTGAAATTCTCTCTCTCCTTCTGCCTCTCCCCCGTCGTGGCAGGGACATGTGTTCTCTCTAACAACAACAACAAAATAGACCCAGGCTTATCTACTTGTTGGGTATTTTAATGCCTCTTACACTTCATTTTCTATCTATACAATGAACACTAAAGCCTCTACTGAGCCATGATGAGTAAATGTGTGTCAAAATGTAGCCTGTCCCTGAGGGAGTTATGCTTTCTTGCTGTGATCCAGTATACTTGAAGGCACAGTCTCTCTCTGTCCATCTTACCATCATATAATCTTCCTTTTTCATCAAAGATAAGAAATTGGCTTGCTGTTATAGATGGACATTTTCCTTCCATGAGCTTCCTATTCCCAGAAAAGTTGTGTAACACTTTGTGAGTAACCAAATTCTTCTTGGGAAGTCAAATGTCACAGAATTCTATGAACTGTCACAGACAAGATATGTCATAGGAAAACCCCACTGAAAAATTTCTGAAGGTCTGCTCAGTCGGTAGAGAACAAAAATTGGAGGCTGACTTTATCTATTATTCTAAACAATAGTTGGGTTTTTTTTTCTCCATTCAACTTAAATGTGCAGGTGAGTCCAACTAGTAACCTCCCCTGTAAGACAGACAGACTGGTGGACACACGCACACACACACAGTGAATTTAAATCTTTTTGTTTGTTTTGTTCTAGTTAAGTTTTAAAAACAGTATTTAGGAAAAAAAAAAACATTTGGGGTTTAGCAAATCTGGTAATCTGGAAGCAAAAACTATCTCATCTCTTATTAATGTCAAAAATGAATGCTGAGCAGTTTAGAGATGGGCAGTAATTGCACTGGGGTAATCCCGAACCGTGGGCCCCAGACCCAAGTGCCAATTCTGCTTCAGGATTCCTTCCCATCTGTCCCCCAGATCCTAGCCCTTGGGCAGTCAGGGGACTTAGCCAGGAGCTGAGTCCTGGAGTAGACTCACTCACCAAGCTCTTCCCTGCTCAGAGATGGGAGGTAGCACACCATCTGCCTTCACTTCCCCATGACTAGGCTCACAAGTTTGGAGAAGGAAGTAAACCACAACAATCAAGAGGTACTTTTAAAATGAAATACCTGGGGAGCTCCAAGAAAACTCAACAAACGCATTTACCACCTACCAAGAGGAGAAGGATTTGGTTCTATTGATCTGCTACATATGAATTAGAAGGGAACTGCTGGAAGGCTCTAGAAGGTTTGGACCCCTGCTCACAAAACAGGTTTCATCATCACGGTTATTCAAGTCACTATGAACTGCTATTCAGTTTTCTTAAGTTTCTTCAAAAGCACAAAGCCACAAGTGAAGGTGGACTGGGCAGCAGACAGACCCCTGGTCCACTTGATTCCGGTTGCTGACAGCAAGAGAGAACTCCAGGAAAAATCCAGATGGTCAGTCTGACAGTCCTGCTCTGCCAGGACTGAGTGGCAGTTCTAGATCAGGACAGGTGCTGGGGACATTGGTCTATGGAAGAAGAGCACCCTTGGAGGGCAGTCAAAGGGCAAGAAAGGCTGAAGCCAGGCCCACCTGAATTTTGGACTCCCACCTCACGCCGCAAACCGATGACCCTGACAACCCAGGACTCTGAGGCTGGTACCAGAGTGGCATTTGTGATTTAAGCCAAGGTGAGCTTGTCCCGACATTGAGGACCTGACCCTCGTTCTGCCCTTTGCTTTAGCCGGAATGAGGGTGAGCCCGTGGATCACTCCCCTTGTGTTCCAGCACTGTGCTATACCAACCTACCCTGGGCCGGCTCTGCAGGACCACATTCTGGGAAAAGCTGCACTGTAGAGGCGGCCGAGGGCCAGTCACCTGCTTCCGTCCACTGCCTTTGTGGCTCTGAATACCAGGAAGGAACCTCAGCGGGAGAAGGAAAGCATGAAATTTCTCCATCCCCCTAGGGGATGCAAGATAAGCAGAAGCCAGCAGTAAGAGGGGGTGCAAGAGAGCTGTACAAGAGTATTTGGCACCACACTGAGAAATGTGTTCTTTCCTTTCTCTCGATGCCAACAGAATCCGACAACTACCTCGTGTCTCATTTATGAGGAATCTCTCTGCCCGGCCACGGAATCCCAGGAGCAGAGCACTGTGGTGGAGAGCCAACAAGTTATGCTGATTATGCAAACAGGATGAAGTCGGAGAACCAGCAACCAGAAAGGGGGTTACCATTCACTTGCACAGACTCTGTTTCATCCTGCTCACTCCCTAGAGGCCCTCTTTGATCTAGTAGCTGATCGCTGCTAACCATTTTGCTGCCATGATTTTAGAGCCTTATTTTATTCTCCACTTATTTATGAGCAGTAAGGGGAACCAGTGGGAAGAACACAAGTCTTAGAGAACAGGACGTCAGGGCTGGAATTGTCTGGTGTCACACGTGGACCGCATGATGCTTACACAAAGGATTTGCTCCTCTCTTGAAGCTCAGGTCCTCATCTGTTAAATGGGTATAATTGCTGTGGTGGGTGGAACAGTGTTCCCTCCAAAACTCAAGTCTACTTGGAACCTCAGAATATGACCTTTTTTGGAAACAGGGTCTTTGCAGATATAATTAGTGAAAATGCTGTCCTCGTGGATTACGGTGGGCCCTCACTCCAATGGCTGGTGTCCTTATAAGAGGAAAAAACACACAGAGATATACACAAAGAAGGAAAACTCCGTATGAAGGCAGGGTGGAAACTGGAGTGATTTTAACCACCAGCCAAGGAGTGCCGAGGCTTCCTGGCAACCAAGCAGAAGCTAGGAGAAAGACATGAACCGTTCTCCCTCATAACTTCCAGAGAGAACCAGCCCAGCCAACCTGGATTTCAGACTCCTGGCCTCCTGAATACATTTCTATTGTTTTAATCCACTAATTTTGTGGTAATCTGTTACAGCAGCAATAAGAAACCAACATACCCACGTTCTAAAGCTGTTGTAAAGACTCCCTAAGAGACAGCACGGGAAGGCACCTGGCCCCGAGACGGGGACAAGGTAAGCTGGCCACACGAGGCAGCTCACCCTGGCTTTCTGTGTTGGCAGCAAGCCAACAACAGAATTTTTCAAGCTTTGTCAGAGGGGAGTGGCCCCATGGCATTTGCACTTTTTAAAATTTGCGGACCAAACATGAAGAGCAAAGGGAGAGGTGTGGAGTAAGGGCACACTCAGGCAGCAACAGGTACAGGCTTACCCAGTGCCTAACCGGAACGGAAGCACGGGTGGGCGCCGATGACCACCGAGGCCAGTTTGCAAAGACTGATGCTTCAGAGTCTCAGAGTTGGCGATGGATGTGCACCCTGTGAGACTGGAGATGGAAGACAGCGGCCACCAATCTTGAAGGTATTGGGTGGGGTTGATGACCAAGTGGTCATAGCTTTATAATAAGCATTGATGACCTGCTAGCCATTGCCATTAAATGATTTCAATGCACAGTCATATTTATTCCTCAAAACCAGCCTCTGAGGCCAGGAGGCTTGACATCTCTAACCATACAGCTAAGGAAACTGAGATCCAGAGTTTTAAGTAATTTGCCTCAAGACACATAGCAGTAAATAGCGAGGCTTGGATTGACCCCAGGCTACCTGTCTAAGGGCAATGAACTATGACCCTGCCTCCCTTAGATTTGGAATTAGAAGTTGGGACAATCTAGACTAGAGGCTTATCAAACAAGGAAGATTAGCTCTGTGATTCCTTATCTACTTTACCTCCTCCTCTAACTGGATCCTAGAACTCTTCTTTCACATGCTTTCTGGCTTAGTCGTGTGCTAGTTTCCTTTATGGGAAATGAACATGACAGGTGAAGACAATGAGCTCAGAGTAGAAGTGTTTTGCCCAAGGACCCAAAGCAAGTAAGGGACAGAGTTGAGATCCAAGCCCTGGCTTGCCTAGCTCTTCAAAGTCCACAACAAAGAAGCAGATGCTGACATCCTTTTTGTTTTCGTAAAATGTACGATGTGCCATGGCCCACCAAAAGGAAAATTCACTTAGAGCTCTTAGCTCTATCTTGGGAGGTAGTCTTTTTTTTTTTTTTTTAAGATTTATTTATTTAAGAGAGAGCACACGAGCACCCAAGCAGGGGAAGGGGCAGAAGACGAGAGAGAGAGAGAGAGAGAGAGACAGAGAGAGAAAGAGAGAATCTCAGGCAGACTCCCCATCGCGTGTAGGGCCCGATACGGGGCTCGATCTCACGATCCCAAGATCATGACCTGGCCCAAATCGGATGGTGGTCTTACAAGGTTGTGTTTGCCATCTGCCCTTACTTGAGATGCCAGGAGTTCTCCTCTAAAAGTTCTGGGTGAGGGACTTGCTCTTCAGCTGAATGGTTGGAATTCTCTAGATAATGTCTGGCCACTCCCAAGAATGTCTATTTGTCCTGTACACAGTTTGGACCACAATAGCAGGGAGCCCAGAGAAGCCAGTCCATTCCAGACGTGGACGCCTTCCCAAACAAGACGACAGAAGGTAGGGATCCAAGAACAGGAAATAACAGGGGCCAGGCATGCAGGTGGGGACTTGAATGGGTCAGGAACCCATCAACAAACATCTCGGGCTGTGAGATGCTGGTACCCGAAGGCTGGCTTACACCACGATGTTGATGTTGCTTTGTTGTGTTCTAAAATGCTGAATCTCCCATTTTTTCCCCTTCGTTCTTCTGAGCACCTCCTATGCAAAATGAAGAAATAAGCCCAACCCACGCTCCCCGCATTGGTGAGAACATGCTGAACCTCAGAACCGGCACAGTTAGAACACCAGCATCTCAGACTGACAAAAGGTTTGGCCATCAGGGGAATGTAAAAAGGAGGGGGCAAGACTTCACCTGCAAAGAGTGGGGTGCTAATGAGGGGCTTGTCAGCTCCGCACTAAGTCAGCCTCCCTCAATGTCACCGTGCAGCACCGAAACGCCCAAGATAGTGCCTTCTCTTGTCCATACCGTGGTTGAACTTGTTGTGGAAAACATTCTTTAAGATCCTGTCTTGATTTCACAAGTTGACGTTTAACTGGTATGGGGCCGGTGAATTTCAAGTGGGATATGAACACAAAACAATATCCTAAAAGAGTAGGAGATGTTGAAAACCTTGACCCCAAATGGGCCCACATATCCAGCTTTGCCCTTGTTTTTGCAAGCCTGGATGCATCTTTGCACTGTTTAAGAATTCTGGAATTGAATGCACCACAGCCACCATGTCTGGGACCACATGTCCCAGGGGCAAAGGAAGTCAGGTGTGCGGTCTGGAAAGACATGCCAGCCTGTGATCTGAACCCTGGGCACCTCGATGGAGGCTTGAGATCGGCGGTGCCACTGTGGTTTCCCTCCGGGTCTTCCTTCCCGCCACCAAAGTGTAGCACAGACATTTTCTGAGGGTCCGTAACTCCCTAAGTCCTGACTCGGGGGCTCTAAGAACTAAAAGAAACAAGAGATGGTCCCCAATGAGGCCTTCAGTAAAGGGCACTAAGACCTTTTTTTTTTTTTTTTTTTAAAGACACTCCTGAATCTGGAATTAAGGGCCTCTCACCCTTTCCAAATCTCATCTGTTTTCCTCACTGGTGCCCTCTCTCTCTCACTCAGCTTTTCTGTAGGGCCCCGGTCAAACCTGATTCCCCATGAAGCACCCTGGTGCGGAAACACCCCCGGCAGAATGTTGCTGTCACACCTGGATGTCCTTCTCAAGGACTTACTCAGTTATTGTAGGAAGTCCTTATGGGCAGGGTTCGACCTCACTGGTGTTGGGGAGCTGGCAATTTAGTTGGAAGAGTTATTCATCTGTCATTATCTGTCAAGGGCCACCATCCATCATGGGGACCCTCCTTCCCACAACAGCCACTGTGTTCCTGGAGGGGTTTTAATGACCTCAAACCTGAAACATGACGTCTCTGAGATTTTTGAATTTTACTTTTTTAATAAAAATTTTATTTATTTATGCGAGACAGAGAGAACAAGAGAGAGCATGAGACGGAAGAGGGGGGAGGGTCAGAGGGAGAAGCAGACTCTCTGCTGAGCTGGGAGCCCAATGTGGGATTTGATCCGTTGACTCCAGGATCATGACCCGAGCCAGAGGCCGATGCTTAATGGACTTAGCCACTCAGGCACCCCATTTCTTAAGTTTTAATAACATGCCACAACATTGCTGAAAATTCTCCTCTTAAATTTTAGGCTTATTTCAAAGGCTAAATAGTATTAAAAAGTTCTGGTTTTTGAATCTCGTGGAAGATAAAGCTCACACTAACAGTTTCTCCCAGCGTTACAACTCTGAAATCCGTCAATACTTTACTTCTCAAAAAGGGGGGGGGGGGGGAGCAAACAATGTGGGAGCACAGCTTTTATGTACTTTTTTCAATGTGGTGTTCAAAAGAAATCCAGAGGCCCCAAATGGCATCACTGGGCCAGGCCGAGTCACCAAACCAGGGCTTAATACCTAACCTAACTGCAGTTTCAATCTCTCCCAGAAATCTTAACCTGTCAATCTGGAATTTTCTGATAAGCACCAATGAGATCATCTGTCACATGGGCTCTCTCCATGCCCCCCAAAGGAAGATGAGGTCATCTACCTAACATGACCCCCGCCCCCCAGGCCCTCTCCCTGAGGGGAAGTGAGCTTGCCTGGAATAATCCTATCTTCTCTTTTGCTTAAAACTTTCTTGCCCCATTCTTGTCCTTCCCATAAAAGCCTTCCATTTTATACACCCCCTTGGCGTTCTCCTCTGCTGGTTAGATGGGATGCTGCCCACTCCAGGAACTGTTTAATAAAGCCAATGAGATCCTTAAAATTTACTCAGCCGAACTTCATGTCTTAACAGTGTGGGGCGGTGGGGGGAATATATATATATGACGTAAAAGTTGCCTTTTTTCTTTTGTCATTTTAAAAGTACATTGTGGTGGCAATAATACATTCACAATGTAGTAAATCATTCCCACTATTTCTAAAAATTTTCATCCCCCCTCAGAAGACACTCTGGACCCACTAAGGGCATTAAGGATCACGAACATAATTTTGGAAACATCCTATGAGGCTGAGGAAATAGGAAATAGGAAATAGAATCTAGGTAGATGGGTTACACTTTGTAGCAAACACAGGGGAAAAAAGACAAGAAGAAAATAAACTATTGACTGTAGCAGGGTGGTGGAATAACTACCCTATACTATTTTCTGTGTTTTTGACAATATATATTTTCATAGTCCCCTTTTGGTTTCCTAAACATACTAGCAAATGCAAGGCATACTAAAAAAAAAAAAAAAAGTAACAGTGAAATAGCTCAATTTATGAATTACTTTCCTGGAAAACTCTATGGAAATTAAGACTAGAGTTTGTCAATATTTTAAGGTATTTGAAAGTCAAAATAAAGAAAACTTATTCTGAAATCAGAATCTCAAATCTCAAGCACACAATTACCAGTCTGCTTCATCGGCACTGTGCTTAAACTCATAATATTGTTAATACTCTCATTAAAAAAAAAAAACAAAAAAAAACTCTTATAAAATAGATGCTTCTGCTCACTTTTTGTAAAGAAAATAAAAATAAAGCCCCTAGCAATTTAACAGTATTAAGACCGACTCTTGAAGGAATTCAAATGGTAACTTATTTGGAAAGGAAACTATGGTCCTTTCCATCCCAGGCTCAGGTGACCAAAGATCCAATTTCTATGGGGACTTTCAAAACAAACCAAATAACTACAATACTTCTGCGCCCTCCTTGCCCTCGGACTAGGTGGAGATTAAGCCTTTTCATAAGAACATATCCCAGATAGATAAAGTCAATCAGTGGTTAACTTGGAGATAATCCCTTCCTTGAAAAGTCTGCTTTCAGCTTAACCTTCCAGTTGGGTTAATTGATGGCTTATCTTCCATTAGGAGAGCCTCGCACATCAAAGCATTGTTTGGGAACCGCACAAAGCAGACTGTGGAGAGGGAGGTTCTTTAACCCTCAGGGCTAACTGCTGGAATTGAATATTTCCTAAAGGAGATAGCAGCTTTCAGTTTCATAAACAAGCCATTTGAGGATTGACCGGCAATCCAATTTCTGGACTGTTGATGGACGTAGAGGCTTGTGCACACACACAAAGCGACACAAGCCTTTGTCTGCCAACTCTCTCCCAACTACTCCCGGTTGCTGTTCTCTCTCTCCCCTAGTCTCCTACCTTGCTGTGCACCGGGGAAAGCACACTGGTCCTCAGTGCACCTGGAATCAGGGAGCCGGGTGCACAGGGATGGAAAAGCACTGGGAGCCCATAACCTGTCCTCTCAGTGCCACGGCCCCAGCACACAACCACCTGCTCCTCTCCCCACCTTAGGAAGGCTGCAGCCTTACACGTGCCCTCGGCAATAATGCCCAGGGGGATCCTGAGGTGGTTAGAAGCATAGGCTTTCCCCGTTTTTGGTTCAGTTCCCCACGTCACACCCTAGAAGCTGCTCTGGGGGGTTAGGATCTTCTTATTTCTTTTTTTAGGGTCTATTTATTTATTTGGGAGAGAGAAAGAGCATACAAGCGGGAGGGGCAGAAGGAGAGAGAGAGAGAAAGAGAGAGAAAGAATCTCGAGCAGACTCTGCTAAGCACAGAGCCCGAGGCGGGGCTCGATCTCACAACCCTGAGATCACAACCAGAGCAGAAATTAAGAGTGGGGCACTTAACCAACTGTGACACCCAGGCGCCCCAGGGTTCAAATCTTCCTGCCACACAACTGTGCACCCAGCTCTCTGGACTTCTTCGGGTCTCCTTTGTGGTCAACCCAGACTCTAGTCACAAAATCTCACCATCTGGGGGTCAGAGTTGTGACCCTGCTAAGACCTCATGTGGTTCCAAGCAGGTTTCCACGTCAGAAAAACTAACCCGATGAACCCCAGGTTCTCCTCCTCAAGAAACCAAACTGTGTTTGTCGAAGAAGTGCTCTCCTCTGCAAAGTTACGCAGATGTAGCCCCCTGATATTTTCCAAAATGCCCAAGGCTGTTGGCGACAAGTAATAATTTGTGTAATGCTATTTGGAAAAACAAAAGTAGGGAGTTTGGCTCTCACAGAAAGACTCTGAAGGGGAAAATGAGAGCATCACACGTGAGAGGGTATAGTCCGTTTATAACAACCCGGGCTGCTTTGCTCTCTCAAGCAGAGGCTGCTTACCGAGTCACACAAAAAGCTTTGGAATGAAAACCCCATAGACTATCTTACAAAATGAACTAGCTGGCTGAGGCAGCTTGCAGGTCTAACAGGATACTTGTAACAGAGTTCCTCCAGGATTTCCCTGCTGATAAATTTATCTCCGCCCACATGCCCAAAAAAAAAAAAAAAAAAAAGTGTAACCAACTCCGGGAAGGAGCAACTGAACCCGGCAGGACTTAGGCACCTCATTAGCTCTGCTGATCAGCACTGAAGACTGGCGGGGTATGAAAAGGATCAAACGAGTATCAGGGATTTGAAAACATATGAATTCGTAGTCACCAGATGGACATTATTAAAAATTAACTGATTGGGACCCCTGGGTGGCTCAGTCGGTTAAGCCGCTGCCTTCGGCTCAGGTCATGATCCCAAGATCCTGGGATCGAGTCCCACATCGGGCTCCTTATCCAGCGGGGAACCTGCTTCTCTCTGCCTCTGCCTGCTACTCTGTCTGCTTGTGCTCTGTCTCTGACAAATAAGTAAAATTTTAAAAAAATTAACTGATTATTTCTTTAATGACATATATATTGGATGTGTGTACATGTCGGTAAGTAACCAGAGTCCCTTAAAACAACTACTCCTGAGGCTGCCTGGCTGGCTCAGCTGATAGAGGCTACAACTCTTGGTCTTGGAGTGGCAAGTTCAAGCCCCAAGTTGAGGACAGACTTTACTTAAAAAAAAAAAAAAAAAAGGAAAAGAAAAAAATTACTAATGTGAATGATACAATATCCCCCAAACCGTAGGTTAAAAAGAGGCTTCCATCAAGTGTGTTGAAGTTAATTCAGTTCCCAAGTGGGACCCACAAAGCAACCAAATGTCAAGCAACAATGATAGAAACATTTAGATGCTATCCCGGGAGCCCTGGCATGGACGACCGCTATTCCCTAGGAACTACAGCGCAATCATTTCCATCATAAATTCCCTCTGTGCCCCCTTTTCTGGCATAATGAACCCACAGGCTTTACTACAAGCTGATCTCAAAAGAAGACATAAGAGATACGTATTATCAAAGCTTCTGAAGCAGAGACTCTTCTGAAGACTCATCATTAAAAGGTCTACAGAGCCCTGCCTCGATTGATAGTCCAGAAGGGCTTCTAGCCTCGATCCTCTGCCATCTTTCCCTCTCCTCCTATAAACTAGGGGGGCTGTGTAGGATGACACAGTATTTATAACCTACGAGATAGTATTACTAACCTGAGTAAGTTTATCAATCTGTCAACTAGTACCTCAATCTGGGGATTGAGTTCTAGAGAGAAAAGGGCCAAGACAGTCTGAAGACACATGTAACACACGCAACCACACAACTCAAGACACACATCAACAGTTACCATTTTGCATTTCTGCAGCACAAAGACGACGGTATCCGCTCGGAAGATTTCAACAGGGCCTTACGCAGCCCTGGAATCGCCATCATTATGTTTCACAAATAAATACACAAAGAAGCGTAATTCTGGGTTTGACATATTTTAACCAGCTACAAAAATCTCAAGTGAGTCCAGGTTTTAAGCACATGACCAACTGAGCAGAAGAATCAGGTTTAGAAATGGGTTTCATTCCACATCTGTGAGCTTTGGCAGCTCTCTATCTTGATTCTGCCTTCTTGGAATTCCTAAGCGGGGTCCATTCTGCTCATCCCAAATATTCAGATCTAAGGAGGAGTTTCCAGGCCAGTGGAGCTGATAAACCAAGGCCTCGCATTAGCTATAAAAACCACCCCTCAGAGCCCGATAAGATGAGGCCTCAGAAGTGTGGATGCTCATTTTCTCAGTCACTGGAACACAAGCAGATTAATCGTTAACTGTTTTTACCATGAGTGTTTACAAGGAATGCAGAGATTCAAGATTCAAGAACTGTACTTAGGGTAGCTTCAAGTGAGGGACGATTTGTGCTCCGGGAGGAATTTTAAGCCTTACCAAATCTGGAACTGTTTCAACTTACATCTTAATTTGTTTGGGGCTTAATATCTGAAATCCAAACAAAAGTCTGGACAGCTTCCAGTCTGAGACTGACATGAACTCAAAATATGACACCTTGCCCTTCAAAAAAAAAGAGGAGAACTCCCCAGGCTGCATTTAGAGTACAGACAAGAGGAAGAATGGAGCCAAGGGGCCAAATGACAAGCAAACAGTAATATGGGAGCTTCCCAGGGAAAACTCAACAGGAAACTCACTGTTGTGGGATGGAGACCCCTGAGTGGTTCCTACAAGATGGTGGGACTGGCATTCCTTTAGATGTTCAAGGGATCAAACAGAGCCCGAAAGGAGAGAGAAGCAGAAGGATCCATATTCATGAAGCCAAGAGAAATTTGAGCAAGAAAGAATGTGATTAAAAATTTTAAAAATTGGGGGCACCTGGGTGGCTCAGTGGGTTAAGCCTGTGCCTTCGGCTCAGGTCATGGTCCCAGGGTCCTGGGATCCAGCCCTGCATCAGACTCTCTGCTCGGCAGAGAGCCTGCTTCCCTCTCCATCTCTGCCTGCCTCTGTGCCTACTTGTGATCTCTGTCTGTCAAATAAATAAATAAAATCTTTAAAAAAAAAAAATTTTTTTTTTAAATTGGTCTCTTGCCAATAAGGCAAGTGATGTCTCTACCCAAGGGAGCTCTGGGAATGAGGGCCCAGCTCTGCCTAATCCCAGAGGTCTTGGTTCTCTGTATGCCACCTGGATTCACAAGGGACATTTCCCCTTCGATAAAAATTCAAGGACAAGTAGAAAAATCAACCAGAGGAAAAACTGCCAGGAAATGCTCAGACAGCAGCCACACTCCAGTTTCTGATTCCTGAGCAGAATCACCCGAGGGGAAAGATCGAAGCTTTATCAAAGCAGGTATAAAGCCCTGCGTTATCAAAGCAGGTATAAAGCCCTGCGTTATCGAAGCAGGGCTCCCTGAGAAGGGAGAATGATGCCGGGGCTCCATCCCAGGACTCTGGGATTGTGACCTGAACCACAGGCAGACACTTACCTGACTGAGCCACCGAGGCGTCCCAAGTTCTCTTTTTAAATTTAACACCATGGCTAAGAAATGTGAGCTGTTTACCTGCTTAGTATTTCCCTTGGTGCAACTTAGCACGGCCACCGCGGTGAGATCTGAATACCGCCCTGGGCTTCCCCTTCCTTCTCGCACTCATTCACTCTTGCAAAGGAGTGCCGTGGACCAGGCACGATGGGGGAAACCAGGCATGGAGCGGTCTTCTGGAAATTATTGTAGTGGGGAAACAACACACTTTCCAATCTCCAATACATGTAAAGTTGCTTTTGTGAGAAGTGCTTGGGAAGAAAGTACTCTTTGACAGCCTCTATAACAGGGGAACGTGAGCTAGTCAGGGAGGTCAGGGGAGCCTTCTGGGAGGAAGTAACAATTTGCCATCTGAAGGATAAGGCGTTAACTAAGCCATGAACGGGGACAGAAGCTTGTTCCAGGCTGGTGGCAGGTTCCACAAAGGCCCTGCGTGAGGAGTGAGAGGAGCAAGGACAAAAATGGCAGGTGGCTTTGGCGGCTGGTGAAGGGGAGCAGAACATGCCACCCCGGCACAGAATTATTTTGAGATGAATGCCATCCAGATGTAGCAGATAATACAAGAGAAGCTCTCTGTGGGGTGCTGGGCTGGCTCAGTCCATGAAACTTGTGCCTCTTGATCTCAGGTTTGAGAGTTCAAGCTCCCTGGTGGGTGTACAGAGTACTCAAAAGTAAAATTAAGGAAAAAAAAAAAAAAAAAGAAAAAAAGAAAAGAAAAAGAAAGAAGGAAATAAAATAAAAGGAAAAAGAAAAGAAAAGCTCTCTGTTCTCCTCCTATTTGCCTAAAAACAGGGCATGATTTTGTAAGGTGTCCCCCTTCCTCTCTCTACTAGCAGCACATAAGTTAATCACTGGAGACAACACTAGACCCTCATCAGTCCGAAACTGGCACCAGAAGAACGTTCCTAACACACCTTGCTTCTCCACCATTGGCTTCCCTATGTTCACTTTCTCACAATGCACCACCCTAGAAACTCAAAGTCGTTTTCCTTGGTCTTGTTACTTTTCTATAAAATTATCACTTTGCTAAGATGCTATAGAAGTTCAAGTTCTAACCACTCCTTTGAGTTACTCATCACCAAGTATTCCCACGCGGAGGCACACACATGTGCGCACGTACACACACACGCACACGCGCACACACACCCCATACACACAGGACGTGGGGATCAGTCAACTGTTTGTTTTCCTCTTGTAACTCTCTTTTGTCAGTCTAATTTGATAGACCCCAGACAAGAAACCCGAGACTGCTCTGGGATGGGGCAAGACACTCCTGGAGGAAAAGATATCTGGAGAGGTGGATGGGACCAGACCATGTAGGATTAGGGTCTTAATTTTGAGAGCATTTAAGAGCAAAGGGCCATTGAGGGGATTAAAGTGTGGAGGGCATGGGTGGGGAAGGACATGCCATTTCCTTAGCCAGTCTTGGTTTTCTGTCCTGACCCTGGCCTGCTGCTCCCGCTACCCCTGGACAAGGTCAGGAGTCTGATCAGGGAATGAAATTCTGACAGTGCTCCTGTGGTCCAAGGACTTCGGGCTTTCAGTTCCGTAAGCAGTGAATCTGAGACCAGGCCTGAGATAATTTATTTACTTTTGCACATCTGATTTTTTTTTTCTCCTTACATTAATCTTTCTATATCCAGCCCTGAAGATAATGCAAACAAAAAATATGTGATGCCAATAACACTGGATGGAAAATTTATTCTCTCCTTGATAAGGCTTATACCCTAATAACATAGTAATAAATCCCTGTATATTTTCCAAACATGTTGTGTCTAACAGCTCAGCAAATACTGTCTAGGAAACAGAGGTAAGCCCGATTTCCTTGAGGTGCTCCCCTGTGAAGAGGATATTCCTGCTTTTGGAGGGTGTCTGATTCGCAGTTAGCATACTTTCAATGCTGATAGAAAGCGAAATGCACTGCCAGGGTAGGAAGAGTGTCGAACTCAGCATCAAACGAAATCTGGCTAGAACAGAAATCTTAAAAAATGAGGCATGTGGGGTCTAGGGCCGGCCTGGGGAGTTTTGCTGGCGTGTTCAGGGTCCTGTGTTTTCTATTTCCTGAAGGCTCTGAGGGCCAAGGCTGTGTGCCCAGCAGTTGGGTCCCCTCTTCCTCTCACCGTGTGGGGAACATCCGCTGGGAGCTAAGGCGCTCTCTGGCTGTGCTTGGAAGACAAACACAGGGTAGGAGGACGGGGTGGTGCCGGCAGCAGCCAGGCCAGGACACGGCGGACGGAGGTGGCTCCCACCTCCTGGTTCGGCCACCTGCTCCCTGTGGGCGAGCTGCTGGATCTCTCTGAGCCTCGGTGCCCTTGTTTGAAAATGGAATGGGTGGACGGTCCTTGGAGTATCACTGAGCCAAAGGAGACTGTGCATGTGATGTGCCCAGAGGGAGCCCAGCACGCAGGAACCGTCACCGTGGCACAAGGCCCATTGTAGTAGGAATCATCTGGAATAGTTCCCGCCCCACCAGATCCCTGGGGGCCAGTGATCTGCCAGGCTATCTAGCAAGAGGGTCGTACATCACATCCAAAAGGAAAGGGAACCATGAAAAGGAAACTTTTTCCTCCAGATTACCCTCTGCCAACACGGCTTGCTTTGTTCTCCTACTGAAAACACACGAGCAGCTGTGGATGACTTCAGGCAGGCCCAGAAGTCAGCTGCGTTCTCTCTCTGGGGAGGCCGGAGGGAAGGGCAGTGACAGCTGCCCCCGGATTTCAGGCAGGGAAAGGGCACCGCGGTTCTCCCAGTGAAAGTGGGAGCCGTGGGAGCCACCTCCGTCCGCCGTGTCCTGGCCTGGCTGCTGCCGGCACCACCCCGTCCTCCTACCCTGTGTTTGTCTTCCAAGCACAGCCAGAGAGCGCCTTAGCTCCCAGCGGATGTTCCCCACACGGTGAGAGGAAGAGGGGACCCAACTGCTGGGCACACAGCCTTGGCCCTCAGAGCCTTCAGGAAATAGAAAACACAGGACCCTGAACACGCCAGCAAAACTCCCCAGGCCGGCCCTAGACCCCACATGCCTCATTTTTTAAGATTTCTGTTCTAGCCAGATTTGATCCCTAATTTGGTTGAAAAGGGGCCAATATCCTCAAGAAAGATCCAGGGTCACCTTATGGACCTTAGCGACACTCGAAAGGTTCAACTCTAAGAATATTCTTTGTAACCCCTATTCACACGGCTTCTCTTCTAAACTTCTGGGAAAAGACAGAACCCCTCATGGACATCAGGAGGCATCATGACTTGGCTTCAGGGGACCCCCCTCCTCCAGGGACTCACCTCCCAGAAGCCACCCCAGCTCGCTTAGCAGAGCCACCAGCCACCCAGTAAGTCCCCAAACCAGCGTCTTCAAGGTAGCTGGGAGAACCCACTTCTCCCGAGGCTGAGGAGGGCTTGGAGCCACCTCGCATGTTCTTGTCACAGGCCCGGCATGAAAGCATCGCAGGGTCTTTGTAGTTACTGATGATTTCTAAAAACGTTCCTTGACACAAATTCTAAAAACAACTCTCCTTTTTGCGAGAGTGCCCCGTGGCCTTCAAGGGGCCAGGGAGCCAACTTGGGGTGTCTAACAGAGCCAAATGACAATGGTCTTTGGCCTTTCTTTAGCACAAGGAGCTTCCTATCTGGGACACAGGAGAGGAGCGAAAAACTGAGCCACCCATTTCTAATGGCCTTTTTTCAGGACCCCCGACCCTAGCCCATGTAAACAGGGGTCTTTGGGGGTAATCACCTCAGTAGCCAAATCAAAACCTGAACCCATTTTTTATTAAATGACTCCACAGAGTCTTATGATAAGCTGCCTCAGTTTCCTCCAGGTGACTGAGGGGACACTAGGTCCACGGACAAACACTGGGTTAAGCAGAGAAGGACCAGCTTCCTCCCAGATGGACAGCGGGGGTGGGGGGCGCTGTATGGTCTTCTCCACCACCATCTCCCCATTCCAGAAGAGCAGGGCTGTGCTCTCCATCTCTCTGTGGGCCCAGGGCTACCCAGCCTGCCCTTTCAAACCTCAGCTTAGGTTGAGGTCAAACATCCAACCCTTGATAAATGAGATTTATAAACAGCCTAAAGTTGTTTGATGAAAGGAGTCTATTACCCGGTGCTTAGCACCTTTCTTGATAAAACTGCAGTGTGTTGTGTGTGTGAACTGAATGGGTCTCTTCTTACCATCCCCTCCCCCTCCCCACTGCCCTCCAGCTATCTGCTTTCAGAGCTAAATTCTGTGCCCCAGATGCTACAGTCCTAGAAAAAAAAAAAAAAAACAAGAGAGAGAGAGAAAGAGAGAAGGGAGGGGAACCACAAAGGTGTTTACAATTGGTTTTGGTCCTACTCACAAGAAACAAATTCAATTAAAAAATGCTCTTTGTCCCAAAAGTGCAAAATTACTAGGAGAATGACCTGCCAAGTCAGAGCAGTTTGGGGCCAATCTGATTTACACAAGGAGCTTATTTAAGTTACGGTCCTGTTTTATCATTTTTCAGATGGTGTTTTCTCGGGACTCCTGAACTGATTCCTGCAAAGCAAATGAGATTTCATAATAGCCTTCCCCACCATTCCAACCCGCCGGGGGCAAACCTATTCATTCAATGGCAGTGAGGTAATGCTGCCCATCTGCTTGGGGAAAGCCAGTGATGTCTGGGGCCATTGAAGCAAGACGTACTTCATGTTCATCCTGGGTAACTGGAAGAGCTGAAAACTTGTACCTTCTTCTGTTTCCTTCCACAAGATAGTTGCTGAGGACGCTCCGAGAAGCATCTCATTCACAGATGCCTAGAAACATGAGCCATTTTTTCCTGATAGTAATTTCACTGGTTCAGGGGAAGTCGTTTTCCCTTATCCTGAATACCAAATGTCAGGAGAAGGAAGAAACCCCAGAACAAAGCATATGGCAGAGAAAAAGCAGCAGCTGAAGAGAGTCCAAGGCTACAGGCAACTCCGGCTCTAAAACAGTTTCTGTGACTATATTAACAGGATCCAGCGGGGAGAGACAATGCCATTTTATTTGGAAAACACTTCTTTCTTCTTCTTCTTCCTCTTTTTTTTTTTTTTTAAGATTTTATTTATTTATTTGACAGACAGAGATCACAAGCAGGCAGAGAGGCAGGCAGAGAGAGAGGGAGGCAGGCTCTCGCTGAGCAGAGAGCCTGATGCGAGGCTCGATCCCGGGGCTTGGGTCTCGGGGCTTGATCCCAGGATGCTGGGATCATGACCTGAGCTGAAGACAGAGGCTTTAACCCACTGAGTCACCCAGGCACCCCCCACTTGTCTCTTCTTCTGTCTTCCAGATTCTTTAGACTTAGCTAGGAAATCTCCACAATCAGTGAGATCTTCTTCACCGTCAGAACAAAATTTGTATTCTTCATTTTTGGTAGTGGTGGTAAGTAGGGGTGACTTGTTGTTGTTTCCGATTTATTTATTTATTTATTTATTTATTCATTCATTTATTTCGAAGATTTTATTTATTTGACAGACAGAACACAAGCAGGGGGAGCAGCAGCCAGAGGGAGAGGGAAAAGGAGGCCCCTCGCTGAGCAGGGAGCCGGATGTGGGGCTCGATCCCAGCACCCTGGGATCATGACCTGAGCCAAAGGCAGATATGCTTAAACGACTAAGCCCTCCAAGCCAGTAGGGGTGATTTTTAAATACTATCCCTGTCTTGCAATAGGAAGCTATTCTTTTCTTTCTCCTTCCTTCTTTCCTTCCTTCCTTTCTTTCTCTTTCCTTTTCCTTTCTTTTTCTTTCTCTCTCTCTCTCTCTCTCTTCCTTCCTTCCAGAAAGCTCTAGTTCCTGAATATCAAAGTTGGGGAATTGAAAGCAATAACTCAACTGGAAAAATCTAACCAAAAAATATCCATCTGGATTTAGAGCTGCATGGGGAGAATGCTGTCATATTTTCCAGTGGATTTATAAAACTATTTACAATCTATTTGTCTGAAGTCTTGAAAACACAGAGGTCTGTGGCAGGTAAGTGAAGTGCTAGAAACAGCTGGTAAAGGTAGAAAGCTAAGGTTCTTAGGTCCTACACCGTTTTCTTTCTTAAGGTCTGGTTAAGAAACTGACCTCAGCTTCCAATCTGAATTGCAATCTTCATTTTATTTTGATGGTTTGCAAAGACCTTGGCTTGTGCCCCAGGAGACTAGAGCTCTAGAACCATCTCTGCACCCATTCACCTTGAGCTGGTCACCTACTTAGTTGTCAGTTTTAAAAAGGCCGTGCCCAGCACATAATAGATACTCAGTTAATTTTCTTTCTTTCTTTTTTTTAAAGATTAATTTTATTTGAGAGAGAGAGAGAGAGCAAGTACATACAGTAGGGGGCTGGGCAGAGGCAGAGGGAAAGAGAAAATCTCCAAGCAGATTCCCTGCTGAGTGTGGAGCCTGCCACAGGGCTCGATCTCTTGACCCTGAGATCATGACCTGAGTCAAAATCAAGAGTCAGACCCTTAACTGAGCCATCCAGGTTTCCCATTCATTTTCTTTTATAACAGCTACACTGACATATAATTCACATACCAGAAAATTCACGCTTTTAAATCATACAATTCGGTAGTTTGTAGAATATTCACAGACTTAGGCAACTATATCCACTAGTCATTTTTTGAAGAATGAAGGAATCGGTAATTTAAAGGTAACATGGCTCTAAGTGCCAGGCTTTATTCTGAATACATTTTTTGTGAATTAATTCACATAATCCTCCTTACAAATGTATGAAACGAGTACTAGTATTATCCCAGTTTTACAGAAAAGTCGACTGACATTTGGACTTAGGCAGTCCAAATGGAGAACCAACATTCTCACTCAGTTTGAAAATTCTGTGATCCTATTAAGAGTCTGACATAAAGACATTCCTTATTGAATACATCATTCATGCTATGAATAAAAGATAAAATATCAACAGACTTCCTTTTCATGTTTATGACAAATTTGCTGTCCTGGACCAAAATATCTCTTTCCCAGGAAGTAGCAGGAAGATCACTAACTGAATACCCCTTCATGTAGGGATGCATGTGACTCATTTTGGGGTCCCCAGCACCTGACACATAATGGAATTTCCAAAAATGACTGGCTAATCAGTCAGGAAAGAACATTGCCTGCTATGCATTATACATGAACCACCTGTAAATCTCTATTTAGCCTAGTGGAAAGGAAGAGCCATGTGCCTATGCGCGAATGGGGAGAGATGGGGGGGAGGTTATTAATGAGATCCAATCAGCTGTCTCCAACCAATGCCAGGGGCCCTTGGACCTGAAACTAGCACTAATGCTCCAGGTTTTTGGGGGGGGGGGGGGAGCAATAAGAACAAATCTGTCCAGAAAAACCAAGAAGAAACACATCCCCCTCTATACTCAGAAAAAGTAGCATGAAACTGCCCAGCCTACTCCACTCTTATTAGAAATCAGATTTGAACTTGTGCCTTCAGATGTCACAGGCTCACTGATTCAGGGGGTTTGACTACACAGTGTTGTGCATTTAAGCTAGCGGTGGCAGGGTTGGGGGAGATTTAGAGACTCCCCAGTGTAACCCCATAACCAGCCCTGACAGAGGATAAGTGGCCTGCCCAGGCAGTCACCACTTTTTCATTGTTATGGCCAAATGTTGTGATTCAGCCCTGGGTGAAAAAAGCAAAGCAGGGAGGGGGTAATGGAAGAATTATAGCAATGTATTTTCATGCTAAAAAAAGAGTTTCTTCCCCCTCTCCCATTTGCTTGGTGCAGCTCCCCAAGAACAAAAAGGCTATTCTCATGCTTGACAGCAGGCCATATGTGATCTGCTACATAGCTCAGGGTCCATATGAAATCCCAGGGTAAAAAGGAAATTCAGGGGGAAGCCTGGGGTGGCTGAAGGGAAGGCTGGCTCCCTTCCATTTCTAAGACATGCCACTAACCCAAACACAAGCAGCTCAAGTTAAAAGCAGGCCTCTGCCTATTATCCCCCATGGAACTCACAGCTAGCAAGACCCTGCAGAGCAGGACCGCCAGTGTCTTCTTGGCCTACAGCGCTTAATAACTAAACAGGCAGCCACTCTGCTGTGTTCAGGATTACCCATTTAGATAGTATCCTCCACCTATATGCTTTCAGAGAGAGATCCATGAGGAGAGGATTTTCTAGAATTCCTGGCAGCCCCTTGACCTAGGAGAAGAGGGAGTCATTCATGCTTGGCATAAGAAGAAAAAAGGTTCATTATTTTCCGCTCTCAGAATTGCTACTTTCTGATTTTTCTTTTCTTTCTCATCAAATTTTACCAAACCAGGTCCCCATGTACCTAGGACGGAAAAAGCATGACAGAAATGAAGGGAAACGAGCATAGATCTTTGCCAGAAGCCACTGATGGATGTGCCAGACCAGCCCGTTTACCAGACAAGATGCAAAATCGGACAGGAACCCAGGTACATGTTGAAAATAATTGAAAGCAAGGACCCCAACAAGTACCTGTACAATAGTGTTCACAGAAGCACTCTTCACAGTAGCCAACAAGTACGAAAAACCTAAGAGTCCATCATTGGATGAATGGCTAAGCAGGATGTGGTATACACACACACACACACACACACACACACACACACACACACACACACACACTAATATTATTCTTCTATGAAAAGAAATGGGATTCTGTTACATGCTACAGTATAGAGGGATTTTGAAAACACTGTGCTACTCAAAAGAAGCCAGAGAGAAAAGGAGAGATCTTATATGACTCTATTTGGGATGACAGACAGGTTCTGGAAGTAGTTCGTGGTGATGGGTGGGTAACACTGTGAATATACTTGATACTACTGAATTTTGCATTTAAAAATCGTTAAAATGGCAAAATGTTATGCTATGTCCATTTTATCATGATTATAAAATCAAACCAAACCAAACAGACAGTAAGCCTCTCAGAGGCTGAGATCCTGTCTTAGCCACCTTTGTGTCCCCAGCACCCCGTACATACCGGCTCACAGGGATGATTCCACAATGTCTGCTAAATTGGCCACTAAGGCAGTGGAATGGTATAAAGTTAGTGTTTGCATTAGTTTGCAAGGCAGACCTCTACCTGGCCTATCTGATGCCCCAGGATCCAAACCATATTACAGTTACCATTCCAAGAACTCATAAAATGATCTCATCTGTGGAAGTAAAAATTTATCAGCTATATTTCTCCAAAAGCTGCATGTCTATTAATCCTAAGAAAGTGCTGTATAGATTTTATTTCTCTTGCTACAGGGGCTGAATGTTGGCCTTACAACCTAGGTCATTAACATTAAATGATGAAAGTGGCCCCAGATATACATCGATTTGACTAGAAGGCATAACCCTTGATGAGTCTTCCCAGTCACTGTTGTTTTACAGAAAATGCACAGATCTGTAAGGGAGGGGTCTTTGGAGTAATTCTCTCCAAGACCCTCAACTAAAGTATGAGGATGAACTGTCTTCAACAAAGATTTATCAAGCATCTGATCTATGCGCGCACCCACCATTCAGCGATGAGGTGTTAATAGACAGGGTGCAAAGCAGCAATGGGAGAGGGGAGGCTGGAGAGTTAGGCTGGGGTAGGTCGCAAAGGCTATGTTTTGGAATCTGGACTTTATTCTGGAAGCAATCACACTTCATAGGATGAGACCAACCCCACCTCTCTTCAACCTTTGTGAACTCTCCTCAAATGTTCTGACAGCATCTCTATCTGAGACACCATTCCTGTTCCTTCAGCAATGCTACCCTGAGCTCAGTTTTCGGTCAGTTGCCAATTTTTTCCCCTCAGCTTTTGCCTCAGATACTAGGTTCCTTATTCATTGATAGCCACAGGACCGATTTTCCTCATGCCCCATCAACCTAACTCAGCACAGTTCCATGGTCACTCAATTTCCAGTACTCTTTTCCAAAATGATCACATCTCCCATCCAGTACAACGTTTCAAGTCCTCACTCAAAAATAAGCAAATTAAAAAAAACAAATAAAAATCACTCAATCAATCCTGAACACTTTTTTTGTTTGTTTGTTTTGTTTTCACTGGTTTGGAAGGTCAGCCTAGAGTATATGTTTACAAGATGATTAAAAAAAAAATACAGCGGACTACATGGCCTGAATGTCTCTATGGAGGACCTGTATTGTCTTGGTCTATCTGACATACCTGTCCCTCAATTTCCCTTAAAGAACTACCCCTTCTAACACTACCCCCTCTGCCCAATGCAGTCACTGGCAGCAGCTCCAGGGTTGAGCATGTGACCCAAGGCCAGCCAATCGGAGCACTATACCTACCCACTCCCTGTCCTTCAGGGCTGCAAGGGGCAAGAGAGCCAAGCAGAGCCCATGAGACTCCATTCCAAGGAATGGAAAGATTGAGAAAATGGGATAAAAGCCTGGAGAGGCTGTCCATCAGTCATATTGATCCCACAAGGAAAAGAGCCAAACAAGAATGGAGCCAACAGAGGAAAACACAGCTGAATGGGGGTGGGGGGAGGGACATTGACACTGTCTTTTGAACCCCTGGCTTTTGCTATGCTTGAAGCCTACCTTTCAGTGATTTGAGCCACTAAAGCCCCTTTTGTAAGCTAGTTTGAGTCATGCAGTCCTTGCTTCTAGCAGCATTTCAATTTCCTTAAAACTCTAGTACTAAATTTATGTAAAAACATATATATAAACTCCCCCTAAAATTAGCTTTTTTTCATTTTTAGTACATTACTTTTACTAACTGTAGTATTTATTACAAATTTCTTCAGCTATTTTTTTAATATATTGTACCAACCATTATGCCGTTCTAACCAACTATTATAATACGAAGAAACAACTCATCAAATAGTGCAACTTTATCATTTAGGACTCTTTGAGAAAAGAATTAGTAAATCAGACCTTGCTTCTAATACCTCACTCAACTTTTAGGTAGAAGGTGTCAGAAGCTATTGTGTTAATTGTGACAAAATTGCACGGCTTCACCTTCAGAAGTAAGAGTAAACTAGATACCCAAACATGCCAACAGAAATTTGAAAACAAAATATATTTGTGGGATAACTGAACTATTCTGTATCTTGACTGTGGAAACAAATCTGCAACGGTATCCACTGGACCAAACCCGTGTGGGGTACTGTAGGCTAAAAGGGTTTTACTGCATGTATATAAAAAGTGAATAAATCTTAAACAATGATTAAAATATACATATACATCCCAACCACACAAAACCGTCTGGGATCAGGAAAGAAGCAAAGATCCCACACATTACTTTATAAATCAGCACATGCAAATTTGAAAGTGTCTGAAAACGAAGTCATCTCTCTTGAGTTATGAAGATGTTTTCTAACAGCTTTATTGACCTTGGACAGACAATACCTGATTCTTGTGAACTTGAAGAAGTTCAAGTGTTCAAGTTCACGTTTCCTTTCTCTACTTTACCATCATTATATTGATGTAGGAGGCATTGTACATATATCCCTATACTCTTTGCCTTGGGCTAGGGAAGCACAGAAGTACAAAAACTGCCCCCAACCCCCTGTGGGGTACAGAATGTCTGGCCAGAAGTGGGTCTGAAAAGTTCACATTATAGTTTCAAACACTAAGAAGGATAGGTTTTAGCTTTCCCCCAGGCCTACCAACCTTGCCAACACATTCAAGGTCAGTGGCAAATAATTTGACCAGATTTTAAAGCATAGCATGTATACCTTTCCTGTATTCCACAGCTTATGAGCTGTATGCCTGGTTTCCTAGCAACACATCTAATACCATCACTAACTGGTTTAGAAATAATTGCAGCATTAAATTATCAGGTAAAAATCCCAGAGAACATTCTACTTGAGCTTTGCCTCCCTGAGAAGAAAAATGCTATATAAGTCGAAGGTCCTAAGATATTACAGTAATTACTAGGGAGAGAGAAATAATTCACAACAAAATTGGAACTTGAAGAATAGCATTTTTAACAGCCTTAGCGCTATCCTGCTTTCTCTTTCTTAAAGAAAACTTGGCCATGGGAGCACACCGTTAGCTCCTTCCAGTGCCGGAAACGTCAAGGGATGTGCTTTTTCTTTCTGGGTAACTCTAAGGCCCTTAGTTTAAAAAGGTAATTCTGGGGTGCCTGGTTGGCTCAGTGGGTTAAGCTGCTGCCTTCAGCTCAGGTCATGATCTCAGGGTCCTGGGATCGAGCCCCGCATCGGGCTCCTTGCTCAGCGGGGAGCCTGCTTCTCCCTCTGCCTCTGCCTGCCTCTCTGCCTGCTTGTGATTTCTGTCTCTCTCTCTCTCTGTCAAATAAGTAAATAAATAAAACCTTAAAAAAAAAAAAAAGGTAATTCCCCTAAAGAATAACGGGAAATGTGCCTTCCCGAGTTTGAGGCCCTACAGGTGTAAGCTCCCTCCGCGACACGCCACAGAACTCCACGAGAAAAGTAAGTAACCAGGAGACCTACCGTGAAGAGGGAGAACAGCATCCAGGTGGCAATCATGACCCAACCAGCCCTTGGGTACAACCTGATCTACAGAACCAGCTGTTCCTAAAGCTGCAACCAGGTTTCCCTTTCCTCGGATGAAAATCCGATGCAAGGACGCAGCCTTCTGCCAGGTCACAGCCTTTCAGGTGAAGTGGGACTGGGCTGGCACCCCGTGTGCGCACGTACCTGGTGGACACTGCCCCAGGAAGCACACAGACTGCAACGTGAACCGCCCTAACTTCTCCGATTCAAAGGTGCGGTTTGGAACAGCGTGAGAGCCTTCAAGGGCAAAGGAAACAGGAGTCGAGTGTATTTATTCTTACACAGCTCCTAATTATCAGATTACATTTTATCAGATCAATTATGATTCAACAAACGCTAGCTGTCACTTGGACTCAATTGTAATGGACTAATAAGCCCCAAGGAGCCAATGTGTAGCTCTTTTTTTTTTTTTGTCATGATGACTTATTTTCTAATACAAACATCAGAAAGTGACCTTGAAGACTTTTTTCCTCCTGTGAAGCTTTGGATCTCCACAATAAGGAGAGTCACTGGACACTGTGTTTACAGTAAAAGCAAGTAACTTGGTTGGTTTAAACAAAGGCACCTTTACAAAGAAAGGAAGAAAACCTGTTTAGCAAAGAGGCAGGCGCAAAAAAGGGACGAGTGCCTCGTGAAATGGGAAACAAAATGAAGTCAAGGCACAGATACTCCTGTTTATAAAACAAGAATCTAATTCTAGCCTCTCACACGCAAGAGTCAAAATCCTACTTTTGCTAAGAACCACATTACGAAGGGCTTTAAAAGACACTGTCCTGCTTTTAAAGAGATCTGGGGAAAAGACCGGGTAAATTATGTTCTTGTTTGGCTCCCTCCTTCTAAAGTCAGAGGGGCAGTGAATGACTTCAGCCCCTGGCCACTGGAGTCAACCAGGATTTCTCTCCGAGTCAGGACATGCTATATCCATGCTGTATTCGTCCACAGAGATCTTTTCTCCATGATTTTTACATACTTAATATTCTCTCTAGAGATCATTTTCATTCTCCTTTTAAAAGTCTATCAGACCCATCTCATCTTGACTTCATGCCCAGTTTCAACAAGTGAAAGGGAAGGAGGCAGTTCTTTGAAAAAAACATCCATGTGCTCTCCTGTAAGTAATCCAATGTCCCTTCCTCCCCTGCTTCTGACATCAGTTTCACCAATGACTTCCTTCTGCTCACTCTGCCCTACCCAAGACTGCCTACTGGTCCCTCCCACACCAGTCCCATCCTGCCTCAAGGCCTTTGCACATGCAGGTCCCTCTCCCCTGAATGTTCTTTCTCAAGCTCAGCTCCATCAGATAGAACACTTCTGTGATGATGAAAACGTTCTCTATTTGTGCATTTCAATATGGTAGCCACCAGCCATTTGCTGGCTATTGACTACTTGAAATGTGGCTAGTGTGACTGAAGAACTAATTTATTTATTTTTTTTTTCAAAGATTTTATTTGTTTATTTGACAGACAGAGATTACAAGTAGACAGAGAGGCAGGCAGAGAGAGAGAGAGAGAGGGAAGCAGGCTCCCTGCTGAGCAGAGAGCCCGATGCGGGACTCGATCCCAGGACCCTGGGATCATGACCTGAGCCGAAGGCAGCGGCTCAACCCACTGAGCCACCCAGGTGCCCCTGAAGAACTAATTTAAATTTAATTAATTTAAGTACTTTCGTGTGGCCAGTGACCACCACACGAATATTGTGACATGGGACAGTGCAGCTTAACTCTTTATTTGAGCAGCTTTTTTTCATCATTCAGCACAAATGTTGCCTCCACAGAGAGGTTGTCCCCTGGTCACCATACCTAAGTACCTTCCTCACCCCCTACTACCCTGTCTCCCCTTCTCAGTACCTGGAATGATTGTGCCTGTGTTTGCTTTGGATTGTTTGCTTCTCTGCTCTAGAACGTAATGTCTTCAAGGATAGAAAAGTCATCTCATCTTATTTACTGCTGTCTCCCAAGTATCTAGAACAGGGCTTGGCACAAAACTGTAAATATTTGCTGAGTCAATCAGTGAATGAATCCATTCACCTGGGCAAGGTGCTTCCCTGATGGAACGGAAAAAAGGGGGAAATCCATGCATCTTGGTGAGTGACTTGCTTTCTCGGAACTCTGACCCACAAAACCATGTCCTACAGATCATCCCCAGCATCTAGCTCTGCATTCAAATGGTAAGGAGGAGGGGGAGCTTCCAAACCAGGATCACAAGGTTGGACACTTGGAGGCCATGGCCTCGGGATCCTTGAGGAACGGACATGAAGCTCCTCTCACAGAAGGGAAGAGTCACCTCTGAGCAAGTGGCTGCAACCCTGAAGACCCAACAAGATTAGTGTCAGCCTTAGGGGGAGTGAACTGTGTCACCTGCAGGCGTAGAGCACTGATGGAAACAGCTGGGACCCCTGACCTGTTGGGTAGTCACCTCCTTCTGGAAGAGACAGATACAGCCATAGCATTATGATGATGCATTAGTTCTGGGACCCCATGAGGGGGACCTGTACCTGTGCTATGAGAGCACAAAAGGAGATACCGCGCTCAGCCTAGGATACTCAGGGAAGGCTTCCTGGAGGAAGGGCTAAGTAAGTTGGATCTTGAAGGGGAACAGAATTGTTAAAACTGTCATGACAGTGGGAGAAGGACTGAGGAGGAGCTGAGGAATGGCTATTCCAGGCATGAAGAATAACAACAGCAAAGTCATGGGCAGGAAATGGTCAACTGTTTACAGAGAACTGTAATTTCTTTGGTTTTATTGGTATGTAAAGAGTGAGGCCTGGAGGGGCAAGACACAAAGCTAGAGAAATGGGTGGAGGGCGAAATCATAGCTCAGATAGACCCAGAATACCCCAAATTTGAGGTGCTACTCCTAAGGCAGTGGGCAAGAGGCTTTGAAGAAGGATGATGTCACTCTCTGCTTTTTAATGATTTTCATGATCCTTGAGATGTATGGGTGGTGAAGAGACTGGGAACAGCCTAATACACAATGTACGGCAGGGTCAGAATATACAGCCCAGCCCAATGGCCTCAACGGGGCCAAAAGTGATATGGCTGTCAATGGTATGACCCAGTCATGTCATCTGGATTGATTTCACCACCTAATGCACGTGCGCGCACGCGCGCACACACACACACACACACACACACACATCTGCACACATGCGTGCTCACGGGCAACTACACACACCTGTGGGGTCCTGAGCCCAATGCCCATAGTACAGCAGCAATAACCAGCCATGGCAAGATATGCCACCTTGGAAGGTCAGGAAAGACGGCCAAGTCATTCCTGCAGCTTTCCAAGGAACTATCTCCTCGTCTGGTCAAACATGCTTGCTTTAGATTCAAACCCAGCAAACACTGATTTAGCACCTCCTGTGTGCAAGGTGCTCTCACAAACATGACCTCCTTCAAGAATCACAGCAAACACATCTCTCAATGAGATTCAAGATCCTTTATATTGTCCACACAGCTGCAAAGAGATTGTTTTCCTATTTGAGTTATTTTATATCTTCATTAGGTTTAAACATACAGAGCACACAAATAGTTTTTTAAAAATCAAATGGTGTCAGGGTTCAGCTGTCAAATAGTCCTTTCTGTTCCTTAGTTTAAACCACTTACAAATTTTTTTTAGTTATTTCTTATGGTATTTGCCAAAATTTTCCACAGAAGGTGTTTATGTTACATGACTCCTATCAGTTTTAGACAATCCCAACTGACTTCCCCTCTGCTGGCCCTCCCAGCACTTGTTACTTACTTCACAAATGGTGGTTAATTACTCTTCACTGTTTATATTTCTAGGATCATGTAAGTTTCATACATGGCTGACCTCAGAAGTACATTATATTTTCTTGTCTAATTTAATGCCTTTTCTCTAGAGTTAGTAATTACTTCATTTTCCCTAATGAGGTGTTTCCCTAAAAAACACCAAGAACTATGGTGTTTTACGTACAAATCACTTAACTTTTTCTACAAATTCAGAAGGTCTGCAAAACCCCCCAATACCATTTTCTGAAGAGTTGAGTTCACCGAAAAGATGATCAGCTCTGTTGTGTCCCTTCGTCCTCTTCCAGTCCTGCCTTGGTGATCACTAGACGCCAAGTGGGTACTCTCTGAACTGGGAGCCTCGGTTTTCTACATGTCTTCTGCTTTTGTTGCTTACTCCCTCATTATTCTGGAGCATATCCTTCAGTACCTATCTCCCTCCCTTCCCCACATTCTCTTTAATTTTAGTTATTCTTTCTATTAAAGTTATATAGGCATATAATTTAAATTGCCTACTGGTCTTATGGATTTTACAGAACACAAGGATCTCTTAATCCCACCCCCTCACACCACTTCCCTCCAATTCTTTCCTCGTTTATACTCTTATTTTAGTGGGCCACCTCCTCCAGTTGCTTCCTGAAAACTTGTATGTCTGTTGTCATTAGTCTACCCTTACATTCGACTAAGAGTTTGTCTGGATAGAAAGTGCTAGTTTTAACATCATTTTCCTCCAGACTACCCAAGGCATGGCCCCACTGCCTTCCAGCTGTCAGTGTTACTGTGGACAAGTCAAAATCCATTCTGATTACCGATCTTTGCATATGATCTGTTTTTCCCCCTGGAAGCTTATAGGATCTTCTCTTTGCCACCAAGAACATTTTTAGTAAAACTTTGGAAGATAGAAAGCAGATGCATAACTACCCACAACATTTTGCAGACCTGGAAAAAAAACAGGACCCTAAGCTGTCACTGGGGAAGGCTGAGAGCCAACGGACTCATTTAAAAGACAATAAAAGACTCAGGAATGTTTTGACATTCTGAAAACAAGCCAGTCCTCCTTATTTTAGCCACAGATCTCCCCTTCAGCGTGGTGCCAAAAATTGTTCCTATTCTCTCCTCTCCTGCTATTCTGGTACTTTTAGATTTGTGCCTTTAAAAAAGCGTCTTTAAGGGGCACCTGGATGGTTCAGTTGGTTAAGCAGCTGCCTTCAGCTCAGGTCATGATCCCAGGGTCCTGGGATCAAGTCCCACATCCGGCTCCCGGCTCAGCAGCGAGTCTGCTTCTCCCTCTACCCCTCTCCCTGAACCTGCACACACATGTGCTCTCTCTCTCTCTCTCTCTCAAATAAATAATAAATATCTTTTTTAAAAAAAAAAAAAAAGCTCCTTTAAGTGAAATAAGCCAGGGACAAGAGGACAAATACCATAAGATTCCACTTACACAAGGTACCTGGAGTAGTTCAATCCATAAAGACAGAAAGTAGAAGGGTGCTTGTGGGGGTTGGTGGGAGGAAGGAATGAGGAGTTGGTGTGCACTGGGTACAGAGTTTTGGTTTGGCAAGATGAGAAAGTTCTGGAGAAGGATGGTGATGCTGGTCATACAACAACTTAATACCACCGAACTGCATGTTTTAAAATGGTAAATTTTGCATTACGTACATTTTGCCACAATGAAACAAAAACACACCTCCTTCATCTTGCTTCCATGAGGTTTTGTTTGGTAGGCAGCAAAAGCAGGCATGGGTCTTCAATCACTACATTTATGTAGAAATCTTTTGCAGGTAAGATTTTTTGTTCTTTAATTCTGTTGGCCAGATCAGTAGTTCTAAACTTTCAGGTATATAAGAAATTTTATAAAGGGCTGTAGACACAAAACCACATGTTGTTTGCATTTACTGTACTTCATATGACATTTCAAGGATGATTCTTACTATACCAGCTTTCACCCTCAAGAGCCTGACCCTCCCATGGTAAGAGGCACCTGGGGCTATATTAACGGAAGTCTAAAACCAAGACCCAGAGAAGTGATACGCTGAACTGGACACACGTTCCTTTCTTGAGTCCACAGTGGTAAAGGGCTTTAATTATCAACCGAAATACAGATGGAAGGTGGCGGGGTGGGTGGGGTGGCTGGGGGGGTAAGGTGTGAGCCTGACGACCGTCCTTCAAATCTCTCCTGTCTGAAGGGCTATCACAGGAAAGAATTGCCCAGATTCTGTGAACCCCTCCCACCCCCCCACAGGAACAAAGCTCAAGTAGCGAAGTCAGTGTGAAAGATTCTAGTTCCGGAGAAGGGAGACATTTTTGTCACTTGGACACTGCCCAAATCAACAGGCCTGCCACTGAACCATGAGGCCCAGGTAGCTGGCAGAAAGACCACTTGGGAAAAGGGTGCTGGAGCCTGCACTAGCTGACCTTTCTTTATGAGCTGTTTCAGTCCTGGGATTATCTATGAAAAGTTCCTTGTCCACAAAACCTTAGCCCAAGCCGTAAACAAAATGCAGGTCCTTGCCAAGCCCAAGAATAAATGTGCTGTGCTCTATTTTAAGACCACAATCCGCCAAGAAACACGGGCTCTTAAAAAAAGAAATACGTGATTATAGGCAACATGCAAACCACAAGACTCGTCCCACCCCTCCCTGCCTTTCCAAAATTTCTCTTTTTAACAATGTGAATTCCAAAACACAAGCAACAATAATTCTCAATGAAATGCTCTGGTGTGAGTCATTTTTTTAAAGGTTTTATTTATTTATTTGACAGAGAGAGAGATCACAAGTAGGCAGAGAGAGAGGGGGAAGCAGGCTCCCTGCTGAGCAGAGAGCTCGATGGGGACTCGATCTCAGGACCCAAGAACATGACCTGAGCTGAAGGCAGAGGCTTAACCCACTGAGCCACCCAGGTACCCCGCAAGTCATGACTTTTCTTCTCTCCCCAAGAAAGCGATCTTCATTGCTTTGCATCAAGAGGAAAACATTCAACTTGAACTAACTTGATTGATCTTCCACAATACACTTTTTTCTAGAAGGCTTTAGAAAACTAAGCAAATAGAGTATCAGAAAGATTGCCTTCTTTTATTAAAATGTGCGTATTCTTCCTGTAAGAGTCCCAGAGCAATAACTGCATATTACCAGGTTCAAGCATTTCTGCCATTTACTGCCTCAAATACACATTCTTCAGTCAGTCTCTGGAAAGATACAAAATATTTTCACCCCAACCACAGATTCTTAAATTTCTGGTTCATTGGTTTCCTGAGAAGCTCAAAACACTTTAAATATTTGGCTTATTCAGCTCATTCTGTATGACCAGTGGGTGCTGCTCTTATAGACAAGGAATTAAAAAAAAAAAAAAATCACTGGGAATGACAACACTCTAGGGACAGCTCCCTGGATCTAATCATAACCCGTGAGTGTACCATGCAGACTTTCTACACTGTGCTTCCCACCGCCCGGCCTGTCTGCCATCACTCCTCTGTGGTTTTGGTCATCTCAAATTACCAACTTTATCGGTAACCTCTTTTGAATCTTCTTCATGGCATAAAACATAGAGATGAAAATGGATAGAATGTATTGTTTTCTCCTCCCCAGCTTTCTTCCCCTTAGAAAAACAGAAGACACTGCAGACCTTATCTGTCCATTTCTGTGACTACCACTGGTTTCCAGTCTAGGATGCAGCCCTCAAGTTACCAGCACTTTAACAGTGGTGATGGGTTACATGTTTATATCCCCAGGGCTAGCACAGTGCCTTGCCCCCTAGTAGATGTCAAATGCATGGTCACAAAACTTGATGCGGAGAGAAAAAACCAAAGATACTTTTTGAGATAGGGAAAGCCACACTTCAAGGTCTAAACCCTCTCTTAGAAAGCACCAAGTACACAGAAAGATACGTGGCAGTGCTGTGCCCCCCTCTAGAAACGACTGAACTGCTCTGGTCATTGGCTGAATTGCACTGACTTCTTCCCCAAGTCTTCTCCCAATTACTCCTTGTGGAAAAGCCCTGGGAGACTAATGGTCCACCCAACAGTCCACTCGAAGATGAAGGTGAGCTACGTGACCTCACTCCTCACTACACACCAGAGACGTATACTTGTTTCCTTTCAGATGAAACATGGACCATTGCTGGGAGATTCTGAGGCACCTCACCAAGTTCTGTAAATGGAGCATAATAGTTCTTGGCAGGCTAGTGTAGAACAACCACTGAGGGCAACAGAGTACTGATTTCAAAAGAAAACACCTTTTGTTTTTTTAAGATTTTATTTATTTGACAGAGAGAGACACAGCGAGAGAGGGAACGCAGTGGGGGAGTGGGAGAAGGAGAAGCAGGTTTCCTGCTGGGCTGAGAGCCTAATGCAGGGCTTGAACCTCAGACCCTGGGATCATGACCTGAGCCAAAGGCAGATGCCCAACGACTGAGCCACCCAGATGCCCCCAAAAGAAAACATCTTTATTCAGCCAAGGTTGAACTACCAAAGGCAGCATTTCTAATTAACTACACAAGTTTCCTATATTTAGTTGTCACATGGGTTTGCTATTATCAGAATACCCTCACGGACAAAGCCAGCTAGTAATGGACATAATACACTACGTGTCTTGGCCCAAGGGTCAGAAGGCCACCACCGCCATTTCCCACACCACGAGAAATATTCTTGGAGCAAACACCCCAGCACAGGCTGGTTCTTTTCTAGAATATTAAAGGTAGTTGCTTATTTTGAAAAGAACAAATGTATCCTCAGCCATTATTTTTTTTAATAATTTGAGTCAACAGTAGTACAAGAGTGCAAGGGAGATGGCTTTCTAATTAAAACAAAAGCTGTGTAAATCCCCAAGGAGAGTTTTTATTGAAAATTATCCTCTGTGCGAGAGAATAAAAATAAAATAACAAATGGATGCACAATAAACATTAAAAATATCTGAAAATATTTTTTGATCTACATTTGGGAATAGAAGCTCTTTTCCCAATCTTTTATTTTTTTTTAAGATTTTATTTATTTATTTGACAGACAGAGATCACAAGTAGGCAGAGAGAGAGGAAGCAGGCTCCCCACTGAGCACAGAGCCTGAAGCGGGGCTCGATCCCAGGACCCTGAGATCATGACCTGAGCTGAAGGCTGAGGCTTTAACCCACTGAGCCACCCAGGCGCCCCCCATCTTCTTTAAATATCACTTCAGAGTGACACGAAACAAAAACAAAATAAAAAATTTACAGAGGCAAAATAAACTGTGATCCTTTTTGTAAAATATAGGACTATATAACCTGGAGGAAAACGCAGACTGAGAGAAGCAGTTCTCATGCGTTCAGTAGGCCGTGACCACGGACCTACTATGTGCCAGACCTAAGCTACTGAAGTATTCTTCGCTATGTCTAAAAACTCAAAAGGTCCCTGTGTGGCCAATGGAATGAAATGCACAAGCCCCCTCCCAAGAAATGCAGATTGTCTAAATCACTGGTTGATAAAGAGCCCTGCCAGGAGCCAAATCTGGTGGTCACTGGTTCTCGTGAATATGGTCCTGCTGGAACCCAGCCACGTCTGTTGGTTTAACATACTGTCTAAGGCTATTTTCACGTTCCAACAGCAAAATCAAGTAATTGCAACAGATGTCCTATGCCTGCAGAGCCTAAAATATTAACTGTTTGCTCTTTATAAGAAACATTTGCTGATGCCTGGCTTATCTCAAGACATGTTTGTAAGAGAACCTTGGGGTTTATCCAACATTTGCCTGAGTGGCTTTGGATTTCCAGGTACAGAGTTATGAAAGAGGCAGCAGACCACAGGTTAGGAGCTCTGACCTGGGAGGCAAGGAACAGAGATGAATGCCCGTGTAATGAATGCACGTACCACGCAGCTCACAGCCCCTCTCTGAGTGCGGTCTTTCTCATCTGTCAGACGGAGGCGCTGACCCCTGGCTTTCCCGCCTCCCCAGATGCGACAGTGATTTCAGCCACTGCAAAGCACAGCCTCAAAGCGAACAGATCGTTAACAATCATTATGAAAGCTAAAGCCAAATTCGTGCTCCGAAGGTGCAGAGCGTCATGCTAAGTGCGTAACTACCCTACTGCATGGGTACCATGATGATTCTCCTTGTACAGGTAAAAGAACCAAGGCTCAGAAAGGTTAAGGGATGTGTCCATTGTTATAAAGCAAGTAAGTGGGGAAGCAGAGACTCGAGAACTTAATGCTTTTAACCACTACGGGCACTGGGTCTCTGATATAATCCACTGAGTGGTATATACTAAATCTATCCACTTCATTGAACAAAGGCCTCCTGGAATCATATCTGAGACAAGCGCCATGCCTGAGCACCAACAGGGCAGAGTCGGTGTGCGAGCTTTCCTCATGGGTTAGAGGTTAAGCATTGCCCATAAAATAAACATTAAAGCTTTACCTATTCAGGCAGTGACAGAAAGCCCCCAAGCCATGCTAACGGTCAGTAATCTTAGCTTGACGCGTGCCAGGGTCAATTTCAAATTAGTAGGTAACCCACAAAAACTGCTTGCCTACACGACTCAGTGGGTGATCTCATCCCCCATACACTTGTTTCTCCTGTGTACGTGTAAGGGGAGGCCCTGCCTTTCTGCTTAACAAAGCACATCTGACAAAACGATTAGGGGAAACTTAAAACTAGTAACAACATAGATTATATCCCATCGCTCTCTATTTTATATTCCTGGATTTCAAACATGGAGCTTCACTTGGCAACTTGTTTCATACCCTTCTGCAAAGCAATCTGGAAGCCCGTCTCGGGAGTCTTCATACCCATGCCAATTTACCCATTATTTCCATTTCTGGGATTCTATTAGATCGAAATAATCAGAAGTGCTTACAGAAATGTAAGTGTAAGGATGTTTGCTGATGTTACTATTTATAAAGGCAAACATCACAAGATGGGATCGGGAGGGAGACAAACTGTAAGAGACTCTTAATCTCACAAAACAAACTGAGGGTTGCTGGGGGGAGGAGGGTTGGGAGAGGAGGGTTGGGTTATGGACATTGGGGAGGGTATGTGCTATGGTGAGTGCTGTGAAGTGTGTAAACCTGGTGATTCACAGATCTGTACCCCTGGGGCTAATAATATATCATATGTTAATAAAAAAATAAAAAATTAGAAAAAAAAAAAAGTCAAACATTTAGAAGCCACCAACCTGCCCAGCATAAAACATCATCTTGAGTACAATCTCTTACAGCTATAAATAGCTATGTAGGAAACAGACTAATCTACACAGAGGGCCATTGCCTGTACTCCTCACAAATGTCAATGTCAAGGAAAGGGCTAAGAATCTTTTCCATATTAAAGGAGGCTGAAGACACATGACCTCCAAATGATCCTGGATTAGATCCTAGTTTGAGGATGAAAAAAACTGCTATAAAGGACATTTTGAAGAAATCTGGCAAAATTTGAAAATGTAGTTTGTAGTAAATATTAGTACCCTATGTCAAATCTCCTGAATTTAAAAACTTTATCATGACTATACAAATTAATGTGAAGGGGCATGATGACTACAACTTCTTTTTAAATGGTTCAGAAAAAAATTGTATTAAAAATTATATGTAGGGGCGCCTGGGTGGCTCAGTTGGTTGGACGACTGCCTTCGGCTCAGATCATGATCCTGGAGTCCCAGGATCGAGTCCCATATCAGGCTCCCAGCTCCATGGGGAGTCTGCTTCTCCCTCTGACTTTCTCCTCACTCATGTTCTCGCTCACTGTCTCTCTCTTAAATAAATAAATAAAAATAAAATCTTAAAAAAAAAATTATATGTAATATGTAATGTGTATAATATACATGTATTTATAAATTATTATATATATGTTTTATATAATACTTATATATATCTTACATATATATATTTAAAAATTCATATATAGATATATATGAATTTGAAGAGAGAGAGAAAGCCACTATGGAAAATGCTAACAATTGGTGAAGGGAAGACAAAAATTCTTTGTACTATTCTTGCAATTTTTTTGTAAGTTTAAAAGTATGTTAAAATGAAAAGCTAAAAAATACTGAAATTTTGTGACCTGGGAAAATGCTTTGCTAAAATTAGTAAAAGCGGGATGCCTGGGTGGGTCTGTCAATCAACCTCACCCCCCGCAGCTCCTGTTCTTTCTCAAATAAATAAATAAAATAAAATGAGTAAAAACATTAGGATCCAAAACTGTATGTTCAGCATGATGTCTCAAGAATGGGGCAGTTTAAAAAGGTATATAAGACAGAAAAAAGCCTGACTGTTACCAGTTGGTATGTGGCTTCTGAGCTGTGAGATTCTTTTTCTTTTTCTTTTTTTTTTGAGATACGTGTCTTTTAAAATTTGTTTTTTAATTTATTTTATTTTTTTAAAAGATTTTATTTATTTATTTGACAGAGAGAGGCACAGTGAGACAGGGAGCACGAGCCTGGGGAGTGGGAGAGGGAGAAGCAGGCTTCCCACTGGAGCAGGAAGCCGATGCGGGGCTCAATCCCAGGACCCTGGGATCGTGACCTGAGCCAAAGGCAGAGGCTTAACGACTGAGCCACCCAGGCGCCCCACATATCTTTTTTTAAAAGAAGAATTTATTTACTCATTTTAGAGAGGGAGAGAGACAGAGAGGGAGGGAGAGAGCAGCAAGGAGGGCCAGAGGGAGGGAGAGACAGAGAATCTCAAGCAGACTCCCAGCCGCGTGTGAAGCCTAATGCAGGGCTCCATCTCACCACCCCGAGCCACTCAGGCATCCCGCTGAGTGCTGAGATTCTATCTGAACTTTATTTCCTCTGTATTATTTTGATGCTTCTTGTATATCTACAGCGTTTATAGGAAGTATGTACTATTTCATAATCAGGAAAAAAATGAAATAGTATAGGAAAGCTACACATTTTTATGAATCACATAAACATCTGATTAAGTCTTCTAAAATTTGTATTGCACTAACTTAATACTTCATATCAGAGGAATTTGAAGATAAGGTTTCTGAGCTCCAAACAGATTAAATCCTGTTTGCAACAGTAGTATCACACTGGTAAATTTTACAACATATTTGAAATTATTTTTCCTTCAAACCTCAGATGAGCAGGGGCAGACTATAGGACTGATGTGTGAAAATGGTGGCACTCCAAACTTCAGCTAGAATTTTTTCAGGACTGTCAACTGAAAGCCTAAATAATTGTCCCTGAATTAAAGAGTGTTAAAGAATGCTCTAGGGGAACCTGGGTGGTTCAGTCATTTAGCATCTGCCTTTGGCTCAGGTCATGATCCTGGGGTCCTGGGATGAAGCCCCACATAGGGCTCCCTGCTCAGCAGGGAGTCAGGTTCTCCCTCTACCTCTGCCCCTTCCCCCACTTGTGCTCGCACACCCTCTCTCTCTCTGTCTCAAATAAATAAAAGCTTTTAAAAAATACTCTACTACTTCTAATTTATCTCTTATAATTATGTCTTTTATCGATTTCCTAAAAATTTCCTAAAAGTTAGAATGCTACATGGGGTGTGTGTGTGTGTGTGTGTGTCTGTGTGTGTGGTTGGTGTGTGTATATAATTATTTTTTTCTAAATCCCTGAAGTCAGTTGCAGATACCATGCCCCATTATTCCTAATACTTCAGTGTACATTTCCTAAAAATAAGGATATTTTTCTACCTAACCACAGTAGAGCCTCAAAATCACACAACTAACATCGACAAAATCCTACCACCTAAAACTACAGACCCCATTCAAATGTCAGCAGGTGTCCCAGTGATGCTCTTACCAACAAAATGGTTCCAACTAGAGTTCCATGTAGCATTTAGCTCTCATGTCTCTTTAATCTTTTTCAATTTGGGACACTTACTTTTTTTTTTTTTTTGAAGATTTTATTTATTTATTTGACAGGCAGAGATCACAAGTAGGCAGAGAGGCAGGTAGAGAGAGAGGAGGAAGCAGGCTCCCCGTTGAGCAGAGAGCCTGACGCAGGGCTCAATCCCAGGACCCTGAGATCATGACCTGAGCTGAAGGCAGAGGCTTTAACCCACTGAGCCCCCCAGGCGCCATTGGGCACTTATTTTTTTTAAAAGCGATTTTTCCTTTCTTTCTTTCTTTCTTTCTTTCTTTCTTTCTTTCTTTCTTTCTTTCTTTCTTTCTTTCTTTCTTCCTTTGGGGGCACTTAGGTTTTCTAAAAGATTTTATTTATTTATTTATTTATTTGAGAGAGAGAGCATGTGCACAGAGGAAGGAGAGGGAGAAGCAGACCCCATGCTGAGCGTGGAGCCCGACTCAGGGCTCCATCTGGTGACATTAAGATCACAACCTGAGACAAGATGAAGAGTGGATGGCTTAACCAACTGAGCCACCTAGGCGCCCCATTAATTTGGGACACTTTCTTAGTCTTTTATGACCTGGACACACTTAAAAGTTTATTTTGTTGACTCTTCTTCAATGTGGGGTTATCCAATAGTTCCTTATGGTTAGTTCCAAGGTGAGCGTTTTGGAGGGGTATCACAGAAGTGAGGCTGGGTTTTCCTCTTATTCATCTTATCAAACGAGACTCAATGTCAATTTGTCGAATTACTGACGATGCTAACTTTAGATATTGGATTAGAGTGATGTCTGCCAGGTTCCTCCACTGTAAAGTTACTGTTTTCCCCTTGCAATAAATACGGGCTTTGTAGAGAGATACATTAAGCTACATAAATATTCTGATAGGACAAGAGAACAGTTGAAATCTTTATTCTGAATTGAAGCAGCCATCAATTCAGTCTCAAGAAAACAAACTAACACATCTTCATAACATATTTACTATAGTTATATCTAAGAAATATGGTACCCCTAAAAAGATTTTTCAGAACCTGCACAAACTGTGAAACTCCTTTTGGTGGTGGGGTGGGGGGGCGACTTTCCCATAATATAGATCCTGTGGTTTCAAAAGCACATCTTTTATCTGTACAAGTTGCAGAAGGGCTGACATCTGGGTGTGCAACCCATAATCCCTGGGGAAAACAGTGCAAAATTGACACAATTTGCCATCAAGTTCTATCCTTAGAACCGGCATTGGAAATACAATGAGTTTTTGACTCATCAGAATTTTCTTGTTTGTGCTTTTAACAGAAGTCTTTTAACTGAGATAAAACAACAAGCCAGGTTGGCCGTGGCTCGAGTCAGTGGGTCACATACAAAGTGAATCCTTGTAGAACATTCTATAAAAGCTGTGTCTGATGTGCCAAATCTCCGCCCCGGTCAGGAGGCTCACTTTAAGTGTCCCAGATCTGAGGGTTTCCAGGAACTCCCACGGGAGAACCTGTTGTCTTTTTGCTCAAGCTTTTGCCCCCAGAAGCTTTGTGCTTCTCTGAAAGACCCAAGACCAACAATGACGTCATCCTTCCTCCACAGTCCCACTCAGAACACAGAATCCGGCAGAGACACACTCTGTGCCTCAGAATGGAAGACGAGGGTCTTACAAGAGCGATCAGAATCAACTCAAACTCTCACACGGTAGAAACCTCTCCGAAGGCGATGGTTAACAGTTTGGGTTTGTTGTACGAATTCCTAGGCCTGAGGAAAGGTGCTAAAAATAAACAGGGATGTGTTACTGCTCATTGTCACTGCCTCAGACGGGTCCATTTGGAGCGTCAGATCAAGGTGCACCAGGGTCAGAACTCAGGAGACAGAGGAGGTGAACGGAGTGGCCTGAGAGGGGAGAGCCGGGTCCACGGAGAACGGTCAGTTAAGTAGAGTCGTCTAAGAGCCGGCGGCTCCCGAGGTGGGTTACTGGGCACGTTGCACCGGCTGCATTGGAAGGACAAGAATCCCACGGAGAGATAATGCCCCTGGCGGTTCACAGACCTCTAGAGGGTTTACATTCTACCAAACCTGCTCCCCCAAATAAGACTTTACGCCTGCACCCAAGGATGACTGCGTCCTCACTCCGAATCTGTCTCAAACCAGCATCTTCTCCATACTCATCCCAAATCCCTTCCTTCAAACCCTCAGGGCCGTTCTCAGACACCAGAGGATGCAAGACACGCCATTTCTCTAAGCCTCCCTTCGGTTTTTCCTCCTTTTCCACAAATGACATCACAGGCGAATTCTAGCCCCTGCACGATGCTAGAAAGATACAAGCTTAGCAGGGGCAGAGTTTTTGAGACTGCTGCTAGATCAGGGACAGTCCTGTTCTGCTTGGCCATCAGCCAGGCCAGCCACGGAGCTGCTCCAGAGGGAGCCCACCATCTGGAGCGGGCATGGCGGATGGCAAGGCCGCAGGGTGTTTGGAGAGGTCACGTTTTCCCTCCCAGCCTGGGCTCGGCACCCCTGC
Source organism: Mustela erminea (assembly GCF_009829155.1). Lineage (NCBI taxonomy): Eukaryota > Metazoa > Chordata > Mammalia > Carnivora > Mustelidae > Mustela > Mustela erminea. The sequence goes on from NC_045625.1 coordinate 22,588,531, forward strand.
GTTCTCCAGGCACAGCAGGAAGCGTGGTGTTGCAATGAGCCCTGCTCGGGCCCCACCAGCAGCCTGGTCCGCAGCTGGACATCCCTCCCCGCTTCTCTCCTGGCTGATGAGTTACTGTTTTTTGAGAAGCCAGAATTCACATGGCAGATTCCCAGAGCATAAGGTAAGTCTCAGATCTTTGAAAGGCTGCGGTGGAATCCGGCCCTCACAGAGGAGGAAAAGACAAAAGGAGGGAGGATGGGAACGGAGCCAAGGAGAGGTCACCTGAGAGGTCAGGGAAGAAAAACACGCCTCTTCCTTGTCCCCAGTGAGGTCTCTGCTTAGGGCCTCAGACCACTGCCACCGCCTCCACTTCCAGCCTCCGAGGTCACCTGGGAAATCTAACTAAATGAGACAACTTTTTAAAAGACGTTTTAACCTTACTTGGGTCTGGTTTCTTAAAAAGGTGTCTAAAGGCACAGTAGCAGACCCTTCCACATTATCTCTTACTGACAGCCGCTGCCGCATGGCTCAGAGACAGTGACATTTAGTTCCCCTCTTTTCCCATTGCTAATACTTCCTGTGTTTAATTTAGGTTGCAAGTCTCCTATGATGACTAAAACTATGCGGACGAGTAAAACAGATGACCCACATCTGCAGTTTTAATGAAACAAGATAAATCTTGGAAAAGGATGCCGAGAGATGCATGTTCTTGCCAGGCAGAAGATGCTGTTGAGTGAGTTAAGTTGCATATAAATGTCAGCTTCCTTTTTCAAAATCATTCAAAAGACCAAACGGAAAGGACTAGCCTGGCACTCCAGGGAGTAGAAAACTGAGTCGAATCCTACGGAAAGGGATGAAGATTTGGGATTTTCTCATTTCGTCTCCCACGTCCTTCTCTGCCACCCCCATCCCATCTGCTCGTGTCAACAGTTCGCCTTTAATGAAATGTGGTTAAGTTTCTACATTTTACCAAGAGACTTGAGCAATTTCTCTGGGTGTTATGTTGGTTTAGAGATAATTTTTGATAAGAAAAACTAGGAAATTCCAATAAAATGAATTAAAAATATGAAGTAATGATAACTCACCCTTTGCTTTTTCCTACCCTTTGTTCACTGCCTGTATGATCTATAAATATATAATGAGGGGAGAATCACAAATAACCAATTTTTCTACTTAACAATCTTACAGATCTTATATATTGAGAAATGAATCATCTGAAGCCCAAGGTCAACCATTTGGTAATAGCACTGTGATGTCCAGAAAAGAGGTATCTCCCTTGGGTTCTTATCACTCAATAATACTATTTCAGTTTAAGTAAATTGTAGAGATATCCTTTTAGCCAAAACTTACCCAACAAGAAACTACGACAAACTGCGACAGTGCTACAAATCCTGAAAATAACCCATTTTCCAGGCATCGGTGAAGCAGGGCAGTTATTCCACAGGAAACATTCTAACCTAAAAATAATGGATCTTCAGTTAAAGAAAACTGGACCCATATGTGTCCAAGGGAGCCGTAACAGAATGGGAGAAAGTGAACCGAGCCATGAACAGTCACCATCAAAAGGCGCAATTTGTCATAAAGGGACATACGGGAAGGCGCAGCTCAAGGAAGTAGAAGGTTTTCAAAGTGAGAGAGCTGCTACCATATTTAAGAAAGTGTAAGGCCATAGCTATGTTCGGGGCACCTGGGTGGCTTAGTGGGTTAAAGCCTCTGCCTTTGGCTCAGGTCATGATCCCAGGGTCCTGGGATTGAGCCCCACGTCGGGCTCTCTGCTCAGCGGGGAGCCTCGGGCTCTCTGCTCAGCGGGGAGCCTACTTCCCCGTCTCTCTGCCTGCCTCTCGCCTGCTTGTGATCGCCGTCAAATAATAAATAAATAAAATCTTTAAAAAAAAAAAAAGCCATAGCTATGTTCCTCCTTTCCTTGAGAAAAGGAAACAGCCATTTGGGATCAGACTATAGTATCTGCAAGAATTATATTTTTATCTCCTATTACAGCTAGAATCGTTTATTTACTTAGTACCTACCAAACTCTTTATATTTTAGGTTAAGTCATATGAAATTCCCAGTATTTTATTTTAATCTATAAAAATAGCCATTTCAGATGGATTTGACCTAATTCATTATCTCTAATGTCTAATTCTCACCTTGCCAGATTTACAGACGAAGAAACAGATATAAAAAAGAACACTAATGTGCCCCAAGGTACCAAGAGGTACCATGTTCCCACCCTGGGTCTTGCAGATCCCAGAGCCAAGGGTCAGCAGCTTTCCTCTCGACAGCACAGTCTGGAGATGTCTGTGTTAGTTCAGGTAACTAAAGATGTATTTAATGGAATATGGACCTTAAGTCATCACATTCAGTCTATTAAGTTTTGAAACATATTTTATACCCCAGCTGGCTTATCACGATGACCAAATTACCTCATTGTACTTACCTGTCAAAAGGAGATGATTGGGCAAAAGGGTTGATTAGGTCCTTTTTCATTTTCTTAAATGTGAATAATATGTACAAATATAATAAACAGAATTTTTATTTTTTTTAAATGATTATTAAAAAAGTATTGTTCTTTGGAAACTAGCCAACCAACACAGAAAGGTTTAAAAAGTAGGAGAAAATCTTTCTAGACCCTCCCTTCCCCTCTTACTTTGGTAGTCTGTCTCCATCTGGAATTTTGCCAGAGCCAAATGTGTGACCCTGAGCTACTCACTTGATCTTGTCTGAGACTCCATTTCTTCGTGTGCAAAATGAGTGGGGTGACATCAGCTCAGCCTCCTCCCAGAAGACAGATGTGTTAACATAGGTGAAAGTGTCCCCAGGATAGGTTTGTGTGCAAGGCTTTATATCACTTTGCTGGAAGCTGTGATCACATGCTTCCCTCTCTGGAATGTGCCAGGCTAGCCAGCAGGTGGGAATGCCTGCCAACCCTCTTCCTCTCCAGGGTCTCACCGTTAATTAGCGATTTGCCTTCCTCAGTGAGTCAGGACAATAAAGGCTGGACATCTCTGAGCTAATCAAATGATATTTAAAAACTGGAACTAGCCAACAAATGATGATTCAACCAAAATAAAAATTCTTCTAAAACCATCTCTGACTCATGTTCACATCACTCCTGATAAATGGGACCAGACGGAAACCAGTGAGTGTGAGTGGACCCCTGGGAGTCATTGATTACGACTCCACCTCTGCCTCACTCATCTCCCCCCAGAGACACAGGCTCTGTGAGGCTGAGGGACTGTTTGAATGTTGTCATTTGCTCAGTGCTCCACCCACTCACCCACTCCCATCATTTCATGGCTTTAGAGTTAAGTCAATAAGTAAACGCACACATCATTTAATTTTGGAGCTGAAAGGGGCCCAGAAGATCATCCGGCAACTTTACAACCCAGGAACACAGTTAAAAATACAAGGTTCTATGCCATCAAGAATATGGGCGGGTTTCGGGGCACCTGGGTGGCTCAGTCACTTTAGCGTCTGACTCTTGGTTTTGGCTCAGGTCATGATCTCCTGATGGTGGGATCAAGTCATTAGGGCTTGGAGGGCTACACACTCAGTATGGAGTCTGCTTCAGATTTTTTCTTCCTCCCGCTCTGCGACCTCCCCAAGCACACTCTCCCTCTCTCCTTCTCAAATAAGTAAAATCTTAAAAAAAAAAAAAAAGAAGAAGAATAAGAAGAAAGGATTTAAATTAGCCACATTAATAAGCCACATACTAAAAACGCACCTGTCCTGTGATCAAAAGATATTTCCCTTCTGTTGCTGGGACAAACAAATGTTTTAAAGTCAACTAAGAGGCCATCACAAACAATAATTAATATCTGTAGTTTTCAAAACACTTTACATGTCAGCTCCTTTGATCAGGAATGCTGGAGAAAAGGGAATTTACACTTACTTAAAAGTACATTATTGAAAATGTGGATAGAAAAACTTAAAAAGGAAAAAAGAAAGAAAATGTGCCAGCACGCTGGGTTTGTTACTGCACGTAATCCTCAGTAGCAACAGCTAATCCGAGGTATTGTTAAACCCATTTTGCAGTTCACAAAGCCAAGGCTTTGGGAGGTAGACCAGCTCGATCAAGTCATTCTGAGTTGACCACCTCTGCAGGGCTCCTTCCCTACAACATGGTCCTCTTAGAGACCACACACTTTGGTCTTGAGGAGTCTGTGGGTTACTCTAGGGCTTTAAGAAAATAAAGGATTTTTCAAATTAAAATCAGGTTGACACTGAAAAATGTCAGCTTTCTTCCTATACTATGTTCGCACTTCCACAGTGTAGGATCCTTCCTTGGTGGGCAGTCCTATGTCCTGCCAAACAAGGTCTAACTACTTCAGGCACCTTGTTACCCACAAGCATTCTCTTTGATGAGACCTCCAATCTTGCCCTCACCGGAGAATACCCCAGACCCACCCCTAGAGCAGCCAGAATGGGGGTTTCTGTATCAATTAGTTATTAGCCTGATCTGTTACCAAGCCTGAATACAATACCCCATAGTAAGTGCACTACCACTCAGATCCCTTATTTTCATGCAGTTCAGCTGACCCCTTCAGAGGAGTAGAATAGAAGTCTCATTAGGAAAAAAGGAAAAGAACAAAACAGCAAAATAAACCAAGTCAGATCTGCTGGAGTCTTTGTCCCATTTACCCAACCCCTCATGAAAGTTTGAGTAAAACATACAACCCCAAAGGATTATACATTCCATGAAATTCTATCTGCCCCAAGTTCTGCTGATACTCAAAATTATGGCCTTAACGAAAAAAAAAATATTGGAACATAAACAAATACACTTCTACACCCAATCTGGGAAATTCTCACATGCTAAAAGCCAGACAAGTATTTCAACCACTGCCACCCTGTCGCTCTCAAGAGATTTCGGCAAAAAGAAAAACATCTAAATTTAAATAGAGAAAATAAATCTCCAAGTTTTGTTTTCGTTTCTGATGACAAATATCAAAAATACATTTAAAGGCCATGCAGCATATCTTTACCCACCCCAGCAGATGGAGTAAACAAGAAATTCTTGATCCCCAGTGTTAAGAGGAAGACAACCCCAGGATAACCTGAAGGTATAAAAAGAACCTCCAGGAGGAGTGTACGCAGCTCAGGAACCTAGAATTAATCTAAGCAAACTCCCAAGTCTCCATATTCAAGTGCCAACCACCCAGCTTTAACCAGTATTGGGAGGGAGGGGGGAGGCGAGTCTTCATTATTACTCATAAACAAAAATACAAAGCAATATGCCAAGGAAAGTTGAGACCTTGATATTTTTTTCTCTCTCACAATATTAACTTACAGTTTAGCAGCAGTTAGGGTGGAGGAGGAAATCCCCTGTGTTCACACCCACCCCCCTCGAATGTCTTTTTTTTTTTTTTTCCTTCAGAGGGCTGTGTACAATGCATTTAAAAAATCCATTGTTGGGGCCAGGGAGACGGAGATGTTTTTTCTCCCAGCTAATAATGGATTCGATTGCCTTGAAGTCAATGAACTCCTGGGTAGGAAATACCAAGCAGACAAACAGGAATAGAGTAAGAAATGCACCAACCAGACCATCTGTGTTAGACCTACATTCTAGACTACTTAAAGGGCACCCTTTAAATAAAACACTTTAAGGGAAAACATTTCACTCAGCAAAACAATTCCATTTTACCTTGACCTTACAAAATTTCCCTAATTATTACTTGAAAAATGACAGTGTTTCCAAGACTTGAGATTCAAGGAATCTAAATGTGAAATCTTGGGTCGAGAGAACAGCCGTGAGCGCGCAGTCCGCACAGACAATGTCATCGAGACACCGGGTTCCCAAGAGATTAGAGCCTGGCATCCTACTCTCTCTAATCGAGCCAACTCCCTTGTCAGTTAGAGAAAGGTTATCTATTAACAGTCATTCTCCTTCCGCATTCTCTATCTTCCCACTGATAAGAAAGCCCACCATATTTACTTTGATTATCACCTATCTGATAAAAACAAATGAAGGGCTTTTTCTCCACTTGATAATGAGAGTCTCCAAAATCCGTTACTGTGGGGCTAAAACTACAATGCTAACTGAGTGCTGGGCTCTCTGTTAAGCTCTTTATCTACATTTTCTTGTTTAAATCCCCCAAGATCCCTGTGGGTTCTTTCTTTTTTTTTTTTTTTTTAAAGATTTTATTTTATTTATTTGACAGAGAGAGATCACAAGTAGGCAGAGAGGCAGGCAGAGAGAGAGAGAGGAGGAAGCAGGCTCCCTGCTGAGCAGAGATCCAATTGTGGGACTCGATCCCAGGACCCTGAGATCATGACCTGAGCCGAAGGCAGCGGCTTAACCCACTGAGCCACCCAGGTGCCCCTCCCTGTGGGTTCTTATCCCCATTTCCCATCTCAGGAAACTGAAGCTTACAAAGCTTCCACAGCTGAACCTTGCTCCTTAAGGAGCACTTGCTATCCAGCAACCTGGATAGCAGGTGACGAAGCCAGACTGGAGCCTGGGCTCAGAACTCAGGAGTCCTTGCTGTGAAGCCGAGTCTCCCCAACCCGTCCATGTTGCAGATCCACACCCGAGCTCTCGTGACCCATCTTGAAAGGATGCCTCCTCTTCTACAACTTTCCCTGTGATTGACTCTTTCCTGTGTTTGTGCTTTGGCACTTGCTAGGGATAGTAAACCCCTTGAAAACAGGGACTGGGGATTTCTTGTGATCTCCTAAGGACCTCACAGATGGATCACTCTCCTCAAAAACAAGGGTGAGACAAAAGGAAGAAGCAGCCCAAGGGTCCATCAAGGCGTAAACAGACACACAAAGTGTGGTATCTACATGCAAAGGAAAACGACCCATGAATATTAAAGAGGAAAGAAATTCTGACACATGATATGACAGGGAAGAAACTTGCTAAGTAAAACAGCTAGTCAAAAAATAAAGGACAGGGCGCCTGGGTGGCTCAGTGGGTTAAGCCGCTGCCTTCGGCTCAGGTCATGATCTCAGGGTCCTGGGATCAGGTCCCGCGTCAGGCTCTCTGCTCAGCAGGGAGCCTGCTTCCCTCTCTCTCTCTCTCTGCCTGCCTCTCCATCTACTTGTGATTTCTCTCTGTCAAATAAATACATAAAAAATCTTTAAAAAAAAAATAAATAAAGGACAAATATTGAACAATTCCACTGACACAAGGTACCTTAATAGGCAAACTAATAAAGCCAGAAAGTAGAACATGGCTGCCAAGGGCTTTTGGAAAGGGAGAAAATGGGGTTAGTGTTTAATGAGAAAAGAGTTTCAATTCTGCAGGAAGGGAAAGTTTTGTGGGTGGTGATATCATGACAATGCAAATCTACTTAATGATACTAAACTGTGCATTTAAAATCCTTTAAGATGGTACACTTTATGTTCTAAGCATTTTCCCACAGTTATAATTAAAAACAAACAAGGGCAGGAGGAATGCCCATCACAGAAATGCTTCAACTTCTCTGTTGGGACTGCTGGTGGGCCAGAGTCTGGCCACTGTCTCTGGCCACTGTCTCCGGGGTCAGGGAGTTTCCCCCCACCCCCACCAGGGAGTCATCCCACTGGTATGACCCTGAAGTTCGCTTCAAGGACAAGCCATTCAGAGCTGCCACCGCTGTGCTTCCACAGCCTAGTGACACACAGGTCACTCTCAGAACATGCCCTTTCTGACCACCGTGGAAGCATGAGCAGAGCGCAAACTCCAAGGCGGAATGGTTTGGAGACCTCAGCGGGCACCTCTTCCTGTCTCGGGGACTAGGCTGGTGTAAGGGCCCAGATGTCTGCCTGACGCTCCGACTGCCAGAAGGCAAGTCTGGGTATCCATCATCTCCCTTGTCATGGAGCCACCAGGGTAAAAACAGAAAGGGGAAAGGTAGTTTCCACCTTGGAAATGTGACAAGCCAGAGTTAATCTGCAAAGGAAACAATATTCAGAAATGGGACAGCTTGGGATTCCTTTGATGACAGAGGGGTGGCGTTTAAGGAGCTGCCCTCATCCCAGGGACAGAGAGCTGCCTGGACAGGGAAAACATGGCTCGACTCACATCCTTTTCTTCAAATCAGAGCCCTGTGGCCTCCAGTGAGGCCACCATTAACCACCCAGGCTTGTCCCATGGAGTGCACTTCGAGGGAATGGACACCCTGGGGACCTCAAACACTCTCTGGGCCAGTCCCCTTCTGGGTGTTTAGGGCCTCTGTGTCCAAGACCCAGGCTGGTCTCAGAGGTCGGACGAGACCGGGCACTTCCCCAAGGAAAGTAAACCCATCCACCACCGGAGAATTCAACTCCACTTTTCTCCTTTGGCATTCAAAAATCGTTTGTCATGAACTTCTTTTTGGAGGGTGACAAATTAACTTTTTATTTCTGTCATTTGGGTTTATCTTTTTACTGCTTTTTAACTAGGCTTTTATTTTAATTCCAGGATAGTTCACATACAGTGTCGTACTGGATTCAGGTGTACAACACAGGATTCAGCACTTCCATACGTCACCTGGGGCTCATCACAAGTGCCCTCCATCATCCCCATCACCTGTGCCGCCCATCCCCCCACTTCCCCTCGGTGACCATCAGTTTGTTCTCTATGGGCAGTTTTCCTATTTTTTAATGAGTCAAAGTTTATACCAAGAAAATAAAATTTCTGCATGGATGACTATGCTTTTTTATTGCGGTAAAATATATATCACACAAAATGTACCATCTTAACCATTTTTAAGTGCACAGTCCTGTGGACCCTAAGAATGTCCACAGAGTTGTGCGACCATCACCACCATCTGTCCACAGAACCCTTCTCATCCTGCAAACCTGAAACTCTACCTCTTCAACACGAACTCATTCTCCCCTTCCCCCAGGCCCTGGCAACCATCACTGTACTCCCCGAACATTTTTGAGATCTTAATAAATGTCTTCTCCTTTTACTTTCTCTCCTCCTTAGGCAGGCAGCCAGGCTTTTTCATTTAAATGCTTGCTTTGGGGATCTGGTGTCAAGGAGTCAAAAATCCTGGCTTTTGTAAAAATCTAAGTCATCAATAAGATTATGCAAGGCATTTTAGAGAGGGTCCTTATTCCCTCCAGCCCTGGGTGTTTTGCTCTGTTCCCTGGAAGTTCCTAGGGGAACTGGCAAGACTTCATAGAGGAGGCTCCAGGCCCCGAGTTCACAGACTTGCCAAGGATCCCTGTGCGCCCGTGAGGACCAGCAGCTTCAATCTTGACCATGTGGACAGAAACAGTCAAAGCCATATAGACGCATGACGGGAAATCCCAGCTAAAACCAGTGCAGAAAGGTGTCAGGACGGCCTCCTTCCCACAACCTAGAACCTTCTAAACCTTTACATTTTAGATATAATCACAGGGTGCGACTATCCCCCCAAATGACTGGGGTTAAATTTTCTGTTAGCTAGACAGGTTGAGGGCTCAAAGACAAAATTCAGTTAATTTATGTAAATTAAATAAAATTTTTTTTTTTTTTGCAAGCCTTTGTTTATGGACTGAGATTTATAACTTCAACCACGGGAAAAGGACAGGGCTGTCTTAGCTTGTAGTAAGCACTAAACAGGCAGAATAAAGAGGCTAAGGATGAAGAGACTGTAAAAAGCCAAGCTATAGAGATTCAAATCCAGCTCTGCCACTAGCTATATGCTCTTGTCCTAAACCATGGTATCCCAGTTTCTTCATCTGTAACAACAAAAAATAATAATGGCATCTTCCCCAATAGGAGTTACAAAGGTCAAAGATGACAATATCTACATGGCCCCTTGAAAGAGGGCCCAACTTTTCACTATACAGTCATTATGAAAAGCAGCTTAAATCTACTTTGCTCTCAGAGTAAAGCTCTCTGCTCTTGGGGAAGCCTGAACTCCCAAAAGAAATAGAAAAACTTGAACTTTTCAACGTTATACTCTTCCGGAAAAAAGCTCAATCAGAATTTTGTGATTGCAAATAAACCCATGTTAAAGGCTCAAGGTTTTATCCAATTGTACACATACTGTATTAGGTCTTCCTCTGTTCATATAAACTCTGTCCTTGGTTTGGATCCATTCTTTATAAAGCCACAGGAATTGTTACTTTGTATTTGTTCAAGTATTTGCAGTAGAGGGTAAGAATTTTTGTGTATGGTGTATTGTGCAATAATTTTTGCTTGCATGTTTCCAGGCCGATTTTGAAAGGTATCATTTGCGGCACAGAGAGTTCAGTGGCAATTGTCAGAGGTGGCCTACGTTATCAAGCCCAGGAGGACCCTTGAGGAGTTCCTGAGATGGGACGATGCACTTAGAGGGTGTGGGTTGGAGGGAGGAGTGGTACTCAGGGGACAAACGCCTTTAAGGTTTGCTTCCTCTCATTTACACACCTTTAGGGTGGATGTTAAAGACAAAATTATTTCTATCATGGATTTCCCAATTATTCTCTCAAAACAACGAGGAAGCAAATACCAGGTGACAAATCTCCCTTTTGGTGACAAGACGGATAATCCTCCACAGCACCTGCCCTGACTCCCACTCTCCCCGGGAACTCCCCACCTTCCCGCTTAAAGCCCTCTGGAGCAGATCAGCCGGTCTGCTGGAAAAACACAGACTTCCCCTGGGACGATACAGTCCACCTGGCCAGATGCCCAGCAATCTGGCTTCTTCTGTACCACCCCCGCCTCTGGATCCCAGGGCGGGAGCTGGAAGTTCTGCACCACCCGCCAGCCCCTCCCCACCGCCCCCTCCACGTTCATGGCCCCACCTTCCATTTGCAAGGAATAACAATGGTTATGAAAAGTGGGTACCCAGAAGGTATGGAAAGGGGTTCTTTTCCTTCGAATGCCTCGGTTATGAAACCAGTTTGGTTCTAAAGCTGACTGAGAACATTCTACTCCGTGGATAATGGTTATTAAAAAGTATTGGGAAAGGACGGTTATAATACCAGCCGTCAAAGAAGGTTGGAAAATGCCACAGAACCTTGAACAAACTCTGTTTGCAAAGGGTAGAGCTCAAGAAAAAGTAAGCGGAGTCGGAGTAAAACCAGAAAGTAGGTACAGACGTCTGCAGGAATGTTGAGGAGACTCTCACAACGGAAGGGGGATGACGGGGTCTCTGTGGATATCATTTCCCTTCAAAACTCCCCCCATCTTAATATACACTGGGCGTGCTGGTTTCACTTCCCAGTCCTGACTCTGTGATTCCGGTTGATGTTCTGTTTACAAAAGAAAGACAGAGAGAAAAGGAAGGAGGGAGACCAAGGAGCTGGAGGGGAGAAAGTTCCAGATGTTCCGGACCAGAATCTAGAGAGACAGAAGGAGGAAGGGACAGGGGATGGGTGATGGGCAGTGAGTGGAGTAGAGCCAAAGGAGCTACAGAGGAAAGAGGTAGAGGCCCGGATCCCAGGGGGCAGAGAGGAAAGACAGAAGGAAGGAGGCCTCCCCTCCCCCCCGCCCCCCCCCCCCCGCCTTCCTTCCCCACCCCCCCACCACCACACCCCCCCACACACACACACACACCGGGCTCCAGGTGGCACAGCTGACCAACACAGCTTGCTTGGGAGCTGAAAAACAGGACAGAGGCCTGGACAAGTTTGGGGAGTAAACCTAAGAAAGGAAAGACACTGTTGCCAGCCAGGATGGGTTGGAGGAGGGAGTGACGGGGGCAATTCGGTACTGGCCTCAGAAGCATTTCCCCTGCCTCCTGGGTACCTTAGCCAGATGCTCTCAAAATTCAGACAGAAATCTTTCATGCTGCAATTTAAACTCTCTGCCGCTTTTCAAGTCCCAGGGAAAAGAATCACATTTGCATACCGCACTGCAATTTGTATGATATCACTTACGATTTCGCTGGAGAGTTGCATACATCTGAAGCTACGGAAACACATACAGGATGTGGGACAACAGCAGCACTCTGGACCTTCCGGGCAGGGTAATTCTTCCCTGTGGGGGAGCTGTGCTGAGCTCTGCTGGCTGTTAGTGCAGTCCACTGGATCGTAGTAGCACCCTCCCCACTCACAGACAAATCTCGCCCCTCTTGAAGCTTGGCTGGTTTGCACAGTGTCAACTGCCAAACCTTCCTCCCTCCTAGTTGGGTAAGGGAGCTTCTCCCACTGTCATGTGCACACAAATTCCTGAGGATTTTGTTAAAATGCAGATTCTGCTTCAGTGGGTCTAGAATGGGGCTCAGAGTTCTCTAGTTTCAAGGAGCTCCTGAATGATGCCAATGCTGTGGATCTCCGACTACACTTTGAACAGCAAGGCCCCAGAGCCCTGGTTTAGGAACGTACAGGAGCTGGGTAGGACCCTGTGCAGCTGTGGGACCCTTGGGCTGATTCCACAGCCTCTGAGCACATCAGTATCCTCGTTAGAAACATGGTGGTGATTCTAAGGATAAAAAGAAGTTGTGGAGATAAAGCAACCAATTTAGCAACTGGCACTCAAAAAATGTTAATTCCCTGGGGCACCTGGGTGGCTCAGTGGGTTAAGGCCTCTACCTTCGGCTCAGGTCATGGTCTCAGGGTCCCAGGATCGAGCCCTACATCAGGCTCTCTGCTCAGCGGGGAACCTGCTTCCTCCTCTCTCTCTGCCTGCCTCTCTGACTACTTGTAATCTCTATCAAATAAATAAATAAAATCTTGAGAAAAAAATGTTAATTCCCTTTCCCTTCCCTCAGAGCTCCTCCCAGCACCAGCACCAGGCCTACAAACCTTAAGATCAAGGCGTCCCGGGGGATTGTAGGGAATTCCCTAGAAGAGAAAACGAAATTCCATTCTCAACAGTGGTTGGAGAGGGAGGGGTTTCCTCCCTTCTCCTTCTTCTATTTTATACCCTCTATGCGGGTGATACTATAACATCCGTCATCCTTCAGAGGCTGTGAATTGTTTTGATAATGAAGCATATGATGAAAAGAATATTTTAAAAACAATGTACACATTGTGATTTCATGCAAAAGCAATGCCTCCCACACTCAGGGCCCATCTCTGTGCTGTGTGAAACACCAATCTGAGCTTTCTTCTAAAGGAAAAATGATCCCAAATAGGGATCATCACAAGTGCCTTGGATATGATCTAAGTTTCCAATACAGTTTGATCATTTTCCTCCCCAAATGAATGGCTTCTGCTCATCTGGAATTGTGTCAGAGGAGAATTCCTGCCTTTTTTTTTTTTTTAAATCCCTTTGCAAGGATAAAATGTTCTAATGCAAAACATTAATTTGCCAGGCTAAAAATAGCCTTGGAATCACACAGCACACGGCACACAGGCCTCGGTTTTATTTTTTATTTTTTTAAGATTTTATTTATTTATTTGACAGACAGAGATCACAAGTAGGCAGAGAGGCAGGCAGAGAGAGAGGGGGAAGTAGGCTCCCCGCTGAGCAGAGAGCCCAATGCGGGGCTTGATCCCAGGACCCCGGGATCATAATCTGAGCGGAAGGCAAAGGCTTTAATCCACTGAGCCACCCAGGCACCCCTGGCCTCGATTTTAATACACATACAGAGAGAGCTTTTTGAATTTAGGATTGAGAAGCACTTCAACTTTCTAGAAAATTAGTATGTATTCCTTGGGCATTCCCCCTAACCCTTACATAAAACGGGCTAGACAATGGGTTTCTTTCTCTGTTTACAGGCTGCATCACAAAATTTACATGAGGCCCTACTCCAAACAAAGTGTTTCTGCATTATTCCCCTGAGCAAATGACATCGTGATCACGTGAGCCAATCAGGTCAGGGATAGGGGCTGAGAGCAGTCAGTTAAACGCCTACAGGAAAATGTGGTTGGGCCTTCCTAGAACCTTCTGTACACACTTCACCCAGGTGTGGGGCTCAGGTAGGCCCCACAGAGCTTTGCATTTGAGGCAACTAATGGGGCGGCAGTGGGGGAGGGGAGCAGCAGCTAGTGTCCCCCCTCCCCCCTTCCCTGCCCACCAGTTGGGCTTTCCCCCCAGGGGGTCTGCTATAGGACACTGGCTCAGTCCTGGCCCCACAGGTTCACTAGGGACATCCTGCGAAGGCCATGCGCTACAGAGAGGATGCCTACCTAGGAACCCCTTTTCTTTCCGGTGCTCAGCGTAGTGGGTGTCGGGTCCTCACACTCTTCTAACAAAGAACTAAAAACCTGGAAGTCCCGGGCAGTTTCTCTACACCTTACAAACCCAGGGCACTCTAAGCTCCATGCAGAAACCTCCAGGCCGGCCTCCTGTGACACCCCAGGAAAAACGGCTCCCCCATCCCTGCTGAGCAGGCCCTGTAAGAGCCATCGTCGAGGTCCCCCTCAGCAAAGCACCAGGAAAGCAGTAAGATACACCCATGGGTAGTTCAAAGGGAGGCTAATGTTTCTGGACTGGCATTTATTATCTTCATGTATTGACTCGATTTCTCTCCAAGCCTACAGAGCAGATAAGGAGTATAGGGGCTCCGCTGGGCAGAAAGCTCAAGCAGGATCCACAGACCTTTCCAAGTATTTCCAGAATCACCTCTGGGTGGGAGCAGTGAAAACTGGCAAGACCTGAGGCAGGCAAGTCAGGGCAGATCACCTGATCTCATAATGGCTCTGGGGACCCTGTCCAGGGCACATGCCCATCTCTCCTAAGTTACAGCTGGGGTTGGGCAGGTGCACTTGGCGGGGGGGGGGGGGGGGGGGGGGGGGGGGGGCGGCGACGGACGGACTTGGATCCACTGCAGGCTTGTGTCCTGGGGCATTAAGTGCTCAGGCTTTATTTGATGTCACCAGCAGAGCTGGTTTAAAGGCAATATCTAGAAAAAACAACAACAAAAAAACCCCCAAGGAAACAAAAGGTGGTATCCAGGCTCCTCTCAAATGGGGGTTGCTGAATTTCCATACCAAAACCTAGGAATCCCTCCATAGACATTGGCGTGGCCAGACTGCCTGTCTCGATAGGCTGCCCCTCGGAACAAGGCAGATTCCCCGGACACTGGGTCTTCAGTGTAGGACTAGAGTTGAGACAGTGGGAGGTCACTGGACTTGACTTGGACATTTTAAGGGGGCGGGGGGGACTTCCCCCACTGCAGACAGTGACTAAAAAGGAAACTTCACAGAGGCATCACAAACGGTCAGGAGCTACAATATTCTGCTTTTTAAATCATGTTGCCTGTAAATCCCCAGTTATTTCTAACCGACTCACTTCCTTAAATGTACAGGCTCATCCTAGTCGAGTCCCCAGGGCTGGCCAGCACAGAGGATCTATCTGCTGGAGAACTTTGGACCAGAGGTGGAGAAAACATTTTACATGTCTTTGTATAAAAGAATGATTTGCAATGCCCACAAATTCCCTCAAAATTAATGTTTCTGTTGTGGCCACCCCACCATGGTGCCACTTAATAATTCACCCCCCCATCGAGATCTGCAAATCTGTAAAGTTAAATGGTAAGACATAAACGGACTGGATTGACCAGGCTTCTCAGGCTCTTCTGAGAACCGTTTTAATTTTAACCCGAACTGCAACTCTTACCTTAATACATGAATCCCTGTTCCCATCTTAGTGACCGAGTAAACTCATTAGAGCCAGCAAAGAATCTTGTAAGAGTTCCGGAAGGGAGTCTCACAGACATCCATCATATTACGGGTCACTGAGTGAGCTTAAAGCCCAGGTTTAGGCTCCTGAAAATTTGGGTCCATTTGCCCAACGAGAAGCCATTTCTGATTTAACTCAAAGCCTAAAGAGGAAGCAAGTAAAGAAAAAATGGAAGAAGCCTCTGGAGTGCAAGTGATTTGAGGGTGAAGAGAGAAGGGTGTCAGCCAGACCCCCCAAGTCGAAAGGGGGTAGGAGGGTGGAGGTGAGGTCAGGTGGAGAATCTTTGTGCCCAAAGCTCTGCCATCTGATCAGTGTGAGCGATGAACAGCCAGCCTGCGATACAATTGCTGGAATTTTGTAAATTATACTTTAAAAACCGTTCATTTGCATCCACGTTAAAGATGAGAGGAGATCTCAGGGCACCTCTCTGGCTCTGTTGGTGGAGCATGCGACTCTTGATCTCGGGGTTGTGAGTTCGAGCCCCATGTTGGGTGTTTGAAGACGATTTCAATAACTAACTAACTAAATAAATCTTAAAAAAAAAAAAAAGATGAAAGGAGACTTTGTTAACTTAGGAAAACAACCAATTTGGGGAGATACACAACACATGCAAGGTACTTCCATATCTTCTCTCACTCAGCACAAGTTTTCAAATAGGCAGGTTTTGGCATCCCTGTTTTGAGACGGGAAGGAACGAAGATTCTAATTCCGTGACATGCCTAAGATCTTACAGAGAACTTGACGAAGGCACGAATGTGTTTTGGCCCCGCTGAGGTTCCCGATAACCACGGCATTACAGCATCTGTGTATTGGGCTCTGCTCACTCAGGCTGCTCTGTTCAAACATCAAAACCAACCAAAAGAGCTAGGAAAGGAAGGGGCCAAAGGATGGTGATATCCATTCCTCACTGAGTCCTGCCACTCCCCTGGCTTCCCTGGCATTTATACCACGACCCCCTCAACCAGGATACATATCCCCCAAGACTTAAAAGACCAAACAAAAACACCCAACTTCTTAAACCCACTTGAGGGACA